>NC_138770.1:374276472-375557722 GCF_965119305.1 Pelophylax lessonae
TTGGCACCCCAGATGTTTTGGAACTACATTTCCCATGATGCTTATGCATTCTGAAGTGTAGTTGACCATCATGGGAAATGTAGTTCCAAAACATCTGGGGTACCAAGGTTCGCCATCACTGCTCTACCCACTGCATGTAGGGCTGTAGCCAATCTCTCTTGCTTGCTCCTGAGATGGACAATGAACTATGAGATTGTAGAGAAATGCACATGGCCGCAATTAATTGCAGAAGTGGGGTATGGGGGCTCATGGAGGACATTACAAGGAGGCAGAAAAGTAAGGCTGGCCATGCATGTTCAATTTTCTTGGACAATTTTCTGTTAGATTTACTACAAACCATATAATATGAGGTCAAAGCTAAACAACGCTTTCACCTGTATCCTATAAGGCAGGCCTTTGTACTACATAGTTGAAGGTAAATTTCAAGAAAATTGTACAGAAAATTGTATAATGTATGGCCAGCATAAGCAACAATTTCATGAAAAAAAAAGTTAAAGGGCCATTAACCACTTGCCGACCGCCGCACGACTATTCACTGCGGCGGTCAGCCCCGTACAGGCAAAGTGACGTAGTACTACATCACTTGCCTACGAGCCTCTAGGGGGCGAGTGCGTGGCGCTGGAGGCACGCTCCCGCCCCCGCTCGTTCCCTGACATGTCCGCGCGAGTGACCGGCGGTTTCCGATGTCTGCCAGTCACCCGCGATCTCCCGCTGGAGAGGGAGAAAGGCAGGCGGCTAATGTAAACAAAGCCGCCTGTCATTCTCCCTGATCTAACTGCAGAGATCATACGATCCTGCTATGTAGGATCGTATGTCTCTGTGGTTACATCACTAGCTACGCCCCTTTACAGTTAGAAGCACGCCCCTAGGGACACACTTAACCCCTTGATCACTAATAAAGTTAACCCCTTCCCTGCCAGTGTCATTTTTACAGTAACAGTGCATATGTATAGCACTGATTACTGCAGTAATGTTACTGGTACCCCCAAAAGAGTAAAAAATGTCAGTCAAGGGTCGGATCTGTCCGCTGCAATGTCGCAGTCCCGCAAAAAAATCGCAGATCGCCGCCATTACTCGTTAAAAAAAAAAACAATAAAAATGACAAAAATCTTTCCCTTAGATAGTAATCGCAATAACTTTTGCGCAAACCAATCAAAATACGCTTATTGCGATTTTTTTTACCAAACATATGTAGCAGAAAACAAATTGGCCTAAAATGTTAAAAAAATTTGATTTTTACATTTTTTTTGGGGAATTTCATATAAAAAAAATTTGAAAAATATTGTTATTTTTTCAAAATTGTCGCTCTTTTTTTGTTTATAGCGCAAAAAAGTAAAAATTGCACAGGTGATCAAATACCACCAAAAGAAAGCTCTGTTTGTGGGAAAAAAAGATGTCAATTTTATTTGGGTACAGCGTCGCACATCCACGCAATTGTCCGTTAAAATCACGCAGTGCCGAATCGCAAAATAGGGCCTGGTCATTGAGCAGCCAAATCCTCCGGGGCTTAAGTGGTTAAGTAGTGAATGTGCATAAATTATTTTTGGAGACCAAGGATATTGTTTAGTGCTAACATACTATACATATATTTGTCCTCTGATTACTGTAAAGGGAGCCTTGTTGATACACTTAGTGGAGGCCAGAAGTCAGCAGCAGTCATCGACCACCAGGGAGGAGCCAGGAGCATCCACGTATAAAGGGATCCCGGGGACGCCGCGCTCGCCGTATAACACGAGCGCTGAGCGGAGTCCCGGTGAGTGAGTGCTTCCACTTACCGTTCAAATCCTCAGCACACTGGTATAAATAGCCTGCATGATCCAGCAGCTGTATCACTCAGGTCTATCCGCTGTCAGATGTAGTGGGCGGCCTCGCTCTAGTGGCCATGTAACTGATGAGGTGTTACAATCCTATTCACTCCATAGTCCTATAAAACAATTGAAGTGGCACGGCTTAATGGCAGAGGAAGAACTCTCATGGTTTTCCGCGCAAGCTACAGCACACATAGCTATAAACATGTGCGCCCCTTTATTAGAGGCAATGAGCTGTGGAGGCTGTACGATGAGCTCTGGATCATACTTCACATCGGTTAGAAAGCAATTTCTTTCCGGAGAAATGACAACGGATCACTGACTACGTGGGAATAGGACAGACTTCTGTTTGATTTTTTCTTTCTTTTTGCAGCAGGGCATCTGTCAAAGTTCTCATTTCCATGCCTGCTTTAGTAGCCAGATGTGCATTATTAATGAAATAATACATACACACACAGAGACTAAGAGTGATTGATAGGTGCACAATGTAAAGAGAGAAGGAGATTGGGACTTGTCTGCAATACATAATGAAGTTTAGGGAGGCTGCTTATTATGGGAGGCTGCATTCCTGCAAATGACAGCAATGGGGATCTGGTTGCTATGTCCCTTGAAGTGCTCTAGCAATGCTTTTTCACTGTCCTCAAGTCTCCCAAGATCAATAATTTACTGGCACACATGAATCCATTTTGGAGAAGTGTAGACTGTATTTCTGGCACACACTACCTTCTACGATGCTTTTAGTCATCCGCATTGCAATGCAGATGTTACTTTTGACTCTCTCTTTTTTTTTCCTTTCCTAAATCATTATTGCTTTAATTAAGAGGGCATGGATTGGCCTTAGTGTTTTCTTAATGCTTTTCTAATGATTGCATTCACAATGTACCCGATTCACGTCATACTGAATCCTTTCACTTGCTTTTAGCACAACGTGGCAGTTCTGCCTGTAAAATACGCCACATAAAAAGGGTAATTATAACATGCAAAATAAAATGTTATATTTTTGACATGTCATTTATGACTTACAAAGGGCCATTCGGGTAAGTCCAAGTTTTTATGGTCTCATTTTTGGTTTACAAGGGACTATTTAGGTAAGTCCTTCCATGTATTTTGTTTCTAGCACTCGAGTCTTGTGTTGTAGGTATTTTCCTGCCTGACAATGATAAATGGGTCAGCTCTCCATTTCAGAATATGTACATATTTAGCAGAGCCCTTGTTAAAATAATCATACATTTTGCTTTCTGTTTTGCTTCCTTGTCCTTTGCGAATGGTTCATTTGCTATGTTGATTTGAAGCTGGGGAAATATGAACAAATGTCTTCAATAGTGAAATCAGGCGAACTTGGTGTTCCAGAAATAGCAGATTGCTATAATATGAACACAGTTTTGGAGCGCTAGGATTGCTGTCATTCTAAACTTTTTTAAAGCTAATAGAATAGGAAAGATGGGCAGTCACATCAAATTTTACAATGACCGTACAGAGGTATCATGTCAACTTGGTTGTTATTTAAGCTTCATCTATGTGAACAGGGAATTTTATTGCTTTTACCATATTTAACACCTCTACATTCTCATTTTGATTATCCAAGTAGACAAAAGTCAGAAAAAAAAACTTATTTTGTACATGAATACTGACACAAGCTGTTGCTGGCAGGTAATGTATTGGCTGTATAAAAATAAATTCATTATTTCAGTAGAACTGTGCTGGCAAATGTCTATACACTGTCTTTCTACAATATATATATATATATATATATATATATATATATATATATATATATATATATATATATATATATTCACATATTTTTTATGTATATATAAATATATATATTTTTATGTATGTAAAAATATATTTTTTGATGTATAAATATAAATATAAATATATATATATTTTTTTAATATCTATATATATCTATATATACATAAAAAATATATT
Organism: Pelophylax lessonae; assembly: GCF_965119305.1. Lineage (NCBI taxonomy): Eukaryota > Metazoa > Chordata > Amphibia > Anura > Ranidae > Pelophylax > Pelophylax lessonae. The sequence continues at coordinate 374,280,216 of NC_138770.1, forward strand.
TTTATATATATATATATATATATATATATATATATATATATATATATATGAAAAAAATATATATATATAAATATATATATATATATATATATATATATATATATATATATATACACACACAGGTATGTATATATTTTAAAAATGTACACACACATATGAATTTTCTGTAAATATTTAGGCATTCCTAAATTCGAGCATGATATCCTTTGCGGAAGGTAAGCATTGAAAGATGTGTTTTCATATTCTTAAAACAAAATACTCCCCAGTAGCTTCTTTGACCTCATCTTCATCACTTGGCAGGAATCCATAATATACAACTGCTTTATTATGTACCTGAACGCTTGGCTTGGCATATATTTCTGCAGGTGGAAGGTTATGCTTGTAATGGAGATCACAAGCTATTTTGTTGAAAACATAGAAAAGGCTCGTATAGTTCACAAATGCCTTTGGGTAGACTGCAAGAAGCTATATATACTGTATATATATGCAAGATTGCTTGATCTACAAAAAGGATAATTCCTTTCACAGGCAGGGTTGTATTTATTGCATTGCAATAGGCACACATGAATGAAGATGCGCTTTTTTTGCTGGCTCTATTATTTTTGTCACCATCTTTGAAACTCGGAAATTGTTGGCAAGATGGGAGATTGCTGCATCCTATTGATTACTGAATCTGTCACATATGAAGGAGGACCACGGGGTTGTAGAGCAGAATGATGCAACACTGAAAGAGCTTTTACGTTTTAAATTTAGGCTGGCATTTTAGAGTAATTAGCAGTGGAAAACAAGCTGTTTTGTTGCCCTCTTTTTAAATTAAAAAAAAAAAAAAAACTCTGTAACAGAAAGCTGAACGAAAATGTTCTACCACTGCCTAGGCTCAGAGGTTAATTTAACTACTTGCCCAACGCCAGCAGTACATATACTGCGGCCGGTCAGCTTTGTCCAACAAAACGACGTACCTGTACGTTGCTTTACGGGACCGCTAGCAGGAACGTGCACATTTTACCACAGGGTAAGCCAATTTGCGGGTCTGGTGGCCGCAAATGCCAACGGCATCCACGATCGCTCCCTGTGGAGACAGAATGACGGTCTGCCCTTGTAAACACAGCAGATCGCTGTTCTGTCAGTAATGAACACAGGGATCCTGTGTTCCTTCTATTTAGGAACACAGGTCTCTGTGTTCATCCAGCAAGCCCATCCCCTTCACAGTTAGAAAACACCCCCTAGGCTCACATTTAAACCCTTTGATCGCCCCTGGGATAACCCCTTCTCTTGAGGTTGTGAACAAGCACGATATTAGTATGAAACGCGTTAACCTTTTTGCATCCTGTATTGACAGTCTAGTAGCTCAATAAAGAAGCATCGTCAAAACTGTTGGAGAGCGACCATTTTCGTTGGGTAACCCATTCCCTGCCAGTGTCATTATTACAGTAACAGTGCATATTTTTAGCACTGATTACTGCAGTAATGTTACTGGTCCCCCCAAAAATGTCAGTTAGGTGTCTAATCTGCCCGTCACAATGTCACAGTCCCGCTAAAAATCGCTGATCGCTGCCATTACTAAAAAAAAAGAAAAAAAAAATGACATAAATCTTTCCCCTAGTTTGTAGGCGCAAACCAATCAATATACACTTATTCTGATTTTTTTTTTTACCAAGAATAAGTAGCAGAAAACAAATTGGCCTTAAGTGCAAAAAAATGAAAAAAGCAGAGGTGATCAAAAACCACCAAAAGAAAGCTCTATTTGTGGGGAAAAAAGAACATACATTTTATTAGGGTACAGCTTCGCATAACTGTGCAATTGTCAGTTAAAGTAACGCAGTTCCGTATCGCACAAAAGGCCCTGGTCATTAACTGGGTAAATCCTTCTGGTCCAGAAATGGTTAAACTGCCCATAGAGCCCTGTCAGAACCCTTTTAGAGTGCTTTGTGATCCAACTGTGCCGTAATACTGAATTCTAACCAGAACTCGGAATGTGGAGCTGTGGCCTGCCCTGCACCTCCTTACTAGACAATAAATGTGATTGACAGCCTCAGTAGGCAATAGGGTGATGTCGGGCAGGAAAGAACTTATTTTTCCGTTGCCCTGGAAAAGAACTGGGGCAGTCCGCTGGTATCTGAAGAAAAAGAACCTGCTTTATATTCCCCTGACAGTTTGAAGCCTGGCTCAGTGCTCCCTGAAAGTTGCCCCTTGCTCTGCTTGAGTACCCCCAGCTGTACTTTTTTCTAATGTCTTCCGTCTGGTTATGTGACACGCTGGGTTCTTTTTCCCCTTCGGTCTTGTTTAGTAGTTTGCAGTCTTGCATGATGGAGAGAGCGGCACAGACGTGATGATGTCAGTGCCAACCTGACACATTAAATGCATAATGCCATGCACTCACAGTATTTTCTAAGTCCTTTGGGTTGAGTGATGCTGGGAAGTCTGAAATATCTTATAGGAAATTAGAAATACTCCAGATTAAAGGTTAGTATTGTAGATAGTGCCATTTTTTTTTTTATCTCTAGGGGGACTTAATAATAAGCTGGGTTTTCACAGTATCCAGTTTGCCAAAGTGTGACTTTAAAGTACAAGCTCTGAAGTTTGCATTCGGATATCAATTTCACTATATTATGAGTCACTAGACATGCAGTATGGGTTGTTCTAGGTTAGTGACTCACTAGTTACTAAATGAGACTCATGCATAAAGTACCAGTGCTAAACTTAAAAAAGCCAACAACAACATTTCCCAAATTTCTGTTCTCACTTGAGATTCAAAAAGGTTGGTGACGCCTTTCAGAAACATGTGCATCCTTTCTCCATTAAAGTGTACAGTATCTCACAAAAAAGAGTACACCCCTCACATTTTTGTAAATATTTTATTATATCTTTTTATGTGACAGCACTGAGTCCCCGTTCACCTGGTCGCCTCACAGGTCGCCGTAGGTCGCCTTCCATAGGGAAGCTGCGGACCCGTTCTAATAGGAGCGACACAAGTCGCTCCGACTTAGAAAAAGGGTCCGGAGCTTCTTTGGGGCGACCTGGAGGCGACTGTCATAGACTTCAATGTTATGAAGTCCGTGCCGGCCGCTCCGAGGTCGCAGGGCGCTGCTCGCACCGCGACCTCGGAGGTCGCCCTTGGAAGTCGGATCGCCCCAGTGTGGACGGGGCCTGAAGAAATGACACTTTGCTACAATGTAAAGTAGTGATTGTACAGCTTGTATAACAGTGTAAATTTGCTGTCCCCTCACAATAACTCCACACACAGCCATTAATGTCTAAACCGCTGGCAACAAAAGTGAGTACACCCCTAAGTGAAAATGTCCAAATCGGGCCCAATTAGCCATTTTCCCTACCCGGTGTCATGTGACTCGTTAGTGTTACAAGGTCTCAGGTGTGAATAGGGAGTGTGTTTAAATTTGGTGTTATCACTCTCTCTCACTCATAGTGGTCACTAGAAGTTCAACATGGCACCTCATGTCAAAGAACTCTCTGAGGATCTGAAAAAAAGAATTGTTGCTCTACATAAAGATGGCCTAAGCTGTAAGAAGATTGCCAAGACCCTGAAACTGAGCTGCAGCACGGTGGCCAAGACCATACATCGGTTTAACAGGACAGGTTCCACTCAGAACAGGCCTCGCCATGGTCGACCAAAGAAGTTGAGTGCACATGCTCAGTGTCATATCCAGAGGTTGTCTTTGGGAAATAGACGTATGAGTGCTGCCAGCATTGCTGCAGAGGTTGATGGGGTGGGGGGTCAGCCTGTCAGTGCTCAGACCATACGTCGCACACTGCATCAAATTGGTCTGCATAGCTGTCATCCCAGAAGGAAGCCTCTTCTAAAGATAATGCACAAGAAAGTCCGCAAACGGTTTGCTGAAGACAAGCAGACTAAGGACATGGATTATTGGAACCATATCCTGTGGTCTGATGAGACCAAGTTAAACTTATTTGATTCAGATGGTGTAAAGCGTGTGTGGCGGCAACCAGGGGAGGAGTACAAAGACTCCAGTAGCAACCTGTGACGCTCTGGTGAACTCCATGCCCAAGAGGGTTAAGGCAGTGCTGGAAAATAATTAGTGGCCCCACAAAATATTGACACTTTGGGCCCAATTTGGACATTTTAACTTAGGGGGTGCACTCACTTTTGTTGTCAGTGGTTTAGACATGAATGGCTGTGTGTTGAGTTATTTTGAGGGGACAGCAAATGTACACTGTTATACAAGCTGTACACTCACTACTTTACATTGTAGCAAAGTGTCATTTCTTCAGTGTTCTCACATTAAAAGGTATATTAATATATTTATAAAAATGTGATGGGTGTACTCACTTTTGCGAGATACTGTATGTAAAGGCAAAACTTTTTGTTTTTGTTTTGGATAGAGTAGGGAATAGTTAAAACCCTATGAGTTTATTTGTTGTTTTCTGTGTCTTGCTGGAGAGATTTCACTTAATTCCTGCTATCGAGATGCAACAGGAGATATTGGAAGATTTATCCTCACTTCTTGCTCTACTGACAACTTTAAAATCTTGGTTTTCCTATCACTTTCTGTTTCGGTGACAATGGTGACCAAGACAAATAAAGGAGTGAAGCACTCTAGACTGACTGCTATAACAACTTGCCAGAAAGTCTAATCCATCCCCACTTTATCCACATAAAGAAGAAATAGTTTAAAACATATAGCAAAGATGGCACAAAAATGAGTGTGACATCAGAATGAGCCCTATGTAGGCAATAGCTAGTCCTTATTAAGTCCAATGAGGTGGAGACAAACACACTTGTATCAGCTGCAGCATCTCCCTATGATAGTTATGGGGGCTGCAACTGCTGAAAACGTTCTGAAAATGTCTCTGACTCGACTGCATATCCGGAAAACTGCAGGGGAGATTTACTAAAACTGGAGAGGGCAAAATCTGATGCAGCTTTGCATATTAGCCAATCCGCTTGTTCCATTAAGCTTTGAAAATAAAACCTGGAAGCTGATTGGTTTTTATGCAGAGCTGCACCATATTTTGCATGCTCTGGTTTTACTAAATCTCCCCCTATATGTCTTTATCTGTTCTCTTTTTCTGACTTAGAGACTCAAAGTTTTAAAGCAAAAGAATCAGCATCCAATTCGCATGACAGGAGAATGTGACTGGCTCTCAATGGAGCTGGTTCCCACAGCTCCGGTCGGCCGCGGTCCGAATTGCAGAAGGGTCTTGTGTGTCTTTGGCTCTGTTTCAGGTGCGAATTCAGGCTAAAAATTTGGACCTGATTCACACTTGAAACGGTGAACAGGGACCCGGGACCCCGAGTGTGACCCATGGCCGCAGCAAGTGTAAACCCAGTCGTAATTAAACTGGTCTTTCTCTGATTTTGCTGGATTGCATATTTGTCCTGGATCAGGGACTTTGGAAGTATTGAAGCCATTGGTCAGCATGACAGCCAGGCATTTAGAATTTCCTGTGAACTCAGGCTTTGATGAACACACTCCTTGGGTGGGGCATCAAGCAGACTAAGCTCACAGAAAAAGGGTGTATAAAATGTCACTCACATGTGAACATTAGTCTATCTAACAGTGAGTACCACGCACTGTAGATACTAGAGAGGGAAAACAAAGTCCCCGCCTTGTCATTTCAACGACTGGAAAAAACAGATTTCAGGTAAACCTGCTAAAACATTTTTAATGTATTGTGCTAGAAGTGGGGGGATCATGGTTGGGAAGTTCAATCATGGGAAAAAATAGGGATTAGCCTGACCCTGAGCAAATACTTGAAATTCATTGGGTTATCATCAAATCTATCACCTTCTTAAAACACTCCTTTCATATAGCTGAAATAAAAGAGGAATAGAGTCCTGTGTACAAAACTTTAACAATCCATTAATAGTTATAAATGTATTGTATATACAATATATTATTTATGAGCCATAACCTTTAAAAACATGTATAAACCTTTACTATGCAATTTATAGACCCTTATAAATGTGCACATCATGTATTGCAATCACTATGCCTTTGCCTTCTTAGAAGCAGTTAGAAGCAGTTCTAACATATGGTTGCGAAAGCAATCATAAGGATATTTGATAGATACCGGTATGTTGTATATTGCATGGTAATATTCCTGTATATTTTCCTTTGCAAGGGTTTGGTTGTATTAAACAGCTATTATTGCTTAAAGTGAAGGAGGTTTCAGGTTCAGGTATTCAACTCGCATAGCATCATTATCCACTTGTCACCAATACACACTGAGATTTGCATTCCTAAGGAGCAAGCAAAGAATCCCTGGAGCCTTTAACCCCATAAACCCAACAATACGCTGGTCTCTTTTCACATCACAGGACACTGTAAGACACCGAAAACGGCTGCTGTAGATTAAACATGTAATCTCCACTGCTATACTAGAAGCATACAATATGTTTCTTGTTTTTGGTTTTTTAGCAAAGTAAACCATATATTGTTTTCCATCTGTCTAAATTAGACTCAAAGAGAAGCAGTGACTGGAAATAATAAAGTACTTTTCCGGGCTGAGTGTACTGAAGCTGAAGTTAACAGAATTAGTTGTGGCCTGTTCTTTAAAATTACAGTTTAACAGAGGAATATATCAAGATGCAATCTCCTTCTGTACAACTTCAAACATGCCCATTTCTTTAATTATCATTTTGATAAATCAATTAGTATTGGGATAGAGTTAAAGGGTCAGTCAAATGAAAACGTATATTTCAGAACTAATTATTTCTGTAGATGCTGGAGGAGAGTTAAAGCACCTAAGAATTTCTTTTATAGCTCAGGGACCCCAGTGGCAATGAATTCAATTCTTCCTGTTGTGTTTATTATCATGGTGTATTCAACAGGAATACTAAGAACAAGCAAATGTAGGTGGCAACATACAAACGCTGGCATAGTACAGAGCTATGTCGCTCCGACTTAGAAAAAGGGTCCGGAGCTTCTTTGGGGCGACCAGGAGGCGACCGCCATAGACTTCAATGTTATGAAGTCCGTGGCGGCCGCTCCGAGGTCGCGGCGCGCTGCTCGCACCGCGACCTCGGAGGTCGCAGTGCGAAGTAGCGTCGCTTGTATGTGAACGGGGCCTCAAGGCATGGCACATTTTCAAATGTTTTCATTGTTTTAACTAAGTATTAGTGTAGTTATAATTCCTGTGTTGTTTGTTTGCCTTACCTTATAATGATGGGCTCACATGTTGTGGTCTCACTTTGTAGTGTTATTCGGGGCTTTTTTTCAGCTGGAACTTGGTGGAACTCAGTTCCACCACCTCTGGCTCAGGCCCTTCTCTCCCTGCTAACCACTACCACTTGTAAACACAGAAGTCTGTCTTCTGTGTTTACAAGTGACAGCTTTTCTCCTGACTCCCACAGATCTGATCTCCTCAGTGGATCCTACTGAGTGAAGCATAGGGACACGCAAGATGCAGGTGCCCGGGATGCAGTGCAGATGCCGACACCCCCACTTGATGATATCCCAGCAAGGGAGAGAGGCAGAGCCAACTACAGTGTACGGAGAGGTGTTAAAGTTGACTGGGTGCTTCAGCCTAATACAGCAACAAAAGTAAGACATGCGGAAGATGGTGGAGCTTTTAAGGACGTGGGGTGAAAGTGAGATGTAGATTGGGAATGCAGAGGTAAGCAGCGGAAGCAGAGGAAGAGGGCTGAAATCTGCACTCTGTGTGTAGAGCACCCCTGAACTGTGTATGCAGCTTACCCGTGAACTTTGCACTATGTACGTAGCGCACCCCTGAACTCTGAACTCTGTGTGTAACCCCCCCCCACGTAATGCACTCCTGGTATTTAATGCCCCTTTAGGACCCTCCCACTGTTAGTGAAATTTGACCACACCCATTATTTGTTGCGGTACGGAGGGTTTGTGTTTGAGGAGGAGGAGGAGGGTTTTGAGGGGTCGTGGTAGAGTTCCTGTACCCATTTTCTGAGAAAAAAAAGCTCTGGTTATGGCTGATCCATTTCCCTATGTCTATTGATTTATCCACCTACCTTGCCAATATTCCCCAGAGGGACAAGCAACTTCTTATTCCAGGTCACATGCATGCCTGGCCATTTCTCTGTGCTGCATCACAAAGGTTTTAAGTAAAAAAAACACATCTCTTAACCACTTGATCTCTGGAAGGTTTTGCCCCTTAAAGACCATTTTTTCCTATTTAGCACTGCGTTACTTTAACTGGTAAATGCATGGTCATGCAACACTGTACATAAACATGACATTTTTTCACACAAATAAAGCTTTCTTTTGGTGGTATTTGATCACTACTGTTTTTTTTTTTTCTTGCGATATAAACAAAAAAAGACAGATTATTTGAAAAAAAAAAAATACATACACTGCTCAAAAAAATTAGGGGAACACTTTTTAATAAGAGTATAGCATCAAGTCAAATAAACTCTTGGGATATTAATCTGGTCAGTTAAGTACCAGAGGGGTTTGTTAATCAGTTTCAGCTGCTTTGGTGTTAATGAAACATTAACATCCCTATTGATCTTTTTCACTAGTTTTGCAATTGGCTGGGGTCAGTGTCACTACTGGTAGCATGAGGCAATACCTGGACCCTATAGAGACCCTATAGAGGTTGCACAGGCAGTCCAACTCCTCCAGGATGGCACATCAATATGTGCCATTGCCAGAAGTTTTCCTGTGTCTCCCAGCGTATGAAGGAGATTTCAGGAGACAGGCAGTTACTCTAGGAGAGCTGGACAGGGCTGTAGAAAATCCTTAATCCACCAGCAGGACCGGTATCTGCTCCTTTGTGTAAGGAAGAACAGGGTGAGCACTGCCAGAGCCCTACAAATTGACCTTCAGCAGGCCACTGGTGTGAATGTCTCTGACCAAGCAATCGGCAACAGACTTCTTGAGGGTGGCCTGAAGGCCAGACTTCCTCTAGTGGGCCCTGTGCTCACTGCTCAGCACCGTGGAGCTCTATTGGCATTTGCTATTGAACACCAGAATTGGCAGGTCCGCCTCTGGTGCCCTGTGCTTTTCACAGATGAGAGCAGGTTTACCCTGAGCACATGTGACAGATGTGAAGGGGTCTGGAGAAGCTGTGGAGAACATTATGCTGCCTGTAACATCGTTTAGCTTGACCAGTTTGGTGGTGGGTCAGTGAGAGTCTAGGAAGCCATATCCATGGAGGGACGCACAGACCTCTACAGGCTAGACAATGGCACTCTGACTGCCATTAGGTATTGGGATTAAATCCTTGGACCCATTGTCAGACCCTACGGTGGTGCAGTGGGTCCTGGGTTCTTCCTGGTGCACGACAATGCCCAACCTCATGTGGCGAGAGTATGCAGCCAATTCCTGGAGGATGAAGCAATTGATACCATTGAATGGCCCCCACACTAGTCTGACCTAAATGCAATAGAACACCTCTGGGACATTATGTTTCGATCCATCTGACGCTGCCAGGTTGCACCTCAGTCTGTTCAGGAGCTAAGTGATGCCTTGGTCCAGATCTGGGAAGAAATACCCCAGGACACCATCCATTGTCTCATTAGGAGCATTCCCCAATATTGTCAGGCATGCCTACAAGCACGTGGGGGTCATACAAACTACTGAATACCATTTTGAGTTGCTGCAGTGAAATTTCATCAAAATTAACTAGCCTGCATCATCATTTTTTTACTTTGATTTTTGGGCTGTCTTTGAATTCTGCCTTCTGTATGTTAATAATTTTATTTTCCATCAAACAATGTGGCATCCTTTTGTTCCTAACACATTACTTGGTCCATATCAGTATAGATATCCAGCATGATATTTTTACCCAATTAGATATGATGTGTTTTCAAAGTATTCCTTTAATTTTATTGAGCAGTGTATTTATTTTAGCAGGGATGTCGGTTTGGGTCCCAAGATGGCAGAAGTGATGAGTTCCTCCATTTCCTATACCCCTGAAGAAAGGTGGTGATTACCTGAAACACGTCGGGTATTGGAGGAACACTTTCTTTCAAGAATGAGGCTGTCACATTTTTCACTAAGATAATCTCCATAGCCGTGATCTTTTTTAATTGTCATCTTGTTTGTATGTTTATAACAATAAATATGTGATGCACCTTTTACATGTAACAAATAACATTTATAATTTTACTGTTTTGGTTAGCGGTGGCCTTTATAGTCCCATTCACTAAGGGGTAATCTGTTTTACTATTTCCTCAAGGGATGATGGCCACCTCTATCCAGGACTTCAAGTGATTGGATATTTTCCTTTTCTTTTCAAGAGAAGGGTTTTCAGGTTGAAGAAGTTTGTTTAAGCCTTCAAGTACTGACATCTTAGTATTGGGATATGTAGGTCAAGGACCTAAAGTTGTAAATGACAGTGAGTTGAGAAAGGTTCTCCTATATTTGTGGTATAAAGTTGTTTTGTTGTTGTTTTAGGGTCTCCAAGTGAGAGCCAAGTCAACTATGTTTCTATGTAGGTTGGGGGTGGATTTGAATTGTGTTTTTTTAATATATTAGGGTATAATATATTAGGGTATAGAACTTAAGGGGTAAGGACCAGAGAAGGGATTTGGCGCGTGAGAGCAGGGAAAGAAAGGAGACAAAGGAAGGGTATTTGGGGAGGGATAGAAGAAAGAGAGTGGGGAAGAAGAATTGAGGGGAGGCTCTCCGCCTCTCAAGTATCTTGGGAGAAAATATGCCAGTCAGGGTGGACCTGTCCCCATGGAGGGGGATTACAGTTGTAGGGAATCTGAGTAGTGGAGCCAGCATGCCCATAGTTTGGTAAATTTGGTGGGTCTATCTTTGGCTATATTTTTTTCAGCTCCTCCATTTCTGCTGTCTGTTTTACATATCAAATCCAATCTGATAGAGTAGGCGGTGTACTCGTGCCCAATTTCATTGGAACACATTGTTTGGCTGTGTTCACTAAATGTAGGGCTAGTGATTTGCGGTAAGAGGATTATGGAAGTGATGAGTGGTGTAGCAGGTATTGTGCTGGGGTAAAGTCTAATGCGATCGTTGTGATCTTAGTAATGTTTTCATGCACTTCTTTCCAGAAAGGTTGCAATATTGAGCAGGACCACCAAATGTTAAGTAGAGATGATCCAATTTCAGAATCACATCTCCAGCAAAGAGGTGAAGCTATAGGAGAGAATTTTCTTAGTTGAATGGGTGTGCTGTACCAGCTTGTTAGTAGTTTGTAGCCTGATTCTTGTGTTATCACATTTATTGAGCCTTTGTGTATGTTAGTGAATATGTTTTCCCAGTCCTCCTCAGTAAGGGGGAGGTCAAGGTTTTTTCCCACTTTAGAGAGGTTCCACTGGACTTTACATCATGGTTTGAAAAAAGCAGAGCATACATGAGGGACACTGTATGGCGTTGCGGGGAGGATCTAGTGCAGTATGCCCCATGTGCTTGGGTATTTGAAAAAGTGTCTCAGTTGGACATATATCCAGAAAGGAAAATGAGAATTAAGCATTTTATCGTGTAAGGCTTCAGAGGATAAGAGAGCTCTCCTTTGAAAAAAGTGTTCTGCCCAAATTTGTATATGGGACCACTCGTCTCGTAAAAATTCGAGAGGCCCAGTGATAAATCTGGCTGGTGTCTAAGGGGTCAAAATGTATTCTGCTGCATGACTTTAATGAAAAAAAAATCCCAATAATTGTATACTGATTGGTTTGAGTAAAAGTTATAGCATCTACAAACTATGGTATATACGCTATATTGTCAAACATATTGGGACTCCTGCCTTTACATGCACATGAACTTTTTTGGCATCCTAGTCCTAGTCCATAGGGTTCAATATTGAGTTGGCCCACCCTTTAAAGCTATAACAGGTTCAACTCTTCTGGGAAGGCTGTCCACAAGGTTTAGGAGTGTGTCTATGGGAATGTTTGACTATTCTTCGAGAACCGCATTTGTGAGGGCAGGCACTGATTTTGGACGAGAAGGCCTGGCTCGCAGTCTCCGCTCTAATTCATCCCAAAGGTGTTCTGTTGGGTTGAGGTAAGTACTCTGTGCAGGCCAGTCAAGTTCCTCCACCCCAAACTCACTCATTCATGTCTTTATGGACCCCGCTTTGTGCACTGGTGCGCAGACATGTTGGAACAGGAAGGGCCAACCCCAAACTGTTCCCACAAAGTTGGGAGCATGAAATTGTCTAAAATGTCTTGGTATGCGGACTCCTTAAGAGTTCTCTTCACTGGAACTAAGGGGCCAAGCCCAACCCCTGAAAAACAGCCCCACGCCATAATCCCCCCTCCACCAAATGAGTGGGACCAGTGCACAAAGCAAGGTCCATTTTCCAATTTCAAGATAGTACAGAGTAATATGAGTAGGCTTGAAATAATTGACATACAGTACAATGTGGAAATCAATGCGATGTTTTTCAATTTTGACCATATACTGTATATGTTTTAAGCTGGATCACCAGTATAAGACCTTTCCCATTAACCATTTCCAGAATAAAACATATACAATCAGTCTGTATTTTAATGGACACAGTAGACTTTTATTGACAACATTTATAGAAAAAAAACACATAACAAGTACAACAAACATTTTAATTTAAAGAAAAGAAGGTAAAACATTTTCAGAGGCTTACAGAGTACTGAACAATACTCTGTGTCTCCATATTTTAGGCTCCCAGCCACATTACTCTGCCTTGGGTACATGCACATACCATACCTGAAGACACAGAAATCCATTGTAATTTTGACCTAAAATAACAGAATAAGAAGGGGCACCATATATAAGATAGGTCCCCAACACAATTATCACAAATTTCGACAATACCCTTTAAAAACTTTCACACCTTCCAAACTGGTAAAATATAATCAACCCAAAAATGACCAGGAACCCAAAATCGTGAGGGAGGGGGTCCTCCAGCATCAACTGACTCCAGGATTGACCTCCCCTCTACCAATAATTGGGACTGCTCTCTTCCTGGCTGTCATCAACCAATCAGGTAAGTGGCAGTCCTCCCTCTAATACTATACTTTGCTCCTTATCTTTTTTTTTTGCCCAGAAATGCCTCCTAACCTTGTCATGTGAGTCTTATGCTTAAAGCGTAACTCCACTTTTGTTGAGAAAAAAACATTCCCCTCTGGGTGTTCTCTGTCCATTGCAAGGATTTTAACAAACTGTGTTGCAGATACTCTGTGCCTCTGTGCTGAGTGGGTTAAATGGGAGTGGTTTTATAATTATCTATCAGTTATGGCAGCCACAGGGCTCTAATGAGGAAAGCTGCTGGGCCTGCATCCCTTTAGACGTGTTCCTTTTGGGAGTATCTCACCAAAAATGACATTTTTGTTGCAGGGGATGCCAGAAATCTGACTTGTATTTTAGGCAGGGAAAATTGGTGAGCCAATCACACAAGCAGGAAATTATGTTTCTAGGGGGCATTCTGTACACATTCTGTGTACAGTTCCAGGTAGCCATATTGCATTTTCAGAAAATGACAGTGGCTGCAGATTGAAAAGGAAAGGTAATTTTTAATAACATTCAATTACAATATGATTTGTGTCGTAATTGTATATGCTATATTGTTTTTTCTTTATTTGTTGATTTTTATCCCCACAAAAGTGGAGTTACCTTTTAAGCCTATGACTCTGTTCCATGCCTAACTGGAACTACACTAGGGAGTTCTCACCAATGAATTTCTAAATATGTATAAAAAGGTGACAGAATTTTTAATCTGTAACTAAAATATAGGGTTGGAATGCAATAACCCTTTAAAATGTATGTTTAAGGTCACTTTTCAAAATATAACACTTTTTTGCTGCTTTTAAAATTCAGTATAAAAGATTTCACTTATATCACTGCTGTTTTGACAGTTAAATTGTACGGCAAAAAAATATTCAAGATTGACCTATGTATGCATGTTTCATATTGCAAAGTATCTCCTCCATGAAATTAAAATAATTAACCTAGACAAAGAGCCAAAGAGTATGACTTTGTATTCTTCTTTTTCATACATATATATATATTTGCCATTTGCTTCATGGCTTACTTTTCTTCCCAAAAAAGGTGAAATCCATTCCAAATGAAATTAGGATGTGGTATATGAGTGTACAACTTCAATTACTGGTTGCATGCTTCAATACGTATTTTAGCCCATTTTCTCTGGCTTCTGCCTGAGGCTAGATAATTTTCTCTATAATACCTCCAGATGAGTTTTCATGTTTGCTCTCTTGCACAGTTATTTATTTTTGAAGGGGAATTATCACTCTTAAAGTAATTATGATCCTAGAGGGTGAAGTTTCAGGCTGGTCAGTGTGCCTGCTTGGCTAGAGAGTGAGAATGTCTGGTGGCCTTTTACAAAAGGCCCCTTGTGGGTTTTGGGCTCCTGGCTTACATTTTTATTTTGGTGATGAACTATCTTCAGTTTCATGTTGTAACTTATTACATCAAATCATATTTTAGGTTACGGTACTCAGATTCAAGATAAAACAGTGCAGCGCAACAAATATGTAAAGATCATATATACATAGAGCTAAAAGTCCATCTCTCCAAAATCTTCATCAAAAAAGGGATCAAGAGATATAAGCCACTGTGAAGTTGTGTATCCAATCAGGCACGCAATTGTCAAAATGAGTGAAACACCTTCACCGAAGACATTAGCAGTCTCTCACCTCATTTATATGACCCCTGAGATTAGGGAAAAAGTTCTAGCAAACATGCGAACTCTATTAAAGTCTATGGGACACGATCATGAAGAATCAAAAGTCCTAATTTTTAAGGTTTATATGCAAGTTATTGCCATAAAAAGTGTATGTAGACCTGGGTCCTGCCCCGGGGGACATGTATCAATGCAAAACATTTTTTTTTAAAACAATCGTTTTTAAAGGAGCAGTGATTTTAATGATGCTCAAAGTGAAATAACAAAAATGAAAAATTCCTTTAAATATCATGCCTGTTGGGGTCCCCTTACTGTGCCTGCAAAGTGGTGCATCTGTACGATGTATGGAGCCTGCTGCAGCAATACTGACATTTTATATTTAAAAAAACCTGTGTGGGGTACCCCCCAAAATCAATACCAGACCCTTATCCGAACATGCATCCTGGCAGGTCAGGAAAAGGGGGGGGCGGATGAGCGAGCTCCCCCTCCTGAACCATATCAGGCCACATGCCCTCAACATGGGGGGTGGGTGCTTTGGGGAAGGAGGGACTTTGCCCCACACCCAAAGCACCTTGTCCCCATGTTGACAACCCTGAGCTGTAAATGTCGGGGGCTGCCAGTGGGGGGATTATCGGAATTTGGAAGCCCCCTTTAACAAGGGGGCCCCCAGATCCCACCCCCCCTTATGTGAATGGGTATCGAGTACATTGTACCCCTACCCATTCACCAAGTGTAAAAAAGTAAAAACCACAGAAAAACTGTTTTTGACAAGACCTTTATGAAAAATAAAAAAAGTGTCCGTCATTGTAAATCCATTGTCAATCATGACGCTGACCGGAAAAAAAAAAAAAAATTACAAAAAAAAAAAACGCTCCTAAGAGGCTACCTGCTGTATGCCCGATCTTCAGCTTTGACAGTTCTTTTATAGGCAAGGGGCGGGGCCACGAGCCTACGTCACCCGGTGGAACCACCCCCTTCTGACTTATAAGATTCTTATAAGCTCCCCCACTCGCAGACTCACAACCACAGTCCAGAGTTGTCGGGAAGAGGCCCTTGTCCCCATCAACAAGGGAACAAGGTGCTTTGGGGGGCACCCCAAAGCATCCTCCCCATGTTGAGGGCAAGCAGCCTGGTATGGTTCAGGAAGGGGGGCTTGCTCCCCCCCTTTCCTGGCCTGCGAGGCTGCATGCTCAGATAAGGGTCTGGTATGGATTCCGGGGGGACACCACGCCATTTTTTTTATTTTATTTATTATTTTTTATTTATCCGGCATGGAGTTCTCCTTTAAATTTTTACCAGACCCAAAAGGCCTGGTATAGATTAGTTGGGGGGGGGGGGAACCCCATGCCATTTTTTTTAAATTCTGTCATAGGGTTCCCCTTAACCATTTAAATACAGGGCAATTTTACCCCCTTCCTGCCCAGACCAATTTTCAGCTTTCAGTGCTCATTGGTGTCTTTAGGAAATCTTGGTCAGCTTAACATGACACTGCTCACTGACTTTAACCACTTAAGCCCCGGAGAATTTTCCTGCTAAACGACCAGGGGGTATTTTGCGATTCGGCACTGCGTGAATTTAACAGACAATTGCGCGGTCGTGCGACGCTGTATCTAAACGAATTTGGCGTCCTTTTTTTCCCACAAACAGAGCTTTCTTTTGGTGGTATTTGATCACCCGTGCGATTTTTACTTTTTGCGCTATAAACAAAAAAAGAGCGTACATTTTGCAAAAATAACAATATTTTTCACATTTTTTTATATGAAATTCCCCAAAAAAAATTTAAAAATCAAAATTTTTTAAATTTTCGCCTATTTGTTTTACCTATGCTTGGTAAAAAAAATCGCAAAAAGCGTATTTTGATTGGTTTGCGCAAAAGTTATCGTGTTTACTAACAAAGGGAAAGATTTCTGTAATTTTTGGTGTTTTTTTTTAACGTGTAATGGCGGCGATCTGCGATTTTTTTTGCGGTACTGCGACATTGGGGCGGACAGATCGGACCCTTGACTGACATTTTTGACACTTTTGGGGTTACCAGTGACATTTCTACAGTAATCAGTGCTATATATATGCACTGTTACTGTAGAAATACACTGGTAGTGAAGGGGTTAACTTTATTTGGGAGGGAGGGGCTGTGTGTGTCCCTAGGGGCCTGCTTTCTACTGTGATTGGCTGTGGCTTGAGCTGTAAGGACACTGATCAATGGATCTACATAGTAGATCCATGTGATCAGTGTTTTTACAGCGAGGAGAATGACAGGTGGCTTGTTTACACAAGCTGCCTGACATTCTCCCTCTCCCCCGCCGATCGCCGAGTGACCGGCGGACATCGGGTCCGCTGGTCACACGCGCGGGGGGGTCCGTGACCGTGCGGGAGCGGGCGCGCGCTCGCTCCCCAGAGCCTCACAGGCGAGCGACGTAGACCTACGTCACTCTGCCTGTGAGGGGCTGACTGCCGCAGTAAATATACTGTGAGCAGTCGGCAAGCGGTTAAGACCCGAAGATTTTGCTGCTTAATGACCAGGCCCTGTTTTGCGATTCGGCACTTCGTTACTTTAACGGACAATTGCGCGGTCACTGTACCCAAACTAAATTGACGTCCTTTTTTTCCCACAAATAGAGCTTTCTTTTGTTGGTATTTGATCAGCTGTGCGATTTTTATTTTTTGCGCTATAAACAAAAAAAGAGTGACAATTTTGAAAAAAAAAAAAAAACAATATTTTTCACATTCTGCTATATAACATTTCCAAAAAAATTAAAAAACTATTTTTTTTAACATTTTAGGCCAATTTGTTTTCTGCTACATATTTCTGGTAAAAAAAATTGCAAGAAGCGTATTTTGATTAGTTTGCGCAAAAGTTATTGCGTTTACTAACTACGGGAAAGATTTGTGTAATTTTTATTTATTTATTTTTTTTTACTAGTAATGGTGGTGATCTGTGATTTTTTGCGGGGCTGCTACATTGCGGCGGACAGATCGGACCCCTAACTGACATTTTTGACACTTTTGGGGGTACCAGTGACATTACTACAGTAATCAGTGCTAAAAATATGCACTGTTACTGTAATAATGCCATTGGCAGGGAAGGGGTTAACCCTGTGGGTGATCAAGGCGTTAAATGTAAGCCTAGGGGAGTGATTCTAACTGTGGGGGGGGTTTGGCTTTTGAAATGATCATAGAGACATGCGATCCTATATAGCAGGATCACATGGTCTCTGTGATCATGTCAGGGAGAATGACAGAAGGCTGTGTTTACAACAGCCTTCCGTCCTTCTCTGTCAGGGGGGGGATCGCCGGTGTCAGGCAGCTATCGGAGCCACCTGGCACCCGCACTGGCTTCCCCGCTGACGATTGGGGGCGGGAGCGTGCCTTCGGCGGCGCGTACCCGCCCCCTAGTGGCCTCCCAGGCAGATGATGCCTATTAACGTGGTTTTTCTTGGGAGCAGGGCCGGATTAAGAGCATCATGGGCTTGGTGCTGAGGATTTTGAAGGGCCTTAAGGGCCGTGCCTTGGCATGCACCCAGAGGAGGAAGGGTGCAGCCATGCATGCCTAATTCAACATGGGATGCTGTCTCTGAAGCCCATAAACACATCCATGCATCGGCAACTGTCCCTCCTTGTCCGGCCTTCGTGCTGTGTGGGGAGGTTCTGAGGGAGCTGCCTGGGGAAGCCAGCATAGAAGCCAGACTTCTGTGTTTACAAGTGACAGAAGAGCGGTAACAGTGAATATGGCCAATCCGGGGCCTATATAAAAGGAAGGGGCCTGGAGCTGCCCCTCCAATAGCCCCTACGTTAATCTGGCCCTGCTTGGGAGAGCCACACTGCAGACGTAAAAAGGCAGCGCAGCGATGGCAAGTGGTTAACATTGGCGTTTATAGGAAATCTTGGCCAGCTTGACATGGCACTCTGCCTTTTGCCAGTCATGGCTCTGACAGTACATTGTGCTGTGATTGGCCAAAGCATACAGGTCAGGTGCATGCTTTGGCCAATCATCAGCAATCAATGCACTGCAATTATGGGGCGCTCATCAGCAGGTGAACCTCCCGCCGAGTGCCCCATTTTTATTTGTGTGTTTGACTCAAACACAGAGCCCACCCCTACTTGGTACTAGGGTGGTCAATCACCAAACCTTAGCTGGGGGAAGGTCATTAACTTACACAGGGCTTTCTGCTTAGAGCTCTGGCAGGTGAATGGAATAGCAGGAAACACAAGAAAAAAACATATCAACACTGAGTGGAGGGGGTTGTATTATTTGTGATGAGCCTTCTTTAGGCAGCTATGAAATGTTGTTAGGCAGCTTTTAAGCTGGCCAACGGCAGGCTGGTGTTTGACAGAGTCATTGTTATCTTGTGCTTCTGATTGAAACAGCTTGTTGGAAGTGTTCATCATTCTCTTTTTTGTGGTGAAAATGGAGTAAGAAAATCATTTTTCATTCTACACAGTCTTCTACTTACTGAATGATTCATGGACAACATTATGAAGGAACATAAAAACACAGCAATACAGGTGACGATGATTTGAGACATCTGCCAGTCTATGTTATCTTACCAGGATATGGAGGTTGGAGAGACATTCATCCAAGCAAACCTGTGCTTTCTCTTTTTAGAAAGGGTGTAAAAGAAGGTAAATATATGCTGCTGGGGATGGGTAAATCAAAGTGAACCTGCGTCCCAGGCCAAGGCTTACTTAAAGCTCCCCCATTTGTTTCCTGCCATGTCCTGCGACTTATCACTTTTTCCCAACTTCTTGAGCCACTCACAGGTTTCCATCTTCAGTAATGGTATAGGGATCCTGTTTGATCCTCTTGCCTGCTGGAATATTTTTACTGTAGGACAGTTTTCATTAGCAAGCTATTCATTCTTTGCCTTAGAGGTCATTTTAAATGGAGGCAACAAAACATAAGCTGGAAATTCTAAATAAACGGACTTAGTCAATAAAAAACAAAAGAAGCCAAGTGGTATATGTTGCAAGGTAGTAACCTGTTGCAACCCACCAGAATTTACCATATTAACCACTTAAAGTGGAGTTCCACCTAAAACAAAAAAAAAATACATAAAAATACACCCGGGACAGTAAGGGCTAGTGCATTCCACAATGGATAGCCTCTTAACTGTCCCGGGTTGCATTTACCTGCAAGAAGAAATACTTACCTTGAAAATGTATTAGGTTGGTGAAATTCTCGCGCTGTCACTTATATAGAATATAGGCTCCTTAAATGCTGCAGGTACTAATATTGGTAACCTACACAATTCAGATAAATATAGGGGGGGGGGGGAGTACCGCGCTTAAAAGGTGCTTAATGTATTAAATATTAGTGCTCTTTCAAATTAATTTAAAATTAATAACTATGTGCTTACATAAATATATAAAATATATCTCCAAAAATCAATATCTCTATATAAATATATCTTATAAGTGATAAAAATTATTATTCCCAATAAAACTTCTTAATTATTAGTGATGCACGAATTAATATTTCATATAAACCTTCTCAATTATTAGTGATATAAAAATTAATATTTCATATAAATCTTCTCAATTAATAACATAAAAAATCCAGTGATAATTATATGTACCGGTGATAAATATATGTGCTTATAAATCATCAATAAATACAATTTACAAAAAGTGATAAAGTGCCAAAGTGTCCATAAATTAAATAAATTAAGTAAATAAATCAAGTTGTGTGTATTTAAACGACTCTTCTTTCCAAAAAATCATGCAGGTGCTCTTCCATGCAGTGGCCACTAGGTGTCCTAAGCGCTCACCTCAATTGTTTATATAATCAGCCTTTGCCTTATATATGATAATGTCTCCTTCTCTATGGCGTATGGATCAGGCTCCTTGTACCCAAAATCCTCCTTTATGGACCGATATGTCCAAGGGGTGTATGTAGCCTCGTTGTATCTCAAAAAAATGGGCCACAATAGTGAAGTACCGTATGACTATTTATTTAGATGTATTTTAAAAAAACAGACTCACATTTTGCTTCATCTCTCTCAGTGCATAACAATCAATATCGCCGCTACGTCACTTCCGGTTTGGCGTCCTACGCGTTACGCTGCGCGCCCAACACAGCTTCTTCCAGGGATCTTGAAAATGTATTGTCCAGCGCTGCCATCTCAGGTGTTGGCAGCTTGAAGCCAGCGCGATCCTCTTCTGCGTCCTCTTCCGTCTTCTTCGGTCCCACGATGCACTGCACCGGCCCCGCCGTCACTTCCGGGGCTGCAGCGTCATCCCTGCACAGCTTCTGGGCATGCCTAGAAGCTGTTTAGCAAGGTATGACGGCACCTGCACCGGAACTGCCGGTGCAGGCGCATTGATTCCTGGGAGCGATGACGTTCAGCTCCCAGGAATCATTGCAAACCAGGAAGTGACGACTCGCCGTGGCCGCCGAGGGGAGGAAGAGGAAGTAAGGTAAGTATACTATCTTCTAAAACAAGGTAAGTTAAAAAAAAAAAAAAATTGTGATTATCCATTTGTTTTTCAGGTGACCTGGAGCAAGAAGATGGACGGAAGTTACATTTTAGGGTGGCACTCCACTTTAAGGACCAAGCCCATTTCTGACACTTGTTGCTTACAAGTTAAAATCAGTATTTTTTGCTAGAAAATTACTTAGAATCCCCAAACATTATATATATTTTTTAGCAAAAACTCTGGAGAATAAAATGGCAGTCGCTTCGAGATTTTATGTCACACGGTATTTGCTTAGCGGTCTTTCAAACGTAATTTTTTTTTTTAATACACTTCACTGAATTTTAAAAAACTAAACAGTAAAGTTAGCCTAATTTTTTGTATATTGTGAAAAATGATGTCACACCAAGTAAATAGATGGAAGTGACATCGGGTTAATACATCAGAGACCCGATCAAAGCCAAATACAGCTTGGTTCGGGACTCCAGCCAGCCGGCAGACTTGCCAGAGAGACCCAGGAGACGTCCCCTCCCGCTCCTTGTTATAACAGCCGAGTGGCTGCTGAGCCGCATTGGATGTTATCACTAGAAAGCGACTGTCAGCTCTAAAAATGGTGCCAGGGTGATGTCTCTAGCTGCAGGCATCATCCCGGTACATCCACTTCCTCAAACCAACGTACATGTACGTTAGTTTGTGAGAAGTGGTTAACTTTAGACCAGGGCAAGATGGATTTGGATTGGCTGCTGTGGTAACTGGGATTTGCTGCTTGCGTATAGTATAGTCTATAATCTCACCATACTGTTTTTTTTTTGACAAAAGAAGATACAAGGCATGTGTTTAGCAGAGGAAATCGGTAGTATGATAAGTCATCAGGGAGCCTGTGAATACATATGTCAAATACATTTATATGTGTGTACACCGTACATTCCACTTTTATTGTCTGCAAAATAAGACTACTGTATTGTATATTTGCCTTCCGGCCAGATGTAAAGTTGAAATAAAATGAAAAGGTCATGATAGAGGAACTAAGGAAGAGATTAATAACAGTTGCTAATAAAATCAGTGCAAAGCCAAGAAACTGATAGATATGAAAGAAAGGAAGGTTTTGTAATTAAAGTGTATTTATGGTCAACATTTTAAATGATATATCTATTTCCATATTGTATTTCAATTATTTCTAACTATTAATATTGAATGATGTTAAAGTTTGAAAAAATACTTTTGTGAAGATTCCCACACATTTATTTTCTTGAGTTTTGTAACTCGTATTCGCTATGTCCTGTGAGTAGGCACTGCTGTGTCACAGAATTCAAAGATCCTGTCTTCTGAGCTACAGAGGTGCTGAAAAGAAGAGTCTCAGGAAGCAGAGTAAGTACAGGAATCACAGCTTGCTGGCAGCAAGTTACCATGGGATATGTAGTCCTTGGGAATTGAACGTAAACAGCAGAGAAGAAGCTGCAAAGCATGCAGTGAATCCAAGAAGTTGTGGAAAGAGATGGCTAGCAGACAGGCAGCACTTACAACACGAAAGTTAGGGTAAGTTTATATTGGTTTGTTAAAATTACCTATTGTTTGTATTGCTATTGCGAAGCTGATGTAAAAAAAACAAAAGTGTACACTGTGACCATCGATTTCTTAAACCAACATATATAAAATTGACTGTCCATGCTAAGACTGGGCTTCTCTGCTATCATTCATGGTTTGTCCTTACACATATGAGAGTGGCCATACATAGCACAAAGTCCTAATGATGATAAACGTGCTAGTGTATACCACTGGTTGTATGATGACTGCATACATGGATGAGCTGTGTCCATTACTGTATATTACAAGATATCCCTTCCTGGTTTGTATTTTAGAAGATTTAAAGCCTAAGTGGAGATAACTTTTTTTGCTTTGAATAGGTTGAATTTAAAAGCTAAAATTGCTGACAGTTTTTATTCCTGTCTTTGACTCAACTAGGGAGTTTTTTCTTCACTTCTTGTCCTTGTGACACTTATACAAGGAATGGGGTATGTGGTTGTCACTAAGATATTGTGTTCTCTCGGCGGGGGAGTGGGGGGGGGGGGTGAGGGGTGGATTCCGTCTCTGCCAGGAGAACACACAGTGATGATTGCCAGCGGCTATAGCTGCTGGCTATAATTGCATGAAAAATCCCTGCAGAACCAGCTGAGATCAGCTGAGTTTCGAAACAACGATATCCGGCTTAAAGAGGAGTTCCGCCTGAGAAAAAAAAATTAAAAGTCAGCAGCTACAAATACTGTAGCTGCTGACTTTTAATATATATACACTTACCTGTCCAGGGAGCCCACGATGTCAGCCCCCAGCTGATTTTCTGATCCGCTGTCAGGTGCTGCCGCCGCCCTTTGTGATAAGGGAAACCAGCAGTGAAGCCTTTTGGCTTCACAGCCTGTTTTCTGCTGTGCATGCGCTTTTCAATTGGCCCAGCGGAGGAAAAAGGAGGGGAGCCAAACTTCTGAGGGATGGTGCCGCAGCGCTGTCTCCCAGAAGTGGGGAAGGGTACCTGTCAAAAACAGGTACCCATTCCCCCTTCCCCCCTGAAAGGTGCCAAATGTGTCACTGGAGGGGGGGAGGAAGCAGATCAGTGGAAGTTCCACTTTCGGGTGGAATTCCGCTTTAAGTCCTCATGCACAGAGGACATTTTTTTCCACCACTGGATACATATGCTTTGGGGAAGGAAAAAGCAGGGAAAGTGCATAAAGCCACATTTTATGCGCGGCAAATGCTTGGCCATTCATTCATTCTATTGAATATTAAGTTATTGATTGCATGGATGAAGCACCTCTAGCGCTTAAGCTCATTTAGGCACGTTTTTTGGGCATTTTCTATTAGGCAAAACTCTTCTATCCTGAATGCACTGGTGATTTAAAGGCATAAAAAAAGTAGAAAGCCCTTAAAAGTTGCATTTTTTTTACATCCCCTGTGCATGATGCCTAAAAGTGTAACACAAAAATTCCATGGCACACTTTCCTGCTAGTCATCACAAAAGGCCTACTTAAACTGTTTCATCATTGCAGGTTAAAAACAGGTTCATGTTGCATAGATTTGCAAATAAATGTAAGGCCACATTGCCTCATGAAGGCACCTCTGCATAGCGTGGTCTTTAACCACTTTCCCACTGGGCACTTAAACCCCCTTCGTAACTGGACCAATTTTCAAGTACTCTCACATTTTGAATGACAGTTATTCAGTCATGCAACACTGTACCCATATGAAATTTTCGTCCTTTTTTTCCACACAAATAGAGCTTTCTTTTGGTAGTATTTAATCATGATTGGGTTTTTTATCTCTTGCGCAATAGATGAAAAAACCCAAAAAAATGCATTTTTCTTCATTTCGGTTTTAAAACTTTGCAAATTTTGTAATTTCTCTTCATGGATTTTGGCCAAAAGTTATACTGCTACATATCTTTGGTAAAAAAAAAAACCCCAAATAATTATGTATTATTTGGTGTTTGTGAAGGTTATAGAGTCTACAAGTTATGGTGCCAATCATGGAAAATTGATCACACCTGATGTACTGACGGCCTATCTTATTTCTTGAGACACTAACAAGCTAGGAAAGTACAAACACCCTCCAAATGACCTCTTAATGGAAAGAAGACATTGCAAGGTATTTAGTAAGAGGCATGGTGAGTTTTTTGAAGTTGTAATTTTTTCCCACAATTCTTTGCAAAATTAAGATTTTTTTTCACAAAATTGTCATATTACCAAGTTATTTCTTACACACTGTATAGGTAAACTTGCAACTACACCCCATAATACATTCTGCTACTCCTCCTGAGTATAGGGATACCACATCTGTGAGACTTTTACACAGCTTGGCCACATACAGAGGTCCAACATCCAAGTAGCACCTCTAGGCGTTCTAGGAGCATAAATTACTCATAACATTTTCTGACTACTTATCACATTTCTGAAGGCCCTGCAGCACCAGGACAATATAAACTCCCACAAAATGACCCCGTTTTGGAAAGTTAACGCCCTAACACATAATCTAGGAGGCATAATGAGTCTTTTGATTTTTGGAAAATGTGGAAAGAATTTGAAATTGCATTTTATTTACACAAAGTTGTCCATTTATAAGATATTTCTAACACATAGCATATACATAGCAAAAAAGACACCCCAAATTACATTCTGCTACTCGTCCTGAGTATGGCAATACCACGTGTGAGACTTTTCCACAGTGTAGTCACATACAGAGGCCAACATTCAGGGAGCACCGTCCTGACTACCCATTACACTTTTGTGAGGCACTGTTGAGCACTGATGTGGCATGGCTGAGCACTGACGTGGCATGAATGTGGCACAGATGAGCACTGATGTGGCATGGATGTCGTACAGATGAGCACTGATATCGCATGGATGAGTACTGACGTGGCATAGATGTTGTGCGGAAGAGCACTGATGTGGCATGGATGTGGCACAGTTGAGCACTGACGTGGCATTGATGAGCACTGACGCGGCATCGATGTGGCATGGATGAGCACTGACGTGGCATTGATGAGCACTGATGCGGCATGGATGTGGCATGGATGAGCACTGATGTGGCATGGATGTGGCACGGATGAGCACTGACGTGGCATGGATATGGCACGGATGAGCACTGATGGGGCATAGATGTGGCACAGTTGAGCACTGACATGGCATGGATGTGGCATGGATGAGCACTGATGTGGCATGGATGTGGCACAGATGAGCACTATTGTGGCATGGATAAGGTATGGATGAACACTGACGTGGCATGGATGTGGCATGGATGAGCACTGACGTGGCATGAATGTGGCACGGATGAGCACTGATGTGGCTTGGATTAGTCACTGGTGAGAACTGAGGGGGCATAGGTGGGCACAGATGGACAGTCGAGGGACTCATGGACATCGCTGGATAGAGATGGGGCTCAGATAAGTATTAGAGGGTGCTGAGGAGGCTGCTGCACACAGAAGACTTTTTATCTTAATGCAAAGAATGTATTGAGATAAAAAACCTTCTGACTTTACAACCCCTTTGATGTATAACAGAATCCATCCCCCATTCTACTTACCTGAGCTCACTCACGATCCAGCACTGTAAATGAGAGCCGAGCCTCTTCCGGCTCTGCCCCTCCTCTCTGTCCAGATTGATAGCAGCAGGAGCCATTGGCTTCCGCTGCTGTCAATCAAATGCTATGGCAAGCAGCGGGGCCGAACCATCTGATCTGTGTCAGTGGATGCAGGGAACAAGCTTGCATGAGTGCCCCCATGGGAAGTGGCTTCCTATGGGGACACTCGCTGAAGAGGAGGAGCCTGAAACTCCAGTGAGGGACCCCAGAAGATGAGGATTAGTGCTGGTAAACAGGTAAGTATAACAAGTTTATTATGTCATTATCCCAACCTGGACAATTCAAACAATTTATATTTAGATGCAAACATACATAAATGCATACATATGTACTAGAGCAACTTGATTAAAAAGCATATAGCAATGTCACTAACAGCCATGGCTGAAAAGATTAATTATTTGGCCTCAGTTTTGAAATTTTCTGCTGGAAAATTCCTGTAGTTTTTTTAATCCTAAAAAAGTTTCCTGCAATGCCTGAATTATACTTGCTGTTCTTCTAGGCAGAGAGAAAAATCCAAAGAAGCGTACATTGCTTGGCAAGACTGAATTTAACTAATTTGTTTTGCCAAAGACTTTGCATTTATTTATACTACATCATTTGTTTTGCAGATGTCAGGAGCAACCAGAATGGATTTTACTGTCAAATTTTTTTTTCTGTATGCTTTCCATTCTGAAAAAGCCAAAATCTAGGGCACATTTCAAGCTGCAATAAAAGAGGTTCTGTTTGCAAATCCTTAAAAGATAACTACATTTTCAGGTCAGACTGTTAAGCTGTCATTGTCCCTGCAGCCTGCACAAAACCTAAATGTGAGTCTGCAGGATTTGTGAGATAGAGGAAGCTTTGGGGGAAGACAGGAGATGGGCTGTGGATTCAGCTCAGTGCAGAGTCAGGATTCTACCTTGCCCAGAGCTTCTTTAGCTTCTTCCTTAGCATGTGTACATAAGCCAGACCTGCAGGCTAGAGTTAGGGGGACATGCTCATTTCTTCAAGAAGGTACAGGCTTCAATTTAGTTTTTTTGTACATGGACCATGGCAACCTAATATATATATATATATATATATATATATATATATAAATATATATATATATATATATATATATTAAAGCGGAGCTGTTCCTGAACTACACATCCCATGAGGCATGGTAAAACTCTGACATTCACAGACATGACTAGGCATGATGGGAATTGTAGTTCCTGATCAGCTGGAGGGCCATAGTTTGAAGACCCCTTATCTAAACGATCCTGTTATTACAATCTTACTACAATTTTACAGGAAAAACTTTCCTCTCCTACGGTTCCCAAAATGTAGACTTTACCCACATGACATTGCAGGTGTATAAAAATGGGTATATTTCTGCATCTATTAGTTCCCTACACATGTAGATCTCTGCTTCAGCCACCAGGTGAAGCTGGGAATATTGAAAGTAAATGATTTTTAGCAGCAATAGGAAAAAAAGCTTGTTGTAAAGATGCTGGGATCTTGGCATTTACATAACTGCCTTCTTTCATCTTCCTAGAGAAAAGTCATGACCCATATGCTGACAACTAATTATTCTAGACATTGGGTTTCTGAGTGAGCTAATTTGCATATTAAGTACTTTAGGCAGATTTTTTGCAGATACAAAAATATACCACAATATATATATATATATATATATATATATATATATATATATATATATATATATACTTATTTTTGATATGTTCGTGTCATTATGTATTGCTAAATCTGCAATCATTTTGTATAGTAATTTGACTATTTGGGCAGCTTTTTCTGCAGAAATACCTGGGTATATAACACCTGAAATACACCTTCTCACATTTCATATTTAATGCAGAAAATAATTTTATCTGTTTTACTTTATTTTAGCTGTAGATATTCTGCTAAAGATGTAAATTCAGCCAATGGTAAATTAAGTGGTTAAGATAGAATATTGTGATGATCTGAACATTTCATTGTTCACGAACTAAACACATACCTCCATAGCAACAAGCCAATTTTGAACATGCATCAGCGGGCACAGTGGATGCTTTAAAAGTCTGCATAGGCATAATGAAATAAAATGTTTAAAAAAAAAAATTATGGGCTATCTTGACCTAGGCTCAAAAACAAATTTGTTAGATATCTAGAAAATGTTGCTTGTTACTAGGCATAATTCTAAAAAATCTACGATTTTCTGTGAATTCATAATAAGAAGTTGAATTTCGGGACATACGATATTACATAGGCACTTTAGTTGCTGTAGCCTCACTGCTGCATATTTGCAGAGTAAAATAATCCAATACATATCCCTCTCTCTCCTGCCTCCGTTCTTCTGGGGGACTGCAGTAAAAAAAAGTTTTGCATGATGATCTGCAGTACAGGACCCTTGTGCTTCTACTTCCATCATTCTGTGGTTTTGTGCATCCTCCGCCAATCTTATGGGCCATACACACTATAAGATTTTCTGAAGACTTTTTCCTTTAGATTTACCAAAACCATATAATATGAGGTCAAACCTAAACACTTTCAATTTGTATGCAATCCGGCAGGCCCTTGCACTACATAGAAAAGGTAAATCTGAAGGAAAAAGTCTTCAGAAAATCTTATAGTGTGTATGGCCCTTTACTGACTATTGACCCTACCTTTTATGTGGCTGCTTTTCTAGGCACAGCTTCCACAGTATAGGGCCTCATTAAATGACTGCTTATGTTCTACTTTCCTTTTTTGTACAGAGAAGTTTATCCAAACTGCAGCACTCTATATACTGTTAAACGTAGTACACACAATGAGGTTAACGGACGAATGATTGTCCGTTTTTTTTTTTGGTTTTTTTTTGCATGCTACTTTCCAGATCGAAAATTAAAAGTTTACTGAAGTACGAAAATTATTGTACGACAGAATAAAAATTCAGAAGTGATGTAATGTGTAGTAGTGTATTTGTATCCTATTTTCAGATGAAAACTGTACTGATTATACAAAAATCGTACGATCTGGTATCATACAAGAACATTTTTCATGTTTGTCCCTTCTGAATATTTCGGATGAAAGCTGTGTACTATTGGTTATCGTACGATTGCTTCGAAAATGGTAATTTTTGTTGGATATTTCGATCGTGTGTACGGGCCTTTGCACTGCAGCATGAGTGGGTTGTAAAAAAGACTTGATGCTGCTACATTTTTAACCACTTCCTGTCCAGCCAATTGTCAAATGATGGCTCGGTGGGACATTCATTTTTCGGGGTGGACATCATATGAGGTCCTCTTGGAACACACGTTATGCGCACCCCACAGGCCACGCTGCAGCGTAATCTCTCACCGGCTGTGTTCACCATATGTAGCCGATGATCGATCAGTGTACTGGCCTGCTGCCAGTATCATATGATCACTGTGACAGCAGAGCACATGACAATTGTAAACAATGGATGGCTTCCTTTCATGCCATTCATTGTGTACAATTGCGTTTCTAGCTGTGATTGGTCACAGTGATCAAATGGTACAAAAAGGGCCAAGCAAAGCTGTGCCATGTGATTATCTTTGGGCCAATCACAGCTAATCACAAAAATACACACTGAATTAATCATGTTAGTTCAGTAAAAATTGGTTGCTTATACCAGGGAAATTCACTGGTATAAGCAATCATAATGTGTAAAAATAAAAATCATGATCACTTTTCCAGAGTAGTACAGTGTAAGTATGGTAAAAAAAAAAAAATTGTACAAAAAAAATGGAAAAAAAATTGATAAATAAAAAAAAAAAAGATTACATTTTTTATTACTGCCCCCAGTCAGCCTAGGTTCACACTGATGTGGTGCAGGATTTGCAGTGATTCCTGTGCGTTTCCCACACTGCATCAGAGTGGCACTCAATTCATGCGAACCGCTGCAGGTGTCAAAGTTAATGACACTCCACAATTGTTTCGCAAAATGCAGTGCGATTTGCAGAATCAAATCGCATGGGTGTTCACATGGATTAGATTCCAGTACAGATGCAGTGCCATTTGAGCCATACAAAATGAATGGACTCAAATTGCACTGCAAAAAAAATGTGATTTGAACAGGAATGCAGTGCAATTCCAATCTGAATCACAAGTGGTTCCCCGCACCACACCAGTATGAACCTAGGCTCAGTGTCCTTGCTTACTGCCACACCAGTTATATGTTGATTCTGTAGTGCACAATTTTTTTTCTTATTTCTTAATTTTCCAAAAAATTGTGACAAATTTACAACTTTAAAAATCTCGCCATGCCTCTTACTAAATACCTTGGACTGTCTGTTTTCCAAAAAGGGGTAATTTGGGGAAAATTTGTACTGTCCTGGCATTTTTGGGATCAGTACATCAGGATTGATCAATCTTCATATATATTTATATTTATATATATATATATATATATATATACCATAGTTTGTGGAGTATATACATTTCCTATAGACTAAATAATAAACATTGATTTGGGTTATTTACACCAAAGAAATAACAGAATATATTTTAGTCTAAATTTATGAAGAAAGATTATTTATTTGTAAAATTTAAACCGAAATGAAGAAAAATGCGTTTTTTTTTTTTGTTTTGTTTATTTAGAAAAAAATAAAAAACCCAGTGGCGATTAAATACCACCAAAAGAAAACTCTATTTATGTAACAAAAAAGAGAGAAATATTTCATATGGGTATAGGTTTGCATGATCGCACAATTGTCATCCAAAGTGCGACAGCACTGAAAGCTGAAAATTGGCCTGGTCAGGAAGGGGGGTGAAAGTGACCTGTATTGAAGTGGTTAAAGTCCAACTCCAGGCAAAATGTAAACATAAATAGTGCATTGTGCATCAGTTATCTTACTCCACAGTCTTGATTCCAAACACGTCTTCCTAAGCCACCCTGCAATGCAATGTATCAGTGTTATAGTTTCCTTAATGAGCCAAACTAATGATCTGCCCTGGTCCACTCACTGCCCTTATGAGTTCTCCTGCCTCTGGAAACTTTGAGAGAGGACCTGGCCAATGGAAGTGTCACCTTCACCAATAGAAGATGCCCACACCATGAAGACAGTGATGTGGACACTTGAAGAAGCACCCCAGGGAAGAAACAAAAGAAATGAAAGGTACCCACTTGTAACCATGGATTCAGGTAAGTAAAATGTCCATTTATAAAGAGTATTTTTTTATACCAGTGGTTAGATAGTGGGGGTAGGGTTACTTACAAATACCCTGGAGTTGGGCTTTAATGTTAGATTATATTCCCTTTCAAGGATATTAGTGCAGTTTTATGTGTCCATATTGGTTTAGTCTTCCTGTACTAAGTTTCTTTATTTATTTTTTTCAAACAAGATTTATTGAGAAAAGAATGTTCGAACATACAGTACAAAAAATAAGTCAAGCATATTTTTATACAATCAATGTGCTACAACAAACAGTAGTAACTTTATAATAGCTAAAAATTATACGCTAGCAGAAATAGAAATGACAATGTATACTGTATTAGGGGCTTACACAGTTTGATCAAAGTTTGTAAAATATTTATATTTACACATAAAATAAGCAATGACTCTTTGAAAGGATTTGAAACAATTGGTTTCAGTTGAAATCATTAGGAGGAATAGTTTCCATTTGCAGCAACTCGTCTTTATTCTATCAGCCACTAAATCAATAAGGTTTCTTAGCAATGTTATTCCAGGCCTGAATTGCTAAAGCAGAACTCCAGAAAAAAACATTACCACTAATTAAGATGATCCTAGGTGTGGATCACTGCTGTGTAGTGTGAAAATGCTAGTTTTACTGATGTCAGAAAGTATAGCCAGTGCAGTAATTCTGACACTGCAGGAATTATTATTATTATATTATATAGGATTTATATAGCGCCGCTAGTTTACGCAGCGCTTTACAACTTGAGGGTAGACAGTACAAGTACAATACACTTTAATACAATATGAATCAAGAGATACAAGAGGTAATAACCGTGGGTGATGGGCTGATGGAGAAAATAAAAGTACAGTTGTTAGGTGGTTGCCAGATAGGTTTCTCTGAAAAGATGTGTTTTCAGGGATCGTCTGAAAGTGAACAAAGTCAGAGATAGTCGAAAAATTGGGGTAGAGCATTCCAGAGGATGGGAGAGGCTCAGGAGAAGTCCTGGAGGTGAGCATGGGAAGAGGTGACAAGGGAACTAGCGAGCAGGAGGTCCTGGGAGGAATGAAGAGAACAAGTTGGTTGGCATTTTGATGAGAAGGGAGATGCAGTAATTGAGATGAGAGATGACCAGGGAGTGGCTTTGTGGTGTCGTTGGTTAGAAAGGGGCGTATCTTGGAGATGTTGCGGAGGTTGAGGCGGCAAGCTTTGGACAGTGATTGGATGTGTTCTAGGATAGTTCAGAGTCCAGGATTACACCTAGGACCTTGGCATGGGGGGATGGGTTGATAGATAAGCCGTTGATTTTAACAGAAAAATAAGGGGAAGAGGAACGTGAGGGAGGAAATATCATGAGCTCGGTTTTGGATAGGTTGAGTTTGTAGAAGTGATGTGACATCCAGGCTTATATGTCTGTTAGTAAGTTGGTGATACGTGAGGAGACGGATAGAGTGAGCTGAGGGTGGAGAGATAGATTTTGGTGTCATCAGGGTAGAGATGATATTCAAAGCCATGGAAGGCATTCAGCTGACCCAGTGTAGATTGAGAAAAGGAGCTGTCAACGATCAGAACCTTGGGGGCCCCCGACAGAGAAAGGAAGAAGAGAGGAGGTAGTAGAGTTGTGAGTAGCACTGAAGGTGTGTTGGGATAGGTAGGATGAGAACCAGTGTAGAGTACAGTCATGGAGACCAAGGGAGTGAAGATTGGGGGGTCCACTCTGTCAAAGGCAACAGAGAGGTCCAGGAGGAGTAGTACAAAAAAGTGTCTATTGGTGTTTGCTGTTAGTAGGTTGTTTGTGAGTTTAAGGAGAGCAGTTTCAGTGGAATAATGAGGGCGAAATCCGGATTGAAGGCGATCAAGAAGTTTGTTCTTAGTCAGATGGTCGCTCAGTTGGTTGTAGACAAATCGTTCAAGGAGTTTGGAGGAGAAGGGGAGTAAGGAGATGGGGCATAGATTGTGAAGATTGGTGGGGTCCCGTGAGGGCTTTTTAAGGATGGGAGTGACTAGCGCATGTTTTAGAGAGTTGGGGAAGATGCCAGAAGAGAGGGAGAGGTTGAAGATGTAAGTTAGAGAGCATAGAATAGAGCCAGAGGGTGAGTGTAGCATGTGCGAGGGAGCGGGATCCAAGGGGCAGGTGGTTAGATGGGTGTTAGATAAAAATCCAGAAACCTCATTAATACTGGATATGGATTGTTAAGTGGGGGAGGTTTCTGCACATTGGAGATCTCCTTGCGAATTGTATTGATCTTATTTTTGAAGTGATTGGCGATCTCCTGGGCAGTGAGTGAGTTAGAGGGTTGAGTTGGTGGAGGACAGAGTAGAGAGTTAAAGGTAGGGAAGAGATGACGGGGACTAGATGAGAATGTTTGGGTGAGCGTGATAAAATAGGTTTGGTTGGCAGGGAGGAGGCAGGAATAGTATTTTAGGAGGGCAAATTTATATTGCTTGAAGTCTTCGGGGGACTTAGTCTTACACCACAGGTACTCAAGACTGCGGCTACATTATTCTGAGACTTATGGTGTCATCGGTTTGCCATACTGTAGCATTCGGGGCTGAATTCTGCATATAGTGAGGGGAGCGAGCTTGTCTAGGGATGATGACAGTGAGCTGTTATAGAAGGAAGTGGTTAAGTTGGGGCATGACAGGGGTGAGATTTTGTCATATAGATGATCAGTAGCAGAGTAGAAAATAGAAGGGTTGAGGTGGCGAAGGTTTCTAAGGGTAACTGTTAGGCGGTTGGAGGGAGAGGAGGTGGAAGACAGGGAGAGTACGAAACTAATAGGGTGGTGATCAGAGAGTGAGAGAGGTGTGTTGGAGAGGTTGCATGGAGTGCATAGATAGGAGAAGACAAGGTCAAGGGTGTTACCAGTGGAGTGTGTTGGAGACTGTATCCATTGCTTCAGGTCAAGAGATGAGGTTAGTCTGAGAAGTTTAGAAGCAGTAGTAGTATTAGCATTAACAGGGAGGTTGAAGTTACCAAGAATGATTGTGGGAATTTCAGAAGAGAGAAAGTAGGGTAGCCAGGCAAAGAAGTCATCAAGGAAGGTTGATACCGGTCCAGGGGGGCGGTAGTTGACAGTGATTCCTAAAGAAGCAGGAGAAAGTAGACTGATGCAATGCAACTCAAAAGATGAGAATGTCAGAGAGGGAGGTGGGTGAAGTACTTGATAGATGCTGCACGGGGCTAGAAGGATTCCCACTCCACCTCTCTTCTGTCCACTTGGTCTAGGGGAATGAGTCCAGAGAAGGCCTCCATGGGAGAGGGAAGCAGGAGAAGTAGGAATTCGGAATTATGAAGCCAGGTTTCGGTGATGGCGAGTAGGTTAAAGGAATTTGTGATGAAGAGGTCGTGGAGGGAGCTGAGTTTGTTACAGACAGAGCTGGTATTGGGAAGAAGAGGAATGGAGACTAGGTTCTGTGAGTTGCGGTTGCTGGCAGAGGGTGTAGGGTGGTTGGAGCGTGGTGAAAAGCCAAATGGAGTCCCTGGATTTGGGGATATGTCACCAGAGGCAAAGAGGAGGAGGAGGGTGAGGGAGGTAATGTGGGAGTGTGATTTATATGAAGAGACATGTCCCAGAGTCCTGGAGGTTTTCTCAGTATGTGGATGTAAAATTAGCTAAATGAGTTGATAGGAGCAGTAATAGGAAGAGGACAGAAGACAGGGTGATATATATATATAAGCTGTGGGGTGGAGAAGAGGGGTGAAGGTGAGTGAGTTTGAGAAGAGAGGACACAACTGTCAGCAGCAGTGGTAGAGAGTTCATGTTACAGAATGTGATAAGAGCTGAATAGATAGACAGGGTCACCTGCAGCCTGTTTGGTGCTTGTTGGTGTAATTTGCTGTGTATGCTCACTGTGTGCAATCGCTGAAGTGCAGAGCTTGAAGTGCAGAATCCCCCAGCAACTGCGCAGGGTTGGCTCTCCTGCGCAAACCAACGTAGGTCTACGTTGGTCACGCGTCGGAAGCTAGGGGGCGATCGTGCGCCGCCAGAGTCGCTCTACCACCCCAACTTGACAGCGGGAAAGCCGATGCGCGGTTCCGGTGGCTCCGATTGCCGCCTGACACCCGCGATCACTCCCCGCTGAGAGAGAAGGGTGGTCAGCTGTTCTAAACACAGCTGACCGTCCTTCTCCCTGAAATGATTACAGAGCTCATGTGATCCTTCTATATAGGATCACATGTCTCTATGGTCATCTTAGAAGCCACGCCCCCCCACAGTTAGAATCACTTCCCTAGGGTCACATTTAACCCCTTGATCACCTATACTGTTAACCCCTTTCCTGCCAGTGTCATCACCGGTACCCCCAAAAGTGTCAAAAATGTCAGTTAGGGGTTCGATCTGTCCGCCGCAATGTCGCAGCCCTGCAAAAAAATCGTAGATCGCCGCCATTACTAGTAAAAAAAAAAAAACAATAAAAATTACATAAATCTTTCCCGTAGTTAGTAGACGCAATAACTTTTGCGCAAACCAATCAAAATACGCTTATTGCAATTTTTTTTACCAAAGCAGAAAAAAAATTGGCCTAAAAAGTTAAAAAAATTTGATTTTTAAATTTTTTTAAATTTTTTTTGGAGAATGTCATATTGCAAAATGTGAAAAATATTGTTTTTTTTTCAAAATTGTCGCTCTTTTTTTGTTTATAGCGCAAAAAACAAAAATCGAACAGGTGATCAAATACCACCAAATCAAAGCTCTATTTGTGGGAAAAAAAGGACGTCAATTTTATTTGGGTACAGCAACGCACGACCGCACAATTGTCTGTTAAAGTAACGCAGGGCCAAATCGCAAAATAGGGCCTGGAAATATGCAATTAAGAATAATAATAAAAATAAAAAAAAAAGCAGGCATCAGGAGGCAGCCAGCTGGCTGCTTTTTTTTTTTTTTTATTATTCTTAATGGCATATTTCCATTGCAGGACTGCACCACAATTACAAAGTCACGAGAGGATACCAGCGCATGGGACTTAGTGTATCATGGATATCTATTGAGAGCCAGCCCTATGCCCATTGATGTCTGTATCTGTATACTGCTCATAACATGGTGAGATCTGGTAAGGGTATTTAAGATACCTCTCTTGGTGGTGGTCTATGTCACGTGGTCTTTCAAGGGAGAGCGGACAATATACTATTTTCCCATCCACACGTGGTTATCCATTGCTTGGATTGATTTTAAAGGACTTTTCCTTTTAACTATATGGACTGTTTATCATTAATTGTAAGCGCTACAATTTTACACTTTTAATGCACACAGGGCAACAAATGGAAAAGGCCACATACCAAAAAGCACAGATACACAGAGAGAGTAAACAGGTTCCAGTTGCAGTTAAGGGTGGATGTCTTTCAGCTACTTACACATAGCGAGGGACAGAGAAGAAATGTTCAGAGCTACGAGAGTTTTGGCTCTTCTACAGTAAAGGGTTACCATTGGTTACCTTTCCTTTCCTCCCTCCTTGTCCATTTACAAGGTGCCTTGTATTATATTTATTCCCTCCTCCTCTACCCCCTCACAAGGCATTCTGTGAATGGACGAAATAAGAGGAAAGGCGGATAAATGACAAAAGCTCTCATAGCGCTCACCCTTGCAGCACCAAAAGTACAGCACTGGCTGTACTTTCCAGCATTAACCACTTGCCGACCGCCGCACGACTATTTACTGCGACAGTATAGTTCATATTCCTATCGCACACCTTCCTGGTTTGTAGGCTCGTGTGTACTGGGTGCTGAAGCGATCACCAGTTGGCAACTGGATTAGTTACAAGTAGATACATATTCACCAGCACACCAAGGATCTTGCAAAAGCAGTCCAAAAAAACTTTATTCAAGATAAGATCACATCAGAAAAATATAGTGCAACGTTTCAGAGCCGCACAGGACCCCTTCGTCAGGCATGTGATTCCCATGTTTTATCTCTCTGTGAATGGAGGAGAGAGGAAGGAAGGAAGGAAGATACAATATATCTCTGTCCTCCATTCACAGAGAGATAAAACATGGGAATCACATGCCTGACGAAGGGGTCCTGTGCGGCTCCGAAACGTTGCACTATATTTTTCTGATGTGATCTTATCTTGAATAAAGTTTTTTTGGACTGCTTTTGCAAGATCCTTGGTGTGCTGGCGAATATGTTTCTACTATTTACTGCGGCAGTCAGCCGCTCCTGGGCAAACCGACGTAGGGCAACGTCGCTCGCCCAGGAGCCTGTAGGAGCGCACGCCCCCGCTCGTTCACAGTGATCCCCATGCATGTGACCGGCGGCTCCGATGTCCGCCGGGCACTTGCAATCTCCCGCAGGAGAGGGAGAAAGGCAGACGGCTGATGTAAACACAGCCATCTATCGTTCTCCCTGATGTAAGTGCAGAGACTATACGATCCTGCTATGTAGGATCGTATGTCTCTGTGGTTACATCACAAGCCACGCCCCCCACAGTTAGAATCACGCCCCTAGGGATACATTTAACCCACTGATCACCAATAAAGTTAACCCCTTCCCTGTCAGTGTCATTTTTACAGTAACAGTGCATATTTATAGCACTGATTACTGTAGTAATGTCACTGGTACTCACAAAAATGTCAGTCAGGGGTCCGATCTGTCCGCCGCAATGTCGCAGTCCCGCAAAAAAAAAATCGCAGATCGCTGCCATTACTAGTTTAAAAAAAAACAATAAAAATCACATAAATCTTTCCCGTAGTTAGTAAACACAATAACTTTTGCGCAAACCAATCCAAAAGCGCTTATTGCGATTTTTTTTATCAAAAATATGTAGCAAAAAACAGATTGGCCTAAAATGTTAAAAAATTTAGATTTTTACATTTTTTTCTGTGAGAATTTCATATAAAAGTTACGCAGTGCCGAATCGCAAAATAGGGCCTGGTCTTTGAGCAGCCAAATCCTCCGGGGCTTAAGTGATTAATGAAACTAGGATTTCTATCTTGCACAGCAGTGATCCAGACCTATGATAACCATCATTATTCAATTTCTCTGATACCTTTGTCCCAAGATGTGCCAGTGCATTCCCGCCGTTGTGTCAAATGCTTGTGAAGCCTGCATGGAATCAGGCATTATATTAATAAAAAATGTAATGTTCAGTTGAACTTGAATGCACCCAAAAGAGGGATCACAGTTCAGTAGACATACCAACTGGATGTCATTGAGCCTTCAACTACAGGTGTTTAAGGCTATGGGGTTGATTTACTAAAGGCAATGGTCTATTTCCTTTTGCATCATCCATTCATGTGCAAGCAAAAATAAATATTTTATTTTCCTTGCTCCTAGGAGATTAGGTATGTTTTCCATTCTTCATGGTCAATGATATTAGTCATTTTATCCAGGCCACGCCCCTGATGACGTCTTATAGTGATGAAACGTGTAGGGAGGAGGAGCCAATGATGTATGACGCTGATACACACTGGGACATTGCGGCCATTTTGCTGGTTTGAAACACAAGAACCGACAGTCTTACACACTGGAGCTTCAATACCAATATGTGAGTGGATCTTTTTAAATGTAATACATTTGCAATAAATTGTTTTATACTTCTATACCATGTGTTGTATTTGTTTTTACATGTTATGATACAGCGGTGGTAGTGGACTATTAGAGGGACTTTCTACCATCTGTGCTTGATGTTTTATGCACTGTTTGTATAGACCTTTGAAGTGAGGGTCTATATTATCTGGTAAGAGGCTGTGTGGTTAGTTGCTGGTGGTGGCTATCACACTGAAACGGAAGATCCCCATATTCCTTTCCACTGTGTCTTTATCTCTGTTTAATTTATATTCAGCGCTGCACCATTCTGACAATGATTTTTTGCAAAGTGAATTTTCACCAATTTTACTAAGTGCAAATTACCTTGCAAGGTAAAAATTCCCATGCCAAGGAAACAGCTTATTTGCTTTTAGTAAATCAATTTCTGGGGCTGATTTACTAAAACTGGAGAGTGCAAAATCTGGTGCAGCTATACATGGTAGCCAATCAGCTTCTAACTTGTTCTATTAAATGTTGACAAAACAAACTAGAAACTGATTGGTTTCTATGCAGAGCTGCACCAGATTTTGCACTCTCCAGTTTTACTAAAGCTCCGTTCACATGTGAGCGTATGGATCGCGGGCAGAACCGCGGCGGTTCCGCCCGCGATCCGGAGATTTATTGCAAATCGCGGGATGCCTAGCGTTGCCCGTTGATTTGCAATAGCCCCCCAAACGCAGAGCGATGTTGCCGCGATTTCCACCTGCCGAATCGCGGCAACATCGCGCAAACAAAATCGCGGGACGCAATACGCTCTTGTACAAGAGCTTCTTTGGAGCGTATTGCGTCCCGCGATTTTGTTTGCGCGATGTTGCCGCAATTCGGCAGGCGGAAATCGCGGCAACATCGCTCAGCGTTTGGGGGGCTATTGCAAATCAACGGGCAACGCTAGGCGTCCCGCGATTTGCAATAATCTCTGGATTGCGGGCGGAACCGCGGCGGTTCTGCCCGTGATCCAAAGGCTGACATGTGAATGCAGCCTTAATCAACCCCTAAATGTCTCATATTTAATGGCTAAATCATCACCCTGTGGATTGCCTGTGCATTAAGTTCTGAAATAACAATTTCTCATCTTCAGTGGGCATTTTGATCAGATTTACCTTGTGAGAAATGGAACTCATCACTGCACGCAAGTCTTTTCCGCTTGCTTATGCAGTTTAGGCTTGCCCTACACCAGATCATTCATTCTTTATCATCAGCTGGTAGGCAGAGAACTGTCTGTCAGCTAGTTTTTAGGCTGCTTGTCACCATCCTCATTGTTTATCTGTGCCCCCAGTCCCCTCATCGAATGTCTGTTGTCTCTTTACCATTTGTTTCTACTTCAGCCTGCTGTCGCTCATGAGCACCAGTTCCCATGTACTTTACTGTATGTTGTGCATGACAGCAAATATGTGTACACCAGATGACATTGGCCTGTCTTGGCTCCTTCCTCTGTTCTCTGGCTATCGGGAACAGCCCTACTATTCAGATTCTGTAGTCCAGGACATGAAGATCCTGGTTGCACCTAAGTAACAGCCTAAGCATTTAAAGCTTACCTAAACATTAGCTGCTAAAGATCAGAAGCATTGCAGCAATGACTGTAGAATGTACACAGTGGTTGGTCTCTTACAGCATTCAATAAAGCTTTTAAACTCTTCAGGCAGTTGTGCTGTATGATATACAGGTCCAAAATATTCCAATAATAGAGAACCTTCTGAAATCAAATAATATGAGGCTCTTCTCTATATTTTTATTATTTTATTTCAGCACAAATTTGTTGAAATGATGTATGACATTAGAATGCATTATTCGATAACAGTTTTAGTAAAATACTGTTAAAGTATAACTAAAGGCAAAACTTTTTTTTTTTTTTAACCTCTTCATGGCTAAGGGTAAAACAAATCTTAAAGAGTTACTAAACCCACAACAGTAAAATCAGTCTGTATATGCAGTAAAGCATGCTTTTAATACTCACTGTGGAACCTAAGGGGTTAATTCTATGCATTGTGTAAAAAGGCTGTTTGATCCTGTCTTCTCTGATCCTCCCCTGCTTCCACCGTCCCCAAATAATCTCCTGATAGAACAGAGCCTTGAAGGCAAGCTGCACATGCTCAGTTTGGTGCGCATCGCTAGAGAGTTTTTTTTTTTTCTTGGAAGGGTGTATTTGATCAGCACAGGGCCAATCAGCACTGTCCCAGAGGGTCAGGGGTCCTGCAGCCTCATAGGACAATCAGGGGAGAATGAAAACTCCTCCTACAAGCTTTAAGCAGACACTGATAGAAGTTGCAAGTCTGCTCTAACTGCTGATGAGAAAAGGTATTTAGCAGCATACATATCATCACAACTGCTTTGTACATCCAGGTGGATTATAATTTTTTTTTTTCATTTGGGGGTAAATCGTAATGGATATCTCCTGATTTTTTGTATTATTAAAGGAAAACTGGCACAAAATGTTTAAATTTATCTGTAAATTTCTTGCTACTACCATGACTTTCTACCAAAAAACATCCCAAAATAAGTTCTCCTGCTCCTGACAATCGCAGGCGATACAACGTATGTGTATGTTCTTTGTTGTTTTTACCTGTAATACAGCCCAGAAAGAATAGTGGGTATTTTATTATTATTATTATTATTATTATTATTATTATTAATACATTTTTTTACACACTTTTTTTTTCTCTCTGCAAGGAAAGAGAGATACAATGTATCTCTCTCCTCCATTCACAGAGAGATAAAACATGGGAATCACATGTCTGACGAAGGGGTCCTGTGCGGCTCCGAAACGTTGCACTATATTTTTCTGATGTGATCTTATTTGGAATAAAGTTTTTGGACTGCTTTTGCAAGATCCTTGGTGTGCTGGCGACTATGTATCTACAGATAAAACATGGGGGCGGGCTTCACAGTGACTGATCACTGTGGTAGCCAATCAGAGGCTTTCACAGCGTTCGAATGACCCGTAATCCTGATCGTTAGTACAGGGCCCAGGAGTTCCGAGTCCTGATCGTTAGTACAGGGCCCAGGGCTCTCGATGAGATCCCAGTCTCTGTGCTGGGAGATGCGCAAATATGTGGCCCCACAGAAAAAAAATCAGAGTCCAGTGGGGCCGCATATTTGTGTGCAGAATTAAAGCAGAATTACAGGTGTGATAACTTTAACATAGCACATTGGTCCAGGTTGGACCGTTATAAGTATGTATGTGCGATACCTGGGGGATCCCCCTGGAAGCTGGAAATAACCAGGGCTGCTGATAGAAATCAAAATGCGCTGTGCGGCTTACCTGACAGGGTCCTTCCACCACTCGGTTACTGCATGTTGTGATAAGAAAAAAAAATCTAAGGAAAAAAAACATTTTTAACCACTTGCCGACCGGTCACATTGACCGTACTGCGGCAAAGTGGTTCATTATCGTCCAGCGGCGTAGTACTACATCGCTGGACTCCTCCCCCTGTAGGCGGCGCTCGCGCGCCGCCGGAGGTGCGCTCCCGCTGTTTTCATTCACAGCGGGAGTCGGGCCAGGGGAGGATCGGCGGCGATCGCCGCTACTCTTCCCTGATCGTCGGGGAATCTAGTTCGGAGATCCGCCCACCTGTGTAAACAGAGCGGATGGATCTCCTAAGTGACAGGGAGTGACAGATTGCAGTGTTCAGCATAGCTGAACATGCGATCTGTCCCTGACTCACTCAGTCACCTCCCCCCACACACGTCAGTAAGCACCAGGCATACATTAACCCCTCCCTCTCCAATAAAATTAACCCCTTCCCAGCCAGTGTCATTTTTACAGTAACAGTGCATATATATAGCACTGATTACTGCAGTAATGTCACTGGTAACCCCAAAAGTGTCAAAAATGTCAGCCAAGGGTCCGATCTGTCCGCCGCAATGTCACAGTACCGCAAAAAAAATCGCAGATCGCCGACATTACTCGTTAAAAAAAAAAACACCAAAAATGACAGAAATCTTTCCCTTAGTTAGTAAACGCAATAACTTTTGCGCAAACCAATCAAAATATGCTTATTGTGATTTTTTTTACCAAACATAGGTAGCAGAAAACAAATTGGCCAAAAATGTTAAAAAAATTAGATTTTTACATTTTTTGGGGGGGAATTTCATATAAAAAAATGTTAAAAATATTGTCATTTTTTCAAAATAAACGCTCTTTTTTTGTTTATAGCGCAAAAAGTAAAAATCACACAGGTGATCAAATACCACCAAAAGAAAGCTCTGTTTGTGGGAAAAAAAGGACATAAGTTTTGTTTGGGTACGGTGTCGCACGACCGCGCAATTGTCAGTTAAATTCGCACAGCGCCGAATCGCAAACAGTGGCCTGGACGTAAGACAGCAAAATCCTCCGGTGGTAAAGTGGTTAAATTGTCCTCAAGTGATATTTATCTTTCGCCAGCATGTTATAAATTTGATTATCCAGGAATACTGCATTTAGATGACAACAGACCTCCTTTTTACCTACATCTAATAACCATTAATATATATATATAAAATTAATAGATGTGCGCAGCCA
This sequence comes from Pelophylax lessonae, assembly GCF_965119305.1. Lineage (NCBI taxonomy): Eukaryota > Metazoa > Chordata > Amphibia > Anura > Ranidae > Pelophylax > Pelophylax lessonae. Next base: position 374,323,407 of record NC_138770.1, read on the forward strand.
TACTCTTGTTAAAATGTTGATGCTTCAGTACGCACCAATGTTCCCTGCTCTGCAACCGCACATATACAAGGGATGTGTTTATGTGCAGCTGAGTGATGGGGAATTCTTCAGTCACTTATGATTGGAGGGGTGCCGTGACAGCTTGCCGGTGCTATTGCTCAGGTGTGTTTGGACTAGGATCTGAACACGCCTGACCTCATCCTTACTAATAGGAATGCTGCAGCTGACTTTAAGACCTAACTAATATTCATTAAAGGGTAACTCCACTTTCATGGTGAAAAAAAAAATAGCAAATAAAGAAAAAACAATATAGCCTATACAATTGCGACACGAATCATATTGAATGTTATTAAAAATTACCTTTGTTTTTCAATCTGCAGCTGTTGTAATTTTCTGAAAATGCAATGCAATATGGCTAGTAGAAAACGGTGTATATTTCACCAGTGCAATTGTGCATAGGCGTGAATAATAAATTATGATATATAAATAAAAAGTAAATATAAAATAGATCAATAAATATGTTCAGTGAATCTATATCAATAATCAATTACGTAAATAAATATTCAGTGGATAAATACACATAAATAAAAAACAGTGTGAGTAATAATAATAATAATAATAATATGGTTCTGCTGAGCGGCTCGTCTAAAAAGCTGAAAGCTTAAAAATGTGTTCAAAGGTGATATAGACCGTGCTCAAAAAATGTTTTGAGCACAGTCTATATAACCTTTGGACACAATGCAATATGGCTACCTAGAGGTGTTCTCTACACAGAATGTGTACTGACCACACCCCAGAAACATAATTTCCTGGTTGGGTGATTGGCTCACCAATTTTCCCAGAAGTCTGCACTAAGATACAAGTAAGATTTCTGGCATCCCCTGCAATAAAAATGTCATTTTTGGTGAGATACTCCCAATAGGAACACATCTAAAAGGATGCAGGCCCAGCAGCTTTCCTCTTTAGAGCCCTGCAGCTGTCACAGCTGATAGATAATTATGAAACCACTCCCATTAGACCCACTCAGCACAGAGGAACAAGCAATGATTTCTTCAGAATAACAAAAGGTAGGAATCTGCAAAAAAGTTTGCTAAAATCTTTGTATTGTACAGAAATCACCTAGAGGGGATTTTTTTTTTCTCAACAAAAGTGGAGTTACGCTTTAAGACAGGGATCCTCAAACTACGGCCCTCCAGCTGTTGCAGAACTCTGCTTATGATCATCATCATTATCATGATGATCACAATATAGGTGTATGCTGTAAGCACTTTGCAAATTGCAGTACTACTGCTACCTTTAACCCTTTCGCTGCCAGACCATGTGTTCCACTTTTAAACTCAGGTGGTCAGACTATTTTTGCAATTTTTTACCTTACAGTTTGCAGAGTTGGCACAAGTCCAAACATGGGGTTTAGTTTTTTTTAAAGTGGAGAATCACTGTAGTAGTCATGCTACTACAGCGATCGCCATGATATTTCAAGTCCTATGACAAAAGGGATCTCTTCTGCCTAATAAACACAGGGGGGGGGTCACTTGGCACAGCCGAGAAGTTCTCTGATTGGATGAGGTAGAGAATGTGATGTCACGGCTCTGACTCTGCCCCATCAGAGAATGCCTTGCAATTATTAACCAGTTCAGCTCCAGAGCCATATTTTTTTAAATTTGTGGGATACATGTAAAAATCTTAATTTTTGGCAATAAAAATAACCTAAAGACCCCCAAAACATTATATATTTTTTGAAAGCAGAGGCCCTGTAGAATAAAAAAGGTTATAGTTACACATTTGTGTTTCACATGATATTTGCACAAATGCAAATTTTCTGGAAAAAATACAATAAAATGAATTTTAGTGCAAAACCACACCATATAATACCCATTTTTGGTTAAAATATAAAAGATGAGGTTGCATCGAGTAAATAGATACCAAACATTCCATGGCTTAAAATTGCGTGCGCCTGCGATATAGCCAAAAACTGTGATGCCCAAAAATTACCATAGCTAATGCTTTAAAAGCCTTTACAGCTCATCAGTTTAGAGTTAACTAGGAACTCTTGTGCTAGAATTATTGTTCTCGCTCTGACATTCACGGCAATATGTCACACGTGTGGTGAGACCACGGTTTATATATGCGTGTGCACTCTAGGCTTGAATTTGCGCAGGTGTGCGGGGCAACGGGGTTTTTTTTTTAATTTTAATATATTTTATTATCATTTTTTTTTTTTACTTTTTTCTCTTTTATTTTTTAATTTATTTTTACTTGATTGCTAGCACAAGGGGTTAATAAACCTCTATGTGATAGCATTGGACAGGTGACAGGTACTCTTTTTAGAGACATTAGGAATCTTAGAGACCCTAATGTCTTCCCTGCCCTTCACACCATATAATCAAGCACAGATTGGCTGGGTTAAATGTGTCACCTGGCTGTACTAGCTAGAAAAGGGTGCATATGAAACCGGAAATGCGATCACTTCTGGTTTCATTATTTGCATGTGAGATCGAGGCATGGATTTTCCTCGTTCTCACAGCAACCTCTATCTCCCCACCGGTGGTTGTGTTCCCGGGCACTGGTTAGTGTGGGGCAGCCTGGGAACCACAGAAGGAGGGGGGGAGAGCTTCCGGTGGGAGAAGGGGGGAAGCACCGGCTCTGTGAAAGTGATTGGCAGCTTTGGAGCTGCCGCATCACTTTCACTTTGAAGCCGATCTCCAGCTGAACAAAACACACCCAAGCTGATGGCTGCTACTGTTATTAAATGTTCACTCTTTGTACGTACATACAGTAGTATGCCCAAAGAGCTGAACTGGTTAAAAAAAAATACAAAGCTTTCTGTGAATGGTGACTCTGCTGAGTGAGCAACCCCAATGTTTACTATGCAGAAGGGCAGCCACTTGGCACGGATCCCAGTAGACCGCTTCCACAGTGGTCCCACAGTATACTGTAATCTGGACCAATGCAACCATTCAATAAAAAACAGGCTGCTGAGGACGTTGAATGACGAAACCCGCACAGCGCCGTCACATCACTTCCAGTGGAATGCGTAGCATCCTGGAGACTCGCACACCGCTTTTCATTCATTGTGAAATTGTGAGTACCCTACCTTTTAATGTGTGAATAAATATTGTTATACAGTATCACACTATTTGCCCTTTCCTTACTTCCTATGGGATTACCACTTACTCCAACGCCCTGATGATTACCCCAGAGTATTTGGGATAGGACACCATCTACCCAGCGTGCATCCATTCACCAGGCCATAGGAGATCTAATAGGAAACCCAGGAACACCTGATAGGAGACTTAGAGTGCCCCAGGAGTCCTACAGGGATTACCAGGTCCACACACCAGGATTCCTAGAGGGAGACAGGACCTGCCAAAGGGATCGTATACCTATATTATATACCCGCTCTATACCCCTGTGTGGGGTGGGTATTTCTGGTGACTGTGCTACTTACTTAAGGGATCACTAGCACCCCACCACTATACCCCCCACAGGGTTACCACTGGGATTATCGCATGAAGATTTACCACCTGTGTTGCACTATTTATGGACTATTTTCATTATTAGCCATTAATTACCTATTGCACACTATCACTTTATTTTGATAGCATGTCACTTCATTCGGTTATATTTATGCCCTAGTTAGGGCCACCTTTATTCATTTATTTATTTATCAACCTATTGATCCATCCATTCACTGATTATCGATATCACCATAATTGTATAGCATTCTACAGTTTGCATATTCATTATCATCACTTTACTTTATTTATTTATTTCGTCATATACCACTCACCTGGTATTTATCACCATTTTTACCATATCCAATCTGTTATTATCCAGTTGGTTTGCACCTTACGGCACCAGTCACTTTATTCAACTTTTGTCTGTTTTGTACTCATTACTAGATTTTTTGCATTGTATTGCTTCTTATCTCACATCAATTTATCTGTCATACGCTTACCTTGCATACTGCTACCTATTATTTAATTTTCTGGGCAGCGCCATCCCCTTCCCCCCATTTCCCCCAATAAAAAACCATACCTGAAGTTCAGCTTTAAGCAGCTATATTCCTTAAGAAATTATCAATGCTGCATACATTGTTTAACATTTTGCTGAATGCTTGCACATTTTTAGGCTGCTTGTTATATAGAAGGTAAGTTTCTTTACCTATTTCAGATCTCCTTTGACACTTGTTTATGTTTACATAAGGGACTGAAACGCACTGCCTCTAATGCATTATGTTAGAAGCAGATAATCTATGCCCCTTCAGTTACTTTGAACATTTCCCAACATTCAGCTCTTTGGCTAACAGACCGTAAAGAGAACTATTGCTCAGCAATACATGATATTCAGCAAGATGAAGTTAAGAGGATAATATTCCCTACATAAATAAATAGGGTTTGTTTTCTTTATACTTGTGCTTGTAAATGTTCATCAAAGCATATGGTCATAGGTCACTCAGCACAGAGAAGCATATTGTGTATTTGCATTTATTAACATGAGAGGATGATCTCATACTGATTGCTTGCCTGAATCATAATGAAATATCCAGTGTAGACTATGCTGGAACACTGCCTCTAGCAGTCAAGTTATTATATTAAAGTTGTAAAATGCAAGAGTTTAACAAGCGATAACTTTTGAACAAAGCAAATGTCAAAAACGGTAAATAAATTTAAATGGTTATATATTATCTATATAATTACCTCTATCCGTCTATTCATCCATCCATCCATCTATCTGTCTATCTTGATATAACTTTCACATATAAAAGGCACAGATGTATGCAGTTTTGTTTTTATTGATTAATTAAATGTATTTTTTTCTAAATACAAGCAACATAAGTATTAGAAATTGATTTAGCATCAACTTCTTGTAGTCCTTGTACAGTTCAGATTGGGAGAGGAAGAAGCAACAAAAAGAGCCAATCAGTTGTGCTGCAGTGCTCATGTACTAATGAAGCCAGTAAACAATAAAGGTGTTACCGCTCCAGGTGTCAGTCCTCCAAATCAAACCTCCCCATGCAAACAGGAGCTGGCTCTGCAGTTCAAGTGAAGAAATGAAGAGTTCTGGATGGCCGCACTTCAAATGCAAACGCCTTTTATTGAAGCGATAAAATCCATATAGCATAGGAGAATACAAGTACAGCAGCAGTTGATGCGTTCCACACCTTTCACTGGTACTTAATCATAGCTGGCAAACATCACAGATGAAGGGACGGGTATATATGCATCATATGCACCACAAACCAATTGATTTACTGGCTGATCAATTTGCAAAAGTGGTGAATGAATACAAATAATCGTGATGAAATGATGTAAGAGGCAAGCCCCCAACATCCACTAATAAAGCCAGGTACACGCGGACTGAACCCCGGCTGACATTGGGCATTCAATAAAAACCAGCCGACATTAGTCCCGGGTGTAAGACACTCGGTCTGACAGAAGCTGAGCATGCTGGGAAACCAGCAGCCAACCGACTCCTGATCAGTGCTCTCAGCCAGTGGTGGAGAGCACTGATCGGAGTGATCCAGCAGGGGGGGCGGGCCATCCCCCTGTCAGAACAAAAGCGGCTGAGCAGGGGAGATTGCTATACTTACTTCACATAGTACAGCAGCTGACAAACGAAAAAAAAGTGTGTACCAGGCTTAAGACTCACATTGATAGAGAGAAAAGAATAACATAGAGATGAGATTATGAACTTTGCTTTTTTCATTGTCTAATCACAGCCTGGGAGGGGGGCAAGGCCAATAAGTGCTACATACCTGCAGCAGGGAAAATTGAAGCCTAGTACACACTATTAGTTTTGAGTTGAAAAAAATTGAAAGAGCTTGGGAGGAGCTCCTGTACTAACTATGCGATTTTGGTACATCGATCTCCCCCACTGAGCTATTGTGTTCTGACGGGGGAACCCCTCCCCCCTGCCAGAACACACTGATCAGCGCTCTCAGCGGCTGATTGGATGCCTATCATCAGACCTTTTTTGGTCATGCCCCATTGGCTGGCTTCTGTTGGACCAGCTGCCATACACATGGACCAAATGTTGGGCAGTTTCTATTAAACCGTCCGATACCGCTTGATATTCAGTCCATGTGTATGGCCCCTTTTACCATCCAGGACTATGCTGCATGGCAGATCTGTATAAGGCTGACTGTACATTGATCTTTTTATTTAATTTCTAACGACCGACGGGCTAATAAAAAAAGAACGGATTCTCCCATCCACACAAGCAAGGTGCATGGAGAAATCCTCCCTGCTGTAATATTGTATTCTGACAGCAGGGTTTCCCTCTGTTGTCAGATTACACTGACCAACACTGCAGCTGATTGGCTGCAGGTGCTGATCAAAGTTTTCCAATGCTCCCGTTCGACAGAAGTCTATCATTGACTATACAGCTTGACCTTGCAATAGATTGATCGAAATTTGTCTAGTCTCTAATGAACTGGCTGAATTTGAATCCATCTATGGCCATCTTTGTTCAGAGAAAATACAAATCCTTTGGCAGGCACAGCTGCTCACTTCTATGTTTTGTAAGGTATGACGGTCCAACATAAAAGATGACAGTCCTCCTGTTTCCAAGCATGTGCCCCCAACATAATAGTGCAAGTACACGCTGTCCCAAACACAAATCCAGAAATGTTAAAAAGTGATCTGTTCATCCCCAGGCAATCATATAATAAAGCTACTTATTTTGCACAGTCAGTGGGGGAACGTACTCCAGTGCAGTCAAAAGTGAAAACATACCAGTCCTGTTCCATGCATTGTAACAAGTCCTCTCCACTGTGTATCACCTGCACAGCCACAGCACACCAGCGCTCCAAGCCTTAAGCCCCGTACACACGTACTGATCGTCGGCCGAACGATCGGCCGTCTTTTGTCCAGGGCTGTCGTGTTGAAAACCGCTAAAGACTGCACACGAATTTTGTCGGCCAACAACAGCCGACTGCAGAAGTGATGTCATGTGATGGTTAACTTTCCGTGTGTTTTTTCTTTTCTGAGCATGCCCAGTCTTGCTAATCTGCTGTCTGTCGGCCAAATTCTGTACTGACTGGCGAACAATCGGCTGTTCTGGTGACGGCCAACAAAAATTTTAATGCCTGCACGGCAGATTCTGTTCGGCCGAAAATGCGCTGTCGGCTGTCGGAAGCATCATACTAACAAGCCTACAATCAGCCGATCGGTCGGCGGCTGAATATTTACGGCCGACAATCGGTACGTGTGTACGGGGCTTTACTCTGTTTCCCGTTTCCTGCTTTTAAAGAACTGCTGCTCAAGTTTCTCTCTCAATCAATCTGCAAAAGAGCTCAACTCCCACTTCTTCATGAAGATAGTTAAAGCGGTAGTAAATCTCAGCATGTAAAAAAAAAGAAAAAAAAACCTGCAAGGCAATGGCATAATGTGTTAATATGCATCACATAAAACCTTAGAACAAAACTCCCCAGCGGCACGCTATCACCGCTGACAGGACTGAAATCTTCCCTTGGTCTTTCTTCCAGGTTTGTGAGCTCCGGCTGTGTGAGTGGCCGGCACGGCAATGATGTCACAGAGCACAGCATGGTATGCCAGACCTTCAGAACTTATGGGCCAGTGACGTCACCAACTGCATCCAGTGTGAATATCTCCTAAACACTGCAAGTTTAGGATATATTCACTGTACCTACAATTAAGCCTTATTATAGGCTTACCTGTAGGTACAATTTTGAAAAAAGAGTTTACTACTGCTTTAGGGAAAGTGGAAAAATAGTGTGAGGCCCATAAGGTAATCTTATTGGTAATGCTATCTGAAATTATTGATGTTTAAGAAAATAATTTGGTTCCCAGGCAGGTGGAATTTACACCCAGAGGATTTCCATGGTCACCTTGGCTTGTGGTATAATGTGAAAAAAAAATGGAAATTGAAGCACCACATCACTGCTAAGAGGTCTAGATACTTTATTCAAAAAGTAATACGATTTTATTCCAATAAATGTCAGGGGGGCAATCCAAAGAGTAACCAATGAGTCTTGGATGTCCAAAAATGCCCCTTTCATCAGGGCTTGATTAAAAACAATTAGAAGTAAGCTTGGCCTTTAACATTATTTCTTCCAGTGTGATTACAAGTACTGGTCTTGTCAGCAGTTAAATTGGCATTTTGGCCTGTGCATTGGATATTCTTTGGTTTGTTCCCTGACTTTTATTGAAATAAAGTTTTATATCTGGACCTCTTAGCAGTGGTGTGGTGCTTCACTTCCATTTTTGTTACTTTTCTTCAACAGGTGACCTCCTTTAATGCACAGTTTTTATCTCAATCCTTTTTGTGTCCTCAGCATGTTTGTGAATAAATGTAAAATGTTTAAAGGACTGTTTTCCTTTGTATTTCTAGAATGCGTATTACTGCCATCCTACCAGGTAATCTTGATTATAAAGAGAAGCATACCCAGCTTCATTGAATGCTTGTAAAAATTATACTACATTATGACTGTAACACTATGTAACGTTCTATGCACTGATTTTGAAATGTGTCTTGTTTCCTGTATTGATAAAATGCTAATAAAACTTAACTGACAAAAATACCAATCAAGAGGTTTTGGATGTGGGAGGGGGTGTGGCCAACATTTGCAGATAAATTCAACTGTGTATCTATGAAGTGTTTTTTTTTTTTATCTAAATGTTGATTTGATTGGATTTCACTGGAAACAGTTTCCAAATTCTACAATGTTTAAGAATGACATTTCTGCTTGCTGACTTTCTTTTTTCAATTCAAACATAAAGAATATACCTCCCATTTTATTTTAAGCACTCTTTTGCTAAAGGTTAAAAATATACATGATGCATATGTAAAAGAATAACTGTACCAACCAGACCTGTTTGGTTTATTTTGTGTGATGCAGTAGCTTTACTCCAGGATAAGGTTAGAAAAACAAAACTAGAGAAGCATGTTTGCAATGAAATATTTAAAAGGCACTGTATGGCTAAACTATGTTAATCTACAGTATCTGACAAAAGTGAGTACACCCCTCAGATTTTTGAAACTATTTTATTATATCTTTTCCTGTGACAACACTGAAGAAATGACACTTTGCTACAATGTAAAGTAGTGAGTGTACAGCTTGTATAACAGTGTAAATTTGCTGTCCCCTCAAAATAACTCAACACACAGCCATTAATGTCTAAACCTCTGACAACAAAAATGAGTACACCCCTAAGTGAAAATGTCCAGATTGGGCCCAAAGTGTCAATATTTTGTGTGGCCATCATTATTTTCCAGCACTGCCTTAACCCTCTTGAGCATAGAGGTCACCAGAACTTCACAGGTTGCCACTGGAGTCCTCTTCCACTCCTCCATGACGACATCACGGAGCTGGTGGATGTTAGAGACCTTGAGCTCCTCCGCCTTCCTTTTGAGGATGCCCCACAGATGCTCAATAGGGTTTAGGTCTGGAGAGATGCTTGGCCAGTCCATCAGCTTTACCCTCAGCTTCTTTAGCAAGGCAGTGGTCATCTTGGAGGTGTGTTTGGGGTCGTTATCATGTTGGAATACTGCCCTGCGGCCCAGTCTCCGAAGGGAGGAGATCATGCTCTGGTTCAGTATGTCACAGTACTTGTTGGCAGTCATGGTTCCCTCATCAAACTGTAGCTCCCCAGTGCTGGCAGCACTCATGCAGCCCCAGACCATGACACTACCAGCAACATGCTTGACTGTAGGCAAGACACACTGGTCTTTGTGCTCCTCACCTGGTTGCCGCCACAGACGCTTGACATCATCTGAACCAAATAAGTTTATCTTGGTCTCATCAGACCACAGGACATGGTTCCAGTAATCCATGTCCTTAGTCTGCTTGTCTTCAGCAAACTGCGGGCTTTCTTGTGCATCATCTTTAGAGTTGTGGCTAGACGCATGCCTGCACATGTTTAAGAATGTGCTTCACATTGTGTGCATGAATGTGTGTGCTCTTCCAGAGTTAACATTGCCACTAGACGGCCTACACAAGGGGAGACTAAAGGGCCATATACACATTTCAGGCATTATCGGCCGGTTCAAAAGAAACCAGCCGACATTCGAACCATGTGTACGGCAGCACGTCAGACATAAGCTAACTGTTCAACCGGAAAAGATCTGTCAATCAGCATCTGATCAGTGTTATCTGGTGGGGGGCAGTCCTCTTGTCAGACCACAATAGCTCAGTCGGGGAGATCGCTGTACGAACTTTGGATAGTTAGTACAGCGGCTCCTCCTCCTGAGCTCTTCAGTTTTTTCTTTTCGTTCAGCTGGGTTGAATGAAAAAAATGAATAGTGTGTACCAGGCTTAAATCAGTGTCGGTGCTAACCAGTTATTAGCTTGCTCCCTGTGTTCTGACATGTGCTTTGCAAATAGTTCCAGTTACTGATTTAGAACACCCTGACCTGATTTTGGATTCTGCTCTGTATGGCTGCTTACTAGTCCCTGACTTCAGCTGCATCCATGATTTTGATTCGGCTTGTGATTTAGTACTGCGCTACCCACTTGGTGCTGGCCTAGATTTGCTCCTTGACCCTGCTAAACATGTTTGATTCTGTTCCAAGCTATCACCTGGTGCCTGTTCTGGACAATTCTAAGAAACAGTGGCAGTTGAATGTGTATATTCCTGCCGCTTACCTATAGAGATCCTGAATCCTGAATCTGCTGCCTATTCAGAGTTCCCCTTTAACTTTTGCAGGTTTTTCCTTGTGATTCTGCTTATGACTTGAATGGCCACATGCTCTTCTGGATCTTTTTGGTCAACATCTCCAGTCCGAGTTACTACTAACAACATCTTTAGGCATCTATGTTCTGTCCAGTGATGTCGTCTTTTCCCCCTCCAGGGCAGGAGATACAGAAGAGGCTGCCCTTATGATTTTGGTCTTCTGTCAGGTACATAAAAGATTCAGAGAGTTGGCAATAGGTGCAGTAGTGGAGATGGTGTAAAAATAGTGGTAGAGTGGAGAGGAAAAACAAAGGGGAAGGAGAAGGTGGAAGAGGACAGTCATGGAGTGAATTGCAGTAATCTAAAGAGAAGGTTTTAGTGGTGGCAAGAGAAGGGGACCCAGCCATAAACAAATGGCTCAGAGTAAGTAGAAGTGGTCTGAGTAGTAGTTTCGTCTAAAGCTGGGCAGTAGAGATCAGGACTTAGATGGCATTTGGTGCCTGAAGATCTTTTCAACATGGCATCTCTGATATTATGAATTCTAGGGAACTTTAGGCTATGTGGCACAAATGGGAACATGTCTTAGGTAACAAGGGACTAAAACTGCCTAACATAACATACCATTGGTACATGGATATGGTGTTGTGCTATTTTTACTGGAGGGACACTTGTCTACAAAGTTAAAGTACTCCAATTTTATTTTCCCTTATTCTGTAATTTATTTCACAATTTTGCTATTGCTGTTGGTGTAAAAAAAGTTGATGGAAATAAATCCCTGCTTATTTTCACTTCTAGAAACCTTCCCTAGAAATACTGCTTCTCTGTCTTTCCTGTCATAACAATGCAGCATAGGAGTTTGGATTCTGGTAACTGAAAATCTTTTCAGGCCAGCAATTTTACTTTGGTATACATTTAAAGTAGAACTATAGGCAAAACTTTTTTTTTTTATTTTTTTCATTTTGTATAGAGCAAGGGGGAGTTTTAATCCCTGGCAGATTTTTTTTTTTTTTCACCATTGTGAAGATTTCCTTTCTTATCCTGTAGCGTAGCCAAACAGGAAGGACGTGAGAGGACATCCCTGCAAAATAAAGGAATTCCTACGGGACCCTCAGTTCACCAGAACTAGTGACCCCGTTGGAAAATTTCCCCTCCATTACTTTCACGTTCAGGCTGCATTTACATGTCAGCGTATGGATCGCGGGCAGAATCGCCGCGATTCCGCCCGCGATCCGGAAATCATTGCAAATCGCGGGACGCCTGTGCGTTGCCCGTGATTTGCAATAGCACCCCAAACACTGAGCGATGTTGCCGCGATTTCCGCCTGCCGAATCGCAGTAACATCGGGCAAAAAAAATCACGGGACGCATTACGCTCCAAAGAAGCTCTTGTACTTTTTTGGGCGTAATGCGTCCCGCAATTTTTTTTGCGCGATGTTACCGCGATTCGGCAGGCGGAAATCGCGGCAACATCGCTCAGCATTTGGGGTGCTATTGCAAATCACGGGCAACGCACAGGCGTCTTGCGATTTGCAATGTTTTCCGGATCGCGGGCGGAATTGCGGCGATTCTGCCCGCGATCCATACGCTGACATGTGAATGCAGCCTCAATGATAATGGTAAACAAAACAAATAGAGAGGGGGAATCTCCATAACGGGCAGAGACAGTGTTAAAATCTGACAGGTGTTCTAATCCCTCTCCACTCCATCCAACACTAAAAAAATACATTTTGCCATTAGTTGTACTTTAGAGGGTAAGGAAATTAAGTTTTTTGAAAGTTTCTTTACCCTTTTTGCCTCCTATTCAAATGAAATCGAACTCACCCACCCACCCACCCTTTAGATGCATGCATTCTTTTTAGAGTCCAGCTCTGTCTCACCATGATTGATGCTTACCTCTGGCCATTTGGGCTCCCTCTTCCCACTACATGCGCTTCGATTTGTATGCAGCTGGGAAATAGCTCAGGAAATGTCCCCCTTAGAAACAAAACTAAAATATAAAAGTTAATATTTCATTCCATTTACATAATTCACAAGGTGATGTTAATTTGGTATACTGTTTTCCAGTGAACAGTTGAAATTAGATTGTTAAATATTGATTAATACGCAACCTACATTACTATTGTAGAAAACTAATAACGTTCAATGCATGAAAAGATTTTAGTAAGAATTTTTACAGTCCTTTGGGGCAAGTGAATTCTGGGATTCCATCAATATTAATTATTTTTAAGCACTCCTTGATCTGCTTACACAGCTTCATTTACTGCTACCTTTAGGATTTAGCTAAACAAGCACATTTTATTTTATGCAAATAATTAGGTATATTGTCATAGTTGTAGAAATAAATTATTAAAACACTGAAAACTGAAAATCATTTATTGCACACTTTTAAACTCATTTTTCATATTCATTGTACTGCACAGACTTTTTTTTTATTTGTATTGTTACATTTTTAAATTGTAAATGAAATTTTTTCTTTACTGTGGCAGTGAATTTTGGACCTGGCCTAGGCCTCAATGATGCAGTACATAGTTATTAAGACTCTGTATGTGACCCCAGATTTTCTGCTCAAGTATATTATATTTATGCCATGTGCTCCTTTGTGGTTATCCATATGCATACAGTTTTGATATAGTGTAGATATGATGGATTTGAAAACGGTACTGCTTACATTAGACACCATTCATAAGGTCTCAAAAGTACTGTACAAAGGACAGTAAAATGCTGTTTCCCATAGCAGCCAATAAAATTTTAGCTTTCATTATTCAAGTTAAAACCTAGGAAGAACACAGTTAGAGTTTATACTTACTACATAACTTACAGTTTATACTTACCTCTCAATGCACATGTTGCCTAGGAGTGGATGACCTCACATTCCTTCTGGCTAGATTATGTGAAATACAGAGCAGCCAGTATTTCATGAGAAGCTAATCTTGGGAAAAAAACTGGAGTGTTTTCTCTTGAGATATTGCCTGCTATGTATTCTCCAGGAATCTTCCTATAAAGACAATAAAATAATGCTCAGCAATGCAGAAGACGGGGGGTAAGTATAAATGTAACTTTTTTCTTTACAGGTATATTTTACACCTACGAACAGTAAGTGATTTGTAAAGGGGGAGGAGGAGGGGCAGTTTGCTCAGAACTTGCATTTTACTATAATGTTTATTTTAATATCATTGAGGTTTCTGTAAACAAAACGCGAAAATTAAAATTAGAGAAAATTGATTTCTATAGATAAAAAATAAATTATTGTTACATACTGAATACATCTATTTAAAAGTAAATTACAATTGAGTTCAAGCTGAATGCCAGAAGGAAACCCACAACTACATTAGGCTCACTGACTGCCCTACCACTACATACTACACTATCCTGCCCTTACATACTGCTCACTTACTGCGCTGCCACTACATCACTACATACTGCTCACTGACTGCCCTACCACTGCCTACTGCCCACTGACTGCCCTTCCACTACATACTGCCCAACCCTGCCACTACGTACTGCTCACTGAATGCCCTTCAACTAAATATTGATGTACTCTGCCACTACATACTGCTTGCTGTGCTGCATTTTTCTACAGTTATATATCACACATTCTTCAGCTCTATACTGTAATTTTCTTGATGCTCACTGCATATTGCTCATTGCACCTTTATATGTACTCCTCCACATTAATACTACAGTCACACCAAGCAGGGGAAGAGAGGGAGCCCATGATTTCTAAAAGTGTCTCTGGCTATGTGCCCTTTTCTGATCTCACTAACCATTCCCTCCTATCCCAGGCACCTGTGTGTGACATCACATGTGATGGATGAGAGGAGGTAGGCAAGCAGGGACCAGCATGCTAGAACAGGAATGACCCCATATATGCTGACCTATGTACACGGACCCGTTCTATGCCCTAATTGACCTCCTTTACACTGCCCCAATAACCCATTTAATCTGCTTTGTTGACCCCTGTACACTGTCCTGTGGATCTCTGTATGCTGCCACGCTGACCCCTGTATGCTGCCACACTGACTCTTGCACAATGCCCCGCTGACCCTTTGTACACTGCCCTGCTTACCCCTGTCTCTATCCTGCTGAGCCCTGTTCACTGCCCTGATTACCCCTGTACCCCTGTGTATTGTCCTGCTGAACTCTGTATTCCTTTCTGCTGACCTCTGTATACTGCCTGGCTGAACACTTTTGTTCTGCCTTGTTAACTCCTTTTCTCTGCCCTGCTGACCCCTGTACACTGCCCTACAAACTACTGACCTCTGTACACTGTTCTACAAACTACTAAGTCATGTACACTGCCTTACATTATTAGTGTTATTATTATACAGGATTTATATAGTGCCAACAGTTTATGCAGTGATTTGCATTATAAAGGGAGAGGGTACAGTTAGAATACAGTTTATTGCAAGAGGGTTAGGAGGGCCCTGCTCTTAAAAGTATACAATCTAATAGGGAGGGTCATGTGGTACAAGGGGTGATAACTGTGAGGGATGATCTGATGGAAGAATTCCAGAGGATGGGAAAGGTTCTGTAAGACTCCTGAATTTAAGCATGGGAGAAGATGATAACAGAGCTAGAAAACAGGAGGTCTAGGGAGCAGTGGAGAGTGAGGTTTGGTTGACTTATTGTGGTTGATTTATTAAACTGGAGAGTGCAAAAACTGGTGCAGCTCTGTATATAAACCAATCAGCTCCCAGGTTTGTTTGTGAAAGCCTAATTGAACAAGCTGAAGTTGGAAGCTGATTGGCTACCATACACTGGTGCACCATATTTTACACTCTCCAGTTTTAGTTAATCAACCTCACTAAGAAACAATTGGTGATATAGCTTGGAGCAGAGTTGTAAATAGATTTTTAAATAACCCTAACAGTTATATATTATTTTGGTACCAACACTGTAATAGAGATGTCCCGAACTATTCGCCGGCGAACAGTTCCCGGCGAACATCGTTTGTTCGTGTTCGCCTCGGCGGGCGAACATATGCGATATTCGGTCCACCTCCTATACATAATCATTGAGCAAACTTTGACCCTGTACCTCACAGATACTTCTCCCAGCACTGTGTGGTGGTGGCAAGCAAGGGTGGTCCCCATAAGTTACACCTGTGATCCTTGATGTTTGCACTTTCATTGCTCTATGCACTTTATACCTATGGACTTTATGGACTCCTATTGATGTGATTTCATGCTTTTATGTATTTATGATTTTATGCTTATATTTATCACATCTGATTAATATATTTTGGTATATGTTATCATCCTATTTATTTGGTAAGAGGTTATCACCATCCCTGTGCTACTGAAATTCGAATGAAAAAGCCAGTTCCTGTTTTTTCTGGATGAATTTTATTTTTTATTATATTTACTCATTTAAGTAGCAGCAATTTGTGTTATTTGTGTTATTCTGTCAGGTTTGTGTTACCTGTATTTCCTTAAGCGCAGTGGATTACAACATTGTCTATTAATTTAATACAATAAGTGATATTTATATATTTAATTTTTCCTCTGTAATATAATTGCAGTTGCCTGCCAGTGAGTGTCAGGCCCACAGACTGTACTGTGCCCACTGCCCACTACTCATATAGGGTGGCACAGCACCTTTCAGATAAAAAAGTCATTTATTTTTTTCTCTGTAATATAATTGCAGTTGCCTGCCAGTGAGTGTCAGACCCACAGACTGCACTGTGCCCACTGCCCACCACTCATATAGGGTGGCACAGCACCTTGCAGATAGAAAATTAATTAAATGTTACCTCTGTAATATAATTGCAGTTGCCTGCCAGTGAGTGTCAGGCCCACAAAACGTACTGTGCCCACTGCCCACCACTCATATAGGGTGGCACAGCACCTTGCAGATAAAAAAGTAATTACATTTTTCCTCTGTAATATAATTGCAGTTGCCTGCCAGTGAGTGTCAGGCCTACAGACTGTACTGTGCCCACTGCAAATGGACTGTTTGCGGTGCGTTAAATGGGGAGTTTGGTCTGTCACTGTGAAGCGGGCGTAACCCTTACACTACCCGATCAATACAACATCATACCTGATCGTATTCACACACTGGATGTTTTAAAGCACGTTATTCCAAACAATTTAGGAATGTTAGGTGATTTATGCCCTTTATGGATTAAAACCCGACTCTGCGTCAACTACGTAATTTTCCATGGGAGTTTTGCCATGGCTCCCCCTCCGGCATGCCACAGTCCAGGTGTTAGTCCCCTTGAAACAACTTTTCCATCACTATTGTGGCCAGAAAGAGTCCCTGTGGGTTTTAAAATTCGCCTGCCTATTGAAGTCTATGGAGGTTCGCCCGTTCGCGAACATTTGCGGTAGTTCGCGTTCGTCGTTCGCGAACATAAAATTTTATGTTTGCGACATCTCTACACTGTAACTGTCAGACTGGCTGGACACAACATTATGGGAGGGGGGGGGGGTATAAAAATGACAAGAACTTCTCTGCTAATGCTTGTAACAGACTGCATCATATATTTCATTTTTTATTTTGTCCATAGTTAAACTTTAAGAGCTAAGCCCAGTAGTTACAAGCAATGCTGGAACTTATTTCATTGCATGCAAACATCTGGTCTTGCATAGCTGGCCCTATCAAGTTTAAAAAGCACCTACATTTCTTAGACATAATTATAATTGTGATGCTAACCACAATAAATTGTATTTCAGAAAAAGCAAGGCAAAAAACACAATATGAAATATTCTGAATATTTAATGATATCATTTGTTTGTAAAAGTCCTTCGAAAGTATATAATTGTATTCACTTTATTGTAGATATTTAATGATATCATTCGTTTGTAAAAGTCCTTCAAAAGTTTTGTGGGTGTCCCCCTGAAGTTGTGTAGCAATAGCCTGTTTGTGTAATTTGCAAAGTTACCCTCTAATGAGGAGAAAGCACACATCAGAAGATGTGAAATACTGCAAAAGCTTTAATACTTACCTATGGCCCTTCTCTTCTGGGGTCCCCAGCGCTACAGGCTCCTCCTTTTTATGGTGTGACACCAGAGAAAGATGCTTCCTATGGGGGCACACTTGCAAGCTCGCTCCCAAGCTGGACTGTGTGTGTCCATTGATGAGTAAAATGTGGCTCGGCCTGGCCCCTGCTCCCTCCTTACAGGATTAAATTGACAGCAACATGAGCCAATGGCTCCCACTGCTTCCTCTCTGTCCTGTGAGAAGAGAGAAACCAGCACCACTGCAGGCTCAAGTAAGTGGGGTGAAGGGGTAATACTTCTACTAAAACATTTTTTATCTTAATTCAGGGAATGCATTAAGGTAAAAAATGTTCTGCCTTTAGACCCACTTTTATCAAGAGATGCAATTCAGAAATAATGAATAGAATAGCAGGAGAATAAACCATGGTGAGAAACATTGTACTGATGCAGTTGGGATTAGGATGAGATTTAATGGCTTGATTGCTGCCTTTACTCATTGACTGATTTACTAAAATCAAATAGACTGTTCAATATGCGAGAAAAGTTGTGATTTCCAAGAGCATTTGCCCCTGAGCTTAGTGAATATAGCGACGCTCTGCTGGCTTCCATCATCCATTCATTTTCCAGCAAAATGCTGTTTTTTTTTTTCTTACACATGATTGGATATTCTTTGCAAAGTGAAACTTGGCCACATTCACTAAGTTTTGGGCCAAATTTTCTTGCAAAGTACAACTTCCCTTGCAAAGTAAACAACGTATTTTCTTAATATATTTTTGCTGAAACGTCTTCTTTAAATTATCTTTCATTTTGTTAAAAACACATTTTGTTTATGTTTAATCAGTACTAGGTAACACACTTCTGCATAATGTGCCTATACAGTTTGAAATAACAACTGTTTTGCTGCTATGTGCCAAGAAAGGCCCAAAGCTGTGTAAAAAATCTGGTGAACAGAAAAAAAACCATTAAAGTATAACTAAAGGCAAATCTTTTTTTTTTAGTTTTGGAAAGAGTGAAGATTGGTTCGATCACCTGTCTGTTTTTGTTGCTGTCTGTGCTCCCGTTAGGGAGCTTCTCCCTCTCAATTTGTCCTGTTTAACATTATTACTGAAAGTGAAACTAAAACCAATTCCCAAATTTTGGTTTTCCTCAAAAAAGTAATAGAAAAAAAAAATATCTTCCAATGGGAACACCAATTCTGGTGACCTGCAAGACCCCAATGGATTCCTTTATTTGTGGGATTTCCTCTCTCTCCTTGTTTTTGGCTATGGGGCAGGAAGTGAAGGTAGATCTCGCCAATAGGACACAGATTGCAAAAACAGGGGTTATAATTCTTTCTTACTGTATCCAAAATGAAAAAAAAAAAAAGTTTTCATAGAGTTCTACTTTGTAGAATATTTGCTGTCATAATTAGAATTCTGCATTGGGAATCATGAAATGCCTGCAAGCAATGTGTGCCATGCATCCTGCAGCCTGGATAGTAGACAATCACAGACAAGAAGCAAGCAATACTAACTATACTGATACATTGGCAGTCAGTAACACTCATTCACTCACAGACATCACCAAAGGTCATGGTTTTCCCTAGAACACAAAGCTCAAAGCTAAGTCTCTATCAACAAACTTTGAGTCTAACATATCAGACGCATCCTTCTTTCCATCTAATACTATAAAAGTCACATAATGTTCATGTAAAAATCATTACAGTAAGTGGATAGAGTAATACTCTCTCTCTTATTAGTTCCCTTCTCCTCTGCAGCTTGTTCCAACATCTTGATGTCTTCCTTGACTAAGCAATATTGACAATATTAAAGTGATTGTATAACCAAAATCTGTTAACATTTTCTGCCTTTAAGATTTAAAATAAAGTGATTGTAAACTCTCACCTTGTAAAACAACCTATGCCATTTAAATTTGAAATGAAAGGCAAACATTTGTGTATAAATATAAAAAAAAATGATAAATACCTTTTTTCCCCTTGTTTTAAAGTGATCACATTTCCTCTGTTCTCAGCTGCACAAGAGCTACGGGAAGGAGAAGCAGCAGTACACTGAGCTTTCCAGTGAATGGATGTGCGGGGGGGGGGGGGGTGTCAGGACAAGTTTGATGTTTGGAGGAGAGCAGCTAAAGAGTTTCCAGCACAGCTAGGGAACTGACTACGGTGAGCTCTCCTTCCTAGTGTGGTCAGTTTTTACCAGAAAAGCAGAGGGACTGGCAGGAACATCAGAGATTTTACACAATGGAAGCAAAAGGTAATACATAATACTTAATCATACAAGTCCATGGTACAGCAGGCACATATCAGGAATTTGAAATGCTGGGGTAACAAACACTTTAATGCTAGTTAGGGATGATCAAACTTTTCAAAAGTTCGGTTCGGCCAGAACATCCGAACTTCCCGAAAGTTCGGCCCGGATTTCAGAACCCCATTGAAATCAATGGGACCCGAACTTCGGTATTCAAAAAACACCATTTGAAGCCCTAAAACCCAATAAATGCCCCTAAAAAGTGCCTAGGGTTCTGGGTCCTACCCCAGGGACTATTAATCACACAAAAAAAGTTCTTAAAAAGTGTCATTTTTGATAGAGAGCCAATTATTGAAAAAAATAAATAAAATTCTTTGGATTTAGTATCTGGGGGGTCTAAAAAGTGTACCTGTGAAGTTTCAGCTCTGTAGCATGTCCAGAACCAGAAAAAAAGATAATTTTTCAGTAGAGCAGGTATGGTGGTACCCTCCTTTTACACCTATATGATCTTTTTTTTCTGGTTCTGGACATGCTACAGAGCTGAAACTTCACAGGTACACCTTTTAGACCCCCCAGACACAAAATCACACAAAGAAAAGTTCTTAAAATTTGTCATTTTTGATAGAGAGCCAATTATTGAAAACATTAAAAAAAAAATAAAAAAAAAAAAAACAAAAAAAAAATTCTTTGGATTTATATGTATATACACACCTAGACATATATAGGTGTGAAAGGAGCAGAAAAAACTACTTGCGCTAATGAAATAATTAACACCAATATAGTTACGCTCCTATCACACCTATATATGTCTAAGTGTGAAATACATATAAGTATGTGTGTATATATACCACTATACACAAGTTCAGATGTTTTGCCTGCCTCCAAAAACCCCAAAAAAATGCCTGCAACAACACACCTGGGCGTTTTTTTTTTTTTACGCTAGCATTTTTTTGGGCATTCTTTGGGGTTCTTTGGAGGCAGGCAAAACATTTGAACTTGTGTATAGTGGTATATATACCACTATACACAAGTTAAGATGTTTTTCCTGCCTCCAAAGAACCCAAAAAATGCCCAAAAAAACGCTTGCTACTAAACCGGCAATGTGTGAAAAGCGAGAAGCCAACAACCTGTTCTATAAGTGACAAAATACAAACAATCTTTTTTTTTTCTGGTTCTGGACATGCTACAGAGCTGAAACTTCACAAGTACACTTTTTAGACCCCCCAGATACTAAATCCAAAGAAATTTGTTTTTTTTTAGTTTTTTTTTTAAATTTTTTCAATAATTGGCTCTCTATCAAAAATGACAATTTTTAAGAACTTTTTTTGTGTGATTTTGTGTCTGGGGGGGTCTAAAAGGTGTACCTGTGAAGTTTCAACTCTGTAGCATGTCCAGAACCATAAAAAAAAAAGATTGTTTGTATTAGGTCACTTATAGAACAGGTTGTTGGCTTCTCGCTTTTCACACCTTGCCGGTTTAGTAGCAGGCGTTTTTTTGGGCATTTTTTGGGGTTCTTTGGAGGCAGGTAAAATATCTGAACTTGTGTATAGTGGTATATATACCACTATACATAAGTTCAGATGTTTTGCCTGCCTCCAAAGAACCCCAAAAAATGCCCAAAAAAACGCTAGCGTCAAAAAAAAAAAAACACCCAGGTGTGTTGTTGCAGGCATTTTTTGGGGTTTTTTGGAGGCAGGCAAAACATCTGAACTTGTGTATAGTGGTATATATACACACATACTTATATGTATATTACACTTAGACATATATAGGTGTGATAGGAGCATAACTATATTGGTGTTAATTATTTCATTAGCGCAAGTAGTTTTTTCTGCTCCTTTCACACCTATATATGTCTAGGTGTATATATACATACATGTGTGTGTGTATATATGCCCCCTATACACATGTTCAGATGTCATGTCTGACTTCAAACATGTGCTCAAAAGATCCCTATGGACGCCTGAAGCCAAAAAGAATGCTGACGGCGGCAAAGCCATATTACTGCAGCGAAAGTGACTTCAGAGAAACTAGCTTTTCTCTATAGCGGTCACCCTGATATGGAAGGGTTTTGTCACCCTGCCATAGCAGTCACTGTCAGTTAACCCTACACTACACTACGGTCCCCTTACACTTAACACTTTCCCTACAGAAACTGAATAAATTAAAGCTAACTAAAGTGTAAAAGAGCACTCTAACTACACTAGATATCCCTTTCCTCACACTAAAAATTGCTAAATGACACTTTGTAACACTTTGTAACAGAAGTAACAGAACAGCATTCCACTCTCTTCCATGTCCCGTATAAGAATGCTAGGAATTTGGCGGGGGCTATCTTATATACTGGGGGGCGTATTCACTAATGATTGGTCTATGGACCCCCTAATCACTCCAATCACATTCCTAGCATTCTCCTGCCCCCTCAATTGGCTTTTGCTAATGGTTCTGGTCCAATCATGGGCTTTTAAAGCCCATTTCCTGTCCCATTGCATTTTGGTCGGTTCTGGTTGCCGAATTCCGAACTTTTTGGGCAAAAAGTTCTAAATTCGGCCGAACCTCGAACAGCCAATGTTCGGGCCGAACCGATGGTCGACCCGAACCGTTCGATCATCCCTACTAGTCATCAGAACAGGGCCAGAAATGAAGACCAATGAGCCAGAGCTCCAGTAGTTCGAGTATAATTAGAATGTCTGCTTCTGCAGAACTCAGGAACAACATTTGTAAGAAACACAAGTAACCACAAGTGTTTTAATTTATTTTTAGTCAGAGATTGATATTTTTATTTATACATTTTTGTTTTGGCTCTTTTGAGTAAGCCCTTGTTTACATTAGTGCAATTTGTCATGCCATTTGACAGGGCAAATTGCATGAAAAGTTGCAGCCTATTGCAGGCAATGGCACCCTTCCAATCGGTGTGACGCCGACTTTGTGGCTCCGCATCGATTTGCAAAAGTAGTTCCTGCACTACTTTTGCTGATTTCAGGTGAGACTTCAAAAGTCATCTGTGCATGAAGCCACACAGATGTCTTGCAAGTAGCACCTGAAATTGCGCTGACCTGCTACTTCAAGTGAAATAGCAGGATTTCAAAGTAGCATCAATGTGATCCAGGGCTAAATGTCTTTTCCCTTTGATTTTAGCCTCTGAAGTATAAATCCAGTCTTTTGGATGGTAGGGGGCTAGTGTGCATGGTTTGGGCTTGGATGATAGGGGGCTAGTGTGTTGTGTAGAAGAGGGCTATTAGATTCTGCTTTGGGAGTCCAACCAGGCACTCCACTCTTGTGTTTTTTAACATTGCCTTTCATAGCAATGTCTTCATTAAGTTACCAGGGGTTTGACATAACAGAACAACGGTCAGTACTTTTTTTTTTTAAACAATAGTTTTTATTGAATTTTTTTTGCATAAACACAACCAAATAAATATAAAGAACAAATAAATAAAACAAGAGAATAACTGTAAGCCACCGTTCACACTGGGGCGACCTGTGAGGCGACCTGGTCGCCTCACAGGTCGCCGCAGGTCGCCTCCCATAGGGAAGCTGCGGACCCGTTCTGATAGGAGCGACACAAGTCGCTCCGACTCAGAAAAAGGGTCCGGAGCTTCTTTGGGGCGACCAGGAGGCGACCGCCATAGACTTCAATGTTACGAAGTCCGTGGCGGCCGCTCCGAGGTCGCGGCGCGCTGCTCGCACCGCGACCTCGGAGGTCGCGGTGCGAAGTAGCGTCGCCCCAGTGTGAATGGGGGCTTAGTCCCCGTTCACACTAAGGCGACCTGTGAGGCGACCTGGTCGCCTCACAGGTTGCCGTAGGTCGCCTCCCATAGGGAAGCTGCGGACCCGTTCTAATAGGAGCGACACAAGTCACTCCGACTTAGAAAAAGGGTCCGGAGCTTCTTTGGGGCGACCAGGAGGCGACTGCCATAGACTTCAATGTTATGAAGTCCGTGGCGGCAGCTCCGAGGTCGCGGCGCGCTGCTCGCACCGCGACCTCGGAGGTCGCGTTGCGAAGTAGCGTCGCTTGTATGTGAACGGGGCCTAAAATACACCAACTGACAATTCACATGTAGACTTCTAACTCTACATTAGCATTTTCCTACTCACTGGCCTTGTTGTTGCCATGAAGTTGCCTCAAAGTTGCCTGACAAAGTCGTGCCGACTTTCAGGTTGCAGCAGTGTGAAGCACCTTTATCTGAATAAATGGTTGTGGAACAAATCATCTAAGTGTCTTATGGGGAAATTCGCTTTGATATACAAGTGCTTTTAAATAAAAGCACATTTCTAAGGCACTTCCAGCTGCAGTTGATCCTCTGTCCCTCCTCAATGTACAATGCAGGGTTTATAGCCCTCCATTGTATGTGGTGTCGCTGAAGAACTTCCCACAGCCTGGAGTGATAGGGGAACACCGCTGGAGTCGGCAGATGTAAGGTAAGCAATGCAGCCATTTTTATCTTCCCTTAGATGGAATGATCATTTTACCCTTGCAGTGCAAGGAAGGGGGGTGTCACTGCAGGGCAATTTTTTATTTCCAGCCTGGAGCTAAGCCTTAAGTATTTTGATCTGTACTTGGATAGTTAGATACCTGACTTTGACCATTACAGATATATGCTTTTAAAAGAAAACCAGTCACCCACATCTACTCACCTATCTACCTAATCTGACACTTGAAGCTTCTGCGAGCAGAGTGTTAATCCAGTGTGTCCAATATGTCAAGGTTGTATTTATTCAGGTCAATATTGTGTTACTCTCAGAGCATGTGTATAATGCATATAATGTAACATATTTATTTAAACACTATTGTGTGTATTGTTCTTTGCCTTCTTCAAATATTTAGAACATAGTGTGGAAGAATGCAAGCAAAACTGATGAAGCATGGCTGCTTATATATGCTTTTATCTCTATATGGAGAAATAGTTTAACAGCTCATACACCTGTTCACACACACCTCACATACCAAAATACAATTTCTATACACGCTGTCACTAGGCAAACATGCTGTATTTAAAACACCTTTTAGAAAAGTTGACAACATTTAGAAATACATTTATGTTTTTAATTATTTTTTTTAATTATAAGGGCTACATATGCTGTAGAACTGTGTTTTTTCTTTTTCACAGTAGTGCTTGAGTTGTACAAAATCAGAAATGAAGGAGGAAAAATTAGTTTTAATGAAAGTCATCATTGTTCGATATCCACCATTCAGTATGTGTGACTCATTAGGACTAGATAAAAATGAGGCTGTCTGAAAATCTAGAAAAAAGGAAAGGAACTTGGCTTATCTGCCAATTTTACATTGGGCCGACATGCAGGCACCAAGATATTCACCAGATATCTGTTTCAAACTTTGTGCCCAGAGGATGATTTATGCAAAACTTACTTGACCTCAGTTGTTTAGTTTTTCTTATTTGTTCAGAAAAAAAAAATGTTTTATACATATTTTTACATATGCTAAAAATTGTCTTTTAAATATGTTTTTTATTTGAAAATCAGATAAATAATAAACATTGCATAATAACATGCAGTTTTTTTTTTATTTGGTCAATAGATGGTCGTCTAGTTTTCTTTTTTTATATTTTGCTATTTCAGCTTTTCACTCTGCTAAGAAAAAAAAAATCCTGTTTACAAATACATAATCACAGAAGTGACTACAACCTTATCAGATGCTTTGGTATGCAGTTTTATTAAGACAAATTGAGTTTACATGTTTATTTGTGAGTCAAAAAATCGATATCCTAAAATAATATAAAGCAACACTTCAAAACCTCCTACACCTAAAAAAAACCCAAAAACTATCCAAAACCATTTTAGTTTCTTTTATCATTAGGTGAAAGAAAAATAGGTCTCTACTTGTGATCACATATAGTATTGTGATTATTACTGATTTTATTATGGCAGTTATTAGCATAGCAAGTAAAGTTTATTAAACTAGCTGAAAAGAGCTTAAGAAACAGCTATTCTTTTTGGTAGGCCATTGTAACCCACACCACTACACCACTCTATGGCATACAATCAAGTTACTTTGAGGGCCCATTTACACCATTTGTGTTTGGAAGAGTTGCCAAATGCAGTTCTAGCCCAAAGGAAAGACAATTCACCTTGCTTCCCATGGAGTCAGTTCACACTACTACATTGCAGTAGTGTGGGCTGAAAAATAGTACTGTATGCAGTACTTTTTTTCAGCACAGCAAGGAAACCACAGAGTCTGAAAATTGCTGTGTGAAAAGAACTTAATGAAGTGTCACTGGTGACATTTCAATAAAGTTCTAACAAAAAAATACATACATAAAAATATGTGATGTGCCAGGATGGGTGTCCTAGATAGTGTCCCATCAGCAGCTGTGCATTCAGCTGCTGGTGTGAAGAGAGCCAGTCAACACTGGGGTTATGCAAGGAGCTGAATATTAATTTACCATACATTATCATAAATATGCAGGTTTACCCATGAAGGATTTTTATTTGCAACATACAAAGCTTAAATGAATTTGTCTGAGGATGACTCTAAGCCCTGGGAGTTTGGGAAAATGTCATATGATGTCTCAGGGTCTATATTTACAAAGGGGCATCTGTAGAAGTGAATTTAATGCATGCATGTTAATGTGCTTTGCATTAAGACAGCCCATTCATGTGGATAGGCTGCTTAAAGCGGAGTTCCACCCAAAAGTGGAAGTTCCACTTTAAAAAACTTCTCACCCCTGTACATGCCACATTTGGCATGTCGATTTTTTGGGAGTAGAGGGTACCTAGTTTTGACAGGTACCCAGCTCCTACTTCTGCTTGAATCACTTAGTCTCCTCTCCCCCTTCCTTGCTGCAATCTTCTGGGACATGTCACAGGTCCCAGAAGATTGGCCAGTCATTGAAGAGGTGCAGCGCGATGTGTGCAATTGGAATGCGCACCCACCTGTGAAGCCACAAGCTGTCACAGCCGGTGCCCACAGTTGTGCCGGGGAGAGGTGAGGGGGAGAACCTAAGGTTTTGGCAACCACATTGCTGGATCGTGGGACAGGTGAGTGTGTGTTTTTTTAAAAGTCAGCAGCTACACTTTTTTGTAAGAGGGGAGAGACACTTTTTGTAGCTGCTGACTTTTAATAAACAGAAACGTGGTTGGAACTCCGCTTTATTCCGCACCACAGCAGACCAAAAATTGGGCCTGCTGCATTTTTGCTAGTGCAGAACACTGCAACATGTGGTAGGGCTTTCCAACACCCTGCAGTGCATTGCAGTGCAGGTGCATCATGGTGACATTAGCACCGCAACAAACCAAAGCATGTAATGTGCTTTACTTAATTGTAATGGTGTGTTTGTCCCTCACAGTTGCCGCCCTTTCATCTTCCTAACCTGACACCAAAAATCAATGCTGTCTATTGGATGTGAACTACATTATCCCAGAGGCCTGTAGCATAGCTCCCAAATGTCCCTGATTTCAAGGGGTTGTCCCTGATTTGGAACAAGGCCCCTCTCGTTCCTCTTTCCTCCTCATTTGTCGCTAATTTTTGTCTGATCTATATAGCTGTATATAAAATGAACCTTTTATCTTTCAAAAATAGTTTCCCAGTGCTAAACCTTTCATCCGATTTCTAAATTGCTGCATTTGTAAATTTCAAAAGCCAATATAAAGCAATATTAGTGGTAAAAAAAAAAGCACTGATGGGTTTAAAAGAGATGTATGGGAATCCATTTTTCTCCCAATCACAGTTACCTAGCTTGATGCAGCATCGATCCGATGTTGCATCTGTCCCCTGCTGGCTCTATTACTGTGAACTGAGTGATCTAACACCGCTGATTGCTCGGTTCTGACAGCTCCCTAAGCAGAGAGCTGCTGAATGTCAATTAACAGCTCTCTGCTCTGCCCCCCCCCCCGCTCACTGGAGCGCTGGGCTGTGGAGGGGGGTGGTAGCAGCCGGCTCAGGCTCTTAGCGGCTCGCTGTGAGGTTGAGCTGGGTGCCGGTCCAGGCATGTGGGCGGATCGCGACTTCATTGTCACGATCTTGCCTGAGCCTGGACCAGCTCTGTGATGTCAGCAGACAGCGGACTTCAGCCTGCTGTCTGCTGAAAACAGGTCACGGGGGTGCAAAACTATCTGCACTCCTGTGATTCACGGAAGCACAGCCAAACAAGCTTTGGCTATCCTTTTCCTTCAACTATTCTTTTTTTTTTTTACATACTTTTGCTAATAGGTGTTCCTTGTTCCCATCTTAAAAAGTTGGGAGATATGCTGTTGGTATGAGAAATGTAAAGAATTACTGGGCTATGTTTGTTAAACTCCTAGAAGCTAGAAGACAGCACGTGTTATCAGCATGAGCTTGGACCTTTAGAATCTTTCACATATAATGTTTAGCACCATCGGACATTGTAAGTTTACTAAATAGGAGGGTAAATACAAATCTTGTATAAGTAAGCTTACAAAATTGAAGACTTAATGTTCTTCCATAAGCCCAATCCTCTCTATCTCACTTTACCCTGATTAATACAATTGTCAGCAGTTCATTGTTATTCCTAATTATTATTTTTTCATTAAACTGAGAATCATTTTGCATTTTAAATGAAACCTTTAGCTGCTGCAAAGATAAAAAGTTAAATAACAAATCAATGATCTGTTATTATAATCATTATCAGGTCTAATCTCTAAAGATAATAGAACATACAGAGAAGGCTGCATATTTGTTTGGAGACCATTTTATATGGTTTGTTAGAATATTCTTCTTTAGATAACACAAATGTCTATGTGAAGTGGGGAGAGCTATAACACTCTGATTGTAGTACACAGCCAGATCTTTTTATAAAGAGCCTAATACTTCTTTTGCAGTCTAAGGAAAAAGCCTTTCACATTTTCCTTTTACAGATTTACTTGTCCAGGGAAAATGACCGATGAATAAGTAGCTGGCTATCATAAAAGACAGGACTGTGGGGATCCTCATTAATCTGCTAATAGTTTTTCTCTGTCATGCTTCTTCAAAGTTTATGTCTTGTAAAGAATGCATGGTGTGCCAGCAAAGGCTGCCTGGCCTTCTACTCATAACTACATCAAGGCACATTACAGCAAAGCTACTAGAGCCTTTTAAATTGTCTTCTGCTTAACTTTACCATGACCTGGGTTAACAGCCTTAGAATAGAAGAAAGGGAAGATCTGTTTATTTAACGGTGCTTTATAAACCAATTGAACACTAAAAAGGTATAGAAATTCTCTTGCGTAAGTTATAGAATATCATTAGTAGTTCCACAGGGGACTGATGAGCTGTATTAACAGCTGGTCATTCTGAAAGATGAAGATGATATGATAAATAACATTCTGATCATCAAAATAACCTTTTTACTTTTAACACAAACACGCATTTGTTTCTGATGGCTCTGATTCAAAGTTGCAGTGTAATTTTTTAATGAGAGTTGAATTGTTTAAGATCATTCTAAGGTGCAAATATGGGTGATTCCGACAGTTGTTAGTGATTGTTATGGCTTTGAGAGGTTTTATAATTTGATTGAAAATCTTTTTGCAACTGGGCCAATTTTAATTTGCAATAATTTTTATTGAGTTTTCAGAAAAGGTATAACAGTGCATAATGAGCCAATTCAGCTCAACCGTATAAACTGAAGGCAGTATAGAACATAGTAAACGTAAAACATGAAATATGCATATACAGATCTCAGTAACAGCAGGAGTCAGAGGAACATGACAATAGAAGCAATAGTAGATCGACCAAGTTAAAGTAGGTACAGAGCCCCCGCTCCATAACACTAAGGAGCGGACGGTCCGGGTCCCCCCCCCCCCCGGGCGCCCCTACGGGAACACACTGCGCCCCCGGGGGGAGGCAGCCCCCAACCCCCACCCTCAATCCAGTGTACCTAACTAGGGGAGGCGACATCCTGCTATCAGTGCACTGATGGAAAAAAGGAAAATAAGGAAAAGAGGATCCAAAGAGCATAGAAAAGCAAAGAGAAGTATCAAGGAGGAACTGGGCCAATTTTGATTGAGGAGTACATGACTCTGCATGTGCTGCTTCCTTCATTTGACCACGTGAGGAGATAGGTACTGGGACTCATTGTTTGAGGATGGGCAGATCTATCCTTATTTTTAGGGATACATCTACCTGTTTTTGGACAGCCATATACAGTAAGTTCACCAAACAAGGTACAATCTGATTGTAGAATCTCGCTTAGATCTACCAACAAATATGTAATGCAAGGGCCTCCCAGATTGGCTAGAAATATATTGAATAGCTTAGGGGTGTCCTCACATACACAGTTTTGGTAAATCCAAAATTGATTGTATAGAAATTGTGCATTCAGATTGTAACAAGTATGGGGTCAAAGCAAAGCCCTCTAGGATGATTTACAAAGTACATTTGCCTATGACAACCAGATAGATTTCAGCTGTGGCTTGACAAGTTAAAGAAGATAATATAGGTGATTGTGCTTTTCTAGTTATGTTTTGCCTTATTTAAAACTGAAATCCAGGATAAGGAAATGTTGTCCTAATACAAGAGCCCTGTACAATGGGTATAGAAAATATTCACATTTTGTTTCTTTGCAGCCTGAAATGAAGATAGGCAAAGTTTTTTTTTTTTATCTAGCAGTATTCACTCAGTGCAACTTATAACATCCAAGTGAACGATATAGCACCAACGTGTCAGAAAAAATGAAAAAAAAAAAAACCACAGAATTACTGAGTTGGAAAAAGGATCACCCCCTTGTGTCAGTATTTTGTTGAACAAAGGGCCTCTTCCCTCAACCCTGGCCCAGTGGTTATGGGGGTCCGTTGAAAGGGGCTTATTGGAATCAGGAAGCCCCCTTTAATAAGGGGCCCTCCAGATCCCTGCCCCCCCCCCATGTGAGTGAGTATGGAGTGCATAGTACCCCTACTCATTCACCAAAAAAAATGTCAAAAGTAAACAAAAACACTGACACGGTTTTTGACAAGTCCATTATAAAAAAAATAAAACCATGTCCCCTGAAGTAAATCCAGTCGCAATCACAATGAACACCAACCGGCATAAAAATGAAAAAAACACTTATCATGACGTGTCCCATTGAGAAACACTTGCCAAGTGATGGGTAAACATGGGGATGGGGTCACCCAGTGATATTACCGACTACTCACTGTTTTTTTTTTTTTTTTCGAATGCCCGCTCTTCTTTTGTTTACATTCTGCTGTCAAAGGAATACCCTTTCACCCTTGACAGCAGATGAACCATAGTTGTTAAGGTCACAATGGCTGTCTGGTCCTTAACAACAAGCTATTCTGCAGTGTTTTGTTTACATTCTGCAGTCAGCAGGGAAAACCGCTGACAGCAGATGAGTCATAGTTGGCAAAGACCAGCCAGCTATTCACAAATCGATTTGGATAACTGGTTACTTCAGATGCTTCAAACATTCAAATTAAATTAATAAATTTCATTGTTTCATTATAATTTATTTCAAATTTGTTGAAATTCGTTACCATTGTTATTCAGATATATCTAAATGTCTGAATGACAGACATTTCGTACAAATTTTTTTTGTAACTAAATGAACTGCAAATGTCTAGTTCCATTTATTAGGCTTATATTGGGACGGTACCACATATGCCCATATTTACCTCAAGGTTGTGAGGTCTACTGTCTGGTAAGCCTTCCTGGTTTCAGTGAGGTGGAGGTGTTTGTTTTCATGGTCACAGGAGCTGCACTTGCATTGTGGAACATCCTTAATTGGTGAAGTGGAATTATAAAGCTGGAATTCTTACTTGTAACACAGTGGTGGAAGATTTCATTTACCGTATATACTCGACTATTAGCCGACCCGAACATAAGCCGAGGCACCTAATTTTACCACAAAAAAAACTGGGAAAACTTAGTGACTCGAGTATAAGCCTAAGGTAGGAAATGCAGCAGCTACTGGACCACCATGAGACCCAAAACATGGGCATGGTTCAGGGGCTGCGGACATGGTACAGGAGATGCAGGGCTGTGGGCATGGTACAGGAGATGGTTCAGGCATGGTACAGGAGATGGTACAGGCATGGCACAGATGGTACAGGCATGGCACAGGAGATGGTTCAGGCATGGTACAGGAGAGGGTATAGGCATGGCACAGGAGATGGTTCAGGCATGGTACAGGAGAGGGTATAGGCATGGTACAGGAGATGGTTCAGGCATGGCACAGGAGATGGTACAGGCATGGCACAGGAGATGGTCTCCTGTACCATGGTACAGGCATGGTACAGGAGATGCAGTGCTGCGGGCATGGTACAGGAGAATCTACTGTACCATGCCCTCAGCACTCCATCTCCTGAGGAGATCCTGAGGAGATGCAGGGGCTGCGGAGGAGTCTCACTTACCTTTCATTGAGGTGCCTTACATTTAAAATTGGCAGTGTCCGGCACCAACACGTCATGCGCACTGACCGGAGAACAAGTAAGTGAGACTGTGACTTGAGTATAAACCGAAAGGGGCTTTTTCAGCATAAAAAAAAAACATGCTGAAAAAGTCAGCTTAAACTCGAATATATACGGTATTCACAGAGTACATTAAAGGAGGCAAACGTTGCAACGTTTGTTCACAATATCATTGACTGCATACAGATATTGTGGTACAGGCATTAACCACTTGCCGACCGCCGCACGACTATCTACGTGGGCGGTCAGCCCCTCACAGGCAAAGTGACGTAGGGCTACGTCGCTCGCCTGTGAGGGTTTAGGGAGCGAGCGCGCGCCGCCGGAGGCGCGCTCCCGCTCCCGCGTGGTCACAGACCCCCCCGCGCGTGTGACCGGCGGACCCGATCGCCGCCGGCCACTCTGCGATCGGCGGGGGAGAGGGAGAAAGTCAGGCAGCTTGTGTAAACAAGCTGCCTGTCATTCTCCTCTCTGTATGAGAGATGATCACATGGATCTACTATGTAGATCCATTGATCACTCTGCATACAGTTGAAGCCCCAGCCAATCACAGTTAGAATCACGCCCCTAGGGACACACACAGCCCCTCCCTCTCAAATAAAGTTAACCCCTTCACTACCAGTGTATTTTTACAGTAACAGTGCATATATATAGCACTGATTACTGTAGAAATGTCACTGGTAACCCCAAAAGTGTCAAAAATGTCAGTCAAGGGTCCGATCTGTCCGCCGCATTGTCGCAGTACCGCAAAAAAAATCGCAGATCGCCGCCATTACGCGTTAAAAAAAAAAACAACAAAAATGACAAAAATCTTTCCCTTTGTTAGTAAACGCAATAACTTTTGCGCAAACCAATCAAAATACGCTTTTTGCGATTTTTTTTACCAAACATAGGTAGCATAAAACAAATTGGCCGAAAATATTAAAAAATTTTGATTTTTACATTTATTTTTGGGGGAATTTCATATAAAAAAAAGGGAAAAATATTGCTATTTTTGCAAAATTGACGCTCTTTTTTTGTTTATAGCGCGTGATCAAAAAATCGCACAGGTGATCAAATACCGCCAAAAGAAAGCTCTGTTTGTGGGAAAAAAAGGACGCCAAATTCGTTTAGGTACAGCGTCGCACGACCGCGCAATTGTCCGTTAAAGTCACGCAGTGCCGAATCGCAAAATACCCCCTGGTCAGGAAGGGGGTAAAATCTTCCGGGGCTTAAGTGGTTAAAAAGACAAAAATGAACAACCTGTCAGGTTGACTGTTCATTCAAAATTAGATCTCTTTGCAGAAAATTGTCTAAAATGGTGGGTCTTGGTGTCCAAATACTGCTCTTCCAGCAACAGTAACAGCATTTTGTAGTTTGTCTATTAAACATGACCTACTATTTGTCACATAAGCCAGTTTTTTACTTAATCCAGCTGACAAGAAATCATAAAATCAGTAATCATTTAGGAAAGACCAATGGTTCAAATACCCATTAGTCATCGATATTAAAGAAGGTTTGAACCTACAAGGTCAAGAACACCATGATGACCACATCTAACTGTCATGACTGTCATGTAATACACTGTAATTCTCACATTTTAATTATTAACGTACACAAATACAGCAATTCATTTTTTATTTTTCTTTGAGCGCTGGAAGGTTTGGCTCCTAGGTCACGATGCCAGGCATAAAGTCAATGAATGCTTCAGTGTATTATCTGACAAATGGCTTTGTTTGTTTAACTGGGACAAAATGTCTAAAAATACATGTTTGGAAGATTTTATTTGTTAGTATATAGGAATGAAAGTTTATGACATTGTGAGTGTAATGTACATGGTTCTGCTTACCTGGGTATTTACCACCAATGAAAATATTGCAGTTATTTTAAATAACAAAATCTGCCCTATCATTATCCAAGCTTTTTAAAATTGCTGGTAGAAGACATCATGGGTAATAGGTCTAACACCATCAGTGACTACATAGAACCAGTGAAAAAAGAAAAAATAGGTGGGTGTGATGCTGCTAGATTAGGTGGGTGTGACAACATATGTGAAAATAAATGTGCTTTACGCTTCACAACATATGTGACAAGAAAATAAACGTGCTGTATACTACACGACATATGTAACAAAAGATAAACTACTGACTACTAGGTCCACAGAGCAGAACAATTTTCTTTATTTTCTACATAGAACTATCACTATTTTTATTAACCACTTGCCGACCAGTCACTGGGACTGTACTGCGGCAAAGTGGCTTGATTCCGTCCAGCGATGTAGACCTACGTCGCTGGACTCCTCCCCTTCTGGGCTTCTGTTTTCAGTCACAGCGGGAGTCGGGCCAGAGGAGGAGCGGCGGTGATCACTTCCGCTCTTCCCCGATCGTTGGGGAATCGAGTCTGGAGTCTGGAATCTCCTAAGTGACAAACAGTGACAGATTGCAGGGTTCAGCATAGCTGAACATGCGATCTGTCCCTGTGTCACTCAGTCACCTCCCCCCACACACCCTCTCCAATAAAATTAACCCCTTCCCTGCCAGTGTCATTTTTACAGTAACAGTGCATATTTATAGCACTGATTACTATAGAAATGTCGCTGGTACTCCCAAAAGTGTCAAAAATGTCAGTCAAGGGTCCGATCTGTCCGCCGCAATGTCGCAGTCCCGCAAAAAAAATCGCAGATCGCCACCATTACTCATAAAAAAAACCCACCAAAAATGACAGAAATCTTTCCCTTAGTTAGTAAACGCAATAACTTTTGCGCAAACCAATCATTTTTAAATTTTTTTGATTTTTTAATTTTTTTGGGGGAATTTCATATAAAAAAATGTGAAAAATATTGTTATTTTTTCAAAATTTACGCTCTTTTTTTGTTTATAGCGCAAAAAGTAAAAATCGTACAGGTGATCAAATACCACCAAAAGAAAGCTCTATTTGTGGGAAAAAAAGGACATAAATTTCGTTTGGGTACAGCATCGCACGACCGCGCAATTGTCAGTTAAAGTCGCATAGTGCCGAATCACAAAAAGTGGCCTGGGCGTAAGACAGCAAAATCCTCCGGTGGTAAAGTGGTTAAAGGAAACTTATACGGTTTTAAAAAACAAACATTCATACTCACCTCCATGATGGCTTTAGGATTGAGATCTGAGCAATCACATAACTACTGATCGCTCAGAGCAGAGAACAGTGACTATCAGTAACCACCCTACGCTCCCCCCTTTTAGGGTTTAATGGAGTGCCAGGCTGGAGAAGACACAGGTGCAGCTGTCTTTGGCTCCCAACCATGCACTGAGAGGAAGAGCCAGCTGTCAATAAGGCAGCAGGGTGGATCCCAACAATGTGGTGTGTGGCGTTAGACAACAGAGCAGTTTAGTCCACTGTTAGCTGATTTTGGGGTCACAGGAGAGCAAAAGTAAGTGCACTCCTGAGACCCTGAAGAGAAGTATGGCCAAAAAAAGCTTTGGCTTTTGGCAAGCAATAGTTACTAAGCTACTGGCAAAATGGTATTCATGCAAGGATTCCTCGTTCCTCGTCACAGGCACAAGTCACTTATTTATAGTTCCTAGAATGTAGTTCTTCAACAATATTTAAATGGAACAGATGAGTGAACATACAATTGGTGTAGACATTACAACAATAGAGACTCCACCTGGGCTTAGGGGTCTTTGGACTGTCTGTCTGCTTATTAGATGTGAGTCAGATTGGTACAAGGACCCATTTATAATGTCATTATACTTAGACACTGCTCATCTGACAACTTTATCATTCATTTTACTGCTGAAGGTGTCACTAGCTTAAAACAACAAAGCAGTATGCAAGTCAAAAGTTCTAACTTAGCTGGATACACACTTTTCCATTTCAGTTGCTTACAGCCCTTTTTAGAACTTAAAAACTACAACCGAAAAAGAAGAAAAAACACTTCCCTTTAAGAGACAAGGCCTAACTATAACATTTTGGTCAATAGAAATATTTAGTTAGTGGACATTTTTTTTTACAGTTTTCTGGAACTTGCTAATTTGTCATTGTAGACTACTTTAATTTTGTGTGTACTTTTTTCCCCTGGATCCAGAAATTAAGATGGTCAAAGTGCCTGGTATCTGCTTTGTAACAGTTGTAACGGTTGAAACATATTATCTTAGCATAAAGTTTTGCTTTGTTTTTGCACAGTATAAAGAAGCACTTAAACTGAACCTTTCAGATTGCTGAGACAATCTGTCGATCTAAAGTAAACTGAATTTTAACTGTCTGGCGTCACACATTGTCTTTCCTACCTTCTCAGTGTTCAGCATGTGAGGCCAGGCTTAATTTCCAGCTAAACTATCAGGCTTAAAGTGGTTCTATAGCTAAAACTGTTTTCACCCTAATACATTACCTGCATTTAATTGGTTGCGAACCATTACATATGCCCAGTGAATGGACTATCCTCAGATACACAGAGATAAAGGAGATAAAGTGAGGGGACCTCTGACAGCTGATCACAGAGCACACAGGAACAGAGCTGAGGCTTTCAATATGCTGGATTTCCCCAGTAACCTTTTTTCTTAGTGTCAGAAAAACTTGTTAGAAGTGATTTATTCTGATAGCAGGGGAACGAAGCAGCAGACAGAAATTACACATGGTGCTCTTAATTGAGACAAGTACACACTATAGAGGTATATGCTTTGTTCATATTTCATGTCTGAGGTTTACAACCACTTTTAACGTTAAAATGTTTTAAGACTTGCTGTGCCCCTCTCACCCTCTAAATACCACCTCCTGAATCAATGCAGTGCTGTGCCTGGTTACAGTCTTCTCTACCTCTTCACACAGAGAATGACAGGCAGCAGCAGGGAGCCATTGACTCCTGCTGCTGTCAGTCAAATCAGTGAGGAGGGCTCAAGGGAGGGGGGGCAGAGTTACACTGTGTGTGTCAACAGACGCACACAGGCTCAGGATCAAGCCCACACATCTGCCCCTATAGCAAGCAGCTTGCTACGGGGCAGACGGAGAAGAGGAGGAGAAGAGTGCGTGGGTGGGGGACCCCAGAAGAAGAGTTTCAGAGTCGCATTGTGCATTACCATCCAACAGAGCAGGTAAATATAACATGTTTTTTTTATGTTAGTAAATAAAAAGCCTAAAAGCGGGAGGCGGATACAAGATCAGTCACCCTGTACAAGGAAAGAGAGCAGCAGTGACTGGTCTTTATTACAGAAAGCTCCTACACAGAGACAAAGGGGTTGATTCACTAAAACTGGAGAGTGCAAAATCTGGTGCAGCTGTGCATGGTAACCAATCAGCTTTTAATTTCAGCTTGTTCAATTAAGATTTGAGAAAAAAAAATGGAATGCAGAGTTGCACCAGATTTTGCATTCTCCAGTTTTAGTGAATCAATAGAACAATGGGGCTAGAACAATGGGGTTAGAGGACTTTTATGGTACAGCATGGGCTTACAAACTCTTATAAAAAATTACAAAAATGTGTTGATAGCCTCAAAGTTTAAAACTGGAATACTGCCCAAATCTGGAGAAATACAGAAAGCACACAAATATCCATGTAAGAATACACATTGTGTTTAGACAATATCTGCTTATCTTGGGGTTCAGCTTTAAATCACACATGTCATGAGAGAATTATGCCATTGCTGACAGTATTTTTTACATTTTAGTTACATAAAGACATATTTGGTAAGGTTGAATAAAGACACTAGTGCATCCATGTAAGCCTGAGTGTATGTGCCTACTATTTCCAATATCCCTGTACATTGTGTTTGCCAAAAAAACAGCTAATAAAAAAAATTCTGACTTCCCACTGACACCAACCGTGGAAGGGAGTTTCACATCCTTACCGTTTTAAAGAGGAATTAAAGTCTGTAAAAAAAATTTTCTTTTTGTTTACCTGCAAAGTAAATGCATAATGTGCTAGTATGTAATGCATAATAGCACATTATGTGACATTTACCTGCAAACAAAGCCTGCGTTGTCCCTGCTGGAGGCGAAATCCATCTTCGCCCGATTTCCTTCTGGATCTGTGCACTCTGGCTGTGTATACTGGCTGGAGCCGCGTTACGTCACTCCTACGCATGAACGGAAACCACCGGTTATGGCGCAGGGCTCTGAAGAAACGGTACGGGCTGCTGTTCCTTCAGAGAGCATGCTCTGTTGACATCTTCGGCTGCATGCAATGTAAATATCTCCTAAACGGTGCATGTTTAGGAGATATTTACAGTACCTATAGGTAAACCTTTTTATAGGCTTACCTATAGGCACAAACATTACAAGAGGGTTTACAACCACTTTAACAGTAAAGAACCCATTATGCAGTTGAGAACCACTTCACTACAACCTCATTGTGTAGCTGCATGTCTTCATAAAAGACTTTAGGTTACCTGGCAATGTCTGGATCCCTAGAACAAGAATGCTAAAAACTAAAGTTAAAGGAAGACAACTTCGGCCATGACAGTCCATATATTTCTTAGGCCCCTTTCACACAGGGAGTCTGTCAGGCGGACTCTGTTTTACTCAGCGGGGATCTATCCGCCTATCCCCCGTTGAGCCGGAGGATGGCAGCTCTGTGTCCACGCTGTGTGTGGAGACACAGCTGTCAGGTCCCCATGCATCTCTATGGGGGAATCAGATGAGAATGGACCATCTGTTCGTTCTCATCCAATCCGATCCACCAGACGGATGGAAAATAGGGTTTCTATCTGTCCGGTTATGACGGATCAGATGTCAGCGAACATGTCTCCTCTGACATCCGATGCCCCATAGAGATGCATGGGGCATCCGTTCAGATCCGCCTGAAAAACTGACAGGTGGATCTGAACGAACTCCCAGTGTGAAAGGGGCCTAAATGTTTTAATACTTTGGATAAAAAGTTGTGCCCTATTGCAAGACACCTTGGGACATATTTTTAAAGCAGTGAATGTGACATTTACCAAACACTGAACGTGAACAAATCAATCCTATTTAAAACACATGCATCGGGAAATTTAGTTGCAGTGAATACATTTGTAAAAGTACATTCCCTGCTTAATAAATATACCTCTTACATTTTTGTTAGAAATGGCCCTGTAGGCAGCAAGGACACCTTAACAAGTAAAGAACTAAAGGGTTATTGTGTAAAAAGAATCTGGAGTAGGGTTAAAATTGGGTAAACAGGGATAAAGGCCTCATTCTCACTGCATTTTTGGCACAGCTAAATGCATGTGAAACTGCACACAATGTGCATGCTGAATTTCCGGCCATTATAGTCAATGCCACTGGGAGAGCATAAAGCAAAGATAAGAACCATGGAATTAAATATTATGGCACAGTTATCATCATGCATAATACATTATTTCACATGCATTTTACTGTGCCAAAAATTACATGTGTGATCGAGGCCTAATTTAAGCCACCAATAAAAGCTTTAATCATTCTTTAGTGTCTTTGTTTCTCTGTGAATAGTCCTCTGTATAACTCTCACTTTACACACTGTACTGTTTCTTTTCCTTGTATTAACCGTGACTTATAAACTGCACAGAACTAATATTTGGTCCAGTGCAGTGGTAGGTAATTTCCATAAAATAGGGGCCTTAATTTGGTCCCAGACAAAAGGGCCACTCATATTATTCAGTGAATCTAATACTAAAGAAAGTTGTCAGAGACTGCAGACATGCAACAGTAGATGGTCAGATACAACAGGCACGCTACAAAGGATGAACAGAGTCTTCACACGTGCTATAAGACACAGAGGGGGGAGTTCCGTACTCTTCAGACACTGTGATGTATAGCAGATTTGGAAGGGGAGGAACCCTCTTTTATTTGAGGGAGGTGTTACCATTATTTACTCACTATGATATGCAATAATCATTGTTATGACTGATACTTTTTAAATTGTTTATGTCCAAATAAAATTATATTTTTTTATGATATGTATGTCTATTCATAGTAGCATTGAAGGGGGAGATCAACACCTAGAAAGTCCTGCTGTTTCAATTTTTATGTTTCTATATTGGTACATAGGAGAGCTGGAATTTGGAAAAAAAAAGTGAACTTAGCCTTTAAATGGTGACATGGACATAATGTGCTCCTGAAAGAGTAGCCAAGACACACATAAGAGGAGGTTGGTGCAAGTGGAGGGAGGATTGGGTTTGAGCACACTTTCTGGACTATAGAAGTAATCACTTATCTATGAAAGCACAAAGCATGCTAAGCAAATAGTAAACAGCATTAGCAGTTGTCAGTCCATAATACTTAAGACTGTGGCAGTAAAAAATGTAAAATTAGTTAGGACATATTTAATATTCTCTCAAGAAGATCCATTATAAAAGGTTAGAGGAAAAAAAGAATATAAGAGAAGGTGATGAAGCCAATCTAAAGAATATATTCATAGACTGGTCTGAGTAAGCTCCTAGGTAAGGAAAATTCAGATTAATGTCTGCAAGGGTCCTCAGGGCTGCAGATTAAGTGCCAAAGGCCACATGCTACCTTCAGGCTACAGGTTGGCCATCAGAAGTTTAGTGCTCTGACCTCCTATGAACGAGGCAGTGAGAACTTTGTTACAGACAAATGAGGTGGTGATGTGCTGATTATTTGAGAGCTTACAGTGTAGTAACTTGTAAATGCAAGACAGAATAACCCACAGTAGAGCTGGTAGTAGACAATTCTATTTGTACTAAATTGAAACAATGGATGCTTCAAATGTAATCTCCATTTTTTCCCCTCTATCTATCTATCTATCTATCTATCTATCTATCTATCTATCTATCTATCTATCTATCTATCTATCTATCTATCTATCTATCTATCTATCTATCCTTCTTCTATCTATCTATCTGTCTGTCTGTCTGTCTGTCTGTCTGTCTGTCTGTCTGTCTGTCTGTCTATCTATCTATCTATCTATCTATCTATCTATCTATCTATCTATCTATCTATCCATCCATCCATCCATCCATCCATCCATCCATCCATCCATCCATCCATCCATCCATCCATCCATCTATCTATCTATCTATCTATCTATCTATCTATCTATCTATCTATCTATCTATCTATCTATCTATCTATCTATCTATCTATCTATCTATCTATCTATCTATCTATCTATCTATCTATCTATCTATCTATCATCACACATAGACAGACTAATAAAATACATTGTAGATTTCACAGTGCTTTTGTGAACAGTAACTATTGATATCTGATGAGCTGCTAGGAATGCTAAATATATGAACATATTTATTATCCATCTGTTCAGCTAAAGAGAAAGATGCCCGAGCGTTGACAGGCCTTTACACTGCAAAAATCATAATGTGAAAGGAAGGGAGTTGAAACATTGGTCAATATATCACTGTTCACCTCATGTTTAGGTTCCAGCTGCCTGTTTTGAGCTTATGTTGTACATTATAGACTGATATGTTGTCACCATCTATGTTACTTTAGATCCTATTGTTAACATGGGCTCCTTTCAGCATGTGCTTTTACTTATCTCAGTATATGAACCTAATAAATAATACTTGTTCATGTGCACTAATCAAAGATCAATCCAATAAGCCGCACAAAGCAACCTAGTTGACAGGCTATCATAACAAGAATTTATTGCATTGATTTAATTAGTTAAAAACATCTGTGATGATGTTTCATAAAATATGATATCCAATTGAATTTAACAGCCTCATGTTGTAGTTCAATAAGCCACATTTTTTATGGGTATACTGTATAAACTGATAGATGAATAGCCATGAAATTAAAAGCATTTTTTCTATACATTTTCATTTAGTTAAGTTCAGCAGTTAAAAATGTATTTTTAGCCACCTAAATAGGTAATTTTGCATTCATATATTTTGATTTACTACTTGCAGCCAGTAGGTGGTTCACTCAATGCTGCAGTTACATGTTTTCTGCATAGTGAATAGACAGAGGGACACACCTGACCTCTTACAGATCCATGTGTTAGGGTCACCGAAAATGTTACAATCTGAACGTGCAATCAACTTTAGATTTAAAAAATGAAATTTACTGTAAGGAATTACCTAATATATCCAATCAATTTCTCCTATATCCGATATTTCTATATCCTCTCCTCCTGTATTTAATTGTATCATAAATGTATTGTCTTCCCTCACATTGTAAAGCTCTGTGCAAACTGTTGGCGCTATATAAATCCTTTATTTACAGACAGGAAGTGATGTCAGATACAGACAGGAAGTAGAGAGGAGACATTGCTGGAAGTGGCAGCAGAGGAGGATACGGTGACGCCCATTGAGTTTGAACCCAATATCGATTGGAGGTCAATTGAGTCTCCCTTTATCTGGATTGCTGGATCTGGATACTGGATTCAAGTGCTGGATTTCAGGAGACCTTGTGGTGGATCTATTTGGCATATTATAAATCTAAATCTGGTAAGCGGTTTGCAGATTTGGGTGGTGGCAACTGTCCCTGCTGGCTGAATTGATCCACTTCTAGATTGCCCATACTCTCTTCTTTTGCCAATTTATATGTTTACTTCTGCAGGAGCACCTGTTCTCAAAGTGGGATATTCCTTTGGAGACCCTGG
Source organism: Pelophylax lessonae (assembly GCF_965119305.1). Classification (NCBI taxonomy): domain Eukaryota; kingdom Metazoa; phylum Chordata; class Amphibia; order Anura; family Ranidae; genus Pelophylax; species Pelophylax lessonae. Next base: position 374,366,078 of record NC_138770.1, read on the forward strand.
ATGTGCCAATTTCCTAATCTGCGTATTATACACTCAGTTCTGGTAAGCAGCCTGCACTATTGGTGAAGATCCCAATATATTTATTGACCTGGCAATATTGGACTCATCACTTTGATAAAGTTTTTTAATAAGAGACTTTTATGGACTTTATCACTTCATGATCATATACACATGTGTGGTTATAGCACTGTTCACTTTAGTAGCGCAGCTTATTTATATTTTATATTTTTTATGCTATATAAATCCTGTATAATAATAATAATCAATTTGTATCTAGTGAAGAAGACCCTTGCCATACATAGTTATGAGAGTTATACAGAGGACATAGTTGTTGGTAGATTGTACAATGAGATTGTAATGTGTTTGGTGAGCTTTACACAGAGGCAGTCAACAAGTGAAAGGCAGTTCTAGACTTTTCCTTAGAAAGCCCAGCATTATTTTCATATAAAGTAGCATGGAAGCATCCTGTGTGATATGGTGAAGCAGAGGCAAAACACATTACCTTGTTGGTGTGAGGTTTAAAAACCATTTAAGAAGTACAATTACCATTCAAATATGGCACAATGGGATCATTGCTTCCAGGCAAAGGATGTGTGCATGAGGTATAATGACACTATTGTGCATGACTTATTAAAACATAGCTACACCAAGAGCAGGTTGGGCTGATGGAGAAATGTGAGCTGTAACTGACTCCTCCATGCTTCAGTTCTGCCATATGTGTCCTTTCAATTCCTAATCTTGGAACATTTTAGGGATTCACATGACTCCAGCAGTTTCCAGACATTTTAACACTTTAGAAGAAAATGTACACATCTCCTACCTCAACCAATTAGCTATTGTTGAATTGTTTGGCAGCACTTTGGACTATAACTGTAGACATTTTTTGGCAGTTTTTTCCTAATGTGTTAGATCTTTATGGAAAAGTGGCTATTTCATTGGTTTCTTTTTTTGTTAATCTCAAGATTGTTAATAAATATCTGGGTGATAGACTAGCCTTCTAATTAAAATTGAGGTTCCTGATTTTGTACTGTAGATGAAAATGGAAGCTTGAATTCAGATCATATTGCCTACTTTCATTCCATTGACATTAGTTTTTAGCATATAGTGCTTCCAAAGACACTGCTTTACCATTGTCTGTTATGTCCCCAACATCTTCTATTCTAGAAAGGACACACTTTTACTAGAACTGTATATATACATATAATGAAATTCTCTTTTCCTTCCACATAACACTTTTAAAGTGAGACTCCAAGCAATACATAAGATAGATAGATACATAGATAAAGTCAGCAACCAGATGAGGATGAATAAAATGTCTCTTTATTTCGCCCAAGGAGTACACATGTTCCAAACAGAGCCAATACTAGCATTACAAAAGATTCAGTAAAAGATCTATGAAGAAAGTGAAAACCCCTTTGCCTAAATCCGCTGTTTGTTTTAGGCATACTGTTCAAGGAAAAATTAACTGCTTCACAAACTTGTAGGCTTGTACAAGGAAATTAAAGCTATCTCAGACAAAACCGTCTGTGCTTTTGAGACACCAGACACTTATTACATGCAGTAGGGATCCATTCAACAGCAGGCTGTCCCTTCTACCATACAAAAACCTGCACACCTGCTGTGGGATTATCTGTATCTAGCACAGCAAAGGCTTGTGTACTGCTGCAGGTTACAATTTAAAGGAAAGTAAATTAAAAGGTTACTATAACCTGGCAATATGGTTATTGGTAAGGTCTAATGGTTAAAAAAAATTGCATTATTATGAGCAAGTGTGAAGAAATTCAGTACTTTGCGAGTGTGCAAGTCCAGATACACTGACCTGTGCTATATTTTTAAACAGCTTTCCCCATGTTTAACCACCTTATTACTGCTGTATTATAGAAAAACAACAGGTAGCTGGAGTGCCTTTTAACCACTTTACCACCGGAGGATTTTGCTGTCTTACGTCTGGGCCACTTTTTGTGATTCAGCACTGTGCAAATTTAACTGACAATTGCACGGTTGTGCGACGCCGTACCCAAAGGAAATTTACGTCGTTTTTTTCCCCACAAACAGAGCTTTCTTTTGGTGGTATTTGATCACCTGTGCGATTTTTACTTTTTGCGCTATAAACAAAAAAAGAGTGTACATTTTGAAAAAATAATATTTTTCACATTTTTTTATATGAAATTCCCCCCCAAAAAATGTAAAAATCCAAATTTTTTTTAATTTTTGGCCAATTTGTTTTCTGCAAGTAAAGGACAAAGGTGACCAGCGGCATGGAGTATGAGGTGAACAGTGAATAAAATAGTAGCCAACAACCAAACCCCGAAGGGTTAAGAATAAAGTGAATGTGCAAGGAGGTTGAGACGGCGCTACCTAAAAGTGATCAAGTGCTTAAACTAAAGTGCAATCATGTGCAAAAACCTCATATATTGAGGGGGGGGGGTGACACCTACAAAATATAAATTATAAATACCAAAGGTCAAAGTAAGAAACACACTATTGTGTCAATCCAAAACAACCGATTGGATTTGTTAGTGTGTGGTGAAATTTATCCAAAAAGTGCCGGAGGTGCAACAAATAAACAAAACCTGTGCAATAGTGAATTTATTCCAGTATAAAATAATACAGTGCAAACTGATCGGAATAATAATAAATGGTACATATATATTGATGGTTATAAAATAAATTCCTGGTGGTGAAGTAGTGAGAGTGGGGAAATGATTCCAAAAGTGATATATCCCACAAAGGTTAGGTGTTGCATTCACCTAAGAGACCACTAGGTGTAGCATATACAACCTGTTGAATGAAATGGTCCGGCTGAAGTAAATTCCGGGGTTCCTCTCCACAATCCAGCAAGGCACATGCTGGCGATCTCACATAAAGGAGAGAGAGGGGAGCCCCATGAAGCAATATATAGTAGAAATGCCGGTACAAAAGATAGCATAGACTCACGGTGAAGCTGCCTCGGATCAGTGTTGAACCACGCCGGGAAGCTTCTGCGCTCCACGGCTGCGAAGTCTGAAACCGGAAGTGACGCTGTGACGCAATGGACCCGCCCTACGCGTTTCGTCAGAGGACGCCTGCTGTCAGAGGACGTCACTTCCGGTTTCGGACTTCGCAGCCGTGGAACGCGGAAGCTTCCCGGCGTGGTTCAACACTGATCCGAGGCAGCTTCACCGTGAGTCTATACTATCTTTTGTACCGGCATTTCTACTATATATTGCTTCATGGGGCTCCCCTCTCTCTCCTTTATGTGAGATCGCCAGCGTGTGCCTTGCTGGATTGTGGAGAGGAACCCCGGAATTTACTTCAGCCGGACCATTTCATTCAACAGGTTGTATATGCTACACCTAGTGGTCTCTTAGGTGAATGCAGCACCTAACCTTTGTGGGATATATCACTTTTAGAATAATTTCCCCACTCTCACTACTTCACCACCAGGAATTTCTTTTATAACCATCAATATATATGTACCATTTATTATTATTCTGATCAGTTTGCACTGTATTATTTTATACTGGAATAAATTCACTATTGCACAGGTTTTGTTTATTTGTTGCAACTCCGGCACTTTTTGGATACATTTCAGCAGACACTAACAGATCCAATCGGTTGTTTTGGATTGACACAATAGTGTGTTTCTTACTTTGACCTTTGGTATTTATAATTTATATTTTGTGGGTGTCACCCCCCCCCCTCAATATATGAGGTTTTTGCACATGATTGCACTTTAATTTAAGCACTTGATCACTTTTAGGTAGCGCCGTCTCAACCTCCTTGCACATTCACTTTAATTTGTTTTCTGCTACCTATGTATGGTAAAAAAATCGCAATAAGCATATTTTTATTGGTTTGCGCAAAAGTTATTGCGTTTACTAACTAAGGGAAAGATTTATGTCATTTTTGGTGTTCTTTTTTTTTAACGAGTAATGGCGGCGATCTGCAATTTTTTTTGCGGGACTGCGACATTGCGGCGGAGAGATCGGACCCTTGACTGACATTTCTGACACTTTTGGGGGTACCAGTGACATTACCACAGTAATCAGTGCTATAAATATGCACTGTTACTGTAAAAAGGACACTGGCAGGGAAGGGGTTAATTTTTATTGGTGATCAAGGGGTTAATGTATGCCTGGTGCTTACTGACGTGTGTGGGTGGAGGGGACTATGTGACACAAGGACAGATCGCAGGTTCTGCTATGCTGAACCCTGCAATCTGACCCTGCCTGTCACTTAGGAGATCCGCCCGCTTGTGTTTACACATGCAGGTGGATCTCCACACTCGATTCCCCGATGATCGGGGAAGAGCAGCGGCGATCGCCGCTGCTCCTCCCCTGGCCCGACTCCCGCTGTGACTGAATACAGCGGGAGCGAGCCTCCGGGGGCGCGCGCGCGCCGCCGAGAGAGGGGAATGTCTGGTGACGTAGGTCTACGTCGCCAGGCGTTATCGAGCCACTTTGCCGCAATAGAGTTCTAGTGAGGAGTGCGGAAGTGGTTAAAAACGGCACTTCAGAAAGCCCACATAGGCAGCCAGCGCGCCCATTAAATGCCTAGGATTGAGCTGTCAATCGACAGACAAACTGTACAGAGCCAATCAAAGTGATTCTACAGGCTGTGATAGCTGTGAACTAATCACAGCCTTCACAATCATAAACATTTAACCCATTCCCAATAGAGGAAGTGTAGTAAGCGGAGTGTTGAATGTTTGTAAACACAGGCAGAAAAGAGAATTTGAGAAGATCGAAGGTGGGGGGCGGAGTTAAAGTACTACTGAGCACCAATGATTGTGGGATGAAATGAAAAGTAAATGTAAGCAATCCCAAAGTTTATTCTTTTTATCTTTATATTGTAAAAAAAAAAATGAAAAAAAAAGAAAAGCTGTATCTAAAAATAAATAAATAAATACAGTGTTGCATGGCCGGTAAATTATCAGTAAAACTATCACAGCACTGAAAACTGAAAAGTGGCTTGTTAATGCAAGGGTATACACAGACTAGTACTCAAGTAGTTAAGAATTCTAAGAATTGATTTACTTACAGTATCTCACAAAAGTGAGTACACCCCTCACATTTTTGTAAATATTTTATTATATCTTTTCATGTGACAACACTGAAGAAATTACACTTAGCTACAATGTAAAGTAGTGAGTGTACAGCTTGTATAACAGTGTAAATTTGCTGTTCCCTCAAAATAACTCAACACACAGCCATTAATGTCTAAACCGCTGGCAACAAAAGTGAGTACACCCCTAAGTGAAAATGTCCGAATTGGGCCAAATTAGCCATTTTTCCCTCCCTGGCATCATGTGACTCATTAGTGTTACAAGGTCTCAGTTGTGAATAGGTAGCAGGTGTGTTAAATTTGGTGTTATCGCTCTCTCTCTCTCATACTGGTCACTGGAAGTTCAACAAGACCATACAGCGGTTTTACAGGACAGGTTCCACTCACCATGGTCGACTGAATAAGTTGAGTGCACATGCTCAGCCTCATATCCAGAGGTTGTCTTTGGGAAATAGACTTATGAGTGCTGCCAGCATTGCTGCAGAGGTTGAAGGGGTGGTGGTGGTGAGGGGGGGGGTCAGCCTGTCAGTTCTCAGACCATACACTGCACACTGCATCATATTGGTCTGGATGACTGTTGTCCCAGAAGGAAGCCTCTTCTAAAGATGATGCACAAGAAATCCCGCAAACAGTTTGCTGAAGACAAGCAAACTAAGGACATGGATTACTGGAACCATGTCCTGTGGTCTAGTGAGACCAAGATAAACTTATTTGGTTCAGGTGGTGTCAAGCGTGTGTGGCGGCAACCAGGTGGGGAGTACAAAGACAAGTGTGTCTTGCCTACGGTCAAGCATGGTGGTGGGAGTGTCACGGTCTGGGGCTGCATTAGTGATGTCGGCACTGGAGAGCTGCAGTTCATTGAGGGAACCATGAATGCCAACATGTAAAATCAAGGGGGGAATCCTGCGCTTAGTGATAAATAAATTCAATATAACAAAATGACATGAGAATGAGGATAGCAGCTAGAACACTGGATTCATAGTAATCCCATTCATAATGTGTTTCAAGTAGTGCAGCGCTATGAACATCAAAATTAATAATGCTTAAAAAAAAAACAATGTAATATGATAAAAAATATGCATCAAATCATAAGTCCATTGCATCAAAAAAGACCATTCAGCATATGGAGATTGTAGAAAGTCTAATTAAGAATGAATATCCCAAGATGTGGAGAGCAGAGATGGAAAAAACACCCGTACACATAGATAAGGTGGCAGCTTACCCCAATACGTGGGCCACCAAATTAATGGATGGGCCACTTAAAGCATGAGATGTTAACTCTTGTGGGATGGACTTTCTCCTCTGCACGAACAGACCAGGGATGATTCCAAGTATATCTACACCTCACTCACTCACAGATCTAGATATGACTCCAGTGTGTGTGACAATATGCAAGGGATAGAGGAAATCATAACGTAATCCCGTATGGTAAAAAGGTCAGCTTTATTAAAAGATCTACTTACAAATTGGTAGATGTGCACAAGCGAATAAGTATAAAAAGCGGCGTCCCGCTATGGTAGACACAAAGCCGGCATCCTGGGGGCGTGACAATCGCGATGTCCGGAACCTCCCGACCAGTTTCGTCAGAGTGACGTCGTCAGGGGCGTGGTTCACGGCTTTGTGTCTACCATAGCGGGACGCCGCTTTTTATACTTATTCGCTTGTGCACATCTACCAATTTGTAAGTAGAACTTTTAATAAAGCTGACCTTTTTACCATACGGGATTACGCTATGATTTCCTCTATCCCTTGCATATTGTCACACACACTGGAGTCATATCTGGATCTGTGAGTGAGCGAGGTGTAGATATACTAGGAATCAATGCCAACATGTACTGTGACATACTGAAGCAGAGCATGATCCGACATGATAACAACCCCAAACACACCTTCAAGATGACCACTGCTTTGCTAAAGAAGCTGAGGGTAAATATGATAGCCTGGCCAAGCATGTCTCCAGAGCTAAACCCTATTGAGCATCTGTGGGGCATCCTCAAACAAAAGTTGGAGGAGCGCATCCATCAGCTACGTGATGTCATTATGGAGGAGTGGAAGAGGACTCCAGTGGCAACCTGTGAAGCTCTGGTGAACTCCATGCCCAAGAGGGTTAGGGCAGTGCTGGAAAATAATGGTGGCCACAAATATTGACACTTTGGGCCCAATTTGGACATATTCACTTAGGGGTGTACTCACTTTTGTTGCTAGCAGTTCAGACATTAATGGCTGTGTGTTGAGTTATTTTGAGGGGACAGCAAATTGACCCTGTTATACAAGCTGTACACTCACTACTTTACATTGTAGAAAAGTGTAATTTCTTGTCACATGAAAAGATATAATAAATTATTTACAAAAAATGTGAGGTGTGTACTCACTTTTGTGAGATACTGTATGTGTAAAGTGGAACCTGGGCCTAGATTACTAAAGTATGTTATGACGTAAACTCAAATTAGCAGAAATTGTATTTTTGCCAAATTTCTCTGCACATGATTTGATCTAAAAGGTGAACTGCACTGAAGTGGAGTAAAGTGAAGTGAAACTTTTCAGGCACATTTGCCTGATGCACATTTGCCAATCACATTTGCATCATTTTTAGTACGCTTGGTGAATTCGACACCCATTGCATCTGTAGTGAATGTTTAAAGTATGTTAGCAGTTTCTTTGCTATCCAGAGTGCTACACAGTGTTCGTATTTGAAAGGTCATGTTAGTATACTTTTTTGTGTTTTTTTTATTAAAAGAATTAGGCATTTTAAAAAAAAGTGTGGTCTCCCCCTCCTAAATACTAAGTGCCCAATACACCAGAGATGCAAGATGGCATCCCCGTACAAGGGAGCAGTGTCCATGTAATTCTGCCATGCTCATATGAGCCCACGTGCCCTTCAACAGTAGAAGGGAATCTCAATAAACAATACTCATAGGCCTCTTCAGCATTTCAGTGTCTAGAAGAGGATTGTGACACTCCTATACCCTTCCCCAGCAATTTAATAATTTGATGGCCAGCCATCGTTGGTGAACTGGGATTATAATACTCCTAAACCCCTTAAAAACAAATATGGCATAGGTCTAAGAGAACGGATGTATATATATATATATATATATATATATAAAGAAAGACATGTGTTATAAAGATTATGTAATATAAATATATATATATATATATATATATATATATATATATATATATATATATATATATATATATATATATATATATATACATACTGCTCAAAAAAATTAAAAAAAAAAATTGAAAACACATCAGATCTCAATAGGGAAAATATCATGCTGGATATCTATACTGATAAGGACTGGGTAATGTGTTAGGAAGGAAAGGATGCCACATGGTTTGATGGAAATTAAAGTTATCAGCCTACAGAGGGCTGAATTCAAAGACACCCCCAACATCAAAGTGAAAAAATTATGCAGCAGGCTTGTCCATTTTGCTGAAATTTCATTGCAGCAACTCAAAATGGTACTCAGTAGTTTGTATGGCCCCCACATGCTTGTATGCATGCCTGACAACGTCGGGGCATACTTTTAATGAGACAACTGATGGTGTCCTGGGGTATTTCCACCCAAATCTGGACCAGGGCATCACTGAGCTCCTGAACAGACTGAGGTGCAACCTGGCGGCGGCGGATGGAACAAAACATAATGTCCCAGAGTTGTTCTATTGGGTTTAGGTCAGGCGAACGTAGGGGCCATTCAATGGCATCAATCCCTTTATTCTCCAGGGACTGACTGCATACTCTCGCCACACGAGGCTGGACATTGTCATGCACCAGGAGGAACCCAGGATCCAATGCACCAGCGTAGAGTTTGACAATGGATTTTATCCCGATTCCTAATGGCAGTCAGGGTGCCATTGTTAGCCTGTAGATGTCTGTCCTTCCCTCCATGGATATGCCTCCCCAGACCATCACTGACCCACCACCAAACTGGTCGTGCTGAACGATGTTACAGGCAGCATAACACTCTCCACTGCTTCTCCAAACCGTTTCATGTCTGTCACATGTGCTCAGGGTGAACCTGCTCTCATCTGTGAAAAGCACAGGGCACCAATGACGGACCTGCCAATCACCATGCCAATCATGCTCCACGGTGCCGGAAGTGAGCATAGGGCCCACTAAAGGATGTCAGGCCTCCAGGCCACCATCATGAAGTCTGTTTCTGATTGTTTGCTCAGAGACATTCACATCATTGGTCTGCTGGATGTCCTTTTGTAGGGCTTTGGCAATGCTCATCCTGTTCCTCCGTTCACAAAGGAAACAGATACCAGCCCTGATGATGGTTTAAGGACCTCCTACGGTCTTATCCAGCTCTCCTAGAGTAACTTCCTGTCTCTTGGAATTTCCCCCATGATTTTGAGACTGTGCTGGGAGACACAGCAAACCTTCTGCCAGTGCCATCCTGAAGGAGTTGGGCTGCCTGTGCAACCTCTATAGGGTCAAGGTATCGCCGAATGCTACCAGTAGTGGCACTGATCCTAGCCAAATGCAAAACTAGTGAAAAACAGTCAGAAAAAATGAGTAGGGAAAAAAATGTCAGTGGCCTGCACCTGTAAAACCATTCCTGTTTTGGAGATTGTGTCATTGTATCCCATTTAGTGCACCTGTTGTTAACTTCATTAACACCAAAGCAGCTGAAATTGATTAACAACCCCCTCATCTACTTAACTGACCAGATCACTTGCCCAAGAGTTTAATTGACTTGGTTCTATATATATATATATATATATATATATATATATATATATATATATATATATACATTGTTACAGTGCAGTCAGCTGTGAGCAGGTATGTTGCACAGGATTGTCAATCAGGCAGGTTGAGAGGCTCCAGGAGGATTGTTTTATTTGGTGGAAACTGTTTTTTAAGTTTCCTCAATGTTTTGTAAAGTCTAGTTGGGGACCCGGAGCCTGGAGATTTCGCAGAGATATGGGTGGGAGGAAATGTCGAATCCTGGGACCAGGATTTAGGACTAGCCAGGACACTGATGGTTCAGGTGTGGCTGGGTCTTTTAGGAAAGACAGGACCAAGGTTCTGGGCTCTACCCCAGCAGGCAGGAGATCTGGCCCAGGAGTCAGGAGGGCTCCACGTGGGAGTCAGTGCAGCACGAGGCTGCTATCCGTGTGCACCCTGTTGGGTGAGCTAAGTCTGTAGGAGACAGACAAGGACCTGAAGTGTAAGGCCAAAGCAGCAGTGCTGCAAGTGAGAGCCAAACGGCTGAATGGCGTTTGTGTTGATGAGCAAAGAAATCCTATAAACTCCTGCGAGGGAAACACTTGTTTTGTGTTTCCACTGAGCTGGTGGATGTTTGAGACCTTACGCTTCTCCACCTTCCGTTTGAGGATACAGCACAGATGCTCAGTAGGGTTTATGTCTTGAGACATGCTTGGCTATTCTATCACCTTTACCCTCAGCTTCTTTAGCAAGGCAGTAGTCATCTTGGAGGTGTGTTTTAAGTCGTTATCATGTTGCAATACTGCCCTGTGGCCCAGTCTTGGAAGGGAAGGGATCATGCTCTTCTTCGTTATGTCATAGTCCATGTTGGCATTCGTGGTTCCCTCAATGAACTGTAGCTCACCAGTGCCTGCAGCAGTCATGCAGCCCCAGATCATGACACTCCTACCACCATGCTTGACTGTATGTATGCAAGACACACTTTTATTTGTACTCCTCACCTGGTTGCCTCCGCACATGCTTGACACCATCTGAACCAAATATGTTTATCTTGGTCTCATCAGAACATAACATAGTTCCAGTAATCCATGTCCTTAGTCTGCTTGTCTTCTGCAAACTGTTTGCAGGTTTTCTTGTGCATCATCTTTAGAAGAGACTCCCTGCAGGGACGACAGCCATGCAGACCAATTTGATGCAGTGTGCGGTGTATGGTCTAAACACTGACAGGCTTACCCCCCACCCCTTCAACCTATGCAGCAATGCTGGCAGCACTCATTTGTCTATTTCCCAAAGACAACCTCTGGATATGACGCTGAGCATGTTCACTCAACTTCTTTGGTTGACCATGGCGAGGCCTGTTCTGAGTGGAACCTGTCCTGTTAAACCACTGTATGGTCTTGGCCACCATCTTGCAGCTCAGTTTTAGGGTCTTGGCAATCTTCTTATAGCCTAGGACATCTTTATGTAGAGCAACAATGCTTTTTTTAGATCCTCAGAGAGTTCTTTGCCATGAGGTGCCATGTTGAACTTCCAATGACCAGTATGGGAGAGTAAGAGCGTTAACACCAAATTTAACACACCTGCTCCACATTCACACCTGAGACCTTGTAACACTAACGAGTCACATGACACCGGGGAGGGAAAATGGCTTATTGGCCCAATTTGGACATTTTTACTTAAGGGTGTACTCACTTTTGTTGCAAGTGATTTAGACAATAATGGCTGTATGTTGAGTTATTTTGAGGGGACAGAAAATGTACACTGTTATACAAGCTGTACACTCATTACTTTACATTGTAGTAAAGTGTAATTTCTTCAGTGTTGTCACATGAAAAGGTATAAAAAAAAAATTACAAAAATCTGAGGGGTGTACTCACTTTTGTGAGATACTGTGTGTTTATAAATATATTACATAATCTTTAATGTTTATAACATGTGTTTTTCTTTTTCTTAAGTTACATGTTTATTGCAAACTGTGAGTAATAAATAATTCTAAATTTGCAATAAATAAGATCCAAGGATTTGATGATGTTATTTTCAGCAGCAGTATATTTCAACTCTGCCACTAAGACTGTTTGCTCAATCCTTTTTGACATCATGTTTAACTTGTGTCTGGAGCTGGCAAGCTGCTCAGTAACAGTGTCAAGTGCAGTGCTGTGTCTTTTTTTTTTCATTGTAACCCACCTGAGTTGGTGGTGCTGAGAAGCACTTTTGAATTGTGGAGTTGTCAGGGTTTCTGACAAGCTTTCTTCTCTTGAACGGCCCAAAGGGAGCTGGTGATTCAGATGAAAAGCCAAAATAAACGCTTGATTTCCATTCCACAAACGAAAGGGAATATACAGAGAAAATAAAGATTTAATACAAAAAAAGATAAAATTCACGAGGGAATCCATTTAAAGGGTCATCTTTCGAAGGCAAATGATATTGCATACATTTTATTTTGGCTAATTACAAATTAATTAAATCCCTTTCCTGGAAAATATATTAAAATTTTTGAGAAGCCTCTAACTAAAGTTTATCACAGGCAACATTCCTATGTCAGATGCGACTACAGATTTGGCATCTCAGGAACTATGCCTGACACTGTCAATATCAGGGTTATTGTTTATTGGCCGAAAAATATGTTGGGTTTTGTTCAATATTTTCTCTTTGTGTAGTATAATCACTAGTCAGGATTAAAAAAAATAAAGTTGTTTTCTTTAGTTGGATAAATATAAAATATTGTATATTTATAGTCTGTTAACACTTTCCCTATCTTTTTCTTCCCTGTTGAAAAAGCCTCACCCATTATCAGACAGATTTATCTGAGGTTTTAATCAGATGATCTTTGTCTCAAAGCAGGCAGCATTTGCCGTATTGTCTCTTTAGCTAATAGTGTTCTGCGAAACCTTTGTCATTGGTTAGGGGTTCTTCACATGCAATCTCTACCACTCTATGAAAAGCCATCTGTGGTGGATCGAAGCTCTGGACACTCCTCTTGGCACATAATGAAACACATGGAGTTAGGCGCAAGGTACTTTACAGGTCCTCTCTGGTGCAGATCCTTGTCCCTGAAGACCCCTTTGAGAGTATGCCCATTGTGGGGGGGGGGGGGTTGTGAAGCCAGAAAGGGGTGATGAGAAAGGGCAGAAGCCCACCATGGTTTTCATTCCTAACACCCCCTCTGGTATTAGGTGAGCCTTCAGCCAATTGATATTGGAGAAATAGATCAGGTTAAAGGCTCCCAAATTTTAAAGTTGGCATCATTGCGGCTTTAGACGTGCACTATATACCGGCAACAGCATGAGGCTTCAGCACATGTGAAAACCAGATTGACTCACTGTGATCACATAACCTGTGCTACCTCACCTATGGGAACTTGCTCTGCCTGCGCACCAACAGCCCTTCTGCGATGGACAAACTCTCAGAGCTGGCAAGATCTTATTTTGCTCTTTGAGCACTTAGTTGATTTCTATTGCAATACCTGATTTTGCTGTGGCCTGCAGGTGGCTGACACTGGGGCATTCTGTTAGAAATTCTGTATATAGCCATACAGAACAGACAAACAGTACAGTGTCCACGTGGGCTTTGCTGCTGCAGACAGGAAAAGGAAAGTTCATTGTGCAGTGAAAAGACATAGAGTTTACCATAGAGCAGCTACAAACTTCTAAACACTGCCATCTACTGGCTGATGTAGTTGTTGCACAAAATACAAATGAACAATGCATTCCAACAAATTCCCCTCCTTCTATAGTGCTGCTGAGTTTTGTTCCCTTTGGGAACAATTTTCATGAGCATGACAGACAGTTCCTTCATTTAGGTCTCTAGCACCTTTTCTTTAGACCTTCTGCCTTCCTCTGGTCATTCAGTGGTCTTCCAGCCACTCCAGTCTTCTGTTTCCTATCTAGAGCGGAATTTTCTGCCATAATGTCACATTTAATGGGCAGAATTTCTGGCCTTGTTGAGCCCATAGACAACACAGATCAAAATGGCGCCACTCCCCTAACTCAGTCTATGATTTTGTCTTTGCGCCAGATATAGTTAGTGGAAGAAGTAGTTGATAATGAGGAGGACACCTCCCCCTCTGAGGCATCTGATTATGGTGAAACCCGTTGTTCTGAGATTTAATTCAAGTTAAAGGAAAATATAACTACCCTTATTGATGAAGTGCTTTGTGTTGGGCAAGCCTGAATCAGCTTACCCTAAGGTGTCTAGTATGGGGTCATATACATTTCCAAACCAGCCAAGACCATCCTGGTCCATTTTGTGGTAGAGCCTGTCTTGTATAGGGACTGGCCTCATGCAGAGAAGAAATGTTCTCCTCCAAATCTTTTCACCCAGCAATATCCTATTGAGGAAAGTTTAATTCATAAGTGAGCATTTTCTGTGGTAGATCATATCTTTTGCCTCAGTAAGACCCTCATGGCCCCCCGTGGAGGAATATTTTGTTTTAAAGACCTGGCAGGTAAGAGGTTATATCAATGGCAGTATGTCAGATCATTGCTGTCCAGACTTAATGCACAGTCTGTGGCTCTAGCTCCTTACGAATACCCCTTTGTGAATGCCTTGGCAGATACACTTTCCCAAATTTCCAGGATGAGTCTTCTCTCTATCAACACCTGCAGGATTCCCTGGCTTAAATGCTGGTCTGCAGAGTTCCCATGCAAAAAAAAACACCTTAAGCAGTTACCCCTTATTGGCAAACACCTGTTTGGACCCTCTGTCCCTCTCTGCTTCTGGGGGAATTTCTGGCTTCCATAGATATCAGTGGTGCTTGTCTGCATATTCCCATTGAGTGGGACAAACAGACTTATTCATTGGACTGTACTATGCATCTAGCCCCCAGGGCCTAGCTCTTCTTGGCATGGGGGTTCTCCCACCCAGCTTTAGAGTTATGGACATTCCCATTGAGTGGGTCAAACAGACTTATTCATTGGACTGTGCTATGCATCTAGCCCCCAGGGCCTAGCTCTTCTTGGCATGGGGGTTCTCCCACCCAGCTTTAGAGTTATGGAAGACTTTTCTCCAACCTAAAGGAAGTGCCTTCCTCCTTAATCATGTGAGTTTCTCATAACAGATGCCAACTTGATGGGCATTGGGTGCAGTGCTGGACAGCATCTGCAGGGGACGTGGTTGTTGGAGGAAGTTCACCTTTCCATCAACATCCTGGAACTCAGGGTAATCGAGTTGTCCTTTCTTCGCTGGTCTAATTTTCTTTGAAGACACCCAATGACAATGCAGTCAGACAATGGGCTGGCCATGGCCTAAGTCAGTCATCAAGGAGGCACCAGGAGTCACTCTGCTCTGAAAGAAGCAGACTTGATCCTTTCTTTGGCAGCCCTGTCTGTCATTCACATCCCAGGTGCGGAAAATTGGCAGGCAGAATTTTTTGTTTCATCTGTGCCTGGATCCAGAGGAATGGATTCTCCATCTGGAGGTATTCCAAGCCCTTTGACACTGATATCTAGATTCAACAACAAAGTTTTGTCCCAAGGTCCAGGGACCTTTGAGCCTTTGCAGTGAACATTCTGTTGACTCTGAAGGATCAGCTCAGCCTAATCTATGCATTTCTGCCCCTCTAGCTTCTCTCTTGCCCATCTCTCAGGATCAAAGTAGAGGGCATTCCAGTGATCCTCAGACTTGGTCATACGCCTGACAGATACTCAGTGAGCATTTCTGGATCACCCAGACCTCCTGTCTCAAGAGCCAGTATTTAATTTTGCTTCTCAGTCACTGACATTGGGACCTCGTTTAGGACCTGGTTCCCTTGGCTCTGCAGAAGCACCCTTTAAATGTATTAGGTATACTCCCTTGGACTGTTTGATCACTTATGGTGCTGCTCAAAGTAGAGGTGAAAGCTTATCTCTGTGTCCCAGAACATAGGGTGCAGGCTTTTCCTAATACTAATCCAGGTGGTTAGTAAATGTAAAGTATAAAGGATCCCCGCTACTCCCGATCAGCCCAGGTGAAAAATCAATAAAGAGGGGCCTCAGTCTACACGTCTCCATCAAACCAAATGCCATGATGCATTTCACCCTGCCCATCAGGGCTTAGTCATAGGGTGACTAAACCCAAGGGTGGGGCAAAATGCATCAAGGTGTATGATTTGGTGAAGACATGTTGGTTTAGGCTGCTCTTTATCATTCATTCACCTGGGCTGGTTGAGAGTAGCGGTGATCCTTTATTCATTACATTGAGGGTTTTTCCATTGTCTGATCCTACCTTTAAAGTTGTCTTTTTAGTTGCTATCACATCTGCAAGGAAAGTCTTTGAAGTAGCAGCCTTATCCTGTAAGAAACAATGTACTGCTCCCAAGTGCCCTAACAAAATTTCCCTGCAATGTTTAGATGTAGTACATCCTGTGAGAGTTTACCACTCAGCTTTCTGCTGTAAATTGGATTGGATTCCCTCTTTCCTTGGGGGCTCCTGTAAGGGGCTCCCTGCATCTCGCACTACAATTGTTAGCTGGATCAGACAAGTTATTAGTTAAGCTTATATTCTAGAGGACAGGGTCACTCTGTTCCCTGTTAAGAGACTCTTGACCAGATCTGTTAGTGCGTTATTAATGTTTTGGCATCAGGCATCTGTTTCCCAGATTTGCAAAGCTGCTACCTAGACTTCTGTTCACACATTTGTTCCTTTCTAGTAGGTACATGTTCAGCCCTTTTCAGATGTTGGGTTCAGATGTAAGTGCTACAAGCTGCTCTGTGTCTATTGAGCCTTCTTGACCCTATTTTATTATGTGATTCAAAGACAGAATTCTAAAAGACATATTAGTCAGCGTACATTAACTGCTTATAAGGCAGACTATTTTGATATTCAATGCCCATTGCAAAAGAGGAATGCGATGTATTCATTGAACTAGAGCAGGGATCCTCAAACTACGTCCCTCCAGCTGTTGCAGAACTACACATCCCATGAGACATTGTAAAACTCTGACATTCGCAGACATGACAAGGCATGATGGGAATTGTAGTTCTTGAACAACTGGAGAGCCATAGTTTGAAGACCCCTGAACTAGAGCATACTTTTCCACAGGTAAGTTAAGATATAGTTTTTGCTGGTCAAAACATCTACTGATCCATGTGACTCACAGCCATTTCTTCTTTCTCCTGCTACCCAATCATGTGAGAGGGAAATAAAAAAAAAAAAAGAAAAATAAATTAGGATTTATAACTTGCACATGATTGGATAGTCAAACCAAACACGATTTTTGTTTATACTGATATACTAAGCTAAGTAAACATGGTCTACTTCTGTAATAAAATGGCTCCATTGTCTTTATATAATCACCTGTGTACATTTTGAAATGATGACTTCATCCACAACAAAGTGCATATTTAAAACTTTTCCAAAACATCATTTAAGGAAATACAAGAAATGATTTCATTATGAATTCCATGTGAAAACAGAAAAATGAATGGTTTGAGAAGGAAAACATTTTACAGATAAAATGCTCCAGTTAGTATCTCTACACCTGTTTTAGCTTAAGAACAAGGTCTGAAAAAGTCCACGTATCTGCCACAGGACAGGAGTGGAAAGGTTAACTCCCTGAGGGGAAAGGAAAACAGACACTGCTGGCAGAAGGCTATATAGCCCGCTCTCTCTCTCTTCACTTCTATTGCTATACATTAGGGAAATAAAGTTTTTTAGAACTCACAAAGTTCTTTTTAACACCTTCCTAACAATGACATTTTTTTATTTCTTGAGCCACATTTTGTATAGCGCAAATGTTGCTGACATTATTATATTATAACAACAACCATTAAAAGCATTACACTTTACTTAAGTTTCCAGTAGTTTTTAGGTTTATTAAAAGTCAGCATCAACATGAGTCACCTCATTTAAAGCATAAATACATTAAAAATATTCCCCTCTATGTGACCTATGTACATTACAAGGATTTTAACAACCTTTGTTGCAAATTCCTACCTTTTGTTATTCTGAAGAAATCCCTGTTTGTTCATTTGTGCCTTTGTGCTGAGTGGGTCTAATGGAAGTGGTTTCATAATTAACAATCAACTGTGCAGCTGCAGGGCTCTAATGAAAAAAAGCTGCTGGGCCTGCATCCCTTTAGATGTGTTCCTATTGGGAATATCTCACCAAAAATGAAATTTTTTTGCAGGAGATGCCAGAAATCTGACTTGTATCTTAGTGTAGACTTTTGGGGAAATT
Organism: Pelophylax lessonae; assembly: GCF_965119305.1. Taxonomy (NCBI): domain Eukaryota; kingdom Metazoa; phylum Chordata; class Amphibia; order Anura; family Ranidae; genus Pelophylax; species Pelophylax lessonae. The sequence goes on from NC_138770.1 coordinate 374,383,962, forward strand.
GGTGAGCCAAACACACAAGCAGGAAATTATGTTTCTGGGGGTGTGGTCATTACACATTCTGTGTACAGAACAACCCCATTTAGCCACTTTGCATTGCATTTTCAGAAAATTACAGTGGCTGCAGATTGAAAAGGAAAGGTAATTTTTAATAACATTCAATTACAATATGATTTGTGTCGCAATTGTATACACTATATTGTTTTTTATTTATTTGCTATTTTTTTCCCTCCAGGAAAGTGGAGTTACCCTTTAAAGCTTGCAATGAGTTTTTATGGTGTGGGTGTATGACACATTAATATATGGCACCTCATCCCCAGATCCAGGCTGTGTGCTCGGATAAGGGTCTGGTATGGACTTTAGGGGAACCCCACACCATATTTTTCATTTTTTTTCATCTGTATTGCCGGGAGCCGACAATACATTACAGCCTCGAGCAAGTTTAAATTACATTTTTTCCTTTAGAAATGTCAGTATTGCTGCAGCAGGCTAGAAACATTGCACAAATGCGCCACTTTACAGACACATTAAGGGGGGCCCCCAGGCACGATATTTAAAGGAATTTTTCATTTTTATTGTTTCACTTTAAGCATTATTAAAATCAGTAAATCACTGCTCCTGTAAAAACGATTGTTTTAAAAAAAATTTTTTGCATTGATTCATGTCCCCCCAGGACAGTACCTGAGTCCCCATACACTTTTTTGGGCCAATAACTTGCATTTAAGTAAGGTAAGTGTACCTGATTGTAAAGGACATCTTTCAATGTGTGCAGTGTGGTAACTTAGCGATCCCTAATGAGGATGATCACTTAAAGGTAATTTCAGGGCGTTCTTTGATGTATTTGCTAATGGTGGAATCAGCTGATAAAAGGGGTCAATATTTAGTGAGAATGTTTTTAACCTGCTTATGTTGTTTAGAACAATTACTTATGATTCTGATAAATTTGAATGTATCCTTTGTTTTGGTAGAATTGATTAAGGAATGATGTTTCAATCTTTTCACCCAGGCATTCATACAGGCATTTTGACAGTCTGTATCAGGCTGCTTCCTTGTTCAGGGACTAGGGGTCCTCACATAAGGCTTCAGGAATTTACACATTATTTGGTCCTATGATACATCCTGCGGTCACACAATACCTCATTTTTTGGCACTGAGCGGATAAGTGTGTTTTTGACTCATGACTAATTTGAAGGATCATTAGTGGCAATCAAATCTCCTGAGGAAGTCTCATTGGGTGAAACATGTTGAGAGCTCACATCGCTGCTAATTTAAGTGTATCATTGACCATGTAAATAATGTGTTTATATTTTAATCTGAATGGCTTTTAATGTTGTAACTAATAAAATGTTGGATTTTTTATTCGTTGTTTTAAGAAATTATATGTATGAATTTTAGCACCCCAAAAAATCCCATTTACATATTCTTGTGCTCATTTAAAGCGTATTCCTGCGAGAGCCAAAAATGATACTTGGCATGACTGCTGCAGAGTGTTCCCTTGTGCTCAGTATTGTTAAATTGTAAAATTGATATAAGCCAGCCTAAAACCTATATTTTAACTTTGAATAGAGTAGGGTACGTTAAAAGGTTAGTTCATGCAGTCCATGAACACTATTCCATAATTCTAAACTAATCTACTGTATATACTGGAGTATAAGCCGACCCGAATATAAGCCAAGGCACCTAATTTTGGATAAAAAAAATAGGAAAACTTATTGACTCGAGTATAAGACTAGGGTGGGAAATTCAGCAGCTACTGGACCCAACTGGACCACCACAAGACCCAAAACAGGGGCTGCGGGCATGGTGCAGGGGCTGCGGACATGGTACAGGAGATGCAGGGCTGCGGGCATGGTACAGAAGATGGTACAGACATGGTATAGGAGAGGGTACAGGCATGGCACAGGAGATGGTACAGGCATTGCACAGGAGATGGTTCAGGCATGGCACAGGAGATGGTACAGGCATGGCAGAGGAGATGGTACAGGCATGGCACAGGAGATGGTTCAGGCATGTCACAGGAGATGGTATACAGGCATGGCACAGATGGTACAGGCATGGCACAGATGGTACAGACATGGCACAGATGGTACACAGGCATGGCACAGGAGATGGTACACAGGCATGGCACAGATGGTACAGGCATGGTACAGCCATGGCACAGGAGATGCTATGGCTGCGGAGGAGTCTCACTTACCTTTCCGCCTTACATTTAAAAATGGCGCCGCCCAACACCAACACATCACCGCACATGCGCCATCTGCCCGGGAATAGCCGAACATGTACGGGCTTTACCGAGCGGCGGCGGCGCATGCGCACTGACCAGGGAAAAGATAAGTGAGACTGTTACTCGAGTATAAGCCGAGGGGGGCTTTTTCAGCATTAAAAAACATGCTGAAAAAGTTGGCTTATACTCGAGTATATACGGTAAACCTTCTACATATCCCTTTATGCTCCTTCCCGAAACGCTTTTGACATTTATCATAGCTCTGTCTTTTCCTCTCTCTATGATGGGCCAGCTATTAGGACAAATGCCCCTTAGCATTATAAGAGTGAATGCCACCCCTCTGAGCCTCGCACATGTGCAGTGCTACCTCATGTTGCCACAGATGACCTCAGCACTTGCAACACTCTCTCCCATCACAGCTGCTAGGCTTATCTGCTCAGCGGACAGCACAATGCCCACGTGTGGTTCTCAGAAAGAGCTCCAATGCTGCTAATGGGATCTCACCCTAACAGCTGGTCCATCCTAAAGGGAGGGCTGGATGGCACTGTGAAAATATCAGAAGCATTTGGGGCAGGCTTCACTGCATGCACAAATGGCTTACAGGTATAGGAGGAGCATAAATGGATATTTTTAAAAATCTAATCAGTTTAAAATGATGGAATAGTGTTCATAGCCTGCATAGCGTATTTTTATTTATTATTTTTTAAAGCAAACTAACCCTTTAAGAACATTTTCGTTTGCTTTCTGCTTCAGTGACCCTACAGCTGGGACACAAATTACAATTCAAATCTGAAAAGTTGCAACCCTACCCATGTTTATTGACATCCTGATGACCACTATCAGTGGGGCTACACATTAAAAAAAAAGTCCTCTCCAACGGAGAAAAGACAACAATATAAATGAAACAGAGTTTTCACGTTTTTTACATTATTCATTTTCAATACTTTAAACAAATTGGCTGAAATTACACTTTAGGATGAACAAGGACTGTGGCGCCTGTCTGTTTACTTCTATTATTCTTCAAAGAAAATAAGTATCAATCTGGTGGTTTTTATATGGGTGCTAGATGTACTTCTGTTATTCGATTTCCCATTTGTTTTATACTGTTTGGTTAATAAACAACATCATTTGAACAGCAATTACTGTGCTTAACCAGACAGAACTTATCCAGCTGCTTGGTGGTACATAGTGCTCTTCTTTAAAGTGCTTCGGATACACACATACTGTACAACAAATAGCAATAAAAAAAAAACATTATTATAATCGATTTAATATAATTATAAAGATGCATAACTGCAAATAGAAATGATACAGGAAATACCTAAGCAGGAACAGAATAACTATAGTATAAACATGCATGATCATCATATCCAAAAATGTATGCTTATGAAAAGATCTTTCATACAAATAGATCCCTGTTCATAAGCTAATCTAAACAATCTGGACAGGTCAATTACCCATGCCAACTACCAACACAGCTTTAAATAATTTTTCCTTTTTTTTGCATTTACTAAATATAAAAAAATGTGATTATATTAACAAGATTGCTTGCAAGTAATACATGCTTAGAGAAAATTTATAGCTCAGTATCACAAGATAATCATTCATTTTGGATCAACTTGTGCAATACTGCTTTCTTTTATATTTAAAATTGCAAAGCATTCCTATTTCAATTCACAGCTTGAAAGTCTGTCATTATCTAACACACATGAACAAGAATGATTATTGATATATATTTTCTCTGCAGATTGAAGAACATTTGGAAATTCTGGATATTAAATGGTAACAGTTGCTGCTAAAACCTGGTGATAGTGAGATAAAAACAGTTTTTTGATGAACGGATCACATGCGTTGACATAAACACCTGACAGTCTGTTTCTGTAATAAATATGCCATTCTCAGACTTTTCATTAGTTCTTAATTTTATAGTTACTAATAAAAGTATGTTTGTTTGGGCATAGAAGGGATCAAGGTTTAACAGAGTATGACACATATAACATTAATGTCTTTGTTGTAACCTCCAATGAAAAGTAAAGACCACTGGTTAACAAGACTATGGGGTTTATTAAGGTGGAGAGTGCAAAATCAGGCTTATTTCTGCATAGAAACCAGTGTTAAAAACAGAGGGTTTAGTTGCACACGTTTTGCCTGAAGGGAGTCCACTCCTCCTTAAAGGTGCAGGGACGCATTGGAAGCACAGTGGCAGCATAAGACATCCAATGCGCCCCAACGCTAAATGCAGTTGTAGGTATAAGTTCCAAATAATCTATAACTAGCCTTTACAGTAGGTTGCACATGGAAGGGCTTTGCAAATTAGGAACAACAAAAAAATTTCCAGCACTGTTACTAGGTAGCCTGCAAAAAAAATAAAAAATAGCCCAGTCTAACAGTTCATGGTAAAAAAGAGGGTTTAGTTGCACACATTTGCAATTATATGTGAAAGCCACAGAGCCTTGCCAAGGCACCTCTGTGTGGTGCGCCCCTAACTTTATAGTTTTGAGAGTTGGAGCACTTATAGCAGTGAATAAATTAAGAGCCGGTTTGCCTGTAACTCTTTCCATGGGTGGCTCCATTGCTCCTTCCCTGTGTGGAGCCCCAGTAAGACAGGTAACGTGTTATTGGCTGGATCCCCAAGTGAAAATTAAGGAGAAAAAAAACTTAAAACAAAAAATGAAACGAATGCAGCCACAACATTTAGGAAATAGTAAACTGTAATATATTAAACTTTTTGCTTTTGGGCCAGATACACTTTAAAAGCTTTGGTGTGAGTTTTCCCATGTAAGTCTAGAATACCAATAAAATGGAAACTGTTTTCAGTCAGTTATCATTGCATTTTTTATGTTGTACATTCAAGTATTTTTATATGACTTTTATATTTTCTTTATTTTTGTTTTCTTGTTTTAGTTAATACAATCTTTTAGCCCCCTTCTCAAAAAGACTATGATTAGGGACTCTCCATGACAATAAATTGCAGTGAATTGGTATTGGTTAATAGATTTATGTGCAAAGTCACCAGACCTTATTTTTTTTTCCAGCAATAATGTACTGAATGGCCTTTGAACCATGGCATGCAGCCTTAGAAATCCAGAAAGGGGGCTTTTGAGTAAGCCTGCCACCCCACTATCAAAGGGGTGGCTCAAAGCAAACAAAGGAGTTTGTTTTTACTAAAGGCTGTCCACTTTGCAGGGAAGTTTCTCTCTTCAAGGGATTTTTTTTTCCTTTAGCTTAGTGAATGTGGAAAAAATGTATCTTGAAAAGAATATCCAATCACATGCAAGGACATTTAAAAAACAGTATTTTTGCTTTTACGTGATTGGATAAATGAAGTCAGCAGAGCTTCACTTTATTTACTAAGGAAAGGGAAAACTCCCTTACAAACTAAACAGCCTATTAGTAAATTAACCCTATAGTATCAGGGTATTATAAAGCTAATAATTTTATAGTGCCGCGCAGCTCCTACAACTATTCAAACCATACACAATTCCAGATCAATAATAAGATAAAAAATATATATATAAATATCCTACGTGCTGGCAATGAGGCATATTACAAACTTATAATATTAAAAGATCGAATATGAACTTTTATAAATAGAATTTATTTTTTCCTTTTTGCCTATTTTATAATGCAGTTAAAAAAGCGTTGTTCTCACTGTATAAAATAATTGTTATTGCTTGGTGGATGGTTATGGTGTTTACTTCGGCAACTCTGTTAATATGGTGCCTGGTATCATACAATACAAACTTTAAGGCTCTGTTTCTTCCCTTGAGAAAGTCATGTGATGCTCTGACAAAATGCGTAGGGTGGAGCTCATGATGTCATCTTGCAAACTCGGAAGTGGGTGAAGGATATCCGAGAGGTGTTCTTAGCACCTTAAAGAGGAACACACAATTTGACCTATTGTTTACATGGGTCATATTCCTCAAGTGAGAGCATAGTCCGTCAGGTGGTGGAATACATGGAATCCAAAGTGTTTGATTTATCCATTGGGATTTCTTCTTCTTGATGGACTCACTTCAGGGACTGTATAGTTCACTCATTTTGGGGTTATTTATACTTACATTTTCCACTGGGTGTGTAATTATAATTTTTTCTTTTACAGGGTATTTGTTTACATTTTTTTATCTTCTGATTAGTGTGAAATTGTGTATGGTTTGAAAAATGATAGGACCTGTGCAGCACTATGAAATTATTAGATTTACTCTGGGGTGTGGGAACATATAACAGTGCAAGTGGCAATTCTGGAATGTTTAAATGAGTAAATGGAAGAAACAGCGCAAAATTGGTGTAATCAATATTGTGGTGATAAACCACTTGAAATATTGTGAATATATAAAAAGGTATCGATAAATCATATAGATGGTATCAATAAATTATATAAAAACCACAAAAACCACATTCCATAAAAATATATATCACCCTGTGTGGTGATTAAATGAAATAATATGACCACTTGCAGTGATAATAAAATCCCTGTGCAGATGGTAAAATCAAGTTCATAAAATCAAATAGTCCATGTGGATAATAAATAACAATCAGAAAAATGTCCAACAAATTATTTTAAAACAAAAGTGCTTCAGCAGGTAGCCAGTGAAGGATGTTCTATCAGGAAAAAGTGCTCAGGTGCTAGAAATTGTGCATTAGCATGCTGCCATGGTGAGGTGAATTGGGTGACTTTTCCTCTCCCCCAGGATATCAAACTTACCGGACAATGTGGACCCCTAGACCTTATAGTATAAGGGTCAACCAGGCTTAGTCCGGTCAAAGGAATCCGGCAGTTATCCTTATGGCTAGTCTGGGACCATTAGGGAACTCCTTAGGAACTCAGCATGTTAAGGACCATCGGAAAGAAAAGGTCGCAATAGCGTAATATTGCTTGACATCAACGTAATGTTTATTAAAGACAAGGTAAAACACACTCACATTTCCATAAGTAAAATCAGGCTCTGTATAGTCAGGCAGGTAAAAAAGTCCTCGGACAATTGCGGTGTGCTGCGGGATCTCGTGGTCCCGGCTTGCGTTCCACCGTTACCGGATCTGACGTCACAGCGAGCGTGGGGCCGGAAATTGCTGGAATGTTAATATATACTGGTCAGAGAATTGCGTAGATGGTATTTTGTTATAGTATTATAATGCTGCTGTATAGGGAGTGTAGGGGAAGCCGACAAGCTGCTTAAGGAGAGATTATGGCCATTTAGGAAACAGTGCTTTTCTTTTTCTTGGCTGCTAGCTCTTTGGGCAACCACCCCCTTTGTTTTGTATTTTATTTTTTTATTTAGGGTAATTTTAGTTTGTGACTGATTAGCAAAATGTTTTCTCTCTTGGATTTTCATTTCTTTTGGCGGGTATGTTGGTTTGTTGTTTTTTTGTTTTATGTTGATAGGACCTCTTTTAAATGTAAAGTTCTCGAAGCACAGGATTCACTTGTTGCTATCTTTGGAGCTGATATGGTTGTGAAACACTTTGTTGATGAGTATCCCTGTTTGACTTACAAAAGAGGATGCTCTCTTAAAGATACATTAGTACAAAGTCACTTTGACAGGAGACATGGACAGGATGAGTATGGGTCTTGGCCCAAAGGGACTTTTAAGTGTAGCCATTATGACTTTTGCAGATTTGTGCGGGTCTCTAATGAGACAATAACAATTGGTTCAGTTGACTTTACACCAAAACATTTTGTAAACTGTAAATCTAAGGGCATTGTCTAGCTACTTGTGGGTGCAACACCTTTTATGTAGGTAAAACTCGCACAATGTTCTGGCAGCGTATTAAAGATCACGTAACTGACATTAGAGGGGGAAACTTGGAAAGCCCCATTGCAAGACATTTTGCAGAAAAACATGCTTAGAAATTAGACTCACTACATAAGTGATTGGGATTTTGACTAATGTATTCTACAAGTTGTGAAGCTTGGTGAATTTTTAAACTATGTGGCACCCATCCAGCAGGCCTAAATGAGCTATGCCACTTTTTTTGCCAGAAGTTTAACAGTATATGTTGACAAGTGAGTAATTATTGCTATATGTGGGATCTTTGATTTTACAGCTAATGGGAAAGAAAAGCATAGGTGTATATGTCTTATGAATTTAACAACCAGCAAATTCACTTTTTTCTTTTTTTTTCTTTTTTTTTCTTTTTCTTTTTTTTATTTTTTACATTTATTTTGTTAGTTTTTCTTTATGTGTGTTTTTTTGTGTGTTTTATGGCGGAGAGCTTTGCTTGCGTGCCTCTGGTGCTGTGTCCCCATTGATCTAATTCTTCATTTGTGTTGCACTGGGGTCTGGGAAACTGGATGTGGTTGGTTTTATTGTTGTTCCTTGTTTGCTTCTCAATGTGGGCCGCGTGGCGTGGTTTCTGGTGTGGTGGCCATCTTGTATCGGTTTACTGGTGTTTCAGGCCATGCAAATGGTGAATGTTGGGGAGTCTGTTGGCTCTCCATGTTTGGGGGATGCTGCTTGATGTGCCTTGCCATTGGTGTAGCTGCTTGATTATTAGAGAGGATCTCCCTGCCTCCCTGGGCATGCCTCTTATTATTAGAAGGGTAAGGTTATTATGGGAGGTGCTGCGGGAAGTCCTTAGGAGACACAGTGGCTGCATAAACTATGTATGTATGAATGTGAGTTAGGGACCTTAGATTGTACGCTCCTTGAGGGCAGGGACTGATGTGAAAGTGTAATGTATATGTAAAGCGCTGCGTAAATTGACAGCGCTATATAAGTACCTGAAATAAATAAATAAATACAAGGGGTAGCCTTCAAAGTGATGCACACTCTCTGGTAGAATGAGGTGGAAGGGCATATTGATTAACTGGAACAGGTTGTAATCCTAGGTATAAAATTTTTTGCCGTGTGGATATCTCTGGACCCTGGTCAATGGGAGTGATTTTCATTGGTCTTTGTGACGCAATTGGTTTGTTTATTTATTTAATCACTGTGATCCCCTTTCTTTAATTCATTTTGTTTGTTTATTTATTGTGGCTATTTTTATTTCTATTTGTGTAGATTACGTATCCCTGTTGGGAGGACACAAATGTGGATCAAGAACCATACATTTTTTGGTTAGCTGTTCGATTGTACGCACCCTCTTTACCATAATATAATATGGTTATTAATTGTTTGTCTGTATGGCTAATATTTAATTTAATAAGCGAGAGGACCAATGCGCTACCTGAGGGGTAGGACTGAAGGAAAGCCAATAAATAATGTAGAAACTAAAAATAATGACAGTGAAATAGAATATAAAGTAAAAAGCAGCCAATTCTATTCGGTGTAACCACCGTATAATAAATAATAAAAATAAAGGAAAATCGGCGCTAATTCATAAAGTGCAAAAGAATATTGTATCCGTAAAAATATAATGTGAAGCAGATCCTAAATAATGTATAGATATTTAGAACAAACAAGAAGTGCTCCAAGAACAAAATATGAAACGTCCAATTACAATATGATGAATAGTGCTCCTCAAATCAGTAGATGCTAATGAATAAAAACGTCCAAAACAATAAGGTGGATGTGAAAAGCCCAAATAATGTCAATATAAGTGAAATAATATCACAGGATGCAGGTATCAATCCGTATAAAAAACAATCCAATAAAGTGACTTCTAAAGTAAATATAAATCTTCAGTGATATGATTGATGAACATAAAACGTGACTCCTATATCCAAAAAATGTGCGCAGTGGCCGCTCACCTTACTGCACACTCAAATGAGCGTGTTAGAGGATTTCTTCCGATCAGAGTACTCCAGGACTCCCTCAGATGCAACACCTTAACTTTGGGATGGATGGTGAATCTCCAGTAAAGCGTCCTTGATCTCCTGGTGATGTTGGTCCTCAAGTCTTACCGATAGACAGGGATGCGATCTCATAGGGATGAAATGAAGACCATCATGTGGCAGTATGCCCAGACTAATATCTTTAATATGTAGTAGAACACTTACATAGAAACAAGCAAAACAAACGCTGACCACCAACAGCGGTAAAAGTACAACTTCCGGTCACGGCCGTCGACTGGAAGTGACGTCACCCGGCTCCTCCCGACGCGTTAAAGATATTTGTCTGGGCATACTGCACCATGATGGTCTTCATTTCATCCCTATAAGATCGCATCCCTGTCTATCGGTAAGACTTGAGGACCAACATCATACATTATTTAGGATCTGCTTCACATCATATTTTTACGGATACAATATTCTTTTGCACTTTATGAATTAGCGCTAATATTTAATTTAGTTTTATCAAATCTAATTATTAGAGAGATGATTATTGATGTGATTATTTTGTTTTATAGGATATGAGACTCAATACTCGACAGTAAGGCAGACATAGGGCATCCATAGATTGTTATTTTCACATTTATAGGGTGAGGGGAATTATATATGTCACTTTTTTCATGGATCTCTATGCCTAAGTGGGGAGTCGTTTGGAGGGTGCTCTCTGCATGTTGTCTTCCTTTTGCCTCTCCCCAGCCCAGAGGCATGTGATCATCTCTTCAACCATGGGTGTTGAATGTCTTTAGGTATGTAGATGTGTCTTTTTTTTTTCCTCCTGCCAATGTACTTTCCGCATCCCATTTGCTCAGCCTATACATTATACATGATGTGAATGAATAATCTGCTTATTATTGTTGGTACATGTATGTATGGTTTGTACGTCCATCTATGCATGAAATGTATACCTGTGTATTTGACTTATAGATGTATACCACATGTAAAAAGGCATATGTCATTTGCAAATACGAAGTCCTGAAGAAGCGGTAATGGCCGCGAAACACGTTGCCATCTGGATATATGACCATTGTCATGACTATTTTTTATAATGATATTAGATTTTGGATTATCACCCTTATGGCTTTCAATATTCTAACTAACTGTTTGTAATACAATATATATTTTTTTATGGATTTGGTGTCATGTACTGTTCTAATACTGGTCGATCAAAAGACAGTGACCCTTATCATTCTCTACTTTTTCTTTGTCTTTGGAGCTGCCTTTTCTTCACAGCATGACACTGCATCATCTGAAAAAAATAAAAATAAGTTCAAAACCTTTTGCAGCTAAGCTACCTCACTATAATATCATTTACATTCACTAAATGTTTTCTACTCCCATAGTAAAAATGAAAGTTAGACAAGGACTGGTTAAACCTATTTTACACTGCTTTATCATCTGCTGTCTCTTAATTCTTGTAAAACACCTACCTGTGAATTTTGTCTCTAGTATGTTTCAGCTTAGTCTTTCTCATTAAAACTGTCCTGCTTTTGGCTAATTTTACACTACTTTATTTTATCATCTGCTGTCTTCTAATTCCTATAGTAAAACACCTGCCTATGTCCTGTGTCTCCAGTTTAAAACCTTATCTTCATCATTGCATTTGACCTCCCACTAGCCACCTTCACACTGCTGTATCTCCTGTGCTTTCTCAAATCTTAATGAGCATTTGATTAAAATTTCCAGTAGCAGGTCAGATATGCATCAGCAAGAACATGGACAGCTTCAGTGAACCAGTGGCCAATTTCTATCATTTAGTTCTGTGTGTAAGTGCCAAAAATACCTTTAAAAATAGGATTGCTTTTAAAACTAAAATTAATCATATTGAAGGACTTCTGCAACATATAAGCCAAAGTATTTGAAAAGAAACAGATTAAAGGATAAGTTCACCTTTCATAACACGTTACACCCATATTCAAGGTGTAGCATGTTATGAAAGGACCGTCCCCTGCTGTGACAGCTAACGGGAGATCTTCTCCCCTGATAGCAGTCAAAATAAATATAAAAAATGGCCATGCGGGACTCCTGGCCCAGTCACTCATTCACGGTTCTCTGTGAATGGAAAACTACAAGACCCAATAGCCTTAGCGGCTGTCAGCTTGTCGTTCTCAATGAACTACCATGTTGCTGTGGTAGTTCATTAATTGTTCCTGTCAGAGTGTATTGGCTTGCTCGTACAAGGTACAAGCAAGCTGATACACTGACAGGTCTGTCCAAATCATACAGCACACACACATGTTTAAGGCCTCCCCAAACTTGTTTTTTTAAGAATTTGTGTCCCCTATACACTTATTTACTCGTATTTATTTTTTTACAGGTGTTTGTATTGTGCCAACATTTTATACAGTTTTTAAAGTATTGTACATTCACGTCAGTCCCTGCCTTCAAGGAGCTTGCAATCTGCCTCACATGAATACTTTACATACACATAGTAGGGCCAATTTGAAACAGGAGCCAATTAAGCATGTGTTGAAGTGTGGGAAGGGAAACGGGAATATCTGGACGAAACCCACTCAAGCACAGGTAGAACATGCGAACTTCATGTAGGTAGTCTCCTGGTTAGTATTCAGACTGAAGACTCCAGTGCTGCAAGATAGAAGTATGATGAGATTCCCACTGTGGGTTCACCATGTTCCAAATAAGATTTGCCAAACTCTTATAGGTTCAAACCCAGGTTGATCCTCTCCTCTCCTCTCCAAAAAAGACTGTAAGTAGGTCAGGGTGGGCTTTAAACAGACCTAAATGTTTAAAGTCCACCACTCGAACTTGTCTCCTATAAGCATAGAATATTTAAAAAGTACAGTGCCTTGTACAGTATACAAAATGTTTGTGTCACCCAGGCAGGTTGAGGGGCTCCACCCTCCCTAAGAGTATATGTGACTGCAAGGGAGCAGCTAGAGTTGGTGCATGTGTGCACAAGAGTTTTGAGTACTGTCTGGTGGAACAGACAATAGCCTAAGGTGGTCAATAGATGTGTTATGTTTCTTTCAATAAGCCAGGGGGCTGATAAAAAAAATCAAATGGATTCCCTCCATCCACACAAGCAAAGTGGATTGAGAAATCCTGCTTGCAGTGCTATTGTATTCTGACAGTGTGGACTCCTTTGATGTCAGAATACACTGATCAGCGCTGCAGCCCATTGGTTGTAGCTGCTGGTCAATTGAAAATTTTCCAACATTTCTGTTTGACAGAAGTTGATCATTAGATCAAATTCTGTTATGTGGGAACGGCCGTAAATTCGGTCAGTTCAGCTGGGATTTTTGAGCCATATATGGCAAACTTTTAGAGGATTCCAACTACCTGTCAAAAAAATAAATGTCAGCGGCTACAAAACTTGTAGCTGATGACTTTAAAAAAACAACCACTCACCTGTCCCACGATCCAGCGATGCATTCAGCCCAACCATCTTCATCCTCTGTCCTCTCTTGGCGGTGCTGGCATCTCCACTATGGGCACCCGGCTGTGACAGCTTGTGGCTTCACAGCTGGGTGCCCACTGTGTATACGAGTGTCGCGCTGTGGGTTGTAAATGGTGGATGCAGTGTTCTGGGACCTGCCAGTATCCCAAAATACTGCAGGGAGAGGGAGGAAGGAGGACTTCCTTTGCTGAGCACAGAAGAGGGAAGCAGGTACCTGTCAGAATTGGGTACCTGCCCCCCCCCCCCCCACACACACTCCTTAAAAGTGCCAGTTTTGCAAGGGGGAAAAAGGGAACCCCACCCTTTTTGGTGGAGTTCCGCTTTAATCTTGAGGCTAGAGCAGTTGTGCTGCTAGTGGAGTGAGAAATGTTTCTGTTGTGAAAAAAGATGCTAAATAACACCTGTGTGGGAAAAACCTTTGATTTTTGTGAACACTTCATTTAATAAAGGAGGGAAAGACAACCCATACCTTAAGCTAATCTTTCCACAATGTCTAGAAAAGACTATAACTTTGCTTCAAATGCTACACTGAGTTGCTCAATTGAGTCTGACAAACATTGACTATAAAATATTCTTGGTGGCCCGACACTTTACTTTATTTCAGCTCTAGATACTTTAGCATTTATTTTAAATAAAGTCAGCTTTTATTTTTTCAATAGGAATCCAGTATTAGGTGCTGTATAAATTCAAACCCGGGAATGTGTTTACATTTGCCATCTGTCATGTTTTTATTACTTTAGTGTATTATTTTCTCTATTTTTTCTCTATTTTCCATTTTTAACCAGCCTGTGGTTTGGTATTATCCCATTACTTTTTTTTTTTTTTTTTTACATTTATTTAATAAGATATTAGCTGCCTAGCGCCAAGTCCTATACATAATATTAATTTAGTGAACTGGAGTGTATAACAATATGCAAGTAATTTACTATATTTTCTCAATAGTATTATACAAAGACATGCCATGCATTTGTAATTCTACCTTACCCTTTTAATGCCTAATAACATGTTACGCATATTTTTGCTACTCAATTTACCTGGTATTGGAAAACAACATACAATTAGGCCTGCTTCGTTGGTGAGAAAACGTCTACATACTTTATTTACTGACAGAGATCTATAAATACTACTTTATCTAAGGTCAGAATACAAAAATAATTACAATAAAATTTTCATACCATAATATTGTTAACTAAGATATTTATACTGTTACGGAGTGTCAGGATGGGAAAGTTTAGCCCCAGTATTTATAAAGTGAAATCAAGAAAAAACGGTAGCAATAAATATGTAAAGACACTAGGGTTAGGGTTTTTAGGTTGTAGGGCAACTAATGGTGCAGTCTGTGTAGAGTTTATAGAGCAGTAATGTAAAGCCTTTGTATTTCATTTGAAGGTAATTTATATATTGTGTTTTATCATGTCTAGAAAAAAAATATTGTAAGACAGCAATATAAGTGATCCCTTAGTATAAGAATTACAGTTTCCCCATCTTAACATAATGAGTGTTGCCTATATTTTTTTTATTTACATAGACAGCCATTGAATTAAAAAATCTGCAGACATATAGGATGTTTGGTGACATAGATCAAGGATTGGAGCACTGGGTAAAGGATGTGTTTTCTATAGCAAATGACTAGAATTCATATTGTAAATGGTTTGGATTTGGTAAAGTGTCTTCTGTCTGGTTACTGTGGTTACAGCACTTTGAAATTGGTGCTTTGTTCATGGCACTGGTTATATAATACCTCTAATAAATAAATGACATATGATACCTTAAATCATTTTGTAATTTTAATTACAGAAATAGAGAGAACTATTATATACCTGCTGTAGGGATGTCTAGACCATGCCATCTGTTTCAGAAGAAGAGTTGTTCACTAAGGGTGTATCCTGTAAAGAAGCATGCATGGAAGTTAATTTATTAGCCACTTCCGCTCCGGAAGGTTTACCCCCCGTCATGACCAGGCCATTTTTTGCGATACAGCACTGCATTACTTTAACTGACAACTGTGGCTGTACCAAAAAAAAAAAATGTATTTCCTTTTTTCCCCACAAATAGAGCTTTCTTTTGGTGCTATTTGATTACCTCTCCGTTTTTTATTTTTTGCACAATAAGCAAAAAAAAACCTAATATTTTTTTCTTTCTGCTATAAAACATATCCAATAAAAAATGTAAAAAATCTAATTTATTTATAGATTTAAGCCAATATGAATTCTCCTGCATATTTTTGGTAAAAAGAAAATCCCAATAAGTGTATATTGATTGGTTTGCGCAAAAGTCATAGCATCTACAAATGATGGGATATACAGTGTTTATGGAATTTTTATTTATTTATTTTTTTTACTAGTAATGGTGGCGTTTAGCAACTTATAGTGGGACCGCGATATTGGGGAGGACAAATAAGACACCCAGTGACACTTTTTTGGGGATCAGTGACACTAATACAGTCTGGTTATATCCTTTGAAAAAGTCCTATTGGACGAAATGCATCATGATCGTACCTTTACAGTCAGACTTGCATACCTCTCTGCTTTTATCATTGGAATGTTTGTGAGTGTTTTTTTTCCCTTTTTAAATAAACTATTTATTGGGGTTTTACACTATGTCTGTCTCCTTTGGTTTACCTCCACATGGGTCTGGTTATCTGTGAGTGATCCTGTCCACCTTCCTTGTTGGATACACACTGAGGAGACATCCGTGGTTGCAGATTGTTCAAGGAATCCCATCTCATCCTAACAGCTCTTTTTGACCCTCATGCCATTAGGTATTTAGGGTCAACAACATCTGGTGAGCGCAATTTATTTGGTGTTGGTGACGGGACATCATTATCACGACTCACTTTCGTTTTGTGGAATATCCTACCTGCACTTATTGTTTGGAATTTGAATATGGACTCCTTTCACCTTATTCATTTATAGACTGTCATATATTTTATAATTTTCCTTCACTGTGAATTGTTGGAGTATTTTGTTATCACAGCGCTGCACTTTATTTTCACTAATATAGTAAACAGTGCTAAAAATATGCATGGTTACTGTACTAATGACACTGACGGGGAAGGGGTTCACACCAGGGGCGATCAAAGGATTAAATATGTGCCTTGGGAGTGTATACTAACTGTGGGGGAGGTCCTTGTGCTGTGGGAATGAAGAGATCCGTTTTACTGCTTAGCAGAAACACAAGATCACTACCTTCCCTACTGACAGAATGGCGATCTGCCCTGTTTACATATGCAGACCATCGTTCCGCTTCTCTCCAAAATGATCATCGGAGGACATTGAGTCCGCTAGGCCTGCTGTGATTGGACAGGTTGCCGGCTGCGTGCATGCGTGCCCCAGACCCGGAAGTGCAGAATCATGTACTACCTGTGATTATGTGCAGAGGAGGCCGCCGCCCCACAGTAAGTGTATGTGGGGCAGTCAGGAACAGGTTAAAGGAGTACAGGCTATTCACTTTGCAAATGACATGAAGCCAAGTAAAAGTTCACCTAATCACCTAATACCTTGAACATTAAAAAATAGATTTTTGCTCTAATGTGTTTGGATGATTAAGGTCGGCACAATCTCTCCTCATTCACTAAACGAAATGAGAACTTACTCTTTGACCTATTGAAATATTATTTAGCTTATTCAAACAAGGGTAAGCAAAAATCTTTTTTTTTTTTTAATTCCTTGCGCATGATTGGGTATTTTTTGCAAGGTGAATTTTTCCTTAGCTTTAGATCATTCACTAAATTAGATGAAAGTGCACTTTGAAGCGTGAAAATTACCTTAAACATTCTTCACTCCTTGACTAAATCGATCCCATGGTGTATGGAATCAAAGTATCTGTGGGAATTGCTGTACCTTCACCTGCGTATAGAATGTACTTATATAAAACTTATATAATTATTGCATTGCATAAGGTGCATTACTACAGCTATTTGTACAGTTATATTCTGTGAGGTTTTAAACCACTAGCAAGAAAGGTAGCCTGCTTCTATGTCCTTATGCTGACTGGAAAAAAAACATAGTATCAATTATGCACAGCACACCTTGTTCCAAAACCGAATCCACCCCCATCCATTTGCTTTGTCTAGAGCAAGATGCTTTCAGCTTGTGTGACAGGATTTATAACATTCATCAAGCAGGTATTACTGCAGGTCAAAATTCATTTTCGGAATCAGAAAAAAGAAGCACTAAGTGTATACTACCTAAGATTATGCAGTACACTTTACTGGTGATTTTTCTTTTAACTGAAGTAAAAAAAAAAAAAAAAACACAAAATGGAAATGTAGAATTCGGTATCTATCTTTTCCTGTGCCTTTTTTGTGTTTCACTAAGCAGTACTAAGACTTGCTAGCTATATTACAGCTAATAAAACATTTAGCTGTCAGAAATTAGCATATATGGCTGCTCACTAAAAGAATATTCACCAAGCTAATTTGGACTTCACTGATGAGATACAGAGTTATTTTTCAATAGCCAAATGCAGTCATGTTTGTTTTAAATGAGCCTAAATATATTGATACAGTTTTTTTGGGGTAATGTTAATTTAAGCATCTTTAAAATTTAAAGGGAAAATGAATATATTAGTTACTTTAATGCCTTTTTAAACAAATTATACCACTTACTCTCTTTCTCTCTATAATTACATAATTACAGTATATATATATATATATATATATATATATATATATATATATATGTATATATATATATATATATATATATATATATATATATATATATATATATTTTTTTTTGCATTTAAATTTCATTTTTTGCAGGTGGCAAATAAATGTCATAGTTGCCACTTGCAGCCAGACGGTGGCAAGTTCTGTACAAGCTTTTGGCGCTTTTCCACTGCATGGAACCGAATGGTTCGGCTCGCTTTTGTGCTTTTCCACTGCTGGTACCGCATGGTATGGTGTAGGAACGGTTCGGTACGGTACGGTATGGCGGCGCTTTTCCCCTGCATGGAACCGAATGGTACGGCTCTTAAAAACAGTACCACCTCGATTGTGGTTCCAAGAGGTACCATACCCGGTACCATATCCCACAATCCTTTGCATGCAGTCACTACTAGCCACTGATTGGTCAGAGAATCCCACCCACCCCGTTGTTATCCCACCCACTTAACTTTAGTACTACTTTAGTGGAAAAGCAGACCATACTGTACCGTACCGAACCGTTCCAACACCGTACCATGTGGTACCAGCAGTGGAAATGCAAACCGGGCCAAGCAGGGCCAAGCAGGGCCGAGTAGAGCCGAGCCGGTACTTGCCGTGGAAAAGTGCCATTTGTGTACTCCAAAGGTCATTTTTTATGGCTGTTATGATAACAGTAGGCAACCAAATGGTTCAAAGCAGGGACTTTCTACCTCTGTCCTAAGGTAGTTATACACGGCTCAGTTTATTTTGTTGGCTGAACAAAAATATTAACTGATTCCCCCATCTACACATTCATGTTGGATGTAGGAATCCGCTCCACTGTGTCATTTGTATTCTGACGGTGGAGGAGTCAGCTGGACTTCTCTGCTGTCAGAATACCCTGATCAGTGCTGCAGTCCATCAGCCTCAGCTCTGATTGAAATAAACATTTCCAGCATGCGAGTTCATGAGCAGTCGATCAGTAGATCGACAGCTCTCAAACAGGACCAGCTATTGATGGATCAAAATTTGGCCAGTTCCTGCTGAACCAGGCAAACTTCAGTCCATCTATGGCCAGATTTAGCAAGGAGAAGAACATATTAATATATGTCTTTTCCATTTAAAGGCAGTACTGCTCAAACACATGAATTTGAATGCAAAATGTAATATTTGATTTAGAAAAGGCTGCGTTTGACTTGCTTTGCTTCTAAATCAAATGCGCCTCAACTGGAAATTCCGTGTCCAAATGTAAAGCTAGCAAAATTCTGCCTCTATGCTGTTATCTATACTTCTCAAATGAAATCAATGGAAATCTAGTTACCTGCATTTGTCAAACACAGGAAAACAACCCCCATCAACAACAAGGGGAGTTTTATTTGATGTGCATTTGAAATAAACCTCAACTGCAAGTTATCAAAACCCCATTTGCTATATTTAAGCAGTACAGTGGCTGTGTTTGACCAGCTTTGTGTTGCACTGTCTTTCTTTGAATACAGCATTCCATGTTAAGGCATGTTTGATTTGCAGGTAAAGCAGGTCAAAAAATGCATTTTCCATTAAAACGTACCTGCATGCTTTTGCATTATAAATGCAGCATTGGATTACAACACCTATTGAAACAAACATTTAGCCTGCAAAAAAAGCATCCCTTCTTATTATGTACCCTGTAAAGAAAAAAAAGAAAAAGAAAAGCCTTGTTTGGGAGCATGTGCACGATCGCCAATGGCAGAGAAATCTTAGAGAATCTCTGCACCTCTGTGATGTTTCCCAATCTATTGCCTTCTACTACTTGCCCACAATAACAGAATCCAGAAACAGAGCAGACATGGTCTTTGCTGGGATCAAAATGAATCAAAATCCTAGGACAATCCAAGAAGCCTGTGCAGCTAGACTCCCAGCAGGACTCCCACAGCCAAACTATGAGCCAAAAATCCTCTATAGTATGCCGTCCCAAGACTGTAGACAGCCCTCCTCCATCTCACACACAGACCCTTTTGTCTGATCAATTATACAGTATATCCTCTGAACATTTGTTTTTTTTTTCTATGGGGTTCCCCAATGGCACAGATAAGTACTCTGTATGTTGTACATGTTATATGTTAAACTATCTTGCCCCCATTCTGACACAAATCCTCACACTCTGCAACTTTTAGGTTAATAGGGTATGTACAGCGTTCTGACAGTATGCTGCGCTTATTGACTTATTCATGCCGGAATGTGTCTTTACTGTGATCACTAAGGCATTACACTCGACTGCAACCACTACTCACAAGGACTGCCTAATTTATTATATATATAATATATTATGATATAGTGTGCTACTTTTTGGTACACGGACATTCAGTGTCACACTAGGATATGGCTTGCCATGATCCTATTTTGTATTCACTTCCCTTTTAGGGGTGACTGAATACAATGCAAGATCATGAAATTTGACTTCATAACTTGAATTTATACTTTGACTTTGGAAATTTTGTTTAACTGGGTGAATTTATCATTATATTTTTGGACTACAATAAGATCCTTCTCATGCACCATCTGAATAGATCCTTATGCTACAAAACCCTCTCTACTACTACATGTATGCATAGCCCCTGACTTAATATGTCTTTGGGCATGTATAATCGAGGCATTAATGTTTTTATTATTCTGTTACACTTAACCTGTAGATTTTTTTTTTCTGTACCGTTATTTATCTAGTGAAATCTGCTTGACCTCAGTTTGATCCAGGCAAATATACTTAAGATACTCAAAACGTGTTGGACAGCCTTTACATCAAGGTTGTTACACTTAAACCTATAAGAATTACATATGGAGCTCTGTTGCCCTAAAATCTAAGCCTATAAGAATAAAAATGCAATAAACAGTTTTTATATACCAATTTGGGTGTTTGAATTACAGTATATCTAGTGCTGTGAAAGTCCCACACACCCATGACTAAATTTATTGGATAGATATTTCCTGGATGTTCACACCCAAGTAGCCTCCGATCACACCAATTATCTTTTGCCATTTCACTCCATATTGTTATAAATCCAGGTTTCTCTGGCAATATTCCTTGCTTAGTTGCAGTTGGCTGGATTGTCGGCTGCCTGCTCCAGACCCTGTAATCCTTCCTGTCCTTATCTACCCCACTCCTCACCTTATCTCCCTTATTAAAAATTTTTTTTTGCCCATTTCCTATCCTTAATTTGGAAATATGGTCTCATACTTCTAATTTTCTGGGGCCTTGCCAACAGTTTACCTAATCATGTCTGGTATTACGATTATCACTCTAGACATAAAGGAGTTAAACTCCCCACACAAAAAGTACTTTTCATTCTCTGCGAGCAGATATAATCTGTTTGCAAGTAACATATTTTTCTTTTACTTCAGCACCCAAAAAGTTATAATCCAAACAAACAACACCGGCCAAAGTCGGTGAATCTGCGCTCACTGGTGCATGCCGATAGTGATAAAACAATGAAAATAAAAGAGATAACAAAAAACAATGAAAAGTACAAAATGAAAAGTGAAACATTAAAATGAAAACATGAACAATAATTTCAACAGGCCTGAGCTGGTATACGTCCAGAGTGAATGGAAGGGGAGCGAGGAAAGTTCCAGTAGATGTGATGGCCAAGGCACTGTCACAAGGAGTCCAAGGAGGAAGGGAAGGCGACCGGCAGCTTTTGTGAGAGGTATGGGGATCCTCCGGAACAGATATACAATTGAAAACAAAGGGCACCAGGTCAGTGAGAGAAGTTTTTAAAAGCACATTTATTAATCACACACTTACAGTGCAATAGGCACAAGTTGATTTGGTAACAGGCAGGTCCTCCTCATGAATGAAATGTCCAGGTGATGGTGTGGGCTGGAGGGTGACACAAATGCCGTGGGTGTCAGTGCAAGCACTGCTGTGTGCAAGGGACCAATGGCAGCAGCAGGGAGATGTGATGTAGGCGCTGTGTGGCTGCTACCGTGCCTCACTCAGAAGTATCGGCAGCTAGACATTGAAAACAGGAAGTGGCGTCAAGCTATGATGCGGAATCCTCCATGGAAGCAGGTGAGGGACAAAAAGCAGCAGTATTGGAGAGGGCGGGCCACATCGTCATTTCTGAGGCTCAACCTCCTGCGCAACCCAAAAAGTTGTTGGCCATGTTCCTACAAACTTTTTTAGCGAGTAATAATACAAAGCTCACTGGAGTTCATTTTACAGCCAATTGGGTCATTGCTGATCCATCAGGATGGTATGTGCATCTTCTGGGACTGCGTCAAGCCCTTAGGGCTTATTGTGTCCTAGAATATACCCAACACGGACTAGTTTCTTTTTCCATCCCCTTCAAATAAGACCCCAGATATCTTCTTCACCCTGGAAAGCAGAAGATCAAAAAAAATTGATCTCTGCTTTCTAGGGAAAAAAATGACAGCGTTTAGATCTGCCAGTGACATCATGATATTAGGAGCAAATGTTTTTTGAAGTGCTTTCAAATGACATTCATCAAGTCTTCAAATGTACTGACAAGATTTTTTGTACGCATTTTTGCATGAATATTTGGATGATTATATGTTCAAAAGTCTACTGTATGGCCAGCTTTAGGGTCGTAGGGTGAAAGTCTTAAGCACTCAGTGTTTCCCTCCCACAATCTATGATATACTATCTGCGTCAATATTATGACTTCTGTACAGCTAACTACCCCCACAGCCCTAAGCCCTTGCGTACCCCTATTCATACCTTCTCCTTAAACACCTATCATATTTTCACTTATGTGAACCACCCTACCTAATTCCCAGAATTATTGAATCTCAAAGGTATTCATTAAAGCATTGGGGTGTGGAATTAGGGGAGATTTCCCACAATGGTTTATATTTTCATAAATTTTTATGGAAAACCAAATAATAAGGTCTGTTGACTGTTTGTTCCGGACTGGCTTTGTTGGAAGGCAAAAAGGGAAATTGTGGGAGAAGAGTCTGATACAATCCAGTAAGTATTAGAACAGAACAGCAAGAAAAGACTGAGAAAGCTGCCAGCAGAGGAGACTTTTACATTTATATGCAAATCGGTGACCATGGCATGTATGGGACATTTGAACATGCGCAAGGAAAGGGAATGACCAGGAGATGGACTCGCCTGAAGTTTTAGTACATTGGCTGACTTTTTATGGCTTATAGATGAAAATATTCTGAAGTAATCAGAACAGTTATAGTTAAATAACTGCTTTCAATGGGAAGCCAGCTTAAAAAGCACATTTGGCTTACTGTATGTGGGAAGATGGCAGAGTTATGAATGACTCTGCCAAAAGGATTATATAACACAGTCTAAGCATGATAGAAAATTATACAGCATTTTATTATTTGTTAAGAATATAGCATCCAATTTTAAGTATTTATTTAAATATGATGAACATTATTTAAAAAAAGAATAAATTACCTGGCTATTGTAACCTCTCAAGCAATATTTTAACACTTTAAATGCAATACCATTAGCTTATGCAAGAATATATCTTTTCCACTTGGTTCATGCAGTAGAGTTCACCATTGAATTGCATTTTCTAACTGTCTTATTTGCTGGTCTGCATGGCATTGTAGAAGCTTCTCAAGTTTACTATCTCTCCCTGAAGAGATGCAATTTTTTAGGGATTGCCTAAAGGCGAACCTATTAGAAGTGGGAGGCTCTGAAGAAGTCCACTACAAAAGGCACGCCTGCCTTTTTGACCCATATCAAAGGGATCAAAGTAAGCATCATACTCATGGTTATTGGTCCTGTAATTGGTCAAATTGCCACTTTGAAGACCATGTATGAAATGGGGGTTCTTACCTGAAGGAGAAAGAAAAACCAGTTCCCACTCTTGTCCGTTTGTATGCAATCATGTTTGCAAAACACTGAATTACACTTTTCATATGTTCTGAGGCATCCTCTGTACTGAGATTGTGGGTGCAACTACCATTCTCATTTATTAAGCTTTGATCTGTGGTTCTCCTTCTAGCTGGCAGTATTATGTGTAATGCTTGTTTTTTTAAAAAAAAAGAAAATTAAGTGGTAAAATTCATATCTGTATCCAACCAGAGCACTAGAAACTAGTGACCGACCGATATCGGTTTTCCGTTGCCAAAACCAATATTTTTGCCAATGCATATCGGTATCGGTATTTTCGTACATTTGAAAAACATTTTATTTTTTATTTTTATTACTTGACAGGTACTCTTGCAGACAAAGAGAGCCAGGGCGTACAAACAACCAGTGGATGAAAAGCCTGTGTATAACCTCAGCAGCTCCAATGGGGACTCCTGGGTGCAGAGTCAGATCAGTGAAAAGGCTGGAAGTTAGGGAGCGCTTCTGGTAATAATTGTATTAATGAAATCAGTCACAAACACCTGATGGTAAATGGCATAGTGGTGGGAAAAACTTAAAAAAGGCTCGATTCCAGGGAAAGGTCCAATAACACACAGTTTTATGCATAAAATCAATAGAAGTTAAAAACACACACTGGTCGGATATTTGAAATATCGGCAATATTGTCCAGTTCCGGGGCCGATACAGATATATCGGCAAAAGTCAATATCGGCCCTCAATATATTGGCCTTGCCGATAATCGGTCAATCCCTACTAGAAACCCCCTTCCTGTCCAGACCATTTTTTCAGTTTTTAGTACTATTTCACTGACAATTACTTAG
This sequence comes from Pelophylax lessonae, assembly GCF_965119305.1. Classification (NCBI taxonomy): domain Eukaryota; kingdom Metazoa; phylum Chordata; class Amphibia; order Anura; family Ranidae; genus Pelophylax; species Pelophylax lessonae. The sequence goes on from NC_138770.1 coordinate 374,408,650, forward strand.
TCATGCAATACTGTACCCATTTGTTAAATAAATTATTTTATAAATACTTTTTTTATAATATTTTAATATTTTTTGAGACAGAGATTTATTTTTGGTAGTATCTAAAAAACACTTTTTTACTATTTTTTACTAATACAATTTTTTACTTTTTTACTATTTGAAATAAAAAAGGCTGCAAATTATGAAAAAAAAGTTTCCCTTACTTTTTCTTAGACATCATTGCAAATAAATAAAGTTTCTGCATAAAATTAGGCCATAATGAATTCTGCTCCACTTCTTGGAATGAACCCCAAATAAGTGTATAACTATAGTATGTATGTAAATGCATTAACCCTGATATTTGGAGTGTCTATGGCTTACCTGAAGGTAAAATACCAGGCTAGTTTAGCCCTTTTTGACTGGCATTGCCGTAAGGCTTATAGCAGTAGGAGCAGGGGGTTTTAGGACTTGTTTACTAATGATTTGTACCATGAAGAGCAGTTTGTGTTTGGATCACTCTTCAGAGAACGTTTGACAGGTGGTGGGGAGGTGTTGTATTGCCTCCTCACAGCCTGCTTGAATCCTGCACTAGCAAATGCAAATGCATGCATCACGTGCAGTTGCGGGACAATTGAATGGGGCACTGGGGATTTTATTCTAGTTACAGCAAGTGTACATCCCTGGCTACTGCCTTTAGAGCTATAGGGAGTAGCAGTGGGGAGGGGGGGAGGGGGGGGGGCAAAAGCATGATTTAACTGCAGGGTTTTACTGCCCCCGACCTTATATGTGAACGAGCCCTTACACACACTTCCAGAAGCTGCAGTCACCAGGAGTGTGGGCACACTTCAGAAGTCAATGGTCGACTTTCCAAGGAAAGTGATCTGGCAGCTGTAGAGCAGGAGTGCACTCACGCAGTGTGACCCCTCTTTCATGCTTCCTAGGCTCTGCTGTTTTATCTGCTGGCCCAGGACCCACATGGTGGGTGCTGCTGGGTGTAGGGAAGGAAGACAGTGAACATCCTTTCACTGATCTCCCCTAGCTAGAATGAACATTCCCCCCAAAAAAATTTGAGCCCACCCCACTACCAGGTGCATGCACACATGAATGAAAATGCTCATGTTGGGGGCAACTATGTATGAAAACGTTGCTTGCACTACACATATTACCATGCATGCCTAAACGAATGACTTGTTATGGCTTTTGAAACATAACCTATAGAAAATATAGGATACCAAAGATTGTTGTCATTTTGTAGGCACGTGCAAATTTAAAGCTTGATATGTTTATCTATTTACTCTATGGAACCTCATATTTTATACTTTACCAAATATTGGTAATGTGTTTTGGTGAAAAATAATCTAAATATTCACGCTATAGTAAATAAATAGTAAATAAATACAAAATATCTGCAGTTGCTGTGCACAAAGTATAAATCACTTGTAAAAATAACAACAAATAAATACAGTGCTTGCAATAAAACCCCAAAAAATTGTGAAATCAGATTTAGGTCAAAAAATGTCCAATCAAAAATGAATATGCAATATGCAAATGACATATCCATATGATATAAGTGCTCTTGTGCTCCAATCTTCTTATAAGTGCAGATGTGCTCCAAACTCACTCCATGATGTGGCACACACCCCTGCTGTATCCTCACTTACCACACTTACCAAAGGAAATGAACTCCCAGCTTTGCTGTCTGGGGGTCAAAACAAGCTTGAAACTGGTATAGGTAATGGCTGCTCACAAGGGTCCGATGTAAACCTCCCCAGTGTGGCTCTCAGACATCCAGGATGCTCCCCAAAACTCAAAATAAGAAAGGGAGCCAATAGTGAAGTACTGTAAAGCTCTATTTCTGTGAAGCACAAAAATTCCCATAATTCTTGATAAGATCCCTCCACACTGCATACATGTTTTGCTTGATAAACTGTTGTGCAAATATAGTGGGTCTCTGCTTTCAGAAAATGTATAATGTTGTTTAAGCACATGCAAAAAACACAAACAACTCTGGCGGTTAAAGGGTTAAAACAACCTAAATTTCCCCTTTTTGTACAGTAGACATCCCAGGTATTTAGTAAAATGCATGGTGAAGTTTTCATGTTCTAATTTTTTGCCACACATTTTCGAAAAAGTAAGAATTTTTTTTCTTAAAAAGTTGCCATTTTAAAAAGTTATTTCCCACACATTGCATAGGCATACAAAGAAGAACACCATAAATCCCATTCTTCTACTCCTCCTAAATATGGAGATACCACAGGTTTGAGACTTTTTCGCTGCCTAGACCATAGCTCCCAGCCGTCCCTCATTTTGAGGGACTGTCCCTGATTTGGAACATAGTCCCTCTTTCCTCCTTATTTGTCCCTCATTTTAGTCTAATCTATATAGTTGCATATAAAATGCACTATTTATTTTTCAGAAAGTGTTTTATTGTGCAAAACCATTCATTCAGTTTCTAAATTTCTGCATTGGTAAATTTTAAAAGGAAGTATAAAGGTATAGTAGTGGTAAAAAAAAAAGCACGTGTGGGTTTAACCAGTTAAAGTTATTCTAAAGCCTCAAAGTTTTTCCCCTTAATGCATTTTATGCATTAAGCTGAAAAACCTTCTGTGCTGCAGCTCCCCCACAGACCCCCCCTTTTTCTTACCTGAGCCTAATTTGATCCAGTGATGTGCACAAACGCAGCGGCTCCAGCGGCTCCAGCGGCTCCAGCGGCTGTCCCCCTCCTCACTGGACAGATTGATAGCAGCATTGGTCTCCGCTGCTGTCAATCGAATCCTGTGACACTGAAGTGGAGGGTGGGGCCAAGGACTCGGAAATGTGAGCCTGAACGGGTGCCCCCAAGAAAAGTGGCTTTGCATGGGGGCACCCAATGAAAAGGAGGGGCCTGGATCACTGGCAGGGGACTCCAGAAGAAGAGGATTGGGGCTGCTCTGTGCAAAACCATTGCACAGTGCAGGCATGTTTTTTTATTTTTATTTAAAAAAATCGAGGGTTTACAACCACTTTAAGAACCATCCTATAACCGATTTACTGCTGCAGGGTGGCCCTCCTGTGCAGAATCACGTATATATACGTCATTCTGCACTTCTGCCAGCAGAAACCGATCTGTGGATGCCAGCCACTGAATCTTATCTAAAAGAAATCCTGCGGTTGCCCCACCTGAAAACAAAAAAGATAAAAAAATATTCAAAATAAAGTTGACAAATGTGTGAGCCGCAACCCAGTAGGTACAAATACAAGACTCAGAAACGTGACTTGGTGCTCAAGAAATACCTAAAAATAAAATACAGTAAAACTTCTGTCACTGTATATAGTGTACATTAGGGTACATTAGGTTACATTCACACCAGTGATTAGGACCGTTGCGAAGTGTAGCAGCAGTTCCTCATGCAGCTGTCAGCGGGTGCCAGCAAGCTGTTGCAGCCGCAGGCCTTGTTCACTATAATGATAGGTCACCAGTGGCTGCACCTATTTGTGGGTCTCTGCACAGCCAACGCTTACCTGTGGTGATTGTTGCTCTACACAGACAAAGTGCATCCAGCAGGAATCACTATAGGGAACAGGGCCGGAGGCTTATGTACCCACTGACAGCCGCAGGATGAACCGCTGCTACAATGCACACCGGCCCTGTGTGAATGTAGCTTTAGCCCTCAATCAGAGAAACAGAGCAGAGCAGAGGGAGGGCCATCTGCAATTACCAAGGGGGGAGGGGGTTGACACATTCACCAATTATCCAGCCAGGATCTACCACTATATGCCTGCTGTAGTGTGTGTGTACTCCAATATGGCATCTGCCCTGCACACACAAAAAGTCCTTTCACAGTGCTATGTGTGTGCACATTTGGGGGGGGGGGGGGTATGGGCAGCGCTGCTGGGGCAGGCACAGCAGGGATAAGATGGATCATTAGGAGGAGCAAGGTCATTGGCCTGTTCAACACACTGTGCTGTGCACTCCTATTCCTGTCTCTCTCAATATCTCACAGGTTTTGTGCAAGTGAGATATTGAGTAACAGGATCGTCACAGCAGAGTGACAGTGCACCCGCTCCTAGCCACAAACTCCCCGGACTCCCAGCCAGGCAGCAGGCTGAGCTGCCCAGACCAGCGATCAGCCATGGTGACAACTTGAAGATTGCAGGCAGCAGGTGCGTGCCGCTGCTAACAAAGTTAACTGAAGTTAATGTTAGTTAATCTCTGTGTGCAGTGCAGTGTACCATGCCACCCTAGCACTTCCAGCAGCTTCCCCCTAGATTTGACAGGTCCTGATGGGCTGTTCCCAAGTGTGCCCACTCGATAAGATGGCCCTAGTTTTTTTTTTCAAAATTGTCAGTCTTTTTTTCATTATAGCACAAAAGAAATAAAAAACGCAGTGTTTATCGAATACCACCAAAAGAAAGCTATATTTGTGGGGAAAAAAATTACATACATTTCATTTGGGTACAGCATTGCATGCCTGCGCAATTGTCAGTTAAAGTAACGTAGTGCTGTAACACAAAAAAAGGCCTGGTCATGAAGGGGGTAAATCTTCTGGAGGTCAAGTGGTTAAGTAATATTTTTTTTTGCATAAACCTCCTTAAAGAGGGCATGGCAGGAAGTGTGTCCTATGTCTACATACTTTTGCTATTAGGTGTCTATCATTCCTATCGCAAAAGGTGGGAGGTATGGCCTAGATTCATTGAGGGGCCCAAATCTGAGAGGTACCTTTAGGTTTTTAAGGGGCTTGGATTTTGCAACTGGTTTCTTGACTACCTTTCACTTTTTGGAGGCCCTGAAATGGAAGGACAGGGGAAAGATCCACAAAATAACCACATTTTACAAAGAACACATCCCAATATATTTTCTAAAAGACATGACTCTCTTAAAGTTTTTTTTTTGCAAAAAGTTTTTTAAAAATTAAGGGAAAAAAATGTATTTACACAAAGTTGTCAACTAGTAAGGTATTTCTAACACACAGCATAGACTTACATAGATTTAGACCCCAAAGCACATTCATCTTTTTCTCTTGAGTATAGGGATACAACACACAAGTGAGACTTTTTAACAGCTTAGCCATGTAGAGGAGCCCAAAACACAAGGAACACCTTCAGGCTTTCAAGGGGCATAAATCACTCATCTTATTTCCTGGCTACCTACAACAGTTTTGGAGGCCCTGGAGTGCAAGAACAGTAGAAATACCCATATTTTTCAGAAAGCAGATAGTCTAAGATATTTTTAAGAGGCATGGTGGATCTTTGAAAGATTTATTTTTTCCCCATAAGTTTTTGAAATAGTTGTCAATTAAACAAGATATATGCAGTTATTGTTTACACTTTGTGATGCTGTGAAAATGATTAAGTGTCACAAAACCAATTTCATTGACCCTGTACCCTATTTTTGCGATTTGCACTGTCCAATGGTCCAAACAGTCCGATCCCAGTGTAGTGCTCATGCATGCTGGGAGGCATGCACGAGAACATAAAAAACAACCCCATGTCCTCTCAAGTGCACCGCCTGTACATTTTTGTGATTAACTTTGGTTTCCTTTGTAAATGTACCATGGCTATTGTAATGTGTAATTAATCTAACTTGATACATGCTGTTTTCCTCCTAATTAACTATTTTTTTATATCCTTCTATCTGTTTAGCTAAATTAAACTTTATCTTCTGGCCTTCCTTCCCATTTATTGGATTGAAAAATGTATGCATTTTTTAATGCCACTTCTACATATATTTTTGCTTAAATTACATATTTTGTTTAGCGTGGCACAGAGCATAAATATTTCTCACTTGCTATATGTTACTGAAACATAAAAGAGTAAACGGAAGCATTTGACAATTACTGATCTTACAGATTGTTTAACTATTTTCACCTTCATTATTCTAGAAAAGTATTGAACGTTGTCATAAAACAGGGGGAGATGCATAAGCTTGATTAGCTAACCAATGGTTCATGCTCTGTGGATCTTAAACAAATGGAGATGAATGAGCTAGATACCTTACTATAAATGAGATTTCACTGACTCCCACTCATGTGAGATTTCCTACAGGAGCTTTTGTGTTTCAGCATTCTGGGTATTCTAGGAAAAGTGTAAAAGTTATTTATAAATTCTGCAAAGTATGTATTTCTATGTCCTGCTATGTTTATATGAGGGAAGACCACATACTGCAATTTTTCTCATGCTTTTTATAAGCTAAATATTTCTTTAGAGAATTTAGCACTTCTTTATAATAACAGATGGGGATACATTTAACTTTAGTGGTGTGAATTGCAATTTGCAGCTTCTAATACATAAGCTAAGATGTGCTTGTCAAAAGAAATATGTTATAAGAAGTATTTGAGCTTTGAAAGCTTGCAACAAAAGAGAATGGCACATAATTTGGGATTGGAGAAAAAAACTGACAGTCACAAAAAAAAGATACATAATCACAGTTGGGGCATGGTCCCTCTATTTCATAGAACACATGTCCCTGGTAGTAAGGAGTTTATTTGAATAGGATGAAGACTAGAATCCTATAGATTGAAATTGTGTTATCTAGGTAAGCCATTAACTATTGCCATATAGTAGGAATCAACCAGATCTGCGTGGTGGCATTGCTGAGCCTTTGAAAATGCTAGTTCCTTGGTTGTCCTTTACTTCAGTGTTTTTTAAGTTTTGGATATACAACAAGAGTCCATCAGCTCATATTGACCTTTGTTGTGGGGGTTAGTATAGAGAGATGAGAGTTTGCCCATAAGGAATTCACCGTGGTGGAGGTGTTTTCTATTCGCACATTCTTGCAGCACCTACCTAGGAGTGATATAATGTATATCACAAGTTGTATGAGACAACTACATTTATGATTATATGGACTTTTGCTGTTTTATTGTATATGATTGATTGAGAGTTGTTTTTTTTTTTTTTTCATATTATTTAATGATTGCTAAAAACACATAGAACATCAGACCACAGACATTTGTTATTACTCACAGTATTGGTGATAGCACAGCATTTCTTCTTTTATGCACATTCAAGTGATTGTTTTAACTTTATGCTTGCAGCTTTAATCATTCACACACGTATGCACAGATAATTACATACACAAAAAAATTTACATAATTACAGTTGGAACATGGTCCCTCTATTTAATAGTTATTGAAAAAGTTAATTGGATAAAAAAAACTGTCAAGAAGTGATGTCAGCATGACTTCAGAAGAGCAAGTGGTGGCAAATGACACAGTAAAGTCGGCAATCGGCATGTTTGATCTGCATACTAGTTCTAGATAAAGGGCTCAGCATCAAGCAGGATCACAAGGACACCAGGTAACTTTCACTTCAAGCAAGAGATCAGCATTGGTAGCTCCTGTATTTCACACAAATAGTGAATCTATGCAGCAGTGGGTTTACAGGAAAAAAACATTTTAGAACTACTGTATGTGGAAGTGTAATTTTCACAGCCACTGATGTCTAATCAGAAGCAAGATTCAGTATTATAACTATTGTCATAGCAGCACATGTGGCTGCTTAGATGGGATGATAGGAAGGAGTGGATTGATCTTGATACCTTTAAGTAATAAAACCACATAACAGAAAACAATACTACTGACCATACTGGCCATTAAATGGTTAATACATTAAGAAAGGCACTCGGACACATATTGTGGTAAAAATAAGGCCGCGGCTTGTTTATTAACTGGTAACCAATATATTACATCCATGTTTAATTTTTTCAACATAACAAACAGACAGCCCAGTCATTAACAACTCGGGTTGTAACTTTATAATAAATAATCACAGATTGATCAAACATCCAACATACATAAGATAACATAATGATACAACAGCACGTCCCCCTCTGGGTTACAGAGGTGACCCAACCAGTTGATATTTTAAGCCGCGACAAACCAAAGGGAGGGAGGGAGGGGAACACAGGTGATGGGATTCTGAAGAGAATTGAGCCCAGGGGGATCGGGGAGCTGCTTATATTGACCTGCTCCTGAGGTAACTTACTCCCCATAGGTGGAATAGAGCGGGCGGAGAAAGGGGCTTATTCGCTAGTTTATCCCAGAGGAGACTAAACTGCCTGGATACCCTACTAATCTGCCTGGCTACTCGTCCCGGCGGGAAACCCAGAGCGGGAAGCGCTGAGGGAAAACAACATATAGGTCAAAAGGACACCATATCTCCCCCTTAGCCTTCTTTAAACTAATTCCTATAGCTGACATCCATCTTTAATTAAATAACTATCCCTTCCAACATCCCATAAGAAAGAGGGGCTAATATGGCCCCCTTTCCAATATTCTAGTTAGGGAGGGGGACCTAGTGGAGCCCTAAGGCCAAGGCTGGGCAAACAACCAGGCATGCCGATCAGTGTTTTGCTGATCAATTTCCTTGACGAAAATATTTTTGTCATAATTTTTATCAGCAGCATGTTTCCAATGATGAAAACTAAACAAAATGATCCCCAATTTTTGTCAATTGGCAAAAACTATGACAAAAATCAATTCACATTTTCGTCAATGAATGAAACTAATGAAAATGTGGGGGAGGGATATATATCCACGTGAACTTCCGGTTTCCTCGGAGCTCTGCCTGTAAAGCCCATGAGTGTTTTTCCTCCCAGCAAGCAAAGTAGCGACCATAGTGTGCTTAATGGTGTGGCATGCTTAGCATTGTGAACCATTACAGGCCTCCTCAGATGACCGTCCAAAGCACTGTGTGCATTAGCCTCCTCAGACCATTGTCCAGAACACTATACAGCATTTACAGGCCTCCTGGCCATCCAAAGCACTGTGTGCATTACAGGCCTCTACTCCTCAGACCACCCAGAGCACTGTGTAGCATTTATAGGCCTCCTTAGACCACTGTCCAGAGCACTGTGTGCATTATAGTTCTCCTCAGACCATCCAGAGAACTATGTGCATTACAGGACTCCTCAGACCACATCTAGAGCACTGTGCAGCATTACAGGCCTACTCAGACTGTCCAGAGCACTGTGCATTATTTGCAGGGCTCCTCAGACCACTGTCCAGAGCACTTTGTAATGCATTACAGGCCTCTTCAGACCACTGTCCAGAGCACTGTGCATTATAGGCCTCCTCAGACCACTGTACAGAGCACTGTGTAGCATTACAGGCCTCCTCAGACCCTCCAGAGCACTGTGCAAATAGCAGGACAGCCAGGTGTGAAAGATGAATAGTAGAATGAAGATTAGATCTACTGAGCAGACGGGCTGTCCATTCATTTGAAAACCTTCTATATTTTACTGGAGTATACTGTTAATACGCTCATAAAGTAAAAAGAGAAAGTGCCTATTAACTTCCAGAAAATAAAAAGAACAATACAAATGAATTCCTAAAATATTGTATTTTGGTTCATACATTTTTAGGCCACATTAATACACATTGTTACAAACTATAATGTTTATTCCTGATTTGGATGAAATCCCAAGCATACTGCAGTAAAGAACATAATAAAGAATCTCCAGTTTCAGAGCTGTTTGAGCACCAACCATTTATTTTGTCTATGAAAGTAAACAGAACAGCCACAGCTGGATTGCTATGCTAACCACTCCTATCAAAAGAGAATGCTAATAGTGACAATGCAAATAACTGAAACATATTCTCTGTTTGGGGAATAGCGTGTATGAGGCATACAAGGCAGAAACAAATCAAATGTTTTCCTTCTTATGTTCAGTAAAGCATTAATAGTAGGCAAAAAAACATTTTCTCTTTGTGAAGGTGAATTGAACTGAAATATTCTAATATGGCCTTTAGCTATACTGTATTATCAGGACTGTAAACTGTTTCCTTGTTTTCTTTCAGATGCACATTCTTAGACTTTATATCTTGCACTTTGTTAACATCACTCATTTATTTTTTTCCCTTGACCACACACTGTGATGTCAGAATAGTTACCCCTTTGGATAGCTATATATTAGAAATATGTGTTTATGTTTGACACTTAGTTTCTTTTATTGTTTTCATTCATTTCTTTCTATTACTGCTTTGTAAATTTGGACCAAAATCTATAGAACCCAACTATAATCGAGAGCTGAAGGTTTAAAGTAAATATGGCCTGCAGTAAAACATTTTTAAGGTAACAGTGCTGAAGTTTAAGCACCCTCTGATTTGTTTTAGTAAATGTCTCTTTAAATTAACCCCCTGTCTCAATGGAGCCCTCTTTGATGCTAAGCTCAAGCTGTACACAGGGCAAAGTTTTGTGGCCAAGTTAGATTAACCCCCTTCCTGGTATTAAGCATCACCCCCTACCAATAATTTGTCAATGCCAGATCTTCTACTGATGTACAGTCATTTGACAATTGAATAAAGGGGCAGGGCTTAGCCCTTCTAGGGACAGGGCAAAAAATCAATATGTGCAGAAGCTAAGGGCCCCATGAACATACACCTAGGATTCAAGTCTGCCGCACAGGGACACCAGGGAAGATTTGACTGACACTGGTACTGACATCCACCACAAGTCCAACACACACACAGAAGACCGCTCAGATGTAAGGAGTCCAACAATCAGAGGTCGGGTGCACGTCAGACCCACAATCCCAGCAGCTGTAAACTTTAAAAGTAGAGGACTGCACTCCGACTTGAAAAATGTGGTCATTTATTGATGAGTCCAAACATCCATAATAGACAAAATGATCAGAGACAGGAGGCAAAACATAGTTGACGCATTTCACTAAATCAAAAAAACTAGTTATGTTTAAGCAAATTTGATTTAGTGAAATGCGTCAACTATGTTTTGTCTCCTGTCTCTGATAATTTTGTCTATTATAGATTTTTGGATTCATCAATAAATTACCACATTTTTCAAGTCGGAGTGCAGTCCTCTACTTTTAAAGTTTACATCCATCACAAGTCACCTGCACCTCAGGAGGTTCACTTTAAGATGAAGGCTATTCATAAATGTTGTTGGTGTCACAGTACATCAACAATTAAAATACAGTGCTGTGTCACACTATAAGAGAAATTGTCTGAAAGTGGGCCGTTATGATAGGATAATCAGGTATTATTTTAATAAAAGCTGCAGATATAAAAATTTAGGTTAGCTTATGTGAGATTTTAGTGAATGGGTTTTGTTCTGTCTAGTTGAACTGCATGGTAATTTCCCGGTACTGTGTTTCTGTTGTTTTCCAGTGAAATGAGAAAGGCTCAGCCATGTGTCCAACAACATCTTGACTGGTAAGAGCCATATCTGCAGCAGCTTTCCAACATGTTCTGGGCCCAGCTAAATACTAAGTACTAAATACCATATTATAATATTTATATCTTTCAGATATGGGTATGGCTCAGAGATATCATAACAAAGCAGTCCCTGAAAAAGCATAAATGATGGCTACCAACAGTTTCAACAATTTTCATTCTGTAATCTGAGAAACCACAATTTTAAGTCCTGGAAGATTAGAAATAGCTATGCTGCTGATAAGAGAGTATGCATTTAGGATCAAGAGCTCAGACCTAACCCATCTGCAGATGAACGGACACAGAAAGATCAAAAAGCTCAAGATATATCTCTAAGCATAGATGATGCTTAATTGTGCACAATTTAAAGTGTGAAACTGCAAAAAACATGTGGGAGGAGCTACAAAAGCTACAAAGAGAGCAAACTACAGCAAAAAGAAGTATTTTTTTTAGAAAGCTACACCAAACTAAGCTGATACTGTAAAAGCCTACATCTTTTGAGAAAGCCAGGTGACAAAATTGGTCAGGAAGTGACGTCAAGATGTAACTGGAAATGCCCCATCTCCCATCTTGGTTTCTGGTCTCTCATTTATTCCTATACATGAGGGCATGGGATAAAAGGTGTTTGCTGTGTGTGTGGCTACACTGTGGTTGGTGTTTATGTTTTTTTACATGGTCATTCTGCATTTTAATGAGGAGAACATCTTATTTGGGGATATTAAGCCGAAGTAAAGAAGAAGTTTAATATTAATGAGAGTAAGCCTGGTGACATGTGGGCATAGACTCTGGTAATATATATCGGCATGTGCTTGAAGCATGAGAATGCAATTGCATGTAGCAGTTTATATTACCATGTTTGAGCACATTTATTTTAAATATTTGTCCATTAGTGAAACAGGATTACACTATATTATATATTTTGTTTTTGATTGATATCTCATGAGGATTACATAGTTACATAGTTAGTCTGGTTGAAAAAAAAGACAAAAGTCTATCTAGTTGAACCAATAAAAGGGAAAATACAATCCTATATACACAATCCTATGCCCACAGTTAATCCAAAGGAAAGCAAAAAACCCAGCAAAGCATGATCCAACTTGCTCCAGCAGGGGAAAAAAATCCTTCCTGATCCCCCAAGAGGCAATCTGATATTCCCTGGGTCAATTTCATCTATAAATGTTAATATCTAGTTATATTATGCACATTTAGGAAATAATCCAGGACTTTTTTTAAAGCAAGCTACTGAGTTGGCTAGAAGTCTATTCCATATTTTTGGAGCTCTTACTTTGAAAAAACCTTTCTGTATTTGTAGATTAAATCTCATTTCCTCCAGGCACAAAGAGTGCCCCCTTGTCCTCTGTGATGACCTTAAAGGGAATAACTCAACACAAAGTTCACTATATGGACCACTTATGTATTTATACATGTTGATAATATCCCCCCTTAATTTCCTCTTCTCAAGAGTGAATAAACTCAGTTCAGCTAATCTTTCCTCATAAGTGAGCTCCTCCATGCCTCTTATCAGTTTGGTTGCTCTTTTCTGCACTTTCTCCAGTTCCCCAATATCCTTTTTGTAATCTGCAGCCCAAAACTGAACTGCATTATTCCAGATGAGGACTTACTAATGATTTGTACAGGGGTAAAATCATATCTCTGTCTCTGGAGTTCATACCTCTCCTAATACAAGAAAGGATTTTGCTCACTTTGGAAATCGCAGCTTGGCATTGCATGCTATTATTAAGCTTATAATCTACCAAAACACCCAGATCCTTCTCTACCATTGATTCCTCCAGTTGTACCACCCCTAGTACATATGATGTGTGCATATTCTTAGCCCCCAAGTGCATAACTTTACATTTATCAACATTAAAACTCATTTGTCACATAGTTGCCTGAATAAACAGTGTATTGAGGTCCCAAATTGGAAATATCCTGTAAGGATGTTATTCCACTGCATAGCTTGGTTTCATCAGCAAACACTGAAATGGCACTTTTAATCCAAGACCCTATATCATTTATAAATATATTAAAAAGTAAGGGTCCCAACACTGAACCTTGGGGTATTCCACTGATAACCTTAGACCATTCAGAGTATGAATCAACAACCGCTACTCTTAATATGGTATTTTAGCCAGTCTTCTATTAATTTAAAAACTGATTTTTCCAAGCCTGGAACCTTTACCTTACACATTAACCGTGTGTCGGTAACTGTTTGCAAAATCCAAGATTACTTGGTCTACAGTCACTCCTTTGTCCAAGGTTTGCTTGCCTCCTCCCTCAAAAAAGAAATCAGATTTGTCTGACAACTTCTGTCTTTCTTGAATCCATGCTGTCTGTTGCTTAAAATATTTTTTTCCAGCAATAACTCATCTATGGGGTCTTTTTTTTTTTTAACTCTCCAGTATCTTCCCAACTATAGAAGTTAAACCAACATGTCTGTAGTTACTTTGTAAAGACTTTGATCCTTTTTAAATATAGGTACCACATTGGCCTATCCAGTGGTACTATGCGAGTCCCTAAAAATTAGAAACAATGTCTTTGAAATGACAGTGCTCAATTCTTTTAGGAACCGTGGGTGTATGTCATCTAGTCCAGGTGCTTTATTCACCTTTATTCTGTACCATATCACTTTTGAGCTATTGTTGGTCATTCGGGGCTGTCAATACCATCCCCATTATAGTCATGAGCTCCCCCATGCTCCTTTGTATTCACAGAACTTTGTCCCCAGTCACCCACTCTAGATTTTGGAAAAAGCCTACATGCTCAGATCTGACCTTTTTACTATTAATATATTTGAAGAATCGTTGGGGGTTTGTCCTACTATCTGTTGCAATCTGTTGTTTGTTTTAGATTTCTGCAGCCTTGATTTCCTTTTTACATATTCTGTTAGATTCCTTGTAACATTTAAATGATGATAGTGTTCCTTCATTTTTTTATATTTTAAAAGCTCTTTTCTTATTATTTATAGCTTTTTTAACTTTGGTCGTGAGCCACATAGGTTTTATTTTTAGCCTATTAAACATATTGCCCATGAGAATATATTTTGCAGTGTGTTCACATACAGTCTTTTTGAAGAATTCCCATTTATGTTCTGTGTTCATCTATGTCAATATGCCCTTCCAGCCTAAGTCTTGAAGAGCAGCCCTCATCCTTGGAAAATGTGCTCTCTTAAAGTTAAGTGTTTTTCTTTTCAGTATGTGTTTGTTGTTTATAAAGCTAACATTTAATGAAATCATGTTATGGTCACTACTAGCCAGATGTTTTTTATATGAACATTAGTAATAATCTCTGTATGGTATAAGATTACCAGGTCCAGCAGTGCATTATTTCTAGTTGGAGCCTCTATGAACTGTACTACAAAATTGTCTTGTAATAGGTTTATGAAGTTTTGCCCTTTAACCACTTAAGCCCCGGAAGATTTTACCCCCATTCCGACCAGGGGGTATTTTGCGATTCGGCACTGCGTGACTTTAACGGACAATTGCGCGGTCGTGCGACGCTATACCTAAACGAATTTGGCGTCCTTTTTTTCCCACAAACAGAGCTTTCTTTTGGTGGTATTTGATCACCTGTGCGATTTTTTGATCACGCGCTATAAACAAAAAAAGAGCGTCAATTTTGCAAAAATAGCAATATTTTTCACATTTTTTTATATGAAATTCCCCAAAAAAAAAATTTAAAAATCAAAATTTTTTTACTTTTTTGGCCAATTTGTTTTATGCTACCTATGTTTGGTAAAAAAAATCGCAAAAAGCGTATTTTGATTGGTTTGCGCAAAAGTTATCGCGTTTACTAACAAAGGGAAAGATTTCTGTCATTTTTGTTGTTTTTTTTTTTAACGTGTAATGGCGGCGATCTGCGATTTTTTTTGCGGTACTGCGACATTGGGGCGGACAGATCGGACCCTTGACTGACATTTTTGACACTTTTGGGGTTACCAGTGACATTTCTACAGTAATCAGTGCTATATATATGCACTGTTACTGTAAAAATACACTGGTAGTGAAGGGGTTAACTTTATTTGGGAGGGAGGGGCTGTGTGTGTCCCTAGGGGCGTGCTTTCTACTGTGATTGGCTGGGGCTTGAGCTGTATGGACACTGATCAACGGATCTACATACTAGATCCGAGTGATCAGTATCCTAACAGCAAGGAGAATGACAGGTGGCTTGTTTACATAAGCTGCCTGACATTCTCCCTCTCCCCCGCCGATCGCCGAGTGACCGGCGGACATCGGGTCCGCCGGTCACACGCGCGGGGGGGTCCGTGACCACGCGGGAGCGGGAGCGCGCCTCCGGGGGCGCGCGCTCGCTCCCTAGACCCTCACAAGCTAGTGACGTAGCCCTACGTCACTTTGCCTGTGAGGGGCTGACTGCCGACGTAGATCGGCGTTAGGCAGTCGGCAAGTGGTTAACTGTTTCTGCAGTGCCATTGCTCCAGTCAATTTCTAGGTAGGTAAAACCCCCCTATTATCACTTTCTCAGCCCTTGCGGCCCTTTTTTTCTGTGCAAGGTGCTAAGTCTCCACCTCCTCATTAACACTGGGTGGCCTATAACAATCTCTAATGATTACCTTTGTAGTACGCACAACCATGTGCTTCAGCCTCATTACACTCTCCATCAACTATATCCTCTTTCACACTCACTTTGAAATCACTTCTCACATAGAGACAGACACCGCCACATTTCCTTTTTACCCTGTTTCTCCAAAAGAAAGCATAGTCGGGAATATTAATAGCCCAGTCATGTGAATGGATTGGAGCAATTAGGAGCATGTTTGGATTAAGAGGGGGAAGAAAGACAAAAATGAAAAGATGGATGAATACTAGAATGTATTCGTTTAGTAAGGGGATTTTGGCATGTGGAGCTGGGAAGAGATTTACACTGGGTGATGCACAATGAATATTGGCACATACATGTGAGCACATTACCATAAGAGATGTTGAAATATTGATTGTATGGTGCATGTGGACATATTGCACAATATAGAGGTTTTTGTTTTTAAGAACACTATCTTAAGCTTTAAAGGAGAACATTTGAGATGACAGAAGAAACCACATATATTTCCTCTGAAACATATGAGCTTTATTTGACCTTTACTCGTGCTGAGTCAGATAGTCGGTTGAGTGTCTAAAATTACTACAAGAGTCTTGCATGTTGCTAAACAGCAGAAGCTTGCTAGTGGATTAAAGAAGTATAGGAAGTTGCAGATAATAAACAAGGCAATGCCCAAGTTAGCATCACATTTAGAAAAATGCCTAAATACTCTGCACAGTTAATGGCACAATGTACACATGTGGTAAAGCAAAAGCTAGGGAGGGAGGTATATTTGTTGGCTATAGTGCGTTTCAAAAGGGTTACAAAATTATTTAAAAATCTACAAAATGCACCAATAAGGTCACCAGGCACCAAGGGAATAAGGTTTAATCAGCTGAAGTGTAAGTATTATTGTGTCAAAAGACTCATAAATTGACACAATCTGACCCCAATCTGACCATCAATCAGGGCAAGAAGCCTCACTAGCACTGCAGAAAAAGAAACAGTACACCTGTGTTAAAGTAGTGTGTAACCTGTTTTCAATGAAAACCCACAGTCCCAACTTCTAGTCCCAAAAGCTAGAGCCAAGGATTCTGGGGAGTTCTAGAATGACCAGGCGCTTCATAAAGGGGAATTAAACCCTCCTATTCTTTACAGCCCAGAAAGCCGCTGTTTTAGCCTCTGTTTAACCACTTTAGCTCTGGAAGGTTTTACCCCCTTCATGACCACAGCATTTTTTGCTTTGCAGCACTGCACTATTTTAAATGGCAATTGCTCGGTCATGCAACACTACACAAATTAAATTTTTATAATTTTTTTTCACACAAAGAGAGCTGAGAATAGGAAATTATTAACATAATATCTATTATGTAGGCTTATGTGTTTCTCCTAAAATGTTGCTTTAAATTATTATACAGGTACACAACAATATCTCACCATATACAGTCCTTTTTGATAAAGAGATATAATGGACATGCTCATTATAAGTCAATCCTGATGATAACTCAGGGCTATCATTTTGGGGACACAGCCCAGTCAGAAAGCTGTGTGTTCTTGCTGGAGACTTCACCCCATATTGGGGGGACTACTTGCCCACAAGACTAGGAAAATGGGGACAGCTGTAGGAGACTGTGGAGACTGAGAAAACTGAGGTGGCTAGCAAGTCCAGGGGACTTGAGGAAGTCATTAGGTATCAGGAGATGTGAGAGCCCAGGGTGCTTGAGGACCCCATATAGAGAGACACCAGGGTTCTGGGAGAACCCCTACCTAGAGGTCAGGA
This sequence comes from Pelophylax lessonae, assembly GCF_965119305.1. Taxonomy (NCBI): domain Eukaryota; kingdom Metazoa; phylum Chordata; class Amphibia; order Anura; family Ranidae; genus Pelophylax; species Pelophylax lessonae. The sequence continues at coordinate 374,426,092 of NC_138770.1, forward strand.
GTGGGTCCATGGTGTAGGGTGCTGAAATGAAGGCTGGGTGAGCCAGAAAGCTGTGAGCTAGGACTAAAAGAGCAGTGGTGCTGCTGACAAGAGAGCCAGGTGGCTTGGCATTTTTCTGTTATTCAAAACAGGTAGAGTCTGATGTGATGTACACAGTCAGACGATTGGAACTAGCTTTTATCCTATGATTAATTGTACCGATGTTCATTATATGAGTGTGCATTTTATACTTTAATAAAAAGGTGATTGTGGTTTTGCTAGACTATGAAGTACAAAGTACAAGCATGCAAATCAAATGATTTCAAGTTATATTTGTTACGGCAACATTATAATTCCTTTACAAACATAACATGTTTATCCAGTACCTTAGTGCTAGCCTGAGAAACATACTTGAGATTACTCTGGATACTGATTTCTTCATTCTGTGAACCACTTGAGGTACACTATATTACAAAAAGTATTGGGACGCCTGCTACAAGCACATGAACTTTAATTGGAATCCCAGTCTTAGCCCTTTGGGTTCAATATTGAGTTGGCACACCCTTTTCAGCTATAACAGCTTCAATTCTTCTGGGAAGGCTGTCCACAAGGTTTAGGAGTGTGTCTATGGGAATGTTTGACCATTCTTCCAGAAGCGCATTTGTGAGGCCAGGCACTGATGTGGACAAGAAGGCCTAGCTTGCAGTCTCTGCTTTAATTCATCCCAAAATCAAGTTGAGGTCAGGACTCGCTCATCCATGTCTTTATGGACCTTGCTTTGTGTGCTGGTCCAAACCATTTGGTAAAGGGGGGATTATATGGTGGGGTTGTTTTTCTGGGGTTGTGCTTAGCCCCTTAGTTCCAGTGAAGGGACCTCTTAAGATGTCAGCATACTTTGGACAATTTCATGCTCCCAACTTTGTGGGAATAGTTTGGGGATGGCCCCTTCCTGCCCCAGTGCATATACAAGGTTCATAAAGACATGGATGAGCGAGTTTGGAGTGAAGGAACACCTTTGGGATGAATTAGTGTGGAGACTGCATACCAAGCCTTCTCGTCCACATCAGTGCCTGACCTCACAAATGCGCTTCTGGAAGAATGGTCAAACATTCCCATAGACACACTCCTAAACATTGTGTACAGCCTTCCCAGAAGAGTCAAACTGTTATAGCTGCAAAGGGTGGCCCAACTCAATATTCAATGTTCCATGCAATTGTCAGTTATAGTATTGCAGTGCCGTATCACAAAAAATGGCTGGTCATGAAGGGGGGTAAAATCTTCAAGAGGGCAAGTGCTTAATGAAGGCCATAGATAGCAATTTTAAAAGAGAAGTATGGGGTTTGCATTTTTTTTTTTTGTGAATCCAATGCTGCATCTGTCCCCCTGCCTGCTCTAACACTGAGAACCAAGCAATCAAATATTGCTGATGGCTCTGTTCTCACAGCTTTGTTAGCAGAGAGCTGGTGACTGTCAGTCACTGACTCTCTCCTCTGCTCCCCTCAGTTGTGGGGGGGGGGGGCGGGAGTGGTCAGCTCTGGCTGTCAGCTCGGTGCCGGTCCAGACATGTGGGCGAATCCTTATCATATGGTTGTGATCCTTTCCAGGCCTGGACTGGCTCTGTGGCATCAGCAGATAGCAGGCTTTAACGAACTTCACTCCTGCGATCCAAAGGAGAAGTACAGCCAAACAAGCTTTGACTGTGCTTCTCCTTTAACCACTTCCGGACCGCCTACCATGTATTTATGTCACTACTTTGAGGTTAAATACCAGAGTTATGGCAGCAGATAGGTAACATAACCCCGGTATACTTTTAAAGCACGTGGTTCGCTTTCACATAAAAGTGGTCCCAGTGGCGGATTCACAAGATCACTTTTATGGGCGTTGGGAGAGGTGCCCACCCCCCTCCTGCAGCTTCACAGTCATTTTCGCCACTTACCAGAGCCGTCTTTAGCAGGAAAAACAATCCAATTCCCTGTGTTTAAGGGCAGGAGTTCACAGTGGGATCATTTTTTTGGGCGGCGGGAGAGGTGCCTCTCCCTCCTGCTGCTTCTGGGTAATTTTCCCCACTTACTGAAGCCATCGGTAGAGGGGAAAATGATCCAGTTTGTCCATGTCCCCGGCCGGAGGTCGAGTGAGGGCAAGATGGCCCCCACTCAACTCTATGCCCTTGGAGAACCAGAGTGACATCAAACGTCACTTCTGCCCTCCGGCCTTAAAGGGCAATTTTTTTATTTTCATTTTTTTAAATTAAATTTGTTTTTTTTATTATTGCTTTAAAGTGTAAATGTGAGATCGAAGGTCTTTTTGATCCCAGATCTCACAAAAAAGAGGCCCTGTCCTGTTTATTTCTTTTACAAGGAATGTTTATAGGGACTGTGTAAAAATAAAAAGTAAAATAAATAATAAAATTTTTTTTTAAAGTACCCGGTCCCTCCGAGATTTCACGCAGAAGCAAATGCATACGCAAGTCTCGCTGCGATCATTAGAGAAAGAGCCATAATTCTAGCACTAGACCACCTCTGCCACTCTAAACAATCTATCTAAAGTAAATTTTTAAAACGACGCCTATGGAGATTTTAAGTACCAAATTTTGTCCCCATTCCACGAGCGTGTGCAATTTTGAAGCATGACATGTTAGGTATCAATTTACTCAGCGTAACATTATCTTTCACATTATAGAACAAAATTAGGCTTTACTGTTTTCTTATTTTTTTATTTAAAAACAGTGTGACATAAAGTATTGCAACAATCTCCATTTTATTCTCTAGGGTCTCTGCTAAAAAAAAAATAATGGTTGGGGGTTCTAAGTAATTTATCTAGCAAAAATGACTGATTTTAACCTCTAAACAACAAGTGTCAGAAATAGGCCTGGTCTTTAACCACTTTAAGACCGGAGGATTTTGCTACTTAATGACCAGGCCACTTTTTTCAACTTGGCATTGGGTGACTTTAACTGACAATTGTGCGGTCATGCGACGCTGTACCCAAACGAAATTTATTTCCTTTTTTTTCCACCAACAGAGCTTTCTTTTGGTGGTATTTGATCACCTCTGCGCTTTTTTTTTTTTTTTTTTGCGGTATTAATGAAAAATAGCGAAAAATTGACATTTTCTATTTTGACAGTTAAAAAATATCCAATATATTAAATTTTTGTCATAAATTTAGGCCAAAATGGATTTAGCTACATGTCTTTGACAAAAAAACTTCTCAATGAGCGTATGTTTATACACTTTAAGACCGGAAGATTTTACCCCCTTCCTGACCAGGCCATATTTTGCGATTTGCACTGCGTTATTTTAACGGACAATTGCTCGGTCGTGCAAAACTGTATCCAAATGAAATGTATGTTCTTTTTTCCCCCACAAATAGAGCTTTCTTTTGGTGGTATTTGATCACCTGAGCGATTTTTATTTTAAATTTTTGAAAAAAAGAGCGACAATTTTGAAAGAAAAAACAATATTTTTCACATTCTGATATATAACATCCCCCCCCCCCCAAAAAAAAAATTGAAAAATCAAGATTTTTTAACATTTTAGGCCAATTTGTTTTCTGCTACATATTTTTGATAAAAAAAACCCGCAATAAGCATATTTTAATTGGTTTGCGCAAAAGTTATCGCGTTTACTAACTACGGGAAAGATTTGTCATTTTTATTGTTTTTTTTTTACTAGTAATGGTGGCGATCTGCGATTTTTTGCGGGACTGTGACATTGTGGCGGACAGATCGGACCCCTTACTGACATTTTTGACACTTTTGGGGGGACCAGTGACATTACTGCAGTAATCAGTGCTAAAAATATGCACTGTTACTGTAATAATGACACTGGCAGGGAAGGGGTTAACACTGTTGGTGATCAAGGGGTTAAATGTGTGCCTCATGCTTACTGTCGTGTGTGGGGGGAGGGGGTTCTGTGACAGAGTCAGAGATCGCAGGTTCAGCTATTCTGAATCCTGTGATCTGTCCCTTTCTGTCACATAGAAGATCCACCTGCTTTGTTTATACAAGCAGGCGGATTTTCTCACTCTTTTCCGGATGATCGGGGAAGAGAGACAGTGATCGCTGCCTCTCCTCCTCCGGCCCGACTCCCGCTGTGTCTAAACACAGCGGGAGCGAGCCTCCGGTGGTGCGTGCGTGCCGCCGAGACAGCAGGGAATCCAGCTACGTAGGTCTACCTGGCTGGACCCAGGGCTGCCACTGTGCTGCAGTAGCAGCACAGTGAGCAGTCTTAAAGTGGTTAAGTGGTTAAATCAGTGTCAACCACTTTCAATTATAAAAGCGACTAAAGCATCCAAGGAACCTATCATGGTGTCAACAGGAACTGTTGATCATGGTTCTGTTCACCCATTTGGACTGGTTGAATGTAGATAAAAGGGTCTGGAAGAGGTTTTGTGATGTGGACACCTTAAGACTTTTCAAAGGTAAATACAGTATACTGTATACTATTTTGTTATTTATATAATGCACGTAATGAAGAAGATGCTATGACTAGATATTGAACCATATATTCTTTATAAACGAAAAACTAAACCACACACGTGAAAAATGATTCCTATGAAAACCACTTAAAGATTTAAAAAAAATGAAAATAAACCCTAAAGCAGACATTTCTTCTGGAGACACAACTGCACTATTTTATTTAGCTATAGACCCTAGCACAGTTTTATGTATGTCATTTCCTATAATTGCTAAATAAATTGCATGTCTTATTTTTTGCCGGCTTACACATTTGTTACAAATAAGGGTCTTGTGTTTATGGATAGTTTTTAAGATTCATGGGACTGTGCACCAGATAATTGCTTAGTGGATTTTAAAAAAGGCAATAAGAGGTAAATGAAAGCAAATATTGTTTTATTGTTTATAAGGCATTCCAATATTAGCAGGCCCATTCTGCTTAAATAAGATGTAATAAATAAAAAGAACAGGGAAAAGCACAAGGGTTAATACATATCTGAGGGAACTTATTATCGTAAAAAGTTTTACTGAGTGAAATAGGAATTTAGAAAATAGAGCTAATATGTTTAAGATGGTAGTTTATGTCCTAAAGGCTTCTAAATGTATTCAGACAACGAAATGCAATTAAATCACACAAAGCAGGTGAAATAACATTTCATCAGATTGTTACCTAACCGTGGGTAAACTGGGTGTTTTTCACAAATCCTATAATTTGTTTAAAACTTTTTTATTATATTGATGCAATTTGTATGCTGGCAGGAAGAAATTTAAGTTTTGTGATATGCCTGTGCTATATCTAAAAATATGCTGGTTTCATGATCGCTGTGCACTAAAAAGCTATGGAAAACACATTTTAGTTATTTTATTTAATTTATTAGCCATTCACAATAAGCCTAATAACTGCTTCCTAAATGCATTTTTATTAACAAATGTTTATTCCTTGGCTAGTGTACACAGATATATTTGTGTTCATTTCAGCAAGTAGTGTATTTTTGTGGATGATGAGTAATGTTGGGCAAACGGTTTGGCCCAAGCATGAGTTCAGGCAAAACATTGGCTGTTGGTTTGTTTGGCAATCACCCTAAATTTTTGGGCATTTGACTGTTTGTTCGGCCTGCCAAATGCCCCACAATGCACTGCACACCGTACAGTGTATTGGGAGCCCTGATTGGCAGAATCAACGAAGGCTTTGCCCAATCAGGGCACATAGTACTGTCAGAGCCATGATTGGACATAGTCATGATGACTATCTCCAATCATGGCTCATTGCTAATAGTCCCACCCCCACTATAAAACGTTCCTTCCCTGAGCAGCTACAGTGCTTTGCGAAAGTATTCGGCCCCCTTGAACTTTTCGACCTTTTGCCACATTTCAGGCTTCAAACATAAAGATATAAAACTGTAATTTTCTGTGAAGAATCAACAACAAGTGGGACACAATCATGAAGTGGAACAAAATTTATTGGATATTTCAAACTTTTTTAACAAATAAAAAACGGACAAATTGGGCGTGCAAAATTATTCAGCCCCCTTAAGTTAATACTTTGTTGTGCCACCTTTTGCTGCGATTACAGATGTAAATCGCTTGGGGTATGTCTCTATCAGTTTTGCACATTGAGAGACTGAAATTTTTGCCCATTCCTCTTTGCAAAACAGCTCAAGCTCAGTGAGGTTGGATGGAGAGCATTTGTGGACAGCAGTTTTCAGTTCTTTCCACAGATTCTCGATTGGATTCAGGTCCGGACTTTGACTTGACCATTCTAATGCCTGGATATGTTTATTTGTGAATCATTCCATTGTAGATTTTGCTTTATGTTTTGGATCATTGTCTTGTTGGAAGATAAATCTCCGTCCCAGTCTCAGGTCTTTTGCAGACTCCATCAGGTTTTCTTCCAGAATGGTCCTGTATTTGGCTCCATCCATCTTCCCATCAATTTTAACCATCTTCTCTGTCCCTGCTGAAGAAAAGCAGGCCCAAACCATGATGCTGCCACCACCATGTTTGACAGTGGGGATGGTGTGTTGAGTGTGATGAGCTGTGTTGCTTTTACGCCAAACATAACGTTTTGCATTGTTGCCAAAAAGTTTGATTTTGGTTTCATCTGACCAGAACACCTTCTTCCACATGTTTGGTGTGTCTCCCAGGTGGCTTGTGGCAAACTTTAAACAACACTTTTTATGGATATCTTTAAGAAATGGCTTTCTTCTTGCAGCTCTTCCATAAAGGCCAGATTTGTGCAGTATACAACTGATTGTTGTCCTATGGACAGAGTCTCCCACCTCAGCTGTAGATCTCTGCAGTTCATCCAGAGTGATCAAGGGCCTCTTGGCTGCATCTCTGATTAGTCTTCTCCTTGTATGAGCTGAAAGTTTAGAGGGACAACCAGATCTTCGTAGATTTGCAGTGGTCTGATACTCCTTCCATTTCAATATTATCGCTTGCACAGTGCTCCTTGGGATGTTTAAAGCTTGGGAAATCTTTTTGTATCCAAATCCGGCTTTAAACTTCTCCACAACCGTATCTTGGACCTGCCTGCCGTGTTCCTTGTTCTTCATGATGCTCTCTGCGCTTTAAACGGACTATCACAGTGCAGGTGCATTAATACGGAGACTTGATTACACACAGGTGGATTCTATTTATCATCATTAGTCATTTAGGTCAACATTGGATCATTCAGAGATCCTCACTGAACTTCTGGAGAGAGTTTGCTGCACTGAAAGTAAAGGGGCTGAATAATTTTGCACGCCCAATTTTTCAGTTTTTTATTTGTTAACAAAGTTTGAAATATCCAATACATTTCGTTCCACTTCATGATTGTGTCCCACTTGTTGTTGATTCCTCACAAAAAAATTACAGTTTTATATCTTTATGTTTAAAGGCTGAAATGTGGCAAAAGGTCGCAAAGTTCAAGGGGGCCGAATACTTTCGCAAGGCACTGTATTTGCAGTGTCATATTGGAGTGGCCATAGATAGAACAGGGATCTGTTCATTGCTACTAGCGATTTAGGTTGCTACAGTGTGCTATTGTGATTCTATTGTGAGTATAAAGTATCAGTGTATTGTGAATATAGTGATAGTGCAGAATTTTTTTGAGACGGCACATGATGGGATTTTTTAGGTGCTCATAAACAAGAGATTAAACATTGTATCTAAAAACAACTTTTTATTTCATGTATTCAAAGTTAAAAGACAGATATTATTAAAAACAACAAGACGAATTCATACAGTCACTGTACAAGGGTTTCCGCTCAACATGTTTCACCAAAATTGTGGCTTCTTCAGGAGACTTATACAGCCTTGTACATAGCATCACATATCCAGGAGGATGATACTGAAGATATGAGGTCTATTGGGATGCCATAACCACCTTTCTACAATTTGAGGCACCAAAATTCCAAAACCAAAGATTTAATTAATAGGAGTTGCCTCAATATAAATTGGCCCTCAATAAACAGAGGGGGAGAAAAGAACTTGCCAATTCCCAATTTGGATTGACCTGTTTGGTTTAAACAAGCAATTCAGACCATATACATCTGCAATGCCTTCAAGCTGGAATAATCCCCCAGATTTTCCATGTCACTGCTTGCAGGTATCCAACAGGGGTAGTGATAGTGCAGCGTGAGTGTAGTGCTACCTTTCACTTTTACTGTAGTGTCAGTTTAGTGTGTCAGGGCAAGTTTACTGCAGTATATTGAAGTGCGTTAGTGCACGTTTACTGCAGTATAGTTTTACTTCAGTATATTGAAGTGCGTTAGTGCACGTTTACCGCAGAATATTAAAGTGCGTTAGTGCACTTTTACTACAGTATATCAAAGTGCATTCATGCACGTTACCTGCAGTATATTAAATTGCATTCTTGCGTGTTTACACCAGTATATTTAAGTGTGTGTGTGCACGTTTACTGCAGTATATTGAAGTGCATTCTTGTGCATTTACACCAGTATATTTAAGTACATTAGTGCACTTTTTTGTCAGCATATTTAAGTGGGTTAGTGCACTTTTACGGCAGTATATTGAAGTGCATTAGTGTACTTTTATGGCAGTATATTAAAGTGTGTTAGTAGATTGGCAGTATACTGAAGTGTGTTAGTGCACTTTTACGGCAGTATATTGAAGTGTGTTAGTATATTGGCAGTATATTGAAGTGTGTTAGTGCACTTTTATTCCAGTATATTGATGTGTGTTAGAGCACTTTTACTGCATTATATTATAGAGCGTTCGTGCACGTTTACTGCAGAAGTAAGAAGTGCGTTAGTGCACGTTTATGTCAGTATATTGAAGTGCATTAGTGCACTTTTACTTTGGTATATGGAAGTGCGTTAATGCAAGTTTTACTGCAGAATATTGAAGTGAGTTAGCGCACTTTTACTACAGTATACTATAGATCGTTCCTGCACGTTTACTGCAGAAAATTGAATTACACTATTGCGTGTTTTCAGCAGAAAGATAAAGTGCGTTTGTGCACATTTACTGCAGTATATTGAAGTATGTTCTTGTGCGTTTACACCAGTATATTTATGTACGTTAGTGCACTTTTATGGCAGTATATTAAAGTGGGTTAGTGCACTTTTACGACAGTATATTGAAGTGCGTTAGTGCACTTTTATTGCAATATATTGAAGTGTGTTAGAGCACTTTTACTGCAGTAATATGAAATGCGTTAGTGCACTTTTACGGCAGTTTATTCATGTGCATTCTTGTACATTTACAGCAGTATATTGAAGTGCCTTGTTGCACTTTTACGGCAGTATATTGAAGTGAGTGAGTGAACTTTTATGGCAGTAAATTGAAGTGCGTTAGTGCACTTTTACTGATGTATATTGAAGTGTATTAGTGCACTTTTAATGCAGTATATTGAAGTGCGTTAGGGCACTTTTACTACAGTATATTAAAGTGCGTTAGTGCACTTTTATTGCAGTATATTGAAGTGCGTTAGAGCACTTTTACTACAGTATATTAAAGTGCGTTAGTGTACTTTTATTGCAGTATATTGAAGTGCATTAGTGCACGTTTACTGCAGTATAATAAAGTGCATCAATGCAGTTTTACTGCAGTGTATTGTAGTGTGTCAGTGGAGTGTGTCTGTGTAGTGAGTACTCAAGTTAATGTGCACCAAACACCACTTTCCATTATTTAAAGTGCATGCGAGTACACATTTACTTGTCTCTATTACAGTTCTGTAATAAGCCATCATGGGAGGCCAACAAGTAGAGGCAGACATTCCCATGGCACTGTGAGCGGAGCAGTAGCATCTGTGTCCACAGGCAAAGGTGGACGTGATCTTTCCTCAGGCAGGGCACCAATTCTCCTATTTAGTGATGTTGTCCATGCTATCCAGCCACAGCATGCAGATGAGGTGGTGGACCGCCTTACTAAACCATCCTCATCCTCCTCATCCTCTTTCACCCAAGTAAAGACTAGTGTGCAGTCCACCACAGCTGCCAGAGTGGCTTATTCTGCCTTCTTGTCCGCACATACTCCTGCCAAAGCCCTAGCATCTTGCATGGAGGAGTCAGATAAGTTATTTAAACACAGCATCAGCCACTTGCTTCTTGACGATGCACAGACATTACTTGATTTGGATGTTGATTCTGAGGTTGAGGAAGGTAGGAATATGAACCTAGAAAGAGGGGAGAACACTGGTAAACAACAAATTGGCAGTCATGTTCCCCCAGCTGCAGCATATTCCCAAGTTGAGGCGCTGCGGGGGTTAGTAATGCTTGTTTTGGAGTGTAAATGTAAGATCTGTTAACCACTTCAGTTCCGGAAGGTTTTACCCCCTTAATGATCAGGCCATTTTTTGCGATTCGGCACTGCAATAATTTAACTAACAATTGCGTGGTCATGCGATGCTGTACCCAAATACAATTGATGTCCTTTTTTCCCACAAATAGAGCCTTCTTTTGTTGGTATTTAATCACCTCTGCAGTTTTTAGATTTTGTGCTATAAACAAAAAAAGCGACAATTTAAAAAAAAAAAAACACAATATTTTTTCTTTCTGCTATAAAATATTCCCAATAAAATCTTTTTAAAAAAAACATTTTTTTTTTATATCAGTTTAGGCCAATTTGTATTCTGCTACATATTTTTGGTAAAAAAAAATCCCAAAAAATTGTTTTTTAAATTGGTTTGCACAAAGGTTATAGAATTTACAAACTATGGGAAAGATTTTTTTACTTTTTATTTTATTTCCTTTTATTTTTTTATTAGTAATGGTGGCGATTAGCGATTTTTAGTGGGATTGCGAGATTGCGACATTGTTGGGGACAGATTGGACCCCTAACTGACATTTTTTACACTTTTTGGGGACCAGTGACATTAATAATATGCACTGTTACTGCATAAATTACACTGACAGGGAAGGGGTTAACACTGTGGGTGATCAAGGGGTTAAGTGTGCCCCTAAATATGCTTGATAACTGTGGGGGGAGCGCTCTGTGGAAGGCACACAGTGATTGTGTGTTTCAGCTTAGCTTAAACACACAATCTCTCTGTGTCCATGTGACAGGAGAGCTGCCTGCTTTGTTTATATAGGCAGACGGCTCTTCTGTCAGTTTCCCTGAAGATCGTGGGAGGCCGGTGGAGATCGAGCCTGCTCCTCCCGCAGTCTGGCTCCTGCTGTGTCTATAATCACATAGATCTACATGATTTTGCTCAGCCGAGCTGCCCTGCCGCAGTAAATCTGGGTGGGGCAGTTGGCAAGTGGTTAAATTTGTGCCATTAACCATCATAATATTCACATAAATATTCTGGAAATTAATACAGATTTATGTCATTTTTATTGTTTTTTTTACTAGTAATGGCCGCGATCTATGTTTTTTTTTTGCGGGACTGCGGCATTGTGACGGACAGATCGGACCCTTAACTGACATTTTTGACACTTTTGGGGGTGCCAGTGACATTACTACAGTAATCAGTGCTAAAAATTTGCACTTTTACTGTAAAAATGACACTGTCAGGGAAGGGGTTAACATTACTGGTGATCATTGGGTTAAATGTATCCCTAGGGGCGTGATTCTAACTGTTAGGGGGCATTGCTTGTGCAGTAATCAAAGAGACGGCGGTGCGCGCTCGCCCCTCAGAGTCTCCTGAGCGAGCGATGTAACATAACGTCGCTTTGCCCAGGAGTGGCTGCCTGCTGCAGTAAAACTGCGGTGGGCGGTCGTTATGTTTGTTATGTATTCAGCCCCCAATCCTCTAATATCCAGATAATATACTTCCTTGTTGAAGGATGTTGACAAGTGGCAAGTATACTATAATAGGTTGTTCATTAATGCATATAAATATATATATGGTGCTTATAACAGTTGTATTAAACTAAAATACTAGTGAAATTTAGTGACTAAATACATATACAACTTTGCTATTTAAAGTGCATACAGAGTGTTTATCAAGTGATACTAGTGCTTTATATGCATTGATAATTGATAAATGAGACAGATCCAGATAGTATCACCTTTCTGAGAGGCTTGAGACACCCTTGTGGGGATTAATTTTTGGTGAGTGTGGGACCATTGGGGGAGCATGATTTGTTCACTGGAAGCACTGATCATTTTAAAGCACTGTGAAGAGCACTTGTCACTTTATTGAAGATCCAGATGGACTAATAATATTGTTTATTCATATATATAAGCAATGTGTTTAACGAGTTTCTAGCGATTTTCTAGTGATTCCCATGTTTTTTTTAATTTTTATATCACTGGCATAACACTTAGCAAGCACTGATAAAGGCACTCAGACAGTTTTCACAGGTAAATATTTTCACTTATATTTTCATTTATCAATTATCAATGCATATAAAGCACTAGTATCACTTGATGAAGCACGTATGCACTTTAAATTGCAATGTTTTATATGTATTTATTCAGTAAATTTCACTAGTATTTTAGTTTAATACAACTATTATAAGCACCATATATATACAGTATTTATATGCATGAAGGAACAACCTAATATAGTATACTTGCCACTATGGATGAGCTTTGAGTTTGAGTTGAAAGTAAGTTACACTTGAACATCGGGTGTTCGTGTGTTTGCTGAACACATGAACAAATAGGGTGCTCAGCGGGAAGTTTGCCCGCCGATGAGCGTCCCATAATGCACTGCGCTGGTGAAGTGAATAAATTACTGATGTGTTGACTTTCAACACATCCCCCCGATGAGGACACGTAGAGCCCTGGGTCAATACGTGTAGGGGAGGGGCCATACGCTAAAGTCTGCTTGCGGCTACGAGCAGTATTAGAGCTCACTAAGCGAACAGAACAGTGACACTCAGTTCGGGATTTTCGCCTGGACACCCGGGCTATGATTTGCAGCACCTAAAACAGTGTGGTGCACTTCAAGCACCTTATAAATGTAAGTGCAATACTTTTATTTAATAAAGCGCATATTTTATCAAAACGTTATTGGCACCTTTTCTTCGCCCAACATGAGCCATCCTGGAGGGTTATGAGCACCACGGCACCACCATAGGAGAAGCAAGCCAGGATTCAAAGCATTTGGATCACACACAAGCTTTCCAATTACCGAGCTCAATTGGCAGGCATTAAGGTGAGGCACCCACCTGAGGGGGGGGGGAGCACAATATATTGAGGTGATATTGAGCCTGTTCACTACCAGGATATCCCTAGGCACCGGTGATTGGGACACACTTCCATATATAGGAGCACCTTATTGTTGAACGCACATTTGCTGGAACCTGCCAAATAGCCAGACTGGGATTGTGCTAACCCTGGGGTAAAGTCCCATCTTTGAATTGTGTGTTTCCTTATGTTTAGTTTATGCTGTTGTGCGTAAGACAAGTGGACTTTTTGTGTTTCATTTTGTTTTGCTGCTGGGATTGTTTCCTTGTGTTTGCCTAAAGAAAAAATAAACACCTTTTTTGTTTAAGTTAAACAGCTTTGCACATGGTCCCGTGGAGCTATAACCCCCACACTTTACAGGGGTTAAACTTCTAGGGAGATTAAAGGGTTAACCATGTGCCTAGCCAGTGTTTTTGTGTACTGTTTTAGGTTATTTTGCTAAGGGAAGTGATGGGTTTTATTCCCTGCTTTGCAGGGACACAAAATCCATCCCTTCCCCACTGTCAGAACGAAGATCTGCCTTGTTTACATAGGATGATCTCCATTCTGTGTGTTTTACCTATGATCGGAGGGTGCCCTCAGAAATCAAGTGCCCGGCACCTGCAGATCAGCTTCTGCTATGATTAATCACAGCAGAGGCAGCCAGCCCACGGCATGCCCCCTGCAGGCAGAAGAGCAGAATCACGTATATATATATATATATATATATATATATATATATATGTGTGATTCTTCACAGGAAAGCCGCTCTGTAGCAGCAAATCTGCTATGGGGCAGTCCTGAAGCAGGTAATAGGTAGAGCTGGGAGGATAACAAATGCAGGCTGTTCTTTAAGCTGCCATAATATGCACAAATGGCTTGTACTCTTGTTCTTTATTATTATTATCTAGATTTAGTGTTCTGTTTGTATTTGACTTTCCAGGATTACAACCACTTGAAGGAGAGGCCTTCAAGGTGGGGCTTTCAAGTACCTATGGTAGTCTTAAAACTGATACCTGTGTCCTTGTAAAGCCCCTACTACCATAGTCAAGACTAGGCCCTTACCCTCCTAGAAGTCCCATTTCTTCAATGCAACTTTCAAATGCCAAGGCCCACCAAAGTTTGGGTATTTGATATTACAGTAGTTGGCCTGGGCCTAAAATCCAAGGGGTTTGATTATCAATTAATATGGGTACTATTGTTACTTTAGGCCAGGTCAGGTTTACTTTAAAAAAAAATTCAGGTTTGTTTAAACCTCCTCCCCTCTGAAGCAAAATAGGATCATTTATGAAAAACTGGAGCTCACTGTAACTATTTTCTTGAGTGGAGCTACTGTCTTAAAGTGGTGGCGCTATTGAGTACTGCTCTTTTCAAAGAGGCACCACAGCCTACAGAGAGAGCAGAGCAACTGGCTGGAACAGTATCACAGACAGTAAGAGGGGCAGCAGGGCATCCTGGAAGTGACACTGACGACATCCACCATGGCCAATATGTTAGCAGAGCAGAGAACAGCCTTTCTTTGAGTTGGAGTTAGCGCTGGCTTTATCTAACAAAAGCCCCAGAATTTCAGCAGCCCCCCAAACCAACAATTGCTCTTTATGTCCTAGTTGCTACAGAGTTTTCTTTTTAGTCGCCATGGTGACCTGGCATCCCGGAATTATCCAGCTCTGCTTTAATGGGTATAGGCTTTTATTGTTTTCTTTGAATGGATGGGAGTTACACATTCATATCCCTGTAATTCACAAAAATCGTTGTTTCATTTATTTGACAGGGAACATGTTTTCATATAGAACTTTACATTTGAAATTCTGTGAAAAGCACAAATTTATTTCATGTTTTATATTAGTAAACAAACATATCTGTTGAGAAAAAAATGTTTTAAAACATTTGCACACACAGACTGTGCTGTTTTCCTTTTAAATTCACGTGTTGGCAGTCATGAAACATTTATATAGAAGTGTTCTTCCAAAAATGTGGTCACCTATGTAGGACAAAAAAGTAATTTGATGAGACTGAGCTGCTTGGATGCCAGCCAGTGAAGTGCTTAAGAAAGACTAAACATATCATTTAAACCCTAAGGCTTTTTACAGAAGAATAACTGCATCTTAATTTAAGCAAAATGATAAGTCTAATAATACTACAGTTAGGGAAACTTAAAGAATATATGAAATGGCTGACCCATGCACCCAAACTATTAATGTTTTAAAAGAAACAGTGAATAAATCCCATTAATCAAGCATCTCCTGAGCCTTAAAGAGGAAGTAAACCCTCCTCTGCAACTTTTACCTATAGGTAAGCATATGATAAGGCTTACCTATAGGTACTGTAAATATCTCCTAAACATGTACCGTTTAGGAGATATTTACCTTACATGAAGCCAGTGACGTCACTGGTGCATGCGCTCTGAAGGAACGGCCGCTGGTGCTGATATAAAATATCAATAGATGTAATGGCATACTGTGAAAAAATAAGTATACCCTTGTTTTCAGGACCACCACTTTCTTGCCTCAAGTGCCTATTTTAACCCCTTCGTGACCAGGATCAAAATGAAGCTTGATACCCAAGCCCAATTTTGCAACAAGTGTCAAGTATACTTCGTGTACCCGGGTAGCTTTTTCCAGGACAGATTGGGCTTTTATTTGGTGTAAAATGTTAATGGATATCGCCTGATTTTTTTAAAATTATTATCAAAGGAAAACTGGCCCAAAATAGTAAAAAAAAAAAATCTTTTTTTTTTTTTTTAAATTTAGCTGGATATTTTTAAACCATGTACTACCACAAAAAAAACCTGAAAAAAAAATTCTCCTACTCTTTACAATCATGGCGATACCATGTGTGATTTGTTCTCTGTACCTGTAGTAGGGCCAAGAAACAATAGTATGTATTTTGTTTTTTTTTTTTCTCCTACCTAAACACACTGACACTAACACTCACACTGAAAGTAAGGGCCAGTTCACACTACATGCAGTCCAGTGTGTTTTTTTTTCTGCATCAATAACGTATGGAAAGTAGGTTATATGGTTTCCAATGGCATAATTCTCACCAGGGCTTGCAGTTCCAGTGTGTTGCAGTTCCAGAAAAAAAGTAGAACATGCTACATTTTTCCTCCACTGGACTGTACTGGAACGCTGTAAAACGTATCAAAAATGCCCTGGAACGCACTGGAATGCACCAAAAACACACTGGAACACATATGTGTTTATTTAAGGTTAAGAAAAAAGGGGGGGGGGAATGCACTAGACTACATAAAAAAAAAACCAAAAACACATAACAAACTAACTGGAATGCATCAAAAACGCGTCAAAAACGTGCATGCAGAAAAGCATCTGGAGCGCATCTGGACTGCGTTTCTATGGTGTGAACAGGCCCTAAATATAAAACCTTTCTTTCCGGGTGTGCATGCGCGGGAGCTCCGGGATGGCGGCTTAGTCCCGGAGCTCCACGCCTCTCCGCTCAGCAGCGGGCCCCTGCTCCGGCATCACTAGCTCTCTAGCCCCACCACTTAAACCACCGATACAGCGGCACTTACCGATCCGGCCCTGCATGTCGGCGGGCCCCCGGAGAGAGGTCTCTCGCCGGCTTCCGTTCTCACCACAGAGGGACCCGGCCAAGATGGCAACCGCCCCTGCTTTCTTCTCAGACAACCGAGGCAACCAGGAGGTAGGGGACATAGCAGCTGCCATTCTCTCTATACCACCGGCCACACCGGTGCCCTGGCCCTCCCCAGCAACCCCCACTTATGATCTACAGGTTCAGTTTGCCTCTCCAGCCTCCACAGAATCCCTGCTAAGCAGAGCCATGGAGCAGACCCCTGGGTTGCCTGATATGCTGTCACCTGAGGCCCTGGCTCCACAGCATCCACTAGGCCCGCAATTTAAGAGCCACTTCCCTGACATTTCTCTCCTCATGAACAAGTTTTCTGAGATGCTGGCTACAGGATTGGCACATCCTGCCTCACAGATCACAGGTTCTATCAAAGCTGATCTGCAAAATACAGGCACCAGGATTGAAACCATTGAGAATACTATTGATCACACTGTGACAAGAACCGCTTGTATTCAGACTCTTCAGGAACAATTGGACACTGCACTATAAAAATTGGACGATTTGGAGAACAGGAGTCGCCGTCTAAATTTCAGAATTAGGGGGATCCCTGAGTCTATTAAAGATGTTCCCGATATGGTCAAAATGTTTATTAAGGACATTATCCCAGACATTCCCGACCACCGCCTGGAGCTCGATAGAGCGCACAGAGCCCCCCAATCACCCCGTAAGGACGGCCTTCCCAGAGATGTGATTGTTAAAACTCACTACTATGGGGTCAAGGAGGAGATCATGAGGAAGAGCAGGGGCAAGGATGACCCCTCCATTCAAGGTCACAAAATTCAAATCTTTGCAGACCTCTCTCCTATTACCATTCAGCGTCGCAGAGACCTGAAACCATTGTTATCACTTCTCTCCACTAAATCCTTAAAATATTGGTGGTCCATTCCCTTCAGACTGAACTTTCTCTTCCAGAACAAAACCCATGGATTTTTGTCCTTTCAAGATGGTGAACACCTGCTTCTTCAACTAGGACTCATTTCCAGGGATCCTTCCCCCTCCTCCTCTAACCCGAAACGGAAATCCTTCAAGCGACCTCCGCCGATCAGCCCATTATCTTCAGTCTGGAACAAGCAACAATCAAAACGCCACCGTGATGTCAAGCCTCCCTGATGTTCCTGATCGATCCAGAGTGTCATTCCGCTCATTCCTTGTGGATGCATCTCCCTCACCTGGAACGGGTTAACCATTAACACTCCCACTTTTTTTTAATTTTTTTCCTTTTTGCTGTTTTTGAACTGGACATTATCTGTCTTAACCTATGTTTTAAATCTGATTTGCCTTTTTGGTTTATCATACTGTTTGGGGCACCGGTTCATGTTTTTTCTACTGACTGGTCCCAAGTTTTGTGCTGAGATCACATATTTTGCCTTAACACTGCCTTCAAATGTACTGCTGTAGCAGAAGCCTCTCCTTCCGTACTTATCTCTCCTTCCCCCTCCCTTCCCTTTTCCCCCTTTCTCCTCACTCCCTTTCGCCCTCCTCATATACTTCTGCTCTGCATTATATCGGGGCGTCCACAAAATTTGTTTCCCTTTTTTGACCGGGCTGGGGCCCCATGCTCGGAGAGGTTTTATTGCGTACATTCCTGTAGGTGCTGGGAAGATCTTCATTTTCCTTGTTCCTACAGGACTGCACCCTATCTGGTATAGGGTGCCACTACAATCCTGGCTAGGGGGCATGGGATTTATCCCCTGCCTCCCTAACACCATGCCAGGCTCTGTCCTTGCATGTTTCTTGCTTTTCTCTCCCACCCTTGCTCTCCCTTTTCCTTCCTCTCTAACTCTCTTTTTTCTTTTTTAGCGTCCCATGGTCCGATCCCTTCTTCGATTTGAGTCTTCAGTTTTTCTTGCATCCTTCTAGATTCCTGCTCGAATTCCTCGTACCCTGTCTCAGTATTGTACATGGCAGCGCACACTCCTCGATTCTACGATGACGGTGTCAGTTACCTTGGTGGAGGCCGAAGTGCTGAGAGGGCTTCCCTTGCAGCTCGGTGCGGATCACCCCTGGTGGTGAAACAGGAGATGACACGTCCCAAGGAGCACTGGATGCGGATGGATCCCGGATGGATGGATGGATGGTGATTAGGACCGCTTCCAGGAGATCTATAGATGCTCAGAGAAAAGAGACAAGGTTAATGCCAGGCCGAGGGTCATACACAGTGAATCAGTCCGAGGAAATGGAGGTACAGAGGGGTAAGACAAGGAGAGAATCCGTGGAATCCAGGCCGATGTAGGTACACAGAATATCCAGCAGAGGTATGGTTCAGGCAAAGAGTCGTCAGGCAAGCCGAGGTCAAACAAGGAGAAGTGCAGATGGGTCAAGGAGCAAGCCGGGTCAAAAGCAGGAACGCAGATAAACAAACAGGACACAGGTACTAGAGCTGATGATAAACCAGCACTGAAGCACAGCCAGAGAGTGCTTTATATAGGGCCAGGGCTGGGGAGATGGGCGTGGTGACACACCTGATCTGCCTCCAGCGTTCTATTGTTGCTGAATGGCAATTCCTTTCCTGACAGTGCCCCCCCCCCCGAGGGGCAGCCTCTGGATGCCCTACGACCACACTTTCCCGGAAACTTGTTGTGAAACTCTCTCAGGAGTTTAGGAGCATGTATGTTGCCTAATGGTTCCCAAGAATTGTCTTCCGGCGGGTATTCTTTCCATTTGATTAGATATTGAGTGCGATTGCCTTTCTGTCGACAATCTAGGATGGTCTCGACCTCGAATTCAGTCTCCCCTTCTACCGAAACTGGAGGAGGTGGTAACTCTTCTCTTCCAGGGTAGGGGCTTGGTATCGCCGGTTTAAGCAGCGAAGCATGAAACACCGGATGGATCTTAAGAGAGCCAGGCAGGATTAACTCAAAGGCTACAGGATTCACTATTCTTTTGACCTCAAAAGGACCGATGAATCGGGGCCCCAACTTCTTGGATGGGCAAGACAATCTTAGATTAACTGACGAAAGCCAAACCTTGTCTCCCACCTTGTATGCTGGGTTCTCCTTCCGTTTGAGATCACAGAACTTTTTATAGGCCTGTTGTGCCTTCAGAATATTGTCCCGTAACAACTGGAGATTAGCTGCAATGGCCGCTAGCCGATCATGGACTGCGGGAACTGTAATTTCCTGATCCAGATTGGGCAAAAAGGAAGGATGGAAGCCATAATTAGCCCAAAATGGGGTTTGGTTGGTTGCGGAGTGCACAGAATTATTATAGGCGAACTCCGCGCATGGAAGCAGGGAGGTCCAGTTGTCCTGAGCACTGGTGCAGAAGCATCGGAGGTACTGTTCCAGGGTTTGATTTGTTCTTTCAGTTTGCCCGTTGCTTTGTGGATGATAAGCAGATGACAGGGACACTTCAACCGCCAAAGATTTACAGAGCTCCTTCCAGAACCTAGAGGTAAATTGAACGCCTCGATCCGAGACTATATTGTTCGGAAGTCCATGAAGCCTGACCACCTCTTTGATAAATGTATTGGCTGTCTCCAAGGCAGAAGGGGTACCCATCATTGGTAGGAAGTGAGCCATTTTAGTGAGTCGGTCTACGACCACTAAGATGGTAGTAAACCCTTCTGAGGGTGGAAGCTCGACTATAAAGTCCATAGATAGACCCTTCCAGGGTAGTTCCGGAATTGGCAATGGTCTTAACAGTCCCCATGACTTTACTTTTGCCCCCTTGTTGCGTTGACAGGTGATGCAGGAATCTACATATGTTTTGCAGTCCTGGTGTAATTTAGGCCACCAAAAGTGGCGTTGAATGAGTTCGAAGGTCTTCCTTACCCCAAAATGCCCTGCAAGTTTGTGGTCATGCAAGGTCTTGAGGACCATCAATCTCACTTGTGTGGGAACAAAAATTTTCTCCTGAAACCAGAGGAACCCTTCCCGCTTATGTAGAGATTCGGCTTCTTGTCCTGTATAATGGGTAGAGGCTTGCTGAATTGAGGACCGTAAGTCCGTATGGATCAGAAAAAAGTTTTGAGCCGACAGGATGGTATTGGGCTCTGTTGTATCGGGAGTGTCTGGAAACATCCGGGACAGGGCATCCGCTTTTCCATTCTTAGACCCTGGCCTGTAGGTAATGTGGAAATTGAAGCGGGAGAAAAATAAGGCCCACCTGGCTTGCCGAGGTCTCAACCGTTTGGCAGCCCTCAGATATTCGAGATTCTTGTGGTCCGTGAATATCATAATAGGGTGCACTGCCCCTTCCAACAGGTACCTCCATTCCTCCAGGGCAGATTTAATGGCTAGAAGTTCTCGATCCCCCACATCATAATTCCTCTCAGGAGGTGACATCTTCCGAGAGAAAAATGCTACTGGGTGTAGTAAGGCCTTTGTGCCTTGTCGCTGGGACAGAATAGCCCCCGTGGCTACTTCTGAGGCATCTACCTCGAGAATGTAGGGTAAAGCTGGATCTGGATGTTGAAGAATCGGAGCGGTCACGAACAGGCTCTTTAATTTATCAAAGGCTAACTGGGCCTCTGGCGACCAGCGGAAACGGATCTGCTGACGTGTTAGCTGGGTGATGGGTGTGACAATTGTTGAGAAGCCTTTTACGAATCTTCTGTAGAAGTTAGCGAAGCCCACAAATCGCTGAACTCCTTTCTTATCCGTGGGGGCTGGCCGCTCCAAAATTGCCTTCACCTTCTGAGGATCCATCGAGACGCCCTCTGTTGAAATAATAAGCCCCAGAAACTGAATAGATCCTCTCTCAAATTCACACTTCTCCAGTTTCACGTAGAGCCCATGTTTCCTCAGGGTGGTTAGAACTTTTTTAACATGAATCCGATGAAGTTCTAGAGAGGGGGAGAAGATCAGGATGTCATCTAGGTAAACAATTAAGAAGTTATCCAGAAATTCACGGAAAATGTCATTTACCAGATGTTGGAAAGTGGCCGGGGCATTGCACAGCCCGAATGGCATGACCAAATATTCATAGTGGCCAAAACGGGTTCTAAATGCAGTTTTCCACTCATCCCCCTCTCGGATGCGGATAAGATTGTATGCCCCTCGGAGGTCTAGTTTAGTAAAGACTCGAGCATTCCGGAAGCGCTGGAACAATTCTGGAATTAGCGGGAGAGGGTAGCGGTTTTTAATGGTAACTTTGTTGAGTTCCCGGTAATCAACACAAGGTCTTAACGTACCGTCCTTCTTCTCCACAAAAAATATTCCAGCGCCAGCTGGGGAGGATGAGGGCCTGATGAACCCCTTTTTCAGATTCTCATCGACATAGGACCGGAGAGTTTCTAATTCCTTTTCAGATAGGGGGAAGATCCTTCCAAAAGGGATCTCAGCCCCTGGGAGAAGCTCAATGGGGCAGTCGTAGGGCCTGTGAGGGGGTAGAACATCAGCTTTCTTTTTGTCGAAAACATTCTTAAAGTCCCGGTAAGCTGCAGGAATGTCTTCGGAGGAATCTGAGGCCGGCTGGATGGCTAGGCAAGTGGCAGGAGCTTGGGATTCAGAAGGGAAGCAATGATCCAGGCAGTATTTGGATGAGAAGGAAATCCTCTTCTTAATCCAATCAATCTGTGGATTGTGGGCTTGGAGCCATGGTAGGCCTAGGATGACCGGGAATAAGGGAGAGGACAGGACATCGAAGCGGAGGAGCTCTTGATGACCCGAGTCCGTGGTAGTAAGGACCGGGTATGTCTCCCTGGTCACGGGTCCGGAACTAGGCAGGGATCCGTCGGCCAGGAAAACTTGAAGCTGTTGCTCCTTGGCTTGCAGGGGTACCCCTAGCTTCGCAGCTAGTGTACAATCCAGGAAGCAACTGCAAGCTCCGGAATCAATAATTGCCGTGAGCTGGATCCTCTCTTCTGCTACCTGTAGGGAGACAGGAAGGATAAGGTGAGCAGGGGATGGCTCAGAGACCTGACAGTTCGGGACAGACCGTGAACAGCACTTACTAGGCCTCACAGGACAATTGCGGAGGAAGTGGCCGGAAGTTCCGCAGTATAGACAGAGGTTCGCCTGGCGACGGCGTTGTCTCTCTTCGGGGGTCAAGGAGGAACGAATGAGCCCAATTTGCATAGGTTCCCCGTCTGCCGGGGCATTGACAGCTGGTCCTGGTAGAGGAGAGGCCATAAATGGGACCTTTGGCATGACCCACGTGGCTCGAGACCCTTGAAGGCGTTCTGAGCGTCGCTCCCGCAGACGCCTATCCATTTGGATGGCAAGAGCGATTAGATCCTCTAAGGATGCAGGTGTTTCTACCCGAGCCAGCTCGTCTTTTAAAGCTTCCGAGAGGCCATGACGGTACTGGTATTTTAATGCTGCCTCGTTCCAGTCCGTGTCGGCTGCCCATCTACGGAAGTCTACCGTATAGTCCTCGGCCGGGCGTTTGTTTTGCTGGAGGGCATGCAGGGCCGATTCTGCTGTGACCGTACGCTGGGGATCCTCGTATAATTGGGCCATAGCCTCAAAGAAAGAGTTTGTGGAATTCAGGATTGGACTCTTCTGTTCCAAGAGATTGTGTGCCCAAGTCTGAGGTTCTTCGGCCAGTAGGGAAATTATGAATCCCACCTTAACGGACTCAGAGGAAAAGGTCCTAGGTTGAAGGGCTAGGTATAATAAACAAGCATTCTTGAAGGCCCTGAATTTCCTACGCTCCCCACGGAAGCGTTCCGGCGTGGGCACCCGTGGTTCCAGGGGCGGAGCTGAAGCCGAATGGCCGGAGCTAGCTTGGTCCGGTTGGGCCGTAGCCGGCAGCGAGCTAGTGGTTGGCTGATTCGGATCAGGTGGAGGAGAAGGGCCGGCCATGTTGAGTACTCGACCCTCTAGCTGGAAGTACCCATCTTGTAGCCTTTGCACAGCTTGGGTCAGGGCTGAAACCTGCTGGCATAGGGCCTCGAGCTGGGAAGCACCTCTGTCGGCCTCTGACATGGCTGGTTTATGCTGTCAGTTACCTTGGTGGAGGCCGAAGTGCTGAGAGGGCTTCCCTTGCAGCTCGGTGCGGATCACCCCTGGTGGTGAAACAGAAGATGACACGTCCCAAGGAGCACTGGATGCGGATGGATCCCGGATGGATGGATGGATGGATGGTGATTAGGACCGCTTCCAGGAGATCTATAGATGCTCAGAGAAAAGAGACAAGGTTAATGCCAGGCCGAGGGTCATACACAGTGAATCAGTCCGAGGAAATGGAGGTACAGAGGGGTAAGACAAGGAGAGAATCCGTGGAATCCAGGCCGATGTAGGTACACAGAATATCCAGCAGAGGTATGGTTCAGGCAAAGAGTCGTCAGGCAAGCCGAGGTCAAACAAGGAGAAGTGCAGATGGGTCAAGGAGCAAGCCGGGTCAAAAGCAGGAACGCAGATAAACAAACAGGACACAGGTACTAGAGCTGATGATAAACCAGCACTGAAGCACAGCCAGAGAGTGCTTTATATAGGGCCAGGGCTGGGGAGATGGGCGTGGTGACACACCTGATCTGCCTCCAGCGTTCTATTGTTGCTGAATGGCAATTCCTTTCCTGACAGACGGCAACCGTGAGTACTGATTTCTCTCTACAGGTCGCATCACACAATGTCCAGGGTCTCAATTCTCCATTGAAGAGGCGAAAGGCATTCCAACATTATCACTCCCAGGGACTTGAGGTCCTCTTGCTTCAGGAGACCCACTTCCTGGAGTCATACAGGCCTAAATATGTCCACCATAAATATCCAGTCTTTTTTCTAGCCAATGCACCCTCTAAACAGAAGGGAGTAGCAATTTTTTTTTTCAAAAACTGTAGTATCCTCTCACACTCATACAATAACAGACCCCCAGGGAAGGTACATTTTGGTTAAGGGTTATATTGGCGGTGTTTTATATACCTTTGTTTCCTTTTACGCTCCTAATAAGGGTCAGACGTTTTCTGTTCCAGGGTGCTCCCTCTTCTCACCACCCATTTTGAGGGTAAGCTCATTGTGGGAGGTGATTATAATTTAGCTTTTGACAACGCTCTAGATAAATCCAGGAAAGGACCCCAATGCTTGCGCAGACCCCCTAGACAAAGCCTTCAAGTAGCCAAGCTTATCCATTCCTTGGGTCTAGTTGACATTTGGCGAGAACTCAACACCTCCACCCCGGATTACACTCACTTTTCAGCTCCTCACAACACACTAGCCAGAATTTATTATATTTTTGTCCCTACCACAGACATCCCCTCAGCACTAAAGTCAGTTATCAGAGACATACCCTGGTCTGACCATTCTTTAGTGCTCCTTAAACTCAAAAGCCCTCCCTCACGTACAAGCCTGTCTCCATGGCGTCTTAACAAATCTCTCCTGAACAAACCGGTGTGGAAATCCACAATAGAAAAACCCATCCAAGAGTACTTCTCCCTTAATGACTCATAGGACATAACCCCCTCCTCTCTATGGGGGGCTCACAAAACGGTCATCAGAGGCCATATCATTCAATAAGGGGCTAAACTTAAGCGCAAACGTTTGAAATTAATAATCTGGAAAGGGAATACAAGTGACTGAGCATGACGCATAAACGTAACCCAACCTCGGATTCCCTGGGCAAACCTTATGCGGTAAAGCTTTCCCTTAATTTGGCACCAACTACCAAGTCAGTAAAGAGTTTACAGTGGCAAAATGGGCGCCTGCTGGCTATGCAGGATAAAATAGGACCTAGGCTTGCTTCTAAATTGACACCAAAATACAAGATTGTATCTATGCCCAAAATCAAGGATCGGACTGGGGTGCTCACGAGGAATCCTTCCTTGATTATGGCTACCTTCCAATCCTTTTATTCTACCCTTTATGCTGACCCTAAGCCTTCCCAGGAACAAGATATTGAAGCCTTTCTGGGACGGGTCCCCCTCCCCCGACTCAGTAGGAAATCGTGCTCCCTCCTAGAAGAGCCCTTTTCCGAGAAAGAAATCCTGGTTGCGATTAAAGCTTTACGCAAAAACTCTACACCGGGCCCCGACGGCTTCTCCAACCTATATTACAAGTCTTATTCTGAAACACTCGCCAGGTTCTTCAATTCCCTTAGAGACACGGAACCTCTGGACCACTCCATGAATGTGGCATTTATATAAGGCATCCCAAAACCGGGTAAGGACCACTCAGAAGTTAGCACTTACAGGCCCATTTCCCTTAATATTTTTTTTTCACTTATACATTTTTATTAAGGATTTGAGATAGGACCATACAACCAAAAACATACATTATAATCATGTAATTTAACAATGTAGGAAAAAGTAGGGTTCTTACATCATTTTTAATACAAATATCTAACAATCACTATCTCTTATCTAAGCTTATCCATAATAGCCTACTTTTATTTCTATACAACCAATTTGACTTCATAATAAAGCTACAATAGCTCCAAATCCAGTTTTTCTTCTTTTATGTATAACTAAACAACCCAAAAAAAAAAAAGCCCAAAGAGGAGGGAAGGGGAAAGAAAGGGGGGGGGGAGGGATATTAATCCCTTCCATTTCCTGGTTGGGCGCTTGTTTCGTCTACCCAAAAAAAGGAAAAAAAAAAAAAAGAAGAAAAATACTCGTCACTTATACCGTACTTTCATACTATTTTTCAGTCTATTAATGCTAAACCTTCTCTCGATAGTATAAATAAGTTCCATGCTCCCCACGTCTCTATATATTTTTCCCTCTTATGTTGAGCTGTCATTACTAGATCCTCCATTTTGTTTATTTCCTCTATTTTCCGAATCCAACCTGCTATTGTTGGAGGTGTTTGTTTTTTCCAATTAAGAGGTATACTAAGTCTGGCCGCATTTGCTAAATGACATATTACCGATTCTCTATATTTCCTCATTGATAAGTTATTTAGTTGTAGCAAAAAAAAAGCCAGATCTTCTGGGATCTCAATTTCTGTAAATTTTTGCATGATCTCTCTAACCTTTTTCCAAAAATCCGTCAATCTAGGGCAAGACCAAAAAATATGAATTAACGTGCCCTCCTCCACCAAGCAGCGCCAGCATCGATCTGAGTTATTAATCGAGATTTTATGTAATTTATATGGAGTGTAATACCACCTCGTCATTATTTTGAAATTAGTTTCTTGATATTTAGTACATATAGAGGATTTATGGACAAGATTGATCATACTCTGACGCTGTTCCGGTGAGAAGACCCGAGACAGCTCCCTCTCCCACTTATTAAAATAAGATAACTGACATTGCCTTTCAGGTGTATTTATCAAATCATATATTTTAGATAACACATGATAAATATTTCCTGTATCTGAACAGTATCTTTCAAAGGTTGTTGTAATTCTGAGGGTTGGGGATTGAACAGAAAAAGTGTGATAGTTGAAGTGCATTCCAGAAAGGAAGTCTAAAAATATCCATCTCATTCATTAATGTCTCCAGAGAAGGCCATTTATCTTCCCTTAAGAAATGTATGACTTGGAAATGACCTGCCGTACTAAGAGATCTAAAAGATTGTGCCTCAAAGATTGTGTTCCCCAAAATTGGGAATAATGGCGAATCATGTGAGGATAGAGAGTTCTGAAAGCATAATTGTGAACAAATTTGTAGAGTTGTACCATTTCTCTTAATATTAATCTTAAACTCCTAACACAAATTTTAGCTACTCGGCTCTCCAGCTTTATTCATTCTTATATTCACAAGGATCAGGTAGGCTTCATCCCAGGCCGACAAGGGACCGACCAAATTAGAAGAGTGATCGAAGTGGCTACTCTTCTGCATTCGGGCTGGGATGGAGCCCCTTCCCAAGAGGGCTTCCTCCTATCCTTAGACCTACACAAGGCCTTTGACTCACTCTCTTGGCTGTTTCTCTTCTCCACATTGGAGAAATGGGGCTTTGAACCCTCCTTTTTGGCCATTCTCCGGGCTTTGTGCTCCCACCCCTCAGCCCGAGTCAGAATGTAAGGCCTTTATTCTGATTCCTTTAATTTTCACAAGGGTACACGGCAGGGAAGTCCTCTCTCACCCCTCATTTTTGCCATTGCCTTAGAGTCCCTGGCTATTGCCATATGTCACCATCCTTATATTCGCTGATGACATTATGCTATTTGTCCCCTCCCCCCTAATCTCACTCCCTAACATCGTATCACTCCTCAATAGCTTTGATGCAGTCTAGGGCCTGAGGGTGAATATGAGCAAGTCCCTGGCTCTGAATATCAACCTTCCACATTCCTTGGTCTCTCACCTCAAAGAACACTTCCCTTTTTCCTGGCATTCTGATTCTATCCCTTACTTGGGAGTACGTATCACAGTCTCAAATCTGATCTGCACTCAGCCAACTATCCTCCACTTATTAATAAACTGAAAAAGGATTTAGAGGACTAGTCAAAATATAGTATTTCTTGGCTAGGAAGAATCAACACGGTCAAGATGACCCTACTCCCGCGCCTTTTATACATATTTCGCGCTCTCCCTAGCATGATTATAAAGTCACAAATTGAATCCCTTCAATCATTATCAGATTTATTTGGGGCAGGAAGGGTCATAGAATCAACAAAACCACACTTTTTAGATTACGTAAGCATGGGGGTCTGGGGGTCTCGGGGTCCCGGACATTTGGAAGTATTATTTAGCGCTCCCAACTGATGAAATTTTCTGTTATATATCTAAAAGGAGAAAAACCTGACTGGTATTATATGGAAAGACAGGCTATCCCTCTCCATACTGTGGATTTCTTGCTCTGGAGCCCCCCCTGCCTCCTGTCCCCCAATCCTGGCTCCTACTCTCTCACATTCCTTTGCCCTTTGTGACCTTATTCATAAATCCAATAAGATTTCCTCGCCCTGGGGTCCGCTTAAATATATTTTTCATAATCCTGACTTCCCTCCTGGAACTAACATTAAGGCTTTCAAATGGTGGATGGATAAATGCCTTTATAGAATTGGACACTTTTTTGATGATAGCGGTCCCCTCTCTTACTCACATTGTATAACTAATCTTAAGATGCCACCTGCGGAGCGATTTCACTTCTCTCAGATCTCACACTTTTTGCGCACACTTCAGACGTGGTTTTCGGCCCCCTCGTGGTAACCCCTACGAGCAATGGTGCTCCAGAATTCAAGATATCAAGGGGGGATATCCCTCATTTATGCCTCATTGATTGCTCCTGAGGATAAAACCTCATATATGGTAAGATGGGAACAGGACCTGAATGCAGACTGGGACCTTGATGTTTGGCTCTCCCGTGCTGCAAGAGTCTTTCGTGGGATCCACAATGTGGGCCTCATGGAGGCCAATGCTAAAGTTCTGATGCGATGGTACATGGTACCCTCTCACTTGGCTACAATTTTCCCTAACTCTTCCCCGGTCTGCTTCAGGGGCTGCGACCTTCTGTGTAGCCACTTACATATTTTCTGGGAATGCCCCAAGATCCGTAATTTTTGGAATCGAATGTTCCGCACAGTGCGACGCGTTACGGGGGTGGTGATTGAGCAATCACCTATATATGCCCTTCTGGGCAGTCGTTTCCCCAAGGTCCCTAGGCACAGGCTTTCATTTCATATATATTTCTAGGAGCTAAAATTACAATAGCTAAACATTGGAAACAACCTACGGTCGCCTTCCTTGCTGCAAAACGTAAAATCTCCTGGATAATGACCCAGGAAAAGTTGTACAGTATCTTGAATAACTCCAAGGCACAGTTCGAGTCAATCTGGGAACCCTGGGCGACTTTTGCGAATGAAACACTCTGAGATAGGCTCGGACCGATGGACTCTTTTATTTTATTTTTTTTCCTCCCCTTTTGTTGGATGCCCTTTTTGAGTAGGGTAAGATCGGACCATGGGCTCCTTCTCTAACTTGCTATCCCCTCCCTTCCAGCCCTTTTTCTCCTTCTTCCCCTCCTGGTGTGTCTCCTCTTTTCCTATCGCCTTTTTCCCACTGCTTCTATCCTGCTCCCCGTTAAGTCTATATGCAAGGCATATGTTGTTTTTCTTATCGCCACTGTTTTGGTAGTTCTTGGCTAATACACATTTTTTTCATATCTGACGGAAATTGATTACCCTCTTTTTAGGTTATCAGTGACCAAGGCTGTTTTCCTCCATGTTCTTACTTCGCCTCCTTTCACCTCTTCTCTCTGGGGCACAGTATGAGCCCATTAGGGGTGCCCCTATGTGCGATCGGCTCCCACTTTTTCTCGGAATCCAGCCATGCTTGGCTTATTTTATTATTTAGCACCTTATTTCACATCCGTTGGACTTGTTTACCTGCTAAGACTATATTTCCTGTATTGTCTTAAACAACAATTCCTATGTATGCTTGCTATTCATTTGCCTTGTTTGTTATTGTTCTTCTTTTATCTTTTTGCAAAATTTCAATAAAAACAATTGAACTGAAAACCTTTCTTTCTTACCTAAAACACACTGAACACTAAGGTTGGCCATACATGGGATGAATTTCCAAAGAATTTTCTTTTGAAAATCTTATCTAAGATTTTTGTGTAGCCATCAAATTTGAATAATTGGGCATGTTGAAAAATGTTTAAAAAACTAACAATTATTTAATCAATAATGAGAAAATCGTGTGAGAAATATAATAAAAAAAAAAATGTGCATGAGCACAAGAAAAGACACCTACACTGCCACTATCGCTGACACCTAGACTCACTAAGCTAGGTAAAATTTTGTACAGACTTCTTAGAAAGGAGGAATAGATGCAATGCATTGTTTCCTCCTTGCTAGCAGACAAGCCTGTTGTTTCTTCTCTTTACAGAGAGACAGAGGAGAGACAACACAAGGGAGGGCTACAAACTGAATGATTCATGTGACAGATAATCATAGACTATCACAGCGATTATGTGATCAGGATCCAGTTTCCCCGGGTTTCGATTGTTATAGGAGACCCAGACCTGTTCTCAAACAGCTTGGTCTCAGTAATGGGAAAATGTGATCAAGCACAAGCACAAGAGCACATAAATATGGCACTCAGGATTAAAGCCACTTCCTGGATACCCAGCAAACTGTATGTGTTCCGTGGTTGTAAAGGGGTTGAATTCTCTCAAAACATTTAAATGGGATTCACATTAGGGATATGACTATGTCTTTATTTCCTCTTTCTGAGCCATTCTTAGGTGATTTTGCTGGTTTGCTTTGGATCATTATTTTATAGAAAGATCTAATTGCAGTTCAGCTTTATCTTTCAGGCAGATGGCCTCACATTCTAATCAAACACACTTTGATGTGATTCAGAATTCATATTTGACTCAACAGGGTTGATTTACCTAAAAGCAAATAGACTGTTCATTTTGTAATGAAAGCATTCTGCAAGGGAATTTTCCCAAGAGCTTAGTGAATTAGGTGAAGCTCTGCTATCTTACATCATCCAATCATATGCAAGCAAATAGTCAGTTTTTTTAGTTTGCACATGATTGGGTATGTTTTGCAATGTGGACATTTACTAAGCTCAAAGATTCCCTTGCAAAGTGAACAGCTGTCTTTAGTAAATCAACCCCAATGATTGCAAGCTGTCCTGAAGCAGCAAAACAACCCCAATTTTAATATTTCTGGCACCATGCTTCACAGTTGGTATGATGTTCTGCTACTGAAAGGCTGACCTTCATTTGTGTAATACATTTCTACTGTTTGTATAGCCAAACAGCTATATATTTGACTCGTTGGACTAAAAAACATTATTCCAGTAGGCCTGATCTTTGCCTATATGTTCAATGGCAACGTCTCTTGCTTTAATGTTCTTTTTGGACAACAATGGCATTTTTTCTGACACATCAACCATGAAGGTAAATTGGTACAATCTATTTCTTATTTCAGATGAAGCACTTTGACACCAGCTGTTGCAAAAGTTGCCTTCTGATCCTGCAATTGATATGTTTTTGGACACTTCCTTCAGTTTAAAATGGTCAGCTGTTGGACTGAATTTGATGGACTATTCAGTCTGGGACAAATTAGAAATGGTTCAAAATCTATGCCATTTATTAGTACAGTGAAATAATGTCCATATAATTATTTGGCAAACTAAAAATAGTTTCAGGGAGATGCACATAGAAGGGGTATTATAACTACCAAAGATGACAGTAAGCATCGTGTAGCTTCTGCTCTTAGGCAATTGTTTACCTATAAAAGCTTACAAATGGTTCATATTTAACTGGAATCTTAACCACATGCTCTGATTTAAACAAAAAATGACAACTAGTAGGAAAATGTACAAATCTGTACATAAAAATGCAATATTCAAAATATGGGACAAACATAAAAATGTGAAAGTCACACAAAATTCCTTTATGATAAATGTTACAATAAAAAGGTAAATATGTGCAAACTTAATAAACAATAGCCTCTCTTTATATCACATATACCACTTAAATATCTTTAAAAACATAAACTGCATTGATATTTCTTTAAGAGCCCTTTCCAGTTGTTCAATATTGTGAATGTAATTATCTTTAGAAATAATTGCACCTAATTGAAGGATTTCTGGTCTCCACTGGGCAGCTTTATGAAATTTCACAAAATGTATTGCTGTTCATATTTTAATTAATTGTCAACTTAGGAAAAGGAAATACTTTACCCTATACAATATTCTGTTTGCAATTTTATATATTTTCAATATCATTCCAGCATGATACAAATACTCTGTTTTTTTAAAATTCAATTTAATTCATATGTTAATTATATATAATAACATATTTAACTATTTCTATATGTTTGGCTCTTAGCCTTACTGACAGCTAAATATAGAATATCCAAGGGATAATTATGTAAATTATAGAACTGGAAATATCTAGAGAAACATTTTCTAGCTCAGAATTATAAAGGGGAACAGGTGCAGAGTGATTTCTGAATTCCAAGGTGTTCATTCTACCATTTTATTATTCATTTTATAGTCTATGCATGGATGTTCATTTAGAAGAAGAAATGCTACATATTTGCTAGTACTACATTGACATATCTGAAATAAGGAGTTGCTTACAAGTAGGTATGATAAAATGTTTATGTATGAAGCACTTTGCTTAGCTAGAATGCTAATACCTGCCACATTGTATGGTTTATTTAATAACCATATGGGCGATCCATCTTAGCATTTTTGTTCTAGAGTGGTTTTCAAATTTGGATTATGAGGTTTTGCAACAAAGTTAAAATACAAACAGCACACACCTGCTATATGTGAGGATATTATTTCCATGTTTGGACATGTATTATGGCATTAGCTGTATTTCATGAAGAGGGTTTATTCCATGAGATTTAACCTACATAAAAAAAGAAATAAAACTGTTGCCAGAGTATTCCCTGCTAGCTGCCAGTAAGTCTGGGCTAACATGGGTAAAGCAATAATTAATTCTAGAGTTTGTTAGTTACTAATTGTTCAAGTTTAGAAATTAAACTAGAAGTCATGGGTACAGATTGAGTGTTGGGAATAGTTTTCCACTTGTCCTGACTTTGTTACTTTAACTTGAGTTTTGAACAATGCATCATTTCTAGAATTTGATAAACAGTGACAAACTTGTAGAAACAATATTTTTTATATGCTGTTGATGATAAAACTTATTGTGCTTTTTTTTTGCATATAGGTCTAACAAAAAAATAATGAATTCTATTCTACACATATATTTCTTAATTTGTTAGGTAGCGAAGATAAAAACTTTAGAACCGAAAGAAGGGATCAAAACAGCTTTACCACCGGTTCACAATAATGGGAATTATTCTAATGCACAAATTGCTTGTTTGACATACTGTTTCACATTTTACTGTTGAGCATTTCCTTTATTTTTGAGGATTACTTTTATTTACAGTGTGGAGGGTTAGCCAAGGGCTCACATGTCATCCTGTCAATCACAGAAGCATTTATATACAGCTTTAAAACAAGCTTGTTTATTCCAATGTGATGTTAACCTGCCAGTATGTGGTTTTGTGCATTGCATATGTGTAGTATGGTGGTGTTAAATGAAGTGTTGTGACCTAGTGGAACAGCATTTATTTATTTTTTTATGTTTTTGGCTATCAAGAACTACTTGAATTTATCAACATTTATGAAACCAACAACCCCAATCCAAATGCGTATTACATATAAAACCAAACACCACCAGGACAGCCTTTCCTGTTCACAATGAGGTCAGAAACATTCATACTGATATTTAAATTAAATTTGAAGACAGAAAAATGTTAGTATTATATGGTAGTTTCCATCCTTCCCTAGTCCAAAGTTAGGACTAAATTCGAGTGATCCTTCAAAATTGCATCAAATTGTCACGTACCTGATAGGAGAATGTCCATCTTTGGCCCCACTAAGAGTAGAACAGAGGGTACCAAGGCACAGGAGGAATACACATGCCAGCAGGTGTTGATAGGACTTGCAGCTGGAGTAGGAGATCCTGGAAAGCAGGTGGACCCTCAGGACAGGAACAGTTGTGCTCAAAAAAACAGCTGAGATCAAAGAGGCAGTCCACTTGTGCTGCAGGTTCAGGATGCACGGCTTGTGAGAACTCTCAATGAAGTGCTGAGCAGGTACAGTGGACAGACAGGATCAGAGGTAGAAGTGAGGTCACAGGAATAGCCTGGGTCATTACCAGGTGGTCAGCAAGGTACCAAATCATAAGCAGAGCCAAAGTCAGGAACAGAGCCAGGATCAGGAATGAAGCAAAAAATCATAAGCATGATCCGAGATCAGGTCAGTGGCAAGTATGGTCAGCAAGGAGGGAAACACGCAGGAAGGATACAGGAGGCAGGGAACAGCTGAAAGACCAGTCAGCACTTAGGCATGAGCAGAAACATCCTCAAACAGCCCATCTGGTGCCAACATGCACTGTGTATGCCCCCGTGTGCATTCCTGTGCGCATGCATGTGCCTGTTCACTATTCTGCTAAAAATTACGCTCGCATGTGCATTTCTGCGAGCCAAACGTCTGGTAAGCATTCTCTTACACATATTGTTGGAAGATCCATTCAGGGTATTATTTTTTAGAAAAATTACATGACTGTATCACACACACAAACATAAATGTTGGCATCTATTTTCCTACACATACTGTATCTCCATATTCCAGAGCTTTAACAGCCCTATCCAGATCTTTTTGGGTATCCAGCATGGAAGGAACTTGTATTAACAAATTTTAGCAGGGTTCTTTGATTATTAAAGGATCTACACTGTTTCACCCTAAAACTGGTGAAAGGTTTCCAATAAAAATATTTATCTTTCCGGTTTTGCTTTATCTATGTATTGAAGTGTAATGCACTATATATTCAAGTACCCACCTATAGAAATATAGGTACGAATTGCACAGCATAGATATTCCATTAGACAACAACAAAATACATGTCCGATGCCAGGACTATTCAATGAGTGGGGGACCACAGTCTCCACTTAACCAATTTAAGACCGGAAGGATTTGCCCCCTTAATGACAAGGCCACTTTTTTCATCTTGGCCCTGCATGATTTTAACTGACAATTGCGCGGTCGTGCGATGCTGTACCCAAACAATGTGTATGTCATTTTTTCCCAGGGCCCTCCGTAGAAGTCTGCTGTGACGAAACGCGTAAGGGTGTGAGCACGCGGTGACCATAGCAAACCGAGCCTCTGACATCAGACCGCCACCCGGAAGTCCGACGGCTGGTACCGAGCCGCGGACGCTGAGAGCGGGGAGAGACAGAACGGCAGTGAGGAGGTTCAGTTATATCAAGTAACGCTTTTGTCTGTTTTTAATATTGTGAGTGCATATTATTTGGGTTTTTTCTTTAATTAACGTGGGTGTTAATGGATTTACACTATGAGTCCTTACTATTCATTTACATGGTATGTGGCTTATTACTCATGGGGATTGACCCGAGATCCAGGCTGATCGTTTGTCCAGAGGGTGAATTTGGAGTTTTGTTTTTGGCGCGTCATTTTTTCTCCTATAGGTACGTGGGCAATACCTTGGGAGACACGTCGGTGAGGTGGTGGTGCATGCCCTGGATGGTACTTCTTTGTAAACACCTTATGAACTGATCTAATGAGTGTTTTTCCCCACTTGGATTGTTACTGCACTACATAGTTTGATTATTTTTTGGACTATCATATACATGTTGAGATTTTATTGATACATGTTTCCTAGCACTGTTAGTGTTTGCATGTGACTTTATTTACAGGGTAATATGCACACACCTTTGTATATGGTTATATGTACTTGTCAGCCTGTGTTGGAGATTACCTTTGGGTACTCATGCAGATATGTACATAAATTGTCTTTCAGCAAGAGCCTTTTGGTGTTGCTCAAGTAAACAACATTCTCTGTATATGTAAAGTAGTTTTCAGTTTCAAGTAGAAAACTTGCATAGAAGTGATCTAGTTGCTAAAGTAAGTTAAAGCACTTTCTGCCTGTGTTTATTCAGCAGCATTGCATAAACACAACCAAACTGAAAAGATTCCCAAGCAGGGGTAACAATCACGGTCCATAATCCAACAAAACATACTTAGCCAAGAATATATAGTAGCAAGACCGCTCTGGATCTGCTCAAACCTGCAAACATGTTTTATCACAGCCAACATTTCCCCAACAATACTGATCATCCCTGGGAAAGGACAATTTATACCCCAGATGGGGGAGCAAGGTGGGGTCAGTGCTTAACCCCTAATGTCACACTTGCCCCTAATTCAGGTGGTCAGACATTAAAGCTGGACTACTGTGTTCTTCACCTATAGCAGCCCCCTCTCCCACATGGCAAGCAGGCCTACCGGTACTCGGTTGCTCCCAGGACTTATACACATTGCTATAGTGTCTGGCTGCCACGCCAGGGCAAGCGCAAACTGAGCAAAGCAAACAGGTACTTGCAGTTGGCAAACAGGCAGAGTGGTTCAATGAGAGTCCAGATAAAAGTCAGACAGAATTCAGAGAATAGTTGTTATCTGGTCCAAGGTCATACACAGGGAAATCTAATCTAGCAAAGCAGATAAACAGGGAGCTTTGAAAATGTGTTACAAAGGCAATATCACAAGCAGGAGACTGAAGGTTTGGCTGACTTAAATCAGATCTGGTCTCCACCCAGAGTCTGGCCACAATCAATCACCTTGCAGGTGGACAGAGCTAAAACCACGATTCTGGAGCCAGCAGCTATGATGAAGCAGGAGCGCATACGCTCCTGACACATATATATACTGCTGCAGACCTTTCATTGCCATCAGTTAAACTTATGAAATGCCAGAATATATACACTATATTACCAAAAGTATTGGGACAACTGCCTTTACACGCACATGAACTTTAATGGCATTCCAGTCTTAGTCTGTAGGGTTCAATATTGAGTTTGCCCACCCTTTGCAGCTTTAACAGCTTAAACTCTTCTGGGAAGGCTGTCCACAAGGTTTAGGAGTGTGTCTGGGAATATTTGATCATTCTTCCAGAAGCACATTTGTGAGGTCAGGGACTGATGTTGGCCCTGCTCCTTAACAACCAGCTTATACTGCACCCTGATTGGGCAAAGCTTAACCCAATCAGGGTGCAGCATTGCAGGGTGTTTGTTGGGGTGTTTGGTGAACACCCTGTAAATTTTGGTGTTCAGTGATAAGACGAACAGGCAAATGTTCAGTCCGAGCTCATGCTCCGGTCTGAACCGTTCGCCCATCCCTAGGTAAAAGCAAATATTTTATACCTTTAGCCCCTAGGAATCGGACAATATATTTCCTTCTAAAAATATAAAAAACGTGTTGAGAAACCCATAGGCCTTCGGAATTGGGTCCCTCACTGCCCAGTTAAGGTAAAATATAGATATTTATCTTAATCCAGTGGTTACTATGATCCAGTCTTTCTTATAAAATAGTCAGCATTTAATTGCACTTTTTTTTTATTTCAGTTAATATAAATCCATTGTATACAAATATAAAACAGTCAAAAGGAACACAGACAATCAAGTGGATCTTGGAGGACAAATCTTAGTTGGTTGTTAACCAGATCCATTACTTATTGTATTTATCTTACATTTGAAATAATCAAAAAGTATTTGGTTTCGGGAAAAGTATTGCTTGCAGGCTAAAGGAGTAGCAATGGGGTCCAAATTTGCCCATGTGTTTTATGGAGAAATTGAAGGATAAATATATTTTAATGGAAAAAAAAGGTCAAATTCAAAACTTTGGAGGTGTTTTATTGATGATGTTCTTATAATTTGGGAGGGCACATTGCATATTGGAGGATTTGAGAATGTTTATGAGAATGTTTATGACAATAAATTCACAAGGGATTTTGGTATTAATTTTTTTTTTGGTTGTTTTTAAGGATACAGTAAAAAACTATTTGTATAAAAACATAGTTTAAAACAATTAATTGAACCAGCTACATTTCTCCTTTACGCTGCCATTGTCCAAAATGCATAAATAATATTCCAAAAAGACAGCTAACCAGGATTGGGAGAAACTGTAGTAGGGCATTTGATTTTATGGAACAGAAAGGTTATGATGAAGAACATTGGAAAAGATTTTTAGAGGATTGGAGAATACAGAATGGAAATCTCTTTTTTAAAGAAAGAAAAAAGACAGACTTTTAACTATGAATTTGCCTTTATTACTAAATGGATATTTTTTATTAAATACTTTGCATCCTAATGGTTTTGCCATATATCTGGACCTAAACTGTTTGGTTTCCAATTGGTAAACATTGAATATAATTGAGGGAGGGCTGGAAATTTAGCTCTCGTTTTGAGGGATATAGGTACAGTAGGAGTAAGTTGTTTACCTATTATATGGGAATGCTGCATTCTAACCCACATCTGGGTCTCAGTAATAGAAAGGGGCATAATAATATTGTATGTATGTGGGCTATACTGCCTATAATGCTGTTAATTGTATATGGATATTTTATCCTCATCTATATCATGGGAATTCTGAATTCAAGTCTGCTTGCTCTCAAAAAGTTTTTTTTTTTAGATATATGCATGACATTTATATATTGTTTTCTTTTTTGTTCTTTAGGATTATTGGGCTCCTTTTGCTAAAGCATATTGCATTCAGTATTTGGGTCAGGTCAAATATCACACGCGATACTGAAAATGTCAATTCACTATTTCTTTATGCAGTATTTACCTCAAAAACTTTTCAGACATACGATAGTTAAAGAATGTATTATATTTCAGCTGGTTGTCAAGGAGCCAGCACCGGATGTCCACATCTGCTGCAATATTGCAGTCCTGTTTTAAGTTGCTAATCGCTGCCATTACTAGTTAAAAAAATAAATAAATAAAAATTCCAGTATATATCTCATAGTTTGTAAGCGCTATGACTTTTGAGCAACCCGATCAATATATGCTTTTTGAGGGTTTTTTTTTTACCAAAACTATGTAGCAGAATACATATTGGCCTAAATTGATGAAGAAATTAGATTTTTTCAGTTTGTATTGGATATGTTTTAGAGCACAAAGTAAAAAATAGTTTTTTTTTTAAATTGTTGTTCTTTTTTGTTTATAGCACAAAAAATAATAACTGCAGAAGTGATCAAATACCACCAAAAGAAAGCTCTATTTGTGGGAAAAAAAGGACATCGATTTTTTTGGGTACTGGAAATAGTCAGTTAAAATAACACAGTGCTGTATCGCAAAAATGGGCCTGGTCTTAAAGGGGGGTAAATCTTCTGGAGGTCAAGTGGTTAAGAGCCCCCAGCTGCTGGCATCCTTAACAGACAGTGAGTAGCTAAAAAGGAAGAAACATAGAAACATAGAATGTGTCGGCAGATAAGAACCATTTGGCCCATCTAGTCTGCCCAATATATCTAAATCCTATGAATAGTCCCTGGCCCTATCTTATATGAAGGATAGCCTTATGCCTATCCCATGCATGCTTAAACTCCTTCACTGTATTTGCAGCTACCACTTCTGCAGGAAGGTTATTCCATGCATCCACTACTCTCTCAGTAAAGTAATACTTCCTCATATTACTTTTAAACCTTTGCCCCTCTAATTTAAAACTGTGTCCTCTTGTGGTAGTTTTTCTTCTTTTAAATATGCTCTCCTCCTTTACCGAGTTGATTCCCTTTATGTATTTAAAAGTTTCTATCATATCCCCTCTGTCTCTTCTTTCTTCCAAGCTATACATGTTAAGGTCCTTTAACCTTTCCTGGTAAGTTTTTTCCTGCAATCCATGTACTAGTTTAGTAGCTCTTCTCTGAACTCTCTCTAGAGTATCTATATCCTTCTGGAGATGTGGCCTCCAGTACTGCGCACAATACTCCAAGTGAGGTCTCACCAGTGTTCTGTACAGCGGCATAAGCACTTCTCTCTTTCTACTGCTTATACCTCTCCCTATACATCCAAGCATTCTGCTGGCATTTCGTGCTGCTCTATTACATTGTCTTCCCACCTTTAAGTCTTCTGAAATAATTACTCCTAAATCCCTTTCCTCAGATACTGAGGTCAGGACTGTGTCAAATATTCTATATTCTGCCCTTGGGTTTTTACGTCCCAGGTGCATTATCTTGCACTTATCCACATTAAATTTCAGTTGCCAGAGTTCTGACCATTCTTCTAGTTTTCCTAAATCCTTTTCCATTTGGCGTTTCCCTCCAGGAACATCAACCCTGTTACATATCTTTGTGTCATCAGCAAAAAGACAAACCTTACCATCGAGGCCTTTTGCAATATCACGTATGAAGATATTAAACAAAATTGGTCCCAGTACAGATCCCTGAGGTACCCCACTGGTAACATGACCTTGTTCTGAATGTTCTCCATTGACTACAACCCTCTGTTGTTTGTCACTCAGCCACTGCCTAATCCACTCAACAATATGGGAGTCCATGCTCAATGACTGCAGTTTATTGATAAGTCTTCTATGTGGGACAGTGTCAAAAGCCTTACTAAAATCTAGATATGCAATGTCTACTGCACCTCCACCGTCTATTATTTTAGTCACCCAGTCAAAAAAATCTATAAGATTTGTTTGACATGATCTCCCTGAAGTAAACCCATGTTGTTTTTCATCTTGCAATCCATGGGATTTAAGATGTTCCACAATCCTATCCTTTAATAGGGTTTCCATTAATTTGCCTACTATTGATGTCAGACTCACTGGTCTATAGTTGCTCGATTCCTCCCTACTACCTTTCTTGTGAATGGGCACGACATTTGCCAATTTCCAATCTTCTGGGACGACTCCTGTTACTAATGATTGGTTAAATAAATCTGTTAATGGTTTTGCCAGCTCACCACTAAGCTCTTTTAATAATTTTGGGTGTATCTCATCAGGACCCTGTGACTTATTTGTCTTCACTTTAGACAGCAATCTTAGAACGTCTTCCTCTGTAAAGACACATGCATCAAACGATTCATTAGTCATCCTTTCAAGTGGAGGTCCTTCTCCTTCTTTTTCTTCTGTAAAAACTGAACAGAAGTATTCATTAAGGCAGTCGGCTAGCCCTTTATTCTCTTCTACATACCTTACGTCCTTTGTTTTTAATTTAGTTATTCCTTGTTTTAATTTCCTTTTTCATTTATATATCTGAAGAATGTCTTATCCCCCTTTTTCATAGACTGAGCTAGTTTTTCTTCTGCCTGCGCTTTAGAAGTTCTTATAACTTGCTTGGCCTCTTTCTGCCTGATCTTGTAGATTTCCTTATCTTCATTGCTCTGGGTTTTTTTATAATTACAAAATGCTAGCTTTTTATTTTTAATGATTTGGGCCACTTCTGCTGAGTACCACAGTGGTCTCTTCCTTTTTTTGCTTTTACTGACAAGTCTAATGCAATTTTCTGTTGCCTTCAATAATGCACCTTTTAAGTAGTCCCATTTCTCCTGGACTCCATGTAATCCGTTCCAGTCTGATAAGGACTCATTTATGACTAATTTCATTTTTGAAAAGTCTGTTTTTCTAAAATCTAAAACTTTTGTTTTTGTGTGGTGTGACTCTTTCACAGTTCTTATATTAAACCACACTGACTGGTGATCACTGGATCCCAAGGTTTCGCCTACAACATCAACATCAATGACATCATATACCGAATCCCCATTTGTGAATACCAGATCCAAAATGGCCTCCCTCCGGGTTGGCTCCTCAACCACTTGTTGCAGAGACAACCCCAGTAGGGAAGAAGACAAAGGGCGCCAGGTCACAATATAGTATGAGAAATATGACAATTTATTGTAGTGACTTACATGTACAAATGATCCAAAATACAGCCAGTAAACCATGGACAATGGTACTCGCAAATGGGACACATCCGGGATGATCTGATCTGGGGACCTGCTGAACGATCCTGTGCTGTGTGGCAGTGTCTATGATACAGGTGCCGGTTGCTGCTGTAGGTGGCGCAGGCTCCCTGGATGGGCAGCCTTGCAGATGTCTGTGTACAGCGGGGTCGATGAAAGCAGTGACCCGGAACCGGAAGTGATGTCAGCGACCTGTTAGTTCCTCCACGGAGTCTGACAGGAACCAGAGAGCTGGATAGAGTGTGGAGGGCAGGCAGCAACGTTGTTTCGGAGGTCCTCCTCCTTCATCAGGCATCAACCCCGCTGTACACAGACATCTGCAAGGCTGCCCATCCAGGGAGCCTGGCCACCTACAGCAGCAACCGGCACCTGTATCATGGACACTGCCACACAGCACAGGATCGTTCAGCAGGTCCCCGGATCTGATCATCCCGGATGTGTCCCATTGCGAGTACCGTTGTCCATGGTTTACTGGCTGTATTTTGGATCGTTTGTATATGTAAGTCACTACAATAAATTGTCATATTTCTCATACTATATTGCTATATGCCTGGAGGGTCCCTCACCTCCCGAGGAGCTGCCTGCACTCTATATGCCACATACACCTTGATTTGGACTCCATGACCATCCACTACAAGGAATTATCTACACTGTGATTTTTTCCGGACTGTGGAAGGACTTCGTTCATAGATGAGGTTTTTGCACTCCCATCTTTGACTTGTTTGTTATATATACATTTTTTTCCCCCCCTCTTCCTATAGAATTTTTTGCCTTACCATTTTATATGTTTAAATATGCTTGTGTGTTTCTTGCACATATGGTCTATGCATTTTACCTTCCACTGTGAGTCAGTGAGCACTGACTTACTGACTTAGGTCAGTTTTTTGTTTATAGACAGTGAGTAGCTGGTTGTTAAGGAGCCAGCACTCATTGTGTCCTTAACAACTTTGACTCATCTGTGTGGGATTCCCCATTAACAGCAGACCCTTTGCATCTGGTGTGGATTTTAGGGGGACCCCATGCCAAAAAGAAAGAAAGAAAAAAAAAGGCGTGAGATCCCATCAAAATCCATACCAGGCCTGAAGTGCCACAGCAGCAATGACATTTAAAAAAAGGAAAGAAAAAAGGATTTAAAATTGCTGGTAAATTACATTTCATTGACAGCTTTAAAAAAAAATTATAAAAAAAATTGCACACAGACCCCTCCAATGGTCTACTGTGTATTTTATGGGACCATTTAAAGGGTGGAGGCTGGCAATGAATGTAATTTGCAATTTAAACTGTGTTATTTTTTTTTCTTTGTAAATGACACTTACTGTATACCTTAGCATATCCTACAGCAACAATGAAAAAAAAAAAAAAAAATATATATATATATATATATATATATATATATATATATATACAGTGGATACGGAAAGTATTCAGACCCCCTTAAATTTTTCACTCTTTGTTATATTGCAGCCATTTGCTAAAATCATTTAAGTTCATTCTTCTTCCTCATGAATGTACACATAGCACCCCATACTGACAGAAAAACACAGAATTGTTGCAGATTTATTAAAAAAGAAAAACTGAAATATCACATGGTCCTAAGTATTCAGACCCTTTGCTCAGTATTTAGTAGAAGCCCCCTTTTGATCTAATACAGCCAGGAGTCTTTTTGGGAAAGATGCAACAAGTCTTTCACACCTGGATTTGGGGATCCTCTGCCATTCCTCCTTGCAGATCCTCTCCAGTTCTGTCAGGTTGGATGGTAAACGTTGGTGGACAGCCATTTTTAGGTCTCTCCAGAGATGCTCAATTGGGTTTAAGTCAGGGCTCTGGCTGGGCCATTCAAGAACAGTCACGGAGTTGTTGTGAAGCCACTCCTTCATTATTTTAGCTGTGTGCTTAGGGTCATTGTCTTGTTGGAAGGTAAACCTTCGGCCCAGTCTGAGGTCCAGAGCACTCTGGAGAAGGTTTTTGTCCAGGATATCCCTGTACTTGGCCGCATTCATCTTTCCCTCGATTGCAACCAGTCGTCCTGTCCCTGCAGCTGAAAAACACCCCCACAGCATGATGCTGCCACCACCATGCTTCACTGTTGGGACTGTATTGGACAGGTGATGAGCAGTGCCTGGTTTTCTCCACACATACCGCTTAGAATTAAGGCCAAAAATTTCTATTTTGGTCTCATCAGACCAGAGAATCTTATTTCTCACCATCTTGGAGTCCTTCAGGTGTTTTTTTAGCAAACTCCATGTGGGCTTTCATGTGTCTTACACTGAGGAGAGGCTTCCGTCGGGCCACTCTGCCATAAAGCCCCGACTGGTGGAGGGCTGCAGTGATGGTTGACTTTCTACAACTTTCTCCCATCTCCTGACTGCATCTCTGGAGCTCAGCCACAGTGATCTTTGGGTTCTTCTTTACCTCTCTCACCAAGGCTCTTCTCCCCCGATAGCTCAGTTTGGCCGCACGGCCAGCTCTAGGAAGGGTTCTGGTCGTCCCAAACGTCTTCCATTTGGGGATTATGGAGGCCACTGTGCTCTTAGGAACCTTAAGTGCAGCAGAAATCTTTTTGTAACCTTGGCCAGATCTGTGCCTTGCCACAATTCTGTCTCTGAGCTCTTCAGGCAGTTCCTTTGACCTCATGATTCTCATTTGCTCTGACATGCATTGTGATCTGGAAGGTCTTATATAGACAGGTGTGTGGCTTTCCTAATCAAGTCCAATCAGTATAATCAAACACAGCTGGACTCAAATGAAGGTGTAGAACCATCTCAAGGATGATCAGAAGAATTGGA
This sequence comes from Pelophylax lessonae, assembly GCF_965119305.1. Classification (NCBI taxonomy): domain Eukaryota; kingdom Metazoa; phylum Chordata; class Amphibia; order Anura; family Ranidae; genus Pelophylax; species Pelophylax lessonae. Next base: position 374,470,527 of record NC_138770.1, read on the forward strand.
AAGCACCTGAGTTAAATATATGAGTGTCACAGCAAAGGGTCTGAATACTTAGGACCATGTGATATTTCAGTTTTTCTTTTTTAATAAATCTGCAACAATGTCAACAATTCTGTGTTTTTCTGTCAGTATGGGGTGCTATGTGTACATTCATGAGGAAGAAGAATGAACTTAAATGATTTTAGCAAATGGCTGCAATATAACAAAGAGTGAAAAATTTAAGGGGGTCTGAATACTTTCCGTACCCACTGTATATATATATATATATATATATATATATATATATAACCTTTTAAAAGGGTAATTCACACAAAAAAAAAAAAAACTGTGGTTCCCCGGTAAATCAATACCAGACACCTGAGTTGTGGTACAGATTGTAGGGGGAACTTACACGTAAAGAAAAACAAAAAAACAAATGTATGAGGACTGATCCATGTGGTAAAGCTCCCTGAGCTGTCATTAGCTAAATAAGGGAAGGGACAGAGATGGTGGTGACATTACCATATTTGGGCAGTGATGTTAATGCTATCCCTGTCCCTTTGCTTAAGTGGTGAAATGGTAGGTTTCCCTGTGACGTCATTGGTTCCTAGGGACCTGAATACAAGTAATACCACAGAGTACAGGAAAAATAACACATATATATATATATATATATATATCTATGATTTTCATCCCATCAGCTGGGAGGGCTGAACAGACAAATGTTTGGGTGTGTCAGGAACTAGCCAGAGAATAGTCGCTCACAGACCTGGTACATTAGCCAATTCTCAACATGGACGCGCCCACACAAATACGTGCACATGTATTGCAGACCCATGTTCACTAGGACGAACGAAGACGTGTGCGTGCTGGCACGTGGACATTGCCGACTGGTCTTCGGCTTCCTGCTTCCTGTTCCTGTGTTTGCTGTTGCTTCTGATCACCTGTCATCAACCCGTCTTGCTCTTGGATTCCTTTTGTCTCGCTCCCAGCTCTGACCTTGGATTGTTAATGGATCTTCTCTTGTCAACTGCCCTGTGTATGACCCTGGCTTTCCTAACCATAACTCTGCTATCTGATCTGCTGACCACTGGCTTACTGACCTCTGCTTCTGTCTATACTTCCCTGGTGCCCATAAAAAAGAACTCTAAAGATTAGTAAATGTAGCAGTGACTTCATCACTGTGCTGCACATTACCTGTGCAAAAGGGGGAGCTGTAGGAGGGACCCAGCAGGCCAATCCACTACAGGCTGCCTACAGAATACCACAGGAGGGTGGATATAAGACCAGTCACCCTGCACAAAGAGAGAGAAGCAGAGCCTGGTCTTTATTACAGGAAGCTCCTTCACAAAGGAACAGTTTCACACTGGATTACTTTACAGATTGGAAAAGTGAAAGAAGTACTCCAAGATCCAAGTAAGAATACACATACCTCCGGTATTTATACAATATTTACTTGTAGAGCCCCAAACACTTTGTCAGACTCTCTTTTTTTTTTTTTTTTACTCACTTGCAGTTCAGTTATTCACTACACAGTAATATGTTTGATTACCTCTAGACATCGCCTTATCTACTATGGTTATTTTCCCTTTTACTACTACACTGTAAGCATGTTATGGCAAAGACTCCTTCTCATTTTATGCCTTTTTTCAATGAGTTTAAAGCTTGTAATTTTTTTACATTTTTGTTATTTGATGTACAGAACTACACAATGATGATGATAATGATATGGATTGATATTGATGATGATTGATGATGATAATTATAATGATTGATATTGATGATGATGAAAGCGATGATGCTATTGATTGAAAATAATTGATTGATGACTTTAAAGGAGTATGGTCCTAACAATTGTCCTTCTTTAAATACCAAATGATTTTACTATGACAAAGGTCCTGCTTCAATCACTTAAAAATACTGACAATCCTTCTTTCTCTGCAGAGCTCTGTGAACTGACTCAGTAGTAAACACAGCCCCAAATGTAGGTGATTCCCAAAATATACTTGAGTCTGTTGTTTATATCAATGTTTCTAAAGGAACTGGTTAAAAAACATACATAATGGGGGCGTGTCCTGGCCGCCGAGCAGTATGGCCGCTTGAACTACTGCTCCGTAGTCTCTGTGGAAGTTCAGCCACTTACCGAGCGACACAGCCCGACTCCGCAGCCCTGTCTTCACAGGGAGAGACAGCCGCACGATCCCGGAGTATGACCCGCCGGCGATTACCGTCCTCGGGTCCCCGCCGCCTCACGGATTTTTTCAGCATGTCGTCCCACCACTCTCCCAAAGATGGCGCCGAGGGGGCTGGGGACCCAGAAGCAGCGCCAAAGGTCCTGAATGACCAGTCCACGGATCCAGAATCTGACATGGATGAGTCTCCCCCGGCAGTTAACCCCTCTTCCTCTGCTGATAGAAGTAAGAGAGCGGCAGTATCCCCAGCCTTTTCTCCTACAAAGCCCCCCTCTGTTAAGAAACAGCACGGAGCCAGCGACAACTCACAGGCCCTGGAACTGACAGAGTCCTACATTAACCCTCTGTCTGCCTTCCCCGCAGCAGACGTACCTGCCACTGAAGCCACACTAAAGGCAATGCTCCTCTCTCTTCAATCTGGCTTTCAGAGAGAGCTTAAACTCTATGTTCATAACCTGTCAGTAAGACTGGATGGCCTGGAGGAGAGATCACACAATCTGGAAATGCAGTTTTCAGACATGGCAGCAGCACACAATGAGGTAGTGGACATGCATGAGGTACAGGCTGAAGCGATCCAGAAATTGCAACTGAAAGTCGCAGACCTGGAGGACAGGTCGCGGCGAAACAATGTCAAATTTAGAGGTATTCCTGAGACTGTTAAGCCACAAGAAATCATCCCCTACTTGAAGCAACTCATGCAGAAACTGTCCCCTGACCTATCGCCTAGAGATCTCCTTATCGACCGCGCACACAGGATTTCAAAACCACCACATCTTCCAGATTCGGTTCCACGAGACGTTCTGGCTAGAATACATTATTATAATGTTAAAGATCAACTCATCAGAGTTGCCAGGAATGCTCAGGCGCTACCGCCCCCGTACGCTGGAGTGTCCCTCTTCCAGGATATCTCGCCTGCAACAGCTCAGAGGAGGAGAGAGTTTGGGCCTGTGACAAAAGTGCTGCAGGATAATAAAGTGATTTATCGCTGGGGTTTCCCCACTAAGCTTTTGGTCACTTATCAGGGCCACCAAGTCGCAATGACATCTCCAAAGGAGGGATACAAACAACTCCATAACTGGGGTCTAGTCCCTACTCCATCGACTCATTCTACCCGAAAGCAGGATCAACATCCATCGAAAGACTCTCGGGGACCGCCGGACCGTGGTAAAACTCACCCATCTCCTCTGTGATGATATTACTGCTGTTGCCTTCAGGGCTTCCCCACAAGGGAAATAAGCCGTTCGTATTCCTTAGAGACTCGGTCATATCATACTTTCTCTTTTTTTTCACGCACCCCAAGTAAGAGGTGTGCTAAGCACACGTGTAATCGTTCTCTTTTGGTTTACTTTTTTTTTGTTTTCTATTATTATTCTCGTTGCTAACTATTGTGCACATTTGTTACTGTCAATTGCCTATACCGTTTATTGAGTACCTTGATTCTCAGTGGGTATTGCCTGTGTAGTGCTGCTGCAAGTGCAAATTTTATTTATTTATTTTTTTGCCTCACAGGCAACGCCAGCTCATTTTGACATGTCCCTCAATATCACCACTATCAACGTGAAAGGGCTTAATAGCCCCTTCAAACGTTCTAGACTATGGAGGGAGGCATTGTCCCTCAAAACTGATATACTGTGCGTCCAGGAAACGCATTTCGCACAAGACAGGGCCCCATTATGTACCCATAGACTCTTCCCACACCAATTTTTTGCCAGCGCACCCAATAAGACGAAAGGTGTGATGATAGCAATACGAAATACTGTAGCCTTTCAACTTCACCACATAGAAACAGACCCTTGCGGCAGATATCTTATTCTCTCTGCCTCAATTAACAACTCTCCATTAGTGATCGCCAATCTCTATGCTCCCAACATGAGACGCAGACCTTTTTTTAACACCGTACTATCTAAATTACAACCTTTCCCAAGGATCAAATAATCCTCTGCGGAGATTTTAATGATGTCCCAGACAACACTTTGGACACATCCAATCCAACTAGACCTAGATCCACTGCTCTTTCCAACATGATATACTCTGAAAATCTGTATGACCCCTGGCGTTGCCTTCATGGTACCGAAAAAGATTACACTTACTTTTCAGCAGCCCAGAAGTCCTATTCCAGAATTGACCTCTTCCTGGTACACCCCCTCACTCTACAGTCTGTCTCTAAAGTGTCCATTGGTACCATCACGTGGTCTGACCACGCGCCGGTTACTTTAACCCTGGCACAGGGACACCAATCCCCCAGAAGCTCTTTGTGGCGTATGAACACCTCCATTCTATCCAATCCATTGTACCAGGGGGAGATCAAGGAGGCAATAGTGACCTACTTCGAATTGAATGCTCATTCAGTGGATAATGATTCAATTTTGTGGAATTCGCACAAAGCCTTTATCCGTGGTTTGTTTATGAAGCTGGGTGCCCAAGAGAAACGCAAGAGATCTGAAAAGATCAACAACCTCCTGGCACAAATTAGAAGTTTAGAAAGCTCTAACAAGGTCAGCCCATCTGACCTCAACATCATGGCTTTGCGTAAACTTCGGGATGACCTAAGTTCCGTGTTATACGCAACCTTTGATCACCATATTAGAAAACTCAGACTGGACTGGTACATACATCATAACAGACCAGGAGCCCTTTTAGCAAAACAAGCCAAGCGAAAAGACGCCCTACACAGGATCTCCTATATGACTTCCCCCCATGGCCACAGACTAACTGACCCTAAAGACATAGCGGACTGCTTTAGTGACTTCTATTCTAAATTGTACAATTTGAAAGAGGACCCTGCTGAGCCCTTTCCTGATTTGGACCGCATTAACGGCTTTTTGGACTCCCTGCGCCTGCCGACGTTGACACCTGACCAGTGCTCCCAACTTAACACTCCCTTTTCGGAAGTGGAGGTCTGTGCAGCTATACGTGACCTTCCCCAACATAAGGCCCCTGGCCCGGATGGATTCTGTAATGAATATTATAGCACCTTCATCACCTCTCTCAGTCCTTATCTATGCAAAACGTATAATTATTTTGTGGCGACGGGACATATGCCCGGGGAATCCTTAGAAGCGACTATTGTTACCATACCCAAAACTGGCAAATCCCCTGACGACCCGGCAAACTACAGACCCATATCTTTGCTTAATACGGACACGAAGTTATATGCGAAAATCTTAGCTACGCGGTTGGCATGCTATTTGGCTGATTTGGTACATCCGGATCAGGTTGGCTTTATACCGCAAAGGCAAGCTCCGGATGGTACCAGGAGATTTATAGACCTCATTCAGTGGGCTGAGCATCATCAAACGCCTTCTCTGCTCCTGTCTTTGGACGCAGAGAAGGCGTTTGACAGAGTTCATTGGGGATATCTCTCCGCAGTCCTTCACAGATTCGGTATACGGGGCAATTTTTTCACGGCAGTTATGAATCTATATTCTTGTCCTTCTGCCAGGGTTCGAACATCAGGGCTCACATCTAGACCCTTTGGTATTTCCAATGGGACTAGGCAAGGGTGTCCGTTGTCCCCCTTGATATTTGCCCTGATCATGGAACCGCTAGCAACAGCTATTAGGTCACACCCCCAGATTGAAGGGTTCACAGTTGGGGACTCCACACATAAAATAGGACTTTACGCCGACGACATTATTATAGCACTCACCAACCCGACCCACTCATTGCCGCCACTCATAGACCTACTGACCCAGTTTAGTGCGCTTTCCTTGTACAAAATTAATTGCTCTAAGTCTAATATGTTAGGCATTTGCCTATCCGATTGCCTCAAACGACAAATATCTGTGATCTCCCCCTTCCCTTGGGCCCCAGCTTCTACTTTGAGATACCTGGGAATTGACCTTACTGTACCCTCAGCCACCCAAGTAAGGCTCAATCTAGAAAGAGTACTTAAGAAACTGATGGACTTATCCCTGAGCCTTCGAAATGTCAAAGCATCCTGGGCTGGAAGAATTGCACTTGCTAAAATGTTTCTCATGCCACATATCCTCTACTTATTCAGAGCTATACCACAAACTTTTCGTAAAGACCAACTGAACAAACTCCAAAAGTCAATTAATTCCTTTATTTGGAATGGTAAACACCCGAGAGTCCGTCGTTCTACGATGTATGCCCTGTCGAGCTCAGGGGGGTTGAGTGCTCCTGACATCAGCAGGTACTATCAAGCAACTATTCTGGATCAAACCAAATATTGGTGGACTCGGTCAAAGCAACATAGATGGCTACAGATAGAGCAAGTGGTACTAGGTTGCCCTCCCACCATATGCTTGCAGCTCTTTGGTTACAATTTCATCCTCCGAAGTTCCTGCTAAACTCAATTACCGCTACCATCCGAGTCTGGCAATCCATCTTACAAATGGCCCAGGGCATCTCCACCACGACCCTCAATCTACTACCGCTACAATCATTAAACTTATTGTGTCAAGACTTGGCAATTGACTCTTGGGTGCACACAGGTCTAATTTCGGTTGGACACTTATATGACCAAGGCCAGCTATCTGCCTTCTCTACACTACAAAACAGCTCCCATATACCCCATCAGGACTTCTATAAATACCTTCGTATTCGACATGCATTGAAAAATGGTCTATGGTCTTCTTCGCAACTTCCTCTTAAGATTGCCCAAAATTATTTGCGTCCGTCTAAATCATACAAAGGGATCTCCTTTTTCTACAAGCTGTTGGCAACTACACTGGAGCAGCAAAAGCTTCCTTCCATGGAACAATGGGAACGTCTTCTTCGATTTACGGAAACACCCAACGGGTGGAACCAAGCTTTGAGATACCCTCTAAAATTTTCCAAATGTTTGACCCATTGGGAATCAGTCCTAAAGGTTCTTCACTTCTGGTACTACACTCCGGATAAACTATCGCGCATCTTCCCAACGCAATCGAATAATTGCTGGAGAGAATGTGGACAAATTGGCTCAGCACCACACGTCTGGTGGCAATGTCCCGAGCTTACCTTATTCTGGAAGAAAATCGATTCGCTCATCATTCAACTCACAGGGCGACAGATCTCTCTAGAGCCACAAACTGCCCTGCTGGGGGTGGGGCTCTCTACTTGGCACAATGAATTCCATGCTGTCATCACTCACATCTTGATAGCGGCACGCTTAACCATAGCCAGGAATTGGAAAAAGGGCTGTGCACCTACCTTCCGGCAGTGCATAACCATTCTAAACCACAATATGCACATGGAATACATGTTTGCCAAAGCCCATTACGGCCTGACAAAATTCTTTTCACTGTGGGAACCCTGGCTTAGAAATCCTAATAGTAACTTGGACGCTACCTGACTCTTTATCTCCTTCCCTCCCTCTACCCTTATAAGGGATTCATCTAAAAACCTCACTGATCAATTCCGATTACCTGCTTCTTACACACAACGCCTTCTGTTCTCAGCCTATCTCTACCTACATGAAGCAGCTTCTCCCTAACCCTGGAACATAGCACACACTGGATAACTATATCTGGAACTTTACTACGTTAATGATCACAGTCTATCCATGATTCCTTGCTTATGTCCCCCACTGAGAGCATCTATGTATGTCTCGTTGTTTTTGTTTTGTTCTTGTTCTTTCTGTTTTATGCTCTCTAGTTCAGAGTAACACAATTGCCATTATATGTAGCTGCCTGACTGTTGTGATTCATACTCTTAATTGTTTGTACTATATGAAGGTGGTATGTAGTCTTGCAGACTGTGTATTATGCTTATTTGTACTCTATGAATTTAACGTTGAACAAAAATAAAAAGTTTCAAGTTTAAAAAAAAAAAACATACATAATAAACTACAAGTACTTGATATTTACAAAAATGTGCCTTACAGTATTTATGGGGCAAGAAATAAAACCATATTAAATAGCCAGTTCATCACTTCTGATTTTTGCTTATACTTAATTTATTTACAGTGGCAAAACACTTATTTTTGCTGTATATATGTATCCTTATGTTTTTTTTACTATGTGTTTATATCTTTAATGCTGAATACTGAAAGTTTTTTTACCTGAGTGCATAGAATGCATGAGAGTAAAAAAACCTTCAGCCTTTAGAACCACTTTAAAGATTTGCAGTAAGTGAAAGCCTATTGCTTTTTACTGCTTTTTATCAGCAATGACAGTAACTTAAAAGCAATAAAAACCCTAAAGTAGTATTAAACTCAAAAGCAAACATTTATTATATTGCAGCTTACCAAATCTTAGATCTGATGGCTGCTTTCATTTTCTTTTTTAGCCTTGTAGCACTGCCCCCGTAGGAGCTGCTTATAGCGGATCCCCCTGGGTTACCCATAGCATTAACTTGTAATTTCTTGGTACTTTAAGTCCTTGGCACAGTCAGTAAACAGTCCAGAGGATTTCGTTTTTGTGCATTTTATTTGGAACTGGGATAAAAGAAGGGATGAGTGGGATACTCCAACTATGAACTATGTACAATCTTCGGGACAACTAGCTGTAGTGTGTGCGGCAAGGCCACTGCTTCATCCTGCCACTAAGGTGAAGATGTTTTAAAAGCTCCTGTTTTAGTTACTCTCTTCAGGGTTTCAGTGGCACCCCTTTTACTCTCAATGCTGGTGTGCTAATATCTGTCCGCTGACCCTAGCTTCTGGAGTGGTCCCCTTCCTGGCAGACCCCTGGGCAAGTTCCTCTGTACTTATGGACACTGTTTTTCCAGAGTCACCGTTGCCTCCAAACTCCACTTGTCAGCATCCACTAGACTTTTGCATTCAGCAACACCTTCAGGTTCACCAGGCCGACTGCCTGTGGCCACCTTTCCCAGATGCAGAAGGAGACACAGCCGTGCTCTCCCTCTGTGACTTGGCTTCCCGCCCAAAGACACCCTGTCACATGTGCCCTTGGCTTTTATGGTCAATCCTAGGATGCACCACTGTTGTGCCCTCCTACTGGGACTGCCACAAAAGACTGTGTGTCACTGGCTGGGTTTCCTCCACTGTCCAACAGGCTCCCCTATTGGATACAGTGGGGACACTCCCTCAGACCAAGTGAATCACACCTGGACACATGCAACACGCCTAACTAGAAATCCTGCTCCCTGATAAGCAGGAAAGCAACCCGATGCTTTTACCTAGACCTGACTAGGAGGGTGCTACAGCCTTTATTTCCTTTATTTTCATCTAGCGATCTGGCCAATATATCTGCTGTCCTGCAAATGTATCAGTTAGGAGTGCTGAGACAAACCCTCTTACACTGACAGGTGCTCACAATGATCAGCTGTTGTTTATTCATGTAAAATCTTAACAAATAAAATCTGATTGTGCCTGCTTGTACCTAATTTATACAATTGACTGACTGACTGACTGACTGACTGAATTGCTCTCTGTATGGGCCCATTATAGATCCCCTCAAGTACAGTGCCTTGCGAAAGTATTCGGCCCCCTTGAACTTTTCAACCTTTTGCCACATTTCAGGCTTCAAACATAAAGATATAAAACTGTAATTTTTTGTGAAGAATCAACAACAAGTGGGACACAATCATGAAGTGGAACAAAATTTATTGGATATTTCAAACTTTGTTAACAAATAAAAAACTGAAAAATTGGGCATGCAAAATTATTCAGCCCCTTTACTTTCAGTGCAGCAAAATCTCTCCAGAAGTTCAGTGAGGATCTCTGAATGATCCAATGTTGACCTAAATGACTAATGATGATAAATAGAATCCACCTGTGTGTAATCAAGTCTCCGTATAAATGCACCTGCACTGTGATAGTCTCAGAGGTCCGTTTAAAGTGCAGAGAGCATCATGAAGAACAAGGAACACACCAGGCAGGTCCGAGATACTGTTGTGGAGAAGTTTAAAGCTGGATTTGGATACAAAAAGATTTCCCAAGCTTTAAACATCCCAAGGAGCACTGTGCAAGTGATAATATTGAAATAGAAGGAGTATCAGACCACTGCAAATCTATGAAGACCTGGCCGTCCCTCTAAACTTTCAGCTCATACAAGGAGAAGACTGATCAGAGATGCAGCCAAGTGGCCCATGATCACTCTGGATGAACTGCAGAGATCTACAGCTGAGGGGGGAGACTCTGTCCATAGGACAACAATCAGTCGTATACTGCACAAATCTGGCCTTTATGGAAGAGTGGCAAGAAGAAAGCCATTTCTTAAAGATATCCATAAAAAGTGTTGTTTAAAGTTTGCCACAAGCCACCTGGGAGACACACCAAACATGTGGAAGAAGGTGCTCTGGTCAGATGAAACCAAAATCAAACTTTTTGGCAACAATGCAAAACGTTATGTTTGGCGTAAAAGCAACACAGCTCATCACCCTGAACACACCATCCCCACTGTCAAACATGGTGGTGGCAGCATCATGGTTTGGGCCTGCTTTTCTTCAGCAGGGACAGGGAAGATGGTTAAAATTGATGGGAAGATGGATGGAGCCAAATACAGGACCATTCTGGAAGAAAACCTGATGGAGTCTGCAAAAGACCTGAGACTGGGACGGAGATTTGTCTTCTAACAAGACAATGATCCAAAACATAAAGCAAAATCTACAGTGGAATGGTTCACAAATAAACATATCCAGGTGTTAGATTGGCCAAGTCAAAGTCCAGACCTGAATCCAATCGAGAATCTGTGGAAAGAACTGAAAACTGCTGTTCACAAAGGCTCTCCATCCAACCTCACTGAGCTCAAGCTGTTTTGCAAGGAGGAATGGGCAAAAATTTCAGTCTCTCGATGTGCAAAACTGATAGAGACATACCCCAAGTCACTTACAGCTGTAATCGCAGCAAAAGGTGGCGCTACAAAGTATTAACTTAAGGGGGCTGAATAATTTTGCACACCCAATTTTTCAGTTTTTTATTTGTTAAAAAAGTTTGAAATATCTAATAAATTGCGTTTCACTTCATGATTGTATCCCACTTGTTGTTGATTCTTCAGAGATCATCAGGTTGAGGTTTTTCTGTGCTGAAAAAATTGTGTATGTTTTTATCTGCTTGTGTAACTGCAGTGTGAGCTGGAGTATGGCTTCAATTTGTTAGTGTATCTAAATCTGCTAGTACATCTAAAACTCCCCTCCCCCCCAGGCAGACAATGCTGCTCACTGTTGTGCACCTGTGCTCTTTTATCCAAAGTCAGGACATGCTAATAGACAAGGTGTGTTACTGGCCAGATGGCCAGGTGAAAACTGAGGGGGAAAAAGCCTAAAAAAAGTAAAACTAATGCAGCCATCTAAGGATTGGTAAGCTGCAAATTATTAAATTTATTGTTTTGGGTTTAATACTAGTTTCATTTTCTGTCATTTTTATTTTGCTGCCAACTTCAAGCTATCAAATTCATGACACACTAAATCCATGTATTCCTCCATGGTGAAGATGTTTTTTAATTAATATTTTTTAATAAAGGTGATTTATTTGGATGTGCAGCCAACCAGAGTTTTCCTTTTACACAAAGACTGCAGCAAACAGGGCCTGCACCCATCAGTGTGGTAGTAGATTGCTCTCTTTCCCTCCCCACCTCTGCAGCAGCCACTCACTGATATAGAGGAGCCAAAGCTGAAGGATGAAGGGACCAGACTGAGGCAAATTACAAATAGATCAACCCCATATGGTCGCAGCTGACCATGAGATCTTAACTGGAGTCTGATACCAGGAGGAATTCCTCCATTATCAGATTGTTGGGGTGACCGATAGAAGACCCTATCACTCACCTTGCCCTACAGAGGTCTATTTGCAAGTGTGTTTGACCATTCTAGAAATAGATGGTCCATTATATCTGGTAAGCATCCCCATTAATAAGGTGGTGGGTGTCACAGGAGGATTTTTTGATCTTTGGTGGTGGAACTTCTTTGAAGTACTTCTCTTTGGTTCCTTATATGATCTATACTGGGAAAGATATCCGGTACCTCTATTTACCATCTTGTGCTACAAACACACTCTTTATTTGGTTCCTTATATAAATAATTACGTGGATTCACCTCCTATACATTATTCCAAAACTGATAACATTTTAAATGGGATGTTACATGGACATTATTACTTCAATGTGGTTCATTGTTGTGGTAGTTCAATAACACCGATTTACACTTTTTTTTTTTTATTTCACTTGATGGCTCATATATTGATTAACGCAACTTTTTTGTTTATTATATGTTACACTATGGTTAGTTGCTGCTGTCATTTGCTGTAATTTTGGTTTATTATTTTAGCGCTGTGTACTATTTAGATTTGATTGTCCAGCTGCAGCTGTTCACATAAACCTTAATACACCGATTTTTGCTTCAGGAATCTGCTGTCCATTGCTAATATTACATGTGAATTTAGCATTAACTAAAGATTTTTCAGACTTAATTTTTTTTTTGCCTGTAGGTTTGCAGAAGATAAACTATGCAGTGATTGGAGAGACACAAAGCTGCATGGGGAACAGAGCAATGGGTATTATTTATTACAATGTTGCATTGGTGGATCACGTAACATGTTGTATGTATTTTGCAGTTTGCGGTTAAGATTCTCTCTGCTGCTGTAAACCGCGGCAGTGAACAAAAAAAAATAAACACCTCCCTGTAAAGCAATTGCATAATGTGCTAGTGTGCATTGCATATTAGCACATTATGAGATACTTACCTTAGAATGAAGCCCTCTGGTGGCCCGCTGTCCATCTTCCCCTGGTCCTCCTTCTGGGTTTGTGGGCTCCAGCTGTATGCGTGGCAGGAGTTGCGATGATATAACTCCTACGCTTGCACGTGGGCGCCCATGACTCCGGCACAGAGCTCTGAAGGTCTGGCATGGTAAGCCGGACCTTCAGAGCGCATGCGCTGGTGACGTCACCGGCTGCATCCAGGGTGAATATCTCTTGAAGGGTGCACATTTAGGAGATATACATTTTACCTACAGGTACCTACAAGTCTTATTATAGGTAGAAATCACAAAGCGGACTTCACTACTGCTTTAAAATCATCAAAACTGTTGAGGATAGAGTCTGGAAAGGTATGCTCTTTATCTGCTCAGACATTATATTTATCTCCCTGACACAGGCTTGACATTAATTGTAAACACTGATAAGAAATAAGGAGGAAAAAAAAACTAGGGTGGGGAAAAAAAAGGTTTGACATGTACAGATACGGACTTCAATTTTTCTTTAGCACTTGCCTACTGGGCACTTTCATCCTCTTCCTGCCCTGGCCAATTTTCAGCTTTCGGCACTGTCACACTTTGATTGACAATTCTCTGACAATTGTCTGATCATGCAACACTGTACCCATCTGATATTTTTATAATTTTTTTGGAGACAAATATTGCTCTATTTTGGTGGTATTTAATCACTACTAAGTTTTAAATTTTTATTAAACAAATGAAAAAAGGCTGAAACTTTGAAAAAACATTTTCTCTTTGTTTTTGTTAAAAATTTAGCAAATAAGTAATTTTTCTTCTTCACTGATGTGTCTGCACCGATGGGCACTGATAGGCGGCACTGATGGGGCTACACTGATGGGCACCAAGGAGGCTGCACTGATAAACACTAATAAGACTGCACTGATGAGGCGGCACTGATAAGCTGCACTGATGGGTACTGATGTGGCAGCACTGATGGAAACTAATATGCTGCACTGATGGACACCAATATGCTGCACTGATGGACACTAATTGGCACTGATGGGGCTGCACTGATGATCAGTGCCCTGATTATCAGTGTAAATGTCAGGATTGCCAGCTATTGGCTTTCCTTTCCACAGACAGTGACAGTACTGAGCAAAGAAAAAGCCGATACCTCGCATTTGTTTGATTGGACACAGCTGATCACATGGTAAAGGGCCATTGTGATTTGTCCTTTCCCTTAATCTGTGATCAGCTGTGTCCATAGGACACAGCCATCACAGAGTGCACCCGATGCGTGCCCTGAGGGCGCGTGGGCGGGCAAGGTTCTGGGAGGATGTTAATAGATACCCTCCAAAAACTGGACGACTGCCCTGTTGCCATCATTTAGCTATAGCACGTTCAGCAAGTGGTTCACACTGTTACATCCATGCACCAGCCTTTGTTTTTGCAGAAATAGATTTCACCTCACTCTCCCTTTCCTGATAGCAGCCTGCAGGGTAAAATTAAAAGCCCAGAGGATGTAGCATGTTCACCAAGTTGGAATCACTGAGCTAGGTTTTGGTGAAGCACAGGGCAGCAGATCTTGAAATGCTGGTCTTTGCATTGTTGAAGAAGCGTTGTCATTTACCCATTCTATTAGTCATTGAGCAGAGATTTGTAAGATGTATCACAAGGACCACAGATCGAAATCCGCCATGTCTGCACTTCACCAGCACACCATCACACTTCCCCTGATGGCATCTCTTGTGTTTCCTCCAATACCCAAAGTGAGCTGCAGAACCTCCAATTAGGATCTCTGATAACTAACTTTGTGGATAAAAAGAGACAATTTATTTATCTAATGTAATTTTTCAGAAAATTTGAATTATAAAAACATATGCAAACAAAAACATAAAAAGCACAAGTGAGTACTGCTTCTCTTACAAACTAATTCAAACTAATTCTTCCATACCAATAACCCAGCATCAGTATGAAAAAACCTGCAGGACATTGCCAGCTACTTCAGCTACTGAAGACAATTCCCTTATCAACTGGCTAACAATTTGAATATGTGTTTTTCCTGATTTGATCATTCCAGAAACTGCTGGCTTCTTAGCAATCCTGAATGCAACCTCACCTGGTCCAATCAGCTGGCAGCCAGGAATTTCCTGCTGACAGCTGAATGTAAACAAATGTGCAGATATGGTAGCAAATGTCAGTGATCAAATATGGCTTTAGTCCTGACTTTAGTTGGCCAATGATATCACCCACCATCTGAAAGCAGAACATCTTTATCACCTACCATCTGAGAGCAGAACATCTTTTCAGTCAGCGGGTTTTTTTCTTTTATGCAGAAAAAAATAATTGGTGCTGAGCTGCCCAAAATCCAGGACACAACTCCTGAGTAGGGAGTTTGGGCAGAGAAGATCACTGCAGATCCCTCACATCCTGGATATTATCAGTTTCAACTGCTTCTCTCTGGTAAGTGTTAAAAATCACTGTACACCAGAACAACAAGACTTAACAACAGCAATCACACTTATGAAGTGTTGAATCCATCCTTACACAGTTGCACATTTGCAATTTTGGACTGTGATGTTGGCTCTTTGGCTTGTAAATGTTTGCAGATCCCACAGTAAATGGCCGTTTTCTGAAAAAAAAAAAAAAACATTTACTGTTTGTTCTTCAAGAAATAATTTATATCTTGCTCCTTCAAATTTTGTCGTCATTGACAACGAGCATTGTCATAACCATAACTCTTAACCCATAACCATTGGAAAATCATATCAATGTTCTTAAAAAAAACATTTTTTAACAAAATTCTACTAGTGTGTGGTCATCTTAATAATTGTACTGTATGTTGTGTGGTTATTTCAATATGTGTGTCTGAGTACACACAAACTCATAGATGTTTATCTATCTGCATGTACACCGAGAGCCCTTTTAAAACTTCTAAACTTTAAACCGAAGACACATTTCTTGTATGCCTGTGCATACTTGGCTGACAAAGGTAAATCATGTTCCTAAGAAAATATGTTTACAATGGTATCCTACTGCCTGCAGACCCACAACAAACAAAAATGTTTCTCAGAAATTGGAAACTGTGTTTGCAGAAGCTGTGTGGTGTGTTTCAGTCACACACATTAGCAGTTGAAATAAAATTAAATGCATTAAGCTGCTTACTTTTGTTTAAAGTCATTGAAAATCATACAGCATGCTCTGGCAGCTAACAACCGAATTTGATAAAATTACAAAAGTTCCTTTTCATTTCTGAGAATGCATTATATGAATAAGAGAGAAAGTCCCCTGATGAAGTCCAATGAATATTAACACACAGGGTGAAGCCAATGTAAGCATGCAAGCATAGCAGTCAAGCAGCCAGAGGGAGTAGTGTATTTCAAGAAAGCTGTTTTCTTTGTGCATAAATAGTAGTGTTCTTTTTAATGTGAGTAAGCTAGTTGTGCATTTTATTTTGGTAATAAATTGTTACATTGTTGCATAGTATGTAAAGTTAGAAAAAGACACAGGTCCATCTTATCCAACCTATGTATGTATGTGTATGAGTATGTGTGTTCAGCTTTTTAATTCTAAGAGTATACATTTCCCTTCATATTGTGCTCATAAAGGGAGACATCAATAAGTTTTGTTTTTTGAATTTGTCAATAATCCTAGCTGATATTGCTAGCAGGGAAAGTAAGTTCCACAATTTGCTGCTCTGATTGTAAAGAACCCCCCTCCACACACACACACACACACACACACACACACACAATTTCAAATTAAACCTCCTTTCCTCCAATCTTTTGATTGTGTATATATGTGTCTGTGTTAATCTATAGATACATTAATTTATAGAGAGTGATCTATTAATTTAAAGATAGTGACCATGTCTTCCTTTCAGTGCCTCCACTCTAAGGTAAATACATTTATTTATATATATTTTGGCAACTGAGGTCCTCCAGCCTCCTTATTCATTTTGTTGACCTTCGTTGGTTTCCTCATAATTCTAGGACATCCTTTCAATTGATTGGGTACAAAACAGAACTGCATACTCAAGATGAGGCTAAATCAATATTTTGTAAAGTGGTAATAGTATTAATCTGTTTCTTAAATTGATAGTAGGGGCTCATACTTTTTTTTTTCTAAAATAACAAACATGTTATACTTACCTACTCTGTGCAGTGGTTTTGCACAGAGCAGTCCAGATCCTCCTCTCCTTGGGTTCCCCATGCAGATGCTCCTGGCCCCTGCTCCTTGCCAAATGCCCCCATAGCAAGCCACTTGCAATGGGGGCACCTGTATGTGCTCACTCCCAAACCACCTCAGTGTGTTCATAAGACACACAAAGTGTGGCTCAGCCCCCGCTCCTTCCTCATTACTGGCTGTGAGGGAGTTCTAGTGCTGGCAGAGTGGTGAGAGAAAGGTTTCAATGTGATAAGAGATGGTGAAAGCTGTAGAGTAATTGGAGGAGGGGGCTTGGGGGCAGGATGCGATCCCAAAACATGTGGAGTGGTGGCAAAGTGGTGGGAGAAACGCTGCAAAGTGGTGTGAAAGGGTGATGGGTGGCAGAGTGGAGAGAGGGAGATTGGGGTTAGGCTTAACAATCACCTGCCATAACTTCTTGATGTCAGTCATATTCCTTTATTAGCTGGAGCAATGACCTGAATCCAGTCACTACTGTGGAATGGAGGTAGTATAGACTGGCCGTTAGCACATATTATTGGAGTCGGGTTTGTGTCACTCACAAATGAGAGCACTCTCTAGTCAACAGTTGGTTCTATGTGCTGCAAGAGCTCTAAAGCCACAGGAGCATTTGGTCAGGTCTGTCTGGACTACACTGGAAGGCTGATAAGTCAGACTGACATCTGAGAGAGTTGGAGACAATGAAGGGAAGAAGGAAGTCTGTGTCCAAACGGATCAACTTGCCTGAGCCAAGCAAGAAGAAGTCTGCATGTGAGCAGACACGGGTCCAGTCTCATGACTGAAGGAACCAGTTTGGTAGGGAAGCTGAGACTGGTGCAGGAGGAATAGATAGAACTATGTAACAAAAAAGCAAGGAGGCTGAAATAGATTTGTGTTTATTGTTATGCCAAACATCCCCTGTGTGTTTTACTTTGACTTGTGGATGAAACAAAATTGGGTGAAAGCTGCAAAATTAACTTTGCTAAAGGCCTGACAAAACAGGGAAGTTGTTGATGTGTGGTGAAATGGAGGCACGCTGTCACAAAACATCTTATGTTCCTTGATACAGTGCACAGTGCTTTCCAAAAGGAGAAGAGTGCTGGGAATGGTATACCATGAGACTAGCATTGCAACTATTTGATGTGAAGTCAGAGTGACCCCAGTAGTGGATTCCTATATGTATTTGAATAGAGACTTCCCTCTTCTGCTTAGCATCTTGTACAGTAGGACAAGGTTAAAACATTTTTTTTTTTACATAAAATGAGAAATGGATCTGGAAAGCACATTGGATAATCCATCTGAATGTCATCAAAAGTTTCTTACTATGAGATTGATATACTAAAGATAAATAAATGGCTCACTTTGTAAAAGAAGCTGAACTTTTCAAGGAGATTTTCCTCTGAGTTTAGTGAATAAAGTGAAGCTCTGCTGACTTCCATCATCCAATCATGTGCAATGCAAAAATGCTGTTTTCTTTTCACTTTCTTCGCAATTGTTTGAGCATTCTTTGCAAAGTGAAATTTCACTGCAGTCACTAGGCTCTAGGTAAAAGTCCCTATAGTACCCTATAGCTCTTGAGAACTCTTACAAGGTCCTAATGCATTGGTATGTAAAACCAGAAAGATTTGCAAATAATGTCCCCACTGCCTTCCAAAATTGCTTCATGGGTTGTACTTCTTTTAGATCCATGCCTTACATATGATGGGCATGCCCCAATATGCATAAATTATGAATCTAAGTATATAACTTCCCATAAACTTTTCTGAGCTGCAATCTCCTATGAAACCCAATGGGAGCTATTTTTGCATTTCTGTCCACACAACATTAAAGAGCAACACCCACTCTTGATATCAAACAAAGGATTACATGCACCCTATTTCTCTTTTGCCTCCCCCCCCCCAGTTGAATACCTGTACACTTTGAATCCAAATCAGTATTTCCAGGCATTTAACCTAATAGAATTTAGCCATGTCCTGGATGGACTGCATTTTTCCTCATTCTCTTCCTACCACTGACCCACTCTCTCATACCTCCTTTCTTTTCCTCTTGTGTCTCTTGGATGATGCAGTTTGTTTCTCCTTATGCTCATTCCTCTTTACCCCCTGTTTCCCTTTCATCTTAATTGTATTGTAATGTACGGCTTCTTAGCACCACTTAAAGTGGTTTTAAAGTCAGAAAATGTTCTACCTTAAAGCAGAACTTCAGGAAAAATCTTTTTTAAATAATTTTATTGCTAATTTCCTACCTTCCTAGAATATATAGTCTGTCTTCCTATAGGGTGTTCAAAAGAGGGGAGGAGCCAGGAACTCTGGCGGGAAACCGGAGAAGAGGAAAATTTAGCTGCTCTATTCAAAACCATTGCACAGAGCAGGTAAGTGTAACATGCTATTCACTTTAATTTTCATACTAGTATGTACCCTTACTTATATAATCCTTACTGTAGAATTCATCAATTGATCCTTTTTTTTACACCTTTGTAAAACCAAATAAATCTTATTTAAAAGTTCTACATATATTTTGAATACTGTATATGTCTTTTAGCATAGATTGGTTTACATATACTTAAGTTGGTTATGTATTTACTGTGTCGTTTTTTTAATGTTTTGGGGGGGGGGGGGTAGGTACAAATTTTATAAAATGCAATTTTATGCTAACGACAGAAGGTCTGACAGTCAAGTGCAGCATATACTGCACGCAACATTTTTTTTTAATAAAGTGGTTCCGCAACAAAAACTTAAATTAAAAAAAGCAGTACAGGCTGTATTACTCAACCTTAATCCCAAAGTATCCCCCTTAATGCTCCCTTTCCACCACAAGATATACTCAATATTTTGGGCTGAATGACATCCAGCATCATTCAACCCAGAGCACTGAGTACATACTGTAAATGGAGGGCTTTGTGGGACCCCATTGACCCAGAGTTTGATTTTAAAGCGGAACCAAACATCGGTTTAATAGTTTGTTTGACTTAGCAAAGTGGTAGCCACATATAGATTTCATATATAGCTCCATCAACAATCGTGTGTTGTGAAAGTGAATCTTGATGTCTGTCTATATACAGTATTTATTTATTATTAAATGTCTGAAATAAAGGTGTCTGAACCACGGGGAAGATTCAATGTTAGACAAATATTTTATAATGCCTTACTTTTGTACAAAATTTCTGAAAAAAACCACACACACACATACACACACTATATTTTTTCTGCATGATACACTGAATATACCATTGACTGATACACTCAAGTTTGCTGAATGATAAATACAGCAAGATAACCGAACCTACTTAAGTCCCACTGCTTTCCTGTATATGTGAGGTGGAATGACAACTAACCAGTATATGCTTGCTGCACTCTAAATTAGAACAAGTCCTGGCAGCTATAAGTGAGCATATCTATCGTTTGTAATCATGATAAAAGATGATGATGATAATGATGATGATGACAACATTAACGATGATATTTATGATGATGCATTGTAGCAGAGCTGTGACAGTGAAGGATAATGGCCCCAAGCAGCACTGAGAGGAAGTGTCCAGCACGTGTGAACATAAAAAATGCAATACTTTTCTTAAGCACCAATTCATCGGTTTAGTGGTTAGCCTGATAGGAAAGATCTAATTATGTTTTCGTATGTGTAGTAACATGGAAGTCCATCAGCAATCTCATCATTTGGTTCTGAAAGATGCCTGATGAATTGCATATTCATAACAGTGCAGTCAAGTAGTATATTGTATACGTATAAAGAAAAGCAATCTTTCAGGAAAGGAATTCTGCTAGGCTCTGCATAGGGCTTGTGCAATGCTAAGCTGCTTTCTAGACATCTCTAATTATAAAACATGTCTGTCTTCAGTAAATAGACTTCGTTATTCTCAAGCCTTCAGGGTAAAGGATTTCCTGTTCTCAACATCCAAGTTTTGTGTACACATAGCTTGCTAGGTGTGAATTAGGTATCATAAGATTTCAACAAGCAAGCGCTAAGTTTTAAGCCTAATTATGTATGCAGTGATTGTAAACAGTAATTTTATAAAGTTAGAGGGTAAGCTTCTTATTTTAAAAAGCCACGTAAAAAAAAGAAGCTGGATGATTAACAAAATGTTAATTGCCATATGTGGTATGTAATTGAAAATGTGATAATTGCCTTATAATTTCAGACATTAGTGCACCATTCACTCCCTCTACAACTGTGTGGGTTTTTCTTTAGGGAAGATTAAAACCTGCTGTAAATTAACAGTTCTACATTTGCAGAGACAATTAATGTTTCTTAGCTTAAACTCACCTCAAACAAACAGTATGCTTCAAGGTTCATTTTAATCTAAATACAAAAAGACTCACTTAAATGATTTCTCTGGAAGGAATGCAAGAAATAAATGAAGGCGTTGACCTTTTATCTCATAATAATTATACTATAATCCTAATCTATGAGCCATCAAATACTTTTCTATACCATCAATAAGTATAAAGTCTTAGAGTGACTAAGTAATGGCTGAACAAAATTTGATGATCCTATTAGGAACAGCAACAAACTGAAGATTTCTTTTTATAGGTTGTAGGTCACTAAGTGGCAATAAACAATTCCATTCAGGTGCATCAGATTTAGGTGGGGATAATTTGGTGCATTGCAGTCTGTTTATTCTTTATCATGAGCTTTTGGAGGAAGTGGTGCAGTTTAGCCTTTTTAACAGATTCAGGGATTCCCCTGAATTGAATGTTATTTCTGCGTGACCTATCCGCTAAGTCTGCCACTTTAAGCCTTAACGGTTTAAGTTCCTCTTCTACTTCAAATTGGTTATTCCACTAGCTCGTTGTGTGCCAATGTATATTCCCCCACCTTGTTTTCCACATAATCCACTTTTTTTCTTATTTCTGCCAAATCTCTTTGAGTGGAGCGCATGAAGAATGCCATATCTTGTTGGAGTGCCCCTTTAAGTGTTAATAACATATCCTTCATAGTTATATCTATGGACTGCTCTTTAGTGGGTAATGTATCCAGCAGACTGCCTGTATGCTGAGGTCTCCTCCATATACTCCCCTGCTAGGCCAGTGTCATCAGGGTGATCTCCGTCCACACTGCTTTACTGGGCTGCTAGATGCTGAGGATGGATGTGGATTACCGGTGTCAGGCGACTCAACAGAGCTGAATAATCTGGCCACTGTGGATGAAGGAGAACATCTCCTGGTGCTGGTGCCATCTTGGATTGGCCGGCCTGTGGCAGGGATGACAAATTTGGTCAGTCCCTCTCTGCCCTTGCGCTTGGCCATGGCGCTCATTTGTTTCTTCCCAGTCTCCTCTCTCTCTCTCTCTGTGGCCTTTATAGGGCTGTGTCTGATCGCTGTGGATTGCTGTAGGACACCTGGTAAATCAGAGCTCCTCTCTTCTTCTCTCAAACCACCATCTGCTCTGGCTGCCTGCGCCCCCCCCCCCCCGTTTATTCTTTATAATGTTTGCATCTTATTAAAATGATTTTATAGTTTTCTTTTTGACAACACTATTTACTGTGGTGATTATAAGATTAAAGCTTTGGGTTATAGGGTAGGTTCAGTTTGAGGGGTTTGGTCTAGGGGTAGGTTCAAGTTAACCACTTGACCTCCAGAAGATTTACCCCCCCCTTCATGGCCACTTTTTACATTAATTTAACTGACAATTGCAAGGTCATGTAACGCTGTATCCAAATAAAATTTATGCAATTTTTTTCTACAAATATAGCTTTCTTTTGGGGGTATTTGATCACCACTGCGGATTTTATTTTTTGCGCTATTACCAAAAAAACCCCAACAATTTTGAAAAAAAAAAAAAACAATATTTTTTACTTTCTGCTATAAAACATTCCAATAAAAAATCTAAAAAAATCTAAATTTCTTCATAAATTTAGGCTAATATGTATTCTGCTACATGTTTTCGGTAAACAAAAAAAAATCCCAAGCTTATAGTAATTGGTTTACCCAAATGTTATATCGTCTACAAACTATGGGATATGTACTGGATTTTTAATGGCTGTGATCAGGGACATATAGCAGGACTGCGATATTGCGGTGGACAATCAGACACTAACTTATACTTTTGACGCTTTGTGGGAACCAGTGACACTAATACAGTAATCAGCGCTAAAAATATGTACTGCCACTGTACTAATGACACAGGCTGGGAAGGGGTTCAACATCTAGGGTGATCAATCGCGGGACGCATTACGCCCAAAAAAGTACAAGAGCTTCTTTGGAGCGTATTGCGTCCTGCGATTTTTTTTTGCGCGATGTTACCACGATTCGGCAGGCGGAAATCGCGGCAACATCGCTCAGCATTTGGGGGGCTATTGCAAATCAACGGGCAACGCACAGGTGTCCCGCGATTTGCAATAATCTCCGGATCGCGGGTGGAACCGCGGCAGTTCTGCCCGCGATCCATACGCTGACATGTGAACAGAGCCTAAACTGTGTACCTAGCCAGTGTTTGTTTTGATTATGTGTGCTGTTTTTATTAACAATGTATTTTAGTTCTTCTTTGCAGGAACACAGAATCCATACCTTCCCCCCTGTCAATTAAACTCTGCCTTGTTTACATAGGTAGAGCTCTGTTCTGAGTCTCTGCCCAATGATCTATGTGTGCCGGTGGACATGGTGTGCCAGGCACCCACAAATTGGAGTCTGCTCTGAATAATCACATCAGAAGCTGCCTGTCGGCGGCTTGCGTGTGTCCTCTGCAGGTGGCATACCTCTGCTTTCCAAGGCAGTATGAACCCCCGAAACACCAAAACAAAAATGTATTGTGGTGAAGCTTACCAATCCTTAGATGTGGTGGCTGCATTAGTTCCCTTTTTCACTTTTTCCTAGCAAAGAAAGGACTATTCTAGTACTACCCAGTTCTAATCAATCTATTCAAGCTCTTCTTTATGTTTATTTAATTGTTACACTTTTGTTCTGTCCTAAACAAGAGATTGTTATCAATGAAACGTGTTAAGAAGGAAAAAGAGAGGACACTTCACCAAAGGCCCTTGCTACTATACCATATATTGTAAAGATCTTGACATCCAATTAAAGGCCAACTTTTGGTTGCAGAAAGAACTGGGTGGTTGCATGTGTGGTTTGCAATATATATATATATATATATATATATATATATATATATATATATATATATATATATAGATATATAGATATATATATATATATATATATATATATATATAGTATATATATATATATATATATATATACACACATATATATATACTGTTTGGGTGTGGAGTTTGAAGCTTATTTACTAGATGCATGTAGCCTGTACTTTGAAAGTACAGTTGCTCCAGAGCTTAGTAAATTAGGAGAAACTCTGCTGGTTTCTATCATCCAGTCATATGCAAGCAAAAATTATGTTTTTTATTTTATTTTATTTGTATGTTATTTGATATTCTATGCAAAGTGAAGCTTTACCTCATTTACTGAACTCTGGTGCAAATTCCCTTGCAGAGTGCGACTACACTTGCAAAGTGCAAAGTCTGTTTGCCTTTCGTAAATCCCCCCCAACGACTCAGTAGACAGACCTAGTTTCAGCACCTAACAATTACCATGTGGAAATCCTGATATGGCTTTTTCCCTCAGAGCCTAACTGCATAGTTTTTCTTTTTTCTTTTCGTAACCAATTTTCTTTTCATTTATTGTCATTTACTGATGAAAAAATTCATATATTTAAATCAATAGTTTTAAAAAAGTATTTATAACTCTTGAAATTACTTGTATGTCATACCATTCAACTTTTTGAGATGTGAATGAGGGACACCTATTAGAAAAAGTATGTATGCATAGGACACACCCCTTGCCATGCCCCCTTAAAGGAGAATTATTATAAAAAATGATTAGTTGAACCCACTAGTGCTTTTTTTTTTACCACTACTATTCCTTTATACTGGCTTTTGAAATTTACAAATGCAGCAATTTAGAAATTGGATGAAAGGTTTAGCACTAGGAAACATTTTATATACAACTATATAGATCAGAACAAAATGAGGGACAAATGAGGAGGAAAGAGAGACCGAAGGGACTTTGTTCCAAATCAGGGACAGTCCCTCGAAACCAGGGACAGTTGGGAACTATGGTATGTGTATCTCTCTGCTATCTCTCTTTTTCTCTATGCTGTACAGCATATAAAATCCTTGTCTTTTCTTCATATACCTTGTGGTGAAGCTAAATGTGCAATAATTGTTGCTCTGTGAGATGCATGCAGTGAGCTTTATATGCCAGGATGAATGCGACTTTGTGCCTACCCAGAACGATGGATCAGCTTACTATTTTCCCAGCTGCAGAGGTATTAAATGCTAACTAGATCTGTTTCTTTGATCGGTGTACTGTGTCCAACACACCCAGCCAAATCTTAGATCTAAAGAAGTGAAAATACCTATCTTTCCTTCAGTTAAGACAGTAATAAGCACATGCCCTTCACTAGTCAATTATCAGTCACATACCTTAGCTTAACTATTGTTAACTGTCTTCATAACAATACTATGTATTGTTGAGAGGAACTGGCAATAGATATGGCCTATGCGACAGGGCATTGTATATGTTCTCCTTGTAAAATATTGTGAATTCTAAATATATGCTCTTTTTACTGCCTGTGTACTCTGTATGCCTATCCACAAAAAAAGGGGAAACAAAAAAAACAAAGAAAAATGAATCTCATGTATTCCTCTGACAAGTGTGAAGATGAATGAAAAGTACCGTAGGCACTTTTTGAATCAAATAGTTCACAGGGTTATTGATCTACTACAAGAATGCTCTGTAAAACCAATGCGATGTAAACATGGAAAAAAGAATAGCAGCACAACAGAGAAGGTGGCAAAGAAAGGGAATGTATTTGTTCTTTTGAGCACATATCTGTTCTTTGATTACATTTAATTAGTATATGTTGTATTGATGACCTTGATTTAGTTAACGGAATCTAAACCAGGGTGTTACTTTGCATTCACTTGGATAAACTATTCCTTATAAATAGGTAGAGATGGATTATATTCCTATGCCATGACATAAACTCAGTTAAGGTTTTATAACTGATGGAATATTTGTAGATATAGTGATATAATATTTGGTCAAATAAATGTAAACTCTAAGCAGAAAAAAACACACAGTAATCCATTACTGTATTCATTATTTTTTTTTACTTTTTTATTGATTTTCAATTCAATTTTACAAACTAATAAAAAGTTCCATAAGTTACAGACTCACCTTAATTCCCCCTACTTCCCACCACCCCGATCCCCCCCCCTTACTTCTTATCCCTATATAGCGCTCTTTCACCCACATCACTATATGCGTTTACCATACCCCAGTCTTTAGTCAGCCCCCTGATCCAGCCATATTTCTATATAGTCACTAGTCTTTTTTAAATCTGTCCATTTTCTCCATTTATTAGAAAAACTATCTGCTTGTGCTTCATCTCTGCTACTCATATATTCCATGTTAGAAATATATTCAACTCTACAACACCAATCCCTTACAATAGGGCTTTCTGTCTCTAACCATTTTTTTTGGGATTGTCCCTTTTGCTGCATTTAACAGATTTGAGGCAATCATATTTCTATACTGCTCTAAAGATCTATCTGTTCTATGGAATAGGCATGTCCATGGGTCGTCCATAATATTCACACCTGTAATTTTTCTGATAAGATGTATTTTCAACCAGTATTCCCAGATCTTAGGGCATTCCCACCAGATATGTAGCATTGTGCCCTGCACCTTACAACCCCTCCAACGCATGTTCTATTTCTCTGGCTGACATTTATGTGCTTTTACCGGTGTTATATACCATCTCGATAGGTATTTATAAATCATTTCGATGGTATTCACATCTATAGTAGTGCAATGCACGGCTCTCAGCACAGCATTCACTTTGTGCTCTTTTAAGTGTATTCCTATTTCTTTTTCCCATGCTACTATAAATTTAGGTTTCCTCATATCCACCATCTCCGTTACCATTTTGTATATCTGAGACACACAGTGCATTGCGAAAGTATTCGACCCCCTTGAACTTTTCGACCTTTTGCCACATTTCAGGCTTCAAACATAAAGATATAAAACTGTAATTTTTTGTGAAGAATCAACAAGTGGGACACAATCATGAAGTGGAACGAAATTTATTGGATAGTTCAAACTTTTTTAACAAATAAAAAACTGCAAAAGGTTTGAAAAGTTCAAGGGGGTCGAATACTTTCGCAATGCACTGTACTATGTTTTATTTTTGTTAATGGATTGCAGAACTTTTCCACAAGGTTCAGCTCTTTTTCTGATCTAATGGACTGAGGTAAGAATCCCACAAAATGTTGTAATTTTAAATATCTCTATTCCTTTAATAAAAGGTTCCCTCCTCTAGAGTTAAGTATGTGATATGGCCTAATCTTTCTGCTATGTGTTATATCTTTTAACTGAAAATTCTTTACCCAATTACCATATTGTTTTCCCGGTGCAAAATATTTTGTGCCTTCTACCGATAATAACGGAGAGTTGTATTGCCATTTAGCTTGTCTGTGGATCATATCCCAGGTCTTGCATACAACTCTCGTTATTTCATGTGTATGCTCATGTTTTTCCCTATACTTTGGTGGAATCCATATATTCCTCTCCAGTTGTGTTCTGCTTAATGTGATTTCAATCTTGACCCATCTTTTGTGCGTATTTTTTTTTCCCACTCTATCATACATGAAATCACAGCTGCCATGTAAAATCTTTTAATATCTGGTGCTGCTAGTCCCCCCTGTAATTTATCTCTACTGAGAGCCGCATACTGCACTCTAGGTTTTTTCCCTCCCTCCTTCCCCGGCCAACCCACCTCCCCAAACCCCCTCCTCCACCAGCACCTCAACCGCCTCACACCCACTCCTGATCAGCTCTAGAAGATTCTTTTTTTTTTCTTTGAGGCTAACAGCCACTGTTCCTCTTGTGTTGTCTCTTCTGCTTCAAGCTTGGGCTACCAGCCTGGCATTTTTGGTTTAGAGATGTCCAGTTTTCCACAGAAATCCCGGGTTTCCTCAGGGAATCATAGTCTTGCTGTACGGCCGTCTCTTCTGACGATCTAACAGGCTGGAAAGCCCCAGTTATAATGTATTCCCTGTTTTTGCATCGATTCCACGAGAGGTCTCAGTAATCTTCTTCTTCTTAACGTGGCCTGTGATAGGTTTGTGAAAATCTGAATATTTGTGCTTGCATAGTTTATGGATGATAAGAAGGCAAGGGTGACCAGCGCTATGGAAGTATGTGAATAATGTGTGATAAAACAGGTGTAAGCTGCCAGCAACAGAACCCCAAGGGGTTAAATTAAGTGAGAAGTGCAAAGGAGTTGCCCCGGCGCTACCTCTAAGTGACAAATTGTTACCTTAAAATGTAAGGTGACAATTTGTCACTTAGAGGTAGCGCCGGGACAACTCCTTTGCACTTCTCACATAGTTTATGGATGATTTCCTTTTCAGATTCTTCCAGATCTGGGCCTTATCTGAATAACTCTGAAATCTTATAATAACATATTTGGGGATATCCACTGGGATGTTTTTTTGGTCTCCTAAGCTGGTGTACTCTCTCAATCATTATCTTTTTCGCTTCCTCTCTTTCTAAGAGTGGGTCCAATTTTTATTTTATTTTATTGAATAAGTCCTGGGTACTGTATTAATTTTTTTTTTTTAAACCAAGCTGTGTAAGTACCTAAATTGACCTTGGTATCACCCTGTTGCAGGCCCAGAGCTTAGACTGGAGGAGGGAAAAGCAGCACAAGGAGCCAATAAATTGTGCAAAGAGTATTCTGATATAAGAGAACAGAGAGAGGAGTCCAGCAGTGTACAGTATCCTGGAAGAAAGCTAGGTATCCCCATTTATTTTTATTTTTATTTGTTCAGCCAGCAGACTGAATAAAAAAAATGGATTTCTCCATCCACAAAAGTGAGGTAGATGAAGGAATTCTACCCACTACGACATTGGATTCTGACACTGTCAGAACACACTGATCAGAGGTTGCAGCCAACTTGCTGGAGATGCTGCTAGATGAAAGTCTTTCCACATGGCCGTTCAACAGAAGTTGATCAAAAGATCTACTTCTGTTGAACAGCGATGACCACACTAAAATTTGTCTGGTCCCTGCAGCATTTACTGAATTGTGATCCATCTGTACCCACCTTAAAGTTTTACTAAACCCAGGACCCTGCATTCACAATATCTGGTCTCCCACAGTACACAGAACATGAAAATGCAATTATTTTAGTAATTATAAACTGCTAACTACCTTTTCTCATCAGCAGTATATATAGCAGTCTTATGACTTTTATCACCGTCTGGTTAAAGCTAAATGAAGGAGTTTTCATTCTACTCTGATTGTTCTTTGAGGCTGCAGGACCCCTGACTCTCTGTCTGGACAGTGCCGATTGGCCCTGTGCTGATCACATGCACTCTCCCAAGGAAAAAACCTCCCTAGCAATACACACCAAACTGAGCATGTGCAAAGTGCCCCCCAAGGCTCTGTTCTATCAGCAGATGGATTAAGGACAGTGGAATAAGGGGAGGATCAGAGAGGACAGAACCAAACAGCCTTTTTACACAATGCAGATGATTACCCCTTAGGTTCCACAGTGAGTATAACAAGCATGCTTTGCTGCATATACAGACTGAATTTACTGTTGTGGGTTTAGTAACACTTTGAGAGATAATGAACTGTAGAAGAGAAAAATCAGATCTCCTCCACGCTAGACAAGATTGTGTGCTGTGGCAGAGCTGTTTAAATCTCAGAACTTAATGGACAGAAATACAAATCCTTTAGCATTTATCTGTGTATTTAGCTGCTTGCCTAAAATTCAGTTTTAAGGTTTTGAAATGTATTACTTGAAATGTGTGCAAAGATATGATTACAAATCATTTCCTGAAAGGCACAGATAGTCTGTACAAAATGTATAATTAGTAAGAAAATGTATGTGTGTGTGAATGTATGAAGTGGAACACCATAATGGGACCCTGTAATTACATAAAATTAAATGCAAATGTGCAGTTTTGAACTACAGAACTGCAAAAAAATTCATGGATGGTCTGTAAAAGTGTTTTTTTGTTTTTTTGATTGTTCATGTCTATTTTTTCTTTGTGCAAAAAAAAAAAACAGATAAATGGCTGCAGTTTCACATATTTAAGTCACTTGATATCCAGACCTGTTTTTCATGGCTTTTGTGTGCAATGCCCCCAGACCACAAACAGCTAATTCCCACTCAACTACCACAGATAAATTAAGGAGTTAGGTGAGAGCTGTAAAGCAACTGTTAGGCAGTTGCCTACCTTGGGTTACATCAAGGAGTCATGTTAGCTGGATTTTTACATTGGTTTCACACAATGTCCCTGGAATTGTTTGGTTAGGCAGCAGGATAAGAGTTGCAAGAGGAGGGTGGCATTAGCTCCCACCACACTGCAGCAGAAGCTTGAAAGAAAGCCAGGGTGGTTAGGGATTCCATTGTTTGACACCACTAAAAACTAGTCCTCTAATTGCATATGCCTGAAAAATATTATAGTAACCAGCAGACTTGGGCGCTTCTCACTTCCCAGTCTGCTTCCGGGTGCAATTTCATGCAATCTGTCAGAAAGACTCTGGACACTGTGGACATGGGATGGAACAATAAATATTAATAGTCTTCTGCCCTCTCCTTTTGAGCTTTTCATTCTTTCTGTTTTCTATCCCACTCTTGCAGAACATAGTTACATGACCTGCATTGCAGAGTAAGCTCACCGGGTACTAAAATTTGATATACATGGCAGTCTCCTGTAGTTAAACCCCACTACGACAAAACAGACTCTTACAGTCTTAGCTTTTTTTAACAGGATTTCTTGATGACAACCTGTTGGAATGTAATAATATGCAAAAGAGGCCCCTTTCTACTCAGTGCTGGCATCCTTTTAAATGGGCTTTTACTCCTGGGGGGCAGGAAGGACTGCCCAATCACGTGACCACTCTAATTGGCTGTAACAGTGGTCACATGATCTGGAGTCAATACCACTGGCTCCAGATCCTTACTAGAGAATGGAAGCCTATTCTAAGCACAGAAACCTCAACCTTCCAAGAATGCACATGTGCAGTGTGTGGGTGGTATAGCCCACCCTTTTTGTTGACACACAATAGTGAAATGAGGTTAATTGAAATTCCTGATTATTAACCATTATAACGCTAGAAAAGGCTGACCTGTCAACTTCCATTTCACATCATTGCTGCCTATAGCTGTTTAGTCCTAGCTATGCACTAGGATGCACCAATAACAATAAAAATAGAGTTATATTTGTCACCATGTCTCAAATAAAGCTTGCCCCACAGAATCTAGATTTAGAATTTAATTCCAAAGCTATTTGTAGTTTAGGAAAGAATGCCTGTAGCACAACATAAAATCTTTATTTTAGACATTTTCAGTACTGATGTGTGCAATGAAGTAGCTCTTAGTTGTGACACTTACTGTATGGCACTGTTGTTGTGACAAATTCATAAAGGAATATTGCCATATCAGTGATTAGTATATGGAACACGCAGGTAAATAAGACCTCTTTCATAAATTGTTGACTGTGTTGCTTGGGTAATTATTGTATCCCATCATTGAGACATTTCTGCAACAAAATTTGTCTTAATGGTCCTCTGTAACTGATATTTAATGTATTTAATGTAATTCCACCTTTTACAAATGGCTTCTCTGTTTGTAAAACTCATCCATTTCACAGGAGAGATGCTTGTGAGAGTTATTTTGGAGTTGCAACAGATTCATATATACCTTACGGACATACATGAATCTGTCGCAAGGTCCGACATTTGTCACACTACAGTAAGAAATATTTCTAAACATTATTTATTACGCTCTTTATGAAGTGTCCTGAATTTTCTTGCTATATGCCTTTTCATGTAAAAAAAAAAAAAAGGGCAATTCTTTTATAAGAATCTAGTTTTTTTTTTTTTTTTTTTAAGACCATTCTCCCACATATTAGGATTGGCAGGCACTATAAATAATGATAATACTTTTGGAAAAAATAATACAGGGCTTTCCTTATCAAAACAATATTTGGCATAGAGATTCTAACTAGTCTAGCAATTATGGTAATTTAAACAGGGAAAGAAAGTAATTAAATCTACTCTAAACCATCACATACTTGCTAAAATTATATTCCATTCATAAGAGAATTTCACAAAAGTGCCTGTAAATACAGAAAAAAAAACTGTCTGATTATTATTTTACAAATGATTACTGAGTTGTTGTTATAAATCTTTTAGCAAGAAAAAAAGAGAAAGGGTGTTCAATTGAAATGTCTTGACTAGAATGGATCAGTACATGCACATGGTTCGTAAACTTTTAGCTGAAAAGCATGGTGTTTTTCGCTAAATTGAGTGACTACTCCTTTCGTCCTCTTTAATATCATCTTTCTATAGGCAATCCAGTGCAGAAAATATAAATCTCAAGCACCACCGTAATCTCAAGTTCACTGTATACCCACTGGTCATACATTTAAAACGAGTGTGTATCATAGAGATTCAGGTCGATTCTTGGTGTGAATATTATAGTTTACTGATGCGTAATGATTATCCATCACAACATGTTGTTTAAAACTGTAAAAAAAAGAAATAATAACAAAATAGATCTGAAGAATAAAAATCAAGCCGAATGTGCGTGCAGGCAAGAGTTAGTGCAGCAACTAGGAAAAGATCCATACAACTGCTATGATAACTTAGTATAAAGGTTTGTATAATATATATGGAGTCAGTGTATAATTTTATTGACATTATTACAATTAATTTATGTAACAATTTTATCTTCCTTGGCACAATATAAAATAAAAGCATGAAAGGGTTGTGATAATAATACTGAGGAAAATTTGAATACATGAAACAATAGGGAAAAGCCTTAGCTAAATATACTTATAGTCTAAAAGAAGAAGCGAGAGATACAAAATTAGAAACATACTTGCAGAAATACTGTTGTAGGAACAGCAAAAACCCAGTAAAATTATGTATGGATAACAATTTTGTGGTATACCTGTCCAAAAAGATGTGTTTTAACCACTTCCCGCGAATCGGCGTACCTGTACAGCGGCTCAGAGAAGTGGTTGTACCATGATGATGCCTGCAGCTGCAGGCATCATCCTGGTACTGTTCTTTAGAGCCGGCGATTGGTTTTCAGCAGATAACAGCTGATGCGGCTCAGGAGATGATCGGCCGTTATCCCAGCCCATGCCCACCCCCTCCCACGACTCTGCCCCGGTCTCCCCTCCCACCAGGAGACCTGAGCAACCAGTCGACATGTCCGCTGGCTGGTTGGAGTCCCGAACAAGGCCAGGTTTGGCTTTGATTGGGTCTCCGATGTATTAACCCTAACCCTATTACTCGGTGGCTAACGGTGTCACATTTAAAAGACTGTCGGTATTAAAAAATGCATATTTCGCCATTTTGAATACTCTGAAGTGCAGTGGAGGGGTCTGGGGTCTTTTAGACCCCCGATCCTTCCATAAAGAGTACCTGTTACTGCCTATTACTGTCACAAGGGATGTTTACATTTCTTCTGACAGCAATGAAAGTGATCAGATTTTTTTTCTTAAACAGTGCTAAAAATAAAAAATTTAATAAAATAAATAGGAAAAAATAATGTTAAAGTGCCCCCGTCGCTGTGAGCTCGCGCACAAAAGAAAACACATATGTGAATCGCGCCTGCAAATGACAACGGTGTTCAAATCACACATGTGAGGTATCTCGCCAGAGCAAGAGCAATAATTAAAAAAAAAAAAGACCTACACTTTAACTCTAAACTGGTAACTGTTAAAATTTTTAAAAAGCATCGCCTATGGAGATTTCTAAGTACCGTAGTTTGTCGCCATTCCATGAGTGTGCGCAATTTTAAACCACAACATGTTAGGTATCTATTTAGTCAGTGTGACATCATCTTTCACAATATACAAAAAAATCGGGCTAACTTTACTGTTTCGTTTTCTTTAAATGCAGTGAAATATGCTTTTTTTAAAAAAAAAGATGCATTTGAAACACCGCTGCGCAAACACTGCATGACAAAAAATATTGCAATGACCGCCATTTTATTCTCCAGAGTTTTTGCTAAAAAATATTGAAAAATGTTTGAGGGTTCTAAGTAATTTTCTAGCTAAAAATACTGATTTTAACTTGTAAACAACATGTCAGAAATAGGCTTGGTCCTTAAGTGGTTAAGGCTTCATTTAAAGACTTGGAGTGTTGGTTAATATTTTATAACTCATGGAAAGAAATTACAGAGAAAGGGAGCAGAACAAGACCATTCATGTAAAAAGTTGTGGATGAAGATAAATGTTTGCAAATGGAGACTGAATAGGCCATATTGGAAGGTACCAGACAGTTATGTGTTAGAACTAGTACTCTTAATTTTATTCCGTGGGGAGCCAGTGTAAAGACTTATAGCAAGAGACAAAATTTTAAGAACAAGAAAAACAGTATATATAAAAATTGAGCTTTAGTCTAGTTTTATTTAAGGTGGACCTCAGTGTAAGGTGGCCAATAGTAAAGACTTAATACAAATGGCACCTGCACCAGTATTTTACAGCTATCATACTTAGGAAAAGAAGTGCTCTTTCAATGCAAACACTTTGAAAGTAAAACACATAAGCAGCACACTAAATAGATTAACATCTTCTCTAAAATGATTGTACTGCCAGGCAAAGAAGTGTGTATATGTGAAATATATATATATATATATATACATATATATATATATATATATTGATTGCCTTCAGGCATACTATATTTATATATATATATATATATATATATATATATACATACATATTATATATATAGATACATATTATATATATATATATGGATAGATAGATAGATAGATAGATAGATAGATAGATAGATAGATAGATAGATAGATAGATAGATAGATAGATAGATAGATAGATAGATGATAGATAGATAGATAGATAGATAGATAGATAGATAGATAGATAGATAGATAGATAGATAGATAGATAGATAGATAGATAGATAGACTGTATAGTTGAAAGCGATCCAATCACTTTTATTCAATTAAGGTATTGAGTTTAGTGAAGGACATGAAAAAAGAAACAGCAGCAAGAAATGCAGGGAGTGTTTATTATCATCTGCATCCAAATGATACCAAAATCAAAAGGAATTTTAAAGTTAACCAACACCATGGAGTAAATGAAGAAGCTAGAAGCTATAGGGCCAAAGATACATTGTGTGAAAACCAGTGTTGGTCATCTTACTTTAAAAAAGTAATTAGTTACAGTTACAAATTACTTCTCCCAAAAAGTAATTGAGTTAGTGACTCAGTTACCACATTGAAAAAGTAATTAGTTACTCAGCAAAGTAACTGACTTTTTTTTACTATTCTATAATGCAATTACATTCTATAAGATCTTTAATAGTGGTGGCGGTGTGGCACACTGTGGGGGTCTGAGTCCTCCTGACTGTGTGAGTAACTGTATTTTTTTTTTTGTTTTTTGGTACCTGCAGGCACACTGGAGTCCGTCTGGCTCCGTCCTCCTCCTCCAAGCCTGTCTGTCTGCATGTGCTGTGTGCGCCTCTCTCTTCTGGGCTAGCTGGCTGTGTGCGGTGGTGGACTTCCTGCTGCCCTGGAGACTCCTGGACTATATTTTGGCTGGCCAGGCTGGCAAAGTGGCATTGGTGGTCGGCTGGTCGCATGCTGGTCACCTACTGGGCCTGGTGCGCTGTGCTCGCCTCTCCTCACAGAGCCTCCTCCACTCTCTCTCCAGTAGCGCAGACAGCGCCGGCCGCGGTCATAGAGGAGAGGGGGAACTACAATTACACTACTGCCATCTAGTGGCGGTAGATGTAATTGCGTTAACGCAGATGAAGTAGCTGCAACGGCGTTACAGGGAGGGCACGGGTATTCAGTTAGATTACTCGTTACCCTCTAAAGTAACTGCGTTAAGTAATGCAGTTTACTTAAACGCAGTTACTTCCATCACTGGTGAAAACAAAATAGGGAGAATGAGGTGGACCATGTCTAACCAGAGAGATAGAAATAAAAGGAAATCTATGTAATAGCAAGAACTTGAATTTAAAGAAGAGAGTGGAAAAACAGAATGTGATTGAGTGTTTTAAAGACCAATCCATTTGGTTTAATATTGGCCTCACATTTAGTGGTCAGTAAGTCGTTAGTTACTAATTAGGGCTGTTTTTGAGTATCAGTTAGAACAGAAGCTAAAGAGGTCAGTGAGTATCTACAGCTGAGTGATGTGAGACATCATGCTCTCCACCTGGTCCTTTTAAAAAAAGCTTTGCACTTTTTTTCAAAAAATGCAAAGCATTCTCTGAATGGTGCCTGTGGCAAGCGGCTGACCTTTTGTGTTCACAATACAGCAGACCAGTTGCCCAACATGGATCCTGGAAGCAAGTGGAGATCACTGGAGTATCAGTGTCTACTTCAGTGATTTTCAGCCTCCAGGGGGGGGGGGGGGGGATCAGCTAGGTGTGGTATAGACATAGTTCCATAGGTCCGTGCTGGACCATACCACCAAAATATACTAGAATTATTTAAAAAAGTATCACTATTGTTTTTCCAATATTCAGTTCCTGATGGAACAGGGTACATGTTGTACTTTATTTTATCTTCCCAGGTACCTTGTTATGCTTGCTGCAATGTCAGACAAGGCGCTCTTTCTTGGTGCATAGCTTCCCGTCACCACAACTAGCAAGGAGACTGCTGATTTGCTTGCAAACACCTATTTTCTGTTTCCAATACTAGTCTGAGGCAAGCACCAGCAAGAAGAATGCAGAGAACAAGGCATGCTGATACAAGGCATGTCAGCCTTACCTACTGTTCATACCTTGTGTCAGATGGCTGTGCTCCAAGAAGGGGCTCCCTGTCTGACATTGCAACCAGCATTACAGGGCACCCAGGAAGATAAGACACATGCACTTTGTCCCATTTGAAAATAAATACTAATGCTTTTTCTTTAACCATGTTGTTATTATGTTCAAATCTCATTGAACTTAGCTGCCAATACCTTCCTTTATCCTGGAGTGTTAGGTTATTGAATTGAGCCTATTGAGTTATTATACATGCAGAATCTGATTGGAGATAATTATTTTTATCTGTAGCTAAAGAATATATTGGTTTAAACTGTGGTCAACATATTTATTTTATACTTTAAACATGTATTATTTAAATATTAAACATTAGTTTTATTTAGAGAAGTGCAACCAATAGTTTAGGGCGTTAGGAATTTTTGTGCAGAATGCAAATTGGTAAATCAGTACCCTTTCTTTACCAAGTGGCACTGGAGTTTATCCATCCAATAAGCTCCAAGGGGCTCTTAATTTAGTATTATAACAGAAAAATTCCTACATTATTTGACTTCGAACTGTTAGAATTTTGAAATTAACAAAATATAATGGTTAAGGGGAAACAGTGCCATGAGTGGAAGGTAGAGGAACAGCAGTACAACTACAAATAATTTTTACATACTTTTGGCTTGCTCTGGCATACCTATTGGATAAAGCACATGCAATAAGTATGAATAATGCAGAACACCCAGCGTTATAGTAAATGCAGCAATTGGATCCTACCCAAATATATCATGCTTCCGTTTTCAATTCTGTCCACGCATAGTGAACCTCTTCACAGACGATATCATTCTAACCCTATCAGATCCTTATATGTCATTACCACATGCCCACCAAGTATTATCCTCATTTAGTAGTATCTCTTAGTACAAAGTAAACTTTTCTAAATCAGTGATACTATATCTAGGCCTTCCCTGGAACACCAAACAAAAACTATCTAATGACTTCCCCTACTCCTGGTCAGACAAGGGCCTCCCTTACCTAGGCATAATTGTGACCTTTCCATCATCAAAACTTAGCGAATCCAACTACAAACCCCTCATGGACAAACTGACAAATGAGATCCAAAACATTTCTAAATGTGAGACTTCATGGATGGGCAGAATTGCAGCTGATTCTACCACAAATACTTTACGTCTTCAGGACTCTGCCCATCCCTGTTCATTTGCAATATTTATGGTCAATAACAACCAAAATGAAACAATTTATCTGGCAAAACAAGAGAGCTTGCAGTTAGTACACCCACCTCATAAAAAAAAAGGTTGGGGGAGCTAGCTTTGAAGATATCCAAGATTATTTGAAGGCCACACAACTCACCCAATTAAAGCAGTGGTTCACCACTTCCCCTGACAATCTCTGGGTAGATATCAAATCTATTCTTTGAATACCTCAGGCGTTAAGGCCACATTACTAGCTGATACCTTGGTGCTGATTGACATCTCCCTCCTCCCTGATACAGTTAAGACAATTTTTATAGCGTGGAGATCTCTAAATTATCTGACACTGAAGTTCTAACTCTACTTTCCTCCCTAGAATCTCTCATCCCACATCTTTCAGTGAGGCAATGGCAGCCTGCTGGTAATAAATGCATAGAGGATTTATAAAATATTTCTCAACTTAAACCATTGCAAGATTTACAGCTCTCCTATGGCATACCTCCAAATGACTTCTTTACTTATATGCGTATAGCAACATTTCTGAAACGCCACCAAAACCCCCCGTGCATGTCCATCACAAAGCTTGGCAGTACCTCACAAACCCCTCACCTACCCCTGAGAGTATCTGAATGTTCTATTCTCTTCTAGTAACAAAAACACATTCTCTAAAACTACTCCTATGTTGAAATGGCAATCAGATCTGCAAAAAAAAACTATTCCGATGCTCAATGGAAAACAGCCATGAAACTCTCCTACAAGGTCACACTCTGTATTAACCACTGGGAACTCCTGCAAAAAGCAACCTCTCACTGGTACCCAACTCCAACCTGCCTAGCCAAATTTTCCTTTACCCACTCTTCTCTATGTTGGAGAGGATGCAGCAACACTGGATCCCTACTCCATATACTCTAGTCATGTAAGCGTCTAACAAGTTATTGGAACAAAGTCTTCCATCTCATTTAACAATTGTCTGGAATCCTTACCAAACCAGAACAAACCCTTGCCCTTGTTTGTCTAGGAATATATAACTTTCCTATAGCATTTAGGACTATAATTACTATCATTCTATTAAGTGCCAAGTTTCTCATCGCCAGACTCTAAAGATTAGACCAAGCCTCAAATGTTTCAGACCTGATAAACCACGTTAAAGCGGAGTTTCGGCTACAAAATTTTTTTTCAATAAAAATACCCCCGGGACAGTCAGGGCTAGTACATTCCACAATGGATAGCCTCTGTACTGTCCCGGGTTGCACTTACCTTTTAGAAGAAATACTTACCTTGAACATTTCTTCTCCAGCGCTGCCATCTCGGATGTGGGCAGCTGAAGCCAGCACGTCCTCTTCTGCGTCCTCTTCCATGTCCTCTTCTCCCAGAATGCACCTGCACCGGCCCCGCTCGTCACTTCCGGTGCGGGTGCATCATCCCTCCACAGCTTCTAGGCATGCCCAGAAGCTGTTTAGCAGGGAATGACGTGCCGCCCCGGAAGTGACGAGCGGGGCCGGTGCAGGCGCATTGATTCCTGGGAGCGATGACATTCAGCTCCCAAGAATCAGTGCAAAGAGGAAGTGACGGCGCGGGCCGCGGCCCCAGAGGGAGAAAGTGGAAGAAAGGTGAATATATTTTTCTTCAATAACAAGGTAAGTAAACAAAAAAAATTGTAACTATCCATTTACAGTGGGGATTGAAAGTTTGGGCACCCCAGGTAAAAATTTGTATTAATGTGCATAAAGAAGCCAAGGAAAGATGGAATAATATGTCAACAAAAGTTAGATTTTATTTCCATCATTGACACTTTCAAAATTACAGAAAACAAAAAAATGGCGTCTGCAAAAGTTTGGGCACCCTGCAGAATTTATATGCAATCAACAAAAATAGCCCCTGCACATGCTGAAGTCCAACATCTACATAGGGATATACTTCACCAGCCTGTGGCGCTGATCCTAAATCCACTTCCTACTTGTTGTATGTTTTTAGGCAGGTATGTCCTGGTCGCTGCAGCTCCTCTTACACTCCACTGGGGGGCGGATTAAAAGCAGGTTCCAGACTGTAAAAAAGGGAAACGCACGTGGACCTCGGATAATATCGCTTTAATAGGGGACAATACAATACAGTTAAGTTGCACTCACATTTCCATCCTTATTGGACAAACACTTTGGCATATCAACAGAAGCTCCTCGCTCCTCCCGTCCCTCCAAGTTTTCCTCCGGTCTCCTCTCTCACAGCTGCCGCCGCTATGAGCCCGTTCTCTATTACTTCCTGCTAATGGCCCCTCCCACCAGCTAAGATCTGCCTGCATGGCACAGAGAAGCACAGAGACCCAGTGATGACATCACTGGAACTAAAATAAGGCGCACTAGTACCGACATGTAGTGACCTGGCGGGGGGAGACCTACCTATTAAAGCGATATTATCCAAGGTCCACGTGCGCTTCCCTTTTTTACAGTCTGGAACCTGCAGAATTTATAGCATGCACTGCCCCCTTTCCAATGCTGAGACCTACCAGTGTCATGGATTGTTCTCAATCATCGTCTGGGAAGACCAGGTGATGTCAGTCTCAAAAGTTTTAAATGCCCTGACTCATCTGACCTTGTCCCAACAATCAGCACCATGGGATCTTCTAAGCAGTTGTCTAGAAAACTGAAACTGAAAATAGTTGATGCTCACAAAGCTGGAGAAGGCTATAAGAAGATAGCAAAGCATTTTCAGATGTCAATATCCTCTGTTCGGAATGTAATTAAGAAATGGCAGTCATCAGGAACAGTGAAAGTTAAAGCAAGATCTGGAAGACCAAGAAAAATATCAGACAGAACAGCTCGCAGGATTGTGAGAAAAACAATTCAAAACCCACGTTTGACTGCACGATCCCTCCACAAAGATCTAGCAGACACTGGAGTTGTGGTACACTATTCCACTATAAAGAGATACTTGTACAAATATGGTCTTCATGCAAGAGTCATCAGAAGAAAACCTCTTCTACATCCTCACCACAAAAATCAGCGTTTGAACTTTGCAAATGAACATACAGACAAGCCTGATGCATTTTGGAAACAAGTTCTGTGGACCGATGAGGTTAAAATTGAACTTTTTGGCCGGAATGAGCAAAGGTACGTTTGGAGAAGAAGAGGCACAGAATTTAATGAAAAGAACCTCTGTCCAACTGTTAAGCATGGGGGTGGGGGGGGGGGGGCAAGGAAAAATGGATTCGATAACATTTCAGCAAATTTGGATGGTAACGTGATGCCATCTGTGAAAAAGCTGAAGCTTCTACAAATGGATAATGATCCTAAACATACCTCGAAATCCACGGGGGATTACATCAAGAGGCGTAAACTGAAGGTTTTGCCATGGCCTTCACAATCTCCTGACCTCAACGTAATTGAAAATCTATGTATGGACCTTAAAAGAGCAGTGCGTAACAGACAGCCCAGAAATCTCAAAGAACTGGAAGACTTTGTAAGGAACAATGGGCAAAGATACCACAAACAATAATTGAAAGACTCTTGGCTGGCTACAAAAAGCGTTTACAAGCTGTGATACTTGCCAAAGGGGGTAGTACAAGATATTAACTCTGCACGGTGCCCAAACTTTTGCACACTCCATTTTTTTGTTTTCTGTTATTTTGAAAGTGTAAACGATGGAAATAAAATCTAACTTTTGTTGACATATTATAAGAATGTCTAATCTGTATTTGATGCCTTTTGGAGATTTTTCCATCTTTCCTTGGCTTCTTTATTCACATTAATACACATTTTTACCTGGAGTGCCCAAACTTTCAATCCCCACTGTATTTTTCAGGTGACTATAAGCAAGCGGATGGCCCAAAATCGACTATGTCGATTTTGTGGCCGGAACTCCACTTTAGGCCCCTTTCACACATACGGTCCGTTCAGTTCATTCGTTCAGTCATGTCAAAATGTATCAGTTTTTCATCCGTTTTTCATCCATTTTTCATCCATTTTTCATCTGTTTTTCATCAGTTGTCATCCGTTTTTCGTCAGTTGTTATCCGTTTTTCATCCCTTTTTTAATCAGTTGTTATCTGTTTTTCATCCATTGTCATCCGTTTTTCATCCATTGTCATCCGTTTTCATCCGTTGTCATCCGTTTTTCATCCGTTGTCTTCCGTTTTTTATCCGTTGTCATCCGTTTTTCGTCCGATCCGTTTTTTTTGACGGATTAAAAATAGGGCATTCATACGTTCAAAAAAACGGACATTGAAGGAAGCGGATGAAAACGGATGTTAACTGATGATAATCCGTTGTCATCCGTTTTTACATAGAGATACATTGATGTCCGTTTTTCATCCGTCAACGGATGGATGAAAAACGGACAAACGGACAGCATGTGTGAAAGGGGCCTTAAACTAATATTCAAATATGAATGTAACCTTGCCATTAGATCCAATACCTACCACACCTTTTCCAAATTGTGGGGTTACTGGAGCCGTAAATATCCATTGTGACCTAATATGTAATGTAACCTATCTTCCTGATATCTATTTGATTGTCTATTCTTTACCTATGATGAGCACACCCTCGTATATCAACGTTCACACCTATGTCCTCTATGTTCTTAATATTTTGCAATACTGTTTCTTATGTATCATTTCAAAATCAAAAAAAATAAATTATAGAGAAATGTTACTTGAGTAGCTTTTCATCTGCTGTTGTCCTGCAGTGTTGCCCTATTGGTCAGCCACATATT
Source organism: Pelophylax lessonae (assembly GCF_965119305.1). Lineage (NCBI taxonomy): Eukaryota > Metazoa > Chordata > Amphibia > Anura > Ranidae > Pelophylax > Pelophylax lessonae. The sequence continues at coordinate 374,513,119 of NC_138770.1, forward strand.
TTTTTACAATTAACAGATGTTAGTAATCTGCTTTTTGAGTGCTACTTGTGTGGTACTGAACTGTTGTTTGACACATGGCTCCTAACTTCTTAGAAGTCTATAGATGGGTAGAAATCTGCCAGGTATCCAAAGGTATTTGGAAAGTGGAAAAAAGTCATACTACTTATAACCGATTACACCTCCTCCATAAAGCAAAACATGATCAAGACTGCTGCTTGGGCACTACTGAAGGGGTACTGAAACAGCAACCAAGTATTATGAACAGCTTAAAATTCTTTTTTTTTTTTTTTTTTTGAGAAGCATACTAGTACAAAACTGCCCACAATAACATTTTGTAACAAGGAGATAGTCAAACACAGAAAAAAAAAAACATTTTTAAAAACTTTTTGTGTGGACTGTACAGGCAGCTATAAGTATTTTTATGGTATTCCTGTGGTATTTAGAAACAAGCAGATAACTTTCAGAACAAGCTTTCTCCACCCTTCTTCTAAGGTCCATGCAGTACTTGAGTACTGCATGGACCTTAGAAGAAGAAGGTAGATAGCCCCAAAAGCTTGTCCAGAAAATGAAACTGTACTTATCTATGCTGGGGCAAATGCACTAATATGGATGCAATCACATTATACAGAATTCCAGTAAATTTATGTTCAGTTGGCAATCCTGGAGATGTTTAAGATATACTGTTAACGACACTGTAACAATAATCTGTTCTCTCACAGACTTGGTTGAAACATATTAGCTTGATAAGAAAACAACTGCATTTGCAAGTTCCGTTTTAACAGGCTTCTTTTAACTATTATCAAACGTAGTAAAGGGCGAGGGTTAAAAATTAGACATTACATGTTGAAAAAAGTATGAAGGCTGCCATTGCTGTTCTCACCTTCTAAAAATGCTTGCTGCCTGGCTAGTATGCCGATCCAATGAAATCAGACATTTTTGATTCACTGACCCAGAAAAGCTATGCAGATTAGACATTATGACTTTCTATTCTTCTGCTTGAAGCCTGATATGGCAGCAATGGTAATCTCAATGCCTCTATCAATACAGGTTTCATTTAAAGCACCTTTCCATACCAGCCAGGTAGTAGAGCTTGGGCTTTAGCTTTTAGAAAGCTTTTTGCAAGCATTCTTAAAGTTTGCCAATGTTAAAGCTTCTTTAAAGTTATGGCCACCATTTGTAATAAGACCTATATTTACTATTGAGACTGGAACCACAGAGCTTCAAGAAAGGTATTAAAATCCTGATTAGCATTCACAAGCTAAGATTAAATAATATCTAGTGACCTTATAATTCACTCATGGGAAACAACCAGGAAAGGTTTTTATTTTCAGCCCTAGAACTCCTCTTGCTCGGTCTACTGTTCTGCCTCATAAATTCCTGTTGTCTGTTAAAATCCAAGCAGTGTTTCCAGGTTCTGAGCACTGCCTGTATTGTTCCTAGAGAGGGAAGTTGTAGAACAGATTATTATGTAACAGGAGATCGTAGACTTTCAGAGAAACAGTCAAACTGATGAGTAACACAGCAAGTGATAATGTAAATATTAGATTAATGCTTAGTGAAGTTCAGAAATTTAGCACGGTTGCCGTAATATTTTAAATAGCTATAGCTTATTGCCTTGAGCTTCTCATTAGAGTACTGCCAGTCCTTGAAATTACATAGATGCTCATAAAGCTCAAAGCATTTAAAGTAAAATGCATTATATGACAATTAGCATTCCTATGTTACAAGATGCTCATTGTTTAGAATTATCAGGTATTTCGTCAAGGGACAATACTCAAAAACTGCAATGAATAAACCACCGTGCAAACCTTCCCAGCAATATGAAAAAAACAAATTAATGGGTAGCTGCCAACATTGATATGAGTCCCCACACCTACTAGAATAACACCTACTAGGATGAAGAAAAAAATGCAGTCTTACTGGTCTCTAAACAATATTGCAGATATAAACAGGTGATGGTGACACCCTCTGTACTTGGATGTCTCAATAGGAGCAGAGCCAACGACTTCACCACGTCACCGAAAGGGATGTCATCCACTATCCGGAGAGGTGAAGCTGATGTTTTAAGGGGCCAGAGTCTACAAATTTATAGTTTTAATTGTGTGCATGTTAAAACATGAGTGTACTTTAAAGGGTTTTATTAAAATGTGGAAGCCTTTTAGGTTACCTTTTGTGCTATGATGGTTCCTTTTTTGTTTGGATCCAGAAAGCAAGTCGGTCATCTGAGCCTCATTGCAGCAGAGGATTGAAGGAAGTACAGCAAGGATATGAGTTGGTCCCAACTCTAAAAGGGCAATGCGCTCCTGCCTCCAGGTCTATATATTGAGGTGAGCTGCCACTTATACCGGTGAAGGATTCATGTGGTGGAATATTTGGCAAACAGTCACTGCATGTTATGTATTACTAAATGCGATTTAAAGGAGGAGTGTTTCCAAAAATTACAGAACTTGACACACACATGTATATGAACTGCTGTGTTGATATTAACCACTTGCCGACTGCTGCACGGCTATTTACTGAGGCAGTCAGCTGCTCCTGGGCAAACTGACGTAGGGCTACGTCGCTTGCCCAGGAGCCTGTAGGGGGCGAGTGCACGCCGCCGGAGGCGCGCTCCCGCCCCCGCTCGTTCACAGTGATCCCCGCGTGTGTGACCGGTGCCTCCGATGTTTGCCGGTCACTCGCGATCTCCCGCAGGAGAGGGAGAAAGGCAGACGGCTGATGTAAACACAGCCGTCTGTCATTCTTCCTGAACTAAGTGCAGAGACTATACCATCCTGCTATGTAGGATCGTATGTCTCTGTGGTTACATCACAAGCCATGCCCCCCACAGTTAGAATCACGCCCCTAGGGATACATTTAACCCACTGATCACAAATAAAGTTAACCCCTTCCCTGCCAGTGTCATTTTTACAGTAACAGTGCATATTTATAGCACTGATTACTGTAGTAATGTCACTGGTACTCCCAAAAGTGTCAAAAATGTCAGCCAGGGGTCCGATCTGTCCGCCACAATGTCGCAGTCCCGCAAAAAAAATCGCAGATCACCACCATTACTAGTAAAAAAAAAAAAACAATAAAAATGACATAAATCTTTCCCGTAGTTAGTAAACGCAAAAACTTTTGCACAAACCAATCCAAAAACGCAATTTTTTTTACCAAAAATATGTAGCAAAAAACAAATTGGCCTAAAATGTTAAAAAATGTAGATTTTTACATTTTTTTGAGAATTTCATATTTTTCAAAAAAATGTGAAAAATTTGAAAAATATTGTTATTTTTTCAAAATTGTCGCTCTTTTTTGTTTATAGCGCAAAAAATAAAAATCGCACAGGTGATCAAATAACACCAAAAAAGCTCTGTTTGTGGGAGAAAAAAAATTAATTTGGGTAGAGTGTTGCACGACCGCTCAATTGTCCGTTAAAGTCACGCAGTGCCGAATCGCAAAATAGGGCCTGGTCTTTGAGCAGCCAAATCCCCTGGGGCTTAAGTGGTTAAGGATACATACATTGATATGAACTGCTTAGATGATATTAAGTACTTTTCTAATATCACATCTCTATTGCATGATATTTTACACGGTATAATTATCAAATCACTTTGGATGATATATATATATATATATATATATATATATATATATATATATAGTTTTTGTTTTTTTTTTACCAAGAGAGATACCACTATTTCATTACATTTATTTGCATTAATATTTGACTTATATTATTTTTCATGTGTTATATATATTGACAGTCACAAAAGCATTATTCATGGATGGCAACTAGTATTTGTACACCCATTATTGCTAATATTCAGTTTACACTTGGAGGGTGACACCCTTATTGCTAATATTTCAATTACACTCAGAGGGTGACACCATTATTGCTAATATTAGATTTACACTTGAAGGGTGATACTCTTATTGCTAGAATTTAGATTACACTGAGAGAGTGATACCATTAATGCCAATATTTCGTTTACACTATTGTTGCACATTTTTTTCTTTTTTGCACTTTTGGGTTTTGCAAGAATCTTTATAGTACACTATTGGAGAGCATTTGGGACATCTAGGTACGGAGGGTGTCACTATCACTTGTTTACATGTGCAATATTATTTATTGGACTGGTAGCACTGTATCTTTTCATTATCTAATACTATTTTCTAGTAAGTTTGTCTGGAGTATTAGAATACAGATATCACATTATAAGGGTTTTCATTCTTTCTAGAGATAAAACACTTGAAAATAGGCAGTATAGAAAACCACCTTTACTACACATTACAGTTTTTTTCATATGACAGCTTTCCATGTGAAAAATAATGCAACCACAAAAATATGTTTATCAATTTGCTTCAGTGTTCTTCAGCAGGATAAAAAGGATGTTATTTAGTGCTATTCTATGCTGAAAGCAGGTTTTGATCATAAAAATCTGACACATGAGATGTAAAGGTCAGGACACATCAGGAAGCCAGAAGTTCATTAAACTTAAACATAAAGCTGTAACTGTGGTGTCATTGTATTTCTGACCACACTTCAGCAATCAATCATTCTGAAAATACTGCTCTCCAGCTTTTCTCCATGCCTGAGCTACTAAGACACTGACAGGCTGTGAGTCTATGTTTTCGTACAGGATGCATGACTTAGTTGATGCACGGACTGTGCTGTTATACCTAATGAGGGTGAATGGAAATTATGTTAATAATGGCTTCACCCAGCTAAAGAAAAAAAGGGTCAAGGAAGACATTTTAATAAATTGGTCCTTGTATGCTTGTAATGCTAATGTGGTATCTTTGGACTGCCACACTTGAACACCAGATGCTTTGGTATTAAAACAGATGCCAATGAGCTATACATAAGCTTTATCACACAAAAGTAAACCAAATTATTTAATGACTTTTACCTGGCTAATATAGTTAAAGTGAGGTAACATCTTCCTGCTTTGTTTGCTTCAATAATTATATTTGCATATACCATGTATCCGGTGAGGCAGGCTATAATATTTTTTGATTAATAACTACGATTTGCAATAGACCATTAGGTCATAGACAAAAGCATTCTTCCATGGCTCTTATCACAGTCTCTCCTAGTCAAAGCTGATTCTGTCACTAAGGCACTAAATTAAAGTGGTTGAGAAGGCAATTTATTTTTTTTAATAACAAACATGTCTATAATTAGCTGCTCTGTGCAATAGAATTGCACAGAGTGGCCCTGATCCTCCTTTTCCCTGCCGGCACTCCATGCTCCTTCTCGCTCCTTCTCTCCTGCTGGTGCCCCCAATAGAAAACTGATTCCCACGTGGGCTTGCTCCCCAGCCCCACCCATTGACACAGACAGCGGACTCGGCCCTACAACCAGCTCCCTCATCACTGGAGTTGATTGACGGGAGCGAGAGCCAATAGCCAGAAGGTTGCAGGGAGGGAGGGGGAGAGGAAAACCTCTGCTCGAGCCACCTAGGCAGCCCGAGTGGATATGGGAGCGGGTACCTGTCAAATCTAGGTATCCACTCCCCCCAAAGAAAAATGACATGCCAAATGTGGCATGTCAGGGGGTCAGGAGGCCTTAACCACTTGACGACTGCCTAACGCCGATCTACGTCGGCAGTCAGCCCCTCACAGGCAAAGTGACGTAGAACCGTTGATCACTCTTCATACATCTGAAGCCACAGCCAATCACAGTAGAAAGCATGCCCCTAGGGACACACATAGCCCCTCCCTTTCAAAAAAGGTTAACCCCTTCACTGCCAGTGTATTTTTACAGTAACAGTGCATATGTATAGCACTGATTACTGTAGAAATGTCACTGGTAACCCCAAAAGTGTCAAAAATGTCAGTCAAGGGTCCGATCTGTCCGCCGCAATGTCGCAGTACCGCAAAAAAATCGCAGATCGCCTCCATTACGCGTTAAAAAAAACAACAAAAATGACAAAAATCTTTCCCTTTGTTAGTAAACGCGATAACTTTTGCGCAAACCAATCAAAATACGCTTTTTGCGATTTTTTTTACCAAACATAGGTAGCATTAAACAAATTGGCCGAAAATGTTAAAACATTTTGATTTTTACATTTTTTTGGGGGGGAATTTCATATAAAAAAATGTGAAAAATATTGCTATTTTTGCAAAATTTACCCTCTTTTTTTGTTTATAGCGCGTGATCAAAAAATCGCACAGGTGATCAAATACCACCAAAAGAAAGCTCTGTTTGGGGAAAAAAGGACGCCTAATTCGTTTAGATACAGCGTCGCACGACCGCGCAATTGTCCGTTAAAGTCACGCAGTGCAAAATACCCCCTGGTCAGGAAGGGGGTAAAATCTTCCGGGGCTTAAGTGGTTAAAGCGGAATTTCCACTTTTGGGTGGAACTACGCTTTAACTTGTCAGCGACTAAACTAAAATCTGTTTCATAACTGTAGCCTAATTCACTTTGAACATCACTATTATTCCTTGTAATATAATCCTTTACCATCCTTTATTCTTTATCAATGCACTGGGAAAACAAAAAAAAAATAAATTCTCTGCTTACTTAATAACTAAAGCAGTAGGAATCCCTGCTTTAAATATTTTATTTTTTGCCAAATATTTTTTGAAATAATAATACAGAAAATTACAATTTTTTTTTCAGCGCTGTTAATTTAACCACCTCAGTATCAGATTATTTTACCCCCTTGTTGTCCAGGGCATTTCTATGTTTTCAGCGCTGTGTCATTTTGATGCAACATTGTACTCAAATTACATTTTTTTTGAGACATTTAATGGTATTTCATCACCAATATTTTCTTTTTTTTTTTTTTTTGCTAAATAAATGAAAAAATACAGTAAATTAAAAAAACTATTTATTTTTTATTTTTTGTTATAACATTTTGTAAATAAATCAGACACAGCATTGTCATACTTACAATTACACCCCAAAACACATTCTACTATGGCTCCCAAATATGCGAATATTACATGTTATTACTTACATATGGTATGGGCATACTTGCAACCCAAAACACATTCTGCTACTCCTCCCCAAAATTGTGTGATAGCACATGTGTGAGACTTTTTCAGTGCCTGGACTAATTATATGGCAAACATTTTACATTGTATATCCCACAAATCAATCAATTGAATCAAAACAAATGTACTGTAAAGGTCACCTCTGTACAAGTTGTCAGGAAATATTGAAAATGATAGGAAATATAGAAAAGTGTAAGGAAATATTGCTTATTGTAGTATTACCTATAGCAATCCCTATTCCTTTAGGCCAGGCAAGCCTAGCCTACTGGTACCTACTGGCCGGGAATGCCATGTTCACTGTCCAGGAAGCACAGAAGGCTAAAGAAAAGATTAAACAAAGTTCCTGTGATTCCAGGACTGCAGTTGTCTGCAGGGGATGGCTGGGACAGGTGTCTTGCAGGAACATAGTCAGTCAGACATGCAGATGGTTTAGTTCAAGTCAAGACAAACAAGCAAAGGATTGGTCCAGGCAGCAGGGAGAAATGTGGTCAATAAATAGAGCTCTGATGAAGGGAGCTTGACTCCCAAAACGCGTTAGCGGTCCTATTTACAAGGACATGTTCCATTCCATGTGTGGTGGATTCTTTTAATGCGATTTTAACACTCTTCTTGTCTGTGAGTATGCATTTGGCATTTTATTAAAATATTTTTTAAACGGTGACCACGGGTAATGCACTAGGTGTTTGCTCCTCCTTTTTCTTTTCTTACATGCACCAATGTTGGAGTTCCCTGCCTGAGGAGAGCAGCACGCCGGTCTTTCCCTTTGGAGTGAGCGCTTGGCTAAATTGTTTGTTTGGAATATTTATTTTCTGACTAAGGGATCGATTAAAAAAAATGCATAGCTTTTCATCCAATGAATGTTCTTTTATTATGGGCAGTCATGAAATTATAACTACTAGATGGAGCTTAGGAGCACAGGAAGTACATAAAACTTTGTAATAAATGATACATTGTGTGACAGGAAGTCAGGTAAATCTGTGGATGTAGGGAATGAAGCACAAGGCAGTATCATAGCGCAGACCATTTATTAACCAGATCAAAATAATAGATTAAAAACACTTACACTTAAGTGTTTTTAATCTATTATTTTGATCTGGTTAATAAATGGTCTGCGCTATGATACTGCCTTGTGCTTCATTCCCTACATACCTGTGACTACTGACCTGAGACTTCCAGAGAAGGACGCATATTATCCAGGATACATATCGAGTCCTACTGAGTCTATTTTTGGCATTTGGGATCTCTGTCATGGGGATCATCGTTATGTGGTAAGGGTCAGTGTGAACTGGGTGTCTGGTGGTGGTATCACGGATTCGCTACATTTTTCATCTGATCATATTGGGACTTTACATGGACTTTTTAATCTTTCTGAGAATTTTTTACTGATGATTAGCGCTACATTGTTCTTATATTGCTTTTAGATCTGTTTTTAATTCCAGATTCTGTGTAGCAGCTTTTCTATTTGGATTTTATTACCAACTTCTGAAGTTTGTATGTTTGAAGCTTTGAATTTCAGTTAGCGCAGCAATTTTCTTTATTAAATCTGTGGATGTACTCACAGACAGGAGATACATTTCCACCTGGTTTAGAAAATTCACCAATTACTATAGGGTGTCGGCTGCAAAGGCAGCAGGAAGGTGTAAAGAAGTTGAAAGGCCTTCAGCTGTTCAGAATGAGGAAGTTAAGGCCTCTATAATTTGTCCAAAGGAAGTCTAAGGATTGCTGCCTCCTGACGCTGTGTGAGCTGGGGAGAGGAGGACAGTCAGATGTGTGCCTTTCGACGCTGTGTGAAGCCTGGGAGAAGGATTGCTGCCTCCTGACGTTGTGTGAAGCTGGGGAGAGGGGGGCAGTCAGATGTGTGCCTTCCGACGCTGTGTGGGCATGGGAGAAGACCTCCTGGAGCGATGTGCGCTGAGGAGGGTAAAAAGTGTGAAGACTACTCAAGGTGAGGTCTTGGACTATTTCTATGTGGAAAGAAATAAATGCACTGTTTGCTATGTGAAGAGACAAGCAAAGGAATGGGTGCTATGTAAAGAGACAAACAAAGGAATGTGTTCAATGTGAAGAGGAAAAGGGACATGTTCAATGGACATTTGTTGTGTGAAGAAAAAACATGGACTATTGAGTGTCTGCTGTAGGATCAGCAAAGTTTGCCCAACAGTAGGTTGGAGACAGACTCCGTAGGTAGGTTCCTGTATGTGAGAAGGTAGCCGCCCACAGTGGCAAGGATTTATTTTATTTATGTTTATTTTGAATTATGCTGTTTTTGAAGCTTGCACTTGTGTGAAGAAAATTGCAAGAATAAAACCTTACACTGTTGTTTTCAACCCCTTTTCGGCTATCTCCCTGTGTAACTAACCCCCCCCCCCAAGGGGTCATCCACACCCGCCACCGAGCTGAATCCCCACAATTGTGACAATTCTAGAGAACGCTAGAGGCAAATTTAAAACAAATGCACCAGAGATGGCTGTATAGAAAAAAAAACACGAACACATAAACAACATCAAGATGAAAGAGGGCAGAAACAAACAGTATCAAACTAGCCTTGACATGGAAGGCAAATTAGATTTGAATACAGGTCAAACATACACCAGACCTGTGACAAAGACTGTTCTACTTTATAACTTTTTTTTTTTTAACCAGCTACAGATTTTAGAGTTAAAGTAATTGTACACTTAAGTAGTAGCTAACGCTGTCCATACAACATATCTAGGTTTCTTTTTTTTTTTTTATTTATCAAACTTGCATGTAATGTGTTTTCTTTGGTTAAAAAGCAGGGGCCATGATCACTGTATGTTTCCTGAGCAATTTGCTGATGGGCCTGTGCTCTGCGGGGCATTACATTACTAGAGGAAATAACATTGACTGCCGGGCGCCCACGTTTCCAAGGCAATGAAACCCAAGCAGATCTGGCAGCTACACAGAAGGGGAGGATTAGCTGGAGTGGAGGAGAAGCTGAACAGGAGGAGCAGCTAGATGAATGGACAGGGGGGGGGGGGAAAGCAGCAGCTATGTACTGCCTACAGAAGGTAGAAACTGTGTACAAATTGTGAGATGAACTACAAAAAAAAAAAAAAAAAAACAGGAAGGCACAAGCACCTGAAGCATTACCAAAAATGTATATTTTGATAAAAACTGGTAAAGATGGATACTCACAAAAGTACAACTTGTAAAAGACAATAAACCACAAGATGCCATAAAGTGCAGGATGTGCTGATCTAAGCTCTGAGGAAGGAGGTGATCCCTGAAATGCGTCAGCTTGCCAGCACAGTGGGGTGTTATTGGAATATACACATCCTGCCCTGTATAGCATCTTGTGGTTTATTGGCTTTTACAAGTTGTACGTTTGTGAGTATCCATCTTTACCAGTTTTTATTTCTCAAACAACATTTTGGCAAAGCACTAGGTAATGCACTTCCTGTTTGTTTTTTTTGTTTTTTTTTTATTATTGTTTGACTTTGGATTCTCTTATCCCTGGATGGCTGCATCAACCAAGCATGTGGATTTGTTGTCTCATAGTCCTGTCCAACTGTGTAGGACCTCCAAGCACTGGAAGTGACTGCTTCATTTTAAATTATGAGATGACATAAGAAGTAAACTGACCACAGCAGCATGGATCAGCTGCCATGCATAGCGTAGTCAGTTTACTCTCAGGTGGAAGGGCACAGGCAAAACCAGGTATTGCAGAACATGGCAAAGCACAAAAAAATTAATAGCATTAAAAAGCACATTAATATACATTAAAGCAAACAGTAACTTCTTTCTTTTTAGGTTTACCAACACTTAAAGAACAATTGATTTCTGGTTGGTTGTCATGGCTTATTGAACCTTGCACATTATCCTTTTGGTGTATTATGTAAAGTCATCTAAATTTTGTTTTGTATTTGTAGGGCTCACAAAAGGTGAGTTCCAAAGGTTTTAATGAAAAACTTCAAACAAGATACGGAAGTCAGCAAGTGTCTGCAAGTTTCCGGATTCAGTAATGAACTCCTTTGAGAAAGCATAATCACTAAGTGCTAATCGGCATCTTAAGCTGCGGTTGGCTAAAGCACAAAGACTAGTGAATCTCGCTATTGCACAGTGAGACCTGCTAGCCACAATAGCACAAACAGTGGGGAAATATACTGTGCACTTGGGTACTAGAACTTGCAATGTGTTAGCAGTTTGATAAGGTTGCATAAACACTTTGTGAAATATTATTGAAAAGGCTTATTTCTCTTTGATTCATATATCTATTTTGGAATATTATCTTCCTGAATTACTAAGATTGCTATTGTATTAGACCAAAATGGAAAGAACATACATTTGTAATATAATTTCAAATAAACTCATTTTATTTTTGGCAGAAAGTCTCTGTACAAGACGTAGAACAAAGTAGATGAGCTGTAAGGGAACTTTGTAGGAGTTGGGCCCTTTTTTTATCAGTAATTACATGAAACAATTATAATCTGACACTTAGACAAATAGTTCTCTGAGGCAAGCAGAGATAATAATAAAGCTGAGATTTCCTATGGATTTTAGTCTTATGGATGTTTAATTGTTCTGAGGGCTTTTATCTTAACAGCACTAATAACTACTACTGGAAACTCAGAGGTATGGTTTCACATAACTTCATTCATTTCATCTGCAATCAAATAAGAAAATGATCTGTGCTGTAGTCTAATCTATCTTCAAAGCAAGATATTGGCAATTTTTAAAGAACAGCATGAGAAAAGTTACAGCTATGAGAGGCAAAAAAAAAAAAAAAAAAAACTCATCCTGGCAAGGTACACAATTCGAGTTCAATGTGTGAAGCCAAATATAACTATTCTGCCAAAATATTTCCAAGGCTCTTGATGAGGAATTAATGTGCTAAATATGAATCTATGGATTTTGACTACAGATCTATATCACACCCAGCACTTTAGATGCCAAAAGCAAGAGCATTCACAAGTCGCGCTTGAGTTATTTACTTAATATGCTAAATAAGATGTAATCTGAACTAAATTTGAAATGTTTTCCAAAATGCTACTTTTTGTATTAGTTTATTCTAAATTTACAATGCATTTTTAATGCTCTTGTATGCCTGAGTGATTTTTAAGCATGTTTTTTCTTTCAGGAAAGTACAGGTCTCCATTCTGTTGCACAGCAAGGATATGCTAAACAGGAGCAATGAGGCAGATACTGAGATAGATTTACAATAATATTGCAGCTTCAATCATAAATTCCTTACACAAACACTGTACATAGTGGTGACAGGCGCTAGTTTTATGTGAGTGTGATTATTTATTATTGACATTTTTATTAAACATCAATAATACCCACTAAACCCACATCATGAAACACTATAAATAAATTGTGTATTACATGCTATTCATACTCAGTCACTATGATATTTGTTTTCTGTATTCTGCAAAAAAAATAAAAAATTGATCCTGCTGCTCTGTATCTCCACCTTCTGTTCATGTACCCAATTTAGCTGGGGATTTTGCAGCTGTTGTGGCAGCTCTGTACATGCTCAATTTTCAATGAGTTTCTATGCTGAGCATTTCCTCTCTATCACATCTGAGCAGTTCATGTGACTATAGAGTCACACATGTGGGTGTATAAACAGTGGTAAATGACAGCCCACTCCCTCCCTCCTGCCTCATGTCCACTAACCAGCGTAACACAATGGGGGTTCTGATAAACAGTGTGGAAATGCACTGGAAGCAGTGCAAACTAGTTCTCCTAATAATTCTCATTGTTTTTCGCAATTGTACCTTTTTGTTGCGAGTTCATTAAACCCAGACAAAATTGTTTAAAATGTTTTTTTTTTCCAGAACCAGTTCGTCCAAAATGTAGCAGATATCATGGGGATCTCATCCAGATGTCCCAGGTTACAAGGATACTGGACATCTGTTCTTGCAACGGTCAATAGAGTATTCCAAACAGTCATCCCTTCTGACCCCAGGTGCTGTCTGCTTAGAGTTTTCAATGATATTATACTGTACTAGATGCCTTTACTAAGGATGCTGTTTCCAGAGTCTTGTTTTGGGCACTTACAATTATTCTCTTCCACTGGAAAAGCTCTCCCCCCCATCCCTTAAGGAATGGCTAGAGCATATGGGTACTACTTTAAGTTATAAAAGAGTTATTTACCAGCACAGTGGATGCCCTGCTAAATTTGAGAGTGTTTAGGGAGGTTGGCTTGATGCACCAGGCTTGACCCAAGTAGACCTGATTATAGATAGGATATTGTTGGATATAGATAGGATAAAGGACAATTCTGTTGGTTACTCAATGCTGGGTATTACTATCAGACTTTGGAATGTGAAATATTAATTCTCTATTGGTACTGCCATTTCTGTTTTCTGCCACTAGGTGGGGCTGTATGTTCTCTTTAATGAGCTCTATGCAGTTGGAAACTGTCATTGCCTGTTTTTTTCTACTGTTTTGTACATTACAACTTTGCCTTCTCTTGAGTGTTTATGGAATATGTATGCTTGAATGTGTTCAAATAAAACCTTCTTCTGATTAAAAAAATAAAGCACAATGGGGGTTGGATATTACATCTTGATTCACCTTCCCCTTATTCTAAGACACAGGATGGAGCACGGGGATAGAGCGTGTGACTGGCTTTTTTTTTTTTTAAATATGTGACCAGCAGCAGAAGACTAGAAGCTCCTTCTATCTATGTTTACCTGCAGACGGGTTGGGAAAGATCTGGTTCATGTGACAGCTGTATGTCGATAAGAAAAAAGGTACTGTTTTTTTTATCATTAGAATAATTACAGTGCTATCATCCACATACAGAAAAAGAAGGGACAATGTAAATTAAACAGTGTGAACTTAATGGGATTTTACACTATAAGCAGATGAAGACCTTGTACAGAGGGGCTGAAAGCTTCATGCTTGTGAATGGTTGGATTAAACGGCCTTTTGAGGTTGGCTCGGGTGTGTGTCAGGGGTGTCCTTTGAGTCCTCTGCCAAATGTGTTCATAATCTATCCTTTCATCAGCTTAGAATGGGGGCGGTTGTGCGGAATGCCTTTGGATACTCCTGGTGAGCCCCCTTTGAGGGTCGTGGCGTATATTGATGATGTGTGTGTTTTCATCTCTGGGACAGAGAAGGCGGAGGAGGTGGTCTCAGTGATGAAGCAGTATGCTGAGCCATCCTGCTCAAAAATCAATCAGGATAAGAGTGAAGTTTCCTGGATGGGAGAGGAAGGTGATGGCTTCAAGCTTCCAGACACCTTCCCAGAGCCCCAGCAGGAAATACAATTTTAGACATTAAATTTGGTCCTGGCGATCACGGCCTTGCAAATTGGAAAAGCAGGATACAAGAGGCCAAGGTTGCCAGCTGGAAGGATTTGAAAGTCTCTTACAGGGAAAGGATTGACCTGATTAAATGTACCTGATCCCTAAGGGTCCAACATGGTAAGCTCCTGGCTTACGTTGCCCCTTGCCTGAAAATGCTTTGGCGGTGACGAGTATCGGTGGAGGAAATTAAGTCTCTTCCTAAGAAGACCCTGGAGAGGAGGGTTGTTAATCTGCCTTTAGCAAAACATTGGCCTTGAGGGTTTTGCCAGGCCTTGTTATGAGGGAGAGTCTGCATTTGATTATTCTGGAGACAATGCCTTTAAAGTTTCGGGATTTGGCCTGACTCTCATTCCATGGCAGACTCTATGTGAAGGGCAACTTGAAGCATCTCCCTGAAGAGAACTGTGGTTGTCCAAGAGTGGAGTGTGGCAGTGTGGAGGAGATGAAGGACCATTTCTTGCTTCAGTGCCCCTTCAATTTACAAGTCTATAAGTTGTTGGGTGGCGTTCTGGGTATCCCTTCCCCTTCCTGCTTGAGCTATGCGGAGTGGTCATATGGGTCTTTTAAGATGCATCAAGATTTTGATTTTCAGACATCTTTTATAATTAGCTTAGTACTCCTTTACTTCATGTGGAATGCACAGTGTCAGGTTTCTGCTTGGGAAAAAGTCCTTCCTGTCAAGGTGGTGGTGCACAACATTATGGGTGAGGTTGGGAAGATTTGAGGTCTTGAGAAGGACAGGTGGTGGCCGGGGGCCTGAACAAAGGTGTGGAGGAATGTCAGGTCTCCGTAGATGCTGTCTGTTAGTTTCTGGGTATGCTGATTTTCTTTCTTTCCTTTCACGCCCCCTTGTTTTTTTCTATATACATATAAAAAATGATTATGTGAGCTGAAGTGCAACCTGATTTGGATTTAATTTGCTCAAACCTGTCATCAAACAAATATAGAAGTTAACATTCTTGACCATCTTTTGAGCATACTAGATGCCTGACTGATGGCTTGACCCTATGGATTCAATACTTTAAGTCATTAACCAAGAGGAAATAGGTAAAATTGGATAAAGTCATACATTCTTTTCCTTCTAGCATTTCTCGAAGGAGAAGTCAGTAATGGCAGCCTCCATGATTCTTTAATGACAGATGTATTTTAAACTCAATGGGAGATGAAATGTGTGAATGGGTTCTTTAACTAAATGTAATGGTGGAATTTCTGCGCTAATCAAATTAAAATAATTAATAAACAAAATTGTTATATAGTAAACTGCCGCACAAAGGAATCATAGAAAAACCTAAAAGTAATAAAATCAAAAAATGTGCTGCGCTAAAACATAGTGAATGTGAAATCACCAAAATTTGCCATTCAAAACCTATTTTTAAAGTAAATGAAAAACAACTTAAAACAATCAGTGGTCTGTGATATCATCAAACAATGTATATCAAGTGTGCACAGAATAAAATACTTGAAATTTATCACTTATAATAAAGCAATCCGTGCAAAAAAAGAGGAAGAAAATATGAAAACAAGAGGATATTTAAATCCCAATAAAGTCCATAGTGGTAAAACACAGAGATTGTTTTAGGAAAATCAGCCACAAGGTCCCAGAAGTTGTTAGATCCACACGGCACTTTGTGAGGATAGAAAGGACACCGATGTGCAAATCACCAGACAAAATTAGTTGGCTGCTTACCAGAAGGAGTTGGTCACTCAAGCTAATGAGTAGACTTAAATGAGCTTATGTGCAATACCGAAACTGGCCACAGGATGTCTCCTTACAGACTCAAGTACGTTATCCACATCACGAGAATAGGGGAGAAAGTACAGACAGGGACATAGCGTAACTCCATATAAAACCGTTTTATTTATGTTAAAAGCAGGTAATACACTCACATTTCAGTTGAATGTCAAGGGCATGTAAAAGCTGAACAGAACCGCATTTAGGAGCGAACGAACATCTCCCACTGTCCGGATGTGTCTTGGTAGCCGGCTGTTGGGGGCGTGGTCACGTCACGCCCCCAACAGCCGGCTACCAAGACACATCCGGACACTTCCACATGACTTCCTGGCTGCCTATAAAAGCTGAGCAAGTGCTCAGAGGAATTGCTGGTTTGTCTTTCAGCTTCCTGTATCTGAGTTCCTGTTTCCTGTGTGATCATTTACCTGCTGTGACCCGGATTGGCCCTGACCTACTCTGCTCTTCTCCTGGACCCGACCTTGGCTTGTTTTACGGACTTTGCTTTTGCTTACCTGTGTTTGACCCTCTGCCTGCGACCCGGATTTACCTTCAGTCTCCTGTGCCTTGACCTTCTGCTTGTGACCTAGTCTTGTCTCCTATCTTAAGTGCCTTGACCCTCAGCCTGTGACCTGGATTGTCTGCTGAACTGTGTTTGACCCTCAGCCTGCTCCGGACTTCTTCTGCTGGATCCTGATCAGTCTCTGCTTCAGTTCTACAGGACCTCCACACAAGCTCTACCTGCCTGCTGGTAGCTTGTGCCTCTTTGTGCCATCCACCCTCTGTATTACCTCCAGAGGGGCGGAGTGCGCTTAGTCGCAACAGCGAACCGCTCTCGGCATCTCGGCCTCGGTGAGTACCTCTATTCTGATACATGGACTCCAAAATCACTATGGGATAGCTGAAAAAAGAGCAACACCTTTCTGGCATAATCTCTCTCCTTAAAACTTCAGACAGGTCTCTCTGACAAGAATACGTACCTGCTTTTTATTTTATTGACTTATGTGGACATTTTACGTCGAACTATTGATCTCTGAAAACAATAGGCTTTTTCAACAAGAATTAAAGAAACAGAGGAGGCATATAAAATGGAGAATAGAGCACCTCCTGCTGGCAGGTTGAAAATTATTTTCTATTCTTATGAAATACTTCATTTTCACGCTTTAGCAGAATTAATTACTCAATATTTGTATGTCTAATGATTTAATGTATTGTACCAAAAAATTTTAATAAAATGAATCATTTTGGAAGAACGGTTTTATTCTGTGCTTCTGTCTGGCCCTATTGCACAGTACAGTACAGCCAGTCTAACAGGTTGACAGGTTCTGGGAGCTGGAAAGGGAGATTTTGAAGCAGCTCGTAAGAGGATACTTTCCCGGGGAGGGTGTCAGCCATGTAATAACAGTCTTTTATAGGCGAATGAGCAAGCAACTGCAGTAATAACCATTTTGATTGTGCAGTGTAGGCATCTGTAAAGCCACACGGACTGAATGCTAGACAACATGGGCTGGTTCAATAAAAAACATTTGGCCTGTGTGTAAGGCATTAGGTCTGACAAAAGCTGGCCAAACTGTCAGACAAGCATGCTCTAAAACCCGCAGCCGACTGGCTCCTGATCAGCACTCTAAGCCAATGGCAGAGAGCGCTCATCAGAGTGTTCTGGCAGGGGACTGTCCCACTGTCAGAAAACAACAGTTCAGAGGGGGAGATCACTGAACTAAGTTCAGATAGTTAGTACAATGGCTCCTTCCAGAGCTAAAAAATGTTTTTGTTCAACCCGGAAAAAAACTAGTAGTATGTATCAGGCTTAAATCACAAGAATGGCTGAACAGGATTACAAACCTGTAAAAGACTGTTCACTTATAAAACAGCTGTCCTATATGTCCTTTAGTTATGTATTTACTTGGAAATGGTACAATTTTTTATCATAATTAGGCTTATGCTGACTGAGGGATTAGCATCAATTTTCTAAAGTTAGTTGTACAACTCTTTTCTTTGTCTCCTGCTTTCTGTCCGGTCATATTTCATTTCTTTCCTAAACTCCTGTTACAAACTTTATTTTGGTTAACTTGCCATTTATTGACTCCGTGTTCTCTACCATACCAGCTTCAGTCTTATTCTCTCTTTCTGTACCTCAGGTGCACTTTCCAATTGATATTTTTTGTAGATATGTCCCCTTCATGACTGGAGCAATTGTTGGTTGCTTCTCAGGAGCTTTGAAAGGGAAAAGCCCAACAGCATCCAGCAGCCCATTTAAACTCAGCACCGACCCCCCTCCCCCCAATAATCTATGGCTGTCCAAGTCATCCAAAATCTGGATGCTGGGACGTCTTGAAAATATACCTTACAAATGTAGCACTCCAAATAGTTTGCCTTTGTCCAGCTGTTCAGCTCTGCACTGGCCCTCAAGACAGGGAACACCTGCAAAGACCACATTAAATAGAATTCAATATTTTCTAATATCCTCTTTTCCTTGGACCCTGTAACAAGTACAACTGCAAAGTTGTACATATGATTCGGGGCATATTTATAAAGGATTGTGACATTCACCTAACATTATAAATTATAGTGATTGATTCATTTGCAGTGAATATTTAGCAAATGTAATTTCACTATTTTATAAACATACTACTACTGACTCTGGTTAACACATCACTGCTAATTGCAGCAAGTCATAATATTGTGCCAGGTAAAAAGAGCTATCTATCACAAACATCCATAACTAGGTTTCCCTGGAAAAACTACGTGGTGAATGGCTAGGGCAACAGACATGAGAACTGCAATACAATTTCCCATCTATCTATTTACATGTCATAAATCCACTACCCAACTATGGGCACAGTGGCAGAACAAGGCTTTTATGGCCCAGTAAAGTACTATATTTATCACAGCCTTCCCTTTAATGACTGTAGTATGGCTTTTGTTTTATTTATTTGTTACAATTTGTAAAAGCTGCATTGTTTCAGTGAAATAATTTAGTATTAACATAAAACATTTTTTATTGCACAGTCTTCCATTTAGACTGCTTAACATTTTACTCGGAAAATCTTTCCATATTAAATTGATATTTAATCACACCAAGTGTTTAGACTAATCACATTAGTGAACAATCATTAAAGGTTTGTTCAAAAGCTCAGGATAGAAATAGTACATTATTGATTTGATTGAAAACACATTTCTGTAATTTGGCACAATATGACACAAAATAAAAATGTATGTTTGAGGAGTTATGAAAAATAATTCATCCTGTAAATATTGAAGATTCTGCAGGGAGAATGATAATGCAACATTCATAAAGCAAACTCAAATTGTTTGAATCTCTCTGTTTTTGCTGATTATGCCTAGGAAGTGCTATTACTGTTGTGGGATTTCTCCAATTAGCATGCCATAAGAATCTGCTCCAGTTCTCTTTTTAGAATTCTCCAGTGGTAGAGAAGGAATCAGTATCAACTCTGAAATTTGAAACATCTTAATATTATTTCATATATGCAGCACTGAGCTCACTGCACAATTATTTTGGAACGTTACCAAAGCAGCCTTATTTCCTAGAATAGGCAATTTCTTCCTATGAGGCCTCCTGGGTCATGCTTGCTAACTCCAAGTTCTACTATCTGCACTTATGGACCTCACTTCTTCATCAGGAAGAAAGATTGATGCCAGAACGAGGAAAAGAAAAAAATTACTTTTTAATCCTTCCTAGAGTGAAGTGATACTAGATTAAAAGTTATCTTCCTATTGTTATATGCTGATTTCCATTTGGCTTTTGGAGGTGGGGTAACAGGCCACATGTGCATGAGCATACATACAGAGTGACTAACAATATTGTGAGTCTTGTACCCAAATCACTTGACAGGACTGTTGTCTATTATTTATAGTTTCCACTAACTGGCAGCAAATATTCTGCCTGCAAAATATTAATCATAATATCTCACACACAATAGAGACAACTAGGTTATTACCATTTTCAACATGATTTGGGATATATTTTAATTAATGAATATGCAAATAGGCAAATCTTTCATAAACCATCTCTTTGTCACTTTGCTTATATTATGTAGGGCACTGCATTTTTTTTTATTATGCAATGCAAATACCAAAGATTTGTTTGAGCCCATGATAGCCAATTGCATTTCATTGATCAGCATTATGATAAAATATGTCAAATAATAGACAACTTCTGACTGTTACATGGTTAGACTAAAAAATAAAAAAATACAGCCGATGCAGTAGCTTACCTACTGATATGTGACCTAATATTAAAATCAGGGGTCCTCATCCTGTTGTGTGTGCATGAAGTATTTTATTTATTTATTTATTTTTTAGTGCATCCAAATTGTCTTATGAATGATTATTTTACAATTTTATAGCATTTACCTCATGAAGACCTTATTGTATTTGGATCTCAAATCTTGTTTTTTATGAAAAGGTTGTCTGTTGTTGAGGAAATATTAAATACTGATCAGAGTCTTAAGAATGCATTTAGTTTTGGCATTTATAATTTATAAAATGATCAGAAATCTGACAATCGAGCACAGAAAAAATACTGTACTTCTAGAATTCAGTTAGTTCCGTAATGTATGATAAACATTTAAACATAAACATAAACATATCATAAACATTCGTTTTATGCAAATACTGGTAAAAGGGGAAATTTCCTAACTCCAGTCTCCAGGCACCCCAAACTTGCACTGATAAATTTATATGTGTCTCTGGATGAAGCATTTGATTTTTTTAAGGCTGGGAGAACCTCAAAACAAGATTTAAAAAAGATTAATACAGTTAGGAAAAAACAGTTTTATTCATTGTTTTATTTTTCCTTTTCTTTTTTTGACAATGTGGCAACTCCTCTCCTTAAATATACCAGCCCAGTTTGCTGGGCTTTAAAGATAGGATCTCTATTGGGAGATATCAGTCAATCTAATATTTCAAATTTAAGTTCCAAAAAGCACCTCATACACCATTCATCAAGGGCATAACATATTTGCACATATCTAGTATACAGTCATTGTAGAAAAGAACAAGATGAACAGGATTGTGCAAGGATGAACACACTACGTGAATTCTATCAAACTGCATCAAAACTTTTTAAGTAGATTTTTTATTTGAATGAAATACATTAGAAACGATAGGGTCTAGTGTATATTCCTAGCTGCCTGAAAATAGTTTAAAGAAATCTAATTAGGCATATTTGGCAATAAAAGAACATTTAAAAAAAAGTGATAATACAATGTCGTGCTGTAAGTATTCAGGTAAACTCCCGCTCATAAATCTGTAGCTTTATCTATTTAGGGTTTTATTTAGAGCTATGTGAATTTAAAGAATGCTCAGTTCCATTTATCATGCTGGGTTTGCTACAATTTAAAGCTGGAAAATAAGCCAAGGATTAATGCTTTAATATAGCTGTCTTTGGTATAGTTAAACTCTGGAACCATACCATGATTTGACACTGTCCAGCAATCCAGAAGTACTTCCTTATTAAAACACAGACTTTTTTTTATCAATTAGGATTCTGGGATAGGACTTGGAAAACATGGGGGTAGTACACGGAGGAATGGAATTAGGAAACTCTGGGGCTGAGTACAGAAAATGGAAAAAGAGGGAACCACCCTTTATAACCAGTTATTTTCCTTGCTCTATTTCAAGGCTGAAACTTGATTGTTCACTCTAGTTTCTAGTGCTTCAGGTTTTACACATACATCTTAATGTTTCAGATAAAAAGACATCTGCAATGCATGCCTTAAAGTGATTTATCGATGAGCAAATCGGGCAAAGTTTAGGTCTCAGGAGACTCTGCAAACCCAATGGTTATTCAGCGAATGCAAACATAGCGTTGAACTCTATTGAAATCTATGGGAGGTGAATCTGGCACTGGCTATGTTAAAGGCTAAT
This sequence comes from Pelophylax lessonae, assembly GCF_965119305.1. Classification (NCBI taxonomy): domain Eukaryota; kingdom Metazoa; phylum Chordata; class Amphibia; order Anura; family Ranidae; genus Pelophylax; species Pelophylax lessonae. The sequence continues at coordinate 374,535,006 of NC_138770.1, forward strand.
TTGAGAGTTTTTGTTAAAAAAGAACATGGGTAGGTGGGCACTGCCATGGGGGACATTTATCAATTAAAAAAATGCCTTAAAGCAGTACAAGAAGCCAGGTGACAGTATGATGTAATCCTTTTAGAAGTGATATCTAACGTTTTTGCCAGGCCCTTATTTAGGCATGCATCTGTGTGGCCAGTAAAAGGAGGGCAGCAAGCATGTGCTCCTTCCTCCTGTACCATACCAGGCTACATACCTTTTAATATTGGGAGGTTCTTTCCAAGGAGGGGTGACAAAACCTAACCTCTTTGCAAAGCACTTTGTCTCAATGGTAATAACCTAAAAAAGACACCCACTCTATGAAAAAATAATTTAATAAAAATGCATTAAAATATAAACAATGCCCTCCTATGTAATCCAACATCAGTTTTGTCATCCAGTGATGTAGATCCCTTATCAATCACAACAACCGGCCACCTGAAAATATTTCCCCACCATCAAAAACCACACCACCCATCAATGCTTCCTTGTTGCCATAACTTCACTAAATGACACATACCTGACTGCTGAAATGTAAACAAACAACCAGGGATGTTGGGTGATGTTTGTGATCATATTTGGACGTGAGTAATGCTGGCTATTCACTATACGAAAAATTGGCGGAAACTTGGTCATTTGGACAGTTCTTTCGTTTTATGGCCAGTTAATGGGCACGTATCGGTAATCGGTTGTGACATTTTTGAGCCGAAAAAATGAAGGAAAAGTTTGGAAATTTTCTGCCAAATGAACGATAAATTGAAAGGTTAATGTGTTTCTCATCCAAACTGTTTGGACTAGGTAAATGTGGAAAAACAAACGAAAAACTGATGTCCATTAAACGATTTATCGGTCATTATATGAAGGCTTGATCATTTGCTCTCACGGCTGAGTGTTCGTTTTTCGAAAATGAGTTTGATCGAAGTGTATGGCCAGCATAAGTATGGTCAGTGACTCCATCAAGGATTCTCATCACTGTGTTTATGTTTCCACAGCATGGGGTTTATGTCATTTAGCAGTGGTAGTACAGTGGGTCACCATTGTGGCAGAAAAATATCACTGAGAGGTGGGTTAGCATGATGGAATATAGATTTACTTTGCTGAATGACATGATTGGCATTCGATTTACATTGGAGGACATTTGTTACATTTATTAAAAGTAATGTTATTAAAGGTTTTTTTCTTTTACAGTGTGTGTGTCTTTATTAGCTATTAACTAGTGCCTTCTCCTGTTATTTTAAACGTTTTGTGGTCTAGTATGGTACAGGAATTGGGAGGACACTCACTATCCTCCTTTCAGGGGAAATTTAGTGGAAACCCTATGTTTTTTTTAGTTTTTTGGGGTACAAGGACTGTGCAGCATATTTGTGTATTGTATACTGTGAATAGGCTCGCACTGTGTTTAATTAAATTCTTGTAAGCTCTCGCCAGTATTTTTTTCCCCCGGATTGTCTTCTCAACTCCTGATTTTTGTAGGTATGCTTATGGGTATACATTATGACATGATTCATTGAGTTCAATGCACTAATAAAAGCACATTGGTCAAGCAACCTCTGTAGTAACTGCTGCAAACAGTGATGTCGCTATGGGGTTGCGGACTGCACCCGGGTGACACCCACAGGAGGTGTGACACCATCAAGCAGGAAACAGGCTGAGTGTTCGTTCTCACTGAGCCCAGACAGCACAGTTCCCTCAGCCACATGAATGGGAGAGTCTGTATCGGCTCTGCCTCATCACTGTCGTCTCCCCCTGCTCCATGCAGTCCATGAAAAGTGTATGGTATGTGAAGAGGATGTGGGGGCCAGAAGTTTAAATCAAGCAGCAGACAGCCGGATTGTAAATATGAAGCCACTGACTGAGCCTCCGGGGACTGAAGTGAGTGAGCAATTGAGCACTGTGACCGTACTCTCCCACTTCTCCTTCAATCCCTTCCTGCCATCTCTCTCCCTCCCCCTCTTTACTATGTTGTCCCGCAGCAGAATCTTTCCTTAACTGCAGACAAGGAGCTTCCTTTCTTCAGTCTATAACGGTACTTGGTTCTAGATTGCAAATTTTTGCCACATTTTCTGAAAACGCACCAAAAAGTCCATGATGCTGCATCTTTGGTGTGCTTTCAGAAAAACCTGCAAAAACATGCAACCTAATAGAAGTCTATGGGACTGCGCCTTAAACCAGGGGTAACATGCAGGAAAACTGTGAGTGCACCAGCACTATGGCTAAAACACAGCACACCATTGTGTGAACCCAAAAGGTTGTTACACACTTGCAGCAGGCATTGTCACTCCGCTGAAAAGTGATCCATACTCAGCTCACATTTTAGAGGCATTTGACAAGCAGTGAGGTGATGATATCACATTTTCTCACTGCCTGTTTTAACCCCCTAAATGCTAATCCCTCAAGCTAATGCCATGGATCACTTCCAACTTTACCTAGTTTGCATAATTCTCTGTAGGTATTAGATGTGCTCTCACCTTATTTTCTGCACATCTAATACCTAAATAGAGCAACTAAATTAGGGTGGAGCTCAAAGTGAATTTCCACATCTACATGGAGCCCTTTACAGAATATCTACCCTACTACCCATCTTCCCTACCCGCAGGGCACTGTGGAAGGCTAGACAGGAGAGACCCCTATGGGAGGGGGGGGGGGCAAGCTTTACCGCACCAGGTGGCACCAACCCTAGTGACACCACTGGCTGCAAAGGATAAATGCTGAGCTGTTTTGATGTTCTGATGACTATGCTACCACATTTAGCTTGCATACTTCCTTCCAGCATCCCACAGATTCCCTTTGGCCCATTGTTATGACAGGCTGCCTTACTGGCCAATAGGGTGGTCCAACACTGTATGAAGTAGGTGGGGGTGGGTAGTTCCATCCCTTGGAGTTCTCAATAGAAAACAATGCCTTACGCTACTCCACAAAAAGTTTTAATTTAAAATAGCATAAGAAAACATAATTAAAAATATTTGTATTCTGTATTGACAAGAATGGTGTAGAGTCATCACAAAATTTTGAAATTACTTTGCGTATACACAAAGTACAAGTTGATATATTTGCCAAACCATAGCAAAGAAAAAAAAAAGGTGGTGATAGGATTAGCATATTTTGCAGTTGTATCGGGAAATAGACAAAGAGCACATTCAATTTAAATTGCTGGTTGCAAAGACATATCTGTTAAGATATTTACCCTTTGTGAGATTTTGTGAAAAACAGGGGTACTGTGTTTCAATGTTATTGCTATATGCTTATAAATGCAGTGTAGTATTAATAAACATTGTATAAACTGTGGTGTCAAGCAAGAACAGTTACGTATGTGTAATGTGGTGTGGTGCCTTCACATATCCCACCACCTGATTGCTACTCATGGGATAAACAAAGTAGATGCTTGATTGTTATTGTCTATGTCATTTAAAGTTGGTAAAGGAACATTTAACTATAGCAGAACTAATCACTAACATATTGACAAAATGGAATAAGCTTACAAGCAGGAAGTACTTAATTAAAACGTACAGAAATCCTAATGATTAATAATTGCTCTCAGGTGTTTCATCAACTGTGGACTTTTCACACAGAAATATCATTCTTTGTAAAATGTATATTAGGAGGTCATATGCTCTCCAATACAAGATAGGCACTTTTTCATATAATATGAGTGTGATTCTAATCATGTTAAAATATATTTTATTTTGTTATTTAATAGCATATTACACACTGTATGCTTCAGAATTCAGTTTAAGAAAAAAAAATGTGTGCAGATAGGGCAGTTGTGAATGGTCATTTAAATTACAGTATCTCACAAAAGTGAGTACAACCCTCACATTTTTGTAAATATTTTATTATATCTTCTCATGTGACAACACAGAAGACATAGCACTTTGCTACAATGTAAAGTAGTGAGAGTACAGCCTGCATAACAGTGTAAATTTGCTGTCCCCTCAAAATAACTCAACACAAATTGGGCCAAAGTGTCAATATTTTGTGTGCCCACCATTTTTTTCCAGCACTGCCTTAACCCTTCTGGGCATGGAGTTCACCAGAGCTTCACAGTTTGCCACTGGAGTCCTCTTCCACTCCTCCATGATGACATCACAGAGTTGGTGGATGTTAGAGACCTTGCGCTCCTCCACCTTCCATTTGAGGATGCCCCTCAGATACTCAATAGAGTTTAGATCTGGAGACATGCTTGGCCAGTCATCACCTTTACCCTCAGCTTCTTTAGCAAAGCATTGGTCATCTTGGATGTGTGTTTGGGGTCGTTATCATGTTAGAATACTGCCCTGCGGCTCAGTCTCCGAAGAGAGGGGATCATGCTCTGCTTCAGTATGTCACAGTACATGTTGGCATTCATAGTTCCCCCAAAGAACTGTAGATCCTTAGTGCCAGCAGCACCAGCCCATTACACTCTCACCACCATGCTTGACTGTAGGCAAGACACACTTGTCTTTGTACTCCTCACCTGGTTGCCGCCACACATGCTTGACACCATCTGAACCAAATACGTTTATCTAGATGTAGCACCCTACAGGTAGGTGCTAGGTAAAAGTATAATGGGCCTTGGCTGCCTAGCAGCAGGGTCATGATTTCAGCTGGGCTGTCATGTCTCCCAGGTGTGGTTACTGAGAGGGGAGTCTCCCCACTGGCTCTGTGAGAGGATTCTCATTGGGCAGTGGAGGAAATCCAATCAGTGTCTCATTCGGACTTGTATCTACCCCAGAGGGCGGATTCTGCCGCAGAGGATTCTGGGAGTGGGTATTGTTTGAGGGGAACGCATGATGCAGCATCTTTGGCGGGAAGCAGAGTCCCAGGAGGGAGAGTACGGCTGTCTCTCCTCCTGTCAGAAGGATTGGGTTTCTTGGGTGGCTGCCTGAGTACTAGGAAGGGAGAGCTGTGCTGCAGAGAGGATCCAGTGTGCTGAGGACCAGTGGAGAAAGAGGGGTTCAGTTCCAGAAAAGCATTCCAAGGTCGGGAGTACTGTGAACTGCCTGTGGGGTCTGCCTACTGTAGAGGGGACCACTCCAGTGAAGGTCCCAGGGATCCTAGAGCCTGCAAGTGTAAAGGGGGTTGCCTAGTGAAAGGACCCCGAAGTGTAAAGGGGGTTGCCTAGTGAGAGAACCCTGGAAGTGTAGAGGGGGCACCAGCAGTTGGGCCCTGAAGAGTCAAGTGTGCAATGTTAAGAGTTGCAGCAGTACAAGCAGTTACAAGGAGCTACCTCAGTCAGTGAAGGGCTGGAGGGAGTCATACACAGGAATTTTGAGCTAGACAGAGTGTCAAGAGTCAAGGATCATTACAGTCCTGGATCTTCTGAGTTAACCAAGGACTTAAAATCGAAGTTCTAGCACAAGTTCAGCATAACAGTATTTTCAAGCGCCAGGAAGCGTTGGTCGGCATTCAGCTGGCGTCAGGACAGCGGCAACGGGCATTTTTCAGTACAGTGTCCCAGTTAAACCTAGTTGAGCCAGAGGAGTATCCCACTCCTTCCCTTCTCCCATCCCCATTATAAAATAAACAACACAAACCAAAGATGCCGGAATGGTCATTGTCTCAGTTCTCACACTTGGGTTTTCAACTTAAATGTGTTGGAAGTGTTTCTGGTAACAATGGCAGACCGACCTCAGGCCCAATGCCAGGAAAAATTGCTACATAGGTCTCATCAGACCACAGGAAATGAATCCAGTAATCCATGTCCTTAGTCTGCTTGTCTTCAGCAAACTGTTTACGGGCTTTCTTGTGCATCATCTTTAGAAGAGGCTTTCTTCTGGGACGACAGCTAAGCAGACCAATTTGATGCAGTTTGCGGCACACGGTCAGACACTGACCACCCCCCCACCCCTTCAACCTCTGCAGCAATGCAGGCAGCACTCATACATCTATTTTCCAAAGACAACCTCTAGATATGACGCTGAGCATGTGCACTCAACTTCTTTGGTCGACCATGGTGAGGCCTGTTCTGAGTGGATCCTATCCTGTCAAAATGCTGTATAGCCTTGGCCACCCTGCTGCAGCTCAGTTTCAGGGCAATCTTCTTATAGCCTAGGCCATCTTTATGTAGAGCAACAATTCTTTTTTTCAGATCCACAGAGAGTTCTTTGCCATGAGGTGCTCTGTTGAACTTCCAGTGACCAGTATGAGAGACTGAGAGCGATAAAACCAAATTTAACATACCTGCTCCCCATTCACACCTAGGACCTTGTAACACTAATGAGTCACATGACACCGGGGAGGAAAAATGGCTAATTGGGACCAATTTGGACATTTTCACTTATGGGTGTACTCACTTTTGTTGCCAGCGGTTTAGACATTATTGGCTGTGTGTTGAGTTACTTTGAGGGGACAGCAAATTTACACTGTTATACAAACTGTACACTCACTACTTTACATTGTAGCAAAGTGTAATTTCTTCAGTGTTGTCACGTGAAAAGATATAATAAATTATTTGCAAAAATGTGAGGGGTGTATTCACTTTTGTGAGTTACTGTACGTGTTAATCACTGTCCACAGTGTCCATGCTAATGTTTATCTATTTCCCATGTCATACTTAAAACTAAATATATATTATTTAATTTTAAAAAGTTTTATATTCATATATTATTTTTATGTTTATTTGCATCTTACACCTTTAACATTATACATTGTTGGTAGTGTAATAAGCAGTATCCAGGAACTATACTCATTGCCAAGCTGGGCTGTGAATTTAAAAGTATATGTATATTGTTTTTTTTGTGTCCTTATAAAAGCTGACCTTGCACTCCAAGGGAGATCCCCCTATTGAGTGTGCCCCCTTTTTGCTAAAATTCTGCATTAACCTCTTCATGCCAGTCGAACGCACATATGCAGCCTCTCACCATGTGGGCCTTCACACTGAGTGGCCACATATATACGGCCCTGTGTAAAACACTTACAGCAATGAGAGTGTGCTCCCAGCGCACTCCAAGAAAGCTCCTGATGCATACTAGTCATCAGGAGCTCACCAATCATGTGACTGCTGTGACAGCCAATCACAGTGATCACATGACCCAAATGCCTGTCTCTGCCTCTTGGCATTTAGAACCCTTAAAGGGCCTGGAGGCGGCCAATAGGAAGGGGTTAAACTTAAAAAAAAACACCCATGGGGAAATAAAAGTTAGAATTGAATGCACTCACCTTTCCCACAGCTTCTATAATGCTACTCGAGTGAGGATGCTGGAGCACAGTGCAGAATTGTTATATTTGTCCTATTCAACATTCCCGAGGATTTTAAAAGAAGGATGATGATGCCATCCTTGCCTATGTGCCCCAGGCGAAAGCTGAAGTATGATAGGTATACCATCTAGCTTTTCCCATACTGTATTGGTATTTAACAATGTGGAGGGAGCCAAATTAATTAAGAGTACCTTAATATTAAGGAAGATAGTACTAGGCCAATTCAGTGCACACCAGAATATTCCTGTTTTGCTTTTAATTGTAAGCACAATTTTGAACTGTCTTACCTTTGCAGAATAACTGGAAAGATGCTTCAACCCAACAGGCCGCTCACTATAGTGAGACCAGTCTCCTTCTGTTCACTGATGAAGTAATTCTTGTCTGGGCTAGTAATCTGGCAGCTTTGGCAGCTTTGGCAATTTGTGCAAAGCCCTGTGTAACCTTAAGTGGGGTGTATAACCTCTGCCACATGTGTTCACTTGTATTGTCTAATCTAGATCAGCCCCATCCCTCACCGCCCCCACCGCCCCCACCGTCCTCACCGTCCCCACCGTCCCCACCGCTGATTCCTCTCGCCTTGTAACATGCTACAATGGTAATTCCAGGTACACATATTGTATGGTATAGGCTGATTCCTAAGGAACCAGCTAACATTTGGTCAGTGCATACAGTTGTCTTTAGAACAGCAGCCCATCTAACAACAACTTTTCTCAAAGGGACATGCTGGAAACCAGCATCTGATCAGCCCTTGCAGCCAATGGCTGTGGGTGCTATTCAGTGTGTTCTGATGGGAGGGGCAGTCCCCCTATCAGAACACAAAGGCACAGCAGAGGAGATTGCTGCACTAACATCGCTTGTGTTAATACATCCATCTGTCAGTTTTTTCCTTAAACCAGCTGGGTTGAACAAGCAAAAAAAAAAGAAAAACAACTTAACGTGTGTACCAAGCTTTAGATGTTGCAGGTTAAGTGATTACTGGGGGAGAGAGAAGCAAGGAAATGTTTCTACCTCTCCGTCTTCACTTAGATTCCTTTTTCTAAACCTGGGTAAAGCCAAGAACTGCTTTCTAACAATAAAAGGTACTGCTTTTGTGAAATATTATACTGTTTTCGTATATATTGTGACCTGTCAGGAATTTCACACACTCAGAGTTGTAAGATTACTGAGAGGTCCACTCTAAGGCACAAAGTGTGAAGAACAAGGATACCCCTTTGAGTGTAGCTCATTGGTTGGAGTTGGCATGAGAGACACTAACTTTCCCATAGCTAATCTGAGAAAAAAAAAGTAAAAGTAAAGTAAAGTAAAAAAAAAAATAAAATAAATAACAATAATAAAAATATTTCAGCACATTTGGTAACAAGAAAAGCATGATTGGCAAGAATACTAAACCTCGACACATTAGTTATTACATGAGTGTTTGCCTCCCATGTACTTAGTAATATCTTGAGCATTATTTTTAGGGAGAGGTTCCTTCTCTGGATGTTAAGGATGATGGGTGCCAGTCACTTTACTTTAGGTTTTGTATAGTTTTGTGATTGAAGACATAGAAGGAAAGGTGTAATTAGCACAGGATACCTGCAGGATATCTTGACCTTTTATACATCTTTCTAACCTTGTGGGCCTCTTTCACAGTGCTACCTTCAAGGGGTTCTCCAAAGAGGCAATATCCTTTCAGCTTTCCACATCCCTAGAACCTAAGATCCAAGAGACTGGCCAGGTAGTAAACATAATTTTATATCCCTAGCATATTAAATTGGGAGATGCGCTACCAGAACGCAATATAGCTGGGCGCCAATATAGTAAAGGAAGTGCCACATCCTAATTATTGAGATAGAAGTTATTGGGGAGACATGGACTTTATAGGCACTAGTAACTTTAAAAAATAAAATTTTTATTGATTGACAATTAAAAAAGAACAGAAAAATTCAAACCATAAACATACATAGAAATAAATTGCCTCAGTAGGCATATGTAACAATAGTCCAACAATCACAGTGTTGATACAAAAATTTGAAGAGTAGATTAAATACAGTAAATAACAAGGTGTATACGTCACATCATATGGGTCTCATAGACGATGAGAAAGGACTTGTTCTATCGTCCCTGAGGTCCACTTGTGCGACATCTAATATGTAGACGCTTCATGTAGCCAGATTGCTCTACATGTTTCGCTTGGAAAACAGCTTCCTCTGGAGCTACTGGTACATTTATTTCTGGGTGTATCCAAGTAATAATTAAAAAAATAGAGAACCAATAGAGTAAAAAATAATAACGATAACACATAACGAGGAGGTGGAGTATGTTGCCAAAGGGTGCCCGAAAAATTGGTAATGAGTATTTGTTGTAAAGTCAGCCTGGTATGGGTATATCACCAGATCATATGCAACCTATACATGCAGGTCGAAAAGTAGGTAAACCTGCCGGTCCATACAGTGACAAAGGGAGTTTTAAGGCCAATACCAGGAACGGGTCTCCGGCCAGAACACACTCCGAACCTCCCCAGATGGGGAAACGCCGCCAAAGCGTTTTTCGTTTTTCCAAGCGAAACATGTAGAGCAATCTGGCTACATGAAGCGTCTACATATTAGATGTCGCACAAGTGGACCTCAGGGACGATAGAACAAATCCTTTGTCATTGTCTATGAGACCTATATGATGTGACGTATACACCTTGTTATTTACTGTATTTAATCTACTCTGCAGTTTTTTGTATCAGCACTGTGATTGTTGGACTATTGTTACAAATGCCTACTGAGGCAATTTATTTCTATGTATGTTTATGGTTTGAATTTTTCTGTTCTTTTTTAATTGTCAATCAATAAAAATTGTATTTTTTAAAGTTACTAGTGCCTATAAAGTCCATGTCTCCCCAACAACTTCTATATCCCTAGTATACCCTGAACACTCACACATCTACAACACTAGATTTAATTACTAGCAAGTGATTAAAACGATGCACTGTGCTTAGAGAACACCAACAGAAACACAGCTAAGCTGACTAAAGCTCTCTACAAGATCACAAAAAAAATGGAAACGTTCTACATCTCTACAATAATAATACAGTATATGTTTATATTTTTGCTTTTAATTACTTTTATAAGATATTAAGAACAAAGGGAAGTTTTGAAATATGTTTTATTTTGGCCCTAAATTACCATAGAGCAAATGCACCTGCAAAAGGCAATTGCTATCAAGAAAGATATCAGATTTATAAAGGTCAGATTGACATATATGTCACTAAACAGATAGATGGTAAGGGCTCAGGGGAAGTTAGAGCAGTAATATGAGAAGTTATCTCCTTGGATTAAATTAACACATTTCAATGATGTAATTTTAAATATATGGCAAAATACCTAGAGAACTAATGTAATAAAGTGTTGTTAAAGATTTCAGCCAGTGTCTGAATTGAAAAGGCTATATCAACCAATAAAATGTAGCTATGTAGTGTCACTTTCAAAAGTGTTTTTCACTAATCTTAGCGAGTAAGGGGATACAAAATAAAAGCCACTTTAGCACAAAATAAATAAATATCATGTGCAACTAAAATAATCATGTGAAACTTGGATAATTTAAGTCAGTACAACTTTACCTCATTTACTAAACTAAGTAAATTTTCTATTTACAAAGTGAATTTTCACTTAGCTTTGTGAATGAAGTTGTGTTGACTTCACTGAATGTAGTGCAGTGAATTCACTTAGAAATTGAACATGCACTACTTACTCCTGGACAGGGAAAGAAATGAAGCCAGTGGAACAGCATACAACTAACAATTACATTTTAGGTACAGGTTTCCTTTGAAAAATCTTTGTAAATTGACAATCTCTTTTAAGATTGCTAAAATATGCAAATGACCCATGTAAAGGGCCATCACACATATGTCATTTCTTAGTAGCTTGACACGTTAATGTTTGACCTGTTGATAATGTTTTAATTTTTCATTCATAATGTAGAGTACAGTTTGCAAGGGCAGCTAAAATAAAGCATATACACTAGTGCTTACAGCTGTGTTATTGGTGGTGGTGATTTGGGAAAGCCAGGTGGTATAGTGCCACAAAGTCACCTCTTTCTCTAACTACAGCATGGTAAGAGATGTGCTGCGCACACATTTAAACAGTCTCAAGAATTACTAAACAATATGGTGTTTTGTCTACATAGCTGGGGCAGCAAATTGAAGACTAGGCGCATGAAAGCTGGGGGCCCAAGCTTAGCAATGGCCATTTTCCCTTTACCCAAACATTTCTGCTGAATCTCTCAACTTCTTGTAATTTTGCCTTTCTTCTAGCTCTCCAGCCAGTACACTTTTTTCTCTTTCTAAATTATCATTGATTTTGTATTCTATTGTTCCCTTCCTCTCTGTAACCTTTCAATGCTTTCTGCTTCCTTCTCTTTCTTTCAAAGCTGTCCCTGTCACAGCATATGGGTATTCTTATCCACTCTATTGCTGTTCCTTGCAAACATGCCCCACCAATTAAAATTATTTGCTAACTCTGCTCAAATATCTCTAATACCCAAGCCTTACAATGGGTAGTTCCTCAACATCATCATTGGGTGATTTATAGAAGGAACTTTCCATGAACTACAGCTACTAGAAGCTGCTGAAAAAAATCATTGTGTTGGAATTTCAAGCATCCAGCTCAAAAACTCTACTTTTACTCTATAAAGCATACAGTATAAAAAGGAAATCGTCTCTGTTATAACCACTAGGAAAAGTAAATAGAGTTCATATGTGTAGGAAGGAAGATATAATATAACCCATTTACACTACATTTTGGCCCAGACTTTACAGTCCCTTTTGAGGGAGAAAATAGCATAAAAATAGATTTTACGGTGCCCACATACACAACACACTAGGTACAACATTATGCCATCTGAAAGCTACTAAAGAAAAGCCTCTTTTTAAAATTCTGATGTAGTGAATATCTAGAATAAAACAGCATTGCTGAAGAAGACACCTAAATGAAAACTGCTGATAGGCTTACTCGAGCTTGCATTATTAATTCATACAAATTGCAATAATATTAAAGTATGTAAAAGCCTAATCCCATTTCCTGCAGGGTCAGATTGGGAAACTAACTACTAAACTACTCAAGCTTCCATTTAAAATAATTAATTCCGTCCACGTGTTTATTATGCATCCAAATTGTACATGAAATCCATTTCTACACAATCAGTTTCCAAAGAATATTTTAATGTAGAGTTACTAAGGCTTTTGCTCAATTACCATCTGCTGTGTAAATTGAAGCTCTTAAGCACCACATTTTTAACATAATGTTAACATTTACCAGCATTTTTTTTGTTGTTTTAGAGACTATATACAGAGAAAACTAATACCACAGAATGCCACATTTTAAATGTAGATTGCAATGTGGACTACAGCCCCTGGATACACTGTTGCTGTAACTATGACTTGTGTAGTAATCACAGGCACAATCATTTTGTGTTCATCCCATTGTGTATTTCCAATCTATAGTAAATATTTTGAAAATACATGGAATAAAGATTGCAGCAGATTGACTATAGGTTGATTTTAAAAAAGTTCCATAGATAGGTAGAGAGGTGAGTGGTTTCTTGAGATGTGACCAAAAATTGAACACACAATTTTTTTCAATGCAGTGCACCACAATGTTTGGTAGTGAGTTGCAGGAGCATGCATTGGTGTGCCATTCATTGCTATCAATGTTTTTATTGCTATTTACAGTATTTTCTTATATATGTGCTGTTAAGGACTTCCATATATAATTGCAAATGCGTGCAATAGAAGTATTTGCTTTTATAGAACAGTTCTTCCTAATCGTAAAGCGAAAGCGTTCATGAACTTTAAGAAGGCCTTTGACTTAGTCTGCCACCCAAGCCTATTCTTCAAAATACTGGAAAGTATACCAGGAGGGAAAACATATGCTGTCATCAAGAGCTCATATACTGAGAACAACTGCAGTGTAAAGGTGAATGGTAAAAGAACAGAGTCCTTTTAATAGTCCTGGGAAGTTAGACAGGGCTGCAGTCTAAGTCAAACAAAGAAACTGGCAGCAGCTCCAGAATCTTCACCAGCACCGGGACTAATTCCCCATGACTCCAAGGAGAAATTCCTGCTATATGCGTATGAACTCTTTTTATTGTCACCAACAGAGAGGCTTACAAGTCACCCTGAAAGTGTGGGGGAAAATACAGTATGACGCATCAACCCAATGAAAACAAAATCATGGTGTTTGAAAGAAATAGCACAGAACAAATCAAAAGTTCTTCCTTTACAAAAAACAATTGCACCCTTGATTAATCTAAAAGTTACGCATACCTTGGCCTAGGAATTATTGAAAAAGAAAGCTATAGGAACAGAGCATGCAGAACCTTCTATGCTATCAGAACACAACTGCACCACCTAAAAAGTCATGTAAGTATGACTTAAAATCTTTGGCAGTGTCATCCTCCCAAATATATTGCAGTAAAGAATTGGGCCCTGTCACCTACCCAGACCAACCCAAATGGACAGTAGTGTGAGAACATGCAAGCACATGCTCTTAAAGTTTAATGGGTCTATGACACTCAGCCCCACACACCCCCAGCAATGCTTGTTGAACTGAATTGGCCAGATTCTCCTTATTGCTCACAGTGCAGAAGGGGACACTGTCTTACTGAGACCACCTAAAAAACTTTATCCCCAACTCATGCCACCATAAAGCCTTACTGACCAACAGGGGCCAGGACAAACCATGTGGCCTACAACAACTCTTCAGCACCTTGTCCAGCCAAAACTCCCAACAATGTGGCCTGACAAAATTTTCAAATAAAGGACATAATGAACAAAAAAAAATGTCAAAGAATGAGGAAATTAAATTAAGAAGACAAACTCCCAGAAACGAATTACTTACTTACCAGTCATTGCACAGATACTTCAAACTGGCCCCATACCTGGAAATGTTACAAGATCTCAAAGACAGAGAGGACTTGAGCATGTACAGACTGAATGTCCACAGCCTGGAAATTGATTCAGCGAGGTATAGACAGACCTACAAATTCAAGGAAAGTATACTGTGCTAGCAGTGTGACCAGAGAATGCTGGAGGATGAGGCCTACTTCTTGTTATGATACCCCAAGTACTCAACAGTAAGGGACACTCACTTCCAGAGATTTTGCACTGTCATCCCAGACTTGCTTCTTTAGAAGAAAAGAGATAGCCCCACATTCTAATGGAAGAAGATGAGCCAAAAGGTAAAATAGCTGTACAATAGTTTACAGCATGTCACAAACTAGGAGGTACATGTGAAACAGTGGACTTAAATTCCATGGATTTAACCCCTACACTTCACATTATCCCTTACCCTAACAATGCCACTGAACTCACCCCCTAGCCTTCTTTATATTATTCCATAACCTGCTAACATTTTGGCACTCACTTCCTCCCTCTGTTGCTATTTTATCCTTTATCCCTATAATTTCCTAGGAGTTATTTCTTCCACCCCCATCCAACTCATAATAAATCCTCAATTGCTTTGACAATGCTATAATGTATTTACTGCTAATAAAGCATATTTGAATTTAAAATGTTTTAGTCTAGTTCTATTCAGATCCTATTATTTGTCCTGAGGGCTTACAGTGACCCTAACACAGTGTTAGGAACTAAAAAAAATACTTGCTGTGGTTCCATCCACCAGATTCTATGTCATTACTTTTACTTTGCCCTGAGGGGATGTAGGGAATAGTTGAAATAACCACAGTGTTCAAAAGGGGAAAAGACATACAACACACTCCGAAGTGTGTTGAATGGAAAGATTCTGCTGGAAGCCTTAGCTCTTAGAAGGTGTAAAGATCCAAGGAATGGTTGGTAGGAGAGGTGGTTTATTTTGCAGAGTTTAAATACAGTTTTTTTTTTTTTTTTAATAGGGATACTATCCCCTTAAATCAGTCCTAGTTTCATATATATTTTTGCATGTTACAAGCTCATGCATGCTAAACAATGAGCTTTATATACTAAATGTGAATAGACTTTACACTTTGCAAGTGCAGTTGCACTCACTTTCCCCAGGGCTAAGTAAATCATGTGCAAGCAAAACGTGCAGTTGCAAAGTGCACAGACTATTTGCCTTTAGTAAATCCACACCAGATTAATGTTCTTTCTCTGAAATAATTCCTTCTGCTTTTATCTCCAGAATCACAATGCTATCTTTGTGAAATCGGATCTTCACTGCATTAGAGCGCCACAAGCCAAAACCGCTATTTAATTCATTTGTAATATTCAAAGCAATCTCCCTGCTTTATTTTGTTGAGCAACCACTTTGAAAAACATCTCCCTAGTATGCCTGGCAATGACCATCTTGAGTAAGGACAAGTGATTCATGTAGCATTTACTTCCTGGAATCCATCTGCCCTTAGGTCAAGAATGCATGCAGGAGAGTGTACTTAAGAGGAGTTCCAGTCACCTATGGTAAAAATAAAAGTCAGCAGCTACAAAAAGTGTAGCTGTTGACTTTTTAAAAACAGCCACTCCCCTGTTCCAGGAATCGGGGGTGAGCTCTCCCCTGGCGGTCTCACCCGCTGTCTTCGGTCCCCCGCCCCAGCATCTTCACTATGTGACAGTTTGCGCCTTTACAGCCGGGTGCCCACTGAAAATGCAAAAGTCATGCTGCGCATTGTGAGTGGTAGATACAGTCTTCTGGGACCTGTCAGTGTCGCAGAAGACTGCAGGGGAAGGGAGGAAGGAGAACATAAGTGGGAAGAGGGTACCTGTCAAAATCGGGTACCCGTTCCTCAAAATGACAATTGTTTAAGAGGAGCAGGGAACAAGTCCTTAAAGCGGAGCTTTCCCTTTTGTGTGGAGCTCCGCTTTAGCTGAGAAAACCCCTCCAACCTCACCTCCCTTCCTGAACACTCCAGTGATGTTCGACATATTTTGCCTAGGCAAGAAACCAGGAAGTAACTAAGGAAATGTTAACAAAAAAGGAATATGGTACAGTCTATTTTCTGAATCTAGCAGCATGCAGATCCCAAATAATCAATGTTGATTGGGAGAGTGAAGTTCCATGACTTTTAATTTCAATAAATGTTTATTGAGAAAACAAGATTACAAAACAGAGTAATTCATTTGAGATCAACAGTGTAATAATAAACAATAAATTTGAACAATCGGTAACATTCAAAAGACATTTGTCCCTTAGTGCAAGAACTGAGTGGGTACCATGTTAGTACATAGCTCAGTATACCCAACCGATATCAATGTAAAAGCAAGTATTCAATCTCCACCAAGGTGAGGCCCACCCGCGCACCCCTAACGGGAACCAGCTGTGCGCAGGGAGGGGATCACCCGGGCCGGAGGTCGAAGCGAAGATGAGGTTAGATAGGGCCCATATGGCTTCCCACCACCCAACGAAGCTGACGAGCATATCTATACCCACCCCACGGAAGTTCCATGACTTTATCGAGGTTCAGCATCTGCATCCTGAGTGAGAGACTGACTCACAGCGACACAATCATGGGCTGAGAGGACACAGATCAGTCTCTGTTGCAGCCTCTTTCCATAGTGACTTGCTATAAAGTTACAATGTTGCAATTTGATCATGTATATCAGTAGAAAAAAGCTTTGTTCTCAATGCAGCAGATTGAGGAAATTATCTAAGGCTGGCCATACATTATACAATTTTCCTACAATTTTCTGTTCACTTTTCTTTAGATTTACCTTCAACTATGTAGTATAAAGGCCTGCCTAATTGGATACAGTTGAAAGTGTTGTTTAGTTTTGACCTCATATTATATGGCTTTTTGGTAAATCTAGCAGAAAATTCTTTTTTGGTTCAAACATTTTATTGGAGAACAAAGTAAACAGGTAACAACAATTGGTAAACAGAGTGACAAGATAAGTACAAGCCAGATGCGCTAACAAAATAATGGCTACAATAACCATGGGTCAAACTTAGGAGTAGGTGGATAAGTGGCAACCAGGGGGGCTGTGGCCAGGACTCTGCAACCGGCGTAGCCAACCCATAGGCACCCCATAAAGGGAACACTCTGTGCCCAGGTGGGGAGGCGCGGCCAAGCAGCAGGCGAAGCCCAGTAGCTCAGTAGCATGTGAGAAGGGATAAATGGGTGCGATAATCCACATGGTAATGCAACTAGACGGGGGAAACAGAGGATACAATAGGTAAAACCAGGAAACTAGCAGAAAATTCTACAAGAAAATTAAATATGTATGGCCAGCATTTGCTTAGCCAAAGTCACTTGCCAAGAGTTCAAAAATGGCTTTACAAAAAAAAAAATATATATAATTTTGGTGTATATTGTGATATGCCACAAATTAACTTCTTCAGATCTGCGCTATAGCCGAAGTACGGCTACAGCGCGGACTCGAATTTCCAGGAGGCCGTCTTTAAACGGCCTCCCAGAGACAGGCTCCCCGCGCGCTCCCGCGAGCGTGCATCGTGGAAAATCTGTGTTGGCCGTGTCCCTTGGACACAGCCAATCACAGATCGTGGTAAATGGCCAATCACAGCGGCCATTTACCACGTGATCGGGCCGTGCAATGAGAGATGATCTCATATGTAAACAAGAATGCTCGATCGAGAGGCGCGGATTTCGGCAGGAACTTGACTCGTGGCGGTACAAGCTCATTCACTGTGTAGATTCGTTGGCCATTGGGAAAGTTTTGAAAACCGATCCATCCGAGGCACCACTATTCATTGGCAAACAGGGAAGGAGTGGAGAGGAACCCAGGTCAGAGCTTATAAGGCGTATAATGAGATATTTGGAGGTGAGAGATTAGTACACCTAGAGGGGCACAAAAGTGAAGAAGCACCCCACTATTTTCTACACTGTTTGAGGTGGAGGGCAAAAACCCTATATGCTATTACCTCTATCTGGACACATCATTGGAGTACATCCCTTTTTCCCACCTTTGAACTGTTTGAGTCACCTGCAGTATTTGAAAAGGACTGTGTGAGAATATGCACATCACTGTTTAATGCACTTAACACTTTACCTGTCACTTAATTGGTTTTACACTTGATATTGGAATTAATAGATTATGGATTGCACTGAGCACTTTATTTATTGATTATATTGATTTTATATTGTATTTATTGAGATAAGATTGTGTATATCTTTTATCTATTTATTTACATTTTTTTTGCACGTTAAATCAGACGTTGTTTTATTGTATGATCCACTCTAATTATTGAATCCACTTATGCACTTTACACAAGGTACACTGATACATAAATGAGATACACAGTTTTTAATTTTTTTTTTTTTTCACATTTATTACACTCCTATTGGAGTTCCACTTTAATATTTAATTTTAGTTTCATCACTTCCCAGAAGCGCTGTACCCCCCAGCCTTCATTACAAGTTCCTTTACTGCATGGTTTTCAGTAACGGTACATGCAGCATCTAGGAAGTGTTTATTTAATTTAGACATTTCCTTGACAGCGCGTGACTCATAACATAATACATATGAGATCATCTCTCATCGCCAGCTCTCTTCCTCACACAGAGACTGGTAAGGGAACACACAGAAATGTAATCAGGGCACTGATCACCAGTGCCCTGATTACAGAAGAGGGAAAATAATGCCACAACTGCCTACAGTGCCCGCCATCAGTGCCCACAGTCAGTGCCCATAGTGCTGCCAGTCAGTGCCCATCAGTGCCTGCTCATCTAGGCACTGATGGGCACTGACTAGCAGCACTATGGGCACTGAGTGTGGGCACCGGTGGTGCTGATCAGTGCCACCCGTCAGTATCCATCAGTGCCACCCATAAGTGTCACCCACCAGTGCCCATCAGTGCCGCCTCTCAGTGCCCATCAGTGCCGTCTCTCAGTGCCTATCAGTGCCGCCCATCAGTGCCGCCTCTCAGTGCCCAGCAGTGCCACCTCTCAGTGCCCAGCAGTGCCACCTCTCAGTGCCCAGCAGTACCACCTCTCAGTGCCCAGCAGTGCCACCTATCAGTGCTCATCAGTGCCGCCTATCAGTGCGCATCAGTGCCGCCTATCAGTGCTCATCAGTGCAGCATATTAGTACCTCCTCATCATTGCCACCTCATCAGTGCCCATAAGTGCCACCTCATCAGTGCCCATAAGTGCCACCTCATCAGTGCCCATCAGTACAGCCTATCAGTGCCCATCAGTGCCGCCTCATCAGCGCACATCAGTGAAGGAGAAAAATGTATTTATTTTCAAAATTTACTCACAGAAAATAAGAAAAACTTTTTTTTTTCAAAATTTTCTGTATTTTTTCTTTTTTTTTGTAAGAAATAAAAAAGCCAGAGGTGATTAAATACCACCAAAAGAAAGCTCTATTTGTGTGAAAAAAATGATAAAAATTTCATATGGGTACAGTGTAGCATGACCGCGCAATTGTCATTCAAAGCGTGACAGCGCTGAAAGCTGAAAATTGGCCTGGATAGGAAGGGGGTGTAAGTGCCCAGTAGGCAAGTGGTTAACTAACGCAAACTTATGAAGTCACTGAAAGGTTTACTTAATGACTGTGAAATTTAGGTGCTGGTCATTATTTTGAATTTCAGAAACCAAGAACATGTTTTTTTTTTTGCTCTTTACACATTAAAGAATATGTTACCCCCTACATTTCAAATCCCTGGTATGTGTCTGTTGTACCATGTACTGGTATTAATTAACAATATCCTGTTCTCTTTGTATTGCTTCCTTTGTGTGAAATACCTGCTAGTCCTGCAAGTTCCCCTGTTTTCCTATTGCAAACTGACCACGCTAGGCATGAGAGCACATTCCTGCCAGTTTGGTCAATTTTCTGGCTGTGCTGGGAAAACAGCCTGCCTGTCCTCCAATGGTCAGGCTTGTGCTGACATGCACCCCCTGCACAGCCATTTGCTGGGAAGATCAGTGTTTCTTCACACTCAGCTATTTAAGCTCCTTATGCAGAGATTATGCGATAAAAAAAAAGTATGTTGGCATGTAATGTTTGTATATATGTAAACTTTGTATAAACTGAATAGGTTGTTTTACAAGGTAAGGGTTCATAAATAGTTTGTTACATTTGTTTGTTTTTTTGCCCAGCTAAAGAATTATTTCCTTTTGGGAAAAGTTATTTGCTTGAAAGAATTAGAGCACAGTAGATTGATTTCTTATGCCAAAATACAGTAAGCTGTTGGCTATTATTGCCCTTGTTCTGGTTATGTATGAGTGCCATCATTTGTATCTGCTGAGCACAAATCAACATTCATGTCTGTTTGTTAATCAGTTGCAAAAAAGATTGCTTTGGGTTTTGATTGTTTTTGCATATTCCAATACTATTTAATGTGTATGACATGAAGAGTGGCAGCAGCGGGACCTGCAAGCACAGCTTTGCAGCCGTGTGTACAGCCCATATTGTATTGGATTTTGGCCTCGTTTGGTTGGAATGCTACAGAGAAAATTCAGGCCTCTGCCATCAAACCACCCCCAAACACAAAGAGCAGCTGATGAATTAAGAAGAGATCCTGCTGCAGCATACCGCAAATCTGACAGTCTCTCAGAAAGCACAGAAAAGTGTCACAGTAACGAGACAGAAAGAAAACCACTACCAGAAAGGATACCGTAAAATTAACAGCTAAGGAGATACTTAACATTCAGAACTCATCTATAAGTGAATTAAATAATCTTATACACATTGAAAATAAGGGCAGCTTTTAAGTGTCATAATTCTCCTACCATATTCTGGTATCTTTAGACATATATTATATTAACAAAAGTATAAGGACGCCTGCCTTTACACTCACATGAACATTAACCTCCCTGGCGGTATGATTTTGTCAGGAATTCTGTACCAAAAGCGGTACAATTTTTTTCATGGAAATTCGGCGTTATGTATTATAGGCCTACAATTCTTAGTAATTACTGACTTAAACCTGACCAAAACAAGAGTCTAGTAGACATCCCAGATGTGATAAATTTGAAACACAAACGCATGAATTATAATCGAATCAATAATATAATTTTATTATATAATATATAATATATATAATAAAATTATATTATTGATTAGATTATAATTCATGCGTTATATATTATATATATATACGTGTGTGTATATATATATACATCTCAATGTTATTACATGGATAAGTTATCTTTTGTGACACATATGCTACCATGTCCGTGTATTTTGTATATGTTTTTAATGATGTATCTTCTTTTTGAATAATAAAATATTATATTTTTAATCTCCTTGTTGTTCACTACGATACCAGCCCTCTAAAGTCCCAAACCCCACCCCACTGGGAGTATCACCTGGGTTTCTATCCCACAACCCGGTGACTATATGGTTACTCCATCTCCCTCTCCCCCTTTCTTGATACATATATAAATATATTTATATATATATATATATATATATATATATATATGTATATGTATATGTATATATATATAGATATAGATATAGATATATATAATATATAACGCATGAATTATAATCGAATCAATAATATAATTTTATATTATGTGTGTATATAGGTATATAGGTATATATATATATATATATATATATACATATATATATATATATATATATATATATATATATATATATATATATATATATATATATATATATATATATATATATATATATATGTATATATATATATATATATGTATATATATATATATATATATATATATATATATATATATATATATATATATATATGCATATATATATACATATATATATATATATATATATATATATATATATATATATATGCATATATATATATATATATATATATATATATATATATATATATATATATATATATATACATATATATATATATATATATATATATATATATATATATATGCATATATATATATATATATGTGCATATATATATATGCATATAATATATATAATATAAAATGTGTAATGTGTTTGTGTTTTGTGCAACGTTTTTTTTTTTTTAATTTCCCTCCCTAGTTCCGCTCCCATGCAGCATTGCTGCTGCAGGGAACGGAACTAGGAAGTCATCACACCGATGGACAAGCGGCGGGGATCTCGGCTGGCGGTCACAGCAATGAGAGATCATCGCTGGATCGCCAGGAGAAGGTAAGAGAACACCGCTGCGCTCTCTGCACATCCACCCCGAGCGTGACTCGGGGATACCGATCTTGCACTGAAAAATCCACCCCGAGTCACGCTCGGGGTTACCGCCAGGGAGGTTAATGACATCCCAGTCTTAGTCTGTAGGGTTCAATATTGAGTTGACCCACCCTTTGCAGCTATAACAGCTTTAAATCTTTTTCCAGGAGCAAATTTGTGAAGTCAGGCACTGATGTGGACAAGAAGGCCTGGCTTGCAGTCTCTGCTCTAACTCATCGAATGGGGTTCTATTGGGTTGAGGTCAGGACTCTGTGCAGGCCAGTCAAGTTCCTCCACCCCAAACTCGCTCATCCATATCTTTATGGACCTTGTTTGTGCACTGGTCTGCAGTCATATTGGAACAGGAAGGGGCAATCCCCAAACTGTTCCCACAAAGTTGGGAGCATGATATTGTCCAAAATGTCTTGATATGCTCATACCTTAAGAGTTCCCTTCACTGGAACTGAGGAGCCAAGCCTAACCCCTGTAGAAACAACTCCAAACCATAATTCCCCCTCCACTAAATAATTTGTACCAGTGCACAAAGCAAGGTCCCTAAAGGCATGGATGAGCGAATTTGAGGAAGAGGAACTTGACTGGCCTGCACAGAGTCCTGACCTCAACCTGATAGAACACCTTGGGATGAATTAGAGTGGAGAGTAAGAGCCAGGTCTTCTTGTCCACATCAGTGCCTGCCCTCCCAAATGTACCGTATTTTTCGCCGTATAAGACGATCCGGAATATAAGACGCACCCAATTTTAAAGGAGGAAAATCTAGAAAAAAAAGATTCTGAACCAAATACAGTAGTAAAATATTTTATATCAACTGTATAATGTTAACAGCAGTTTAAAAACAATTTTATGTCAGCCATGTAACATATTAAGAACTATCTTTACTCTCATTAACAGTCAGTAAAGTCGGTAAAGTCAGTAAACAGTGAAAGTAACATGGGCATCAAATCAAGTAGGAGCGGGCGGAGCAGAGCACGGACAGCACCAGTGGGGTCACTAGGGTGGGGCCAGAGGGGGCCATGGCCCCACCAAAATTACAGTGTGCCCCACCATGTGCCCCCCCAAATAAAAGGATCGGATGCTTTTAATTCTATCCCGCACTCTGGCCACCGCCGGGCGGTCACAAGTTTGGGATCTCTCTCAGGCTTAGCAGGTCACTTCCGTGTGTAGAGTGGAGAGGGGAGGAGCCTCTGACCCAGGGAGCTAATCAGCTGCAGCTAGCAGGTCACTTCCTTGTGTTCAGTGGAGAGGGGAGGTGCCTCTGACCTGAGTAGCTAATCAGCTTCTCTCTTCAGTGTACAAGCAAAGTAATTCATTTGTACACTGAAGCCGATTAGCTGCCCTGGTCAGAGGCCCCTCCCCTCTCCACTGAACACAAGGAAGACAGTGACACCTTCTAGCAGGAGGGAGAGTGGGATCCATGTGATAAGATATGTGTCAGTGTAGGTGAGTTATGATGAAGGAACGTGTACTGGGCTCATCAGTCACTGGGCAGGGTGTGTGCTTCTGGTGTCCATAGGACTGAAGAGGTGGGATGGAGCTCCCTCCCTGTCATCTCTTATCTCTCATACAGCAGGCTGGGTGTGAAGAGGTGAGCCCTGGCTGCAGTGTGACATTTAGCCAGCACACAATGGATTTACATGAAGAGTTCTTTTACAGAACACCAGACCTGGATGTGATCGTTTAAAAGTCATCCCACATCTGTTATCTGTGTGTATTTATGTTCAGAAGACCCCACGATGACTGAAGTGCTTTCTTAAAGAGGCCCTGTAACCAAGCCTGTGTTTTATCAGTGGTGTGGGAAAGGACAAACATTATTCCCAACAATGATGACACAGACTATACGGATGCTGCAGTCACCCCAGTCTGAGACTCCCGGGGGATCTGTGTATGCCTCAGGCTTCCACTACCCCCACCCATCAGTTACTGTCATGTCTCTGTAGCTGTCAGATTGGGATTATTCTGGCCGGACCAATAACTCTTAAACAATGTAAAAAAGGCATAAATATGCTCTTAAAGCGGAGTCACGGGTGGCTGTCAGAATATCCAAACAGTGACTGCAGCAGATTGGCTGCAGTCACTCCTTGGCTGACTTTCTTTTAGCTCCCCTCCTTCAATTTTTTAATTTAGGGTTGTTAAGCCTGGGCGTGTCAGCAGGCTTAACATGAGGGAGCTGTAAAATTCTGTCAGGGTGTGTCAGCCCACATTGTACTTTGCTGGATGAGGGTGATATGAGTCATATCACCCACCCTCACCCTGCCAAGGTCAATGTGGGCTGACCCACCTGACAGAATTTTACAGCTGAACATGGCAAACATCTATAATACATGTCATTAAGTTTGATATGTCCAGCTGTAAAATTATGTCAGGAATATTTCATAATTATGCATTTGATGCCAATTGTTTCTTGACAGTGGGCATCAAACGCAAAAACATGAAATATTCCTGACAAATTCTTAGGAATATTTCATGTTCATGCCTTTGATGCCCATTGTTTTTTCTTGACAGTGGGCACCAAATGCATAAATATGAAATATTCCTGGAAATGGCCATCAGTCATGAATAATAAAATGTTTATGCATTTGACCGTTTTAAGGAATATTTCCTGTTTATGCGTTTTGATGCCCATTGTTAGGATATATAAAGTGTATGCATTTATTGCTCTTGCTCATTGGCAAGTTATACCAAGGTAATGCAACTGCTGCTCATTGGCATGAGTTAGTGTGTATGTGATGTGTGTGTGAATGTAACTCACACACACACACACACACAATTTGTCCTATTATACTTAGAGTATTTTACCATAGTGTTTTGTGGTAATTATTCTTATTTATCAATGGTCGTGGACCTCGTGTGTATACGATTATTTTTTTATGGTGACGTTTTGATAATGCACATTTATTAGTGCCGGGTCACACTTGTGCGATGCGGGAAGGCTGCGAATTCGCAGCCTGTTCCCGCATCGCAAATGCACCCCTGGCAGTTCACACTGCCATATGCGATACGCTGGGGGTGTCAATGAAATGTTAACGACACCCCCAGTTTGATCGCATATCGCAGTGCGATCTGACAGTTTGCACAGGATCGGATCGCACAAGTGTGAACCACTGTGCGATCCGATCCTGATGCGCCTGAAAAAATGCCTCATGTGCGACTTTTGTGCGGGTGCAGTGCGAATTCAGCCATACAAAGTGTATGGCTGAATTCGCACTGCACATCCGATCGCATGTAATGAAGGAGCAGTGCGCTCCGATATTACATGCGATCGCCGCACACGCGGAAGTGTGAACCGGCACTTAAGGTGTGTGATAATGCGGTTCTAATTTAGTTATGTCGATGATCAATCCAGGGATCTGTAGTTGTTTTTGGTGTTGTTGTATATTGCACAAATAAAACAAAGGTGAATTTGTAAAAAGACCTCTGGAGTGCATTCTATTATTGAAAAATATATATGTATGTGTGTGTGTGTGTGTGTGTAAAATTGCATATTATAGTTGGCCCCCCTACTTTTATCCCTGTCCCCCCATGTGCCCCCCCCCTAGAAATGAAAGCTGGAGACGCCACTGGACAGCACACAGTAAACATTGGCCCGGAGGAGGCGGAACGTATGGAGCAGGAGGGGCAGACGTGCGGACATTTCAGGGCAGCATAGATTGATACAGTGCCTGGGAGATATGCACAGAAGCGGCACGATTGTGCCCACACTGCCCAGCAAGGAGTGAGACTGCCCAGGGAGACATGAGGAGGCACAGCCCGCACTTATGGAGGGAAAGGTACCGGTAAGCTCAGCAGATCGTTGACATGGTGCCCGGGCAGCACTTGGTAAGACTGTCGGGAGGGGGGGGGCAAGGCGCACTATAGGAGGGAGAGGGAAGCCCGAACACACACAGCCTGGCCATGCAGGGAGGGTCAAAGAAGTCTCTACAGCCCGCAGTACATGCGAGCAAGCACCACTCAAAGTTAGGGGCAGTTTTAATGCAGGCAAAATGTGTATTTGTCATATAAGACGCACCAACTTTTCCCCCTCAGTTTTGGGGAAGAAAAAGTGCGTCTTATACGGCGAAAAATACGGTACTTCTGGAAGAATGTTCATATACTCCCATAGATACGGAATTGAAGCTGTTATAGTTGCAAAGGGTGAACCAACTCAATATTGAACCCTACTGATCAAGACAGGGATGTCATTAAAGTTCATGTGCGTGTAAAGGAAGGCATCCCAATACTTTTGGTAATAAAAAAATACATGTAAAAATAAATATAAGCCATAATTTGTGAAAAAACAAAAACTTAATGTGTATCTCTAGCAAAAACATTTATTTTAGCTTTTGGGTACAGTAGGTAGACAGTTGTTTGCAGTTTGTATTCAGTTAGGAAGATTTCTTCTCATTTCCTGTTCTGTAGATACAACAGGAGTTCTCCAAAAAAGCGAGGAGAAAAGAGAGGAACTCTTGTTAGACAATTGTCAATGGCACCAGTGTCCCCATTCCAGTTCTGGTGTCAACTTTTCAATTTGGATTTTCCTTTATTTTCCTGTCCAGGTGTCAATGGTTACCATGACAAAAAGAGAATGAATGGCGAATCTCTCCAGCAGGATAAGAAAAGCAATAAAAAACAGAAGTTCTAACCCTCCGCTACTCCAAATAAACCTAAATAACATTTTACTTAATTTACCTCTTGTGTTATACGCATTTGTTTGAAAAATTTTACAGCTATATTAGAAGACAAAATTGTGCAAATTTATAAAAAAAACAAAATCAACAAAATGCTACAAAGAATTACTTAGATGTGAAGTCCTGCCACTGCATTCCTTAGGTGAATCATTGGTTCAGCAGTAAGGCTTCATGTACACGGAACATTTGAAAATCTCTTCTAAATGCTAGAACTTGACATCTAGTAACCGGCGGTTAAAAATGTCCGTTGTGCTGCATTTACATGCCGTGTTTATGTGTTTTTAGCAGTGTTTGCATTTAGAAGCGATTTTAAATTGTAAAATGGTCAGAAATGTATCCCCAATGAAAGCACCTATAAACAAAACGCTTATAAATGCGAATTACCACGTTAAGATGCGTTTACACGCTGTTCCAAGCATTTGGCGTTTCAAATGCCAATAAAACTTCCGTCTTAATGCATTTTTTTGCTTTAAAAAAAATGCCACTTAAAATGAATATAAACGTCTCAGTGTACATGGACAGATAAGATAACACAGGGGAGAGTTCAGGGGCTGCTGAAAAAAACACCCAACTGCTCCTAAACGTCCGTTTATCAGCAGCAGTGTACATGAGGCCTAAGCCTTGATGTTAGCACATGTATTGTTCTTCTAAAACATATAAAAGAGTACATTGTTGGGCTAAAAACAATATTATTGGATGCTAAACATCACCTTATGATGAAAGTAAATATAAATTATGTAAAAAGTCAAGAAATCTGTATAAATCATTGACTTCAGCAGGTTTTCTGCAGCAATTTTTTTATACACGTTCATGTACAATTTAATGGCCCAATATAGTGTCTATAATGCTGGATATTGGGACTGCAGATGTGTCATTGTTATACTTTGGCTGACTTTTTATCCTTCTGAAATGCTAAACTAATAAATACTTCTTCTTAAACTGACCCTGTCACCACTGAAAAAAAAAAAAAAGTTAAAACATGAGCACGCTGCAAAGAAGAAGGGTTATATGTACCTTTTTGGAAGTGTGTGCTTTAAATTTTCAATGGCTTGAAGAGCTCTTGGCATTGCTACTACCCACTATACCCAGGTGTGTCAGATAGCATGTCTCCAGCTTGTTGCTGTGGATCCGTCCATCAACTAATGTGTGCTATAGTGATATAGGGGTTGGCGGGAGAAACCACAGCACCCACCAGGGGAATAAGCTACCTTAAAGACCTAGAAGTGCTGGATAGCAACAGAGCCTGGAGCTCTTCAACAGAGTGAACATTTAACACTCCAGTAAAGCAATCCTTATTAAAAAAAACAAATTGATGATATCTCATTATAAATTGTATATGTTGTATTTTTTTTCTTTCAGAAGGTGATTAACCACTTAAGCCCCGGAAGATTTTACCCCCTTCCTGACCAGGGCTTTTTTTGCAATTCGGCACTGCGTGACTTTAACGGACAATTGCGGGGTCGTGCGACGCTGTACCTAAACGAATTTGATGTCTTTTTTTTTCCACAAACAGAGCTTTCTTTTGGTGGTATTTGATCACCTGGGCGATTATTACTTTTAGCGCTATAAACAAAAAAAGAGCGACAATTTTGCAAAAATAGCAACATTTTTCACATTTTTTTATATGAAATTCCCAAAAAAAATGTAAAAATCAAAATTTTTTAACATTTTCGGCCAATTTGTTTTATGCTACCTATGTTTGGTAAAAAAAATCGCAAAAAGCGTATTTTGATTGGTTTGCGCAAAAGTTATCGCGTTTACTAACTAAGGGAAAGATTTTTGTCATTTTTGTTGTTTTTTTTTTAACGCGTAATGGCGACGATCTGCGATTTTTTTGCGGTACTGCGACATTGCGGCGGACAGATCGGACCCTTGACTGACATTTTTGACACTCTTGGGGTTACCAGTGACATTACTGCAGTAATCAGTGCTATACATATGCACTGTTACTGTAAAAATGACACTGGCAATGAAAGGGGTTAACTTTATTGGGGAAGGAGGGGTTAAGTGTGT
This sequence comes from Pelophylax lessonae, assembly GCF_965119305.1. NCBI lineage: Eukaryota > Metazoa > Chordata > Amphibia > Anura > Ranidae > Pelophylax > Pelophylax lessonae. Next base: position 374,563,980 of record NC_138770.1, read on the forward strand.
CCCTAGGGGCGTGCTTCTAACTGTGATTGGACATGGCTACTGGTGTAGGAACAGTGATCAACGGTCCTACATAGTAGAACCGTATGATCACCATTCCTACACCGGCGGACATCCGGTCCGCCGGTCACACGCACGGACTTGCTAGGGAACGAGCCGGGGCGGGAGCGCGCCTCCGCGGGCGCGCGCTCGCCCGCTATTGGCTCACAAGCAAGTGACAGGCTAGTGACGTATATATACGTCACTTTGCCTGGCCGGGGCTGACCGCCGCCGTATATATAGTCGTGCGGCGGTCGGCAACCGGTTAAACAATTACACACCATACACATGTACCTGTAGTTTTAGTTGATATCTTTTCTTCCCACGTTATATATCATCATCACATGCACATGTTTTATTTTTTTAGAGAAAGTTTTCAGAACAATCTTTGTGCAAAACTCTGCATGACCAAAAATCCATTGCAAGTCTAAGAAGTATTGTCTTATGTGTATAACAAAAGCATCCAGTCTTCACAAGTAACACATGTATAGAGCTAAGTGTTTGGATGAGTGATGTTTGGCTCAGTATGGATTGACTCCGTAGAGGCTGCTGATGTTAAAGACAGGAGTCTGAATCACAGTATCATTTTGACAAGCATAGGTGAAAATTATTAGACAAGCAGTGGCATGAGCAGGCAGCCTTAAAGCAAAGCTGTGCAATGGGCAGAGGTCAGGATGAATGATAGGGGAAGATTAACAAGATGAAGATAGGCAAATAGCATACAGAAGGATGAAAACTCAGGCCAGTTAGGGCTAGATTTTTGCACAATATTAGCCATGGCTTGTATTCCAGAGGCAGCATACAGGCATACACAGATTATGTTGCCAGCTGTCAGTAACTTATTGTCATGTATAACAAAACATGTCAGACTACTGTACTGATTGCTAGTGCAGTCTGGCAGGGTCTTCCTTGTTGCATTGTTATTGGTGCTGTAGTGTAATGTATACCTACAGTATACCACCTCTGGAACCATATAACTGGACAACTACTGTATAACTAAGTGACTAACAGAATATTAGGTATCAGGTGCGCTAATCTATTTACAAATCATTACTATATATATATAATTAATTCAGTCAACAGAAATATTGATCACTAAGTGAATACAATCTAAGGAGGACCAAGTCCTCTAAGACAAAACAAGTTACAAAAACCCAAGTGGTAAATAAATGTGCTCAACAAAGTGAACCAAAATTGATAGTAGATCAAAAATAGTGAGTCTTTAAATTAATAAAGTCCATTCAAATCCAACATGCATGTGATATGTCTCCAAGGTGCAAAACTTCAAACACAATGGATAAGTGCAGCGAAGACCTCCACCATGTGTGAATAAGCCCCTTACCAGATGAAATAATACAAGGGCGTGTGTATTATCAGATCCAATGATGATATAGCCCAGGGAAAGTAAGAAAAGGTGAATGGGGGGGAGGGGCAGCAGCACTATCCCACGGTACATAGTCTACAATGTAACTCAGGCAGGCTTGATGGGAAACCTTGAAAAGTTTATTTATAAAAATTATAAATAGTGATGATTAAAACATAATAGAATGTATTCCAAACCAGATTTGTGGCGTTGCTGGGGGTCACAGGATGACCGAGCCGCTGGGTGAGCCGGAACTGTGTAGATGATCACAGCAGGGAACCAGGCATAAGGGAGAAGGATCTTATGTGCCAAAAGCAGACCGGACCAGCCGGTAAGGTGGCGTGGCTTCCTCCCACCCGATAGTGTGGCTGCTCGCACTGAAGCAGTGTAGACGTGCCGCGGAGCCGCCAACCAGAGGTATCCACAGAGGAGGCCGCTACTCGTAAGCGGCGTCAGCAAGCGTCGGGACCTGGCCTGGAAAGCATCAGAGTTGCCGTGACGACATGTTTCGCACTGCTGTGCTTTGTCAAAGTCACGGGAGGAACAGCAACTGAACATTTAAGGTGGAGGAGGGAGCGGGCACCCAGTGTCTCGATATCATCATTAACCCCTCAACATCCACTCTTATAAAAGATTTTTTAAAAAGGAACATAGATAAAAGCAATTGCTACTGCATAAACAGTTGGTAATGCTAGTGGACATATGCATTCAGTACTGGTACAAACATAAAACTGCAGATATGAGAAAGAATAATAAAAAACGCATAAAAAAAATAAATAAATAAATGCAAAATAGCTTCAGCTATTGCGGGACCTCTGTGATCTGCTGCCCGGCCTCCTCTCGGCCTCAGAGATAGTAACGCGCATGCGCCAGGTTGGCGCACGCACGTTCGAATGTCATGTTTCATCATGCTGCGCCATCATGTTCTGGTGACTGGACCGGATGGGTGGTGCCTGGTAAAGGCACCTTATAAAGGAGCTGCTCTGGAGCTCACTCTGCACTCTGCGGCGGATGTGTATGGATGTATCACTAGAGGTATGCTACTCCTTGTCATCATCTTTCTATCCAATTTTGCTCTTTGTCTCTTACGATCTCGGAATCATAATATATTTTTTGTTTTATTGTTATTTTTGTTTTGTCTGCTGTTATAGATTATCTTGCTTACCTTTTCTATCTTCTTCCCAAGGAGTGTATTTCTCTGGTCCATTATAAACCATAAAGGCTACTAATTTCTATCTATGGGTTCTTACCCTTGGTCTTACATTAGCAACCTATTGTGTTTTCTGGTAGCTGTTTCTTACGAACTCTATAAGCTACATTCAATTTATGTTTCCCTTTGAGGGTTTGTCTATCAAAATTGGGCTACCCATTTCGTCCATTCGCGCCACAGTACTTCTCAATTACCTACCTGATTATCTATGGTAGGTTACTGATTTATATCTTGATTTATATATATATATATATATATATATATATATATATATATATATATATATATATATATATATATATATATATATAAAATCAAAATATATATATATATATATATATATATATATATATATATATATATATTTTTTTTTTTTTACTTAAGTTATGTATACAGTATCTCACAAAAGTGAGTACACCCCCACATTTTTGTAAATATTTTATTATATCTTTTCATGTGACAACACTGAAGATATGACACTTTGCTACAAGTAGTGAGTGTACAGCTTGTATAACAGTGTAAATTTTCTGTCCCCTCAAAATAACTCAACACACAGCCATTAATGTCTAAACCGCTGGCAACAAAAGTGAGTACACCCCTAAGTGAAAATGTCCAAATTGGGCCAAATTAGCCATTTTCCCTCTCCGTGTCATGTGACTCGTTAGTGTTACAAGGTCTCAGGTGTGAATGGGGAACAGGTGTATACAATTTGGTGTTATCGCTCTCACTCTCTCATACTGGTTACTGGAAGTTCAACATGGCACCTCATGGCAAATAACTCTCTGAGGATCTGAAAAAAATAATTTTTGTGCTACATAAATATAGCCTAGGCTATAAGAAGATTGCCAAGACCCGGAAACTGAGCTACAGTACGGTAGCCAAGACCATACAGCGTCATTTTCAGAGGTTGTCTTTGGGAAATAGAGGTATGAGTGCTGCCAGCATTGCTGCAGAGGTTTAAGGGGTGGGGGGCAGCCTGTCAGTGCTCAGACCATACTCTGTACACTGCATCAAATTAGTCTGCATGGCTGTTGTCCCTGAAGAAATCCTCTTCCAAAGATGATGCACAAGAAAGCCCGCAAACAGTTTGCTGAAGACAAGCAGACTAAGGACATGGATTACTGGAACCATGTCCTGTGGTCTGATGAGACCAAGACAAACTTATTTGGTTCAGATGGTGTCAAGCGTGTGTGGTGGCAACCAGGTGAGGAGTACAAAGACAAGTGTGTCTTGCCTACAGTCAAACATGGTGGTGGGAGTGTCATGGTCTGGGGCTGCATGAATGCTGCCAGCACTGGGGAGCTACAGTTCATTGAGGGAACCATGAATGCCAACATGTACTGTGACATACTGAAGCAGAGCTTGATCTCCTCCCTTCAGAGACTGGACCACAGGGTGGTATTCCAACATGATAATGACCCCAAACACACCTCCATGACAACCACTGCCTTGCTAAAGAAGCTGAGGGTAAAGGTGATTGACTGGCCAAGCATGCCTCCAGACGTAAACCCTATTGAGCTTCTGTGGGGCATCCTCAAACTGAAGGTGGAGAAGCGCAAGGTCTCTAACATCCACCAGCTCCATGATTTCATCATGGAGGAGTAGAAGAGGACTCCATTGGCAACCTGTGAAGCTCTGGTGAGCTCCATGCCCAAGAGGGTTAAGGCAGTGCTGAAAAAAATTGTGGCCACACAAAATATTAAACATTTGGGCCTAATTTGGACATTCTCAATTAGGGGTGTACTCAATTTTGTTGCCAGCGGTTTATACATTATTGGCTTTGTGTTGAGATATTTTGAGGGGACAGTAATTTTACACTGTTATACAAGCTGTACACTCATTACTTTACATTGTAGCAAAGTTTAATTTCTTTAGTGTTGTCACGTGAAAAGATATAAAAAAATATTTACAAAAATGTGAGGGGTGTACTCACGTTTGTGAGATACTGTATATACACGTAATATAAACCCCCCTTTTTTTCCTTTATTATCATTACCATAATTATTTTCTATTCTTACCGCTTGTGTAGCCCCAGTGGAGCTTTCTGCCTCTCTCTAGGGCTGCCTCCATGCCCGCCTGGGAGGTGTTGCTTTGCTGCCTGTCTATATTGGCTGGGTGAGCGCTTTTTCGTATGCAAGGTAACACTGTTATTCATTATTACTAAGATTTATTTTATCCTTTGGTCTTTTTGGACAACTTTTCACGGTTCTGTTTTGTTAAAAATTGTGCACATCTGTATATATTTTATCCATACTGTATATCTTTTTCTCCGTTTTTTTCCCATTCCACTGAGGAAGCGGTTTGTCTGGGAAACATGTCGGAAACTCCTGGGAATGCTTAGTCCATCATTAGTCTACACCTGGAAGAATTCATAAAGGAATAAAATCCACTCCGTGTTGTATATCACATATGTTGATTTTAATGCTCTTAACTAATCCTGATGTGCTTGATGACATTTTTTTCTTCTGTAAACTGTCTATTTTGTATGTAATAAAATATATTATTATATAATAATATGATATATTTTTTTTATACGTATGCTTTCTGGTATGATTACCTGTCTGGGAACAGTACCACTAAAATCCTTTTTTGTTTCCCCTAGCTCTTATTGTTTTTTTGTACATATTTGGGATGTAGGTACTCCTTTCTTTTTTTATATAATATTATTGCCTGAAACCTTTTCTATTTGACCTTTGCTTATGTGGCTGGGGATTCCTGGCTGGTGACACTACTGGTTGTTAAGGATTTAACCATGCTTGCACCTACCGGCATTCTTAACAACCAGACTTGTATAAAGTACTCGAAATTTTTACTTGAGTAAAAGTACAAGTGCTCGATCAAAAAGTGACTTAAGTAGAAGTGGAAGTGCTCGCAGAAAAAGTTACTTAAGTGGAAGTACTAAAGTATTCAACATTTTTTTTACTTAAGTTTTGCAAGTAGTTTTTTAAAAAAAATTGCTACTTAACCACTTGCCGACCGCCGCACGACTATCTACGTGGGCGGTCAGCCCCTCACAGGCAAAGTGACGTAGGTCTACGTCGCTCGCCTGTGAGGGTTTAGGGAGCGAGCGCGCGCCGCCGGAGGCGCGCTCCCGCTCCCGCGTGGTCACGGACCCCCCCGCGCGCGTGACCGGCGGACCCGATCGCCGCCGGCCACTCTGCGATCGGCGGGGGAGAGGGAGATAGTCAGGCAGCTTGTGTAAACAAGCTGCCTGTCATTCTCCTCTCTGTATGAGAGCTGATCACATGGATCTACTATGTAGATCCATTGATCACTCCTCATACAGTTGAAGCCACAGCCAATCACAGTTAGAATCACGCCCCTAGGGACACACACAGCCCCTCCCTCTCAAATAAAGTTAACCCCTTCACTACCAGTGCATTTTTACAGTAACAGTGCATATGTATAGCACTGATTACTGTAGAAATGTCACTGGTAACCCCAAAAGTGTCAAAAATGTCAGTCAAGGGTCCGATCTGTCCGCCGCAATGTCGCAGTACCGCAAAAAAAATCGCAGATCGCCTCCATTACGCGTTAAAAAAAAAAACAACAAAAATGACAAAAATCTTTCCCTTTGTTAGTAAACGCAATAACTTTTGCGCAAACCAATCAAAATACGCTTTTTGCGATTTTTTTTACCAAACATAGGTAGCATAAAACAAATTGGCCGAAAATATTAAAAAATTTTGATTTTTACATTTTTTTTGGGGGAATTTCATATAAAAAAAAGGGAAAAATATTGCTATTTTTGCAAAATTTACGCTCTTTTTTTGTTTATAGCGCGTGATCAAAAAATCGCACAGGTGATCAAATACCACCAAAAGAAAGCTCTGTTTGTGGGAAAAAAAGGACGCCAAATTCGTTTCGGTACAGCGTCGCACGACCGCGCAATTGTCCGTTAAAGTCACGCAGTGCCGAATCGCAAAATGCCCTCTGGTCGTTTAGCAGCCAAATCCTCCGGGGCTTAAGTGGTTAAGTACTAAAAGTAAAAGTACCAGTAGTTTTGAAAAAAAATTCTACTCAAGTACTGAAAGTAGAAGTAGAAGTACTGTGTTATGTAGTTATTAAAGAAAGAAGTCAAAAGTTTGAACATCATATTGTTTTTTATTATTTCAAATGATTTATTCAAATGATTAACCTAAAGGACAATCACAATTCCTTAGGCTGTAACTTTTTGTAAACAAAAAACAGATAAAGTATGTCCCTCCCTTCCCCTTTTAAAGCATCCCTCCTTCTCTTCCCTGCATGTTTTTTTTTCTCCACAGCTTGTTGGTGCGCAAAATCATATATAAACCAATGTGATATACAACAATATATTCCAATAATGAAATAAAGGAAGAGTGTATGAAATCTAAGTCAATAAAAAGTTCAAAATATTGTGAATCTTCAAATATATATATGTGACAAAACAAGATGAATATAATTTCATATCTGCTGTTAATGGGAATGAACCTCCCAACCAGGGCCGGCCTTAGGTGTTCAAGCGCCCTGTGCGAGCTGATCCTGTGGCGCCCCCACCAGCGCCCTGCACATTTTTTCTTGCACTTTTTTTGCACTTCATTTGACTTTTCTTTTTTATGATCACTACAAACTTAGCCCCCCTTACATTAGAGACCCCCTTACATCAGAGACCCCCCAATGGAGCCCCCCTTACAACAGAAACTCCCCTACGGAGCCCCCTTACAACAGAAACCCCCCACAGAGGCCCCACTTACATCAGAGACCCCCCACACAGAGCACCCTTACAGCAGAGACCCCCCAGCCCCCACAAAGAGCCCCCTTTACATCAGAGACCCCCCACACAGAGCCCCCCTTACATCAAAGACCCCCCACACAGAGCCCCCTTACACCAGAGACCTCCATACAGAGCCCCCTTTACATCAGAGACCCCCCCCACACAGAGCTCCCCTTACATCAGAGACCCCCCCACAAAGCCCCCCTTACATCAGAGACCCCAACACAGAGCCCCCTTACATCAGAGACCATCCCCACAGAGCCCCCCTTACATCAGAGCCCCCCCATAGAGCCCCCACAGAGCTCCCCTTACATCAGAGCCCCTCCACACAGAGCTCCTCTTACATCAGAGCCCCCCACATCAGAGCCCTCCCACACAGAGTCCCCCTTACATCAGAGAGCCCCCTTACATCAGAGACCCCCACACATCAGAGACCCCCCCACACAGAGACCCCTTACATCAGAGACCCCCACACAGAGCCCCCTTACATCAGAAACCCCCCACACAGAGACCCCTTACATCAAATACCCCCACACAGTGCCCCCTTACATCAGAGACCCCCCACACAGAGCCCCCTTACATCAATGATCCCCCACACAAAGCCCCCTTTACATCAGAGACCCCCCCACACAGAGCCCCCCTTACATCAGAGACCCCCCACACAAAGCCCCCTTACTTTAGAGACCCCTCACACATAGCCCCCCTTACATCCAGAGACCCCAACACAGAGCCCCCTTACATCAGAGACCATCCCCACAGAGCCCCCCTTACATCAGAGCCCCCCACAGAGCTCCCCTTACATCAAAGCCCTCCCACACAGAGCCCCCCTTACATCAGAGACCCCCCCTTACATCAGAGACCCCCCACACAGAGCCCCCTTACATCAGAGACCGCCCACACAAAGCCCCCCCTTAAGTTACATCAGAGACCCCCCCCATGTTTCCCTTAACCAAGATGGCCGCCAGTGCCTCGATCGCACTGCGCATGCGCACGTGCCTCTACTGCGCGGCCGCCAGAATCCCCGCCTCCCAGCACTGAGACGTCAGCGAATGGAGACAAGGAGGGGAGGAGCGGAGTGGCCGAAGGCCACCACACATGTCAGAGCACAGAGAGGCGCATGTGGGAGCACTCCACGCCGGCCCAGCGGAAGCCTGGAGCGGAACAACGCTACCCAAATGGCCAGAGACCAGGTACCCATGAAAAAGGGGGGTATCTTTACCTTTGCCTTCCTATAGAAAAGGGGAGGGGGGAAGGCAGAATATGGAGGATAATTGAAAGAGTAGGAGAGAGCAGTAAGGAGGGAAACCAAACAAAAAAAAAAGGGAAAGGCAGAGAAAAGTAACGAGTAACGATGCAGCACAAAAAAAAAATAATGGAGTAGAAGTATCGAAATCATCGAAAAAATGTAGTGAAGTAAAAGTAGAAGTAGGAGAAAAAAATTCTACTTTAGGTAAGTACAGATACCGCATTTCGGTACTTAAGTACAGTACTTAAGTAGTTCTACTTCGTTACTATACATGTCTGTTAACAACCATTGATAGCTGGAAGTTGTTGTGTAATAGCACAAGTAATACCCTATTATACATGATGTTCTATTCCGGCCGTATGAGTAAATGTTTGGGTGTTTGCACCAAATAGCCAAACAGTCAGAGTGAACATTGAGCTCACCCCCACGGACAAGTTAGATATGCAAGCAAGTTCAAAGGCACACTGCAAGTAAGTAAAACATTATTTATGGAAAGAAAAAACTGCAAGTATTACCAAGTAAGCATGTAAAAAAAACTTGATTTTCCTTGCTTTTACCTGCTTTTTTTCAAGCTGGAAGTCCTGGAAGGACCTGGAAGTCATTCATAATTAGGGCTAAATATCAAAAGTGAGTACTAGCAATAGTCAGTACTCACTGATGAAAATTCAGAGATGGACGGGATAAAGGGGTAAAATAAACTTTTTAAACAATGCAAAATAACACAATCTACTGTAACTGAACCTATAGCAAACAAACAATTCAGTTGTGTGAATCAACACGTTTAAAATAATTTTTTTTTAATGTTTTCTTTTTTTTTTTTTAATTACAGATATCAAACATTTCTTGCTACTACTGCTTAATATATATAGAAGTTGCCCATGTATTCATGAAAGCTAATCTTTATACTTTTCACTTGCGGATATCTGCCTGGGTAAAATTTGCAGTAACATATTTTTCTTGCAATGGACAATTAATTTTTATCAGTACCTAGGTGTGTAGTTTTCATAATAATTAACTAATGCTTCCATATGATCTGATGAATTATAATATATTGTGCCAGTTAAGGAGAATTTGTGAAAGTGTGTGTTTTCAGGTACATTAACAAAGATGAAATCAATGTAACAATGATGAATTTGTGGCTATGGTTTGCTGCTTGTGATTCCAGCCTATAATTTGTCAGCTATTTGTGGTTACAGAATCCAGGAGAGCAATCTTTTACAGTTGCTTAAAAAGGTTACAGTTAGGACTGTAATGATTTTAATAGCACATGACTTACATTAATGGACTATGACTTCCAAATTTAGTAATATGATTTACAACTATTCGCTGACTGTAATTCTAGACTTGAAAAATAAGAAAATGACACATACTTATTATTTTATTCAACAGCCTTGCCTATTTAATAGTCAGAGTAGTTTATGTGGGAGCTCAGCTAATTATTGTACAATTATTAGTGCTCTTGACAATGATTAATGGGCACATGGAAAAAAAAGAAATATATAGATCTAAAATTTACATCCATGTATTTTGTTAATCAACTCCGATATAGATTTAAGACTAAATTAGAAATGGTAAGTTGTAGCACTACAATTTCTACCTTGTATCTTTCATATATTAAAAACAATAAAAATTTACTTATTTTTCTATCTCATGCAAATGCTTACAGAAAGAATTATTGCCGTATACTTTTTTCATTTATATATTATGCATAACATATGTATAAAAATATAGCATATAGAGTTTTAGCGCAGCTGTAAAATGCAGTTCAACAGAAGGACATCTAAAAAACAATAATTTCCAATGTGTCCTATTTACATCAATGGACGTCAACAATCATTTAATAATTGTATTAGAACCCTAGGGTGCCTTTCATGCAGGCTTTCTGATCAGACCAGCCTGATTTTTAGAGGAACCTAATCGGAAGTTCAATACAGGTCATTTTTGACAGATAAATGTAAATGGACCTGCGTCCTAAGCACAGTAGAGCAGGTGTTCAGCCCTTTTAATGTATTTAGCAGTGGAACAGTGACCAGAGCAGGTGTATTCGGGGCCTTTTGGAATTGTGCTGTTTGTGTGGGTTCATCAGGTGTTGTGGATTTTGTGGAACACATTCTTTAAGCTAATTGTGGACCAGGTGCTGTAGGATAGTATAAAAGGTGGGGCAGGTTAAAGTAGAAGTCTACCCTAACACTGAAACCCCTGCATCTACCGACATCAACAATCTAACACTAACCTATCTAGCCCTGTAAAGAAGAAATCAGTATACGTACCTTTTATGAAGCTGATCTGACCCAATCCCACGCTGAGCTGTCATTCATGGCTTTACTGTGGAGGTGGGTGCAGAGAACACATACGACAACGGAAGCCCCATATTAAGTCTATGGATGATGTCACTCCCCATTCATTTCTCAGCTGTTGTCAGCTGTGTCCTCTGCAGGGCTTCTGCCTCTGGAGACAGGATTGGTTCGGCTTCAAAAAAAGGTATGTAATTTAATTTTTCCTTTACAGGGCTAGGTAGGTTGGGTTAGATCCTGGATGTCTATAGATGCAGGGTTTTTAGTTTTAGGGTGGACTTAAACTTGAAGGAATGGGTGTGTCACTACTGAGCCCATGTGCCACTGAAGCATCCAACAGTTCTCTCTGATCCAATCACAGGCACTGTCTACTCTTCTAGGGCATTCATGTAATTGGAGATTAGAGTTTAGAGATTTTTTAGTCACTTACACACAAATTTTTATAAAAGTAAAGATATATGAAACTTACACATTGAATTGCAGGTTATAGACTTTATATAATGGTGAGCATGCTGTCATTGCTCAGCGCTCCACCCCCATGATGTTTGATGTATGTAGGTGAAGATGGCAGATGCCATTCCTTATAGAAAATCCCTTAGGTTTGAAAAAGCATATGTCAAAATTCACCAACCAAGGGTCAAAAACAAAAAATGATGGAGGAAGAAGAAGAAGGAGTGAAATTAAACCATTGTCTAAAAAACAAACAAAAAGAAGCACTGCACACGATAGAAATGGAAAAGGGTTTCACCAATAGGTATGTATGCACACTGATACCAATATAGGGGACTGCCAGGTCAATGAAAGCTGACAGTCCGCTAGTCTAGGAAAAGATACAGTGCAGCTATGTAAGTCTGTATAGAGAGAAGCAAAAGAGAAAACACAGGGCAAGTAATCAGAAAAATCTGGACCTAAATATGCCTAGGCATCAATCCATAGTCAAGTCAGTCTGCTATAATTGATGCTATATCTGTACCTCAATAAGACATTCTTCTAGTAAGGGGTCTCCCACTGAGTCCATGGTTTATAGCTCAAAGGGTCACCTTATATATGCCCAAAAATCTTGGGACGAGGACAACCCTGCCCCTCCATTAGGCCTAATGGCCAAACAGCGCATGTGCCAAGGCAATGTACCAATCACATACCCCAGGTGGGGCAGCGTCAGCCATGCATGCATGTGCCGTGAAGACCCGCAATGATCTACAGATGAATAGACGCTCAGTCTTGGGCCAACAAAACACACCAAACCCCCCATGCATACATGCCAGCCAGTGCATGCATAATGTGGGCTGATCACCTGGCTTGACCTAGGCAGAGACATCTGGCTGACAGTAGCCCAACCAGAAGCTTACCTAGTACTCAGAGAGGGAAAGAATTTAAAAAAAAATAGGACAGAAAAGAAGAAAAAAGAAAGAGCAAGGGGGAGGGGAAAAGAGGCATTAAAGCTAAAAAACAACTAAGAATGGCAAGGGCAAGCATACGCCAATAATTTCTTAAAGGGCCAGATACAGTATCATTGGTAGTTACATGCCACAATATGAGCAGTCTTTAAAAACATCAGAAAGGTGGTGCCGCAGTAAAACCTAGGGTACAAACCAACTATATGGTAAACTACCCCACTATGGTCCTGCCCATGCCAAATGCAGTAACAAATAATTACAAGTTTACTGGCAAAAAACATTTCAAAAACAATCTAAATGAAAAAATGGATATAGATATGTACAAAAATGTAATAACAAATCTAGACTAATAGTGCATTAGCTTTTAAAATGAAGTTTTATTAAAAAATAATCGCACACACAGAAACCATGCTTGGTTGTTATACAGAATCTCATGATGGCACGGCCGCCTGCAGAACGAACTGTGCATGCTTATGACACAGCTGGCTCCACCCGACTCATTTCCCCTCAGAAGGTGTCAACTGGAAATGGCGTACAGCACGTGCCGTCACATTCTAAGCTTTTATAGCAAGTGGCATGCAGAGGAACTCCAGGGTCGGGAAAAAAATATTTCCTTCCTGTCTATCAACATCCTCTGTATAGTTTTGATTCCTGATCGATCGAGTGAAGCAAAACCTGAGTAAGTGCTACCAAGATTACAAAAATCTAAGGCAGACCCCCTCTGGGCTGTGGATTAGTAACTACAAAAAAAATTTAAAATTATTTGATTTTCATTAAAAAAGCAAGTAACATCTTTTATACATTTCAACTTACATAAAAATAAATAAAAACACAAATAGAAAAATAAAATAAAAAAACACATTTAAAGATAAAAAGTAAAAATACTGAAAATGTGGGTGTCTGAAAAATGGGATGTATAGAAAAATATATACTCCCTGTATGTACAACATCCCACATTTTTTTAAACATGTGACTCTCAAATTTAGAAAAAGGCGGCAGAAAGATTCCCTTGGATATTATATATTCAGCCAATGAGTTTTATAAAAGGTGGGACATACACACATGCTCTCCCTCTCCCCTTATCCTCACAGTATGTCATATTTAGCTATTGTTAATGTCCCACTCAACATTGGGTCCCAAAGGTCTATAACTCTGTAAGTCATAAATCCACTACGTTTCTCTTCTCTTCTTAAAATCACCAAACAAAAAGCTTAAAATGGTGAACTCCCAACGCGTTTTGAAATTAGCTTTTTTGATCTCCTTCAGGGGTGTATATGAGGTAGAAGAGGAGATTACATTCTATGGTAAGAACATAACATTAGAAATATTGCATGTGATGCATATATTACAGTTGAATAAACAACTTTCTTATGATATTAATACATCATCAATACCTGGTTAAAGATGATTGAGGGTTGGACAAATAGCCAAGAAGGAGTTATTACAAAAATGAGATGTTGAGACTCCTGAGTGATCGCTCCACATATCAGATCTTGTCTAAAGACCCTATGTTAGAGTTCAAAGAAGAATTGCATGGTTTAACTACTAGAGGGGAACTGAGTGGAGTTCTCACCCATAAGGAAGCTCAATATTTAGACCCCTTATTCTGTAGGAGGCCTATAATATACTTTCTGCCAAAGATACACAAACAGCTGGAAAATCCACCTGGCCGTCCCATAGTTAATGGGATTGATTCCATCACGGCCAGGTTGGGTCAATATATAGATTTTTTTCTCCAGCCTGTTGTACAAAAAAACAAATCTTTTCTTAAAGACACAAAACATATTATACAAGTACTTAATATTTTGCCAAGCTCCTCTGAATGTATAATAATCACAGCAGATGTTGGATCATCATACACTATCATTGACCATTTGGATGCACTTAATGCGGTAAAATGGGGTCTTTCACAATCACAGTTACCCAGAAAGCAAATTAGGTTTCTTCAGAGGAGTTTAAAGTTTTGTCTTAAGAAGAATTATTTTTGGTATAATCACAGTTTTTATTTACAAGTCAAAGGAGTTGCGATGGGGGCTAAGTTCGCTCCCAGTGTGGCCAATTTGTTCATGGCCCACTGGGAGGAAGAAACAGTTTTTGAAGACTTGCCCCCACAGCTCATATGTTACCGTCGCTATATCGATGACTTGTTCATGATATGGCGGGGTGACGTGGTGAGTCTGGAAGCTTTCATGAATAGATTAAACAGCAATGAAAAGAACATTATTCTTACATGGAATTTGCAACATGAGAGTATTATCTTTTTAGACTTGGAAGTGTATAAAGCAGATGGCGTTTTTAAAACTCGTAATTATTTTAAACCCACAGACAGAAATTCTTTTATCCCTCTTGATAGTTGCCATCATAGACAGTGGCTGTGTAATATTCCTCGTGGACAGTTTACACGCTTAAGGCGTAATTGTACCACTGAGGAGGATTTTATTACACAGTCTGATGTTTTAACAGGAAGATTTTTAGAAAAGGGATATGATAAAAAGGATGTGAAAAACGAACTGGAATGGGTTAAAAATACAAGTCGAGATCGCCTTTTAGATAATTCCAGATCTAGAGAAGTGGATACGCAGTTCCGAATGGTCTTGGATTTCAACATCCAACATAAAAAAGTTGAACAAATTATTCGTAAACATTGGGCCATTCTGAGAGAGGATAGGGTCTTGGGCCCAGTCTTATCAGAACAGCCCAAATTTGTTTACAGGAAAGCTCCATCCCTCAGAGATAAAGTTGCCCCGGGAGTAGTTGACCCACCCCAGGTGAAGAATAATGGTATATTTCCTTTCTTGGCAGGCTTTTATGCGTGCGGGAAGTGCGCTACTTGTAAAAGTTGCAGGAAAAATATCAAAAAACGTAAGGAATTTGTATCCACAGTCACACAAAAAAGTTATAAAATAAAAAAATCTAATAACATGTGCCACACAAGGTGTGGTTTACATGTTAGAGTGTGACTGTGGGTTACAATACATTGGACGCACCTCGCGAGCTCTGCATGTACGTGTTGGGGAACACGTTAACAATATACGTAAGGGTCTTATCACTCATAGTGTATCTAGGCACTTTAAAAATTATCACCACAAAAATCCAAGCACCTTAAAATTCTGGGGGATCGAAAAAGTGAGTTACCATTGGAGGGGCGGTAATTTCATCAGACAACTGAGTCGTCGTGAATCCTTTTGGATTTACGAGGCCAAGGTTTTAACGCCCCTAGGATTGAATGTCGACTTTGATTTAAATTGTTTTATTTCGGATAGATAGTTTTTTATGGTCATTGTGATTCTTTTAAAATATTTTTCCAGAATATTTTATATTATTTTATTGGGGTATTTGTATTATTTTAATGATTGTACATGTTTTTATGCAAGTTTGATGTGTTTTATGTAATATATTGCATTGTAATATGGCTCTCTATGAGAGTGAGCAAAGTGCTGCCATCTGGTGTCCGGTTGCTATTATAGCCGTTTGACCCATAAGACCAAAACAATATAAATCAGTGATTGATTATAAGTTTGTTTGTTTTTTAATAATAGTAATAAATAATCTCAAGCAGCTTTAAAATGCCCTTTTTCCTAAAAAAACACATAGGGTATTAGTCTGCTGTAATAAGTGATTCTCCCGCTTGCTTCCGAGATGTGTTTATGTCTCCATATTAACAACTGTAGTTGTAAGCACGGCTGGGTAAACATCACGATTGCGGCCCGCCCTTCTATTTCCTGTCTTAGGAGACGTTCTGTCTCCATGGCGATGGTGAAACGCCGGATGTGACATAGAGGGCGGAGTTTGAAGATAGTACAAAAAGCCGGACCTTCGACCTATCACCATCCCCGCTGAAGAAGTCTACGCCCACTTGACGTAACGCGTACGGGGGATTGGTCAATCGGTCCTACGGCTGTTATCCAGGAAGTAACCAGGCACCATCCAGCACGCTGCACGCTCTGCAATTGCTATGCTCGCTATTGTTGGATACAATGTAAGTGCAATTTTTTTTAATGAATTAAAGTCCTATCATTGCAACAGAAAGCACTAGATTTCCCCCTTTTTATTTATATGTCTATTTGGAATCGAGTGTGAGCTGTACCCTTTGCAGTATATTCTTTTATCTGTGCTGACAAGTGCTGGAGGCTTGGTCCTGTTATATACCGGAACAACACATGCTATGTACCGTGGAGATTGCTTATGCTTTTAGACCCTGCAGGGTCGAGTTCTGGAGGTGAGAGGCAGATAATGCTTGGTGGTGGGAATTTATGAGCACCGAAGTCACACCTTTTGTCATTTCACCAGATCACAAGTGGACTATTTAATTTTTCCCGTCTGTCATACCTGTTATCACCTCTTATATGAACTGTCTCCTAATTTTGTGCATTGGTTTTTAAGATTTATTTTATTATATGTATCAGTATTGGTTTAAAGTGATTTTACCCAAAGATTGATATCCAATATTTTATTAGACTGCGCTACACTATTTTTTATTTAAGGTCAAAACAAGAACAAAGACAAACATTATCCTCCAAACACCACCTGGGGACAGCGAGGCCCAGGCGCCCGACCTTTGAGTCACTGGGTTCCCTAAAATTCAATATTTAATACTAGATCATATCTAACCTGGTCTACGTGAAGGCGACTGGAACAAATGTCTCCTCCAACTTGAACTAAGGTGGATTTTTAACCTAAATGCAACATCTCCCCCAGGCCTCATTGAGGCAATTCATTTTAGACCCTTCTTGGAGAGGTTCCAATCAGGGGGCATGGAAACCTAACTGATGTCTCATCATTACAGGGAGGGTCTCACATACCTGGTTGAGGCCGAGCTGTTGGGAGGGCTTTCCCTACACCCCCTGTCCTGTTTCTCCTGAAGGTGGTGACAGGATATAACAGGGCACGGAGTGGCATGGGTGCCTGGTTGGAGATCCTGGAGGTACTTGCAGCAGGTGCCAAGCAGGTTTTGTGGACTGGCAGATGTGGGTACATGCCAACAGGTGCAGAACAGCAGACAGACTGATGGACAGGCAGGTGTAGGTACACAGCAGCTCGTGCAGGGCAGCAGACGAAAACCAAGCTGGTGAGCAGGCGGATGCAGGGTCTTGGGTGGTCAGGCAGGCAGAAGTCAGTAACAGCCAAGTAGCAGAGGAACAGGATCGGATTGAGAGAAGAGATAAGACTAAGCCAGTTTCGATATCAGATGAGCAGAAAAGGCACTGGAACAGTAGGCAAAGGGCAGATTTGGGTCACAAGCCAGGTCAGCAATGAGGTATCAGGAATGAGCAGTGTACAACAGGCCAGGTATACACAGGAACAAGCACAGGATCAGGTCACAGGCAGTAGAAGCAGACGACTACTCGGCAATCTTCTGGTCTATGGAGCCAGTTTAAATAGGCAAGAGGGCGCCAAGTATTCACGCATGCTCACGCTAACACGCATGGGCACTCGCACAGATATGTTAGCCAGTCAGGAATGTCTAGTTGTCACTCGAGAATTCTTATGCAGATGCATGTGAGTCACAGAAAATGTGTTTCTAGTCAAAGAATGAACATTAACGGAACAGATGTAAAAGGACTACGTACATATGTTTACACCAGCTTACATCCATTTATGTCGCAAAAATAGAAAAGGATGCAGATCTTGCATACATTTACGGATTGTGGTGCCATTCATTTTTAATGGCACCCAAACGAACCTTCACAATGCAGTTGTTCTAAAGTTTACCGCAATTCAAGGTAATGTAGCACTACCATACATTGTGGTTGGAAGCCTATTTAAAATAATATGCTTACTGAAAAGAGCACATGTTAATATGACTAGGTGTGAAACCAGCCTAAATAGAATCATTATTTAAAACATAGGTCTAGCAGCCATTGCTATCATAACTCTTGTTTCTAAGTCACTGATCAAAGGTATACTTTAAATACATACTCATATAAGGAGATTCAAGGTATCTGTATCACCAATTTATCAGATCAAGTTTGTCCTTTGCTGCTTTTGTTAACAATGGCATAACCTGCCTTCTGTTCCAAGCGGAAAACCACAGCAAAGATTTATCCAGAAAATGCTTATCCAAGTTCATTTATTACAGTCAAAGTTCCTGAGCCCTAATGAAGGGGAGTCTGTTTGGCCCTGCAAAACAAAAAGTTTGTGACCATTGCCACTGGGACAGAAAGTGAGGGAAAATCAAAAAGAATTACACTTGTCACTACACTTGTCACTAAAACAGGTGAGAAGATAAGTAATAATCTCCTCATGGGGACACCTGTTGTGGTGACATCTTTCTAAGGGGGCATTTGCCCTCACTTGGTGAGATTTCTTCTCCCTAACAGTAGTGCCTTTGGGACAGAAAGTAAAATAGCGTTTGTGGGACATAGATAGGAAAAAAACTGACAGGAATTTTAACCATTCCATACTCTTTCCAAAATAAAAAACAATAAGTGGGAACCTTTAGATATACTTTAAATTGTAAAATAAATATATATATTTCAAAAAAGCTCCTAATAAAATTAAGAGCTATTTGAGAGTTTTCAGCTTAGCGCAGAGCCTAACATAATTAACATTGTGTTTACATATGCTGTTCAGCAAAGTGAAAATTATTGTTGCAAAATTCCAGTCATTTCAGGGTGAGGGGAGGATAGCTGCAGTGTGCACGGATGTGTAGGAAATATTTTTCCCTAACATCTGAACATCATTTCTCATTTATTCAGCTTGGATAAACTCTCATAACTTGGGCTTGCTTTTGAATATTTTCAACAGGTGTTTCACATAAAAGTTGTAATTCAGTTCCACATGTAAAAACCACCTTTGCATACAAATGTAAAGGCTATTATTGTACCTTCGGAAAATTAGTTCAAATGAAGGCCACTAACGGTTGTATGAACATGTCAGAATAACACCAACAGATGCTGATGATCTTGTTGCTTGGCCCAGCAGGCTAAAGGGGCAGATTATGTCAATTGTATCTAAATGTGCAACAGAACTGGACAATGATTCTGTCTGACTAAGCTGGCGAGGAATTGGCTCAAGTAGCAAAACAAAATTCTACGAATCCAGGTGTTATATGTTTAATTTTTAAGATCTTGCTATTATCTATGCTATCCCCACCAGCAATTATAGTTTTGAGTAATGGCAACACCGTTAAACATTGTAAAAGAGGTTTCCCTTTTGATAATCATTTTGTATAGGTGCAGTAAATTAACATCCAATGTCTATCAGCATAAAAGACATGAATGAAAATCAGAGTAGTGTACACAAATATTTTATATGAGCTTTGAAAGATTAGACCAGTATTGTAAGTGATAATTAAATGGTGCTGAATAATTGATTTTCCATTAATTTACTGTCATTTAGGCTCCGTTCACATGTCAGCGTATGGATCGCGGGAAGAACCGCCGCGGTTCCCGCCCCGCGATTTGCAATAATCTCCGGATCGCGGGTGGAACCGCGGCAGTTCTGCCCGCGATCCGGAGATTATTGCAAATCGTGGGACGCCTGTGCGTTGCCCGTTGATTTGCAATAGCCCCCCAAACGCTGAGCGATGTTGCCGCGATTTCCGCCTGCCGAATCGCGGTAACATCGCGATAAAAAAATCGCGGGACGCAATACGCTTCAAAGAAGCTCTTGTACTTTTTTGGGCGTAATGCGTCCCGCAATTTTTTTTGGCGCGGTGTTACCGCGATTCGGCAGGCGGAAATTGCGGCAACATCGCTCAGTGTTTGGGGGGCTATTGCAAATCAACGGGCAACGCACAGGCGTCCCGCGATTTGCAATAATCTCTGGATCGCGGGCAGAACCGACGCGGTTCCACCCGCGATCCGGAGATTATTGCAAATCGCGGGGCGGGAACCGCGGCGGTTCTTCCCGCGATCCATACGCTGACATGTGAACGGAGCCTAAATGACAGTAAATTAATGGAAAATCAATTATTCAGCACCATTTAATTATCACTTACAATACTGGTCTAATCTTTCAAAGCTCATATAAAATATTTGTGTACACTACTCTGATTTTGCGGCAACATCGCTCAGCGTTTGGGGGGCTATTGCAAATCAACGGGCAACGCACAGGCGTCCCGCGATTTGCAATAATCTCCGGATCGCGGGCGGAACCGCGGCGGTTCAGCCCGCGATCCATACGCTGACATGTGAACGGAGCCTTACAGCAAATTCATAAATCAGGCTGTTTAGTATCGCTTGCCATCAAGTGAATTTCCTGTCAGCAATTTTGCTGCACATTTACATTTGCCTATCTCTCTATATATATTTATAAAGCAATAAAAGGGACATTCACCAAACGTTCTCTTCAGGTAAATTAATCCCTGTAATTTAAAACACGTGAATTAGGAACAACCAGCAAAATATACTCTTATATGTTTACTTTGTTGATATTATGAGCATACCTAGTATATTTGGTACCCTTGGCTGTTCAGTTTTTAACACCCCTAACACCCTCCCCCTAAAACACACACACACAAATACACACACATAAAAAAAAGTATAAAGTGGTATGCATAGCTTGCTGTGCCAAATTGTGGGTGTGACCACATTTTTGGCATGGGAGGGGCTTAAAATACCATGTTTAAATAAAACCTAAATCTACTCATTGTACACACAGCACACATATACCACAGTACTTACATAGTAGTAGTAGTTACATAGTAGTTGGGGTTGAATAAAGACAATAGTCCATCCAGTTCAACCTGTGTAGGTGTGTGTGGACGTAATTATTTCCCATACCCCTGAATGTTTTGATCCTTGAGATGTATGTCCAAGAGTCTTTTAAAAGTAGGCATACTCCCCGCAGTCACTGATCCACAATCTTGTAGCCCTTACTGTAAAAAACTCCCTGCATAGCCTAAGATTAAATCTCTTCTTCTGTAATCACATTGTATGGCCTCGTGACCTCGTGCATTCATTGCGACTGAACAGTTTTTTTTCTATGTTGAGTGTATATCTACACTCTCAGGAGTGTATAATGCACAGACCACAGCACAGAATATACCCAAACAATTACCTCCTCCTCCCAGTACAAATCCACTCACCCCCAAAGCCAATATCCCTCCCAGTACCAACCAACAGCCCCAATCTCCCCCATTACAGATCATCCCCCGCACCCAGATTTCCCCTCCCAGCACAACACCTCAATACAGAACCCCTTCCTAGCCTAACCTTTTGGAACAGACCTCTTTCATAGCCCAACACCTCAGTATAGACTCCTTTCCAAATTTAACCCATCAGTACAGATCCCTCCCCGCAGTGCAGACCTCAGTACAGAAGTTCCCTTGGTTATATGGTTCCCCGCAGTTAACCCCCCCAAGTTCAGATAACCCTTGTACAGCCCCCAGTACAGAACCTTCTCAGTAAAGACCCTCCTCAATTCAGACACTCCCAAGTAGAGCCCCCCTCCCATACTAATTCACCAATTAAGCCCCTCTTATACAGATCCCTTTAACAGCCTAAGTTCTCAAAATAGACCCTCCCAGTACAGACACTTCCAGTATAGATCCCCCTCCCAGCCTAGTATATCAGTACAGACTCCCCAGTGCAAAATCCCCCAACAGCTTCCCTCTCCTGTCCTAACCACTTAGTACTGACTCCCCTGAGCCTGACTCTTAAGTACAAATGCCCCCAAGACAAACCCCCCCATACAGACAACCCTCAGTACAACAACTCCCTTAGTGTATACCTCACCAGTACAGTCCCCGCAGTACAGACACCCCCTTAGTATATGCACCCCCAGTTATGACCCCCTCAGTAGAGACTTTCCTCACTACAGATACTCCTATCTACAAACACCTTCAATACAGACTCTCCCAGTACAAACACCTTCCTGTATAAATAACCTCAGTACAGACACCCCTTTAGTTCAGATGTACTTTGTGTACTTACCAGATGCACCAGCAGTTCAGAGTGAGGGAAGTCCTCCCAAAAGCTGTGTCATGTAACAAGGGCCAAGAGGAGGCCTCCTCTTGTCTCTGAGCTGTGTCAAAGAAGCAGAAGCAGCGCTGCAGTGCCTATGATACTACCACTATAGCACAACATCTGCCTTTCTGCTTGTCCTACAATGGCAATTGCATAGTGCAGCACCTAAAAAAAAAAAAAATTGGGGTGGCCAGCTGACATCTCCAGAGTGCTGGTACCCAAGATGGATCACACCCTCAGCACTCCCTTCCGCCCCCTCATTAGGTATCCCACATATTTTTGGTATCCTATCCTCTGTGGCAGAAGATGAGAAGGAAAGCTGGTAATTAATGTCACATTTTTTTTCCAAGAAGGGTATTGGATGAAGTGTGTGAGCCAGCTATCCCATTCTTAACCTACCAGGATTGGATTAAGACCAGTAATATATACAATTATTTATATATATATATATATATATATATATATATATATATATATATATATATATATATACAGGTATATGCTATATATTTACCTTTATAGTGGCGCGTCTGTACAAACTCTGCCACATTTTGCTTATCCTTGACTGCTGAAGATATTCAACAATTCAGATTCAAATACCAGATCGCAGCCACACACTTCGGTTCTCCCACTGGCCTGTATATCCTGTCTGGATGTACGAGCAGGTGAGAGGGACCACAGGACCCAGCAGAAGCTGTTCAGATAATCACTCAGAATTGTCAAATACCTATGGAGGCTGGGATTTGGCAATAGAGCAGAGTTTTAACAGACAAGTTGCCAGAAAGGTACATAACATCTTATTTTACAGGTGAGCATTTTTTTAACATTTGAACCCGTAGTAACAAGTTCACTTAGGAAAATATATATATATATATATCTATAATATATTTTATACATACCCCTTTATCTTGATATTTACTAACATTAGCCCCTCTTACTGTTATGATAAATGTTGATGAGTTTCCAGTTATTTGTATAATGTCATACATATTTAATGTATATTTTGTCAAAGTCCAAGAAAAGAGTTAAACATGTCATTTGTGTAAAACCCTGACTACTATATTTTTTATCAAAGTTTTAATGAAGCAATATGTCTTTCTAATCTAAATTCAAATATGATCATCTTTGCCTGTATTTCCTTACCTCTTGAATGTTAGAGAGTATATTCTCAATTATCAAATTACCATATTTTGTATTATTGTAATCTAAAACATTACACAAAAATAGGATGCTATTTATCAAGTCCCAGGCTTCTAGCTTGGAAAGTAGAATAATTAGCATCTTTATTGGTTGATGTTGGCATATTACTCTCATTTCAGTAAAGGAGAAGCTTTGCTCCTGCTTAAAACTGATGGAGCCCTTCTGCCCAGCTTTAGGAGAGCTCTTAGATCTGCGCATAAGCATTGCCTTAAACTATATCTAAAAAGTGATATATTTCAGCTTTTTAGTCATATGATGTGTTGTCTGCATTATTTTATGTATTTACCTATTTTTACTTCTATTTTTACCTGCTGACCCCACCAGTAACACATCCCTGTCTGAATAGGACAAGGCTAATGGGCCATACACACTATAAGATTTTCTGAAGACTTTTTCCTTTAGATTTACCAAAACCAGATAATATGAGGTCAAACCTAAACACTTTCAATTTGTATGCAATCTGGCAGGCCCTTGCACTACATAGAAAAGGTAAATCTGAAGGAAAAAGTCTTCAGAAAATCTTATAGTGTGTATGGCCATTAACTCACTATACAATATCTATGGAGGAGTGACAGGAAGTGTTAAGAATGAGAGAAAACTCCCTAATCTCCTAAGCTCTATAACATGAGGGTGTTCTGTTGTCCTAAATTGAAAAAGATAAAGTAGACAAACAATGCAATTTAGCTGACCCCATAAACATATATTATAATTGAGTCCATAAAAGTCTCTGGCAATAGTCCATAACACTTGTGGCAGTTTTCTGCAGAGAAGACGCAGCCCATGGACTTAATCAATCAGGGGAGAGAGGGAAGTGCCTATAAAGTGGCGCATAAGGACTGTTTATTAAAAATACAAAATTGGCTACTCACATTGCTAAAAAGGTAAACAGGCCTAACAATAAAGAATACTGCTGTTCTGTGTGTGATGTCTCAGTTCCTCCGTGCAATGACTGGATCTGTATAGATGGGGAAAAATGGCCCCTCAAACTTCCAGCCTACAGAAACCACATTGGAGCGCATGCCGGTGGAACTGATGTAATGACAGTGGGATGTAATTGGCAGTGCATTTAGAGCATGTGCACACCTTTCTCAAGCTAGTGTATATGTTAGATTTTTTTTTTTTTAGGGACAGGTGCCATGGGACAACCACAATGACCAGCAGAACCTCATTATAGTGTGTAAAAAGTATTCTATGTGCAGAAACTTTTATACATGCAATACAATCACCATACTTCTAAAAATTAAATTTTTCTTAAATAGGAACTAATCAGACTAACATAATAGGAATATCATAACAGTAAAGAAGAAACTGGAGAAAATGAAAATTAATTGTTTTAATCAAATTTATTTATATGGTTATATATACCTACAGTAACTAGATATGTATACTTACTATACCAAATATATAATCTCTCATTAACCCTAGTTGGATCAAAACGATCCACCCAAAAATTATACATATAATCTGTTAAGGGGGAAAAGCTAAAAATTCTATATATTGAAAACATTTGATAAAATATTCAAATGAAAAAACCCCATACACATATAATTATGAATATATATGCAAATATACACATACATGTATTCATCCATAGCCTCTTGATACATGAGTTTGAAAAAAGGGAGAATTGAACTGACACTGGAGCTCTCCCTGTGCATAATCACAACGGGAGCCGGTCGCCGGCGGCATGCATGCACGCCCCAGACCCAGAAGTGCAGGATCACATACTAAGTACGTGATCGTGCACAGCAGAGCCACCTTGCTGTCGTATATGTAAGTTATATGGTCGGCAAAAAAATTTTTGTTCTGGTATTGTATGAGAAATATTTTTGTGCTTGTCCCTTCCGATAATTTTGCATGAACTGTTGTGTTTGGCTCTTGAAAGCTGTGTACTAATGATCCGATTATCGTAAGATCGCTTTGAAAGAGGTATTTTTCATCTAGATTTTCTCATCTTTCACATTCATTGAATTATCTCCCTTGCATCAGACAGAACTATCATTATCATTTCTTGTCCTGGAGCCGCTCAGCCTACACAATCTCAGTCCAACCCATACTTGGATAAAGAGCTCACTGCTAACATAAGGGGAAACTTTAGACATGTACTCATCTCAAAGTGACCACGCAGAGATACACACTAAAGATCCTCTTACAATATATCACTGCAAAGTGGTGTCTTCACATATCTAATTGAGTTTTCTTACATCATAAGGTCACTAAGAATTTACCCAAAAAAAAAAAAAAACAATGAGTAGGTTTAAATTAGAATCAAATATTATGTTTTTAATATGTTGCTGTTGATGTGGTCATTGTTCTATTAATCAGAATGGTTAACATGCATATTACTATTGTTCTAGTGAGTTTCAAATGAATTATTTTTTGCAGATTATCTTGATGCTTAGATCGTTTTCTTGCACAAGATTCACTACACTATGTTTAAAGTCTGCCTCCAGCCAATTTATTTGTTTAGCTTTGGATGAAGTGGGCAATGTTTAGAACCCCTGTCCGGTTATCTTTTACTGTTTGTGTCCTAATGGGGAGATTTTCCTTAATTTCCTGTTCTTTAAACACAAGAAGTTAGAGGCAATCACTTCAAGTAAGATTCCCCTATTAAATTGTTCTTCAAATTGAAGGAGTTCCTGTTCCAGTGGCAACCATAAGGCTGGGTTTTCACTTCGTTTGGCTAAAGTGTGGGTGTATTTGTTTTTTTTTTTTTTTTTGCATCTTACCTATGGTTTTAGTCGCAGTCCTGTCCGCCGGTCAATCACGATCTCCCACTGGAGAGGGAGAAAGGCAGGCGGCTATTGTAAACAAAGCCACCTGTCATTCTCCCTGGTGTAACTGCAGAGATCATACGATCCTGCTATGTAGGAACATTTGTCTCCGTGGTTACATCAAAAGCCACGTCCCTTTACAGTTAGAAGCACGCCCCTAGGGACACACTTAACCCCTGGATGTCTAATAAAGTTAACCCCTTACCTGCCAGTGTCATTTTTACAGTAACAGTGCATATGTATAGCACTGATTACTGTAGTAATGTCACTGATACCCACAAAAGTGTCAAAAATGTCAGTCAAGGGTCCGATCTGTCCGCCGCAAAGTCGCAGTCCCACAAAAAAATCGCGGATCACCGCCATTACTAGTTAAAAAAAAAAACAATAAAAATGACATAAATCATTCCCTTAGTTAGCAAACGCAATAACTTTTGCACAAAGCAATCAAAATACGCTTATTGCGATTTTTTTCACCAAAAATATGTAGCAGAACACAAATTGGCCTACAATGTTAAAAAAGTTTGATTTTTACATTTTTTTGGGGGGGGGGGGGAATTTCATATAAAAAACGTGAAAAATATTGTTATTTTTTCAAAATTGTCGCTTTTTTTTGGTTTATAGCGCAAAAAGTAAAAATCGCACAGGTGATCAAATACCACCAAAAGAAAGCTCTGTTTGTGGGAAAAAAAGGACATCATTTAATTTTGGTACAGCATTGCACGACCGCGCAATTGTCCGTTAAAGTCACACAGTGCCGAATCACAAAATAGGCCCTTGTCTTTGAGCAGCCAAATCCTCTGGGGCTTAAGTGGTTAAGTGTGTGTTTTTGCCGCATTTTCTGAAAGCACACCGAAAGTCTTGCATGCTGCATCTTTGGTGCACTTTCAAAAAAAGGCAGCAAAAATGCATGACCTAATAAAAGTCTATGGGACCTTGGCTAAAACTGTGGGTAAAATGCACAAAAAATGCAGATACACCTATACTGTGCTAAAACCAAAGTGCACTAGTGTGAACCAAAGCCTAAATGTTTTGATTTCCCATCTCTTTCTGTCCCATTGAAAGTCATCACCTGGGCATTTAGAGGAAGGTGGAAATCCTCCCAGTGGGGCATAGACAGCAAGGAAACTTGGCAGAGGTTCTCGACTATCCAAACTAAAAAACAAACAAAAAAAAAACAAATACATTTGGATGTTGATACACTTTAACCACTTCAATAA
This sequence comes from Pelophylax lessonae, assembly GCF_965119305.1. NCBI lineage: Eukaryota > Metazoa > Chordata > Amphibia > Anura > Ranidae > Pelophylax > Pelophylax lessonae. The sequence continues at coordinate 374,591,363 of NC_138770.1, forward strand.
TGGGCACTTTTACTCCCCTCTTACTCAGGCCAATTTTCAGCTTTCAGCACTGTCGCACTTTGAATTACAATTGTCATGCAACACTGTACCCCTACTTTTTTAGCATTTTTTTGAGACAGATAAAGCTTTATTTTGGTGGTATTTAACCACCACTTTTTTTTTTTTTTTTGCTAAACAAAAATTCTGAAAAAAAAGTTTTTCTTAGTTTCTGTTATAACATTTTGCAATAAGTTACATAGTCGGTAAGGCTGAAAAAAAGACTCCAGTCAATCTAGCTCAACCTTCGTGGGTGTGTGTGCATGCGCTTATGTCAATAGTAAGTAATATAACCCTGTATGTTGTGATAGTTAAGCTGCCCATCTTATAGTTTTTATAAACTATCAACGCTCCCTGCTGATACCCCTGCTTGTGGAAGATAATTTCACATCCTTACCTCTCTGACAGCAAATAACCCTCTACGCAGTTTAAGGTTAAACAGCTTCTCTTCCAATTTTAGAGAATGGCTACGTGTCTTTGTAACCTCCCTTTTACTTAATTTTTTTTTTCTTATGCTAAGGTAACCAGTAAGGTATTTGTACATTGCTATCATATCCCAAGCATCTCCTCTTCAGAGAGAATACATTCAATGCTTGTAGTCTTTCCCCTTAGCTGAGATCCTCTAATCCCTTTATTCATTTTGTTGCCCTTCTCTGAACTATTTCCAGTTCCAGCACATCCTTCTTGAGGACTGGTGCCCAGAACTGTACGGCATACTCAAGATGCGGCCAGACCTGTACTTTTTCTTTTTCACTGATGTGCACTGATGAGGCTGCACTGATGTGCACTAATAAGGCTGCACAGATGGGCACTGCTGAGGCTGCAATGATATGCACTGATGAGGCTGCACTGATGAGGCTGCACTGATATGCATTGTTAGGCACTTATGAGACTGAACTGATGAGACGGCATTGATGGGCACTGATGAGGCATCACTGATAGGTACTGACGAGTTGGCACTGATGGAGATGCACTGATGAGGCTGCACTGATGACACGGCACTGATGAGGCGGCATTGATGAGGCTCTGATGAGGTAGCACTGATGGGCATTGATGAAGCTCTGATGAGCCTGTACAGATGGGCACTGATTAGCTGGACTGATGGGCACTGTTAGGCTGCACTGATGGAAACTGATTTACACTGTCGGTGCTACACTGATAATAAAGGCACTGATGATCAGTGTACATGTGCCCTGTCAGACTTGACGTTTATCGGCTCTCCTTTTTTCATACTGTGACAGTGCATCGTCAAAGGAATGCCGAAAAATGGCAAGTTTGTTTACATGTGATCAGCTGTGATTGGACAGCTCATCACATGGTAAAGGGCCACATGTGATTGGCCCTTTACCTCGATCTGTGATCATCTGTGTCTGAAGGACACAGCATTCACAGAGCATGCCTGATGTGTGCCCCAGGGTGCTTGTGAGGCATGTTCTGGGAGGATGTCTCTCCCTCCCAGAACAACAGAGCTGCGCCTGCAACCGTCTTTAAGATATGGCGTGGTATTGAAATAGTTAATATATCAAACTGACTCCTATGCTAACTTGCTACTTCTGGCTTTTATAGTGTGCTTTTATGTCAGCCCTATTTATTAATTGTAACAGTAATCAACACTCATTGTTTATCACACTGTAAATGTATAACCTTTTTAAGTAAAAAAAGGCAAATATACAGTATCTTCTTATAACCATATTTAAATACTACAAGTAAAAAACAGCTGAAAAAATTGTGCATACAGAAATTAGTCAATGCATCCTTTTTCTCTCTGAGGAGTAAAGCGTGAGTGATGTTGCAGCAGACTTAGAGGCTGCATTTGCATATTGCTTCTGCACTTTAAAATTAACATCTGACATTCTATATCAGACAATTTGTGAAGTTTGGTGCTTTGCAGAAACTAGGCGCTGCAGGAAGAGAAAGGTGATACATTTCAGAAATCTGACTCCACTCAATATAATCACAAACATCGCTGCTAACTGTGAATTTAAAACTAACAACCTCTGAAGTCTTTATTTTCAGGTTTCATTACAGATTATGCGACAAGTTAATACATTAGTTTTGTAGGCCCTCACATCTGTTTAAGACATGGAGCAAGTTAAAATCTAAGGGATTATTGAGGCTTTGCATAGATCATAGCAATGGAGACCGTTACAGAGCTTGCACCTTTTATGCCCCTGCAAACTTCCATTCTGGGTAGAAGTGAGAGAATTTTAAGCTGTGATCTGACTTTTATGTTAGACTAATCTGCCAGCTAGAAAATTAAAAGAAAGATGTGGGAGTCTAGGTCTTGTTAACCCTGGACCTGTTTGATTACATTTCGAATAATTAAGATGAACAGATTCAAGACTTAGGGCTTTTTATCCATATGGAATGACAGTTGGTAAAACTGGCTACAAAATGTGTAAGGCTAATAAATAATTCATTAATGCATATTTGTAGATGGGTAATTGGCTAATGAAATGGAAATTTATCTTTAAAAAAAAAAAGTATGCTTTGTAAGCCAGGCTTTTCTTGGGTGGCACCCACAGAACTTTCCAATCTTTTTGCTCTTATTAAGGGCAAAGTTGCATGTGAAAGATTAGTTTCAAATTACCAGGAGTTTAATGAAAACATCAGCCTAAAGTAGAATTACAAAAATGATTCTTGCTTGTGTTTTCATTTACTGGCTATACATATTTTAGGGTTTCAGCTTTGAAATGGTTTTAGGTATTTTTGTTATGCTGCCCAATGCCAAAAAATATAACATTATTCCATTATTTATCACTTGATGATTTTCAATGTACTACTAACTCTGTGCTGGGCTGTAATAGTTACCTGCTCATTATAAGATGAGTAAAGATCCAAGTATTTTATTATTATAAATGTAGCACCCTCCTAGGTAGGTGCTAAGAAAAGCATATGTGTGGCCCTGTCTTCTTATCAGGGGGGCCTGATCAGTTAGTTAGGCTGTCATGTGTTCCCAGGTGTGGTCTGTTGAGTTTGGGGAGTCTCCCCACTGTATCCAATGAGGGCTCTTGTTGGACAGTGGAGGAAACCTGGCCAATAGCACAGCAGGGCTTATATCTGTCTCAGTGGGCGGAGTTTGCCGCAATGCACCCTGGGACTGGGTATAAGCCTGAGGGGAGCACGTGACAGAGGGTCTTTGGTGGGAAGCAGAGTCCCGGGAGCAGGCTGATGGGTGTCTCTCCTCCTGTCAGATCAAGTGAGGGTGTCCTGGGCGGTCGGCCTAGAGGGCCGGAGGCTGAGCTGAGCTGCAGGAAGGATCCAGAGTGCTGTGGACCGAGTGGAACTGCTGGGCAGAAGTTTCCTGGAAAAACAGTGTTGTGAGTACTCGAAACTGCCCAGGGGTCTGCCTGAGAGAGGGGACCACTCCAGAAGGTCAAAGGGATCCGGGAGCCAGCTAGCCAGTAGTGGTGGCTTAGAAAGGGGGTGCCAGTGTTGAAACCCTGAAGATTAGAGAGAGAAAGAGGGCGACGGTGCGGGCCCTGAAATGTTCAGCAGTGCAGCAGTGTATTCAAGTAGCTACCTCAGCAGGAGTGCTTAGGGGAGCTTGAAGAGGACACTTTTAGTCAGAAAAGCAGTCCCAAGTCAATTCAGCATTAACAGGCATCCGACCAGTGTTAACCAGCATCAAGTCAGTGTTGATAGGCATTTAGCCAGCGTCAAGTCAGCGCCAAACAGCAGTATTTGTGTGTCTCCGCCAAACAAGCCTAGTTTAGTTTCAGGAGTATCCCACTCACCCCAAGTTACCAAATAAATACAAAAAACCCAACGATACTGGAAAGGTCATTGTCTCAGTGCTCACACTTGGAGAACATGCTTAAATGTGCTGTTGTTGCTAGCGGTAACCCAGGGGTAGCCATATCCAGCAAAACGGCTGGGAATTGTGCTACATACATTTTAAATGTCAAAATGTATGTCCAGCCAAAACTTTCCTCAGTTCTGGATAGAGTGTGGAAGAGTTAGAGCCCCTGTCAGGATTTTCCTGCAATCTGGAGCTCCATTGGAGAACTTGAGCTTCACTTCCTGTCCTTTTGACAATGTTTTACCAGACAGCAACACCCACAAACCTAAACAATGCTTTTTATAGTAAACAAAGGAAAGTTTAGTGCCCCTATCTGGTTTTTATTTATGTCTGTATCCCTTTTTCAAATTTCCCTTGTGTTCTGCCTGGTTAAAATGTTGGCAGCAGAACAGTAAGTGAAGCGAAATCTCTCAAATAGAGCCTTGCGTATCAGTACAAAACCCAACAGGGGCTCTAATCCTTCCTCACTCTATTCACTAATTATAAATAATGTTTTTGGCATGATGTACACTTTCAGAATAAGACTTGTATTTCTTAATGTTACCAACCATTACTTTGATGTTTTCCATTATTTGTTAGAATGTTACTAAAAAGATAGCTAATCCCAGGTCCAAAAATGTAATATTATGCTGTTTACTGGTCATTAGATGCAGTACAAAAAAATTATATGTTGATATTGCTGAAAATGCTGTGTCTTTTTCACTTCTTTTGAACTGAACTGAAGTGTGACCTGTATTCTCAGAGGTAGTTATAGATTGATTTATTAACAGATTCAGACATCCATAAAACATGTGCAGCCTTCTGAGTATATCATAATAAGAACTGGAACTGGAACTAACTTGTACAGTATAGATAGTATTATACATGTAACAACTGTAAATAATGACATCTATGGGTCAGAGGTATGAACACCATATATTCCCCTCATAGTACAAAATATTTTCATACATTTTGAAAATTACAGATAACAATGTAAAAAGTTTTATCACAAAAACAGTACTATGCAATTTATTTTAAGCCTAGAGCCTTATAATCATTGACCTCCAATTAAGTCCTTCTGATTATTTTGTTGTCTAAAAGGTTTGAGTTCCTGGTCCCCAGTTTAATTTTTATCAGTGGGAACGGGAAATGTCCTTTAAAAAAACAAACTTCCTAAGACTACTGCATAACAGACATAAGACAACTGGCATTCCATATGTGTTGATCAGGCAGTTCATAGCTGTAAGGTCCTTGTCTAACCAGATTTGAAAATTTAAATTTTCATGTTTCAAGAAAAAAAAGTTTCCGAACTCTACCTAGAGATCCAGGCTGAAAGTAAACTTCTCTAAAATCCAATTAGTATATGCCTTACTTTTATTGTGTTGATTTTTAACAGTTCTAGTAACTAATGAATTAGGAGGCACCGAACTTTATGGGAGTTGTATGCCTGCAGAATGTAGTTTAGTGTACATGTGTTTGCCATCTAATATTTATGCAAGAGATGCCTATTCTAAATAGTTAGATGCTTACTTGCTATTTAGACATGGATGAATTCTATAGTAAAAAAACTTTCTGAGATTTCCCCTGTATTATTTGCCTTCTAATGATGTTTAAGGCGGCTGTTCAATATCTCAATCTCTCTATGAATGGAGGATTTCCAATGCACAATATTTTTCTCTCAGGAAGGATTTAGACTCCAGTGAAACACATTGTGGTCCATTGTCAGACACTAGTTCCCTCAAGTTACTTTGCCTGCTGAAGAGAGAAATGAAATCACAGTAGCAGATGTTATATTTGAGACAAATACAATTTCTGGCCATTTACTGTCACAATTTATTAATGTTATAACAAATTGGAAGTCCACAGGTGCCTCTGTGAAAAGTCCTATAATATCAATAGTGATGTCACGAACATAAAATTCACCGTTCGCGAACGGCGAACGCGAACATCGGCGAATGTTCGCGAACCGGCGAACATTGCGAACCGCCATAGACTTTAATAGGCAGGCAAATTTTAAAACCCACAGGGACTCTTTCTGGCCACAATAGTAATGGAAAAGTTGTTTCAAGGGGACAAACACCTGGACTGTGGCATGCCGGAGGGGGATCCATGGAAAAACTCCCATGGAAAATTACGTAGTTGACGCAGAGTCTGGTTTTATTCCATAAAGGGCATAAATCACCTAACATTCCTAAATTGTTTGGAATAACGTGCTTTAAAACATCCAGTGTGTGTATACGATCAGGTATGATGTTGTATTGATCAGGTAGTGTAAGGGTTACGCCCGCTTCACAGTGACAGACCAAACTCCCCGTTTAACGCACCGCAAACAACCGCAAACAGACCAGAACTGACCAAAATGGGACAGGAACTGGGCTTTAAGGGTTAGGGTTAGGTTTAGTGTTAGGGGCTAGGGTTAGGGTTACGGTGAGATACTTAGGGTTAGAGTTAGTAACCCTACCCCTACGCCTCTAACCCTAACCGTCTAACCCTAAGCACTAAAAATAACCCTAACCCTAGCCCTAACCCTAATTCTAATTTTTTTTCTGGTTCTGGACATGCTACAGAGCTGAAACTTCACAGGTACACTTTTTAGACCCCCAGACACTGAATTCACACAAAAAAAGTTCTTAAAAATTGCAATTTTTTGTTAGAGAGCCAATTATTGGAAAAATTAAAAAAAAATAAAAAAAAAAATTTCTTTGGATTTAGCATCTGGGGGGTCTAAAAAGTGTACCTGTGAAGTTTCAGCTCTGTAGCATGTCCAGAACAAGAAAAAAAATATGAATTAGGGTTAGGGCTAGGGTTAGGCTTAGGGCTAGGGTTAGGGCTAGGGTTAGGGTTAGGGTTATGGTTAGGGTTAGGGCTAGGGTTAGGTTTAGGGTTAGGGTTATTTTTATGGCTAGGCTTAGAGGGTTAGGGTTAAGGTTAGAGGGTTAGGGTTATGGTTAGAGGGTTAGGGTTAGGTTTAGTGTTAGGGGCTAGGGTTAGGGTTACGGTGAGATACTTAGGGTTAGAGTTAGTAGCCCTACCCCTCTAACTCTAACCCTCTAACCCTAAGCACTAAAAATAACCCTAACCTTAGCCCTGACCCTAACCCTAGCCCTGACCCTAACCCTAACCCTAGCCCTAACCCTAATTCTATTTTTTTTCTGGTTCTGGACATACTACAGAGCTGAAACTTCACAGGTACACTTTTTAGACCCCCCCCCAGACACTAGATCACACAAAAAAAGTTATTAAAAATTGTCCTTTTTGATAGAGAGCCAATGATTGGAAAAATTAAAAAAAAAATAAAAATAAAAAATTTCTTTGGATTTAGCATCTGGGGGGGTCTAAAAGTCTGTGGAGTCTGTGAAGTTTCAGCTCTGTAGCATGTCCAGAACCAGAAAAAATTACGAATTAGGGTTAGGGCTAGGGTTAGGCTTAGGGCTAGGGCTAGGGCTAGGGCTAGGGCTAGGGTTAGGGCTAGGGTTAGGGTTAGGGTTAGGGTTAGGGTTAGGGTTAGGGTTATTTTTATGGCTAGGCTTAGAGGGTTAGGGTTAAGGTTAGAGGGTTAGGGTTATGGTTAGAGGGTTAGGGTTAGGTTTAGTGTTAGGGGCTAGGGTTAGGGTTACGGTCTAACCCTAAGCACTAAAAATAACCCTAACCTTAGCCCTGACCCTAACCCTAACCCTATTTTTTTTCTGGTTCTGGACATGCTACAGAGCTGAAACTTCACAGGTACACTTTTTAGACCCCCCAGACAATAAATCCAAAGAATTTTTTTTTTTTTTTTTAAGTTTTTTTTTTTAAGTTTTCCAATAATTGGCTCTCTATCAAAAATGACAATTTTTAAGAACTTTTTTGTGTGTTTTAGTGTCTAGGTGGTCTAAAAAGTGTACCTGTGAAGTTTCAGCTCTGTAGCATGTCCAGAACCAGAAAAAAAGATCATTTTTCAGTAGAGCAGGGATGGTGGGAACCCCTTTTACACCTATATGATCTTTTTTTTCTGGTTCTGGACATGCTACAGAGCTGAAACTTCACAGGTACGCTTTTTAGACCCCCCCAGACACTAATCCAAAAAAAGTCATGCCTGCCACCGTATATATCAGTGGTGGGTGGGCAGTGGCACTGCAGTGGGCACAGTACACTCTGTGGACCTGACAGTCACTGGCACCCAGGCAACTGCAATTATAAAAAAAATATATATATTTTTACTTTGCAAGCTGCTGTGCCACCGTATATATATATCAGTGGTGGGTGGGCACGCAGTGGCACTACAGTGGGCACAGTACACTCTGTGGACCTGACAGTCACTGGCAGCCCAGGCAACTGCAATAATAAAAAATAAAAAGATGCTGTGCCACCGTATATATATCAGTGGTGGGCAGTGCACTGCAGTGGGTACAGTGCACTCTGTGGACCTGACACAGCAATCACTGCAATTATGACAGAGGAAAAAAAAATATTTTTTAAAATGCAAGGTACTGTGCCTGTGCCACCCAAAATGAGTGTGGTGTGCACACAGTACAGTCTGTGGTGGGTCTGTGGCCTCTCACACACAGCGGGCAGGCAACTGCAGTGTACAATAGATATATATATATATATATATATATATATATATATATAAAAAAATACTCAATTACCAGCCCTAAAAAGGGCTTTTGGGGACACTAGATATATATATATATATATATATAAATTAAAAAAAAATACTCAATTACCAGCCCTAAAAGGGCTTTTGGGGACACTAGATATATATATATATATATATATATATATATATATATATATATATATATATATATATAAAAAGAAAAAACTCAATTACCAGCCCTTAAAAGGGCTTTTGGGGACACTATATATATATATATATATATATATATATATATATATAAAAAAATTACACAAATACCAGCCCTTAGAAGGGCTTTTTGGGGTGCTGTCAGGATGCTGTCCTTACAGCAGTAGTGGACCAAGAACACTGACTAGCAAGACCAGGAACACTGACTAACAACTGTCCCTAGCTATTAACAGCAGCAGCAGCAGCAACACTCTCCCTGCTCTCACTAACACACTGCTTCAGAATGATCTAAGATGGATGCTGCCCTTGCTTATTTAAAGGAGGTGGGAGGGTGTGGGAGGGAGGTATGCTGATTGGCTGGAAATGTGCCTGCTGACTGTGAAGTTCAGGGTCAAAGTTTGCCTCAATGATGTATTATAGGGGGCGAACCGAACATCGCATATGTTCGCCCGCAGCGGCGAATGCGAACATGCTAAGTTCGCCGGGAACTGTCCGCCGGCGAACAGTTCGGTACACCTCTAAATATCAATAGCGAGCTTCTCCCATGCAGAGTAAGGAAATGGCACTAGCTGGAGTGGTGGAGTTTGTGTGACAGCAGATTTGCCACGATCATGACATGTAACCCAAGACTGAATGGCAGTTAGTATCGGGTCATCCATGTCTGGCCCCCCCCCCCCCCCATACAGTTCACATAGTCTTTGCTTTGTTCTTACATTTGCTTGGTAACTCTCATGTGCAAAATGCATACTCACAAGATTTCTGGTACTGGTAACTATATTTAAATTTATATTTACGAAATATAGTAAACTAACTTGTACAGAGTATAGAAATGATTATACATGTAGCAACTGTAAATAGTGACATATACAGGCCAGAGGTATGAACACAACAGAAGACAAGTCTGAAGTCCAGCCTCAGTGACATCCATGTCTGCCTCTGTAGATACTCAGGGAAATAAACTGTGTTACTCACAAGATTATCAGATGAAAATTGAAGAAAAAGCATGAACTATAGAAAACAAATTCTAACACCTCATCTAAGAACTAGTAAGCTGCAATCAATTGCATTCTTGTTTTTGTGTTTAGATGTGCTCTAATGTAGTTAGCAGACACGTAATTGAAGAGCATAAATTACAAAAAATGATCACTTAAACACAAAGGGACTAGAGTGGACATTTCACATGTATTTCCATGGCATTTATCATACGTTTACATGTACTATACTTTTGCCATGCATTTCAATTAACGTTAATGAGGAATAGATAATGTTTTCCTTGCAAAGTAAATGTTCACTTTCCAAAGTGTATGCTTTATTTTCAAAGTGAAGGTTAGAAAATAAAGCAAAGTTGGGTTCACTTTAAACACTCAATCATGTTCAATATTAATATTTTTATTCTTGCACATGATTGAATATTTAAAGTGAACACAGTTTTCCCCTATTGCTTACATTCACTTGACAAAAGTAAAACATTCACTTTGTAAAATCAGCATTCACCTGGCCGTGTGAACAGCCTCTGTGTCTTTTTCAAGTCATTCCCTCTTTTATGGAGGAAAAGAGCAAAGCAAAAAGTCATCTCAAATTAACCTTAACTGTTCTCATAATCTATGTACTCCAGCCCTTAGCTGCATCATGATTATTTCAGAAATGTTTCCAAGCATTTTCTAATTTGAAATAAATTTTAAAAAGGTGGAAAAAAAAAGAAAATATACTAACAAACATTGTTTAATCTCAACAACCAAAGAGAGAATATGAGTACAAGATTCAGCTATGACATACCCATCCCGAATAACAATGCATAACAGTGAAATTAACACTTGCTATTTTATGAATATATTTTAGTTCCAAAAATGTAAATGATGCATTTTGGTAGTTTATTTTTCCATTGGGTTAAAACTGATTTGCATACATGCAAACACTGTAAATAAAAATAAACATATGTATTTACATATGTTATGCTTATTTTCAGAAGAACTTTGTGTGAGAAAGATTTTTGAATAGTTGGAGGCAGAAAACCTTATGGTTTCTTAAATAGAATTTGTCAAGAAAAAATAAAATTACAGATTTGACGGCAGACAAGCACTTTGGAACTAAACTGATTTACAGTCCCAGATTATCATAACTCTGCCAACTTTATTCAAAGAAATGTATGAGTTTAAGAGCTACAAACTACAAACAATTGTATAGGCTGCCTAAGTGCAACAACTGAGAGCACCCTAAATGCCTCTGTACATTATATTATTTTAGTAAAAATACACGTGTAATGTCAGTTATTTTTGCTTAGGTATCAGTCAACAAGAAGCAATAGGAAAATTGCTAATTGCATTCTGAAAATTGCACTTTATATTCTTTAATTTAATAATAACACAATGGCATGGGGGGGGGGGGGGTGTAGAAATCTAGAGCAGCATCAACCAATCAGAAATTAAAGGAGAAAAACAATGAATTCTTATATTATTAGTAAAACATAGGGGCATATTTATGAAGCATCAGATATTCAGTTCAGGTGAATTTTTGTGGTGATTTTGTTTTAAATTAGATGGAACGCGTAGCTAACTGCGAATGTTCAGTGAAAGTTAAATAATTTATAAATATGCATAAATATGCACCTTAATCTGCACCAGACATGTCACGTTGATGATGTTGACCAGTTGATGTTAGATTTCCTTATATAATTTCACAGCCCAAAACTTCAGAAAAGGTTTTATGACTCTTCTATCTAGGACTAAATTTGGTAAACTGCATTTTTTTATCTGGTAATTAGGTTCCAAAATTATATTCTTCTGTAAAAAATGTTGGTGCATTCCACAGTAGACATTATGGGGTTGATTTACTAAAACTGGAGCGTGCAAAATCTGGTGTAACTCTGCAAAGAAACCAATTAGGTTCCAAGTTTTTTTTGTCAAAGCTTAATTGAACAAGCTGAAGTTAGAAGCCGATTGACCATGCATAACTGCACCAGATTTTGCACTTTCTAGTTTTAGTGTATCAACCCCATATTGACCTTATTAAATATTTTGCCCCTTCCATTTGGCCCATTGGTTCATCTGCTTTTAGCATGCCTGCTTTAAACCATTGTTCTTTGCACTATATTTGCTCGATATTAACAATACTGACCACAAAAGCCAATAAAAAGAGGTAATAAAAAAGCTCCATTTGTTATCACTGCATATAACAATATGAGCAGATACATTTTATTAAAATAAAAAATCTGTTTTTTTCTTGAGTTAGTTACCACTTAGTAAAATTTAGAGGTTCTTTGCTTCTTTTTTTGCTTTAAGGGATGTGTTCCATAGTAATCATAGGTATCCATCCCCAATGTAAGTACCTATCCAGATAAGCTTCAAACAAGTATTTTATCAAATTTAACCACTTGCCGACTGCCGCACGACTATTTACTGCGGCAGTCTGGCTCTCCTGGGCAAACCGACTTAGGGCTACGTCGCTCGCCCAGGAGCCTCTAGGGGGCGAGCACGCGCCGCTGGAGGCGAGCTTCCGTCCCCGCTCATTCCCGCACATCCCCGCATGAGTGACTGGCGGCTCCGATGTAGAGCGATCTCCCGCTGGAGAGGGAGAAAGGCAGGCCTGTCATTCTCCCTGATGTAAGAACAGAGATCATACGATCCTGCTATGTAGGATCGTATGTCTCTGTTGTTACATCACAAGCCACACCCCTTTACAGTTAGAATCACGCCCCTAGGGACACACTTAACCCCTTGATCACTAATAAAGTTAACCCCTTCCCTGCCAGTGTCATTTTTACAGTAACAGTGCATATGTATAGCACTGATTACTGTAGTAATGTCACTGGTACCCCCAAAAGTGTCAAAAATGTTAGTCAGGGGTCCGCTCTGCCCGCCGAAATGTCGCAGTCCCACAAAAAAAAATCGCAGATTGCCGCCATTACTAGTTAAACAAAAAAACTATAAAAATGACATAAATCTTTCCCTCAGTTAGTAAATGCAATAACTTTTGCGCAAACCAATCAAAATACGCTTATTGCAATTTTTTTTACCAAAAATATGTAGCAGAAAACAAATTGGCCTAAAATGTTAAGACATTTTGATTTTTACATTTTTTTGGGGGGGAATTTCATATAAAAAAATTTGAAAAATATTGTTATTTTTTCAAAATGTACACTATTTTTTTGTTTATAGCGCAAAAAATAAAATTCGCACAGGTGATCAAATACCACCAAAAGAAAGCTCTGTTTGTGGGAAAAAAGGAGGTCAATTTTATTTGGGTACAGCATCGCACTACTGCGCAATTGTCCGTTAAAGTCATGCAGTGCTGAATCGCAAAATAGGCCCTGGTCATTGAGCAGGAAAATCCTCTGGGGCTTAAGTGGTTAAAGAGGCAATAACTTAATTTTAAACAAGGTTGTGCCAGGTAGAAGTTTTCTGAGGGAGATTCTTTAGAGACTATTTTTGTAACCAGGAAAATCTTCTAACAACCCATCAGAGTTAAATCTGTGCCATTACATAATGCAGACTTAAATATGACAAGATTTGTTACTTACTGGTCAATAAACTTATGAAGGTTAAATTGATTTATTGATAAAGCTTATTCTGTGATGAATTGGTGCCTTTGCTGTTTTACTGAATTCACGGAAAGCATTGTTTTTAATCTTTCACTCATTTTCTATAGATTTGGCAGAACTGGGTTCATTAAGACAGAACCCCATACATGGGTAAACCCAATGACACATACATGTGTCCACTTATATTTGCTTTAGTTACAGAGCCATTAGTAGCGGCCATTAGCAGAATCCACTGAACAATGGCATAAAAGTTGGCAAATGTAATTAGTTAAACAAACGTGCCTGTCATTTATGGGATACTGACATTACTTTTGGAATGCCACCCAGAAATACAAGGTTGACAAATCTATTTGGAGATATACTGTATCTTACTACAGAGTTAATACAATCAAGTCACAATCTTAGCTTTGGAATTGTTTTTAATATCAAGGCAAATATTGCAACAATATTTCCTAATGCATTGACACATCACTACACTAAAGAAAATAATCATATTCCTTTAGAAATGGATAAAAAAAAAAAAAAAAAAGATAAACAGACCTATAACACAATTTCAAAAGTCCTACATAATTATTCAAAGTCCCTGTTAATTAATCATATAGATAGGGGTTTTCAAATGGATACTTCTGTCAGAGACCCTTTTCTACATGACTTCATGCGTGAAATATTCTGGATAACTTGTTACAATTCTACTGTCTTATAGTATTTGAAAAAAATGTAAGAGGCCTTCAGCATAATATATTGGTAAATTTATAATCCGTGAAGCACTCACATTTCACAAAATATAAAGCCCTTAATAAAATGCCACAGAGATAATATAAATAATAGTCATGCTCTTCAAAGTGCTACACACAGGTAGTTATTTACTAGAACTAGAACATACCAAAATCCTGTGCATCTCTGCATAACCAGTCAGCTTCTAGGTTGTATTGTCAAGGCTTAATTGAACAAAGTGAAGTTAAGAGCTGATTTGCTGCCATGCACGGCTGCACCAGATTCTGAGTGCACCTATTTTAGAAAATCTCCCCCATAGTGTCCAGACAAGCCTCTCCCGGTGAATGTAGGATGCTCACCCAATATCATTGCTCTCAAAATGATTCCAATGTCTAATATTACTTTAAATACTAATATAACATATTTTAACACTGTGCCTCCAACCACAAATACAGTATGTACTCTGCTCACCCACATTGTAGACTTGTAGACAAATTATTAGGGCTGCTGTCACTTAAAATTTCTGCAGCTTATCTCACCACTTTACAATCCCAGACTTACCTGTATTATGCTCACCCAAATCACAAACCTCTCAACACTTGAGATCTAATACCACTTAAAAGAGAAGTGCAGGATATGAAAAAAATAACATTAATACTCACAAGGTGGCTGCAGCATCCGTCCAAAATGCCATCTGTCCCCCACCACCACTACACCGAAAACTGAGAAATCAAAGACCAGTGATCACTCATGCAGCCCATTGTAGAAATTCAGCAATGCCAAACCTGACTGCACTCCCACGCATGGATGGGAGTGATGCTGCCCCAGCCCGGCTATTAAAAAATAAAAAAACATACTCACAAAAAAACAAGCTGTGCCAGCTTTTTATCTAAATTAGACAAACATGCCTATTGTACACCTGCAACAGGCTCTCTCCTCCCAGCGTTCGGAATTAGTGAACCAGTTTCTTTACACGCTAATATGGTGAGGTCACTGGGGACTGTACCCCTCCTCATGCGTTAAGTCCACTCCAGATTTTATCACAGGGTATAAAGAAATCTGGCCTCAAGAGGTTGGTTACAGGACTCTAAAACCTCACAGAAATATTATTTGAACTGTCCTTTACACTATATAAACTGCCCAAAAAAAATTAAATGTATTCTTAGCCAAAGCTAGGAAAACTGCAGAGAAGTTAGTGGCTTTCTACTTTTGTAATTTGGCAATTTGGTAATTTGGTAATTTTCTAAAGCTATGCTTAACAAACCATATACAGTATTAGCTCATGTCCAGCACGATACTTGTTTTTATCTGTTATTTTAGAGTTGTCTCTGCCGTTAGCATTGTTTTACTTTGTCATTATGAAATCATTATCATAGTTAAAATTTACAAATACTAATTTTTTTATTCATGGAAACCATTCAAAATTACATACATCAGTGCAGATACATAATTGCCATCCAACAAATAGTAATATCATCCCAATAGTCCTCAGATCAAAACTTCAATGGCTAATATAACCAATAATCCTTTATTGCAAATACGTATTCAGGCCTCTCCTTGTAGGGAAATAAGAACACTTCTCAATGAGTTTCTCAGATAATTAATCTGCTTCATCAGGAAATTTGTAGGAGGAAAATGTGTAGCAATGTCAATACCATACTTAATCTCTTAGGCTCCGTTCACATCTAGGCGTTTTGGGGCGTTTTTTGGGCGTTTTTCTGCTCTAGGATCAGCTCTCAAAACGCCCAACAAGACAAATCCTATTCATTTCAATGGCCCCTGTTCACATCTGAGCGTTTTGACGCTGTATACAAAACGCCCAACCCTCAAAAAAGTACATGAGCTTCTTTTTGGGCAGATTACAGGCGTTTTCCATTGATCTCTATTTAATCTAAAAACGCCTGCACAAAAATCGCGGTAAAAATCGCGGTTAAATCGCGGTAAAAAACGCCGCAAAAATCGCGGTAAAATCGCGGTAAAAAACGCGCGAAAAACGCTACGCTCAGGTGTGAATGTAGCCTTATATCACCATGCTACGTGTAAACAAAAAACAATGTGTGTGCTGCCACGCAGCTTTAACTGTCTAGCAGTTGTTATTACATGTTATGTTATGCTATGTTATTGGTATCTTCCTTGCACCCCTGCTGTTTCTGGCTATATGGTTTCTCCCATCTCCATTTTCCTGCTGTAACTACCATTTTGTTTAGTTGT
This sequence comes from Pelophylax lessonae, assembly GCF_965119305.1. Taxonomy (NCBI): domain Eukaryota; kingdom Metazoa; phylum Chordata; class Amphibia; order Anura; family Ranidae; genus Pelophylax; species Pelophylax lessonae. The sequence goes on from NC_138770.1 coordinate 374,607,428, forward strand.
TATGAGGAGACTGCAGAGTGTGGAAGCTGTGTAACTTCATTGTAAATTTACCTATGGAAAAGCCTCTATGTTTATGTCTTTGCTAACTTGAAGCATAAAGAAGCATTGGAGAACACCTCTGGAGTCTTTATTCATTGAGTAAACTATCTGTTGAAGCCATCATTCAACCTGCTGCACACACTTACAGACTGGAGGTCTACAAGAGGGTCACAGGTACAATCGATGCTGAGACAGAACAGTAAATTTACAGGAGTACACAGCTTCAGAGAGTAAATTTACAGGAGTACACAGCTTCAGAGAGTAAATTTACAGGAGTACACAGCTTCAGAGAGTAAATTTACAGGAGTACACAGCTTCAGAGAGTAAATTTACAGGAGTACACAGCTTCAGAGAGTAAATTTACAGGAATACACAGCTTCAGAGAGTAAATTTACATGAAGAATTCATCACAGGTATCTCTGCAGCTTAAGAAAAGTAAATTTCCAAGACTCTGCAGCTTCAGAACAGTAAGTACCACACTTGTCTGTGAGTCACCAGAAGCATTACTCTGCATATGAAACCAGCCACCTACTGAATGCTTCATTACTGTTACAGCCTTCTGAGGTGATCCAGTTTGAACTAGTTCCAGCAATAGCTAGCTATTGTATCAAATACCCAGCACCTCAGCCAGCCTGCTTAATAACAGAAGTCACTACTTACAGAGCTGAGCTCTGGCAGATTTCTAACAAGACACCAGAAATACAGTACTTATTATGTCTGACAGAGATCTCACAGAATTACCTGCATTTAGTCAAGGTAAAGCAGACTCCTTACTTCATTCTGCTCGTCCTGTCAGAGCCCCTCATCCATCCTTGAAGGCAAGGGAGGTTTATGAAGCAAGTAAGGAAGAAACATCTAGTAACCTGACTGCATTATGGGAAAAGACTTTAAGTTGTATAACAGCCACTAATGAAACTAGCAACAATTCTGAGCAATTGAACACTGCTCTCTCAAGGGTTAAGAAGGCATTTGAGAATTATAAAAGACTTTCTGAGAAGTACTATTCCCTATTGTCACATTCCAACATAGAGGAAGCTGCATTGGAATTAAAGGACTTTACTTCTACTGACCAGCAGAGGCATAGCACATATCTTGAAGCAAAGGCACAGATAGAAGGGAGATTGGCACAGATACATGAGACTACATCCTGTAACTCTGCTTCTTCCAGACACTCAGGAAAATCTTCTAGGTCTGCCCGCTCATATCATAAATCTTCTTCTAAGTGATTGCGGTCCTGCTCTATAAGGTCAATACTGAGCGACCAAATACTCAAAGCTCGCCAAAAGGTTGCAGTAGCCCAGGTTCAAGCCGCCTGCTCTGAAAAAGAAGCAGCCTTCAAAGCAGAAGTTAAACGCATTCAAGCAGAAACAGAGGCTCAGCTAGAAATTCTTCAGAAGAACAGAGAAAAGGAAGTAGCTTTAGCAGAGTTATCTGTCTTGGAACAAGCCCTATTGGAAGAAGAAGGAGCAGCTTGTACCAGCTTGCCTGCTTGTCAAGACCCTGTTGAAAGGACCCTACAGTTTGTCCTAACTCAGAACCACGACAATACAGTCCCACCTACAGTTGGATATTCTTCTCATAATCATCCAGCAAGTGGATCAGAAGGCAATGTGTCGCCAAAGCAAGCTGGTCAACTAGACACACCTACTAACAGAGACCCTCCACAACTACCGCACGTCACAAAATCAAGTGAATCAACCTACGCAGCTCATGTGCCACCACAACCCTATGTGCATAGAGATTACAAGGGCACAGCAGAAGACTACAGAATGAACTCTATAGCCCCTTTGATACAGCTCTCTTTGACTTCAAATGCTCAGAGACCTTCAGTCGACAGACCCTTACCTAAATTAAACCCATCTGCAACACCTTTCTCTCTACCTACCAGCCAACATCATATACCAACCATGGTCCAAGACGGTGCACCATCAGTACCCCCTGTGGCTATAAAAACTGAAAGCACTGACATTGCAGAGTTCAGCAAGTATATGATTCGACGAGAGTTGATTACAACTGGACTGTCTAGATTTGATGACCGCCCAGAGAACTACAGGAGTTGGAGATCTACATTTAAGGCGGTAACCAAGAACTTGGACATTGAACCTCAAGCAGAACTTGACTTACTAATAAAGTGGTTGGGGCGTCAATCTTCAGAACAAGTAAAGAGACTTAAATCTGTCTACATTTATAACTTTAAAGCAGGCCTTGATGCTGCCTGGGAACGTCTAGAACAAGACTATGGGAGCCCCGAAGTCATTGAATCTGCCTTATTCCAGAGACTAAACGACTTTCCTAAAATCTCTGTTAAGGACAATCATAAGCTTAGAGAGTTAGGTGACCTCCTTCATGAACTTGAAATTGCTAAGTTAGATCCTAGTTTACCAGGTCTTAGCTATTTAGACACTGCTCAGGACGTAAATCCTATTGTAGCAAAGTTGCCTAGTCATCTTCAGGGAAAGTGGACTAGTGTAGGATCAAAGTATAAGTATGAGCATTGTGTTTCCTTCCCTCCCTTTTCTTATTTTTCAGAGTTCGTGCGGAAGGTTGCAAGGTTGCAAGATCCAAGAATGATCCAGATACAACCACCATTCCTTTAAGTACTTCAAGGGGTATTGCCACCAACAGTAAATTCAAGGATTTAAGGCATCCTATTGCCGTGAGGAAGACTGCAATAGCATCCAACGTCTTAGCTACAGACATTAAAGCTAGCAATCTTAATCAACAGTGTCCTATTCATAATGCGCCACACTCTCTCTCCAAATGTCGTGCATTTAAGGACAAGCCTATTGAAGAATGCAAGTCATTTCTCAAAGAGCATAATATCTGTTTTAAGTGTTGTGCATCCTCCGATCATTTAGCTAGAGACTGTAAGATCGCCATCAGATGTTCTCTCTGCAACAGTGCCAAACATGTGGACGCTCTTCATTCAGACCTGTTCAAAAGGAAACCTTCACCCGGCAGCAACCCCAAGACTACATCAGATGATGGCGGGGAGAGAACTGAGCAATATGCCGACCCCGTAACCACAAGGTGTACAGAGGTATGTGGAGAAGGGCTTCATAGCAAGTCTTGTAGCAAGATATGTCTTGTAAGAGTGTTTCCTGAAGGATGTCCACAAAAATCCATAAAAATGTACGCCATACTCGATGATCAGAGCAATCGCTCATTGGCCAGTACAGAATTCTTTGACCTATTCAACATTCAAGGAGAGACCTGGTCTTATACCTTGCAGACATGTGCAGGAAAGGTCAATACTTCTGGAAGAAGAGCCCATGGCTTCATAGTTGCATCAGAATATGAGGACACAGAGTTTCCTCTCCCAACTCTAATCGAATGTGATCAGCTACCGAACAACAGAGAAGAAATCCCCACACCAGAGGTTGCACGTCATCACCCTCATTTGAGCCACATTGCTAACTACATTCCACCACTTAACAAGGATGTTAAGATTTTGATTCTACTAGGGAGAGACATTCCTAGAGTTCATAAAATAAGAGAGTTATGTAACGGTCCAGATGATGCTCCTCAAGCCCAGAAACTCGATCTTGGATGGGTGATAATAGGAGAAGTCTGTTTAGACCAATCTCACAAGCTCTTGGATGTAGCTTCCTACAAAACGAATGTTACCTGTCAATTGATGAAATGTCCATCGCATTATTATGTGAAGGAAAGACTTGATTTCAAAAACGAAGTTCCATATCAAGCACTTCAAAGTATTAACTGTAAGCTCACTTCTCAAAAGGACTTTGGTGATTCAGTGTACCAGACTACTTGTGATGACAACAAGATTGCTCCTTCAGTCGAAGACAAGGAGTTCATCAAGATTATGGATGAAGAGTTCTTCAAGGACAATTCCAACAGTTGGGTAGCTCCAGTACCCTTCCGAGTACCAAGGCTTACTCTCCCTAACAATCGAGAACAAGCTTTAACCAGATTTGCTGCACTGAAGAAAACTCTCCGTAACAAACCTGAGAAGCGAGAGCACTTTCTAGCATTCATGCAGAAGATTTTAGTGCCAGCAGTTGTCCTCACACAAACCATTTGGTTTTCAGGACCCAAGTTTTTAATGGACCAGTCTTCTACAAACTCAGAAGAAGATATCGATTTCCACCTGGAGGATCCGGATACTGATCCGGAAATCCGGCCTGAAATTGTAGCATTGAGTTCCAACATCTGCTCAAGAAGAAATTTGGAGGATGAAGATGACTCCACAGATATGGGGGATGGAGCTGATGAATGGATGCAGGCCAAGACTCTGGTTAAGCCTCCGGACCAGCTGGAACTCAGCGAGGCTGAACTTAAGGAGAAATTTGCTCGTATCCTGACTACAAACAACCCTCATGCCCCCCAGAACATTTTGAGGTACAGTTTTAAGGAACGGGCCTACAAACCCATTAGCATCGTGGACCAGCTGGCCGTACGCTTCTCCCTGGATGGAAACATGTTACGCGAAGACTCTGATGAAGCGTGGCGACAGATGGCGAAGTTGGGAGTCATTGAAGAGACTCAGACCAACGACTCCACAGAGCCAAGAGACAAAGATACAGATGGGAAGTCTGACACTCAGGCTAGTGAAGAATGGACAGAAGGTGAGGAAATACCATCCAGGAACAAGAAGGAGAGAAAACTGACCAACCAGTTCAATTATAGCGAGAGAGCGTCCCAGAGCATTAACAAGCCCCTGCGGGAGCGAGCTTCTCAGACAGAGCCACCTCCAAGGGCCACCTTCTCCGCCACTGCAAACCAGTGGAAATTCAACCCACCACACGCTTCACACATGGGCGGAGCATGGGAACGTATGATTGGGATGGCAAGGCGCATACTGGATTCTATGTTGCTTGATGTGAGTTCTTCACGTCTTACCCATGAAGTACTTACTACATTCCTTGCTGAGGTCGCAGCAATAATCAACTCAAGACCGCTGACAGCTGTATCCACAGACCCAGAATGTCCAACTGTTTTAACTCCAGCTGCATTATTGAGTCGGAAAATTGGACAGATCCCAGCGCCAAAGAGCATTTTTGATGAAAAGGACATATACAAACGTCAATGGAGATATGCTCAATACCTTGCAGATTGTTTCTGGGACAGATGGAGGAGGGAATACCTCACACTTCTTCAAGGACGTAAAAAGTGGCATACCCAGAAGCCTAACTTAAAGGAAGGAGACCTGGTTCTTCTAAAAGAAAAGCAAACCAATCGGATCCAGTGGCCAGTTGGAGTTATTTCAAAGGCCATTGCTAGTGATGATGGAAAGGTCCGAAGTGTGGAAGTCAGGATTGTAAAGGACAGGAGCCCAAAAACCTTCCTGAGACCAGTCACTGAGACAGTCCTAATTATGCCTACTTCCAAAAATCCTGATTCAGTGTTATGTGAAGGAGTCACTTAGATCTCTAGCATAGTTAGCTTAGAGGAGAGGGCTACATAGCATTCTACTGTATGCAATGTTAATTGTATGTTTATGGAAAATAATTGTGTAGTGGTATCTCACGATACCAGGCGGGGAGTGTGCTGCCACGCAGCTTTAACTGTCTAGCAGTTGTTATTACATGTTATGTTATGCTATGTTATTGGTATCTTCCTTGCACCCCTGCTGTTTCTGGCTATATGGTTTCTCCCATCTCCATTTTCCTGCTGTAACTACCATTTTGTTTAGTTGTTATGAGGAGACTGCAGAGTGTGGAAGCTGTGTAACTTCATTGTAAATTTACCTATGGAAAAGCCTCTATGTTTATGTCTTTGCTAACTTGAAGCATAAAGAAGCATTGGAGAACACCTCTGGAGTCTTTATTCATTGAGTAAACTATCTGTTGAAGCCATCATTCAACCTGCTGCACACACTTACAGACTGGAGGTCTACAAGAGGGTCACAGGTACAATCGATGCTGAGACAGAACAATGTGCCAATACCTATATACACCTAAAAAACAATGTATCAATGTGCTAGCAAACAATCATGGTGCTCATGCAGCCTCTTATTTATTACATCCTAATACACTGAGAAATCTTAAAAATATATATAGTTTTCAGAGGCGCTGAGAGTCTCAATTTCTTTATATAATAAAATACATAAAAGTGAAAAAAATAACAGTCCCACTAGAAAACAAAGTGTGATAAAAGTAGGTGTCACAAAAAGTCCCACTTGCAATTAAATCTCTTTGTAAATCACCAATTAAAGTGCTCCACTCAATCCCCTTTGTGTGTCAAACTCACCAGAGGAATTTACGTTACACCAATGTTCGGCAAATATCGCTTGGGTGTATGCCAATCACAATGTTTTATCTGGCTGCTGGAAGGTTCGAGTATTTGCAACATCTCACCTTCATACAGGATATTTCTCAAATATAAAATCACTCCCATAGTGCATTAATGTAATAAAAGTTTAAAATGTATTTAAAATAAGATACTGCTCACAAAAGAGTTAGGGCTCTTTCACACGGAGCGGACCATATTGCGATCCGCTCCGGCACTTTTTTTTTTTCACGGACACGGATGACACTTGTGTCATCCGCTCCGTATGTCCGCATATCATCCCATCTGTTTGCGGATGATATACGGACATAATGTATGTCTATGGGCATTGCGGATGTCAGTGGATGACACCGCTGACATCCGATTTTGCATCCGTTACGTTTTTTAAACGGAACAAAAATAGGGTTCTGTTCCGTTCCAAAAAAACGGAAAAGAACTGAAAGGATGAAAATTGGATGTCAGCGGATGGTCATCCGCTGACATCCGCAATCCCATTGACATGCATTATGTCCGTATATCACCCGCAAACGGATGGGGTGATTTACGGACATACGGAACGTCCGTGTGAAAGAGCCCTTAGAAATACAAGCATGTCTAATCACAAAATCACATAACACTCCTTAAACGTCAAACCCCACTCTTTTTCATGAGCTGGTCTCAACCAACGCCAGACACCTCTGAGCTCATGGTCACTGCCAAGATAGATAAACCAAAAGGAAAATGGGCCGCACTCGGAAGTAAATGAAATTCATTTCATATAACTTCTAATTTCATTTACTTCCGAGTGAGGTCCATTTTCCTTTTGATTTATCGAGTTTTAGATGGCGGATCCGACCTGCCCCAGAGTGCTTTGTCTCACCTGAGCAGCTTTCCTTTTCAGCTTTTGGTATTTCACTGCCAAGATAGCACATTTCTAACTCTTTTGTGAGTATGATTTTATTTATTTTTTTTGTTGCCATAGTGCAAAAACACATATAAACATATATAAAGAGTAAAAAATAGAAACATGTCCATAAAAAATTCCAAAACCAAGAAAAGTCCTGTATTCAACTTGCATCAATCTAGAATCTTCATGATTTTCAAAGTGTACCAAAAGCATCCACCAACATGCAGAAAAAAGTAAAGGTGTAGGCATACAAGACCAGCTCTCTAATGGCTAAAATCATGTGGGAACAAAGTAATAAACACTTATCATTGTGTAGTATGTTAAAATCCAAATTTATTGTAATAAAATCACACTTACATAAATAGATAAAAAATGCGCATTGTAAAAGGACCCGGCTGACAATCCAATCGTAGCTCTGACTTTTTTCTGTGCGTGATGATGTCACAAGGAGTCTCCACCTGATGAGGACATCTTCTGGGGCACCAACACTGCTCTGAATAAGGTGGTTAGCGTGGTCTGGTAAGGTTGCACCTTTACCACTTTCTGGGTGTTAGTGGATGCTAGTGGCACATGTTGGAAATCATGAAGATTCTGGATTAACGCACCTTTAACATGGGAAATCTTCTAAAAATAGTTGCAGCTGGTTGTGCACTCTCTGCGGTTTCCACTTTTTTTTACATTTTGACTTAGTTGAAGGCCAGCAACATTGGGGTGGTCTGCGACTTAGCCAAGTGTATTAAGTTCAGACCTCTACAAGAATCATCCCTAACCTCTCTTTTATGGATGAACTCAACCTGGTCGTAGTGGATGAAAGTGGGTATAACAGAGATAATGCGATTAGCCAGTATTTTTGTGAATATCTTTAAGTGTTTGTAACCCTAAAAAAAAAAAAAAAAAAAAAAAAAAAAAAAAAGGATATCCTGTTCCCTTATAGCAGGTTAAACAGCGCTTGTGCTGTCTAACCTGCTCCTCTGGAAGCTGTAAATAACTTGGCTGATCCTGCCAGTTTCTGCTTCCTGCCTGTAAACCGACCACATTTTATCATGGCTGCTGAGCCCTGACACCGTGGTCATTTACGTGCCTTCCTCATCCATAGCTCTCCTCTGTGCTCCTCTGTCCTCTTCCCCCTCTCCTTCCTGCCTGTAAGCTTGGGAGTCTGTGTCTCTGTCTCCCCCCCTGCTGTTAGTAAAATGCTAAAATTGAAAAAAATTGCTGTCAGTCCCTCTCTTTTAAGCTTCCATCCTGAATTATGTAATTGTTTGTTAGAAACGAAGCCTCTAAATATCTTTTTGTGATGTATCTTCAGGCCGGTCACGTGATTCCAGGCCGCTCTGATACTCCGACCCAGAGCTACAGCGGGAGGAGCTGAGTAGCCAGCTCGGTTGTTACATGACTCCCGGCTGACGTTAGAAGGAGAGCCCAGCTCCTCTCGCTGTAGCCCTGGATCTGAGTATTAGCACTGCCAGGAGTGGCCGGCCTAAAGATACTTCACAAAAAGGTATTTAGAGGCTTTGATTTTAATAAACAATTGCACAGTGCAGGATAACAGCTTATAATAGAGGGGCTGGCAGAAAATGAAATTGTAGGGTTACAAACCCTTTAAGGTCTACATTTAGTAATGAGATGGGGTGGTAGTTAGCACGATCCAATCCATCCTTACCCACCTTCAGAATTAGAGTTTTGTCTGTGTGGAGGAAGTTCACAGGCAAGGATGCTCCATCCAACAGAGCATTACAAGAGTGCACAAAGTGTGGCACCAAGTTCTCAGAGAACTTTCAATAGTAAGCCGAAGAGGGACCATCGGGTCCAGGGGCTTTTCCCATTTCTATATCTTGCACTGCCACCACTACCTAGTTTTCTGAGATTGGTCACTCCAGAGCATCGCTATTTTGTGTTGACAACTGATGATTTAACTGAATTAGGATTTCATTCACTCTCCAGGTTCTAGGCTGCTGGGTCATCTCCTCTAGAATTGAAAATACTGTATAGGGGGTATGGTCTGAGATGGTCTGAGATCTATATTGCAAGGAGAGGACAGATTGGTGGAGTAGGAAATAATCAAGACAAGAATAAAAATTGTGAGGAGCCTAGAAATAGGTATAGTTCCTAATATAACTGTGCATTACCCTCCACATATCTGCAAGTATATCTGTATTAATTGCAAGGCATAGTATGCCTGAAGAAACATCAAGTAAGTGGTCCAATACTGCATTCAAGTCTCCTTCAACTATCCACAATCCCTTAGCGAACTCCAATATCCTCTCTAGACATAGCTCAATAAAGCCCACCTGGCTCACGTTGGGGAAATAAATGTTTTTGAACGTAATGTGATGGGCAAAAATGGAACCCTTCAAAAACAAAAAAATTCACCCAGTTCATCTCTGAGGACATCTGTGACTGTCAAGGCTATATTCTTTGAAATCAGTATGCTAACCCCTCGAGATTTGGAATTGGGTCAACAGCTGTGGTAAACAAATAGATACCTGGGATTTCCTAGTCTCAGGAGCTTCACTTCCCTAAAGTGTGTCTCTTAAAACAATGCAACATGGGCATGACACCTCGCCCAACATCTGTGTCCTCTTCTCTGGGGTGTTCAAAAATGTACATTTAAAGAAAATAGGTTTACTAAGGGCATGGTGTAGTAGTCTCAACCAGAGGTGACTCAGCTATAAAGAGAAAAAAGAAAGATGGACGTGAGTAGGAAAAGGGAATAAAAGTACAGAGATAAATTGGTTAAGGTAGTCAGAATAGGAAGAGGAGAGTGGCTAGAGACCTGATAAAGTGAAAGATAAAAACCCTCTTTAAGGGAATACTCCAAGTGGAGGGCAAAGAAGGGGACCGGAGCAGTCCCCAATACTTATACCAAGTATTTCAATTTACCAAAACAAATTCCCCCTACAAACTTGAGTGTGAGGACAGGGTCTATATGGGGGTAAGGTAATAGCTATGGGGAGGTCCAGAGTCACATTTAGGCTTTAGCATCTAGAATCAGTATAAATGCACAATCACAAAAAAAGGTAGAATCTGCGCAGATAATTGGCTACTGCGCAGTTCCTTGATCCTGTATTTACCACTGGAAGAAATCAATATTATTGCATGGGTAGCGCTGTGGAGCCTCTTATGTATAGTTGTACATTCTGCTCCTTTAAGTATTGGAAGGCAGTAGTCATTTGTGTCAAGGAAAAGTGCAGAATTTCCTGGAGCACGGGGGCATCCACCATCTCATTGGTAGAGAATGTCCCCATCTATTACAAACAATAACCCTGTCCCTATCTGGCTTCTGGATTAATTAAACTGACATTTTAAAATAAAACCAATATATTAATAGTGAGGGGAATTATCAGCTAAAACTAACAGATAAAGCATAACAGTGCCCTGTTTAAAACATACCCAACAGGAGGGCTGGCATAATCATTATAACACCAGGTAGAGACCGAGAGGCTCCACCAGAACTATACCACCATCATTGGGGTCTCTGCATGGGAATGCTTCCTACAGTAGACCCCTTAGTGGGCATTCTGAAAATTATAGAATATGTCAGAGAGAGCTGGGCCCGTCTCATGGTGGGTGCGAGAATGATGTCCATGAAGGACAGGCACGGGTGCTCAGGGTCTGGGTAGGACAACAAAGGAAGTATGAAAGGCAGTCTACAAAGCACGAACAGGAAGTTCCTAAAAGGGCAAGTAAGGGTAAATATCTAAATAAGGTACACATCATTGTCCTGTTCACGCTTCAGGATCTAATGTTCTTGGGCGGGGTGTTGACATGGTGGAAGTCTTGGAGCATAAACATTTTCATCTTCATAGCTAAGGAGGTGCTTTAGAGACAGACAAGGCTCCTTTTTTTAGCAATGTCCAGCAACTGAGGTCTGTTCCGATCAGAATGTAAAGAATCTATGAAGTTATTCTGGTGTGAAATATAAATTGGTTGTTCTGCTTTTTTGCAATAATATGGAATGGAAAACACCATGTGTATGTGACTCCAGCTTCACTGATGATGTTCAAGAGTCTTACTGCCCTGTGAATCCCCAGGGTGTCCTAATGACAGATCTGGAAAAAATTAATTGTTGCGCCATCTGTGGTGCTCATATGCTAGGATTTCCAAACAACGAGTTCCTGTTCCTATAGTAAAGAACTTTACAAAAAACATCCCAACATAGCTTGTTGGAAGGAGCCCTAGCATTTGACACCCTGCGGACTTTATGTCCTAGTTGGCTCTCGGTACAGATATTCATTAACACCTTCTGGCATATAGCAAAATTACGGCCAGGCGGGGGTTTCATTGTACAAATGACGTCCTTCAGAACAAGCCGCTCATTCACGCGGTAAATGGTGGTGCAATGTGTCGCTCTGACATATGACATCTCCGATCTCAGTAAAGAACCTATGATGTAGGCTATTTGCCATGTGATCAGCTATGTCCAATCACAGCTGATCACAGTGTAAATAGGGAGTGGAAATTATTGGCATTCCTCTACTCACGCTGATAGCGTGTGAGTAGAGGAGAGCTGATAAGCGGGTCTCCTGACAGGGGGTTCTGCGCTGATATTCAGTGCATTGATTATCAGTGCAGTCCCATTAGAGATCCATGCCAGTGCCCACCAGTAATGCCCACCTATGGCCACCAGTGATGCCCACCTGTGACCACTAGTGATGCCTACACGTGCTTATGAGTAATGCCAATCAGTAGCCACCAGTAATGCCAATCAGTGTCCATCAGTGATGCCAATCAGTGCCCATCAGTAATTCCTGTCAGTGCCTGCTCATCAGTGCTGCCTATCAGTGTCGTCTATCAGTGCCCATCAGTGCGGTCTATCAGTGCCACTTATCAGTGCCCGTCAGTGCCACCTAACAGTGCCCATAAGGGCCCATCAGTGCCGCCTATCAGTACCCATAAGTGCGTCATATTAGTGCTGCCTATCAGTGCCCATCAGTGCTGCATATCAGTGCTGCCTATCAGTGCCCATCAATGCTGTAATACTGTTTCACCTGCTCCTGTTTTCTATGTCTTTAGCTCTTAGTTGTAGGTGAATACAGTAAGCTGTGTCACTGTGGTTTCCAATGCCTTTATGTGGGCATCTTTGGAGGTTGACAAAATGTAAATGAATTATAAATATATATAAATGTGCTACAATAATTAATTAGTGCCCTAAAACATTGATGCTCTAAAAAAATTGATTGGTACAACCAAAAAGTGTATTTATAAACAATACATATATAATAAATACTAAAGTGCTAAGATTAAGTGTCCATAATATAACCATTAAGGTGCAAAGTGATATTGTTAAGGTGCAGTCCAATAAATGCTTCTTCAACAGAAAACTAAAGTGCCAAACAGGTGCTCGAATCCATAAAAGTGCCCAAGTGCTCTTCAGGAAAAAGGCCCCCAATGGGGATGCACTCACCAGATTTTGGGTAAAAATGAGCCTTGAACATGTATAATGTTCCTTGATCGGATCACAGGATCAATGCAGCTACCCTAGCATATGAGATATCCCTCAAACGGATGGATGGATGACATGCACCTCATAGACTGGCTCCTTAATAATTCGTCTCCTCTCTCTCTCCCATGTGTGTTTCAAATATAAAGAGAGAAGCCATACATAGTGAAGCCCGTAATATTTATTTAAAACAGAATGGTAAGAATAATACTCACAAAGTATCTTTAAAAAATCAGCAATAAAACAGCATTAAGCAGCCTAGCACAGTCAATCCTCCAATTTCCGTGTCGCTGCCGGCGTGCGTTCCACGGTGGTTAACAGGAAATGACGCTGCAAAAGCTCCGCTGCCCGGAAGTGCGTCGACGCGTTTCGCCCGCCTTAATGGGCGTTATCAAAGACATCACTTCCGGTAAGGCGGCTTGTGTTTTTATACTTAATTGACTCTACTCGCAGCCAATCGAAGGAGAAAGGGGGGTGGCATATACTCTATCTGTCAACTTCCTGTTGACAGTCTACTATTAAGCGTGTCCCCACGGTGCAAATAGCAACTCAATCCGCAATATTTATTTGGGTGAATAAAATTGATGAATATATGCAAATCTATCAAATATTAAAATCACCACCTCATTTCCTGTTTTACCCTCAGTAAATACATCAAAGATGGGATGACACCCAGACGTCTAAGATGGGATGTAGCCCCTAATGATGGTCTAACTGATAAGGCGCTGGAAGATGAGTGGTTTGATTTCTTTCGGTACACCGAAAAGAAATTACTTGAACTGCTCATCTCCAGGAAAGAGAAAAAATTAAAAAACCTAGAGGCCAACATTAATGCTATTAAGGCAAAATTTGTAGATCTTGATGACAATGCTGAATATAAAGAAAAAATGAAGCAGTTGCAAGATTTTGCAGATAAAGTAGACAGGGATACACAAAAGAAAAAGATGAAAAAATTCCTTAGAGATACAAATGATTATAAAACAAATAAGGTTTATAAATGGCAAGAGGAAACTATAATACAAGAAGACAACTCCAGAGCATCCTCCATTGAGAGGGAACACCCCTTCCCTAATTTTACCCCATTCCAGACACCCATGAATAATGTGACCCCTGGAAATAATGGGAGAAACAACGGGGGGGATTCTAGATCTGCCCCTCGGGGAAGATCAAGGGGTAGATCACAATCCTATACTCCCCAATACGAGATCCCCACATCCAATAGATTTGAGCCCCTGAGAAACGAACAGGTGCAACAATACCACCAACCTGGACACAACCAGGGATACCATCCCAGGGGCCCACGAGGAGGTGCACGGGGGTATCAAAATGGTGGATACAGAGGAGGAAGAGGACAATATCAAGGCCCACACCAAAATAATTATCCAAGAGGGGATTTTCACAGGAGGGGATCAGGGAGACCCCCTTGGAGAGGAAGAGGAGGATTCAACCCCAGAGGAAGGGGGAATTTCAACAACTATCACCAACAGGAACAGAGGGAAGATTGGAGACCTTGGTTCCCCACCGAACCCCCGTATGCACAAGAGAGAGGGGTTCAAAACGAAAGACCAGAGGATGCAGAGGAGGGAAGAGGAAAAAGGAAAAGAGAAAATTAACAGAAGGAATTTTTAACTTAAGCGATGTCACTTTTACCAACGAGGAATTACAGGTTTTAGCATTAGGTCTTAAATTTGCGCCAGATAAAAATATCAACAAGTTCGACACTTTTATTGACCTTCAAAAATTTATTCGTAAGATCAACATTAAAAAGCATTATGCAAAGAATCCTCCTAAGGGAGACACAAGATCGGAAGAATATGCGCACACGCAATTAAGAAATAATTCTGTTTTTAACCCCAAGCCCAAAAATAATCAGTTTTTAGATGTTTTTAAAGTTTTAGTAGAAAACGACTTGGATAAATTAAAAGCCCGCCCCTCCAGAAGAAAGAGAGATGTAGAGAAAGGCCTGAAATTACTTGAGAACAAGAAAAATATAGTAATCAGGCCTGCTGACAAAGGAGGAGGTTTGGTGGTTTTAAATAAACAAGATTATCTAGACGAACTAGATAGGTTGGTTAATGATACAGAAACATATGAAGAGTTAAGAAGGAATCCTAGTAACCTCTACAAAGCCAAATTAACAAAACTGATCAAGAAAGCCACTAAAGATGAGATTTTAAACAAGAGAGAAAGTAGATATTTAATACCAGATGCACCGAGGGTTCCGGTTATTTACCAGCTCCCAAAAATTCACAAAAACAACAAAAAACCCCCTGGGAGACCTATAGTAAGCGGAGTTGACTCCTTGTTCTCCCGGGTAGGTGAATATCTGGATTGTTTTTTCCAACCGTTGGCCCAGCAAGGGAAGGCCTACTTGAGGGACAGCAAACACTTAATGGGGATCCTTAATGGTTTGGAAATTGAAGAAGATGATTTGCTTGTGAGTGTAGACGTGAACTCACTGTACACGAATATACAGCAAACACATGCATTGGAGGCTGCTAAATGGGTCCTTGATACAACCCAGATAAAGAAAAAACAGAAAGAATTCTTGCTTCAGGCCCTTGATTTAGCCATGAGCCACAACTTCTTCTGGCGCAATAAGAAATTCTACAGGCAAAAAAGGGGTGTGGCTATGGGGGCAAAGTATGCGCCATCCATAGCCAACATCTTTATGAGGAAGTGGGAAGAAGAGACCATCCTTAAAAGTCAATCAGCTCATCTGAAACTCTACTACAGATATATAGACGATATAATTATGGTGTGGAATGGGAACCATGACTCTCTCAGGGCTTTCTTGGAGTCCATGGGAAGAAATAAATATGGCATTTCCTTCTCTGAAAATATAGGAAACCAATCCATCCACTTTTTAGATCTGGAAATTTTTAAATTTGAAGGAAAACTTTTTACACGGACCTATTTCAAAGATGTTGATAGAAATGGTTATATTCCAACGGGGAGTTGCCATCACCCCAAGTGGCTTAGCTCTGTGCCTAAGAGCCAACTGCTCAGAGTAAGACGGAACTGTGACCGGGAAGAAGACTACGATCAGCAAGCCAATTTGTTCATAAAAAGATTTGAAGAAAAAGGTTACAACTCCAAGGAACTCATCAACACCAAAGAAAACATCAGGAGGATTGATAGGAAAGAGCTGTTGAAGGATAAAACAAAAGATTCAAATCATTCTAACAACTACGGTTTGGCTTTTATGACAGGTTTTACTAGGCAATATAAACAAGTAGAACACATTATAAAAAAAACATTGGCCATTGCTTTTAAAGGACGACATTTTAAAAACGATTTTACCTTCAAGGCCTAAATTCGTCTATACTAAACCAAGCACTTTAAGATTGAAACTGGCGCATAATGTGGTAAACCCTCCAGTTAAAACATGTACATTTTTAGATCAAGTCGGTTATTTTAGCTGTGGAAGATGTGCAATATGTAAAACTTCGAGGCATAGGAAACGCAAAACCTCTGAATTTAGGTCCCTTGTTGATGGGAAACAGTATACCATAGACAAGTTTATCACGTGTTCATCTACCCATGTAACGTATCTGTTGACGTGCCCATGTGGGCTACAGTACGTGGGTAGAACAACGAGAGAACTCAGAGTAAGATTACGGGAGCATGTGACTAACATCAAAAAGGGATTTCGTCACCACAGCGTATCCAATCATTTCAGATTGGTCCACAATAGTGATCCCAGAGGGCTAGCATTTTGTGGTATAGATAGGGTTGAACCACATTGGAGGGGGGGTAATCTAAAGAGAGCAATCTCTAAAAATGAAACACAATGGATTCATCGCCTCGGGACCTTACAGCCCCGGGGTCTCAATATAGAATTGGATCTGAACTGTTTTCTGTCTAATTGGTAAAAAAATTTTTCCTCCCCTTCCCCCTTCTCTGTTTTTTTCTTCTAAGGCTGAGGCATAATTTTGATTATTTTGAATCCCATATTGTTTAAGTAAATCTTTGTTTAATTTTTATTTTTATTTTTATTTTTATTTTTATTTGTATTTTTATTATTATTTTCACTTTTATTTTATTTTGTTTATTATTTATTATTTTTTATTTTTTATTTTTATTTGCTACATTAATTTTATTTTCATTTTTATTTTTATATTTTTTTATATTTTTTTTTTTTTTTTTTTTTTTTTTTTTTTTATATTTATTTATTTATTCATTTATTTATTTTTTTATTTTTTTTATTTATTTTATTTTATTTTATTTTTTCTTATTATTATTATTATTATTTTTTCTTATTTTTTTCTTATTTATATTTATTTCTATTTTTATTTTTATTTTTATTTTCATTTATATTTATCTTTATTTTTTATTTTTATTCTTTTAATATTTTTTATTTATTATTATTTTCATTTTTTATAATTTTCTTCACATTTTTTAATATATAATTTATATATTTTTTATATATTTTTTTCGTTTTTTATTCTTCTCGGGATTTTGTAAATAATAGATATTAATATATATTCTTGTTACAAATATCGATCTTCTTATTTGAATTGTTTTATTTAACAAATAAGATTTTTTTATTAATGCTGATATGTATGATTTGTATTTATGAATTTTATGAAGTGTAATAAATTTTAAGGTTTTTTAACAATATAATAAGTTATCGGCAACAGGAAATGAGGTGGTGATTTTAATATTTGATAGATTTGCATATATTCATCAATTTTATTCACCCAAATAAATATTGCGGATTGAGTTGCTATTTGCACCGTGGGGACACGCTTAATAGTAGACTGTCAACAGGAAGTTGACAGATAGAGTATATGCCACCCCCCTTTCTCCTTCGATTGGCTGCGAGTAGAGTCAATTAAGTATAAAAACACAAGCCGCCTTACCGGAAGTGATGTCTTTGATAACGCCCATTAAGGCGGGCGAAACGCGTCGACGCACTTCCGGGCAGCGGAGCTTTTGCAGCGTCATTTCCTGTTAACCACCGTGGAACGCACGCCGGCAGCGACACGGAAATTGGAGGATTGACTGTGCTAGGCTGCTTAATGCTGTTTTATTGCTGATTTTTTTAAAGATACTTTGTGAGTATTATTCTTACCATTCTGTTTTAAATAAATATTACGGGCTTCACTATGTATGGCTTCTCTCTTTATATTTGAAACACACATGGGAGAGAGAGAGGAGACGAATTATTAAGGAGCCAGTCTATGAGGTGCATGTCATCCATCCATCCGTTTGAGGGATATCTCATATGCTAGGGTAGCTGCATTGATCCTGTGATCCGATCAAGGAACATTATACATGTTCAAGGCTCATTTTTACCCAAAATCTGGTGAGTGCATCCCCATTGGGGGCCTTTTTCCTGAAGAGCACTTGGGCACTTTTATGGATTCGAGCACCTGTTTGGCACTTTAGTTTTCTGTTGAAGAAGCATTTATTGGACTGCACCTTAACAATATCACTTTGCACCTTAATGGTTATATTATGGACACTTAATCTTAGCACTTTAGTATTTATTATATATGTATTGTTTATAAATACACTTTTTGGTTGTACCAATCAATTTTTTTAGAGCATCAATGTTTTAGGGCACTAATTAATTATTGTAGCACATTTATATATATTTATAATTCATTTACATTTTGTCACCTGTTAGCGCTGTCTATTTATACTTTTAGTTTTTTCTGGTATTTTACCTAGTGAGCAGCAGCTTCAGGTTTTATACATTGTTTATAATTTATTTTTTCACCAAAATATACATCACAGCGCGGAAAATAAGTTATTGTTTTACACATCTTTGGAGGTTGAGTCTAAGGCTGACACTTGGTAATTAGTTGTAGTAAATTGTGATCTGAGATCCTTACCTCTCTATTCAGAGAGGATATTCCTCTGCTGTACCCAATAATCAAATTCTTGCCCAGTAGGTAATGGATGTAAAGCCCTACCTCCATGGACACCTCCTCATTCTGAGTGGCATAGGAGTCCTTTGAGCTGGCAGAGGAGAGCGGCAGGCATAGGTTTGGAGTGGGGGGCGGTGAAATCTCTCTCACCTCAGCAGTACAGATGGGTAGGCTGGAAGGGGCGGCCACTATATGTAGGGGAACTGTCCCAGTCTGAGCGAAAGGATGAGGTAGAAGATGGTAACATCTTGGTCATGAGGGCCCTGGTGTTTACAAGAGTTGTGGCAGCTGCACTTGGAAGAAATGGTTGAGACCACCTTCAGCCCAGTTCTGCAGGACATTCTGGGCTTTCTGCCGCTTGAGCATCTGCTGAGTGGCTGGTTTAGGGTCTGTTGAAGTTTGATGGGAGAACCCTGTGAGCCAGGAGCTCAGTTACTCATGTCTGCTCTTGACCATGGCTAGCCGCATACTCCTTCCTGATTTTTTAACTTTGAATTGTTATCTTTCCTACTGTCCATCTATTGCAAATATTAACACTGTCTTAACCTAAAATATTTTTTGAATATCTATGATATTCTGTCTTAGTTTTTTTTTTTTTTTTTGTAAAATACTATAACTGTATTACAAGGCATTTATTTATTATCTTCATCAAAGTGCTTTAATTATTTAATGTCTTGATCATAATGATACTGTGGAGTTGATTTAGAAAAACTGGAGAGTGCAAAATTTGGTGCAGCTGAGCATGCTAGTCAATGAGCTTGTAACTTCAGCTTGTTCAAATAATAAACAATTAACAATAAAACCTAGAAGCTGATTGGTTTCTATGCAGAGCTGCACCAGATTTTGCACCGGTTTTAGTGCAAAAAAAAATCAGTTTCTCCAGTTTTAGTAAATCAACCCCTTTGTATCACTGTTGTATTTTTTGTGCAACCATTTAGATTCCCCCTATTATCTCCTATATGAGCTTGAGCTGCTATTATCAAAATATGCTATTAACATTTTGCCTTCTGTTATATTGAATATTTCTTTTTGCAGAGTAACGTATTGAAAATTGAAATACAATTATTACCATTTGTAATATTTTTCTAATATGAATCGATATACAATAGTTGAGGATAATATAATAACATTTGGGAACTTTTACTGTAAAAATTAGTTAATACTTCAAAATGAGATGGGATATTCTCTAGATGAACATATGGATGGAAATTTACTAGTAGTTTAAATAACAATATTATCCATGTTTATATGTGCGTCTGACTGCACTGGGCCGATGTGTGATCTGGTATTGTATAAAGATGATCTGGGTTGCGTTGTCCTTCGGGGGGGTCTGCTAACAGATGTTGGTGTGCTGTCAATGTGAAAAACAACAGGTTACTGGCATTCAGCAAAGTGTGGTAATTTAAAATGCAATCAGTGCACTGCAAGACTTGACTGAGTCCAATATAGTCTCAGACAAATCTCAGTTTGAAAAAGAGGATACACTAGCTCTTCATTTGTACATATTCTACGATAGATAAAGTCCACTCAACTGACCAACAGTTCTTTTTTATTTTTATTGTAGGTGATCTTAAACTACCATGTTTACTGTTTTAAGGGATAGTACATAGAGAAAAAAGAAATGAGAAAGAATTTTAATGGTACTTTATGTTATAATTTTTAAAATGGTTGATGCGGTTCCAGATAGTGTATGTGTCTGGATAACAGAAATAGATGTGAGAATGATTACATTTTTATGCATGCAGGAAACAGCAGGAGAAGTGAAGAAGAGCATTTGTCCGGGAATGTATCCGAATAGGTACAGATGAGTGAATTGTTAAGACAATGCCATCAAATGCTTATATTGAATCTGGATACATCATTAGGTGAACCCAAATCCAGATTAAAAATGTAAGTAAGTTCTCATATTTCTTACACATTTATTCTCTCATCACTAATAATAATTAAACTGCATATTTTATCTCAGTGGTCTCTTGGTCTGACGATTATACTGATGAAGGCTGTATTATGAGCACACAAGCAGCCTAGCCTCATATGTGAAAAGTGTGATAAAGATAAAACTTACTGGGCTCCATTCACAAAAGCATCTCGCGTGTGGTATGTAGGTATGTAGGGGTCCAGACACATTTTCCCTAAATATTGCATGCGATCCTGACACTGTTAATTCACTATACCATTCTGAAACTGTCAATTCACTATACTGTCAATTCACTATACCTTTCAACGCTGTCACACTTTGAATGACAATTGCAATGCAGTGTCACACAACACTGTACCCGTAAGACATTTTTATAATTTTTTTCACACAAATAGAGCTTTCATTCAGTGGTATTTAACCTCCCTGGCGGTATGATTCTTTCGGATTTTAGGTGCTGAAAGCGGTACCATTATTTTGCATGTAATTCTTGTGACTGAGCAGCCCAAACCAACTATTTACATATTTTTTTTTTTTACTGTGCGTTCTTCTTTATAACATCTCGGGTATGATAAAGTTTGAGACACAAAATCATAAATTATAATATAATAAAAAACTATAAATAAGTTAAAGTATGTATGTATGTATACATATACATATATATATATATATATATATATATATATATATATATATATATATATATATAGATATAGATATACTGTATGTATATATATATATATATATATATATATATATATATATATATATATACATATATATATATATATATATATATATATATATACATATACGTATATATATATATATATATATATATATACATATATATATATACGTAAATACGTATACGTATATACATAAATATATATTTTGAATGGTATCAGTGTGTTTGGTGTGTTTTACATTTGAATTTGCCACCGGTTCCACCCCCTGCGAACGTCACGTCGCAGGAGATGGAAGCCGGGGCACGGAGAGGATCGGGAGGAAGATCCCCCGCCGCATACCACTCGCATACATCGCTGGATCCCGGTGACAAGGTAAGTAACCTCTTTTACAGGATCCAGCGATGCTTCTGGCGGTACCCCGAGTGCGGCTCGGGGGTTAACGCTTTTGGCTCTGAAATTTAACCCCGAGCCACGCTCGGGAATACCGCTGAGAAGGTTAATCACCAATTAGTTTTTTCTATTTTTTGCTAAATAAACAAAAAAAAGAATATTTTGAAAAAAAAAAAAAGTGTTTTTCTTTGTTTCTGTTATAACATTTTGCAAAAAAATAACCCTTCTTCATAAATTTAGGTCAACAATGTATTCTACTACATTTCCTTGGTGAAATTAACCCAAATTTTTTTTATTATTTAGTCTGTAGGAAAGGTATAGATGCCACAAACTTTTGTATATATTTGAAAATCGATCAATCCTGATGTCCTGAAAAAGCCAGGACAGTACAAATACCTCCCAAATTACCAATTTTTAGGAAGTAGACAGTCCAAAGTATTTAGTAAGAGGCATGGTGAGTTTTAGTGCCGGTTCACACTTCCGCGTGTGCGGCGATCGCATGTAATATCGGAGCGCACTGCTCCTTCATTACATGCGATCGGATGTGCAGTGCGAATTCAGCCATACACTTTGTATGGCTAAATTCGCACTGCACCCGCACAAAAGTCGCACGTGAGGCATTTTTTCAGCCGCATCAGGATCGGATCGCACAGTGGTTCACACTTGTGCAATCCGATCCTGTGCGAACTGTCAGATCGCACTGCGATATGCGATCAAACTGGGGGTGTCATTAACATTTCATTGACACCCCCAGCGTATCGCATATGGCAATGTGAACTGCCAGATGTGCGTTTGCGATGCGGGAACAGGCTGCGAATTCGCAGCCTTCCCGCATCGCACAAGTGTGACCCGGCACTGAAGTTGTTTTTTTTTGTCACAATATTTTTGAAAACTAAGATTTTGTTTTTCATACTGTCACCAGTGCAGCACAGTGTATCACTGTTTATAACTGGTGTGGCGGTGGAGGACACTGACTGTTGACAGTATGTAAAAAAAAAAGAAATTATACATTTATTTTTTTTTATTACATTTTTTTAAAGATGAAGTAAAGCTTCCTGTGTAACTTGTACCTATAAGTAAGCCTATGATAAGGCTTATTTATAGGTACTGTATATATCTCCTAAACATGCACCGTTTAGGATATATTTACTTTGCATGCAGCCAGTGACATCACTGGCGCATGCGCTCTGAAGGAACAGCCGCCCGTGCTGTTCCTTCAGAGCCCTGTGCCGTAAACAGCAGCTCCCACGCGCATGTGCGGAAGTGATATCATTGCGGCTCCAGAAGGGTGAACATGTTGACCGTGTCAGCAGTCAGTGGGCTGCGCTGCGGGGGCTTTGTTCCAAGGCTTTTTTCTAAGGCTTCATAGGGAGCTAGTATGCAATGCATACTAGCTCAATATGCCTCTGTCTTTTGGGTTTTTCTTTTTTTAACTTTATTTTGGAGGTTTACAACCTCTTTAATGATTCTGTAACACACTGTGACCAGAGCAATACATTGTTACCATAGTAACACTGTACTATTCTGCAAAAGTGATCAGGATTTTCCTTTTTTTTTTACATTAGTCAGTGACATCACACAGGGTTGGGGCTGTCTGGTAACATCACCAGATGGCATCGCCCCTTAGTTTATTTAGCAACAGGAACGGTGGAGCTGTCAGATGACAGGAGCTTTTTTTTTCATCATGCATCATGATTGATGATGGATCTACACTGAGGGACATTTTTTTTTTATTTATGTTTTTTTCAATAAAGGACTTGTCACAAACTGCCTCTTTTTTCACACTTTTTTTTTTAGTGAATGACTAGGGGTACTGTGTACCCCATACACATTCTGTTCTGACTTCTGGTTTTTTTTTTCAGTTTTTGTTGTTTCATGTTCACTGCATTGTGGGTTTATTATTGTATAATTGTGTGACATATATAAATTGTTGTGTTTACTAGGTTCTTTTTTGTAACAACTGTGTGTCCTGGAATTTTGGTGGGCTCTCTGGGATGGGGGTCGTGTTCCCTTCATCGCACCCGTCACGTGTAGCCCCTCCTTTGGTAGGGGCACTCTGGTCTCCCTGGTCAGTGTTTTTCATAGGTTACGTGTGTCGGCGCCCCTCTCCACTTCCTGCCTCTTTCCATCATTTGATATTTAGATGTTTGTACAGTTATTACTTCTTTTGATATTTTTGTTGTAGATATCTGTGACAAGTGGACATCTATCCCATAAGAAGACTTTAGGTTCAAACGCGTTGGAGCTTCTGTGTCCGCTATTCTCAACATCTGTGTCTATATCAGGGTTCTCCCCGCACATTTATGTTTATTTGTATGTCCTCATGGTTTTCACTATTCACCTAATAAAGGTTCCTCATTGAGGTGTTTTATTGCTTTTTTTACCAATAAAATTCTTATTTTATAATATCCTTTTTTTCATTTTCCATTGTATTTCTTTTTTATTTTTACTTTTTGGTATTGCATAGTCCCAATTCCCCCCACTGTCCCTTTGTGGACTTTCCACTATTTATTACTTTATTTCTTAGTGTGGGAATATTTTAATTGTCGGCAGCCGTGGTGCAAAAATGGTGTGATATCAAAAGTAGCATTATCCTTAACCCAAATGATAAGCAGGTCATCAATGAATCTGTCATACCAAAATAAATTGCTATAAAATGGATTAAGATAGGAAAAAAAAATAAAATTCCTCCCACCAACCCATATAAATATTTGCCAGGGAAGGAGAAAATTTGGCACCCAATCGATGCACCATATAATTGCAAGTAATAGGTATTATCAAAAAGAAAAAAAGTTGTGGGTAAAAAGAAAATCTATGCATCTTCTGTCCACTTTGCATTTGGAGTACATATAAGACATGCCCACAGGGTGAGCACTGCCAGAGCCCTACAAAATTACCTCCAACAGGCCACTGGTGTGAATATCTCTTACCAAACAATCAGAAACAGATTTCATGAAGGTAACCCAATGTCCTCTAGTGGGCCCTGTGCTCACTGCCCAGCACCGTGGAGCTCGATTGGAATGTGCTATTGAACACCAGAACTGTCAGGTCCTCCACTGGAGCTCTGTGCTTTTCACAGATGAGAGCAGGTTCACCCTGAGCACGTGTGACAGGCATGAAAGGGTCTGGAGGAGCCATGGAGAAAGTTGTGCTGCCTATAACATCATTCAGCATGATAAATAAAGTTGGGGGGAGTACCGCGCTTTAAAAGTGCTTAAATAACATAGAAAAAAAATATATAAATATGTAAATATGTGAAAAAGTGCCAAAGTGCTTCTTAAATAATATTAAAATTAATGTGTCTTAATGTATACAATAAATACAATCCAATACAAATCATACAATAAATATAATAGGTGATGAAATATTCACTAAACAAAAATAGATCTTATTGAAACCAACTATATCAATCCATTATACAGTGAAAAATTTATATAAAATTAAAATCGGTGACTTATTTAGATATAAAAAGTGCTCTAAATAGGTGATATCCAATAAAGTGCTGAAGTGTCCTTTTAAAATTATTTTTATAAATATATAGTGTGATGAACACAATCTTCTTAATCCAAATTTAACATGCAGGTGCTTCGTGCGGTGCCCACTAGGTGTCCTAAGCGCTCACCTCACTGCTCCTTTAAAAGAGCCTTAGGTTGTATGCCCCAGTATGCTGTTCCTTCCTCCTTATTGGCATATATGTACCATTATAAATCCTTGGTTATATCTCCCTTGTAAATGCAGCTATCTTCCAGGGGATATATGCGGTTCTTTGTATCTCCAAAAAAATCAAATTGGGCCCAACATAGTGAAGTACGTCCCATAAATTTTATTTAGAAAAGTAAGAGTAACACTCACATTGCTTTGCGTCTTGTTTCTAGCATAACATACGATCCTTTGCCGATACGTCACTTCCGGTTTAGTGACGTATCGGCAAAGGATCGTATGTTATGCTAGAAACAAGACGCAAAGCAATGTGAGTGTTACTCTTACTTTTCTAAATAAAATTTATGGGACGTACTTCACTATGTTGGGCCCAATTTGATTTTTTTGGAGATACAAAGAACCGCATATATCCCCTGGAAGATAGCTGCATTTACAAGGGAGATATAACCAAGGATTTATAATGGTACATATATGCCAATAAGGAGGAAGGAACAGCATACTGGGGCATACAACCTAAGGCTCTTTTAAAGGAGCAGTGAGGTGAGCGCTTAGGACACCTAGTGGGCACCGCACGAAGCACCTGCATGTTAAATTTGGATTAAGAAGATTGTGTTCATCACACTATATATTTATAAAAATAATTTTAAAAGGACACTTCAGCACTTTATTGGATATCACCTATTTAGAGCACTTTTTATATCTAAATAAGTCACCGATTTTAATTTTATATAAATTTTTCACTGTATAATGGATTGATATAGTTGGTTTCAATAAGATCTATTTTTGTTTAGTGAATATTTCATCACCTATTATATTTATTGTATGATTTGTATTGGATTGTATTTATTGTATACATTAAGACACATTACTTTTAATATTATTTAAGAAGCACTTTGGCACTTTTTCACATATTTACATATTTATATATTTTTTTTCTATGTTATTTAAGCACTTTTAAAGCGCGGTACTCCCCCCAACTTTATTTATCTCTATTGTGTAGGTTACCAATTTTAGTACCTGCAGCATTAAAGGTGCCTATTTTGTAGACAATAATTAGAGAGACAGCGCGAGAATTTCACCAACCCTCTATCATTCAGCATGACTGGTTTGGTGGTGGGTCAGAGATGGTCTGGGGAGGCATATCCATGGAGGGATGCACAAACCTCTACAGGCTAGACAATGGCACCCTGGCTGCCATTGGGTATCAGATGAAACCTTGGACCCATTGTCAGACCCTATGCTGGTGCAGTGGGTCCTGGGTTCCTCCTGGTGCAGGACAAGGCCCGGACTCATGTGGCGAGAGTATGCAGCCAAAGTCTGAGCCAAAGAGCTCTTATTCCAGTGTTTAGTTTAGCATTACCCTCGATAAGGATATGATTATTCAATGGCTGCCATAGTCATGAAACTAGTCAATAGCTTTAGGTGTTTGAAAGAGGAAAGCACATACTCTTTAGCAAGATCAGCGGTAACTGCTGACTCCAATTTTTCAATCCATATGTTCATACCTTTAGAAATGAAAGCCAGTGCAACTGCAGGCCTATATGCTCCTCCTGCAGTCAGGTAGATCAAGACAGAGATCTATTTGCTTGTCCAGCATAATTTTAAAGGTGATAACATAATCTAAAGGTAATGTTAAATGCCTTGCAGGCCTAATTTTTTCCAGACTTTCAATATCTTCCTTCCTAAAGCTAGATAGATAAGTCCATTTTTTTATTCACCCAGTGGGTTGAACAAAAAAAACGGAACCAATTCCTCCAACCACACATTCATGGTGGATGGGGGACACCTTCTCGCTGTGTCTTTGTATTCTGACAGCAGGGAGATCGACTTCTGTTTAACCACAGTGGTCATACATGAATCAAAATTGGCAGGTCCCTAGGAAACCAGAAAAAGTTCAGTCCATGTATGTCCAACTTAAAGGATATAGTTTGAAGAAGGGAGTTCGGAATTAATGTTTTTTGTCAACCTGACTCCACTCTTCCTGGATGATTTATTTTATCTCATACATGAATGGAAATTTGTAAACCTTCTTTCTTTGAAGTATTTTTTTTTCCTTTTTCAGTGGTTCCATAGCCACATTTTCCCACAACAGTGCCTTCCCTTAAGCTTCAAGTCTCTAAAGACTCTCATATGGAAGGACCTGGCTGCGACTCTGCACCTTGCTAACTGGAAGCTGGTTGATAAATAGATTACAGAGATTTCTGAAAAAAATTTTTTTTTATCAATTTATCAATGAGATCACTTGAAGGTTGTCAGACTCTTTATCTCTTGCTGCTTCCAAAAAACAGGTCTTGGGTGCCATTTTGCCAGGAATTGCTTAGTTTGGGCAAGCCCAATATCCCTATGGCTGAAGCTGTGCATGATGATAGGATTAATAATCTCTTTGAGGAATTTTACAGAAAACGGAATCAAATCAGGAACGTCTGTCTCTGGATTGATAACAGAAATTGTGTCTTGAAGGAGAACCATGACTAAAGGAAGCATGATCTTGTCTGTCTTCTGATCTGTGTCCTGAGCTGGACGTACTGTAGAAAAAAGACAATAAGGGACTATCCCCGACAATTTAGCTTTGTAAACAAAACAAAAAATTATTTTACTGGACTGAACTTCTTCCAGTCTGTATGGATGGAAGCAGCTAGAAAAAGGGAACACTAATTAGTGCCCAAAAAAATATACATCGTGGAAGCCAAGGCAGGACTGCATAGTATCTGAGAGTGTGGGCAGAAGCACTGCACAGAAGCATCTGCGAGATGAAGATCAGCATCTAACAAGAGTAATGGGTCCTTTCAAAACAAAGACAAGAGACTAGCCCCTCCCATGCTGCCCTGCAGTTAGCTAGTTACTACACATACATCCATACGCACTCACAGCTACTGCCCCTGGAAAGTTCTGTGTTCCCCCTCAGGTCTAGGGTTTACAATGTGCATACACCAAACCCGGCCTAAAACGTAAATTACATCCCTAGTGACAGCACCACCTGTGTAATGCACAGCATGAGTTCCATAACCCCATGTCCCACAAGAAACACAGGCAAGGCATGACCCCCCTCCATCAACAGGAGCGTTTCTCTGCACACAAATTCCTGCAGCAAACTCCAGTGTGAACTTACATGCTTTGATTATATTTGAAGCAGTCAGCAAGGACAGAACACCCAGAGGCGATGGGTAGACTGCCATAATTTTTTTCCCAGCCAGATAGGGGCTGTTTCATGGATCCTGGTGAGAGGAGAAAAAAGGGGAACACCATGCTTAGGGTAGCTTTTAAGTTAAGATTCTGTCAGTTGAGGGGTGGGTGGCACCTTCCCATGTGTGCTGGCATGGAGCCCTCAGGGAAAAAATATTTGTCAAGATAAACAGCCCTAACAGAATTATTGGAAGCACAGAAATAATCGAAAAAAAAAAAACACACTGGGCTCCATTAGCTAAAGCATATTGCATGCGTTATTTAGGTGTCCGCACACATTTTCCCTAAATACCTCATGCAATCCTGAAACTGTAAATTCACTTTGCCCTTTTTCAGTAAATACGCTTGGTAAATACTGCATGAAAAGGCATTAAACTCAATTCACATAAGGAAATAAATAATTAAATGCATGCAGTAATGCAGTAGTGGTCCAGGCATGCGGCATTTAAAGAATACATGAAAAAGTAAATTGAATGACAATATGTAAACTGTACAATTATGTTAAAAAGCAATAAATAAAATGATAGTCCATATAACAAAGTGGCTGATAATCAGAGAGAAAGAAGCTTTGTGTGAATAAAGATGAATGCAAACTCCATGCAATGGTATTCCGTGATGATACAGCCCATCCACCAAGAAACACACTGCCTCTCACCTCAGCAATTCGACCACTAGTGGACACAAAGCCTATGTACTCACAAACAATGCACTGACAGTGCAAGATACAGGCAGCATACAAATAATTAGTAGAGTGTGGTGGCCGTGGGTGACATCATAACTCCTCCCCCGTACGCGTTACATCCATGGGCGGAACTTCATCAGCGGGCTTAGAGTTATGTCGGAGCCCACTCATTAAATATACAATACGCTAGGGACAAAACACCAGATCAAGTTACAAGGAAAGGGGGAACACACACACCCCTCTTCTATCAGGAAGACCTGCTTCTCACTTATGACACTGGAAGAGCTGAAATCAGTGCCTGCTTTCCCAAGCCAAACGCACCGTCTATATACCAACAGAATAAAGCTCTAACAGCGCTCTGAGGCATATAAATTATTTGATTAAAAAAATATATATCATCAATTAAGATTTAATATATAAAATTAGATGTAAATCGCAGGCATCATAACAAAATGAAACAAGTAAAATTAAAACAGCAACAATCATATAAAAAATTATTAAAAATATCTATTTATTTGTGATAAAACAATTCAGGTCAAAGTCTACATTAAGACCACCAGGTGTTAAAACATGCGTTTGGTAAATCCAAAAGGATTCCCTATGGCTAATTGACGTATGAAATCCCCCTCCAATGTCACACAACCTTCTCTATGCCCTAAAATTTCAGGCCAGTAGGTTTGCACTGATGGCAATTTCTGAAATGTCGAGAAACACTATGATTGGTTTTCCCTTTTTTAATATTATTGATGTGTTCATCTACACGTACATGCAGGGCCCTAGATGTCCTCCCTATTCACTGCAACCCGTACTCGCATTCTAACATATATATAACGCCTTGTGTGGTGCAGGTAATAAAAATCCTTAATAGTATACGTTCCTTGTGTAGTAGTGGCTGTAAACTCTTTTCTCTTTTTGATATTGTTTTTAGAGTTTTTACACGCCGCACATCTACCGCATGCATAAAAGCCGTTAAAAAAAGGAGAAGGTCTATTGTCAGGGATCACTGGAGGATCAACAACCCCTGGTGCAATACGATCTCGCAAAGAGGGAGCTTTTCTATATATGAATTTAGGCCGTGAGGGAAGAATAGGACCAAGCACACGATCATGTTAGAGTATAGACCAATGCTTGATTATATTTTGCTCAAACTTTGTATTGGATATTGTAATCCAATACTAGACCATAATCACTACTCAAGGTCCCTCTCTTTGTCCCTGCAAGGAAGTTTTCCCTATCAATTAATCTCACTTTTTTTTTTTAAAGAATGTAAAAATATAATAGCCAGTGTTGAGTAGCCTCAGCCTTTTTGGATCAGTTCTCTCAACAGTATTGCATACAAACCTAAAAAAAGGAAATAAAAAAAAATCACTGGGCTTGATTTACTTGAAGTAAAACTAAAGGAAACATTTTTTTTAGTTTTGGATAGAGTGGAGGTGAATTAGAAGACCTGTTAGGTTTTTGTTGTCTGTACCCCCGTTAGGGAGATTCACGCTCTCTATTTGTCCTGATAAAAGAAAAGGAATTGGCAGCACTCCAGGTTAGGTCAAAATCCAGGTTTATTGACTGGACATCCAAATATGACAATCGTGACAAGGTAGACGCGTTTCACACACTGACTGTGTGCTTAATCATTAATCTCTATTTGTCCTGTTTATCATTATCATTGAAAGTAAAAGAAAATCCCACAATTTGGGCAGTCCCCAGAAAAGTAATAGAGAAGAAATCTTCCAATAAGGGCACAGATGGCAAAAAAACATAAAAAAACTGACAGGGGTTATAACCCTCCCTTATCCAAAATGAAAACCATGTTTTGCCTATGGTTCTACTTTAAGGCAAATGGACTGTGCCATTTGTAAGTTGTTCCAGAGCTTAGTAAATGAGGTGAAGCTTCATTTTACAAAGAATACCCAATCACATTATTAGACAGAATATTACACAGAATTATTACACAGAATACACAATCACAAATAGCATTTTCGCTTGCACATGATTGGATGATGGAAATCAGCAGAGCTCCTCCTCGTTCTACTAAGCTCTGGAGCAACTTCATTTGCAAAGTGCTCAGTCTATGTGCCTTTAACAATCCCCTCATATTACTTTTTAGTAAATCCACCCCGTTACATGTAGTAAAATCTATCTATTTTCTCTTGACATTTTGCCAAGTTTTCAGAGACTTTTTTTGTGTATATACAAGCACATACATCATTTGCTGCAAAAAAAAAAAAAAAAACTTCCAATTACTCCAAACATAATCTATTATACATGCATATCACAATGGCCTAATCCCTTGTTAGAACATATGTCATATGTAGTGGGGATACTTAACTTTTTACAATTATTTTTAGAGATATTTTCCCACCGACAAGTTCCCACTGACATCATTGCTCTTTTTAGCTATCTATAAGAGGGCGATTCTTCCCAATGACCACAAGTGTAAGGAGCATTCTTCCCACTACTCCCACTGAGTTGTAGATATAGTCATTTTTGGCAGGGGTTTCCTGAGACTAGAAAAATATTTCAATGATTCCTCTCTTTTCAAAAGACTGAGAAAGGCTACTTGAAAGTGTAACTAAATGCAAAACTTTCTTTCTCATTTTGGATAGAGTGATGGAGGGTTATATTTCCTGTCAGCTTTTTTTTTTGCCATCTGTGTCCCATTGGGGAGATTACCCTTCACTTCCTGTCCCACTGCCAAAACAGGAAGTAAGAGGAAATCCCTGCAAATTAAAGGAATCCCTTGGGGTCCCTCAGGTCGCCAAAACTAGTGTATCCTCAAAAAGTTTTTAACTTAGCTGAAATTAAAGTAAATATAAAATATCTTTATAAATGTCAAATAATAAATGAAAATAGTATCACACACATATATAAATACCCTTCTTCTACCAATAAAAAAGACAATGGGGTCTATTTTCCAAAGGCAAATCCCCTGTGCACTACAGTAAGGCAGTGTTTAGCTGCACAGTCATGTTCCGGTGCATCTCCATGCAGGCAGCCCCATCAATGTCAATTGGGACACAGCATCTGCAAGGGAATGCACAGATGCTCTTGTGCAGGCAGTCCCATTCATGTCAATTAGGATGCAGCGGCTGCATGGACACAGCACTGCTCCCAACTTGACATCCATGTGGGTGCATGTCGCTGAACTGTCTTTGTCTGGGGCCATGCACCCACACCCACACCCACACAGATGTCAGATCTGTTCTTGCAGCCACTGATTCCCAATTGACAAGAATGTCAGTAGTACCTTCTTTTTATTCTACTTGTCATGTGCTTTTAGAAAATATATGGTTGGGGGGGGGGGGGGCCTTTTAAAATCTCTGAAAGCTGTAAGTTAAAAATAAATACCTCTAGACGTTTAGATAAGTTTGGTTATTTACAGTTTTGTGTATGTTCGATTTTTACCATTTCGCAAAAATGGCACAATTTGAAATGTACAAATATTTGTTATTTATAAACTCAATACAGGTTAAGCTTTTAAATTCAGTAGGAATTTAGCAGGAATGTTCTAAAATGTGCTGTGTTTGAATCTGCTAATAATGATTTTAATGTATTTTTAGCAAAAATGTTGTCTTGATAAATATTTCCGCAAATCTACATCGGTGCCTATCTACATCAAGATAGGACACATTAGAGAAGAGAAGAGAGAGAGGTAAATTCAGATTTGGCATGGGTCATACTCTAGAGAACCAAACCTGCCTACACTTTTTGATAAAAAGTATACTTCTTGGCTAATGAAATGTAAAGATAAATATGGTGCGTAAGAAAATTAACAATGTTATGTCACCTTAGTAAATTATTTTTTAATTTGAATTGCACCGTGTGCTGGCATTTTCGATTATTTGATACTATAGTATCTCTATTGAAGGGCACTGACTTTTTTTTATCAGGCTCTTGAGGATCAGATCATTTACAGAAATATGGCCCCTTACAGTTTTATGAAAGTTTCATTTGTGGCAGACCTTTTTTTTTTTGGGATACTAATGTGATACATGGAGCACCAAGCACAGTCCTCAAGAAAGGATGACATCTGCTGCATTTAAAAAAGTATAAAATATTTATAAACAGTAAAATATAAAAAAAAGTTATGGACTGAAAGATTTAAACCTGTGATTTTAATTGCAGGTGTGGATGATGCAAATCGTCAGTGGAGTTAATGTTTTAAAGTTCAATACTCAATATATGAAGCCCAAAGTCAGCATGGGTACAGCCTACTGAATGCAAGACATCTTCTTCATCCCATCTGGTGTAAATGGAAATTAAGTTGAAATAAGTCCAATTTGTTGTTTTACCAGCTGGCAGGGCACCATGTAATTCCTCATATTTTCACTGCTGTTTGACATTACTGACCAATAATTTAAATACATTAAAAAAAGGTTGCATTGATAAAAGAAAGATGTACAATCAATTCAAGATATACTTCATGTGATTCTATTTATGTCTTAAATTGGAAAAATTAGTTTGAGGTCTCTAGAATAAATTAAAAAAAAAAAATTACTTTCTGGTAGCAATGTGGACTGCCATACCAGAAAAACAATTGAAACAGGGAAAGTCAATACACAGCTTAAAAAGGTTTTGATGTCCATTGGCTAGACATAAGGCAAGTGAAAATATGTTGTGCTGGAATGTTGATCCAGAGAGGAATCAAATTTCTGTTTTGGAGTCAGGAAGGATTTTTTTTTCTCAGTGGAGTCAAGTGGATACAGCTTCAGTACTCTTTTCCTTTGCCTTTTACCAGATCAATAGACAACAGGCTGGGGATTAGCAGGTTACAAATAGCTGAACTTCATAGACTTAAACCAGCTCATTTAAAAAGGATGGTCACATGCAGAAATATTTGCAGTCTGTTCATTTAAGTGGCAGTATTTGTTTGTGTGATTAACTGTCTACTGGTCTATGGGGCCTGCCTGTGCAGGACATTGTAGAAAGGTCTACTCCACTTGAAACATGAGCAGTTCCCACAAGCTTGGCTCCAAATAGTATTTAGCTATATTTGATTTTTTCAAGAAACACCTTTATTTACATGATTCACAATTACTAGTGTTAAAATCATAATTAGTTTACTGATACAGAATAAAAATTGCAAAGAAACTAGGGACCATGAAAAATACGATTGCTACAAAACATGGTTAAATAGAAAGAGCAATTTAAAAAAAAAGCATCAACCTAAGGGACAGAAGGTCAAAGCAAAAAGTAGGATTAAGAAAAAAAAATCACAGATCTTTCATTATTGAAAAGCAATAAAGCAATATATAATAAAGGAATCTTTTTAATGTATGAAACTCTCATGATAACATACACGTTGTGGAAACACAAATGTCCATCCCATGAGAGACTTTTTTTGCCTCCTGCATATTTATTCATAATGATGTTATTTGACCTGCACAAAGCAGTGCTATGGAAGCATCTGCATTTGAAAAGTGATGAAAGTGATCTGTACTGTGCAATCTCTTTCTGTATAAGGTCATAAATGCTATTTAACTTATGATAAACAGGTAGGGGCCATTGACACATATCAACAGGTTCAGTGATGTTATATGGGAAGCAAAACATGCTGTATGAGTTCCCAATTTAATTTTATAATGATTTTTTGATAAAGTTGGAAACTAAGGATTGTAAAGCATAATTTTTTAATTAAAATAACAAACATATTATACTTATCTACTCTATGGAATGGTTTTGCACAGAGCAGACTCAATCCTCCTTTTCTTGAGTCCCCCTTCAGAGCTACTGGCTCCTCCCCCGTGCCAAGTGCCCCCATAGCAAGCCACTCATTTTTAATGTGAACTGTTAGACAAGGCCAATTCGGTTTGTTGCAGGCTGGCTGGTAAGTGAGTTTGAAATGTTTGTTTGTTTTTTGACATGCTTTACCTTTCCATGTGCTCCTTGCTGCATCGACTAGTTATAGGTTTGGGTGATTGCCATTTTTTTGTACAGTTGTTTAATTGTGCGGGTTTGCACTGGACTCCTTCAGCCGTTATTGTGCTTTTTCTGGGTGTCCTGTGCATCCCTGTACCTTTTTTTTTTTTTAATTTAAATTTTTATTCATTTTTCAATACAATAATACATGAAATATATATACAAACAAAACAAAAATATAATACACATCCCCTGTTCTCCAGCTAGTAAATTACACATAGGTAAATGAAAAAAATATCAGGGATTTCACACGTGTTCCAATACATCAATTGTGTAATGTTATCATAGATAGTGTTACCCCTAAAACACGCAAAACGGCAAAAAAAAAATTCCACACGTGTTCCAAGACTTCAATTGTGTAGTAATAGCCTGTACCTTTAAGTAGGGATGGGCTCCTTCCAGGTATTCCTGCCCTTAATCTCCTCCTTCTTCTCCTCTTCTGAGTCCTACCCCATAGCAAGCTATTTGCTATAGGGGTAGATATGCTGGCTCACTCCTGAGCTGGGCTGTGTGTCTATAGACACATACAGCCCAGCTTGGCCATGCCCCCCCCCACTCTCTATTCAAAGGATTTGAATGTCAGCAGCAGGGTGCAATGGCTCTCACTGCTGCATGATCCTCCTTTGAGAAAAGAAAGATACAGGTTCGGTGTAAAGGTAAAACATGTTTTAGCTATAGAACCACTTTAATACATTATTATGTTCTTTTGCTATGTTATTATTGGAATACATTTTCTTACACAGTGTAACAGAATTCACTTTACTTGGAACCCAGTAATATCACAAAACTTGTATAGTTTGCTTGTAGTAAAGCATTCAAATAAAACAATATATGAGCAAAATATACTGATTTAGCATGCAACTGAATATGTGCAGTGATGATGATTTACTTAAGAAGTACATTTTTGATTAGCTCATTGAAGCTGAATTTTTTTTTAATTAATCTGCTTATAATCAGTGTTCAAGGGGACCATAGGTTCACCTGAGTAAGTGAAAAATGTTCTAAATCACTTCCAGTGTACAAAATGCCTTCCAATTCCCATCAACACCTATCAAGTTAATAAACCACTAAATATCTATCAGCAAAGAACATGAGTTATCAGTTAAACAATTAGGCTGACTTATTAAAGTTGAGACTCATCACTCAATAAACTGAATGAATATCAACTTCAGTTATTCAATCTAGTGATGAGCCGAATATACTGTATCAGGTTTAGTTTGGTGTATGTTCAGTGAACCTCACCTAAGTTTGGATGCCAAATTCAGTTTGGCAGAAAGCGGTGGATTTTAACAATGCTTAAATTGGAACATCAAAAATGCAAAATTCTATGATATAATATGCCTGGAGGATGTCACCAACCGGTCTGTGAAGTCGCACATCTGTACTATTTATTCAACTTATGCTGGCCATACACTAGCCAAAATATCGGGCAAATACCTTTTTGGAAAACGAAAAATCGGTCGTGAGAGCAGACGATCGTTCCATCATGTAATGACCGAATTTCGAATGATAAATCGTTCAATGGACATAAATGAATCAGTTTTTCGTTCAGTTTGTCACATATGCCTAGTGCAAACAGGTCGGCCGAGAAACACATTAACCTTTCAATTTATCGTTCGTT
Source organism: Pelophylax lessonae (assembly GCF_965119305.1). Classification (NCBI taxonomy): domain Eukaryota; kingdom Metazoa; phylum Chordata; class Amphibia; order Anura; family Ranidae; genus Pelophylax; species Pelophylax lessonae. The sequence goes on from NC_138770.1 coordinate 374,643,980, forward strand.
TATTGTTCGGTCGGTGGATTTCAAAACTGTTCCTTTGATTTTTTGGCTCTGAAAAGTTAAAAACGATTTTCTATTTGTGCCCATTAACTTGAAAAAAAAACGAATGATCGGATCAAATGACAGATTTTTGAACGATCTTTCGGCTAGTGTATGGCCAGCATTACTCTAGCAAAACTAACATTTACAAAGAAATTACTTTGTTATGTTTGTAAACAAAGCAGATGGGTAATTCCTTCATCTATACAAAATCTTTGTCCTAGACAGGGTTCTGATATATATGGTTAAGGGATAACACAATGTAGAAAAAAAAAAACATGACGTCCCCCCAACCCAGACCTTTATCTGAGCATGCAAGGCCACTATGCTGGTATGTACTGATATGGAACTTGGGGGGAACTGGTATGGAACTTGGGTGCACCCCATGCCATTTTCATGCCCCCCCTAAAAATCCATACTAGACCAGACGTTTTTTTTTTCTTTTTTTACAATATCCTCAAACCCTTGTTTGAATTTAACTGTCAGCTGGGAATCCACCAGTGGGGATATTTCACTGGTTGTTAGGATGCTGGTGGCCACTGACTCCCTAACAACTAGCCTGAGTAGGATGCTGTCACACTTAGCAGCAGCAATAATGGTTTACTTCCTACTGAAGCCAGATATTTGGCTCACTCTAGAACCCATTTAGTTGGGCCATTCACAAACCTTCAAATAAGGAAAAGTCTTTCTGAACATGAGTTTGGACCAAATAGGTAGATCTTTCCTAATGCAATCAAGTGAAAAAACATATTCCTGTATATCTATTTCATCTGCACAATCCTGGATACTCAAAATGAACAGGAATTTGCTTTTAATGTGACTAGAAAACTTAGTTAGTTACATAATTTATTTTGTCAAGATTTTAAACATCTTTGGTAAATCAGCCTTATCTGTGTGCTCAGCATAGCCAAACTAGAAATATTACATATAGCAGATTTGTGCTGTAAATAAGAATTTTGAAATTCCATCTTCGATTATCAGATACATGCCGAAGTCTAAAAAATCTCAGTGGACTATACAAAAATTATTTTGACAATAAAATAATTATTATGCCAAATAAAACCATGGGCTTTAAAAGTTTTGAAAATAAGGAAAGCAATGTTTAAATTAATTTAGTGAACTAAGTAAATTAAGTCACATTTGCTTCTTTCACACGGAGCGGACCATATTGCGATCCGCTCCGGCACTTTTTTTTTTCACGGACACGGATGACACTTGTGTCATCCGCTCCGTATGTCCGCATATCATCCCATCCGTTTGCGGATGATATACGGACATAATGTATGTCTATGGGGATTGCGGATGTCAGCGAATGACACCGCTGACCTCCGATTTTGCATCCTTTCCGTTTTTTAAGCGGAAGAAAAATAGGGTTCTGCTCCGTTCCAAAACACGGAACAGAACTGAAAGGACGCAAATCAGATGTCAGCGGATGGTCATCCGCTGACATCCGCAATCCCATTGCCATGCATTATGTCCGTATATCACCCGCAAACGGATGGGGTGATATACGGACATACGGAACACCCGTGTGAAAGGGGCCTTAAGGTTCAGTGTTTATTAGTTATATTTTGGCATTAAGCCCTACACTTCTAGACTAGTGATTAAGGATATTAGCGCAGGTGGAGACATGTTTATATGATCTTGTGCTCTACATGAGTTCCTCGACATAACATGTGGTAAAAGGTGTGTTTAAAGGTAAATATGTAAAGAACTATGCTATTATCTGTTCAGTAAGCTTACCTCTAAAGCTGACCATAGGCATTTTTCATATAAGTCAACAAAGATCCAACAAATATTAGAACAGCACAAGAAATTACCAGAAATGGCTGAAAAAAAAAAACAGACAGATATCTGGCAAAGTGATTTTCTAAGCTGTTAGAAAATTTTTATCTGCAGACTGTAGAGAGGTTACTTTGAGCTTTTAACCAGCACATATGATTGTATATGTTAATCCTGTGCATGAGCTTTTATGTACACCAATGGAAATTGCAGCCGGTACATTTTGTTTTATTTACGGCAGATTTCACATTTATCTAGGCTAGTGATGGTGAACCTTGGCACCCCAGATGTTTTGGAACTACATTTCCTATGATGCTCATGCACTCTGAAGTTTATTTGAGCATCATGGGAAATGTAGTTCCAAAACATCTGGGGTGCCATGGTTCGCCATCACTGATCTAGGCAATATTAAGTAGGCTGTGGTATGTGTATGGACTGATGTCATAAAGATAATTGCTGTAATTGGTTTATTTTTGACATACTTGTCAAAAACTGTATAAAAATTAACAAAAGATTCAACTGTTTATGACCTGTGTAAAGCTGGTCATAGATGACTAGAATTCAGAATGGAAATTCTTAAGACATGTTTTTCGTATAAACATTTTCAGAACATTCTCAGAACTTTTGAATGTCTTTCGAAAGATTTTGTTTGCTTTTAACAATTGATTTTGTAACAAATGGACTTTACCAAAGGAAAACCACATGCACTGTTAGAAATATTATGTTTGAGAAAAAAAAATCCATCCTGCTCCTTGAATTTTCTCACCACTGTGGCCAAAAACGAATGTCAATTTGACCCACTAATGATCAGAAAAACAAACAAACTTTTTTAGAGTACACTTTTCTTAGGAAATTTCACTTGAAATTCTGCCCATCTATGGCCAGCTCAAGGCTTGGCAAAGGCAGACAAAGTCTGCAAATTTCTATAGGTAGCTTTGGAATATTGGCAGTTACATATTGACTCCTGCAATAATCACTTATGTTACACATATTTCTGTTACTGTCTGAACATCGCAAAAATCACACAGTAGCAGTGAGTCATAAGTCTACAAGGAGTAATGTTGCTGATAGCAGAAACTGTAAAATGCTAAATAGCAAAAATAACATGCTAGCCCTGTATGAATGTGTATGGGTGTCCAAGTATAAGAAAAAAATGTTTTTAAACTGGCCATACTCATACAGATCAGAATATTAAACATCTCCTTTGTTTTTAGAATGGTTAGTTACATTTTGGTCCTACATCCACAAACCCACATCTATATTATCCAGATATTCAGGACCCCTTAATGCCATAGAATTTGTTGCAAAGTGACTACTTGCTTCAACATCAATAAGTGATCTGGAAGAATATTTTTTTAAATTGAACTCTAGGTAGTTACCTACGATATAGACACAATTGAAAAACATGTACCTACTGGTAGTTTATTAGCCAGAGCATTTGTATTTCCAGTCTTGAAATCTGCCAGATGGAACAGAAAGAACCTCTACCTTGACTGCAAGGATAACACAGCATTTTTTTTTTATTAAGAATACACCCCCTGCCTGCTTATTGGTCAAAGAAGAAGCAACAGCACATTAATGAGGTTATCCCTCTGGCCTCTGCTCACTTCACTCAGCTCCTGTCAGCATGTTTCCCTTCACCACATGTGCATGCATCAGAGCTGAGGCTGGCTTTCAGTTCTGCCTTTCCCTCACATAAACTAAATGCTGCTTTACAGGGATTTACAGGATGATATCACAACAAAATTATATTCATTGTTTTGTTTTTTTGCATGTAGTTCAGTTTAAAATACTTGCCTCCATTCCCAAGATCCACCTCTCGAAATGCCCACATTTATTGCCTGCACTACTCTTTTCAGAGTACTTAGTGATTACAACACAATAGTTTATTTTTCTGGGCTTTTATCTGCTATTTTATGTTTTTTTTTTTAATTGGTGACGGGGTCTCATTGTATGTCATTATGATGACATAAAACATGTGTGGTATTCTCATTATTTTTTATCAGGATGCATTGTTTTCTAATATTTATGATTGAAATGATGATTGATTATACCAACTCAGTATGTTGTCACATGTTAAATGATTGATGTTAGAGGCAGGGGAGTTGATTTCCTAAAACTAGAGAGTGCAAAATCTGGTGCAGCTGTGCATGGTAGCCAATCAACTTTTAACTTAAGATTGTTCAATTAAGCTTAAAAAAAAAAAACTGGAAGCTGATTGGTTTCTATGCAGAGCTGCACCAAAGCAACAAATTTTTCACTCTCCAGGAAATCAACAACATCTTGTTATAATTCTTTAAAATAAACCTACGACTGCGTACACACTAATAAAATCTTGTTAACCTCCCTGGCGGTATGATTCTGTCAGGAATTCTGTACCAAAAGCGGTACAATTCTTTTCATGGAAATTTGGCGTTATGTATTATAGGCCTACAATTCTTAGTAATTACTGACTTAAACCTGACCAAAACAAGTCTCTAGTAGACATCCCAGATATGATAAATTTGAAACACAAACAAGTGAATTATAATCGAATCAATAATATTATTTTATTATTTAATATATAATATATATAATACAATTATATTATTGATTAGATTATAATTTATGCGTTATATATTATATATATATGTGTGTGTGTGTATATATATATATATATATATATATATATATATATATGTGTGTGTATATATATATATATATATATATATATATATATATAACGCATGAATTATAATCGAATCAATAATATAATTTTATATATATATATATATATATATGTGTGTGTGTGTATATAGGTATATATATACGCATATATATATATATATATATATATATATATATATACACATATATATATATATATATATATATATATATATATATATATATATGCATATATAAAATATATAATGTGTTATGTGTTTTGTGCAACGTTTTTTTTTGTTTTTTTTTTGAATTTCCCTCCCTAGTTCCGCTCCCATGCAGCATTGCTGCTGCAGGGAACGGAACTAGGAAGTCCTCCTACCGACAGTCGAGCGGCGGAGATCTCACTGGCGGTCACAGCAATGAGAGCTCATCGCTGGATCGCCAGGATAAGGTAAGAGACACTCCGCTGCGCTGTCTGCATAGCTCTGCCATTCACCCCGAGCGTGACTCGGGGATACCGCTAATAGCAGAAAATTCCTACCCCGAGTCACGCTTGGGGATACCGCTAAGGCGGTTACATTTTGTTCGTTTTAAGAATTTTCTTTACTTCTCTAATTATAAATGGAGTCAAATCAACATTTTTTTTTACTGCAATAATGAGAAAATTTGAAGGAGCAGGATGGATTTTTTTTTCAATTAAACAAATTTCTAACAGTGCATGTGGTTTTCATTTAAAGTGCTACTAAACTCACAACAGTAAAATCAGCCTGAATATGCAGTAAAGCATGCTTGTTATACTCAACGTGGAACCTAAGGGGTTAATTATCTGCATTGTGTAAAAAGGCTATTTAATCCTGTATGCACAGATCCTCCTCTTCTTCCACAGACTCCAGAACATGTTCAGAAAAGAAAGAGCCTTTGGAGTCAAGTATGAAAACTTCTTCTACAAGCTTAATCAGAAACTGATAGAAGTCACAAGGCTGCTACATACTGCTGATGAGAAAATATATTTTGCAGTTTATATTTACTAAAATAATTGCATGTTCTGTGTACTCTGGGAGACCAGATATTGTGATTCCAGGGTCCTGGGTTTAGTAACACTTTAAGAAAGTCTGTTCATCCCAGATTCAAATGTTAAAACAATCTAAATTTTGAACTACTTTTGAACGACACTTGTCAAGTCATTAAAAATCTATTAGTATATACAGTGGGGATCGAAAGTTTGGGCACCCCAGGTAAAAATTTGTATTAATGTGCATAAAGAAGCCAAGTAAAGATGGAAAATTCTCCAAAAGGCATCAAATTACAGATTAGACATTCTTATAATATGTCAACAAAAGTTAGATTTTATTTCCATCAATGACACTTTCAAAATAACAGAAAACAAAAAAACGCCGTCTGCAAAAGTTTGGGCGCCCTGCAGAGTTAATATCTTGTACTGCCCCCTTTGGCAAGTATCACAGATTGTAAATGCTTTTGTTCGAGGTATCTTTGCCCATTCTTCCTTACAAAAGTCTTCCAGTTCTTTGAAATTTCTGGGCTGTCTGTCACGCACTGCTCTTTTAAGGTCTATTCATAGATTTTCAATTATGTTGAGGTCAGGAGATTGTGAAGGCCATGGCAAAACCTTCAGTTTACACCTCTTGATGTAATCCCCTGTGGATTTCAAGGTGTGTTTAGGATCATTATCCATTTGTAAAAGCCATCCTCTCTTTAACTTCAGCTTTTTCACAGATGGCATCAAGTTACCATCCAAAATTTGCTGAAATTTTTTTGAATCCATTTTTCCTTCTACTCGTGAGATGTTCCCTGTGCCACTGGCTGCAATACAACCCCAAAGCATGATTGATCCACCCCCATGCTTAACAGTTGGACAGAGGTTCTTTTCATTAAATTCTGTGCCCCTTCTTCTCCAAACGTACCTTTGCTCATTCCAGCCAAAAAGTTCCATTCTTCTTATAGCCTTCTCCAGCTTTTTTTTATTTTCAGTTTCAGTTTTCTAGACAACCGCTTAGAAGATCCCATGGTGCTGATTGTTGGGGCAAGGTCAGATGAGTCTGGGCATTTAAAACCCTTGAGAATGACATCACCTGGTCTTCCCAGACGATGATTGAGAACAATCCATGACACTGGCAGGTCTCAGCCTTGCAAAGGGGGCAGTGCATGCTATAAATTCTGCAGGGTGCCCAAACTTTTGCAGACGCCATTTCTTGGTTTTCTGTAATTTTGAAAGTGTCAATGATGGAAATAAAATCTAACTTTTGTTGACATATTATAAGAATGTCTAATCTGTAATTTGATGCCTTTGGGAGATTTTTTCATATTTCCTTGGCTTCTTTATGCACATTAATACAAATTTTTACCTGGGGTGCCCAAACTTTCGATCCCCACTGTAGACAGCCTAACTTCTTGATAGCAATATTTTGAGGTTTTCTGAGTTGTCTTTTAGGGGAGCCAAAAAGCAGCCATTTTAGGTTAAAAGAGAAAAAAAAGTCTTTCAGTGCTTAATAAAAAATAATTGCATTTAAAATGATTATGAAATAAAAACAAATATATTAGCATAGCTTTCACACCTTAGGTAATTAACTCTTACTCAGCTAATACAAGTGTAACTGGCAATACCCATGCATGGCTATGCTGGCATGGCCTAGCATGTTGCAAAGCAAACCAATTTAACTGCATAGCGATTACTCACTGTTCCATTTTTAACAAGAAATAGGAATGCTGCCTTTACTGAATACACAGAATGTGCAAAGAGGGAGTACCTGTTGTGGATATTGAATGATAATCAGTCCCTATAGTCACCTACTGTTTTGAGGATGTGCAGATGTTGTAGTAGAGTTATAGTTGCCTGTTGAATAATGAAGTCTAATTTCAAGGATGACAAGATATTATAGTTTCCAACAGTATTTGCCCATCTATGGCCAATCACTTTATCATATTCATTGAAGCATAACATATGTAAATAGTGATTGTGATTCTTTCATTTCTGTTTGAGCCTATTATGCCATGTTCACTTTTCTGTGAGGCATTTCCCCTGTTTCTTTCAGTTCTGCTGTTTTACAAAGGAATGTATATTTATTGCTGCTAAGATCTCCATCAACAGCAGGATTAATTGTTGGTCAAGCACTGAGTGAAATATGTGTACCACAATGTCTTATTGTTTTCTTTCACATTCCAAAATTTAGACAAAAGTAACCTTCTTTGAAATAGTTTTCTTTGTTGTTTGCACACATCATCTGCTTTGAAATAATTTTACACAGACGAGTGAAATGATTTGTATTCTTTGGGGCTTGATACTTACAAATTGTAAATTATATTTCGCTAAAGAAAATACATGACTCCTTTGTTTATTTTCAGAATTTTTTTTTTTTTTTTTTTTTTTATGGCAGCGAACAGAAACTTGATAGCAAATATAGCTGTGTTAAATAACACATTCTGACATGTGTTAATAGACAACCACTAAAATGACATTAAAATTACTTGTACATACAGAATCCAACATAATACAGAAGGACTGTAATATAGTAGAGTAGGAATAAAAATGAAAAATGTTTCAGATTGCATGTTAGAGGTCTCATATTAATAGAATGTCCTTATGTCTTTGTGCTGGATAACAATGTGGAGATACATAGAGGTATATAGATTTAATGTCACCTTTGTAGAAGTTAGTGGGAGGCTGTCAGTCACTGATTTACTGCTTAAGTCGGAAAGAGCTTTAGAACAAAGCCCTGAGGGCTGTCATGAGGTTTTCTTTATTGTCAAGGTGTCAGCTCAAAGCACTGGGCAGACACAAAGTTAAACTATAAAATGTACTAGTGGGTGTTTGAAATGGAAAGACAAATTGATAGACACGGGCACCAAATTTTGGAATGATTCAAAAAATTCTGGTTCAATTGTATGATAATCTGACTGTGTATAGGCCAACTGCCTAAGCGTTAACTTGACAGAAAATAAAGTTTAGTGTATTGCTCTTGATAGTAATTAAAAATCAGTAGACTTCCTCCAAGGGTACTCATGCCATTCTCTGGTGATCTTTTTTGACACACACTAGAAAGTTAAAAAAAAAAATAGGGCTAGATTCACACTGCTGCTATCGGATTTTGATCTGACTTTCAGTGTGAATATGTAGTGTGACTCGGATACAACTTGGATAATACTTTGATGCAACTTTGAAGTGGTTTGGATATTCTATGTGGCCCAAATTATGCTGGAATCACACCAAAGTAATACAGGAACCTTTTACAAAACCTCAATGTGCTGAGTTGCATTGATTGCATTGGATTGCAGGAATGGAGATACAGTTGTTCCAAAAACTTGCATAACTATAGAGCATTGCTAATATACAGTATGTACTATTTTGAAAAAAAAAACATGAATGTGAGCAGGCTAAACACATTTCTTTTATTTCTTTTTTTTATCATTTAGAGTCGGTTCACACTGGGGCGACACGACTCCTTACTACTTCGGGAGGCGACTTGTCAGTCCCGTGCACCACGACTTCGGAACGACTTGCAGGGACTTCACATAATGGAAGTCTATGCAAGTCGCTCCGAGGTCGCCCCGAAATAGTACAGGACCCTTGTGTCGCTCCTATTAGAACGGGTCCTGTAGTGGTCAATGGACCGCAAGGGAGCGCGACAAGTCGCCTGACAAGTCGCGCTAATGTGAACCGACTCTAAAATGTTTATTGAAATATAGAGAATGTTTGCAAAAAAACACAATCAAAAAGAAGTGAATTGTTACAACTTAAATTGACCATCAGTATAATGTAAGGCGTTGGACCAACAATGTCCATTGAATAAGGAAGGTCTAACGCTAGTCACAATATCATTATCATACAACTAATATAAAACTAATTTAGTATGCTTGAAAACAAAATTTAGTTAATAACATAAAGAATGTCATATATAGTGTAGCTTAAAGCAATTGTCATTACAGTCACACTAAGTGTTTATTAAGAAGAAGGATAGGTAATTTCAGAGCAATAGAGATAGGTAGGAGCAAGCAAGATGGGGACAGAAGAAGAAAGTAGTAGAATATATAAGGATAGTGCAGAAGGGAGTGAAAGCAGTTTCATTTTTATGCTTGAGAGTACCATAAATTTGTTATTACTTATTGTCTTAGTAAGCATTCAAAAATAAACCTCTCAGTGAAAGTATTACAGGACACAATAGTGTATACAATATACAGATCAATCAATTTTTAGGTCTGAGAGGTATCTATTTTAGCAAATTCCTGAGAGAACTTAGAGATAGACCATATGGACCAGGTCTTGTGGAATTGTTTAAAAAAATAAAAAATAAGAGAAGTTGCAAATATAGGCTCAAACAAAGGTATAGAAAAATGAAAATTGTACTTTATTGATAACAGTAAAAAATAGTCATAATTGCAAAAGTGTGTGTAAATCAAATCAACAAAAAAGAATATGGAGTAAGATGCTCATGGGCCCATGAGCTATACATCAACAAGAAGTGTCCTGACTCATGTATACATAACATATGATGTGTACACTGCTAAAAATTTCGAAGGGACATCTCTTGAGTAAGACAGAGAGTTTAGAGCTTTTATCAGAGGGTCAGTCAATATGCTCTCAAAAGTCTTTTATTAAATAGATGTGAACCCATCTGGACCCAGACTTTTGCCAGGTTTTAGTTCGGCGATGGCGTGTTGAATTTCTGTGTTTTCTTTAGGTCTCTCCAGAGATTTGATGTCAAGGTTTCCTAGATTAGGGAGGTTACTCGTAATTAAATAATCACAGATAATTTGCCGTCTGTTTTCTGAAAGTCCTTTTGGTTTATGTTGTTGTGGAAGATTATATAGTTTAGTGTAGTAGTCATTGAAATGGCTAGCAATTTTCTCTGTAGTCATACCTAATGTCCCTTCTTTATTTTTGATGTTACGAGTTATAATGGGGTCCTTTGGGGGTCTGGCTAGAAATCTACCTGTTTTCCCCTGATTCATAGTAGACTTTCTTTCTGAAAAATAAAAAATGTTTAGCTTTAGACTCTAGTAATTGTTGTAAGGACTTCCTGGCCTCTAATAAGTCTTGTGCTGATTGTAAAGTCAGGGAATGTTTATGAAGAGACTCTATGTACTTTTTCTTTTTCTCTTTTACAATGGGCACCTATTTTAATCAATTCCCCTCTGATGGAGCATTTGTGGGCTACCCAGACCATCAAAGGGTCCATATCTGGGGCCTCACTGCATCTGAAAAACTCTACAGGTAGTTCAGAAATTTTTGGTAGTAAAGTGGAGTCTGTCGGTAGGGAAGAGTTCAATCTCCAGGAGTGGGACTTCGAAGTGGGGGTTGATAAATTGACCGAACTGACCGTCAATAAGGTAGGAGCTTGGTTTGACAGTGACTGAATTCCTATATGCGCGTCCGTAATTGCGAGTAAGTTTCTCCAGGTAATGAAGAGATAGTCGATGTGTGAGTACCTATCGTGTGGGGTAGAGTAGAACGTATAATTCTTACCCTCTGGATTTAAGAGACGCCATGAGTCTACTAAATGTAGGGAGTGTAGTCATTTGAGGATTTTAAATGAGATGCATGTTTTCCAGGAGGGCGTATCCACTGTGGGGGGTTAATGAAATATTGAAATCACCCCCCAGTATTACACATCCTGACGTGAAACCCTCCAAGACCCTTACCATTCATTTACAGAATTTTAAATATGAGGTGTCCAGGAAAAAAATTTTGCTAGAGTGATGGGAATTCCATGATAGATTCCTTTAAGGAACACATATCACATAAGTTCCTACAGGAGGGTGGAGTGTTTTTATGGAATGTTCAGCCCCTTCACATTATGAGAGATTACAGTGGGGTGATGCCACAGCGAGGAGTATGCCATTGGAGAGGTACAGTCAGCATGCTGAGGATATCAACCCTGAAAATAGAACTGCAACAGCCTGTTAGTTACTGTATATACTGCAATAGGTTCACTATAAAAGAAGAAAAGTAATTAAGAAAAAGATGGGAAAGGGTATAGAATTTAATTGGGAAGAAGGGAAAGAGAGAAGCAGGTATAACACCTTAGAATAAACTATCTCAAGACCTTTAATAAGTGTACAGTACCTGGGTGTTCAGCAGACACCCTCCCAGGTCACTCTGGGGGGGGGGGGGTGTCGGCTGGAGTGGTTATCACAATATACCAAGTTAGGTGTTAATATAGTAGTGTGAAAAATAGACAGAAGTGTATGGAACACAGCTCTGAATGAGTTGCAATCAAAGAGCTAATAAGTCAACCTTGCATAAACCTCTTATCAGTGAATTAAAGAGCAGATTGAAACTTAAGAAAAAACTTAAGTAGAACCATGGTTAACATGAACTTAAAATAAGTAGAAACCCCAAAAACACATCATATCCACAATAGATAATAAAATTGAAAACTAGGAGAGAACAGAAGCAAAATAACTGATATATAAAGGCTCATCCATAACATTATCATACTTTTAGGCCAGGCCAAGTATTCTCTGTCATGAGTACTAATACCCCTAAGACTTCTAGTGACACCTGGGCAAAGTGTACACAATTCTTGCGGTGCAGCTGCAGCAGTCCTGTCTCTGGAATGACATGAAGGTAGTTATAGATGCACAAAGCCCAATGGGCAAGTCAGAGCCCTCTGAGTGAGAACTGATGACCCTGAGTCCCAACACAGTGGTGCTCCCAAGGAAAAGAGAGGGATATTAACCCTCCTCTTATGTTAGCTTTCTGTTACTATCCATGATGTTAACGGGTCGGTTTTGACCGTGTCTTAAATCAGCCATAAAATACCCTCTGAACAATTATTTATCATCCAATTTGTTTCTTACCTCTTGGTTACCTTGTTAGGCTTCTTTATCCTTGAAAAGATTTGTTTTAATATTTTTGGTGTGACCCCTTAGACCTTTCTTTTGATAGCATACCTCTCATTTTCAAATTTAAAAAATGGTAAAATAAAGTCAGCAACTCTGAAATGTATTGGTCCTATGTTTCTTCACTTTATTTAGAGAAGCAGACAAGCAGGAAAAGAGATAGGCCCCTCCCTAACTACAGCTCACAGGGTTGAGAGGTGATTGGCTGTCAGTGTTACTAAGCAGAGAGAGTGTTTATGATTTCAGTTTTGGCACTTATTAGTGTCCTAAAATCCTATATTATAACTGGGTCAGAATTGACCCTAACACCATAAACGTCTTAATTTTCACCACAGTATTTTATAATTTAGTGAAAAGGATTCTTTTTCTATTACATTGTTTAAATAGAGGTTCCTGACAAAGTAAAAAAATCTTGATGCAATAAACAAATTTATGTGATACTTATAGACATTCAAAACCTGAAAAGGGGGGGGGGGCGGAGCCAGCTAGCGAGGCAGATGGCAGCGCGATCTTACAGCTCCTTGCTAAGCAGATTGTTCAGAGCAATCACAACGGAGAGGGTCACTCCAAAACAGCTCAACTACATACCTGACAACCCCGGGCACCATCGGAGCATGCCGCCCAAATGAAAAGATCGATGCAAGCCTGGTAAGATGATTGACTTCTTTTCCCCCAACGCTAGGCCGCGCAGCCAAGATGGCGCCGGCCCGCCACACTCCTCTCACAGACAGTCACATCTGCCACACCAGGCTGATCCGCACCAGAAGGAACATTTCCTGGGCACCCAAGCGGACCCCACAAGCCTCTCCATACAGTCCGCTGCGGACTCGCAACCTTCCAGCCCGGCCAAGTTCAAACAAAAGACTTTCCATGACAGGCCGCCCTCTAACCCTGGCATCACAGTAGATGATACCCTGGAGTTTCAGGACTCCATTGCAGCCATCCCTGCGGTGGATTATCCCGTGATGGCATCCATGTTTAAGGAGATGATGCTGTCTCTAAGGTCTGCAATTCACTCAGATATGCTGCAACTAGTGTCACAATGTAATTCAGCGATCACTGCGGTTACTGATAGAGTCTCCACTATTGAGAACAAAATGGGAGAATTTGCAGACACTTTCAATAGCATGATGGACGCTCATAATGACCATGACGATGAGCTGGAGTGGCTGAAATCAAAAGTGGCAGACCATGAGGATTGCTCCAGGAGAAACAATGTAAAAATCAGGGGGATCCATGAAACTGTTAAACCTTCTGACCTGGCAGCGTTCCTCACCTCCCTAATGCAGAAAATCCTTCCCAACGCAGCTCTGGGGGATCTGGCCATTGACAGGATCCATAGACTTCCGAAGCCTAAACATATCCCCGCTGCATATCCAAGGGATGCCATTGCAAGAATTCACTTTTACACCGTGAAAGAACAACTGATGGCGAAAGTGAGAAAAGCTGTGGATCTCCCAACTAGTATACAAGGCCTGTCCTTCTATGCAGATTTATCTGTCCACACTATGAACCGCAGGAGAAACCTTGTGACTATTACTAAACCTCTCAGGAACCATCACATCCAATACCGCTGGAATTACCCTGCCACCCTCATTGTCACAAGAGGAGACAAGGAATTCAAGATCTCTACCCTTAAACGTGGTATTGAGCTCTTGCGCCAGTGGGGGATTTTGGATGCTGACACCCCTCCTGGGGATCATTCTCCTGACCGGGTTCCGGCAATTTCTTCACCAAGATAAGATGCCGGGCTGCCAGGGCCCTTCAAGCTATATATCAGTTGACCCTCTGATGAGCTGACTGCTTGATCTACATACTCCGAAAGTTCTGTTCGGCTACGAATGGTGTTTTGTTCTTTCCCTTACCAGTTTCCCCATATCAGCAGTTATATAACTGCTCAGATTTCCACTTGGTTATCGTCTATTTTAAAAAAAAAAGTTAGGCGCAGTTACAGTTTCTGCGCCCAGTGCCATATCCATATTGTTTTGCTTAGTGTACTTGGCATCTGCAGCGGTACCTACTTGATTGTTACAACTGTTATTTTTACACTGTTTTTTTTCTCCTTTGTTTTCTTGTTTTCTCTTTTTCCACGTTACCTGTGACATATAGCAATGAGTGCCTTACCAGTCGTTACCTTTCCAGTACCAACCAATTGCTTCTCATCACACACGGATTCCTCCAGTCGGTCAATACTTTGCACTGTCCCGGACTCTGTGATTTGGGGTAAGGTCTTGTGTATCTTTCTTTTTAATCTCCCTCGGAGGTGACATAGACCCTGCATTTAGGTTCCTGACAGCACCCCTCCATTATACGATTTCACCATGGCCTTCAAACTGACCTCCCTGAATGTACATGGATTGAACAGCCCTGGTAAATGTCATATGTTATGGAGGGAAATTAAGTCCCAAGGATGTGATATTATGCTCATCCAAGAGACCCACTTCTGTGCTGAAGCTCCTCCCAGGCTTACCAGCAAACAGTTTCCTCATGCTTACTTTGCTAATGGCCCCAAAAAAAAGGGGGGAGTGGCAATTCTCATAAAGGACTCTGTGACCTATAAGTATCTCTCCCATCTTTCGCATCCAGACGGCTGTTTTATCCTTCTGCATTGTGAAATTAATAATGTTGCCTACTCCATCCTTATAGTGTATGCCCCAAATGTGAAGCAGATCACATATTTGAGAAAACTTTTAAAGCGTCTTAAATCGGATATAAAGGGCGACGTGATCTTTGGGGGGGGAAACATGAACATGGTCGCAAATCTGTGCCAGGACGTTTCTGGGAATGCCCAGACGTGCCCCCGCAGGTCAGACCTTGCAGGCTTCCTGTCGTCCTCGGGATTGCAGGATGTCTGAAGTTGTTACCATTCTCCAGAGAAGGACTATTCTTTTTTTTCGAAGGTGCACTGCTCTTATTCACGCATAGACATGTTCTTCACGGACAAATTCTTACTGCAAAAAATTGTGAACTCTTCTATAGGCCAAATTATGTGGTCAGACCACGCTCCTGTTTCCATAACTGTCGGCCCTCGGGCATTTACCACAAGGGCCAATAGATGGAAAAATGATACCAATATTTTTTGTGATCCGGGGACTTCCTCTGAGGTCCGTGTGGCCCTGGAGGAATTCTTCAAGTTTAATGACAACGGGGATATGTGTCCATTCACTATCTGGAATGCCCATAAGGCGTTTATGCGGGGGTGTTCTAATGTCTAAGAGCGCCTCTATACAGAAGCAAAGGAGGCAGCGAATGGAGGATCTATTGGGCCTGATCCAAAACCTAGAACAGATTAATAAATGCAACCCACTCCCTGACGTTAGTAACCAATTATCGCAGGCTCAAAATGATTTACGTTCCCTCTTGATTGGACAACATCAGGCCCGTGTTCGTAGGCTTAAGGCAAATTTTTATGCACATGGCAACAAAGCCGGTAAACTATTGGCTAACCAATTGAAGGACACTCATGCCCGTCATCGTATCTCTAAACTGACACATCATTCTACCGGACTGACCTTGACGAATCCTAAAGACATTGCCGATGCCTTCAGCCACTACTATGGCTCGCTTTATAACTTGAAGGATGACCAGTCCACGCTCCAACCATCCCCTGAAGTCATTGACAGCTTTTTGGATTCGGTCTCCCTACCCACATTACAACCGTCAGAAGTGTCGGAATTGAATCTCCCAATCACCAACTCTGAAATTATTAAGGCAATCCAATCCTTACCCCTAAACAAGGCCCCGGGCCCCGACGGGTTCTCTTCGGAGTATTACAAACAATACCTACACCTTCTAGCCCCCAGACTATGGGGGGTGTTCCGCAAAGCTGCCTCCTCTGCTTCCTTTCCTCCAGAGATGCTGGAGGCTACAGTTGTTACATTGCACAAGCCGGGGAAACCCCCGGATTGTGTGAAGAACTTCATGCCCATATCTTTGCTCAATGTGGATCTGAAGGTCTACGCGAAAATACTGGCTACCCGCATCTCTAAATTTTTACCTAGCCTCATTCAGCAGGACCAGGTGGGGTTCATCACGGGCCGCCAGACAACTGATGACACAAGAAGGATGCTGAATCTCATCCACCATGCAGAGTCCACTCATACCCCTACAGTGTTCCTGTCTCTTGATGCCGAAAAGGACTTTGACAGGATACACTGGGGATATCTGCAAAAAGTCCTACAACGCTTTGGCATGGTGGGTGAGATACTGGATGATGTGTTGGCCTTGTACACGGCTCCTTCGGCATATGTTTATACAGAGGGTCTGTTCTCCACAAAATTTGCCATAACAAATGGTACCCGCCAAGGGTGCCCACTCTCACATTTGGTGTTTGTTCTCTTGATGGAACCCTTTGCGGAGCGGATCAGAACCCATCCGGGAACCCGGGGCATAGACATTAAAGGTTTCTCTAACAAGATATCGTTGTTTGCAGACGATGTTATCTTGTCCCTGACATCTCCCTTATCCTCATTACCAGCGGCCCAGGAGGTTCTCAGGGAATTTAGCTCTGTCTCATACTACAAGGTTAACGAGACCAAATCGAACATGTTGGGTATTGCAATGTCGGCCGATCTCACGCAGACTATTCAGGGTATAGTTCCATTTCAGTGGGGAAGGGGACATATCGATTATCTAGGTATCAGGCTCACTAAGAAGACTGGAGACCTTTTCAAAGCCAATTTTACTCCATTCCTTGACACCCTCACGCACAAACTGACTAGACTTGGCAAATACTATCTCTCATGGTCGGGAAGGAATGCAGCATTTAAAATGCTGACGTTTCCAAAACTTTTGTACTTATTTAGGGCTCTCCCCATTAAGATCCCCTTATCGTTTTACCGCACGTTCTAATCTTTGGTATCCAAATTCATATGGGACGGGAAGAAGCCCCGATGCCTCCATAAATATTTGGTCAAACATCCCAGTGTAGGGGGTATGGATATCCCTGATGTACGGGATTACCATATGGCTGCTATTCTCACCCAGTCCCTCTATTGGCTGCATCCTACTCAGTCACCTAGTTGGAGACGGATTGAGCAGTCGGAGGTGCTACAGGGCTCTCTTGCTGATCTCGTACTCAGTATCCCCCTTTCCAAGTGCAGTTTCCATGCGGAACATCCCACCATCTCAGCTACAGTACAGGCGTGGCAATATTTTTACGCACATGGCACCACGCAAGCCGGGAAGGTGGATGTTCCTGTGCCTCTGACTGCTCTCTCCTTCCTCTCCCCAAACTTGACTATGGCACATTGGTCCTCTTTTGGGCTTAAAGTAGTTCAGGACATCATACAAGGCCCCCAAGGTTTCTCCTTCTCCACATGGTGTGACAAATTTCCGACCTGTGCAAGGAATATCTTACATTTCTCCGAGTATCTCACCTTACCTCTTCCATGAAATCAACACACATTCCTTTCCCGGAGCAGATTTATACTCTATGCTTTGGAGATAACACAAGGTCGAAAGGTATAGGCAAATTCTACACCTCCCTACATGACAAGAAAGCCTTTCAGAAAAATACCTATCACATGAAGTGGGAGGGCGACGTTGGACAGGTTTTCACGGAGGATCAATGGTTGAGAGCCTATAAACATACACTCACGCATACCAAGGCTTTCACATTTGACTGCTGAGGACCATTGACAGTATGCGATTGATGAAGTATGCCAAGCAACACCGGATAGTATGTGATAGAATGTGTCACTGACATCTTTGAAGAACAACAGTATAGTGTGAAAACTCTAACTTTGCATGGGCATTCCTTTCTTTTGAAAATAAAGAGTAATGGCCAGGGATTTTGTGGGAATCCCAATGGGAAGGGGTTGGACACAATATAGTGGCAGCTTTGGGCTATAGCAGTGGGTTGTTGTCTAATCCAAGAAGAAGCGGGCAGGCAGCTTGAGTAGTTTGACACCAACAACAGGCTAATCAGAAGCCGCTTGCAAGCCCATCATTAGGAATGGAAAGGAAAAGCAAAAAAAACAACACAGGGAATATAACTACACTAATACCTAGTTAAAACATTGAAAAGATTTAAAGTGTACACTGCTTTTAAACCTTTTGTATAAATATAATGTAAGGAACGCATGATTTTGAGACCACATGAATGGAGCTTTAGAATGGTTTTAGAGAATGGCCAACTGAGCAGGTTAATGCATGACTGCTGTCTGTAGTGTGAGAGAAGAAAAGGGAAAGGAATAGGGAAATGGGAAGGCAGTTAGTGAGAAAGCAGAGGGGTTGAGTAATAGATAGGAACAAAATTAGTCTGCATGTGCTGGGGGTTTGTGAGAGCTTATGATATAGGATGATCTTCATGCCAGGCAATTTGTTTTCCCCATTGCTGTTGCAGCACTAAAAGCAAATCCCCCCAGGTGCAGAATAGCTAGTTTATTATGTGGCCATCTTGCCTGTGCATCAGACAACGTCCCCATGAAAGAAAAGTTTCTTACGTCTTGTAAGTTGAAGTGTCATCAATAAATTAATGTTTAAATATGCAGTAGTTCATTAATTTAATAAACATTTCCACAGAGTGCTTTTTTTTTATGCAGCCCTTCCTTTAGTTAAATAACAACTTCCATGCCCATCTTAATCAACTTATGGGAAAAATGGACCTGATATTTTATAGGACACTCTGTTCAAAAGTATATTTACAATTTTGCAGCCACATTGAGATACCACCTACTTTATATTTGTTACATGTCCCCATTAACATAGCATAACATACATAGTTAAAAATAGCTGGTTACCTTTTTAAAGTACTTCCCCTGCTTTGTAGATTTTTTAGGAGGGGCAGTGGAGTAATGTTTAACATAATTAACCCTGTATGTACTGTGTTTGCAGTTCTTCATTATAATATGTAAACCAGTTTTGAACACTGTCTGTCCTTTAAAATGGTTAATAATTTGGAAAATGTTCTCCTGCAATGAATTATCAAATCTTTGAAAATGCACACGTTGTATCCAAGTATCCAAGTAGGTTAAATTCTCAGGAATGTGAAGGTCATTAGGAAAACAGTTAGGTTCTTATTTATTATTATACTTGTACTTCTTTGCCTGACTTTCCTGTAGCCAAGTGCATATTGTCTCCATAAGTAACAATAGTTTGTCCAGTGGCCAGAAACATATACGTGACTAATATCTCCTCATGATTAATTAAATAAGGGATTTTCTGATTGAGCAATGACTCCCATGGGTTTCATACCAAGCAGTAGTGAAGAATAGAACATATAAGGTTATATTCTGTATGTTAATTATTCGTTTGTGAACCTTGGGGCAGTCCCACTAGGTGTTGAAAATGGAACCTCTAGTGGAGCAATCCCAAAAGTTAAGAGTGAAGACACACGTAGTGAAAATTTTACAATCCTGTCATGGGTAAGGTTCCACCTCAAATTAACTTTATATACATTTTTAAAAAAAAGTTGGACAGATTTCTGCGCTAACAATAGTGAAAGGTAAGTATGAAATAACAACAAAAAAATGTGAAAAAGGGGAAGCTGCACACATGGACCTATAGAGCAGTGCTCCCCAAACTTTTTATCGCCACGGACCGGTCAACGTTTGATCATTTTTCTGTGGCCCGCTGAGGGGGGGGGGGGTGCGTCAATGCAGAGTGTCACAGCATTCCCCCATAAATGCATAGTGACCACAGCGTGCCCCCAATCAATGCATAGTGACCACAGCATGCACCCAATCAATTCACAGTGACCACAGCGTGCCCCCAATCAATGCACAGTGCCACAGCATGCCCCCAATCAATGCACAGTGCCACAGCATGCCCCCAATCAATGCACAGTGCCACAGCGTGCCCCCAATCAATGCACAGTGCCACAGCATACCCCCAATCAATGCACAGTGCCACAGCATGCCCCCAATCAATACAGAGTGCCACAGCATGCCCCCAATCAATGCACAGTGCCACAGCATGCCCCCAATCAATGCACAGTGCCACAGCATGCCCCCAATCAATACACAGTGACCAGTACACTTACCTGATTTGCAGCGGCGGCTTCTCCTCAGTCTCCCCGCGTCTCCTAGAGTCTTCCTGCGTCTCCTCGAGTCTTCCCTCCTCTTCCTCCTCCTTGGCCAATGGCATGGGTTCGCCTTTCGTCCAATCAGGAAATGCGTCTCGGACCCGCTTCCTGATTGGCCAGGAGGAGGATCCATGTGACAATAGCGAATATTCATTCGCTATTGTCACACAAATGGGTGGGCTCTGGGCGCACTGCTCTGCGCCCCGGGTCCACCCTTTTCTGAAATTTTTTTCTTCTAAAATGGAAATAATGTAATGTTCTTTAGGCGGACCGGTACCGGTCCGCGGCCCGGGGGTTGGAGAATCAAGAATCCAAAAGAATGCTGTATATATATATGTGTAGTGCTTAACCCATTAATAAATGCATGAAACAAATGTAAAATTAAAAATACTAAATGTTAACAGCATATGATGCTCACAAAATAAAAATGATTGAGTTGTGATTATATTCAATGGCATGCCTGTGTGGGAGCGGGTGCTGTAGGGTGGGAGCCGATGTTCCGTGAAAAAACCATACCCGTGAGAAAACCATACCCTCGTCACTTCCGGTGCACCTACGGAGGGTATGGATTTCTCACAGTAGTGTGTGTAATGTTATACTTGCCGCGATTACATTAAAACAGCTCCTCTGCAACATGAGTCATCTCCGCTCCTATCCCTGTCACTTCCCTCATCTCGGCTAATAAATATAAAAGCGGATCACGGAGCCGAGATCGCTGTCACTTACATTTCATACACCTGCCGCCGCTTTTATATTTATTAGCCGAGATGAGGGAAGTGTCAGGGATAGGAGAGGAGATGCCCCATGTTACAGCCAAGCTGTTTTAATGTAACCGCCGCAAGTATAACATTACACACAGTGCTGTGATAATTTCATTCCCTCCGAGCATGCGTACTTGTGAACTTCTCTGCTCTGCAATGACGTATCCGGGGCTCTGAGCATGCGCACTGCTACGCTGCTCAGCTGTTTCAGACAGGAAGTGATGAGGGTATGGAATTCTAACGAGGTATGGTTTTCTAACGTCACACCGGGTTTACTTTGGGGGCGCAGTATGCTCCCTACAGGGGCACCTCCTGAGGAGCGGAATGTCCTCTAATGGCATATTTGGTGGTATGCATGGGACCCGCTACCTTGGCCTCCATTTTGTCAAGCCCTTTCCATATATGCAGTATAAGAGTGATTGCTAGGAATGTTTCGGTGGTTAAGTGATCATTTTTCATCCTGTTTATCATAATATTGCATGTGTGATACGTTTGCTCAATCTTCTCTCTTGTTGTTTTCATTATGCAGTAATGGCAAATGTTTTTGTTCCTGTATGCTTTACTTGCTTTTGTTTAAAACCAAATAAAAGGATTTTCAAAAAAAAAAAAAAAAGATATGTGGTGATAATAATTAATGAGTCCACTGATAACTGTCCCAATATATATGTGCAAAAATTAGTATAAAAAAATCAGATTCCAGCGTCTGAATGTCACTCTTATTGCTGAAATGCTGTTAGTATAAAAAATTACAATATGTGGATGCTGCTCCGTGTATTGGGTTGAAGAAGTGCACGCTAGGCTTTAATGAAAAGGGCTGCTTACCAAATGCAGATGATCATCCAAATTAATGGATAGATCTCAGCTCACTTAATTAAGTATTGGCAGGATCCACCCAGTCTGATTCACACCAATATAGAGGTAGAGGGCACTCAATAGCGGATATTCAGAGATCATCAAATATACATGGTCACCCAGTTTAAGGGATAGACCTCAGCAGGCTTTTCTAAACACACAGGGGAGTCTGCCAGGTATAACGGTATATGACATATATGTATAGATGTTCAAGGGAGCTCAAATGCCAAAAGACAAAAAGAGGAGCACGAACATATCGTGATACCGTTGACATGAATCCAATTTATTAAAACAAAAATCGCACTCACATGTAAAATTCCATTGTAGGCTTATATTCCCATAAGGATGTACAGAGAAGTAGATGTACAGCGTCCCCATAGACTATCGTAGGCTGGCTCTAGGGGCGTGGTTACGTCATGTCTGACTCCACCTAGGGGCCTTGCAATACCTACTCAAAGACTGCACAGGAGATGGGCAAAGTCTGGAAAAGTTAGGACTGATGACCATAAACATGCAGTTTGTACTGTGGCAATGTATAACCCTTATAGTTTTTTATTTTAACTAGATGCAGATAGCTGATTGTGGGCATTTGTGGCGATTTAGCCTGTAGTTTTTCTGCCTGCGTATCCTTATCTTCTTGCTACAATGCTTCTCCTAGTCCGCTGATTCCTTTCACGTGTAGTTTGGCTTATTTGCTCACCTATGAGCATCACCCTTTATTCTGTGGGTGTCTATCTCCTTTCGCTTCCATCACTTCCTGGCCCGCCACCCAGTTTGCTTCCCTATATACATTATACACATGCCCAGTGCAGCCTGTGTTGCCTGAGCAACTCCAAGGTTCTTTGAGCTCCGGTCTCCTTACCATTACATTTATTCTGTGTCTGACTTCCCATGTACTGACCCTGGCTTCATCTACTATCTGTGCTTTCTTGCCACCAGCCCTGACCTTGTCTTGTTTCCTGGATTTTCTTCTGTTTCCTGCCATCGTACTCTTCACACGCTAGTGGTCCCCACATCCTCAGCTGGCATACCTGGGGGCCTCAACCTGTTTCCAGTTTTCTTCAAGTCCATCCCTGGTGAAGAAGCAGAATGGTGCTTAGACTCTGTTCCCTGAGGAATGTCCAGTTGGTGTTCTACATGGGCTCACTATCATAGACACCTCACTCTTGGCTCAGGCCGTAAGCTCATTTGAGACACCCCAGCCTCTTCTGGAAAAATGTCAATGTTTGGTGCAGAGAGTTGGCATCCAGCACACTATCAAGAGTGGATCATGCAGTGTCTACAGGAAAATTCCTCCCATTTGGACCAGCTGGAGGTTGTGTCCACTTCCTCTTCCTATGTTCCTACTCCTGCTCCTGCTGCTTTAGCATTCCTCCTGTATCAGACAGTCCTTTGAAACTGCAGCTGCCTCTGTCACCTTGCTTTTCTGATTATCCAAAAGTTTGTTGGGGCTTCATCAATCATTGCTTGATTCATTTTGAGCTAGCAGCCCACCATTGCCCTACTAATCATTCAAATGTGGCTTACATGATATCACTCTTTCTGATGATGCTCTGGCTTGGGCCTCACCACTGTGGGAGCGCCAAAGTCCTACAATTTCCAGTATTTTTGTCTTCCAGCAAGCTTTCTGTAAGACCTTTGATTTGTCAGGTAGAGCCTCATCCACTGTTGGAGCATTTCTTCAGCTTCATCAAAGAAGCATGACTGCTGATCAATAGGAAGTTCAGTTTTGCACCTCGGTCTTGGAACTATCATGGAATAAAATAGGCCCTTACTGTAACTACTTGGCAGGGTTTAGCGGATTGTATTAAGGACATACTAGCTAGCAGAACCATACCCTCCACCATAGATGACTTGATTGCCCCTAGCATCCAAACTGATGTCCACTTCCAGGAGTGAGATCTGGAAAAGGCTAATCCACATAGCCCACCCAAGTGGGTTGTTTAGCATCCGTTTCTCAGAAAGCTCCTTAACGACCCACCTCTGAAACTATGCTGGCATCTGAAGAACCTATGCAATTAGAGCAGGCACGCCTCATGCCACAATAGAGATTGTGTTGCCTGAAACTCAGCCTATGCCTTTCCTGCAGGGTTGAGGTCTAAGTTGCTTGGAGGGAAGTGATCTAGACCAGAACCTGAATTATTTCATGTTTCCTCAATTTGTCATACCTGTCTCCATTCATTAGACCCTGAATCCATATCTAGTATCTGCATATGTGGACCTTTAATATCTTTGGCAATGCACATCTCAGTATCCACAGTCGATTACTCTACCTTGGCCTTAACCACTTGCCGACCGCCGCAAGTAAATATACTGCGGCGGTCAGCCCCGGCCAGGCAAAGTGACGTATATATACGTCACTAGCCTGAGCCGCTCTGGTGCGCGCGCGCGCGATCCCGCGGTCCCGCCGATGACTCGATTGGGTTCAGAACTGATCAGTCATCAGGTCCAGGCCAATCATTTTTGGCCTGGACCTGTTGATCAGTCCTGCCCAATCAAGTGATACTCTAAGCCTGTGAAATGTAAACAAAGGCTTAGAGAAGATGTGCCCTCCCCTCCCAACGGTCTTTTTGGATCCAGCGTGAGAGGAGAGCACATCTAACTGTGAGTAATTGCACCAAGCACACCACACACAGCTAGATAGGCACATTTCACCCCCGATCGCCCCCCCCCCCCAATTAACCCCTACAGTCCCTGACACAACACACACTGTATACAGCATATAGCATTTTCCTATATACCTGTATAAGTGTGATTTGTGGTCAGGTGTAGCGCTTGCGACCCCCCCTTTTCCACTTGAATTACCCCCCACCCCCCCCAATAAAGATTTAACCACTTGATCCCCCCTGACCCCCCCTGATCACTGCCAGTTAACCCCTACAGCCTCTGTCACATCAGCACTAATACAAACGTAATATACGGTGTTTATGTATTTTTGTATTGGTGTGCTTGTGATCAGAATTAGCGCAGGCGACTAAGTTTCTGTAAAAAAGGGAAGGATAACCGCGCTAAAGTAGGCAAATGATAAATCAGAAAGCAGCGACTTCAAGTGTGACCACACCCTCAGATAGTATATAGAAAAATAAGCCGCGCTGCGTGATATGGGTGAAACAAATAAATGTCCAAACAAAGTCAATGTCCCAAATATCAACTTGAATGACGCTGAAAAACAAAGAACACACTCCACGGTCTCTTTAGGCAATGCGCTTACCAAATAGCCACTAAAAATCTGCAAGATTCATGTGCTGAGATGATGTCACAGATCTGGGAGATTGGAGTTGTCAGAGTCCTCAGCGAATGGTGTGAATGGTATATATAAAGAAAGAAAAAACTTGCATAGTGTGATACCGTATATTGTAGTGATTAACTATAGTAGATACCACCACCAATAGGAAATCCCTATCAATTGTGCAGCAGCTCACCAAATAAATAGATTTAGTCAGTGAATATCCCAGTGTCAAAGGAAATAAATGTGGAAAAAGCCACCTCCAATTGTGAAGCCTCTTACCGAAAGTAGATTAGAATGAGCAGACAGGTCAATCCAAATAGCCAAGAAGCCAGGAACGTCACTCAAAAAGCGCTACAAGCCTCTTACCAGACGACAAAACAATCTGTGCGGTATGATCTCTAATAGCGACTCCCCTTCATAGGTACAGCTCCAGGACCAACGGCATCAATGATGTTTGCTGTAAACTCAGTACCAGAGTAATATTGCACCAGCCCGAGTGAAGAGAGAGCGCCAATAGTGTAATAAAATCTTAACTGGTTTATTGTATTAAAGGAAAAACACTTACAAACATAGTAGATAAAATCGCGATGGATGGAAAGCCGCCGGCCGAACGGCAAAGCACATCCGCTCCTAGGATAACTTCCGGGATGACGTCAGCACGCCGTGACCCTGATCCCCCCCTGATCACCGCTAGTTAACCCCTACACCCTCTGTCACATCAGCACTAATACAAACGTAATATACAGTGTTTTTGTATTTTGGTATTAGTGTGATTGTGATCAGAATTAGCGCAGGCGACTAAGTTTCTGTCCCAAGGAGGTTTAGGGTCTCCGCCACCCGCCCAATAAAGATTTAACCCCCTGACCCCCCCCCCGATCACCCCTACACCCCCTGCCACAACACACTGTATACAGTATATAGCATTTTCTATATACCCGCATAAGTGTGACTTGTGACCAGGTTTAGCGCTTGCCACCGTTTCTTTTATCCGTAGGATCCCCGCCAGCCCCTTCCAATAAATATTTAACCCCTGATCCCCCCCTGATCACATCCAGTTAACCCCTTCCCCCCTGTCACATAGCACACTAATACACACATAATATACTGTTTTTACTGTATTTTGTATTAGTGTGATTGTGACTTGAAGTTGCGCTAGCGAGTTAGCTTCTATCCCAAAGGAGGTTTAGTTAGAAGTAACCCCTTGATTACCACACACACACGCACACGCATGCACGCACATACACTTCCATTTCTAGTATAGTGTTTGAACAGATCAATATCTGATCTGATCAGAACTATACTAGCGCCCCCATAGTTTAGGGTTCCCAAAACGCAGTGTTTGCACGGTCAGCACTGATTCAAGCCAGCACCTGCGTTTAACCCTTTCACCCAGGTAAGTGTAGTAATCAACAGATTACTGTCACTTACAAAAAAACACAACACACAAAACCGCTGTGTTAGCAGAGTCAGGCCTGATCCCTGCTAGCATTAGCAGTTTTTTTGGTAGCGCTTGAAATAGTCCTTGACAACCAGGTGCTTTTATTACCTGTGAGTCGCATCACTGTACAGGTAAATTTAGTTACCAAAATGACCAAACGTTTGTACAGTGATGAAGCTATATATAGTATAATGACCATGTCAGATGAGAGCGATGGGGAAGACTCACTGGCAGAATCAGGGTCAGTATACGAACCAGATGACAGCAGCGGCTCCTTGACAGATAGCTCAGACGACAGATGGGTCCCTGTTAGACCCAGGCGTACCCGACCCCATTCTGGAGTTGTTGAGATGCAGGAATCGCAGGGTGCTCGTATGGAGCAGAGTGTGGTTACTAGTGCCGCTCATTTTTCTGGCGACCTGGCAAGCACCAGCGGCCTAGTACACCCTGGACCTAGTACAACCAGGGGAGACCCTGAATATGATCGGCTCCACAAAATTCGGCCCCTCATAGACCACTTCAATAAGCGGTTTGCAGCCTTGTTTACCCCCGAACAAGTTGTCTGCGTTGACGAGTCCCTGATTAAATTTACTGGCCGCCTTGCTATGAAACAGTACCTCCCCAGCAAGCGTGCCAAGTACGGGGTCAAACTGTATAAATTGTGTGACAGGGCCACAGGCTATACAGTTAGTTTCCGGGTCTATGAGGGAAAAGATAGCACTGTGGAGCCCCCGAACTGCCCAGACTACATAGGGAGCAGCGGTAAGATTGTTTGGGACTTGGTGTCACCCTTATCCGGAAAGGGGTACCATTTGTACATGGACAACTTTTATACAAGCGTGCCCCTATTTAGTCACCTGCTCGAATTACAAATTGGCGCATGTGGCACCGTGCGACCTAATCGCCGGGGCTTCCCCCAACGGCTTGTAAATTCCCGTCTTAGTCGGGGGGAGAGAGCCTGCTTTAAAACGGACAAATTGCTTGCGGTGAACTGGAAGGATACACGGGATGTTTATGTTCTGTCCTCCCTTCACACAGACACGACAGTCCAAATCCCTACGGCAACTGGCGTTGTGGATAAACCCCTCTGTGTCCACGAATATAACCTTAACATGGGAGGGGTGGACCTTAACGAGCAGCTTTTGGCGCCGTATTTAGTTGCCCGTAAAGCCAGACGCTGGTACAAAAAAGTGTCTGTTTACCTTTACCAATTGGCTATGCTGAACGCCTTTGTCCTATACAGGGCGTCAGGACGAACTGGATCCTTCCGGGAATTCCAGGAAGCGATCATCCTTGCCTACCTGTACCCAGGAGGCATGCCTGCCCAACTTCCCCTTCCAGATGCAATGAGCCGGCTGCATGAGAGACATTTTCCTTATGTCCTCCCGAGTACCCCTACCCAAAGACGACCCCAAAGACGATGTCGTGTCTGTAGCAGGCGCGGATGTAGGAGTGACACCCGTTATTATTGTCCCAAATGTCCTGACCAACCTGGTCTCTGCATCGGGGAATGTTTTGAGCGCTACCATACACTAGTGGAGTATTAGTGTAGGGTACAGCACGACACAGTGTAGGGCACACAAACACAGGGTCTCGAAGGATGTTGGATGTCCATTGACATTTTGAGAGACCCAAGCTGGAAGATCGCAGTCCCAAATCAAGACTTTAAGAAACATTCAGAAAGAAAAATAAAAGGATCCAAAAACTGTTGTTGTGTCAGTCAATTTTTATGTTCTACTCTTCCTACTGTACTTTTTTTAATGTCCTTTGTTTTTTCATTCTTTTGTGACCTGTTTCTCTTGCAGGTACTCGTCGGCTACCACGCATTGATTTTATATATTCTGACACAAACAGTGTTTGCGCTCAGCATATATGGATACCTTTGCTGATAGCAGCTGTGGTGATTTTCTGATTTCAGCACTGCAGTTAAAATCCTATTTTGGTATACGTGGATAGTGTTGTGTATACCCATCATTAAATTCAGTGGGTGGTTGTTTGGGCGGTTAATGATGAGGATCCAAAAACTGTTGTTGTGTCAGTCATTTTATATGTCCTTCTACTCTTCCTACTGTACTTTTTTTAATGTACTTTGTTTGTTTTTTCATTCTTTTGTGACCTGTTTCTCTTGCAGGTACTCGTCGGCTACCACGCATTGATTTTATATATTCTGACACAAACAGCGTTTGCGCTCAGCATATATGGATACCTTTGCTGATAGCAGCTGTGGTGATTTTCTGATTTCAGCACTGCAGTTAAAATCCTATTTTGGTATACGTGGATAGTGTCGTGTATACCCATCATTAAATTCAGTTGGTGGTTGTTTGGGCGGTTAATGATGAGTAATACTACGCATTATTCCTGTGCTGATTTCTGATAGGTTCTCTTTTTTTCCGTTCAGCCCACAGGCTGCATGAAAAAAAAAAACCTATATGCCAAACAAGGACCAGCAATGTACTGGTACGTTGCTGGACTTTGAGTGGTTATACCAGGATGATGCCTGCAGATTTAGGCATCATCTTGGCATTGTTTTTTACAGCCAGCGGTCGGCTTACATGTAAAAGCAATACTAGCAGGTAATTGGCCGCTAGACTGCTTTTACATGCAGTGGGAGGGGCCCCCCCCCCCACCGCCGCCTTCCGCAGCCTTCGGTGTTTTTTCTCGGGCTCTCCTGTCCCACCGGTTAACCCGAGAGTGCAGCCGGTGGTTCAATTATCTAACCATAGACCTAATTGGAGATTAGAATGGCTCCAATCATCTCTATGGCCTAAGATACCGGAGGCTACGAGCATTTCATGACTTCTGTTTCACCAGAAATAAACAGGGCCATTGGGAAATTGGGAAAGTATTTTATCACACCAATTTTGGTGTGGTCAGATGCGTTAAGGTCAGAGGAGAGATCTAGAGTCTAAGAGACCCCATTTTTTTAAAAAAAAGAGTACCTGTCACTACAGATTGCTATCATAGGGGATATTTAAATTCACTGTGATAACAATAAAAATGATTAAAAAAAAAAAAATTAAAGGAAAGGTGTCAAAATAACATAAAAAAGCAAAAGAAAAAAGAAAAAAAAAATCGAGCCCCCCTTTCCCCCCTTGCTTGCGCGCAATGGCGCACGCAAGCATTGGTCTAGTGTCATATGTAAACCGCAATTGCAGCATGCATGTGAGGTATCGCCGCGATCGCCAGATCGAGTGCAGTAATTCTTGCAGTAGACCTCCTCTGTAAGTCTAAAGTGGTAACCTGTAGAGACTTTTAAAGGTTTTTAAAAATGTACATAAGTGTTTGCCGCTGCGCAGGCATGCGCAATTTTTAAAGCATGTCATGTTAGGTGTCTATGTACTCGGCATAAGATCATCTTTTAAATTTTACCAAAAAAATTGGAATTATATAGTGTATTTGTGCAATAAATTAAAAAAAATGTATTTTTTTCTAAAAAATTGCGTTTGGAAAATCTGTGCGCAAATACCGTGTGACAAAAAAATTTGCAACATCCATCATTTTATTCTATAGGGCCTCTGCTTTAAGGAAATATATAATGTTTGGGGGTTCAAAGTAATTTTCTAGTAAAAAAAAAATATTTTTTCATGTAAACAAAAAGGCACAGAAAAGGCTTGGTTTTCAAGTGGTTAGAAGAGTGGGTGATGTGTGGATAAGATTGAGCATAAAATGCCGGGACAGTTCAAACACCCCCAAATGACCCCTTTTTGAAAAGTAGATACCCAAAGCTATTTTCTGAGAGGCATGGTGAATCCATGGAATGTTTTATATTTTGCCACAAGTTCCGGGAAATATATATATATATATATATTTTTTTTTTTACAGAAAGTTGTCACTAAATGATATATTGCTCACGCATGCCATGGGAATATGTGAAATGACACCCCAAAATACATTCTTTTGCTTCTCCTGAGTACAGGGATACCACATGTGTGAGACTTTTTGGGAGTCTAGCTGTGTACGCGACCCCGAAATCCAGTCCACATCTTCAGGTTTTCTAATGCCGTAAATTGCTGATTTTATCACTGCGCTACCTGTCACAGTTTCAGAGGCCCTGAGATTTCAAGATAGCACAAAACCCCCCCAAATGACCCCATTTTGCAAAGTAGACACTCCAAGCTATTGGCTGAGAAGCATGGTGAGTCCATGGAATAGTTTATATTTTGACACAAGTTTCGGGAAAATTCTTTTTTTTTATTTATTTATTTTTTTTTACACAAAGTTGTCAATAAATGATATAATGCTCACACATGCCATGGGTATATGTGAAATGACACCCCAAAATACATTTTGCTGCTTCTCCTGAGTACAGGGATACCCCATGTGTGACACTTTTTGCCAGTCCGGAAAACCAATCTGCACCTTCTGGCTTTCTAAGGGCGTAAATTGTTGATCTCACTCCTTACTACCTATCACACTTTTGAAGTCCATAAAAAGCCAAGATGGCACAAACCCCCCCCCCCAAATGACCCCATTTTGCAAAGTAGACACATATATATCCAATATATTTGATGAGAGGCATGGTGAGTATTTTGCAGCTCTCATTTTTTTTGGAAAATGAAGAAAAAACAGGAAAATGCATTTTTTTTCCTCTTTTTTCAATTTCCAAAACTTTGTGACAAAAAGTGAGATCTGCAAAACACTCAACATGCCTCTCTGCAAATAGCTTAGGGTGTCTACTTTCCGAAAAGGGGTCATTTGGGGGGGGGGGGGGGGGGGTTGTGCTGTCTTGGCATTTCATGGCCTCCAAAACTGTGATAGGTAGTCAGGAGTGAAATCAACAATTTACGCCCTTGGAAAGCCTGAAAGTGGAGGTTGGTTTTCGGGATCCTGTACTCGGCTAGACTGCAAAAAAGTCTCACACATGGGGTATCCCTGTACTCAGGAGAAGCAGCAGAATGTATTTTGGGGTGTCATTTTACATATACCCATGGCATGTGTGAGCAATATATCATTTACTGACAACTTTGTGTAAAAAAAAAAAAATATATATATATATATATATATATTGCCCGGAACTTGTGGCAAAATATGAAATATTCCATGGATTCACCATGCCTCTCAGCAAATAGCTTGGGGTGTCTACTTTCCAAAATGGGGTAATTTGGGGGGGGGGGGGGGGGGTTTGTGCTGTCTTGGAATTTTAGGGCCTCCGAAACTGTGACAGGTAGTGCAGAGGTGACATGAACAATCTACGCCATTAGAAAACCTGAGAGTGTTGATTGGCTTTTGCGGTCCTGTACACAGCTAGGCTCCCAAAAAGTCTCACACATGGGGTATCCCCATACTCAGGAGAAGCGGCAGAATGTATTTTGGGGTGTCATTCCACATATACCCATGTCATGTGTGAGAAATTTATCTTTTAGTGACAACGTTGTGTAAAAAAAAATAAAAAAAAAAATTGGAATTTTCCCAAAACTTGTGGCAAAATATAAAATATTCCATGGACTCACCATGCCTCTCAGCAAACAGCGTGGGGTGTCTACTTTCTAAAATGGGGTCATTTGGGGGGGTTTTGTGGTATCTTGACATTTCAGGGCCTCCTAAACTGTTATAGGTAGTGAGAAAATGCAATGAAAAATGTATGCCCTTTGAAATTCTGATGGTGGTGATTTGTTTTCGGGGTCCCTTACACAGCTAGGCTCCCAAAAGTCTCACATATGTGGTATCCCTGTACTCAGGAGAAGCAGCAGAATATATTTTGGGGTGTAATTACACATATACCCATGGCATGTGTGAGCAATAAATCATTTCAATGACAACTTTGTGTAAAAAAAAAAAAGTCATTTTTCAAACACCTGTGACAAAAAAATGAAATATTCAATGAGCTCAACATGCCTCTCAGAACATTCCTTAGGATGTCTACTTTCCAAAAAGTGGTAATTTGGGGGGGGGTTTTGTACTGCCCTGCTATTTTAGCACTTCATGAAATGAGATAGGCAGTCAGAAATTAAAGCTGCGTAAATT
Organism: Pelophylax lessonae; assembly: GCF_965119305.1. Lineage (NCBI taxonomy): Eukaryota > Metazoa > Chordata > Amphibia > Anura > Ranidae > Pelophylax > Pelophylax lessonae. Next base: position 374,676,574 of record NC_138770.1, read on the forward strand.
TCAGTATTTACACCATAGTTTGTAGACGCTATAACTTTTGCGCAAACCAATAAAAATACGCTCATTGATTTTTTTTGTCAAAGACATGTAGCTAAATATATTTTGGCCAAAAAAAATGACATAAATTGAGTATATTGGATATTTTTTAAAAGACAAAGTTGAAAATGTAATTTTTTTGCAAAATTTTCGCTCTTTTTTTATTAATATTGCAAAAAATAAAAAGCGCAGAGGCGATCAAATACCACCAAAAGAAAGCTCTTTTTGTGGGGGAAAAAAGGACATAAATTTCGTTTAGGTACAGCATTGCATGACCGAGCAATTATCAGTTAAAGTCACGAAGTGCCAAGTTGAAAAAAGGGGTCTGGTCTTTAAGCTGCAAAATCCTCCGGGGCTTAAGTGGTTAAGACCCCTAAAGTTCTGAACTACCTTCATAACTATGCATTAAAGTTTTCTTCATTGTGAGGAAATCTACTTCCCGATCCTGCCTAGGTCTTCTAGTTCTATCATTCTTTGACTTTTGTATTTGCAAAGGCATTCACCTTACCTAGATGAGAACTCTGGGCAGGTGTTGTAATGGGGTCATAATACCACCAGACCTGTCTCCATAAGGACATTTCCATTAATTGCTATTGACATTCAACCTGAGGGTCGAGTCTACCCCCTCTCCATTCCTGTGACAAGAGCCATGCTTGAGTACGTCCTGGAAAATCTGCAGAAAGCATTTATCTGAAAGTCTGATTTTCCCTGCTGGGGGTGGCTTTTTCTTTGTGGTGAAAAAGGTTGCCTTGATTATAGAGGTCCTAATGCCATCACCATTAGGAATCGGTACCCACTACCAATGATTTCTGAATTCTTTGACAGGTTTCGGGATACACAAACTTTCACAAAGTTAGACCTCTGTGGGGCCTACAATCTTATTAGGATGCGAGAGGGTAATGAGTTGAAGACAGCTTTCAACACAAGAGATGGGCAATATGAGTATCTTGTAATGTCTTTTGGCAAGTGTAATGCCTAGGCCATTTTTTCAGAACTTACTTAATGACATTTTGTCTGATCTCTTATGCGTTTGCATCCCTGTGTATCTGGACAACATACAGTACTATTTTTTTCTCCAGATTTAAACACTCATTGTCAGCATGTTTGTACGGTTCTTCAACATCTTCAGGACCACCACCTGTATGCAAAGCTGAAAAAGTGCCTCTTCAAGCAAACCCAGGTTCCTTTACCTGGTTACATAGTCACAGATAAAGGGCTGCTTATGGATCCAACAATATAGCACTTTTTGGAGTTCACCAATTTCGCCAGTTCATTCCTTGTTATATCTTTCTGATGGCTCCAATCTCTTCTTTGTCCCTGAAGGGTGTTGATGCCAGAGCCTGGCCTCCTGAGACAGTTGAGGTATTTCACAAACTTAAAGCAGCCTTTCTCTCAGCAGCTATTCTCAAATATCCTGAAATTCTCCAGCCCTTCTTCTTGGAGGTAGATGCTTCATTCTTGGGCGTGGGGGCCGTTCTTCTCCAAATGCATGGTATCCATCTTTGTTCTTCTGCTTCTTCTCTAAGAAGTTTTCAGAAATTAAACAATTGGGGATCAGTAACTGCTGGCTATTAAGCTGGCACTGCAAGAATGGCAGCATCTACTGGAGGAATCTCCACACCATATGCTGATGCCATTTTGGCATCACACTGAGTTTTACAATCACCATTATGTCAGCTTCTAGTTGTCAATGGTTGTTAAGGACACTGGTGGAAAAGGCATTGCCAAGTCCTTAACAACCAGTGATATCACTGGTCCTATTTACTTACATATAAAATAAAAGGGGGGTGCGCTGATGTAAATGTGAATTAAGCAGCAACCAAAGTTCCAAAAACATGATTTGGAATAATAAGAAAATGTATAATATGAATCTGGTGCGCTAAATGTGAAGGAATATGGTTGACATAAATACAATTATATAAAATTGAACGGGACAATGCCAACTAGCAAACCAACATGTGTATCAAACACAAGACTTCCAAAATTGTGACAGTAAGAGCATGAACCCCAATCTTGGGTGTAAAATGCTATAAGTCCATATGTGAAAAAACACAAAAACAGTCCAAGTGTCGGTAAATGGATGAAAAAGGCCCCACAGGATGAAAATCCCCAACGGTGTGCAATGAATCCCACCACCTGTAAGAATGGCTTCTTTTCAGCCATATTAAGCTGCCATTTGAAGACTTTAGTAGATTTATAGTGCTCTAGATCCCGAAAAAAATTCTCTGTTTCTTTCTTTTCTGATCCTCCTCCTCCATGGCCAATATTTCTCTTAATTTCTGGTTGCTTTCCATGTATGCTTCTTCCTGCATAGATGGTGATAATTTTTCTTTAATATCTAAAATCTCCTTCTTTAGTTTCAAAACTTTCTTTTTTTATCCATTAAAAAATTGAGCAGGCTCATGCCTGCTCCATTGAAAAACTGAAACCATTCCAAGAGCTCAGTATCCCCCTGATCAGGGCTAATGTTCCATCTTAAGCTTCTTGGAATCATCTTTTCTTGTACATACTTCTCTAGAAAGACATAAATGAATTAAGCAGCAACCAAAGTTTCAAAAACCTGATTTGGAATAATAAGAAAATGTGTAATATGAATCTGGTGCGCTAAATGTGAAGGAATATGGCTGACATAAATACAATTATATAAAATTGAACGTGACAATGCTAATGCTGGGGAAAAATCAAGAGAGCAGCCTAAAAACATCAAATGAGGATATATGTAACCTGTCAAAATTAAGAGGTTTGTTTACCAATGCCAGAAGCCTGGCCAACAAGATGGGACAGCTGGAGCTACTGATGTTTGAGGAGGACTCAGATTTTGTGGGGATAACAGAGACTTGGTTTGACAGCTCTCATGACTGGATGGCGACCATTCAGGGGTATTCCCTTTATCGCAGAGATAGAGAAGGTAAAAAAGGGGGAGGGGTATATCTGTATATTAAGAACAGTGTACAGGTAAATATGAGGGATGATATTAATAATGGAGCTAAGGACGAGGCAGAATCCCTATGGGTAGAGCTTCAAAGGGAAGGCACGGTGGGGAAGGTAATATTGGGCGTATGCTATAGGCCCCACAACCAGAGGGAGGAGGGGGAGGCGGACCTCATTTTACAGATAGGATTGGCAGCAAGGATGGGAAAAGTCATTATAATGGGGGACTTTAATTATCCTGATATAGACTGGGCAGAAGGAACCGCACACTCAGCCAATGCTAGGCAGTTCCTAAATGTTTTGCAGGACAATTTCATGGGTCAGATGGTGAATGCACCGACAAGAAACAATGCGGTACCTTACCTACTGATTACCAACAATACAGACCTGCTCACGGATATAGAAATATGGGGCAACTTAGGAAACAGTGACCATAGGTCAATAAGTTTCAGTATTAATTACAGTAATAGGAATCAGAGGGGTAATATAAGGACGCTGAATTTCAAAAGAGCCAATTTCCCAAAACTGCGCTCGCTGCTAGAAAATATCAATTGGGATAGAACCCTGGTAACAAAGAACACGGAGGAAAAATGGGAGTGCTTCAAGAGCATACTTAACAAGGGGATTGACCAGTGCATTCCTAAGGGAAATAAATTTAAAAGAGCAAAACTAAACCCTGGGTGGCTAAACTCCAACATAAAAATGCATATTAGTGCTAAAGAAAAGGCCTTCAAAAAATACAAGACTGAGGGGTCATTGGCAGCATTTAAGCATTACAAAGAGTGTAATAAGAAATGTAAAAACGAAATCAGGGCAGCTAAAATAGAACACGAGAGACATATAGCGGAGGAGAGTAAAAAGAACCCCAAGAAGTTCTTTAAGTATATAAACAGTAAGAAAGCGAGGCCAGAACACATTGGCCCCATAAAAGATGACAAAGGAAATATGGCCACTGAGGACAGAGAAAAGGCGGAAGTGTTAAATAAATTCTTCTCTTCAGTCTTCACAAAAGAATTGGGGGGCTACACGAACCTAGCTTGTAAGGCCGAACTAAACAACACACCTCAGGAAATACCGCCATGGCTAACAGAAGATAGAAACTAAAAAATTAAAACTAAACTAGAGAAACTTAACATAAATAAATCACCGGGACCGGATGGCTTGCACCCGAGGGTTCTTAAAGAGCTCAGCCAGGTGATTGCCAGACCATTATTCTTGATCTTTAAGTATAGTTTACAGACGGGTATGGTGCCAGCTGATTGGAAAAAAGCCAACGTGGTACCAATATTTAAAAGGGGGCCGAGATGTATCCCGGGTAACTATAGGCCGGTCAGCCTAACATCTGTAGTCTGCAAGATTTTGGAGGGGATGTTAAGGGACCACATACAAGACTTTAGTAATGAAAACTGTATTATTAGTAGTAATCAGCATGGATTCATGAAAAATCGTTCTTGCCAAACCAATCTATTAACCTTCTACGATGAAGTGAGCTGCCACCTAGATAAAGGAAAGCCTGTGGATGTGGTGTATCTGGACTTTGCAAAGGCCTTTGACACCGTTCCCCACAAACGCTTACTGTACAAACTAAGGAAGGTAGGTATGGACCATAAAGTGAGTACCTGGATAGAGAACTGGCTCCAGGGGAGAGTCCAGAGGGTGGTGATTAATGGGGAGTACTCGGATTGGGCGGGTGTGGAAAGTGGGGTCCCCCAGGGTTCTGTCCTGGGAAAAATCCTGTTTAATTTATTCATAAATGATCTAGAGGAGGGGATATCTAGTACAATCTCAGTATTTGCGGATGATACTAAACTAAGCTTACCAATATCTTCTATGCAGGATGTGGAAACCTTACAAGCGGACCTGAACAAAATAACGGGGTAGGCAACTACATGGCAGATGAGGTTTAATGTTGAAAAATGTAAAGTAATGCACTTGGGGGCCAGAAACCAGAAAGCAAGCTACTCACTAGGGGGGGAACCTCTGGGTGAGTCTAGGATGGAAAAAGACTTGGGGGTACTGGTAGACAACAGGCTTGGCAGTGGCATGCAATGCCAAGCCGCTGCAAGCAAAGCCAACAGAATACTGGGATGCATAAAAAAGGAATCACTCCAGAAATAAAGAGATTATTCTCCCGCTCTACAAGACTCTGGTCCGGCCACATCTGGAGTATGCTGTCCAGTTCTGGGTACCGGTCCTCAGGAAGGATGTGCTGGAATTGGAAAGAGTCCAGAGAAGGGCAACAAAAATAATTAGGGGAATGGAGGACATCAGCTATGAGGAAAGACTACAAGCACTGAACTTATTCTCTCTGGAGAAGAGACGCTTGAGAGGGGATATGATATCAATGTACAAATACTGTACTGGCGACCCTAGCATAAAGAACAAACTATTCAGAGAAAGGAGATACAATAAGACACGTGGCCACTCACTAAAACGAGAGGAAAGGCGGTTTAACCTTAAAATGCGTAAGGGGTTCTTCACTGTAAGAGCGGTAAGGATGTGGAATTCTCTTCCACAAGCAGTCGTATCAGCAGGGAGCATTGATAGTTTCAAAAAACTATTAGATGGGCACCTTAGAGACCACAACATACAGGGGTATACAATGTACGGTTAAAAGCAAACACACACACACATCATGGGTTGAACTGGATGGACTGATGTCTTTTTTCAACCTCACTAACTATGTAACTATGTAACTAACCAGCAAACCAACATGTGAACACAAGAATTCCAAAATTGTGACAGTAAGAGCATTAACCCCAAACTTGGGTGTAAAATGCTATAGGTCCATATGTGAAAAAACACAAAAACAGTCCAAGTGTCGGTAAACGGATGAAAAAGGCCCCACAGGCTTACCCTTTGCAGCTATAACAGCTTAAATTCTTCCGGGAAGGCTGTCCACAAGATTTAGGAGTGTGTCCATGGGGAATGTTTGACTATTCTTCCAGAAGCACATTTGTGAGGTCAGGGACTGATGTGGATTAGAAGGACTGGCTTGCAGTCTCCACTCTAATTCATCCCAAAGGTGTTCTATCGGGTTGAGGTCAGGACTCTGTGCAGGCCAATCAAGTTCCTTCACCTCAAACTCGCTCATCAATGTCTTTTTGGACCTTGCTTTGTGCATTGGTCCAAATCATTTGATGGAGGGGGGATTATGGTGTGGCATTGTTTTTCAGGGGTTGTGCTTGGCCCCTTAGTTCCAGAGAAGAGGGCACCTCACTGTTTTATGTATATATTTATTTGTTTCAGTGTTGTGAAATCACTGCACAGTGTTTGGCTGTGCAACACATATAATAGTGTGTTTTTTGCTAGTACGTATTATGATTGCGCTTATTATGAATATCACTTTAATTGTACACATTTTTTTTAGGTTTTTACGCTATATATAAGTATATGTGCACTGATTCAAATCATTTGGTGGAGGGGGGATTATTGTGTTGTATAACAAATGAGGGTGACCAGCGCTATGAAGTTTAAATAAATATATAAAAGATATAAAATGCTATAAAATTAGGTGTAAGCTGCCACCAACCGACCCCTGGGGTGCAAGGATAAAATGTGAATAAAATGCGCAGGGAGGCTGGTACAGGCGCTACCTATAAATATGACTCAAAATCCCAGAGTCATCACATAGAGTGAAATAATGTGCCAGTAATTAATAGTGAAATCTCACGGTGCCACCCAACTGATACTCAGTATATGCGGGTGTAATGTTGTGAGTCAATGAAAGTGCAATGATCAATAATAAAGAGTGCTCAAATGTAAAAAATTTATTGGAGAAATTAAAATGCAAAGTGACAATGTTAAGGTAAGTGCACATAAACACAAACAAAGAGCAATTTCCAAAGAGGTATAAATAATTCCTCCAAAATAGTGTGTGAAAGATAAATCACTTTGTGGTGATAGAATGGTGGGCTTCTTGTATCACAACCTCAAGTAGGTGTCCAAGATGCCATCAAGAAATAAATCCTCAATTTATAAACAACAAGTGAAAATGTGAAATTAAACAAAAAAGGAAGAGAAAGGCATGTGTACATCCGTGTTCACCACTAGATGGCACACTTGCAATACAACCTGTATATGGGCAGACAGGTTGATACAACCCCAGAGTCTAGACACACCTCTGATATTTCATTTTAGAGATAGATAAAGAGATTGAGGGCACAGAGCCTTCAATCCCCTTCTCCTTTACAGTCCTGCACTAATTAATGAACACAGAAATGCCAAGTGAAGAGTACCTCTATGTTTTTTTGCTAACTAAAATGATAGTAAACATGTGACTCCTGTTTACTATCACCTCAGTTGTGAATGAACACCAAAATGATCAGTACTAATCCCTCATGTGTTCATCTAAGAAAATTAGGAAGTTGGTAAACACGAGACATATTTACTGACCCTCATACCAGTGGTCTACACCTTGAAGATCCAATCCATCCTATTCTGCACTGTGCTCTGCCCTTCATTTGCTGTCATAAAGCGGGAGGATGTGTCACCTGTGGATGATCACATACTGTATATTATAAGTCCATGGCCCCTAAAGTCATCATGAGCTTATAGCAAAAGCGAATGCCAAGCATACAAGGCTTACTGAGCTGGCCAGCTATTCATCTTAATCCTTACACAATTGGTAGCAAAAGGGTTAAGCCAAAAGGCCATACATGCTGTTTTTATCATGGTTTGGAAGCAGCACCCCTCCCCCAACACCCACACATACACACTTTGCTGCACTTTTTGATATGCATAGTTCAAAATACTGTTAGTTCTGAGTAGATGGTTGTGCTATATAATATTCATGCTCTGGTTGCAATGCTTTTTAAGTCTGTCACCTGGAACAAGAATGGAGATCAGCAGTTATGGATGATCTCTGCTTGTAAGTAATGTAATAGTTCCGGATCACTTTCTCAAAAGTATTGAAACTAGAGACAGGTAATGGTAGCCTTGATGTTTCTTTTAGAATAGGATTCCTTTTAAGATCTAATATTCAGCATCCTGGTTAGTCCTCTAAAATGGTTAAGGCTTGCTTTTACACACATAACTGGGATTGCTGCTGATGCTGACTGCTGTGTTGATAAACTGGAAAACCAAAACTGATTTCCCCCTACAGTCAGGATCAGCTGTATACCTGAAATGGAACAGAATAGAATTCAATTTCATGCCACACATGGAGGGAGGTTGTTGCATAATAGTATGACAATACCAATGTAGGGAATGAACAATGACCTTAGGAAACCAGTGATATATAGTAAAAGGATCTAGCAGAAATTATTGAACCATTTCATATTTTCTCAGCTAGTAGTTCATATCACTGGAGATGAGCTGGTACTGTACTTTTTTTTATCAAACAAAAGATCACTCATTGCGCACAGTAAAGCAAATGTGCCATTCAAGTTAAAGAGAGATTTTCTGAAGGGTCTGATCATTTAGAAATATACAATGTATGTATGAATGACATGAATTCTAGAGAAATTATGATTTTGGCACAACAATTATTCTTTTTCAATGACCATAAAAATAATAAAAACCAAATAAAAATATTGTAGTACAATCTTGATATTTCAGTTATGTTAATGTTTACATTACAGCTGTGTTGTCAGGTGGCACACGGAGAGCCACATTTGATATACAATATAGAGTACACCGTGCTGAGATCAATGCAGTCCTCACTCTGTTGGGGTGGAGCACAAAGGCACTTCATCTTACAGTATGACCTTTTAAGTATGCAATATTCTCTGTTCTTTTGTCTGTGAGTCTTTTGACCTGCTTCAGTAATAGTCTATGCACATTGTGTGTGCCCTTTAAAAAGGCAAATCTGTTTACTTGAAATGACTCATCTTCCATTTATTTATTTATTTTCATACTCATTCACTGACTCCCACTTCTTTTCATTAAACAAAATTCTTCCATTTCAGGAATGTTCAGAGAAAGTCCAAAGCAATCATTTTTTTCTACATATTCATTACTTCAACTAGAAAGGAAGATAGTTTTGAAAACAAAATATTCATGCAGTACAGTAACCGAGTCTGCACTGTTCTGAAGTCTCCAAGCTGCCACACTTCTTCCATATTGATAAAGAAATTATGGGCACAATGAATAAAGCATACAAAATTAACTTTTAAAATAGTTATTTGTTTACATTGTCATTAAAGCACACTAGGAAAGAAAGGTGTGATTACCATCTGTTTGTCAGCTCCCTGTGGTGACCTTCCAGTGGTTCGGATTTTATATTATGCCTTTTTTTATCTAAATGTATTAAATAAAATTATATCAGAAAATATAACCTAATAAACTAGTGGCAAAAAAATGGATAAACGTATAAATGGAGACAGTACTAGTTTAATTATAAATACCACATATAAAATTATATAATGCATTATGATATCCACAACTTTATAGTTTCTTATCCACACGCACAAACCATAATAATATATTGGCAAAAAATTTGGGGGAGCATACCCATGTATTTCCAAAGCTGCTGCAGCTATGAACCAAAAGACATGTATATTAAAAAAGAATAGCGCGCAAATGCAAAAGAAATTACTACCAAATCTGAAGAGAGTCCATAAATAAAAATGGGGGTTTGGTCCCACCATATGGCCATATCGTGCTCAAGCCCACTACTGCGTCAAAGTACCCCATTATCAGTGGGTCCTACACTTTCCATGAAAAAGAGATGAATCCAGCCCTTCTAACCCTTGGAGATAACACTCCTTGCTGGGGAAGATGTGCAAATGCACTACAGGGGACTCCTCCTATATCCACTTGATGGTGGACACTGATTGAGTACAGGTGTGTGTGGGGGGTGGGGAGGGCTGCTCAACCTCGATAGTCTGGTCAGACCGAATACATAATAAACAGGCAAAAAATTTGGGGGAGCATACCCATGTAATATATTACATTCTACATTCCATCCATTGGACCAGTCTTTCAGATATAAAGTATATACTTCACTATCCTTGCTGAGATGTATATGAAAAAGAATAAAATGCAGCACTACGCCCATTGAAGCAGCTAATTAGGATGGGCCCTCTAACACACTAGGTTGAGTGTACAAACATAATTTCACAGCAAATCACTGAAAGAAATACTTAGTACCCAGCAGTAAGTACTATGTCAAAGAAAACAGGCACTAAACCAGGTAATAAAAGCAAATATGGTTGGTAACGAGGCAAGTATAAAATGGATTTACAATCGTAATAAAACAATTTAGCATACAAAATGATTAACAGTAAGGACTAGACATAAGATGACATTTGGCATCCGAATCAGCATTAAGAGTAGCAAGGCCACCTCAAATGCAGCAGTGAGCAGTACTAAAGTTTATTCTATGGAGTGCTGGAACTATACAGTCAGAGTGCATTTATGGCAGCAATGCTAGTCCTAGACCAACTGGGTATGCACTGTCCAAAGAAAAATAGTGATGGTATAGGAGGGGGGAGCAGGGGGAACAAAGGGGGCTTGCAGAATAATTATTACAAGAGGAGCAGTGCTTTAAGATTTCCTTCTGCTGGCTATCATTGGAACCCTTTAAGAGCATCGGTGCACTTACTGATAGTCCCAGTTAACCTGCATGCAATATAGGTAAGGTATAGACATGGTATAATCTCGGCACAGGTGCAAGGTAATTGTGATTCAGATGTGGTAGAGGTTTTGTGTAATGTGGTATAGGGTTGGTATAAGTCCAGTCTAGGTTTGGAAAAAGTGTGGTATAGATTGCCGTCTAGATTAGGTATACATGGTGTCCTGAGTGGCTCAGTCCCTGCTAGCAGTATCAGCAATGGGCGAATGGCCCTATTATCAGTCTCTAGGATGCCGCAGTGACCTCTTGCTGTAGCAGGGGGGCCCCCCTTGGTCTCTCCCCGCAAAAGCCTCTTGTAATCAGTGGTGGAAAGCAGAGAACGAGTGAACGCTCTAGTCTCCCTGTGGCAGTCATGCACGTGCTGATATGGGTGGTGCTGCTCTGCCCCTGGGTGTCCTCACTCCCAGTCTTAGGCTTGGATCCCCTCTGGTATCGTCTCACTCTGGCAGGAATATATCCAGAAAGAGATGCTCTTTCTCATTTCCTCTGTGGTGCAAAGAGACTTTTTGCCCCATTATCTTGGCTGTTGTCTCAAACTACAACTCCCAGGATTCTCAGCCCTCTGACTAGAAGTCCATTAGTTTACATGGATTTAGTTTCCCCCCTGATGGCTGAAGAAAAATGGTACAGCATAACATCTGTATTTCAATAGAGAGAGAGAGAAGAATAAAATACACTGGGGTTGATTTACTAAAACCGGAAAGTGCAAAATCTGGTGCAGCTCTGCATAGAATCCAACTGACTTCCAGTTTTTTTCTCAAAGTTTAATTGAACAAGCTGAAGTTAGAAGCTGATTGGCTACCATGCAGCACCACAGCTGCACCAGATTTTACACTCCTAAGTTTTAGTAAATCAACACCAATGTCCCCTTCTCCTTATTGCTGTAGCCCAGCATCTGGCTACAAGATTAAAAATAACAATATCACATGCTTCCCTGGGTTGTCCACTTAAACTGGGATAACCCGTCATAATAGAAAAATGCAATATTCCACATGTGGCTTTTTATTTTGAAAATGCTAGTTTTTTTTAGCTGCCATGTTGATTTTTTGGCTTAAACACTCTTTGACTTTTTTATTCTTTCATATGCTACCTGTTTGTTATGCAGAAGGTTTGGAGTTACACACAGCCATGAAACTATCACATTTAGAAGGAGGCCAGTAATGGCAGCCTAAACAGTTGTTTAATCACAGCTGTACCTTACCTGCAATCTTACAGATTACAAAATATTTAAATATTTTTGTAACTTTTTAAAAATGTTTAATCTGTAGTTGTTTGCCTCAGTATTTTGTCAAAAGGAAAAAGTTTAAAGGGTTCTGAAAAAAAAGGCTGAACATTCCCTGTAAAAAGAGAAGCAGTATACTTGCCTCTCTGGTAGTCTGTCTTTCCTACCTCTAGTCTGTTCCAGTGCCGCAGTTTCCACCAGTCTCTTTAGCATTTCTTGGAAGTCTCTGCTAAATCCTGTAATGCTGTAGGAGTCAGAGTAAGGAACCACAGTGTGCAGTGGGCTACACAGGCATCTGACCCTCCTGGATGTGTTACATTTTGAAGAGATAGACAATTAGAGAGAGGAAGAAGACACGAGCCACTGGAGAGGTGAGAATACTAATACTACTGGGAACCTTTGGCTGCATGTGCTTAGAATTTGACAAGGTCACCTGTTTTTCTCAATAGCAGACAATAAAATTTGGAGCATTAAATTTGACAATACCACTTCCGCTCAAGGCTATAATGGCAATCTGGAGTACCCATGCATTGACAGTGCCAGAACGTCTGGTGCATCTATGACAGGAGTTATTACAAAGGGGCAGAACCAGTCATAATCTGTCAGGGTACATATAAGGAACAGTGTGCAGTGTGTCTGTGTCCTCTGTTGAAATCGCACACGACGAAACGCGTCAGTACACAGGCACGCTGTTTCTCCGGTGGTCACCGAGGTCTTGGTCGAATTCCGGAGCTTACCCAAAAGCCACACGGTCAGATCCTGTGTAGGGACGGTGAGCAGGCCATCACATCGTGATTACCAATTACAGGCTTGAATACTTCTATCTTGATGTAAGCATATTGGATGTGGGGGGATTTTTATGTGAAAGTGTGGGTACTAAATAAAGCTTCTTTGAAACGGTATCACACTATTGTGCCTCCTATCTTTCCTATCCTTTATGGTTATGAGCTGATCCCTGACTGAGACTGGTAAGCGGAGTCCTTCTGGTGAGAGCAGAGGTGGTCCGGAGTTTCAAGGGTCCAAGCAACCAATGCTTACAGGCGCATTTTCATGTTATTTCTGGTGAGTGCCCACTCTTAAGGGGTCACTAATGGTGTGGTGAAGGCATATACCGGATTAAGTATTTCAGAACACCGGGAACATCGAATATTTGAGAAATAACTGGCTTGTTTGAATAGAGACTGTTTTGGCGGTATAACTCTCTTATATGAGGACTATATGATCAGGATATGTTGAATACATATTAAGCGCTGCTGAATGTGATTCATGCTGGACATTGCTAGTTTTAGTATTTATTACATTTAATTTTAGAGCATCTATGATAATGTTTGGGATAACGTGTGCTTACCTGGGGTACTCGCCATTAATCTGGTTTGTTTCTAATAAAGGTAAACATTTGATTGTGACAATGAAAATTCAATATGTTAATTCTAAGCAGCTCTTTCATGCTCCAATTCCCCTGACGATGCTTATTGAAGGTGAAAAGAGTTTGGCGTGGTTTCACTGATTACCTCATTACGCCAGCAGACTGGAGGCGGTGCGGTGCTCTCTCTGTGTGCTTTTTTACTACATTTTTGTAAGTACCTGTTTCATTTTCAATAAATGCGTTTTTATTGGTTTTACACTTTGTGGGCCTCTGTTTCTTTGTATGATGATGCTTGACCTGTTGGGGTGACCATTTGGAGTGGATTGGATCTGACAGCAGCACCATGCACTCACCATGCATAGTTTTACATTGCCCGAAAAATAATTTTTATGTTTATAGATGCCAGGGTGGCAGTACATGCCATTGCTGCTCTACACGAGTAGTGCTTGCACCTAAGTCAGATTGGTAATGGTAAGAACTATTAGTCACAATAACAACTGTACATGTAACACATAGAAGAAAATGTTGCTAATTCACGTGTTTAAGTCATGAACTTGATCTTTATGATTTAATGCTTAACATTTATTAACCACTTCAGCTCCAGAAGGTTTTACCCCCTTCCTGACCAAGCCATTGTTTGCGATACGGCACTGCATTGCTTTAACTGACAATTGCACAGATGTGTGACACTGTACCCAAATAAAATTGATGTCCTTTTTCCCACAAATAGAACTTCCTTTTGGTGGTATTTGATTACCTCTGTGGTTTTTATTTTTTGCACTATAAACCAAAAAGGATGGACAATTTAAAAAAAATGTGTGTTTTATACTTTCTGCTATAAAACGTATTCGAAACAATTTAAAAAAAATCTAATTTCTTCATCAATTTAGGGCCAATATGTAAGTTGACACATATTTTTGGTAAAAAAAAAAAACAATAAGCGTATATTGATTGTGCAAAAGAAATAGCATCTACAAACTATCGGATAGATTAAGTGACCTTTTATTTTTTAATATTTTTTACTAGTAATGGCAGTGATCAGTGATTTTTAGCAAGTCTGCGACATTGTGGCAGACAGATCTAACACTAAGTGACACTTTTTGGGGACTGGTGACACCAAAAAGTGATCAGTGCTAAAAAAATGCACTATCACTGTATAAATATCACTGGCAGGGAAGGGGTTAACACCAGGGGCAATCAAAGGGTTAAATGTGTTCGTTATTAGTACTTTCTAACTGTAGGGGGAGTTCTTTGACTAAAGAAAAATAGAGATCTATATTTCTGCTTAGCAGAAACACAGGATCTCCATTTTCCCCTCTGGCACGCTGGCGGTCTGCCTTGTATACATACATAGGCAGACCGCCGTTCGCCTCTCTATAAATAATCGCCAGGCTCCTGGCAGGCATCGCGTCCACCGGACCTGCTAATTGGCTCCTGAGGTGTCCAATCTGAGCTGAAGAAGAAGATCACGTACAGATATGTGATTTTGCACTTAAGGGCTGCCCTGCCACAGTATATGTACGTGGGAAGGTCCTTAAGTGGTTAATAGTGTATGTATGGATAGTTTAGATTAGGACTATAGGGCTGGAGCTCAGATGTGTTCACTATTCTTGTTAAACTTTTGTACTCCCATAGTGCTGAAAAAATAATGCTCAATTATCCAAAATGCCAGAATAAAATCATACAAACCCAAGTTGGTTTCTGATTGTTTCTTAGCAATAAAAGGAGTAAATGGCTGGGAAAATTGTCACCGGCCTTCCCTCAAGGTAATGGTGGTGACAAATAATTACAATTCATCACCACAAAATAAGTTTTTCCTCAGGGCTACAGGTAAAGGAGGTCCCACTGCTTGAAGCCACATCCTTATTTTGCCATAAAATGTAACATTGATAACCTACTAGAACAATAGATACTTTGCAGTATGTCGTCTTTTCAGAGCTTCAGATTGCTGTTATTTTTTGTGAAATACATTGTACACAAAAATGTAAATGTGCTCTCTGGGGAAAATAATTTAAATGCAGAACCTGAGAGTCTGTTTTAAGACAATTGAGAAATGTTGTAGGAAGGCACTCACTGCTATTTAAAGAGCAGGACAGAGCATAGCTGTTATCTTATATTTATCTAACATCACTTTGAAAACTTGTAAAAGCACATTACATTAAAGCATTGCAAATATTAAAAATTGTGTATCTTTAGTTGCTGTTTATACTGAATCAAACAAGGACCTAAATACTACAAATTTTGAGAACCCATCCCTTATGTTGGATTAAAATGGATTAAAATGAAGAACGACATCTCTTATTAAGAACAATATCTTTAAATTACACTAACTATTATCATTGTTTATGAATGTTTTGCTACTCAATACAAGGTTATTAGGATTTCTGGAGTTTTGGATCCTGAATAGATAGAACAAGAGAATACACAGGGTCTGTGCTTGGAAGACAACTCATTTACAGAGGACTTCCCAGCAGAACAGAGGATCAACTGTGTGCATATTAACCACTTAAGCCCCGGAGGATTTGGCTGCTCAAAGACCAGGCCCTATTTTGCGATTAGGCACTGCGTGAATTTAACGGACAATTGCGCGGTCGTGTGACGCTGTACCCAAATTAAATTGACGTCCTTTTTTTCCCACAAACAGAGCTTTCTTTTGGTGGTATTTGATCACATGTGCAATTTTTATTTTTTTGCGCTATAAACAAGGAAAGAGCAACAATTTTGAAAAAAATAACAATATTTTTCACATTTTTTTATATGAAAAAAATGTAAAAATCAAAATTTTTTAACATTTTAGGCCAATTTGTTTTCTGCTACATATTTCTGGTAAAAAAAATCTCAATAAGTGTATTTTGATTGGTTTGCGCAAAGGTTATTGCGTTTACTAACTACGGGAAAGATTTATGTCATTTTTATGGGTTTTTTTTTAGCTAGTAATGTCCGCGATCTGCGTTTTTTTTGCGTGACTGTGACTTTGCGGCGGACAGATCGGACGCCTGACTGAGATTTTTTCAAATTATTTCTTTATTTCTTTAAGTTCAGTTACATATACACTGTATTCAATACATTCCAACTTTCACAGTTACAAATTATACAATATTCAGTTCAACTCAAAAAGAGCCATAGCCTTCCTTAAACATTCTATAGCCGAACATTTCAACTTTCACGATTACAAATTTCAAAATATTCGGTTCGACTCAAAAGTGACCATAGTCTTCTTTAGGCATTCTATAACCAAACCCAAATCTCCCATTTCAATCCTTTTCCCTCTCTCCCCTCCTCCCCACCTCCAAAAAAAAAAAAAAAAAAAAAATTTTTTTTTCTCTTTTCTCTTCCTTCTCTCTTCCTCTTCCTCTCCCCCTCCCTTAAATTTCCCCTCCCCTCTCTCCTCATCTCCCGAACCCTCTCCTTATACTTATTTATCCATTATCTCTAATTCTTTCTCTGTATTTTAAAGTTGTCCTTCTCCTGAGTTTACGTAATCTATCCATTGTTTCCATTTCTTCTCATATTTATCAGTTTGTTGGCGGGCGGAAAAGACCAAGCTTTCCAAGTTATTTATTTCCTCCACCTTCCTGAACCACATAATTATGTTAGGTGGCTCAGTCTCTTTCCACCTGAGAGGAATACATGTCCTGGCTGCATTTATTAAATGTGGTATAATAGATTTATTATAATTTTGTATCGGTATGCTAGAGACGTGGAGCAGAAACAAAGCCGGTTCTTTGGGGATATAACTTTTCGTAATTTTCTGTATTATCTTCAAAATCTGTTCCCAGTACATTTCTAATTTAGGACATGCCCAGAATATATGAAGCATTGTGCCTCTCTCTGTCCCACATCTCCAGCATCGGTCTGTGTTTGCTATAGAAATTTTATTCATTTTAACCGGAGTATAATACCACCTGGAAAAAATTTTATAATTCATTTCTTGAATTCTAGCACACATTGAGGTAGCAAATACTGACTTAATTATTTGTTTTTCTTGTTCTGGTGAGAAAGTAATACCCATTTCCCTTTCCCACTCCCTCAAGAAAGGGAATTTATGCTGTACCACTGATGTCATTAACAAGGAGTACATTTTGGATATAGTATGTTCCAGTATTCCATTTTGGGTACATATTTTTTCATAGGGTGTTACCTCTTTATCTCCCTGAGGGGGGGCTCTCAATGTTCCCAGAAAGTGACGTAACTGAAAAGCCCTCCATGAGTCTAGGCCAAAATGGCCTGACCCATCTGTTAACTCATCCGTGGTCACCCATCCTGTGTCTGAGCGGAAATCAAGAATCTGAAAGATTCCCCTTTCTGCTAAAGCCTTAAACTTCCTGTCTTGACACCCTGGCTCAAAGAGGGGGTTCCCCAGGACCGGGTATAGTAAGGAATTCTCCCGTATAAGATTGTCTTGTTTAAATATTTTTGCGCATATTTTAATCGTGTTTCCTATAACAGGGTGATTCTTAATAGCTGTTGGCAAGTTCTTATGACACCAGGGGGCTCTTTTCAGTGATACCTCACATTGTGCCTGCTCTATGTTCGGCCATAACTTATATTCTCTATGGCGACACCAATCAATCATTCTGCCTAATTGAACGGCATGATAATATCTCTTCATATTCGGAGCCCCCCATCTGTTTTGAATTTAAATAAATATTTCTTCCCTACCCTGGGGCGTTTTGATTTCCAAATAAAATCCATTATCATGGTTTCAATCTGGGACAAGTATCGAGGTGGAATGTGGATGGGAAGTGCCTGGAAAATATACAGAAGTTTTGGTAAAACACTCATTTTAATTATATTGCACCTTCCCATCCATGAATACATTCCTCCTTTCCACTTTTGTAATAATGCATTTATGGATTTTGATAGGGGAATGAAATTCATCTTAAACAATTGTGAGATTTTTGAAGTAATTAACGTCCCTAGATATTTTAAAGCCGTCTTTGTCCAATTCAACTTAAAATTTGCCCTTAATTGTTGTTGAAGTGTCCCTGCTAATTCTATTCCCATTGTTTCGGATTTGATAAAGTTTATCTTCATATTAGATTGAGTTCCGTACTTCCCTAGTTCGGTCAATAAATTAGGAAGTGATATAACTGGCTTTGTAATCGAAAATAGAACGTCGTCGGCGTACGCTGATAATTTATATTGGTCCTTCCCCACTTTGATACCCGAAATGTCTGGGTTCATTCGGATTCTACACAGGAACGGTTCTAATGATAATACGAACAGGAGCGGGGACAGGGGACATCCCTGTCTCGTTCCGTTTGTAATTAAAAACTCTGTAGAAAGAATTCCATTTACTTTTACTTTTGCTGAGGGGGTTGAGTAACTCTGTTTTATCCATCTTAACATTTTTTCCCCTATTCCTATGTAACGAAGGACTACGAACATGTACTCCCACCGTACCCTATCGAACGCTTTCTCTGCGTCGGTGTTAAGTAGAACGGTTGGTATTTTATTTTGGTGGATTATATGTAATAGACTCAGCAACTTGGTCGTATTGTCCCTCGCCTCACGGCTTGGGACAAATCCCACCTAATCCAGATGGATCAATTTCGTCAAATATTTCTGTAGTCTAACTGCTAAGATCTTTGTGAAAATTTTAAAATCCGTGTTCAACAGGGAAATTGGTCTGTAACTTTTACACGAGGTGGGGTCTTTACCCTCCTTGGGGATTACCGAAATATGCGCATGTATAGTTTCCTTGGGGATTGTTTTCCCTGCCCCCCACGCGTTAAACATGTCTTTCATGAATTCTTTCAGGTATGGAATTAGTTTCTTATAATAATGAATCGTAAACCCGTCAGGTCCCGGCGCCTTCCCAACTTTCGTATTTTTTATAGTCTCCATTATCTCTGTTAATGTAATTGGTGACTCAAGTATCTTACTCTCCTCTTCAGACAGCTGGGGCATTTGTGAGATTTGTACGTACTCCTCCATTTGAGATTGTGGGGTTATGGGGGTTTTTAAATTATATAATGTTTCATAATATTTTTTGAATTCCTGAGTTATCTGTTTAGGGTATGTGAGTTTCTGTCCTGCATCCGTTACTAAATGTGGAATATAAGTTGTCAAGTTTTGATCTCTAAGTGATTTTGCTAATAACTTCCCACATTTATCCCCTGATTCATATGTGATCCTTTTGGTTTTTTGAATTGCTGCTTTAACTCTAAAGGCTAGAAGTTCGTTGATGTCCCTTCTTATCTTCAGAAGTTCTGCCTTTCCCTCCTCTGACGGTGCATGTTTATGTTTCGCTTCTACTTTATTTAGCAGTTGGAGTAACTGTTCTAGTTGTTTAGTTCGTTGTTTTTTAATCCTAGCCCCGTGCTTAATGAAAATACCTCTTATAACTGCTTTATGCGCTTCCCATATTATCCCTGGGTCTGAATCTACAATAGTATTGGTTAAAAAAAAAAATTCCATTTCTGATTCAACTTCTGTCATTGTCACCTGGTCTTGTAGAAGGTTTTCATTCAATCTCCACGTTGTTTCTCTCCTTTCTCTTTTGTCTGGTAAATCGTAAGTTATTGTAATTGGGGCATGGTCTGACCAAGTTGCTGAGCCCATCACTATGTCTTTTATTGCATGTAATTGATTGTGTGGGATTAAGAAGTAATCTATGCGGGAATATTGTTGATGTAAAGAGGAATAGAATGAGTAATCTCTTTCTCTTGGGTGCATTATACGCCATGCGTCTATTAATTGTCCCTCTTGTAGTGTCTTAGCGAACTGCTTTCTTACTCTAGGCGGAATTGATGATATGCCCCTTGATGTGTCTTCTGAAGGGATCAAGGGTATATTCATATCCCCCCCTATTATTAAATGGCCCTCTCTGAAGTCATTAAGTGTATCCATGCTCCTCCTCAAGAAGCAATCCTGTTTTACATTTGGGACATACATGTTAGCTAGTGTAACTATGGTCTCTCTTATAGTCCCTTTCACAAACAGATAGCGTCCATTTGGGTCGCTCATAATTTGGGTACATTTCCAAGGTATGTTCCTTGATAGAAGGATGGATACGCCCTTTGACTTTGCCTCCCAGTTGGTAGAGTGGTATACTATGGGGAAGGAGTTATTACCAAGCTTTGGACATTTATCCTCTCTGAAGTGTGTCTCCTGCACCATTGCAATATCTACCCTAGATCTATTCAGCTCGTCCAGCAAGATTCTCCTTTTCTCTGGAGTGTTCAGGCCTTTTGCATTAATGGATAAAATTCTTATGTTTTCCATCGCTCAAAAGGCGAGGAGTGGAAGAGAGAGAGGGGAGAAGAAAAAACCCCCAAAAAAAAGGATTAAATTTAAGGAGGGCAGGGGGGGGAGAAGGGGAGGTACCCTCTTGGCCTCTCAACTTTAGAGAGGTCGCTAAATAGCTTTCCGCTGGGTAGCTCATCCAAACTATGTTGGTTCTATGAGCTATTTCCTAAATGGGGTTATGGTTGGATTGGATTAGAGAATACCACTCTCCCTTCCCTCTCCCAAACACCGACACTGATCATTTCCATAATCTTCGGCATGTCTAAATTCGTTCCTTTTTTTTCTATCTACTTCTCCCGGCCTGTTTTTCTCCCGACCTCCCTCTGTATCCCAGCAAAAGGAGGAGGGGGGAAATTGGAAATGAGCGTTACGTTGCGCCTATGCCCCCGGGGACAAAAAAAAAAAAAAAGAGGGAAACAAAGCCCTTGATAGTAAAAAGAGAGAGAAGTGGGGGCTACTAAGTTTAATATGAAAATGAAAGGGGTCTATGTATTACCCCCAATCTGCTCCGTTCCCCTCTTCCCTACTATAATGTCCCCTTCATTCCATATACTGTTTCCGATACCTACCACGCCCTCTATTGGCTTATCAACATACTGGTCTCGAGGAAAAAAAAAAAAAAAAAAAAGAAAAGAAAAAACCAGGGGAAGGGGGTCCCATTTCTATCCCCTCTTAAAAATCATTCAGTCAATCAAATCTTGACTTAAGCAATTTAATGGCCGTTCGCCTACGATCCACACAAAAAAAAAGGGGGGGAAAAAGGAGACAGAGCCCTCGATAGTCAAAAGAAAGAGAAAAAGGAGCCAAATAAATTTAATTTGTAAATGATAGAGGTCTGTATCTTACCCCCAGTCTATTCCGATCCCCTCTTCCCTAATACAATATCCCCTAACTCCAGGCACTGTTTCCAGTGCCTGTCACGCCCTTTACTGGTTTATTAACATGCTGGTCACAAAAACAAACAAAAAGAAAAAACAAAAAACAGAAAGGGGGAAGGAGAAGGGAAGGAGAGGGGGTGAACTCCTCTGTCCCCTCTCCCCCCCTCCTCCCCACCCCACCTCCACTCTCACTATGCTACAACTGTCACCCCCTCTCCCCCCCTACAAGATCTTCAAACCTATCGGTAGTTAATTGATTCTTTCAACACCCTTCACACTTTCTGAAAAATATCTGTAATATACTACTATCCCAGGGGCATAAAAAAAAAAAAAAAGAGAGGTGACCTTCCTTCTCTCTCCGTGATCTTCACCCTTCTTAGGGACCCAGAAAAAATGGTCCTTTAGGCATATGTGTTCCATATGTATTCCAAAAGAAAACCCGTGATGCTATTCGTGAATCAATTTTACAACAATTTGCAATATAATAAATGTGCAGGCAGCTCCCTGCTGTCTTACCCCACCTACTTCAATTAGAAGATCATCTACTAATTGTGTGCTCAAAAAAAGAAATTAGTATGTAGCTTCACACAACCCAAACCAAAAAAAAAAAAAAATGTTATACAACAAACTAAAACACAGACCCTTCATATCCCATAAGGGCTCCCTACACTCTCCACACTCGTGATTCGTGACTCTTGTGCTCTTTTAAAGTAAGTACAACAAAAAAAAGAAACAAACAACACACCAAAAAAAAAAAAAAAAAAAACCCCTCTTTTTCAAATGTTTTTAAAAAAAAAAAAATATGTATCAAATTCACTGGGAATAAATTTTATACGAGGGTGTGAAGGGGCGAATGTCTCTTGGTCCCTATCGTGGGAAGGGGTTTATATTGAAAAATATATATAAAGAATAAAAAAAAAAAAAAATAAAAAAAAAAAAGAAAAAGGGAAGAAAAAAAAAAGAACCCAAAAAAAAAAAAAAAAGAGTCCCTGTGGTGACATTCCTACATCATTTTTCATTTCCGCTCTTTCCTTCAGTTTGATCCTCCAGTCTCTCGAGCCTCTTGGGTCCGTGCTTTTCTATTTCTGTTTCCATTCATCCCCCCCTTGAGGGGGTTCCAGTTTAAATACCCCATTTTCCTAGGGTCAATTGCGCACCAGTCCTCCACCCGAGCAGGTTCAGTACCAAGAAATTCAAATAAACTGGGTAGATCTGTCGGGGTGCGCAGAACAAACATGTCTCTTTCTTTGAAAAAGGTTACCGCCAGCGGGTAACCCCATCTATATCTAAAGCCCAGCTGCTTGGCTCTATCCAGTACTGGCCGTAGTAGTGATCTACGATATAAAGTATTTTTAGACAGGTCCGGGAGTATTTTTATTTTAGTCCCTGCGATTTCGATTATGCCTATATCCCAGGCTTTGCGAAGGATCTCCTCTTTTTGTGTATAATGATGGATCTTGCATACAATATCACGAGGTCTGCTAGGGTCTATATGTCTGTACCCTGCTACTCTGTGGACCCTGTCTATTTCCAAGGGGGCCGCAGGGTGGGAGGTAGGGGCAAGCACTTTTAAAAAAATGTCTCTCACCTTCTCCTGCAGCTTTTCCCCTTCCACTTCTGGTACACCTCTCAGCTTTAAATTCCCTCTGCGGCTCCGATCTTCTGAGTCCTCAATACGAAGCTGCATATTAATAGTGAGCTCTAGAAGTGTCTCTGTGGTTCTCTTTACATCAGCCACTTGATCTTTTACACGTATGGTTTCCGCTTCATTTGAGGTAACTTTGTCGGTCAGTTGGGTCATATCCTTGCGGAGCTCCTGTATGTCTCGCTGGTGTGTTTCCTCAATCCTCAAGATCAGAGCTTCAATCTCTGTTTTTGTCGGCAGAGCTTTCAGTAAGTCCTTAATTTCTGGGTTACTACTCTCCTGCTGGTTACCGAGGACTGCTTCGGCTTCTCTCCCCATGTCCACAAGGTTTGCTGGGCTCTCTTCCGGCAGCTTTTCTCCTTTCTCTGCTCGCTGCTGCACGCTCTGTTTGGACTGTGCACCCCCACGCGCCGCCGCCATCTTTGTTACAGGTGCTCCGGGAAGGTAATTTTGAAAGTATCGCTGGATACCGCCGTCCGACTTCCTCTGTGGCTGGCGCCTGTCCGCCACTGGTCGTTCGCTGGTCGAGCGAGTTACTGGGCGATTCCTGGCCATGTTAGTCGTTAGCATGCCGCTAAAGCTGTACCGTGTCGGATAGGTCCGGGAGAGGGGTTAGCGGGAGCTCCTTCTCACACGTCCTCACATCTCGTCCTCTCCAGGCCACTCCCCCCTGGGCCGAAGGTCTGACTGAGATTTTTGACACTTTTGGGGGGACCAGTGACATTACTACAGCAATCAGTGCTATAAATATGCACTGTTACTGTAAAAATTACACTGGCAGGGAAGGGGTTAACTTTACTGGTGATCAATGGGTTAAGTATGTCCCTAGGGGCATGATTCTAACTGTGGGGGGGCTTGGCTTGTGATTTAATCACAGAGACATACGATCCTACATAGCAGGATCGCATAGCCTCTGTGATTACTTTAGTGAGAATGACAGACAGCTGTGTTTACATCAGCCATCTGTCTTTCTCCCTCTACTGCGGGAGATCGCGAGTGGCCGGCGGCAATCGGAGCCGCCGGTCACACGCGCTGGCTCCCCAGGGAATGAGCGGGGGCGGGCGCACGCTCGCCCCCTACAGGCTCGAGGGCGAGCGATGTACCCCTACGTCACTTTGCCTGGAAGCGGCTGACTCCCGCAGTAAAAAGTCGTGCAGCGGTCGGCAAGTGGTTAACACAAATGTAGAGCCTTAACAGGCTACAAAGACTTAACAGCACTTCTGCTCTTCTGCTTTTTTCCATTTTTTGATTGCCATTAACTGTACACTGCCTCTATCTCTGCCTCAAGAGGCAGAGGCAGGGGCACAAATATTTACAATGGTGCACTGATTTACTTCTTTCTTATGTCTATGAAGGATTACAAAAATCCTATTGTCTTAACAAACAGCAAATTAAATAATCCACCCCATTCTAATTGGACAGCCTATAGCTGTATTTGACATATCCTCAGCATTTGTTTCTGCTATTTGAGTCAGCTTTGTTGTTTACATGCTGCAACCCATGTCATTTTATAAAACATAAGAATACTACCTAGCACTAACCAGGCTACTCAGGGCTTGCCAGTGCATGCAAGCCATTACTCTGTTGCATACTACTGTCTTTACACAGTAAATGAGCTAAGTAGGGCTATTATCATTTATGGAGTATTGTATGCTACTGGGGAAAACTAGAGTTGTGGTCTGTGGCACTGTTAAGCTGTAAGCAAATCAATACAGTATAAGGTAAGAATAGGTACTTAGAAGGTACTGATTTGATCCTCTACAGGTTCACAGACAAAAACACAGGACAAAGAACTAGTCACTGGTATTGCACGTAGCTTATCTTTTTCCTATTACTGACTAATCATGCCTTATTCTACACTCTGTGTGTATGGAGGACACTCTGGAAGAGGCAAGGCTTTGCTTCCCCGTGTCAGAGCTGTCCCCTGATGACAATTGATCTAAGAACTGGTGGAGAAATGTTCCAGAGTTAACTGTAAGCGATTCACAACACACAGATTCATCAATCTGATGAAAAATAAGCAGGGAGATGCATACACAGCAGGTCCCCAGATTTCGATTTCTCACCAGAAAGGAAAACAATAACATCACCAAATCTCACTCCAATTATCAGGGTCCTCTTATTAATAACTATCTGGAACTGTTGAGTTGTTAAGGATTTATACAGAAATCCTAAATTCTGCAACACTAACCAAAAGGTTCCAAGAGGTCAAATATGTTTGTCCCTAACACTAAGTAGGTTTTCCAGCTTCAATATATTACATTTTTTTAGTTGCGGGAGGTAATTTAGGGTTGGACTGACAATCTGATATCATGCCATCCGTAGTGTGGGTCACAGGTTTCTCATCATCATAGTACATGGAAGGAACAGTTCTGCATTAATATCACATCTACATTTTGGCAACCTACTTACAGTGTTATTTTATTTAATACATTTATATTTTTCGTTTTTCATAGCAAATATAAACTCTGCCAACTAATTTTGAACCTACTTTGAAAAGAAGCAAATGATGCATTGTGTTATGCATACATTTTGCCAATGTGGATTTTTAACCTGTTTTCCAAAAATGTTGCTAATCATATATACAGCTTAACCTGTTGCCATGTAATAATTTCAATGGAGGAAAGCTGGAAGTGAATAACTTTCAAGATGGCATGTTTCTTTTGCTACATTTATCTCTTTTTTCCAATCTGTCATACCATTTTGTAGAACATTTAGAAACTGAAACTTTTCATGTCAAATGTTTATAAATAAGAAAAAAAATCATGTATAATATATTGGTGAAATAGTTCAGCAAAACAAAATGCAATTATTTTGACTCTCTACTGGAAAAAGGCCACAATGTTTAAGCATTGAAAGTCTTCCAGCCTTCACTTTTTATCTTATACATGTTACATGTTTATTCATAAGTGATTCAAGAAAAAAAAGCTTGATAAATTAAATTTCTTTATATTTAAAAGATTTTTTTTTTAATTTAAGTCCAATAATAGTCTTTATATTGCTAGCTTTTAAGATGTATTTCTTGTACAATAAACAAGCAATAAAGTGACATAGTACTGTTTAAATGTTCATGCAGTATCTTCTAACTGCATCTCAGAAGAAAAAACCTTTATACACGGATTACCTAAATCCCCATCCTGCTCCAAACACGTCTGCATAATGTTGCCATTACTGTGTAAAAGGTCTCCCAGTCTGATACATCTAGTCTGCTTAGTTTTAAGCATTGTTAGCAGATCTCCTTTAATCTTCTTTGTTCTAAATAAACATGTCCAAACCAAAAGCTGATAATCACTCTTCTTAATGGTTATTTGATAGCCCTAAAAGTAAATTAATTTACTATTTCCTATTTCATTTTGCGTTGTGTGTGCTTTTTACAATGTCCCAAATTGCAAAATACATTATAAGGACATGTTTTATTTTTAATTAATGATATTTAAATTATACATACACAGACAAATTGTAAAAGGTAAGCAGATTGATGAAGCATTCAAAATGGCCACATGGGAAACATTACAGAGCTTAGTTATAGTGTATAGGTATACTTTATGTTGAATGAGTATACTTTATGTTGAGTTTTAAGATACAGTTTAAATTAAACATGTCACTTACACAACTAGGCATGCAGGGAAAACATTGATTCTCTTTGCACTAACATTTTTCACAAACTGTAGAACAGTGTAAGCTGTTTAAAAGCAAATTTTCTTTATCTAATTGATATTTTATTGTTTACTTCAAGGATATCTCCACAGTGTATTAAAAAATAAAATATTTTGTAAAAGACATAGATATAAATCCTGAAAAAATATGTTGTTCTGTTGTTTTTAGTAAACATAATTAAGTTAGCCTATTATTTGTAATGGTTTAATTTTTTTAACTATATTTGGTGATTAGTGGTGACATTTTCTGTGCTTGGAGAGAAATGAAGTCATCTGAGTGTACATTTCATGTATTTTGAAAATAGTGACATAATTCACATGATTTATTTTAAACTGTTCTAAGAATTGACAAATGCCAATGATGGTAAAATACACTGGGATAGAGGACACAGGCTCACAATCAGACAAAATAGCAGTGATGTTTTACATAGGAAATGCCATGTTTGCAAAGGTTACCATTTAATAAACAAAATGAATAGTGAGGGTTTAAAGGAATCTGTCAACATGTTAAATATCTAAGCAAAAATTTGAAGGAGATGGTTATTCTCCAAACTAGTATGTGTTCTGGGAGTCAAGTCAGAAAGGACCACTAAAAACTGAGGTTTTTGAAAAGGCATTTAGCCTGTTGGTGATACCCTTTAGAATATGTATTCTTGGTAAAATTGATTTGTGGAACTGTAAACCAAACTGTATAATAGAGAACCTGGTTAATGTTGAGAAAAAGTATTTTACATGTCAAAATGATGAAAAAATTGTGACTTTCACTAGTAAATAATAATTCATAGGTTTAGTTGTCTATTTATAGCAGAGTAGATATCGCTTCCCACTCCCTATACTTTTGCCTGCATTTTATTTTATGACTCATTCAAGTAGGTACAAGGGTCCAACAGTGTCACAATATCACTCACAAGTGCAGATATGCCATTGCCGTAAAAATAGTATCATAAATGCAGCAATATTTTGCTGTTATGCTTTAAATGTTTAGTAAATATCTTACTAGGTAAGTGTGAATCATCTGCTTTTTCCCTAAAAGCTGCCTAAAATATGCTTCTTTTGGTGTGTGTATTTCTTGTACATATTCATGACTGGTATTGCAATAAATAACAACTTTTAGAACTTCTTTCTCACTGGTCAATAAACCCTTACGCTGACAGGTCTATTCAATTTACAGACCTACAGAACTGCTTCCAGCTGGCCAGATCCTTAGTGTATAGATTTGACATTCTTCCTTCTGCTATAACCTCATGGTCACTGAAGTGACCAAGAACATAAAGCAAAACTGTTCAAAAGACTCCGCTGAACAAACCAATAGCTGTGATTAGCAGTTGACAATCTGTTGATCAGAGCTTTAACTCTTAAATGTATCTCCCACCACTGCCACTGCTTCTCTGACCATTTTCCCTCTTCTTTCCCAGTACACACATCTTGCTGGATTGCAGTCAATTAAAATTATCCCCACCACTCTTATTTCCCCCTTTACAGTTGAACTGATCCACACAGCACTGATTCTCACTACCTCCCATCCCCCATCACTAATCCCACCTGCAACACTGATCCACTGTGGCTTCACTGCAGCTGTTAGCTTCTGCTTCTCTCCCCTCCTGCCAGCTTTAGGTGCTACAGGGGAGCTATAAAGGAATGAATACATCCCCTGTGCCATTCCAAACCTCCTAACTGATCCCAGGGACTCCCTACCTGCGCTGCTGTTGGGGAACGCTTGGGAGATCAGTATCAACAATGTCAAAGCTGTAGGGGCTGTTGAACATGTCTATCGATCACTCGCTGTTTTCAATCATCATTGAAGCATAGTTAACCCGTTTAACCACTTAAGCCCCAGCCCTATTTCGGACACTTTTTGTTTACAAGTTTAAATCAGTATTTTTTCCTAGAAAACTACTTAGAACCCCCAAACATTATATATATTTTTTTAGCAAAGACTCTGGAGAATAAAATGTCGGTCATTGTAATATTTTTTATCACGCGGTATTTGCGCAGCGGTCTTTAAAGCGCCATTTTTTTGGAAAATTTTTGAAAAATCACATTTCACTCATTTTAAAAAATACTAAACAGTAAAGTTAGCCCATTTTTTTTGTATATTGTGAAAGAACATGTCACGCCGAGTAAATAGATACCCAACATGTTACGGTTTAAAATTGCGCCTCCCCGTGGGATCGCGACAAACTACGGTCAATAGAGATCTCAATCTGCGAAGCTTTAAATTTATTTAACGGTTACCAGTTTTGAGTTAGAGTGTAGCTCTTTTTTTTAAATTATTGCTCACGCTCTGGCAATCACGGCGATACCTCACATGTGTGGTTTGAACAGCGATTTCATTTGCGGCTTGACTTCCGTATACGTTTTTTTTTGTGCGCGAGCTAACGGTGACGGGGGCGGCTAAATTTTTTTTTTTCCCATTTATTTTATTTATTTTTTTAACTTTATTAAAGTTTTAAAAAAAAAAAAAATCTGATCACTTTTATTGCTGTCACAAGCAATGTAAACATCCCTTGTGACACCAATATGTAGTGACAGGTGCACTTTATGGAGGGATCGACGGTCTAAAAGACCCTAGACCCCTCCACTACACTTCCCTGTATGCAAAACGCCGAAAACGGCATTTTTGCATACAGCCGTTTTTCAAATTTGCCGCCTTTTGCAGCACAGTAACCCGGAAGTGACGTCATGGACGCCGCCTCCGGGTTACGTCATCGGAGACCCGATCGATGCCATTTCCGGCATTCATCGGGACTCCATCCAGCCGGCGGACGTGTCGGCTGGGTGCTCGGGGCTCCCGGTGGAACGGGAGCCCCGGGCAAAGCCACGGAAGGAGGCGGGAGGGGGGGGGACGTCCCCTCCCGCCCCCCCGGGTACCGATCGAGCGGCTCCCGAGCCGCATCGGTCGGTACCGACGGAAAGCCAACCGTCGGCTCTAAACCACGGTACCGGGATGGTGCCTCTAGCTAGAGGCATCATCCCGGTACACTACCGCAAAGTTTACCGACGTAGACCTACGTTAGTATGCGGTAAGTGGTTAAGACCAGCAGCCACAGACATGCTGCAGCAGGCTGGCTCTCCTGCGCAAACTGATGAGAGCGGGAGTGGATCTCGAGTGCA
This sequence comes from Pelophylax lessonae, assembly GCF_965119305.1. Classification (NCBI taxonomy): domain Eukaryota; kingdom Metazoa; phylum Chordata; class Amphibia; order Anura; family Ranidae; genus Pelophylax; species Pelophylax lessonae. The sequence goes on from NC_138770.1 coordinate 374,706,252, forward strand.
TGCGCCACTGGCAGCATGATCACGCACACCCACTCTCTAGCCCTGCAGCTATGCAACGGGTCCGGTGGCTGCGATGGCTGCCGTGAACCCGGCGATCGCTGCAGGGACTGACAGAAGGTGGTGTGTAAACACGGCACACTGCTCATCTGTCACTGCCTGAACAGGAGCTCTGTTTCCATCCACCAAGTATCACCCCCACACAGTTATAATCACTCCCTATGTACACATTTAACCCTTTGATTGCCCCTGGTGTTAACCCCTTCCCTGCCAGTGTCATTATTACAGTAACAGTGCATATTTTTAGCACTGATTACTGTAGTAATGTCATTGTCTCCCCCCCCCCCAAAGTGTCAAAAATGTCAGTTAGGGGTCCAATCTGTCCGCCGCAATGTCGCAGCTCTGCTAAAAATCGCAGATCGCCGACATTACTAGTAAAATAAATAAAAATGACATAAATCTTTCCCCTAGTTTGTAGACGCGATAACTTTTGTGCAAACCAATCAAAATACACTTATTGGGATTTTTTTTTACCAAAAATATGTGGCAAAATACAAATTGGCCAAACACAAAAGACGGTTTTGACAAGTCCTTTATAAAAAAGCGTTTCTTCTTCCTCTTCTCTTTCTGATGGTTTCTTCTCCCTCCGATGTTTCTTCTCCCTCCGGTGTTCCTTCCCTCTCCAGTGGTTTCTTCTCCCTCTGGTGTTTCTTCTCCCTACGGTGTTTCTTCTCCCTCTGGTGTTTCTTCTTCCTCTGGTGCTTTCCTCTCCCTCTTCACTCTGGTGATGTTGTTTTCTTCGCCAATCGCCGCCGCCCACTAAAACGAAAAAACATGTCTGCCTTCTTGGTGTCGGCTCCCCACCTCAAAACACCAGAATCACATAACAGAATTACAAACAGGTAGAGGGTCCTGGTGGGAGGGGAGCAAGTGCGGTCAGATACAAGCTAAAGTTAGTAATAGAAGCAACAAAAATAGGGAAATAACATACACTGTAGCCTGGGTCTAGGAAATTGGCCTAATGCCCAGACAATAGATGTTGATCTAAGCTTAGCTAAAAAGCTTAGCTAAAAAGTTGGTTTTATGAATCACCTGTAGGTGATATTCAAACCAGCAGGTTAGTCCTGGCAATGCCTATATACCCCAGTCCTGAAACAAAGCAAGCTGTAGCAGGTAAGAAAGTGTTTTAAACAAAATGAAAAGAGCAGAAACCTGAGATTCGATGAGTGCTCAGAGCCAAACACTGGACCAAACCTTGCCATTTTTCTACCTGCCACTAGTTGTTTGCTTTGATGACAAACGGCCACATTGATTCTCTGCCATGACCTCACCCTCGACTCAAGACTAATTCTTAAACCTCAGCAGAGAATAACAAATCTTCATTCCTGTTAAATTCATGACCAGTCCAGTAGAATCCAAAGTTACGACCAAATTCAGAAGGGCTGTACACACTAAACTCAATATTGAACATGATGTCAACAACGTTTCTGAGTGGTATGTAGCACCCTCCTAGGTAGGTAGGTGCTAGGTAACCGCATCTAATGCTCCTTCTGCTTATCAGGGGAGCCTGATCTGTTATGTTGCCTGTTGCATGTCTCCCGGTGTGATTACATAGTTACATAGTTAGTGAGGTTGAAAAAAGACATCAGTCCATCCAGTTCAACCTATGATGTGTGTGTGTGTTTGCTATTAACCGTACATTGTATACCCCTGTATGTTGTGGTCTTTAAGGTGTCCATTTAATAGTTTTTTGAAACTATCAATGCTCCCTGCTGATACGACTGCTTGTGGAAGAGAATTCCACATCCTTACCGCTCTTACAGTGAAGAACCCCTTACGCACTTTAAGGTTAAACCGCGTTTCCTCAAGTTTTAGTGAGTGGCCACGTGTCTTATTGTATCTCCTCTCTCTGAATAGTTTGTTCCTTATGCTCGGGTCGCCAGTACAGTATTTGTACATTGATATCATATCCCCCCTCAATCTTCTCTTCTCCAGAGAGAATAGGTTCAGTGCTTGTAGTCTTTCCTCATAGCTGCTGTCCTCCATTCCCCTAATTATTTTTGTTGCCCTTCTCTGGACTTTCTCCAGTTCCAGCACATCCTTCCTGAGGACCGGTGCCCAGAACTGGACAGCATACTCCAGATGTGGCCGGACCAGAGTCTTGTAGAGTGGGAGAATAATCTCTTTATTTCTGGAGTGAATCCCCTTTTTTATACAACCCAGTATTCTGTTGGCTTTGCTTGCGGCGGCTTGGCATTGCATGCCACTGCCAAGCCTGTTGTCTACCAGTACCCCCAAGTCCTTTTCCATCCTAGACTCACCCAGAGGTTCCCCCCCTAGCGAGTAGCTTGCTTTCTGGTTTCTGGCCCCCAAGTGCATTACTTTACATTTTTCAACATTAAATCTCATCTGCCATGTAGTTGCCCACCCCGTTATTTTGTTCAGGTCCTCTTGCAAGGTTTCCACATCCTGCATAGAAGATATTGGCAAGCCTAATTTAGTATCATCTGCAAATACTGAGATTGTACTAGATATCCCCTCCTCTACATCATTTATGAATAAATTAAACAGGATTGGTCCCAGGACAGAACCCTGGGGGACCCCACTTTCCACACCCGCCCAATCCGAATACTCCCCATTAATCATCACCCTCTGGACTCTACCCTGGAGCCAGTTCTCTATCCAGGTACTCACCTTATGGTCCATACCTACCTCCCTTAGTTTGTACAGTAAGCGTTTGTGGGGAACGGTGTCAAAGGCCTTTGCAAAGTCCAGATACACCACATCCACAGGCTTACCTTTATCTAGGTGGCAGCTCACTTCATCGTAGAAGGTTAATAGATTGGTTTGGCACGAACGATTTTTCATGAATCCATGCTGATTACTACTTATAATACCGTTTTCATTACTAAAGTCTTGTATGTGGTCCCTTATCATCCCCTCCAAAATTTTGCAGACTACTGATGTTAGGCTGACCGGCCTATAGTTACCCGGGATATATCTCGGCCCCTTTTTAAATATTGGTACCACGTTGGCTTTTTTCAAATCAGCTGGCACCATACCCGTCTGTAAACTATCCTTAAAGATCAAGAATAATGGTCTGGCAATCACCTGGCTGAGCTCATTAAGAACCCTCGGGTGCAAGCCATCCGGTCCCGGGGATTTATTTATGTTAAGTTTCTCTAGTTTAGCTCTAAGTCTATCCTCTGTTAGCTATGGCGGCACTTCCTGAGGTGTATTATTTAGTTCGGCCTTACAAGCAAGGTTCGTGTAGCCCCCCGATTCCTTTGTGAAGACTGAAGAAAAGAAATTATTTAACACTTCCGCCTTTTCTCTGTCCTCTGTGGCCATTTTTCCTTTATCATCTTTTATGGGGCCAATGTGTTCTGACCTCGCTTTCTTACTGTTTATATACTTAAAGAACTTCTTGGGGTTCTTTTTACTCTCCTCCGCTATATGTCTCTCGTGTTCTATTTTAGCCGCCCTGATTTCATCTTTACATTTCTTATTACACTCTTTGTAATGCTTAAATGCTGTCAATGACCCCTCAGTCTTGTATTTTTTGAAGGCCTTTTCTTTAGCTCTAATATACATTTTTATGTTGGAGTTTAGCCACCCAGGGTTTAGTTTTGCTTTTATATTTATTTCCCTGTGGAATGCACTGGCCCACCCCTTTGTTAAGTATGCTCTTGAAGCACTCCCATTTTTCCTCCGTGTTCTTTGTTCCCAGGGTTCTATCCCATTTGATATTTTCTAGCAGCGAGCGCAGTTTAGGGAAATTGGCTCTTTTGAAATTCAGTGTCCTTATATTACCTTTGTGTTTCCTATTACTGTAATTAATACTGAAACCAATTGACCTATGGTCACTGTTCCCTAAGTTGTCCCGTATTTCTATATCCGTGAGCAGGTCTGTATTGTTGGTAATCAGTAGGTCAAGTACCGCATTGTTTCTTGTCGGTGCATTCACCATCTGACCCATGAAATTGTCCTGCAAAACATTTAGGAACTGCCGAGCCTTGGCTGAGTGCGCAGTTCCTTCTGCCCAGTCTATATCAGGATAATTAAAGTCCCCCATTATAATGACATTTCCCATCCTTGCTGCCAATCCTATCTGTAACATGAGGTCCGCCTCACCCTCCTCCCTCTGGTTGGGGGGCCTATAGCATACGCCCAATATTACCTTCCCCACCGTGCCTTCCCTTTGAAGCTCTACCCATAGGGATTCTGCCTCGTCCATAGCTCCATTATTAATATCATCCCTCATATTTACCAGTATACTGTTCTTAATATACAGACATACCCCTCCCTCTTTTTTACCCTCTCTATCCCTGCGATGAAGGGAATACCCCTGAATGGTGGCCATCCAGTCATGAGAGCTGTCGAACCTAGTCTCAGTTATCCCCACAAAATCTAAGTCCTCCTCAAACATCAGCAGCTCCAGCTCTCCCATCTTGTTGGCCAGGCTTCTGGCATTGGTATACAAGCCTCGTAATTTTGATCGGTTACATTTATCCTCGTTTGATGTTTTTAGGCTGCTCTCTTGATTTTTCCCCATACCCACCCTGGGTTTAGGAGCTCCGAACACCCTACCGCTAATGCCCCCATTTCTGCCCTCTGAAACTTGCTTTCCACTGGCTAATTCTACATCTGTACCCTCCCCCCCATTCCCTAGTTTAAAAGCCCCTCTAACTTTTTGGCCATCCTCTCACCCAGTACGGCTGCACCCACCCCATTTAGGTGCAATCCGTCCCTACCAAAGAGCCGGTGACCGACTGAGAAGTCGGCCCAGTTCTCCAGGAACCTGAAACCCTCCTTACTACACCAGCTCCTCAGCCACTCGTTAACTTCCCTAATCTCCCGCTGCCTCTCTGGTGTGGCTCGAGGTACAGGTAGTATTTCGGAAAATACTACCTTGGAGGTCCTAGTCCTCAACTTAGCGCCTAAGTCCCTGAAATCGTTTAGGACTCTCCGTCTTCCTCTGCCTATGTCATTGGTACCCACGTGTACCATGACAGCTGGGTCTTCCCCAGCCCCACCCAGTAATCTGTCCACCCGATCCGCGATGTGATCCGCGATGTGATTCACTGGGTCCGAGGGAGTGTCCTCACTGCATCCAATGAGGGCGCTTGTTGGACAGTGGAGGAAACCCAGCCAGTGGCACATAAGGTTTTATGGCAGTCCCAGTGGGAGGGCATTCCTGCAATGCATCCTGGGATTGACCATAAATACTGAGGGGACATGTGACAGGGCATCTTTGGCGGGAAGCAGAGTCCCAGGAGGAGGCCGATGGCTGTCTCTCCTCCTGCTGTGTGTGAGGAAGGTGGTCTTAAGTGGTCAGCCTAGTGAACCAGGTGTGGAGCTGAGCTGCAGAAGATCCAGAAGCTGGTAGTGGAGCTGCTGGCAGAGTCTCTTGGGAAAAAACAGTGTCCGTGAGTACCAGGAGATTTGCCAAAGGGTCTGCCCAGGAAGGGGGGCCACTTCAGTGAAGTCAGGGGATCAAGGAGCTAGCTCACACAGAGAGTGTTACAGTAAAGGGGGTGTAGAGAACCCTGAATAATAGGAACAAAGGGGGTGCCAGGAAGGGCCCTGAAGAGTGTTCTGCAATATAGTACAGCTTATCTAATACAGTTCATTAACTACTTCTTCACTGTTAGTGACAAGGTGAAGCAGCGCCCTTGCCGCACTCAGCAATATCTAGTCATCCCAGCAAATTGTGCATAGTTATACAAGTTGGAGTATCCCACTCATTCCCTTCTCCTATCCAAGTTCTCAATAAAACTACAAAAACCAAAGCTCCTACACTGTTTCCTAACTGAGCCAAAAACACTTGAAAATGCCGAACTGTCATGTTGTTGCTAAGGGTATAGCATAGTGTGTAGAAAGTGGGAATAGAGAATGGATATCAATCCTTTGGGGCCTTGCGACTTTAACACTTCTGTTAGTGAGTATTCGTTGAGTATTCATTGGGAGAGTATTTATCCAGGTCCTTGAATTGTGCCTCCAATATATGATACAATTGTAGGAATGTAAAGAAGGAACTACTAGGTAAATTGTGTCTCTACTGTAATTATATAATTTAGTACATACCCTGTAAATATCTGCATATATCTGTAATCACAGTAAAGCTGGCTATCCATGGCTCATTTTTCTTTGTTCAACGAGTAGGCTAAGCAAATAAAAAAATGGAGCCCTTTCCCCCATCCATATCATTGAGGTGGATGGAGGAATCTTCTCTGCTGTGTCATTTCATTCTGACATCAGAGGAGTCAGCTGGACTCCTCCACTATCAGAATACACTGATCAGCACTGCAGCCAATAGGCTGATTAAACTAAAGATTACCAGCAAGCCCATTCATGAGTAGTTGATCAATAGATCGACTGCTGTGGGACAGGACTGGCCATAGATGGATCGAAATACTGCTGGTTTCTGCTAAACCAACAAAATGTTGATCCATTTATGGCCTGCTTAAATGTGTTCTAATATGGAGTTGTCTGATTAGAATTAAATATATTATGTGTAACTCCTGTGCTGCCTTCTTGTGTCTTATTTTTATAAGAAGTTTACTTAGACTTTTATGTGCATTTCACACAAATAAATTGCAACTATATATAAATGAGTGCAGTGCTACAAATCATCAATCTTTGATAGACATATGCCATCCTCCTGTGCATAAATAATACTCAAAATAATTATACATCAAACAATGTGCTCATATGTCCATCTACTTCGGTGTTCATCTTTTCTATCCAGAAATAAAACAACAATGTCCAACACAGTGAAAAATTTCCATAGTATCACATATAATTCACCACATCTCATGCCATCCATCACCCAGGTTGTGCTCTCGTCTTGTTATATTGACCTGTACATTATAGAGGTCACAGAAAGCCTTATGGGGACTACAATTTACTATCCACTTTTCTGTCCTCTGCTTCTCCTTTCAGATAATGTCACTCAGGCCAGAGAACTCACATAGTGCTTTCCATATAAATCGACAACATTTATTAAAAAAGGTAAAATCATGACACTCACGTGGATATGTGTACTAATCCTATGTGCAAACATGTATATCGCTTTATCACATAAAACCAGCAAGTAATATCCAAATTTCCTGATAAAGTCACGTGATGTGATGTAATGCTTAGGATGGAGCCAGGTGACATCATCACATCAATCTAGGAAGTGAGCAGAATATACTAGGAGGAATGTTTTTACATGTTTTTAAAGATATTATTTGGAGATTTTATGTGATAAAGCGATATACAGTACCTGTTTTCACTGTCCAGTAGACAACACATTGTGTACATTGTCCAGTAGACAATATTTATGTTGAGGTGGAAAAGATGTCTGATTATATACAAAATGTCTTATTGTATACAACATGTCTGATTGTATACAAAATGTCTGCACAGTATTAATCTCTTGTCTCTCTTGATTTTTATTTCATGTTTCATGAGCTTTCAAAAGCTAAAAATATATCTGATAAGCTGAGATATTCTACATCTTTCAAAATTCCCTATCTCTCATAAAGAGGAACTCCGTCTGGATATCTTGACCACAGGACATTAATATCTTCTACAAAAGTCCCTTGGAAATACCCTGATGAACATTACAGAAAATTCCCTGATGACAGAAAATCGCAATATAGATTAACCCTATGCTTACCATAATGCATTGCTAACCTTTATTGGACAAAAGAGGTTGATACAACCTACTTTTATACGTCATATAGTATATTTAAACTCCAACACGCTGTAATGAATTAGGTCATTTTGATTCAATCATTTTGAGTCTCATCTGATCTCATTATATATGTAATTACATATTGTCTGATTTGGTATCACTATAACAGGTAACAGGTATTTTGTACCTGAGGAAAATTCCACAACAATGTTAATATTATGTCTCAAATATTCCTAGAGAAAAATATGTCTATAGGAAGGGAATTTCACAGGGTCCTTATCACATTTCAGCAGAAATACAAGTGTCACATCATTATTATTAGTAATAGTTTATGTGTAAAATTCCCTATAGATCCATATTAGGAGCAAAAATATCGAAACACCTTTTATGGACTTTCAAAGGCATATTCAAGATCCTCTGTTCAAAAAATGATTTATTTATTTATTGTTTAACAACTGCACCTGGGATGTTGACAATTGAGGGAGCTCTATTGCCAAGTATGCATGAATGTAACCCTGGGTTTTAGTGAGCATTGAATGAGCATACATTTGTCTATCGAATACACAGAAACAATTCAATATACCTTCAACATCAGTAAACTCTCAGCACTATGAATTTTAAAGATTAAGCAGAAGGTTGTTGTTTCTTAGCAATATAGGCTAATAATTTGCTAGAGTATTCCCATACTCAAAATACTTCTGTTTAACAAAGAACAGTTTCCTCTTAGCATTCTTGTGTAACCAGATATTATATAGCTGTGACACATTCTCCCAAGCCATAATATTAAATTTAGTGAATTTTGACATGAAAAATGATTCAGCATCATCCCGGGCCTTGGCTAGTTCCTCATCTGCCTGGTGAGGAGCTTTTTCATTAAAGGAAATAGTGCATTTAAATGCACCCTAAAAAAACATTCCTTTAATGCATCCTAAAAGGTATTATTGGTGGTAGGGTCTTTATTGGTGTCTTTACCACCTTGGCGGTAATCCCGAGCGTGACTCTGGGTTGATTTTTCATATCAGGAGCGGTAACCCCGAGTCACGCTCGGGGTGGATTGCAGAGAGCGCAGCGGTGTTCTCTTACCTTCTCCTGGCGATCCAGCGATGATCTATCATTGCTGTGACCGCCAGCCGAGAGTCCCGCCGCTCCTCCGTCGGTGTGATCACTTCCTAGTTCCATTCCCTGCAGCAGAAAGGCTGCATGGGAGCGGAACTAGGGAGGGAAATTCAAAAAAAAAAAAAAAAACGTTGCACAAAACACAAAACACATTTTATATTTTATATATATATATATATATATATATATATATACATATATATATATATATATGCATATATATATATATATATATATATATATATATATACGTATATGTATATACCGGTATATATATGTGTATATATATATATATATATATATATATATATATATATATATATATATATGCACACACACACACACATATATATATATATATATATAAAATTATATTATTGATTCAATTATAATTAATGCGTTATATATTATATATATATATATATATATATATATATATATACACACACACATATATCTATATATAATATATAATGCATGGATTATAATCTAATCAATAATATCATTTTATTATATATATTATATATTAAATAATAAAATAATATTATTGATTCGATTATAATTCACGTGTTTGTGTTTCAAATTTATCACATCTGGGATGTCTACTAGACTCTTGTTTTGGTCAGGTTTAAGTCAGTAATTACTAAGAATTGTAGGCCTATAATACATAACGCCAAATTTCCATGAAAACAATTGTACCGCTTTTGGTATGTAATTCCTGACATAATCATACCGCCAGGGAGGTTAAAACAACTGCAGCCAATTTGGGATGTGATCATTATGCCATATTAGTTCAAGCCCAAAGGATCAGGTTTTCCATTTAGGCTTGACCAAGTCACCACAAAAATTTATACCAGGACCCTTATCTTTTATGAGGGTTTGTTACAGATTTTAAAAGTGCATGTAAAAAAAATGACATTTGCAAAGGATTCTCACTCAGGTAACTTGAATGTCTGGATTTCTCATCTCTTAGTCAATTAGACGTGGGGGGGACTGACCATTTGGGTACTGGGGCACTGCCCAAGGGCATGGGGTCAGTGCAGACAGTAATGTGGCTGGAACAAAAAAACTAAAACAGGACCAGGCGGGAGAGTGAGATGAGTGGATGAGGAGGCAGGACGAGCAGGGGACTGCCGGGGATGGTGAAAGAAGTGGAGGAGGAGAAGAAGGCAGGGGAGATTGTACCTAAACTAATTGACCTCACCTAAGAAGTAGTAGAAGAGCAGATCGGGGTCCCAGGCTGTCGTGCCTTGTTGCATGCAACTGGTGATGGAGCCTGTGGGCAGTGGGAAGGTGAGAGGAGTCATTAACATTAGATAACATGACAAGACACTGACTCCTTCATCATGGCTAATTTAGTATACAGGGAACCCTACTGTTCTGAGTACAGAAGGTTTTAGAAAATTAACCACTTTAAGACCGGAAGATTTTGCTGCTTAATGACCAGGCCCTATTTTGTGATTCGGCACTGCGTTACTTTAACGGACAATTGCGCGGTCGTTCCATGCTGTACTCAACATCTTTCTTTTCCCACAAATAGAGCTTTCTTTTGGTGGTATTTGATCACCTGTGCGACAATTTAAAAAAAAAAAAAAACAATATTTTTCACATTCTTTTATATAACATTCTCAAAAAAAAAAAAGGTAAAAATCAAAATTCTTTAACATTTTAGGCCAATTTGTTTTCTGCTACATATTTTTGGGAAAAAAAATCGCAATTAGTGTATTTTGATTGGTTTGCGCAAAAGTTGCGTCTACTAACTACAGGAAAGATTTATGTCATTTTTATTGGTTTTCTTTTTTACTAGTAATGGCGGTGAAATGCAAATTTTTGCAGGACTGAAACATTGTGGTGGACAGATCAGACCCCTAACTGACATTTTTGACACTTTTGGGGGTACCAGTGACATCACTACAATAATCAGTGCTGAAAATATGCACTGTTACTGTAATAATGACACTGGCAGGGAGGGGGTTAACCCTATTGGGGATCAAGGGGTTAAATGTGAGCCTAGGGGAGTGATTCTAACTGTGGGGGGGGGGGTTTGGCTTGTGAGATGACCATAGAGACATGCAATCCTATTTAGCAGGATCACATGGTCTCTGTGATCATCCGAGGGAGAAGAATGGATGGCTGTGTTTACATCCTTCTCTGTCAATGGGGAGAGATCGCCGGTGTCAGGCGGCAATCGGAGCCCCCTGACACCCGCACTGGCTTCCCCCGCTGATAAGCGGGGGTGGAGCGTGCCACCAGCAGCGTGTGCTCTCCCCCTAGCTCCTCCCAGGCGAGCGCCATACATGTACGGTACTTTGCCTGGGAGAGCCAGCCTGCTGCAGTACATCTGCGGCGGCTGGATGTCAAGTGGTTAAACAAGTGTAATTTTGGGCTGGGGGGGTCTCCTGGTGTAGTATGGGGGGATAGGTGAGTCCCCCCCTCCCTCTCACCTTCTTCTCACTTTCTCTCTCACTCTTGCTCCCTCTTTCTCTCTCACCTCCTCTCTCACTCAATCTCCTCTCTCACTCATTCATTCTCACTTTATCACCCCCGTTCTCTTACTTCCTCTCTCTCATTCACTCTCTCTCACCCTTCTCCCCCTTCTCTCTCTCCCCCCTTTTCTCTCTCTCTTACCCCTCCTTTCCCCCCCTCCCCCTCTCTCTCTTATCCCACCTCCCGCCCTTATTTCTCTCCCCCTCTCTCTTCCCTCACCTCTTTCCCCCTCTCTACCCTTCCTCCTCCAAAAATAAAAAAGTTGTGGAAGGTTGGCACCCCTGTCAGGAAGGAGCTGAGTGGAAGCCGAGCAGCCACACAAGGCAATTAACCTCTCAATCATCAGGCATCTTTACTGTACTATGCAAACTGTAGGCGCTACCTACAGCTCCCAAAAACCACCCCATAATTTTCTGCATTGCAAACAGCCTGCTGCACTTCTTTCTCTGTTATTAAGGCCCAAATTATGATCTCACACACAGGATCACTGTTTTCATACAATGCTCCTGGTTGCATCATAAAGATGGCTGCTGCACAGCAGCCATCATTAAACCTGGAAGTGTCAAGTGGCTTCTATAGAAAGAAGCCTGGAAGTTCCATGCAGACTTTGCTGTGATAGATATTTAAGTGCCCCCTCTATGCAGCTGATCTGCAATATGTAGGTGGAGCTTGAGTGTGGACACAGGGGCTCCCTGATCTCCTATTGTCCAGGGGCCCAATGAGTTGCCAGTCCACTCCTGATTAGACCAATACCCCTATTAAACTCTAATTACTATAAATGTATTCTAACTATATAAAATAATAATAAATAAATGCAGTATATCTACCTTTTATACTATAATAAACAGCAACAGAGTTTACAGAGTAGTCTTGTTTACTCCTGCTATTTCAATTCAACCTGGTTGACACCAGTGCGGCTTTGAAATCGCACTACTTCAGCGTGATTTAAAAGTTACAGATCAGTTCGATTTGCACCTCCAATCTCATTGTGGCTTGTGACTTTGTTTAATAGAAGTCTGTGCAAGTCGTAAAGAAATCGTAAAAAAAAGTAGTGCAGTAATCTTTTTCAAAGTCGCTACGACATGAGTCGCAGTGATTTGAGTAGTTCAATTGCCGGCAATGTGGTGCAACTTGTCATGCGATTTGGAATTGTCAAATCGCATGACATATCGCACCAGTGTGAACAGGCCTAAGTTATTTTATATAGTGTTATTTATTATAAACATTTTAGCTTATGTTGCTGGACACAATAATTTTTATTATAGGAAAGATAGCAATAAAAACAAACAATGGTTTGCAAAGCAAGCAACATACATTATACAAGTGCACTAGAAATAGGACAAGAGTATATTAGAAATATCATAATCACATATACAAGAACAGTGTAGGCATACAATCTAAACCATGAAAAAGAAGCCACTATAGTTAATGTTAAATCAATCTAGGGCATTTAAAGCAAAAAATATATATTTTTGGGAGTAGATGACAGGACTCTTATGCAATGGTATAGGTGAGTTGTAGAAGAGGACATTGTTTACATGAACATAGTGAGCGAAGAAACCCCCCCCCCACCCTGAGCTAGTGCCTCAGCCACAAACACTGCTCCTACAAGACTCTGATCAGCTACTGGGGCTATTTGGGCAGTTGTACATAATCCAAGGGCACCAAACTCTCAAAAATATATCTTGTGTATCCCTCAAGAAAGAAGTATTTATTTTGTCACCAAATATAGTGCCCATTTAAACTTTGCAATACTTTCTGATAATTCAAAGCCGGTCCCAAGCCTTTGAGATAGTCAAGTTGGTGGCTGTGAAAATAAAGAAAACTAGTTTATGTCCATTTAAAAAAGGAAGGGGAAGTGGGACTTTGAGTGAGGTTGCAAAATACATTTGCATCTCCATCCCTGTATCATAAAGGAAAAAGGGAAGGTTGGGACTTTGAGTGAGGTGTGTGCATCAAACATGACCATATGACATACAGAGTAAAAATACATGCAAAATTAACCAATGCACATGAGATAAAATCAAAAATGTGGACTAGTTTAATTGTATGCAAAAGATGGTGGAAAATAACATCAATAAGACAGTGGATGCATTAAATGTAGTCCAATTGACCAAAGCATGTTTAGAGATATACAATAATAGATGACTGTGTAAGAACAAGAAATGCATTATATAATATAGAAAATATGAAAAAAATACACAATGTATAGAAAGATTGTATCCATAATTCTTTATGCGTTTCGTGTATAATGCACTTCCTCAGAAGCTGGCACAATCGGCAATCTATAAACAAAATATGTATAAAAGTAAAAATGGAAATACAAATATTTAAGTATTGTTGGGACAATGTCTACCATAATGCATTAATGTGAAAGAAAGAAAGGATGATGGCGCTGCCTACAATAAAAACTAATAAAAGATGTGGTAAAGTGATCTGGTGTTGTGTCTTCAATGGTTGAAGATATAAAATGCCTACGTGCTAACAAAGGTATATGCAAGTGTTTACCTAAAGATCACCAGTACAAAAATACAATAATTGACATCAAATGGTGCAAATCTGCAAGTGCAATATATTAAAGTACCTCCAAAAGGAATTAAAGTGACTGGTGCAAAAATTAGTGATATTATAAATATCAAACATAAGCAATAAGCCACAAATCGCATTGACCAATAGTAAGTTCATGCAATAATAAAGTGCTTTAAAGGAAAGTGCTATAGTGTGTGAAAAGCCCCAGTGTTACCATATACGATGGTATAGGGGTAATATAAGGTGCCAACAGTAAACAATCTACAATATGCACAGCTCAAAAAGTCCAGTATGGGAAAACAGTCTATATGTCACATGCAGTGACCACAGGTAAGTAAATATTCACAAATTGATGTGGGTGACAACACTCTGGTGAATAATTGATGAGGAGTGACCCCGTGGTGGGTGGTAAGGTGCTGGGTGATCCCTCCGGTAGAAAGGCACACTTACCAGAGACACCCACCCCACACAGGGGTATAAAGCGGGTGTTTAAAGTGATCCAACGGCCCAACGGTATCCTCCTGTGCCTGGATGGGGGCGTCTACCAGAAACCTGGCTGGTCCTAGTGTGAGTATTCACTGGATTGGTTCCCTGTGTGTTTCCTGATAGCGGATGTAATCCGAGGTACCCCCCGATTTCACTCCCGATGGTATGCCAGATAGTGTGCCAAAGAATAAATAAGGGACATAGTGTAATGCCGTAAGGTATTTTATTTCACATAAATCATAGAGAGGTACTCACATTTGAGCAGGTAAATCGAGCATGTAGGTGGATCAGAGCGCTTGCAGTCCAAGCCTCGATCTCGTGTGGAAAAGCCAGAAGTGACTTGACACGCTGTACGCGCTTCGTAGTTAATACGTCATTAGCAGCGTACAGCGCGTCAAGTCACTTCCGGCTTTTCCACACGAGATCGAGGCTTGGACTGCAAGCGCTCTGATCCACCTACATGCTTGATTTACCTGCTCAAATGTGAGTACCTCTCTATGCTGTACTGGTGATCTTTAGGTAAACACTTGCATATACCTTTGTTAGCACTAAGGCACTTTATATCTTCAGCCATTGAAGACACAACACCAGATCACTTTACCACATCTTTTATTAGTTTTTATTGTAGGCAGCGCCATCATCCCTTCTTTCTTTCACATCTATGGTATAGTCTTCGGACTGTCATTCAGGGAGGCTGCAGCCTATTTTTAGATTACATTCCTTTTTTATATATTCATATATATAATTACATATTCATTTATTAATTCATACACATGAGTGTTCACCCATCCAAATAGTCCCTAGCGCTGAAGTTTTATATCTTTCATAATGCATTAATGCTTACAAATTAGTCCAAGCTGTAGCCTCATGAGACCTGCGGTGGAGGGTCCTCAAGAACCGTCTAGCCCGGGAGCTGAGGGAGCCATAGCAAGCGCACGTGAGGTTAAAAGATGGAGATATAGTAGGGAACCCATAGTCACTGGCGGGACAGCAGTCCCCTAAAATGCCCGTACCATATTGTTTCCATAAATATAAAATTGTATATGTATAATAAAATATGTAGAATGAATGGTATAGAATAATATAATAAGTAAGTGACGGGTGTTGGGCGACTGAAGTATAAACCCAAAGCCAGCAATAGACCAAAAGGGAAAATGGCAAGTGCAGCATGGTAAGTGCATGCATTGTGGGTGAATTAAAAAGGAAAATGAAAGGTGGATGGGAGTAAGTGAAGGCTAGATGTGATCGACAGGAGTATGTAAAAGAGAAAGAAACAAGCAGAGATCAGGAAAAGTGGGGACAGGGAAGAAAAATATTGTTTCTTTCTCTTTTACACACTCCCTGTCGATCACATCTAGCCTTCACTTACTCCCATCCACCTTTCGTCTTCCTTTTTAATTCACCCACAATGCATGCACTTACCATGGTGCGCTTGCCATTTTCCCTTTCGCCCAACACCCGTCACTTACTTACTATATTATTCTATACCATTCATTCTACATATTATTATACAAATGCAATTTATATTTATAGACAGTTCTTGAGGACCCTCCACCGCAGGTCTCATGAGGCTACAGCTTGGACTAATTTGTAAGCATTAATGCATTATGGTAGACATTGTCCCAACAATACTTAAATACTTGTATTTCCATTTTTACTTTTATACATATTTTGTTTTTTAGATTGCCGATTGTGCCATCTCCTGAGGAAGTGTATTATACACAAAACGCGTGGAGCATTATGGATACAATCTTTCTATACATTGTGTATTTTTTTCATATTTTCTATATTATATAATGCATTTCTTGTTCTTACACAGTCATCTATTATTGTATATCTCTCAACATGCTTTGGTCAATTGGACTACATTTAATGCATCCACTGTCTTATTGATGTTATTTTCCACCATCTTTTGCATACAATTAAACTAGTCCACATTTTTGATTTTATCTCATGTGCATTGGTTGATTTTGCATGTATTTTTACTCTGTATATTATACGGTCATGTTTGATGCACACACCTCACTCACAGTCCCAACCTTCCCTTTTTCCTTTTTGATACAGGGATGGAGATGCAAACGTATTTTGCAACCTCACTCAAAGTCCCACTTCCCTTTCCTTTTTTAACCAGATTTAGGAATGGAGGTGTGTGACCATACTTGACCATACCCTGCTACTTATTTGATGTTGTGTTACATCCGGGGAGCTGGCCCTATACACTTTTGGGTCAGCAATACTTTCATATATATACATATTTTGTATTTATTCTTATCTACCTTTGTGCAGTGCTGTTTTGCTAGCATGTGTACTACAATATGGCTGTATCTTTTTGAGCCTGTGCTGTGGATGGGTTGCTCTCCCCTCTTCCCGGGAACTGCGATGCGCTCCTGCCACCCTCCCCTCCCTCTCTTGTCTCGCATCGGCGCCACGCCCCATCCGTGCTGTTTATGATGCCACCTCCTGTAAGCAGTCCCACCATCACCTTGTTTTTCCATCAGCGTTCGCACATTAGGGAGGGCTTGGCGCTAAAGCCCATGCAGCTATGCTGTTAGGAGCACACGCACTCCCCCTCCAGAACGGCTGTGTGGCGCTGGGAGCCTTCCTGGTGAACATTTGAGGTCTCATTTCTCAATCTCCTCACCGGTCTATCGTTACTCAGTTTCCTTCTCGATACATGAGTCCTGAGTTTCCTCACAGTGAGTAATTTGTCTTTATCCGGTAATTACCTTTGTACTCAGTTAGCTATTCACCTTTTTCACCTTTCCAACACAACATTGTGCTTTTCACTTTTTTTCACCTCAATTGCTTGTTTCTAATCCAGGCCACTCACTTTTTCCAATATTTTTCTTCCCTGTCCCCACTTTTCCTGATCTGTGCTTGTTTCTTTCTCTTTTACACACTCCCTGTCAATCACATATAGCCTTCACTTACTCCCATCCACCTTTCGTCTTCCTTTTTAATTCACCCACAATGCATGCACTTACCCTGCTGAACTTGTCTTTTTCCCTTTTGGTCTATTGCTGGCTTTGGGTTTATACTTCAGTCGCCCAACATTATATATACCATCTATACCATTCATTCTACATATTATTATACATATACAATTTTATATTTATAGAAACAATATGGTACGGGCATTTGAGGGGACTGCTGTCCCACCAGTGACTATGGGTCCCCTACTATATTTCCATCTTTTAACCTCACGTGCGCTTGCTATGGCTCCCTCAGCTCCCGGGCTAGACGGTTCTTGAGGACCCTCCACCGCAGGTCTCATGAGGCTACAGCTTGGACTAATTTGTAAGCATTAATGCATTATGGTAGACATTGTCCCAACAATACTTAACCACTTAAACCCCGGAAGATTTTACCCCCTTCCTGACCAGGGCCTATTTTGCGCTTCAGCACTGTGTGAGTTTAATGGACAATTGCGCAACACTGTACCTAAACGAATTTGACGTCCTTTTTTTCCCCACAAACAGAGCTTTCTTTTGGTGGTATTTGATCACCTGTGCAATTTTTTGATCATGCGCTATAAACAAAAAAAGAGCGTAAATTTTGCAAAAATAACAATATTTTTCACATTTTTTATATGAAATTCCCCCAAAAAATGTAAAAATCGAAATTTTTTAACATTTTTGGCCAATTTGTTTTATGCTACCTATGTTTGGTAAAAAAAAATTGCAAAAAGCGTATATTGATTGGTTTGCGCAAACGTTATTGTGTTTACTAACTAAGGGAAAGATTTTTGTAATTTTTGTTGTTTTTTTTAACGAGTAATGGCGGCGATCTGCGATTTATTTTGCGGGACTGCGACATTGCAGGGGACAGATCGGACACTTGACTGACATTTTTGACACTTTTGGGGTTACCAGTGACATTACTGCAGTAATCAGTGCTATACATATGCACTGTTACTGTAAAAATTACACTGGCAGTGAAGGAGTTAACTTTATTGGAAAGGGAGGGGTTAAGTGTGTCCCTAGGGGCGTGTTTCTAACTGTGATTGGCTGTGGCTACTAGTGTAAGAACAGAGATCAACGGTCCTACATAGTAGAACCGTGTGATCTCCATTCTTACACAGGGAAGAATGACAGGTGGCTTTGTTTACATTAACCACCTGCCTTTCTTCCGGTGTAACGGACGATCGTGAGTGCCCGGTGGACATCGGGTCCGCTGGGCACACGCGCGGGGGGGGGGGGGCTTGACCGCGCGGGAGCGGGAGCGCGCCTCCGGCGGTGCGCGCTCGCTCCGCAGAGCCTCACAGGCTAGTGACGTAGTCCTACGTTGCTTTGCCTGTGAGGGGCTGACCGCCGCAGTAAATAGTCGTGCTGCGGTCGGCAAGCAGTTAGATACTCGTATTTCCATTTTTACTTTTATACATATTTTGTTTATTGATTGCCAATTGTGCCAGCTCCTGAGGAAGTGTATTATACACGAAACGCGTAGAGAATTATGGATACAATCTTTCTATACATTGTGTATTTTTTTCATATTTTCTATATTATATAATGCATTTCTTGTTCTTACACAGTCATCTATTATTCTATATCTCTCAACATGCTTTGGTCAATTGGACTACATTTAATGCATCCACTGTCTTATTGATGTTATTTTCCACCATCTTTTGCATACAATTAAACTAGTCCACATTTTTGATTTTATCTCATATGCATTGGTTAAATTTGCATGTATTTTTACTCTGTATGTCATATGGTCATGTTTGATGCACACACCTCACTCAAAGTCCCAACCTTCCCTTTTTCCTAGTTTATGTCCATATTTAGTTAAAGGTGCAATGGGCGTATGTAGCAAAGTCGTCCACATGTCTTTTTGTTGGTTTTAATGTAAAACATATCTAGGGGGGACGTCCGTCCATTCTCTCTAATTTGAGATTGGACAGGGTGGAGCAGGGATTTTTATGTGCCTAGTAGAAAATAGATCTCATATCAAAAAAAGAAAAAAAAATTAAAATATTTTTTTTCTTACTATAAATAAAATGTCAACAATTTATTAATACAAAAACATAATTCACATGATCAGTACAACAATATAACCGATTTTAATGAAATCCAGAGGATAACGTACAAGTGCATGTGGATCTTGGATCGACGCATTTTGCCCTATTGGGGGGCTTCTTCAGGTTCTATTTACAAGAAATGCTATGCACTTCATAATCAGTTTAAGACATGGAGATAGGTCTGCCACACCATGGGTAGAGAACCACCAAGGATAACTTCAATCCATAAAGGTACTGGAAAAAAGAATAAAATAAAAGGGAAAGGGGAAAAAAGCAAAAACAAAGAAAGAGGGAAGGAGAGAAAAGGAAAGATGTAGGAGGGGAGGAGGGGAGAGAGGGGGGAGGGGGGAGGGCAAAAAGGGAGAGAGGGGAAGGGGAGGGGGGAGGAAATTGGGAGGGAGAAATGTGGAAACGTGCAATGATGGGCCTTGAATTGTCCTGAATTCGATAGTTATTCAGAGAGAGAGATAATCTTGCTCGCTCAATCTCCAAACGTGAGTAAAATAGTGTTCAAATGTTCAATGAAAATGATATTCAATAGTAACAGTAATCCAGCAACAATATATGATGCTTTACTCTCTCATGATTCGTCCACACATATGTAGCTAACTGTCCCCACTCAATCCAGCAAACAGAAGAGGCATAGCAACCTTAGAATCAATGCAAACCATCCTCTGCACATAAATAAACACACGCCGTCCTCGCTGCATGTCGCCGCACATGCGGGGAGGACGGCGTGTGTTTATTTTGAGATGGCTTTTTACCTATATCTTTGTCCTACACTCCTTTCTTGGAGCTAATTTCCTTTCTTTTTGTATTGTTGCAAGTTTAGTGCAAAATAATACATAAAGAATCAAAAAAAAAATTCATACTAGACTTACAGTATATGGTCAAGTATGCATTTTTGGAATTTTTTCTATTTCTTGATGTAGGATGTGCTACAGGAAAAGTCACATTGACAAAAATAAAGATTACAGTTTAAACCACAAATTACATTTCATTGCCGTCTTCTTGAAAAAAAAAAAAAAAAAAGCACATAGACCCCTCAAAGGTTCAATAAATAGCAGACTCTTTGACATATCTGTGCTTTTTTAAATTCAATTTAACAATAAAACATCATTACCTGGCAATTTAAAGCATATTTTTCCTTTGTATATGTCAGTGCCTATCACTTTCTGCACATCACACAGATGCATCCCTTCACAAGCAGGATTAGAACAACCCCTTAGGTATATTGTTTAAAGGAATTGTGCATTGTTAATGTTACATTTTAACCACTTGCCGACAAGCCGCCGTAGTTTTTTTTAAATGTCAGTTAGGTGTCCGATCTGTCCGCTGCAATGTTGCAGTCCCACTAAGAGCCCATTCAGACTAACGCGACTTGTCAGGCGACTTGTTAGCCTAACAAGTCGCGGTCGGTCTCGGTCCATTGAGTAATACAGGACCCGTTCTAATAGGAGCGACAGAAGTCGCTCCGACTTAGAAAAAGGGTCCTGTACTACTTTGGGGCGACCTGGGAGCGACTTGCATAGACTTCCATTATGTGAAGTCCCTGCAAGTCGTGCCGAAGTCGCGGTGCACAGCGGTGCACGCGACTTCACAGGTCGCCCCCCGAAGTCGAATCGCCTCAGTGTGAACTCACTGATCGCATTACTAGTAAAAAAATAAATAAATAAAAATGACATAAATCTTTTCCCTAGTTTGTAGATGCGATCATTTTTGTGCAAACCAATCAATATACACTTATTGGGATTTTTTTTTACCAAAAATATGTAGCAGAATAAAATTGGCCTAAAATGATGAAAAAATCTGATTTTTAAATTTATTTTATTGGGAATGTTATATAGCAGAAAGTAAAAAATATTGTTTTTTTTTTTCCGAATCATCGCACTTTTTTTGTTTATAGCGCAAAAACTAAAAAAAAAGAGGTGATCAAATACCACCAAAAGAAAGCTCTATTTGTGGGGGAAAAAAGGACACCAATTTTATTTGACCGCGCAATTGTCAGCTAAGATGACGCAGTGCCGTATCGCAAAAATGGCCTGGTCATTAAGGGGGTAAAACCTTCCGGTCGAGAAGTGGTTAAGCATTTAAAAAATCACTGTGCACAACTTAGCCAAATAGAATTTTGCGTCAGTCGATGTTCCCCAGGGCAGTGACCCCTATGCTACTTTTTTGCCTATTAGTTCATAAAATGGGCAATTTCATTTTGACAGATTTGCCTCCATTCCAATTTCTGTTCAGATTCTGCATTTGAACCTATCTGAAAAACCCTGCCTGAAAAAAAACAGGCAGTTTTATTCATCCCTAATTAAGATATTTGTTAGAGTGACATAGAGAAACTGTCTAACAAATGACTATATCTTCTACAATTAAGAATTGCGAGGTATGGCGATTATTAAGGTTTCAAGTATAAAAATTGGCAAAATAGGGGATAATAGGGTTGTATTCAAAACTGTTATACAGGTATAACAGTTATATAACTGTTATATAACTGTTATAATAAATAGTAAATGGTAAATGAAGACATGCTTTTGATAAATCCTTTATAAAAAAAAAAGTGAAACCCCCCAAAAATGTCCCATTTATTGTCAATCATGTCATTCAGCAATGCAGGTCCTCAATAAATGACAGCCATCAACTTTCAGAAAAAAAAAAGGACAGCTTACCCATCTACACATCCAAGGAAATATGGACATAAGCCTGGGGTCCTTGGGGTGGCCATTGTGAAAGTGACCTGGAAGTCTGAAAGCTGGACTGGAAAGCCCAGAAGTTTGAATTTATATGCAACTTTTTTTAAATTACTACTTAAATAAAAAACCTGGTTGATATCAGATGCTCTTTAGCTGGCCATACATGGATCATTTTCTTTTTTTGGTCAGCCAACAGGCTGATCGAAAAAACTGAACGGTTTCCCTGATCTACAAAAGTAAAGTAGATGGAGGAATCTTTCCCAATGTCCTATTGTATTATGACAGCAGGGACTCCTCCATTTTCGGAATACACTGATCAACGCTACAGCCAATTGGCTGCAGGTGCTGATTGAATTAAAATGCACAGCCCCATTTGAGAGGAGTAGATCATTAAAGCGGACTTCCGCCCCCCCTCCAAAAATTTAAAGTCAACAGCTACATATACTGCAGCTGCTGACTTTTAATATTAGGACACTTACCTGTTCTGGAGTTCAGCGATGTCGGCATTGCAGCCGATGTTTCCATCGGCTGTCGGGTGCTCCCGCTGCCATTGCCGGTCAGGGAACCCGGCAGTGAAGCCTTGCGGCTTCACGGGCGGGTCCCTACTGCGCATGCGCAAAGTGCGCTACGCATTTGGATTGGCTCAGCGGCAAAGGGTAGGAGGAGGGGTCCTCACTTTGCCGCGGCACCGTTCCTGGAAGTGGGGAAGGGTACCTGTCAAAAACAGGTACCCGTTCCCCCCTCCTCCCCGAAAGGTGCCAAATGTGGAACTGGAGGGGGGGGGGAAGCAAATGAGTGGAAGTTCCTCATTTGGGTGGAACTCCACTTTAAATCGACTTCTCTGTAACAGGTACTGCCATAGATAGAACAAAAGCTAATAATAGAATAAAAGGCTAATTGTCAGATTGTTGTGCTCTCAACTAAACTGTCAAACCACCCAATGGCTGGTGTCATACCTGATCACATGTGTTTCATCATGGCAGTTGAAGATCAAACAGAGACCAAGATGTTAGCTTCCTTGGCTGAAAATGATAGGAGGGTTTACTTCCACCAATGGGCTGCTGACAGTGGCCTGTGTTCTTGGGCTCCTTTCGAAGGCTTGCCAAAAGTTAAAAAGACTCTGCTGCAATTTCTTCCTGAATAACCAAATCTTCTACAAGAGGGGACTGTCAAACTCCTTATAGTCAATAGGAGAATGTTCTAGAGCCATTAGAAACAGCTGCTGACAATTGGTACAGCATATAGTTACAAACACAATACCTCCGGCGTTTGTAAAAAGTGCCCGCTCGAGATGAGTAAGCTATATCTCCAATTGAGATCGATTGGCTAAATGCAGTCTTGCTGCCCTCAATGACTAGGGGAGTCTGGAACACTGAAACCATACAAAAAAAAAAAAAAACACAGGGTGCACTGACCTAGTGCATTATCCTAAGAAATTGTTTTATTGAATAAAAAGTGGTAAGTTTTATACGCATAAAACTTATTTTTGCTAAAAACCTCATCACAAATGTCAGCAGTTCAATCCATATTCATCCAGTCATGTAACAGAAATAAATGTCCAATGGGCTGACGCCTTTCAAGGATTTACCTCTACCTCAGAGTCACAAGAACTTACAGCAGAACAGTCCTAGAATATGTCTGCTCAGGATCGCTGAAATTTATTTTACTTATTACTTTACTACTATCTGAATTTTTTATGGTACACGCAATTTTTCCTTTATGATTGAATAATGTTGCATGGCATATTCAGACTCTTTGCTGACTCCTCTGTGTTTTATAGAAAACAAGCCAACCTTATGTGTGTGAAAATTAGGTGAGTTGATTTATTTTCTCTTGTTTTCAATGTATAAAGAAGGAATGAAAACACAAAGTGCAAAAAATTTGTGTTAAACATTGGCCCCCAAACCAAATTTCAGAGCTGAATTACTCAAGCCAACAATAGAGAATTTTGTAAGAAGGTGCTCTATGTCTATTTATAGCTATTCACCAACAAGCTACAATGTAAATTGCACATAGAGAAAGCATTTTTGGTAGAAGGGCCTTAGGGAATACTTAGTGTTCATGTGTGTTTGAAACCATATCTGGTCTCCACTTCTCATTGTTCTAATGAACCTTGAAATAATGATAAATGATCTCTTTTTCTAAATAGAAATTGATCACGTGTAACTGTTAGAGAAATGGCTTAATGTAATGGGTGTAACAGACACTATTTCCATCAATAGATTTAATGGAGTATAGTTGATTTTGCCTTTTGTCCATTTTGCATAAAGATCAGTGTTCCCTAGATAAAGCTCAACTTTCACGATTCTAATAATACATCATTTTCTAGATAGCTATTTGGTGGTCATTTTGTAATGAAAAAAAACTGGAAATAGTTAACTCTTGTGAGTTAAGTCAGAACTAATTTAAGATACATGATAATGGTGATAAACTTTGAATAATAGCATTTACAAAGTATTTACCAAGTACAACTAATGTGATACAATAAATATACTGTATAAGAGTTACTGATACACATATAATGGTACTTAGGAGCATTTTATACAGTACATTGTGTTTTGATGGCCTTGCAGATGATGCACTGTAATAGATAATGTTCTGTACTCTCATATAAAACTGCCTTAAATAGATTACAAAAGCAGTAATACAAACTTTACGCCCTACAATTTGTTGGCATGCACAGACTGAAAACTATTTCAATCCAATGTTTACTAACATACCAGAGTCTTCCTAATCTAATAAATATAGGCATTGTGCCATCCTACTGCATCGGATATTATACTTTTATTTTAAAGTATAACTAAAGGCAAACCTTATTCTATATTTGGATAGAGTAGAAAGGGACTAGAACACCTGTCAGCTTTTATTGCTGTTTGTGCTCCTGTTAGGGAGATTCACTTTACTTATGTGTACCGTTTACTGTTATCACTGAAAGAGAAAGTAAAGGTAAACCCCAATTTTTTGATTGTCCTCAGATCAGGACAAAGGGCCAAATCTTCCAATGGGGACACTAGATCTGGTGATCCTGGCAATAACCAGGGATTCACTCACTTCCTGTTTGTCTATGGGACAGATAGTGAAAGAAAATCTTCCCAATAGGACACAGATGGCAAAACATTACAAATGATATAAAATTCCCTTTCTCTATCAAAAATTATAAAAAATAAAAATTATGCTTTTAGTTCTGCTTTAAACAGAACATGCTATTTGTGATATGCTGAACTTTATAATCAAAAAGATAAGGGACTTATAGATAGACCCAAACCATAGTCTGGTTAAAAAAGAGCACAACAGTACTGGATCGCTAAAGCATTTCAATGCTTGTTTTTAGATTTAATGGTGTTAAATGGCATGGGGATACGTAATCTCTGTAGGGTGTTTGCTGCTGTCTTTGTTCATGTTTGGAAGATTTCCTTTCACTTCCTAGCTTGAAGGCTAAACCAACTATGACAAGGAGTTGGGAGAATTTTCTCCAACAAGGACACAAACAAAAAAAAAAAGCACATTTTTAAAGGTCGTGGAAAAGTTGCGTGTTAATTATTTATTTATTTTTTTGTATGTGTCCCTATTTGTGAAATGTCCTGTTCTATAAAATGGATGAAAAATTAATAGTATTAGTTCTCATCTATATTCTGTATTTATTTGTCCTACTTAAAAAACAAGATTTCATTGATTGTTTTGCCTGAATTAGGTCTTGCCTTGTTCCTTCTCTTCATTTGTTCTCCACTGTCATAAAATTCTTTTCTGACATTATTTTTATTATTTTTAGATGCCTCTTGTCTGTTCTCCTAGTAGTATCTGCCCTTGTCCTGCTTGGCTAGTCAATGTTAGTTTTTGTTATTCTTGACATTTCCCTTTGTACCTAATGCTTTATATCAGAGAAAGGCTAAACACTCTATAAGTCATGATCAAGTTTATTTTATGACTCCTTCTTAATCCTTAAAACAATGAGACAAATTATGGGCTCAGCATTCTAGCAGTCTTTGCTTTTAGGTATTTTCCTAATTCTGTTTTGAAACAATCCACAGAACCTGTTAGAATCAATTTTTGTTGAAGAATTTTTTTACACTTTCAGAATTGTTATGGTAAAAAACCCTTGCATGTGCACAACTAAATTTGCCCACTTGTCTTTTGTTGTGAACTACATTTAAATAATGTGATCCTATCCGTTCATTATTTGCCTTTTCTGAAGGTAAAATAAATTAATTTCAGTTATTCCTGCCTCAAGCCTGAGGTCATCCATGCCCCTATTAGTTTAGCTGCACTTCATTACCCTCCTACCAGTACTTTTTGTGAATTGGTATTCAAAACTGAACTGCATTTTTAAAATGAGACAATACAACTAGGGTTGAGCGAACACAGACTGTATTATTCGTGTTCGTACCGAATAATTGGATTTTTGTTACCCGAACACGGACCCGAAAACTTTACTGTATGTTCGGGTAAAAATCCGTGTTCGGTCATTTTATTTCCGGGTTTTGTATGTATTGGCGCGCTTTTCATGGCGGGCTTTCAACAGCCAATCAACAAGCGTTTAACTGGTGTGCCTTAAGCCATCCCAGCCATGCCTACAAATGTATTAGTAGCTGTGATTGGCCATCTGAACCATGTGACCAAGTCTTTATAAGTTCGAGACGGAGCGCTGCTGCGTCATTATGCTGTAGCTCAGGGACAGAGCACACATCATACGTGCTGGCTGCTGATTAGGGACAGACAGGCAAAAATCATTTGTGTCCGAATAGAATTGAGGGACAGGTCGGAGTGTTTTAGGCAGGGCGAGTTGTTAGGGCATTTTAGGGCGAGGCTGCTGATTTTTAGGGTGAGTGTTCTACAATCGATTTTGCTGTGTGGGGGGGGGGGGTTTGCAGTGCCGGCAGTGCCGGCAGTGACCGATCTTATCAATCCTTTTAGGGAGAGGCTGGAGATATTTAGGGTCAGTGTTCTACTACAATCGATTTTGCAGTGTGGGAGGGGATTGCAGTGCCGGCAGTGACCGATCTTATCGATCCTTTTAGGGAGAGTCTGGAGATTGGCAGGTGTCAGTGGTCCACATTGATTTTGCTGTGTGTGGGGTGGTGTGAACACAATCTTTTTGCCCACTGAGGATGAGGGAGAAAAAAGTATTTTTTATCAGTCAGTTCTGTGCAGCGTTTTTTCCTTCAGTGCTGCTGTGCTGACTGTGATAATACACTGCTGTGTTCAAACATGTGCTATTATTGAGTGATTTCAAAAGTTATACACTTTTTTCTTATAAGTACCACGTGCTAACCGATTGCGCAACTGGAGCAGTTAGTTATACACTTTTTTCTATTCCACTATTCAATATACACCCTTGGGTTAAAAAAATTAAATTGTGGCATAGTCTGTACTAATCTAGTTAAAAATTACAAACTTAAAAGAATTTTTTTTCCCTCCATAGCCTGCAGCAGAGCTGACTGATATAAGACACTGCTGTTCACATGTGCTATTGATAAATCACTAGGGATGATCGAACGGTTCGGGTCGACCATCGGTTCGGCCCGAACATTGGGTGTTCGAGGTTCGGCCGAATTTAGAACTTTTTGCCCAAAAAGTTCGGAATTCGGCAACCAGAACCGCCCAAAATGCAATGCTTCAGGAAATGGGCTTTAAAAGCCCGTGATTGGACCAGAACCATTAGAAAAAGCCAATTGAGGGGGCAGGAGAATGCTAGGAATGTGATTGGAGTGACTAGGGGGTCCCTAGACCAATCATTAGTGAATACGCCCCCCAGTATATAAGATCGCCCCCGCCAAATTCCTAGCATTGTTATACTGGACATGGAAGAGAGTGGAAGCAGTTCTGTTAATTTTACTTTAAAAGTGTAATTTAGCTATTTATTAGTGTGAGGAAAGGGATATCTAGTGTAGTTAGAGTGCTCCTTTACACTTAAGTTAGCTTCAAAAATTTAGTTTCTGTAGGGAAAGTATGAAGTGCCAGGGTGACCGTAATGTAGTGTAGGGGGAACTGACTGCCATGGCAGGCTGACCGACTGACCAAACCCTTCCATACCAGGGTGACCGTAATGTAGTGTAGGGTTAACTGACTGCCATGGCAGGGTGACCGACTAACCAAACCCTTCCATACCAGGGTGACCGTAATGTAGTGTAGGGTGAACTGACAGTGACTGCCATGGCAGGGTGACCAAACCCTTCCATGTCAGGGTGACCGCAATAGAGAAATGATCATTTCTCTGAATAGCTTCGGGACACCATTATGGCTTCTCACCAGCCAAGCATTTTTTATGCTGCAGGGGCTGCCACTGTCAGTGCTTTTTTGAGGACATGTTTGATGTCAGACATGACATCTGAACATGTGTATAGGGGGTATATATATACATATATGTCTGTATATACACCCCTAGACATATATAGGTGTGATAGTAGCAGAAATATATTCCTGTAAATGATTTCATTAGCACAAGCATATATTTCTGCTACTATCACACCTATATATGTCTAGGTGTGTATAAACATATAAGTATGTGTGTATATATACCACTATAGACAAGTTCAGATGTTTTGCCTGCCTCAAAAGAACCCAAAAAAATGCCAAAAAAAACGCTAGCGTCAAAACAAAAAATGCCCAGGTGTGTTTTTGCTGCCATTTTTTGGGGGTTTTTGGAGGCAGGCAAAACATCAGAACTTGTGCACAGTACCACTATACACAAGTTCAGATGATTTTCCTGACTGCAAAGAACCCCAAAAAATGCCTTCTATTAAACCGGGAGAGAAGCTAACTACCTGTCCTGAAAGAAAGTGTTCTAATACAAACGATCTTTTATTTTCTGGTTCTGGACATGCTACAGAGCTGCAACTTCACATGCACACCTTTTAGACCCTCCATATACTAAATCCAAAGTAAAAATCAAAAAATCTCTTTTTTTTTTAAAATTTTTTCAATAATTGGCTTTTTTATCAAAAATGACAATTTTTAAGAACTATTTTTTGTGTGATTCTGTGTCTGGGGGGTCTAAAAGGTGTACCTGTGAAGTTTCAGCTCTGTAGCATGTCCAGAACCAGAAAAAAAGATCATATAGGTGTTAAAGTTAAAGGAGGCTCCCGACCCACATCCCTGTTCTACTGAAAAATTATCTTTTTTTTTTTCATGGTTCTGGACATGCTACAGAGCTGAAACCTCACATGCACACCCTTTAGACCCCCCAGATACTAAATCCAAAGTAAAATCTCTCTTTTTTTTTTTCAATAATTGGCTTTTTTTATCAAAAATGACAATTTTTAAGAACTTTTTTTGTGTGATTAATAGTTAATGGGGCATGACCCAGAACCCTGGGCACTTTTTAGGGGCGTTTATTGGGTTTTAGGGCTTAAAAATGGTGTTTTTGGATTACCGAAGTTCGGGTCCCATTGATTTCAATGGGGTTCTGAAATCCGGGCCGAACTTTCGGAAAGTTCGGATGTTTTGGCCGAACCGAACTTTTCAAAAGTTCAATCATCCTTATAAATCACCAATTTTATATCATATTTTCTATTCCGCTATTCAATCTACACCTTTGGGTATAAACAATTAAATTGCGGGATAGTCTGTGTCGGTACGTGTGAGATACACCTTTCCAATTTTTGGGGTGCATCTCATACTGCCGAGGATTTGAGGGTGCTGCCTGTTCCGAACTCCTCCTATTCCTCATCCTGCCTTTGGGGGTACAAAAAATAGTAATTTGGGCATAGTCTGGGTCTCTACGTGTGAGATACATACACCTTTTGATATCATATTTTCTATTCCGCTATTCAATCTAAACCTTTGGGTATAAACAATTAAATTGCGGGATAGTCTGTGTCGGTACGTGTGAGATACACTTTTCCAATTTTTGGGGTGCATCTCATACTGCCGAGGATTTGAGGGTGCTGCCTGTTCCGAACTCCTCCTACTCCTCATCCTGCCTTTGGGGGTACAAAAAATAGTAATTTGGGCCTAGTCTGGGTCTGTACGTGTGAGATACATACACCTTTTGATATCATATTTTCTATTCCGCTCTTCAATCAAAACCTTTGGGTATAAACATTTAAATTGCGGGATAGTCTGCGTCGGTACGTGTGAGATACACCTTTCCAATTTTTGGGGTGCATCTCATACTGCCGAGGATTTGAGGGTGCTGCCTGTTCCGAACTCCTCCTACTCCTCATCCTGCCTTTGGGGGTACAAAAAATAGTAATTTCGGCCTAGTCTGGGTCTCTACGTGTGCGATACATACACCTTTTGATATCATATTTTCTATTCCGCTATTCAATCAAAACCTTTGGGTATAAACAGTTAAATTGTGGGATAGTCTGTGTCGGTACGTGTGAGATACACCTTTCCAATTTTTGGGGCGCATCTCATACTGCCGAGGATTTGAGGGTGCTGCCTGTTCCAAACTCCTCCTACTCCTCATCCGGCCTTTGGGGGGTACAAAAAATAGTAATCGGGGCCTAGTCTGGGTCTCTACGTGTGAGATACATACACCTTTTGATATCATATTTTCTATTCCGCTATTTAATCTAAACCTTTGGGTATAAACAATTAAATTGCGGGATAGTCTGTGTCGGTACGTGTGAGATACACCTTTCCAATTTTTGGGGCGCATATCATACTGCCGAGGATTTGAGGGTGCTGCCTGTTCCGAACTCCTCCTACTCCTCATCCTGCCTTTGGGGGTACAAAAAATAGTAATCGGGGCCTAGTCTGGTTCTGTACATGTGAGATACATACACCTTTTTTTGATAATATTTTCTATTCCGCTATTTAATCTACACCTTTGGGTAACAACAATTAAATTGCGGGATAGTCTGTGTTGGTACGTGTGAGATACACCTTTTCAATTTTTGGGGCGCATCTCATACTGCCGAGGATTTGAGGGTGCTTCAGTCTGCCTCCTGCCTGTTCCGAACTCCTCCTACTCCTCATCCTGCCTTTAGGGTACAAAAAATAGTAATCTGGGCCTAGTTTGTGTTTGTACGTATGAGATACACCGTTTTGTAAAATTTGTCCTATTCCGCTATTCAATATACACCCTGTTTGAGTGTAAAAAATTAAATTGCGGGATAGTCTGTATCGGTACATGTGAGATACACCTTTTTAAATTTGTTTGGCGCATCTCCTTCCACCGCCAAGGATTGCAGGGCGCTTCAGTTTGCCTCCTGTTCCCAACTCCTCCTACTCCTCTTCCTCTTCCTGCCTTTAGGGTACAAAAAATTGTAATCGGGGCCTAGTCTGTGTTTGTACGTGTGAGATACACCGTATTATAAAATTTTTCCTATTCCGCTATTCAATATACACCCTTTTGGAGTGTAAAAAATTAAATTACGGCATAGTCTGTATCGGTACGTGTGAGATACACCTTTTAAATTTGTTTGTCGCATCTCCTTCCACTGCCAAGGATTGCAGGGCGCTTCAGTTTGCCTCCTGTTCCCAACTCCTCCTACTCCTCTTCCTCATCCTCCCTTTAGAGTACAAAAAATTTTAATCGGGGCCTAGTCTGTGTTTGTACGTGTGAGATACACCGTTTTTTATCCTTTTTCCTATTCCGCTATTCAATATACACTCTTTTGGGGTAAAAAACATTAAATTGCGGCATAGTTTGCATATTTGACTGTGAGATACACCCGTGCGATACTGTTGTTGTTTTGTTCCGCTATTTAATAAACACCTTTCTAGGGCAAGATCATAAATTACAGAAATATGAGGAGACCGTCAAATAGGAACCGTGGCCTGGGTCGTGCTGCTGCTGGTAGAGCTCCTGTTGCAAGGAGAGGACGTGGTCGATCTGTGCCAGCTACACGCACAAGTGAAACACCTTCCTCAAGTGTGAGTAGGCGACAGAACCTGCAGCAGTATTTGGTAGGGCATCATACGCCTCTAGAAGTGATGAGGCCAGAAGAAGTAGAGGCGATAGTAGATTGGTTTGCTGCTGACAGTGCCTCCAGTTCCTTCACATTGTCTCCCACCCAGTCTACTGCAGAAAGGTCAGAGTTGGCACCTGCAGCCGATGTCCAACCATCTTTCACCTCACCCCCTTGCAAATCAGGCAAGCAGTCTGAGCCCCAAGTCATACAGCAGTCTCTTCTTCTTTTTGAGGACTCTGTCAGCAGGGCTTCCCAGGGTCATCCACCTAGCCCTGCCCCAGAAGTGGAAGAGATTGAGTACAGCGATGCCCAACCACTTATTTCTCAAGATGAGTACATGCAAGGACCATCGCAGCACGTCTCCGATGATGACGAAACGCAGGTGCCAACTGCTGCGGCGTTCAGAATTGTGGAGACTGACAAGGAGGGCAGGGGTGAAGACTGGGTGGAAGATGATGTGGAGGACGATGAGGTCCTTGACCCCACATGGAATGAAGGTCATGCAGGTGACCTGAGTAGTTTGGAGGAAGAGGCGGTGGTCGCACAGAGCCACCAGCACAGCAGAAGAGGGAGCAGGGTGCAGAAGCGGAGCGGCCGTGCCCTAGACACTACGCCTGCTACTGCCCAACGCAGCAAGGGAACGAGCGCAGCAAAGCCAGTTCAAAGGAGTTCTCTAACGTGGAAGTTCTTCAGAAAATGTGCTGATGACAGGACACGAGTGGTTTGCACCCTGTGCAATCAGAGCCTGAAGCGAGGCATAAACCTTCTCAACCTGAGCACAACCTGCATGATCAGGCATCTAAGTGCAAAGCACGAGCTGCAGTGGAGTAGACACCTTCAAAATCAAGAAACGTCTCTGGCTCATCCTGCTTCCTCTTCTGCTGCAGTCTCGGCCGCTCCATCCACATCTGTAGTGATACCGGCACCTGCCACCCCGCAAACAGACGATCTGTCAGCAACACCACCACCTGGGTCACCAACCATCTCCACAATGTCCCGTGGAAGCGTTCAGCTTTCCATCTCCCAAACACTTGAGAGGAAGAGGAAGTACCCCCCTACCCACCCGCGATCCCTGGCCCTGAATGCCAGCATTTCAAAATTCTTGGCCTTTGAAATTCTGTCATTCCGTCTGGTGGAGACGCACAGTTTTAAAAACCTTATGTCGGTGGCTGTCCCACAGTACGTCGTGCCCAGCCGCCACTACTTTTCCAGCCAAGCCATCCCTTCCCTGCACAACCAAGTGGGGGAAAAAATCAGGTGTGCACTGCTCAATGCCATCTGTGGCAAGGTCCACCTAACTACGGATACGTGGACCAGTAAGCACGGTCAGGGGCGTTATATCTCCCTAACGGCACACTGGGTAAATGCAGTGGCAGATGGGCCTGAGGCGGATAGCAATTTGGCGCATGTCCTTCCACCACCGAGGATTGCAGGGCGCTTCAGTTTGCCTCCTGTTCCTAACTCCTCCTACTCCGCTTCCTCATCCTCTACCACCTCCTCATCCGGTCAGCGTAACACCTTCACCACCAACTTCAGCACGGCCAGGGGTAAACGACAGCAGGCAGTTTTAAAACTTGCCTATTTGGGGGAAAAACCACACACCGCGCAGGAGTTGTGGAGGAGCATGGAACAGCAGACAAATGAGTGGTTGCTGCCAGTGAGCCTCAAGCCCGGCCTGGTGGTGTGCGATAACGGGCGAAATCTCATAGCAGCTCTGGGCCTAGCCGGTTTGATGCACATCCCTTGCCTGGCGCATGTGCTGAATTTGGTGGTGCAGAGGTTCCTTAAAAATGATCCCGATATGTCAGAGCTGCTGCAGAAAGTGCGGGCCGTCTGTGCACACTTTCGGCGTTCTCACCCTGCTGCTGCTCGCCTGTCAGCGCTGCAGCGTAACTTCGGCCTTCCCGCTCACCGCCTCATATGTGACGTGCCCACAAGGTGGAACTCCACCTTGCACATGCTGGAAAGACTGTGCGAGCAGCAGCAGGCCATAGTGGAGTTTCAGCTGCAGCACGCACGCATGAGTCGCTCTGTGGAACAGCACCACTTCACCACCAATAACTGGGCCTCCATGCGAGACCTGTGTGCCTTGTTGCGCTGTTTTGAGTACTCCACCAACATGGCCAGTGCCGATGACGCCGTTGTCAGCTTAATTATCCCACTTCTATGCCTCCTTGAAAAAACAATTCGGGCGATGATGGAAGAGGATGTGGCACAGGATGAGGAGGAGGAGGAGGATGAAGAGGTAACATTTCCAAGGCTTTCAGGGCAGTCATTCGCAAGGGGCTCCGAGGGTGGGTTCCTGCACACACAAACGCCAGGGACACAATTGTCCAGCAGGGGCACAGTTCTGGAGGATGAGGAGGATGAGGAGGAGGAGATGGAGGAGGAGATGGAACCATGTTCACAGCAGAGTGGCACCCAGGCCAGCTCATGGCCATCACTGGTGCATGGCTGGGGGGGGTACAAAGGACACAGACGATACACCTCCCACAGAGGACAGCCTTTCGTTGCCTCTGGGCAGCCTGGCACACATGAGCGATTACATGCTGCAGTGTCTCCACAACGACCGCTGAGTTGCCCACATTCTAACTTGTGCTGATTACTGGGTGGCCACGCTGCTGGATCCCCATTACAAGGACAACGTACCGTCCTTAATTCACTCACTGGAGTGCGATCGCAAGATGCGCGAGTACAAGCGCACGCTGGTAGACGCGATGCTGCTGGCATTCCCACCTGACAGCGGGGCCACAGTGGAAGCACAAGGCAGAGGAGGAGGAGGAGGAAGAGGTCGCCAACGCAACCAGGGCACCGCTAGCACCTCAGAAGGCAGGGTTAGCATGGCCGAAATGTGGAAAAGCTTTGTCAGCACGCCACAACAAACAGCAGCACCAGCAGCTCATATGGAACGTCTTAGCAGGAGGCAGCATTTCACCAACATGGTGGAGCAGTATGTGTGCACACGCCTACATGTAGTGTAGTGGGTCTCCAAATTGGGCACATGGCCTGAGCTTGCCCTTTACGCCTTGGAGGTGCTGGCGTGCCCTGCAGCCAGTGTATTATCTGAACGGGTATTTAGCACGGCTGGGGGCGTTATCACAGACAAGCGCAGCCGTCTGTCCAGAGACAATGTGGACAAGCTCACGTTCATTACCCAGCCATTGTTCTATTTTTGCTCTTTCTCACTCTTTTGGGGTGTACCCTCATTTAAAATTTCTGGAAAAAAAGCAGTGTTGGCTACCTCGTCCTCCTCCACCGCCGCTTCCACCTACACCGCCCATAGGTGTGCGCAGCCTATTGCATTAGGGTGTGCACCCCAAAGTTTAAATACACATGCATGTGTTTGCCTACATGTACATGGCCCCGATACATTACTCTCCCTGCTGGCAAAGTGAAATAGAGCAGAGCAGGTCCAAGGGAGATCTTTCCCATCTCCTCACTGGCAAACAGAGCGATAATGCTAATGTGCCCTAGGTGATTAGGGTGTGCCCAGGTACACCCGGCACACCCTGTGCGCACGCCTATGACACCGCCACATCCACCACCACCTCAACCTCCCTCCTACTCCATATGGGCCTCGTCCTTCAGAGATGAAGAACATTGTTTTATTTTTCTGTTTTTTTTTTTGTTGTTTTAAGTTATTTCCCTATCCACATTTGTTTGCAGAGCACTTGCCATGCTCTTAACTACGTTTTGCTGCCATTTGCAGCACTCTAGCCCTTTCCTTTGGTGTTTTAGAGCCATTTTAGTGCCTGAAAGTTCGGGTCCCCATTGACTTCAATGGGGTTCGGTGTCCGGGTAAAGTTCGGCAAAAGTCCGGGACACGGACCCGGACTTTTTTTTGAAGTTCAGCCGAACCCTGAACACGGACATCCAGGTGTCCGCTCAACTCTAATTACAACTGCTTTAGTACAGAGCAAAATTATGTATGTCTTGTAGGAGTCCATACTTATTTTATACAAAAATTAATCTTGCTAGCTCTAGAAGCTGCAAATTGCCTTAGCATGGTGTAGTTAAGTTTATGATCTACAAGGATAAGCACCTTCTTCAATCATTGATTCACTTATTATTACCCGCCTCCTCCTCTGATTTTGTGTTGCATGCATGCTTTTAGCCCCCAGATGAATAACTTGTATTCACCTGTTGGCAATGTAGCTATCTGGTGTGTTTTTGAAGACATCTTACAAGGAATGTAATTTAGCAACATACATTTGTGTCAAAATAATACATTTATTCCCAAATTGTATATTCTATGTTTTGGTAGCAAGCCAACAAACCAGTCATTAACCGGTTTCGGACCGCCCACCGCATATTTACTGCGGCAGGCTGGCCCTTCTGCGCGAACCAACGTAGATCTACGTCGGTTGCGTGCCCTGCAGCTAGGGGGCACCCCCATTTGGCAGCGAGGACTCCTATGCACAGGGCAGGTGGCTCCGATTGCTGCCTGACACTCGCGATCGCTCCCCGCTGGGAGAGAAGAACGGTCAGCTGTTGTAAACCCAGCTGACCGTTTTTCTTTCTGGAATGATCACAGAGCTCCTGTGATCCTTCTATGTGGGATCACAGGTCTCTGTGATCATTTCACACGCCACACCCCCCCACAGTTAGAATCACTCCCCTAGGCTCACATTTAACCCCTTGATCACCCACAGTTTTAACCCCTTCTCTGCCAGTGTCATTATTACAGTAACAGCGCATATTTTTAGCACTGATTATAGTAGTAATGTCACTGGTCCCCCCAAAAGTGTCAAAATGTCAGTTAGGGGGCTGATCTGTCCCCCGCAATGTCTCAGTCCCGCTAATAATCATAGATCGCCGCTATTACTAGTAAAAAAAGCAAAAAAACAATAAAAATGACATAAATCTTTCCCGTAGTTTGTAGACATGATATCTTTTGCACAAACCAATCCAAATACGCCTAATGCGATTTTTTACCAAAAATAAGTAGCAGAAAACAAATTGGCCTAAAACTTTAAACATTTTTTATTTTTTATTTATTTTTTTTGAGAATGTTATATAGCAGAAAGTGAAAATATTGTTTTTTTTTCAGAATTGTCGCTCTTTTATTGTTTATAGCGCAAAAAATAAAATTCGCAGAGGTGATCAAATATCACCAAAACAAAGCTTTATTTGTGGGAGAAAAAAGGACATCAATTTTGGGTACAGCGTTGCACAACCCTGTAGTTGTCTGTTAAAGAAACGCAGTGCTGAATCGCAAAATATGGCCTGGTCATTAAGGGGGAAAATCTTCCGGTCGAGAAGTGGTTAAAATGTCTAAAATATTAGAAAAAAATGGTTTATAAATAACTGAGCTAAGCTCTTTGATAACTCATGGGTGTAAGCTATCTTGTCTAGCTGCTTTATTCATTTTTTGGGTTATTGGACTATATCAATTTTTAGCCATTGTAACACATTTGAAATTAATGTCAACATTATCCTCAGTGAAAAAAAATCAACATTAGCACCTTCTTTTCTTTATACAAAGCTAAAGAAACATTTTAATAAGTTTGTCCTATATTTGTTCCCAGTTGTCTTCAAGTTAAAATTAAAAATCCATTAGTTGAAATGGTACTTGCACAAAGTAAGGATGTATGAGTGGCAGAAAAATACTGCATAAAAATGCAAGGATGGGCTATACAGTAAATGTACATACAAATTCTTCTAACTATTCTTGGGTTGTGTTTTACATGCATGCACATATATTTTGAGTGTATACATGCATATGCATGTAAAATACTGTCCGGAAATGCAGATTTTTGCACATACTTTTTATGGATATATATATATATATATATATATATATATATATATATATACATATCTATATGCTATCTATATGCTATATGCATATATATCTATATGCAGCACAAACTTACATGTACACTTAAAGAAATGGGCTGCATTTAGATCAGTAAAAAAAAGAAGCCTGAATGCCTAAAAACATGGTGTTTGTAGGTATCTGTGTGCAAAAGGCCAAAGACTTAACACATGTTTCCGTAACACCAGTTAAGTTACAGTTTTCCTTAAGCACCAAAACCCAAGACAGATAAATAATAGTGGCAAACTGTCAGCATGATTTGTTTGTTCTGTGTTACCTACATGGGAGACATGGTTTACACATAAAAAAGAAATAGAAATAGCCTGCTTTATGTTTTCATGCCTCATTTAGTGTTTCTGTTTCTGACATCTTCTTAGTTACTCTGTGATGAAAAAATGGTATCTGTTTAATGTAACGTTTACCTAAAATAAGGTTTTTAAGACATATGAGACAAAATGTACAACTAAATCAATTTAGCAGAAACCTATATTTGGGTCTTTCCTTTTGTTTTGTGACAATGATTAAATACCTTTTTCTATGCTATATAAGTGATGTTACATTTTTGCTACCCATTACATATGACAGTAACTGTTTGTATAACCTAAGACTATGTAGACATAACATGATAAGTTGTATGACATGAAACTGTTGTTAATCTTCCCTTTACTTTGTATTATTTAAAAAAAATAGTACATACATTTCACATAGTAGTTAGCGCTACCCCCCTAAGAGCCACTGGTGAATAGGGATCCCCCACCCTGCACAGCCAGGCACACCAAATTTCCACAGCACTCTGCAACTTTATTTGCTTTGTTTATTAGGGGTAATAAGCTTGGATGGGGTTAAGGGGTATTATGGAACGCCCACTTGACTTCACTGCAACTATATACAGTCAGGGACACAACTATATACAGTCCATACATACACTTCCCTTCTGACTCCTGCACAAATCTTGCTTGAAGAAACAAATTAGTCCCAGCTGGAACACTGTTTGGGTATCTGACAAGGCACTCAGCCAGATCCAGGGAAGCTCTTTACAGGCAGGGACTGCGGTCCCCTTTGGTGTGTAGAAAAAGTCCCAGTGTCCAGCTATCTTTCTGTGGATACTAATCCCACCACCACCTCTTCAGGCACTGGCAGCTGCCCCTTTCACTATCTCTCCTGGCTAATCTTTCACAGTCCTCTCGGACTGACTCTACAGCCATCACAGACTGCCACTTGGCAGTCCTCTCAGACTTTCTGTCAGTCCTTTCCAACTGACTCACTTACCAGCCACCCAGCTGTCTGCTCCTTGGAGAACTCCTGGACATGACTGCTGGCTTCTGCTGTTCTCACACCTGCTCCAATGCCTTTGGACAGGACTCCCCTGTGTGTTTTGAGAGGATCCCTCCTGCACCTGAGCCCCAGGCCTTAGGTCAACCCCCAGACCAGGGAGCTCCCTCAAGGGCCACCGACAGCCTTCTCGGCACTCCATCTTCAGCTTCCACTCGAACTCCACTGCCCCTGCTGACCCAGAGTATTTAAAAGGTTTCTCCCCCTGTCAGCCCATTTGGCCAGGGATTGACTGGGGTCCCTATCAATACTCCAGGAAGCTCTTCCTAACCACCCTCCCCTTCTTCTAGAAGTTTATGCAAAGTTCCAGCAAGTAGGGGGAGGTACCAGAGATGCTGCCTGATGAGTCATTCCACCCTCCCTGAGTCTTTCACCCTGACCCAGATTCAAAACACAAGCTTGGCTGCCAGCCAAGCCTAACAATTTACCTACACTACAAAAAAAATAATTATTTACACTAGAACACTTAAGCTAGAGGACAGTGGTATTTTAAGATTTGTGATTAGTGTCACAGTCTAACTAGATTGGTAAAGCCCAGCTGGGTTTTCATTGCACCAAGTTCACCCACTGTTCATTCAGGGCCCATTTCATGAGTCCCAGGTTCCTTGCAACTGGTCCCAGGCCCTTTGCATTTGGTCCTGGGTTGCTTTACTCCAAACCTGGGTTCCTTCTCACTGATCCCAGTTTACTTCCACTGCAGGGCCCTTTATTATGGTCCTACAGCAGGACCCTTTCACATGTTCTGCAATGGGTCCCTTTCCTGCTATTTTGGGGCCTCCAGTCACAAGTGCGATCTTTGCGACCCTGATAGTTCCACCACTGCCCCTCTAGGTAATGACTTATTCTCTTCACCAACCATCCTAGTAATGACACATCCCCCCCCCATGCTGGTAATCACAGATTCCCTAGCACAGCCCCCCCCACCTGTCCTGCTTAAACTGACAGTAAAATTCGGGGCCCTTTGAGCCTGCAGCCCCTCATGGGTCCCTCAGGAGGTGTTATGAGATTTTCTAGTATTTCTTTTATTTTTCTGTCAGTTTCAGCAGGTGTTGTGGGGAGGGGTAGGGGCAGTGTGTGACTGTTCCCGACTGTTAGTGTTGTGGGATGAGTGGGGTTTGGGCAAAGGGTACTAGATAGGTGACACAGATCTGAGAAGTGTCTTACCAGGCGCATGCGTGGTAGCTCCCAAGATGGCCGCTTAAGACCGGAGCTCCGCGCCATCCCGGCACTGTCTCCCGCCCAGCGCTGTGAAGCGGCACACTAGCAGACCCAAATCGGGGTCCGCACCTCCACCGGACCCGCGGGAAACGATCTATGCAGGCCGATCGGGTCAGAAGAAGCCTAACGGAGATCTTTACCTCAGGCTTTCCGGCGGCCGAGCATTCCAATATGGCGGACCCGTCCCCGCAGCGTGAGGAGATGGAGGAGGGGGACTCCGCTCAGCCACACTCGGACTCTCAGACTAGAGGACACTGCCTAACTAATCCTCAGGGACCTGTGAGTAACCCCCTGCTTCTGACTCCCTCTCCAGCCTCCACTGAGTCCCTCCTGAGCAGGGTGCTGGGGGATTTCTCCCCTGCCTGCTATACACCAATAACCACCATCAGACCCCCTGCCACAGAGGGATCCGGAGGGCTCTCCCACTCAGATTATGAGGATCTTCTCCTCAAAATGTCCATCATGATGGAGAGGGGTATGTCACAAATTGCTGACAAAATTACCTCAAACTTAAAAGTGGATTTTCAAAACCTGACAGGATGGAAGCCATGGAGAATAAAATTGACAGGACAGTGACAAAAACTAACCAGCACACTACCCTTATACAATCACTTCAGGATCAGCTGGACTCGGCCCTCCTTAAGGTGGAAGACCTTGAAAACAGGTCTCGCAGGTACAATTTTAGACTGAGGGGTCTGCCGGAATCGATTGCGGATGTCCAGACCGCTGTGCAGGGGCTCATTAAGGATCTTATCCCTGATATACCAGCACACAAACTTGAACTTGACAGAGCGCACAGAGCACTGGGTCCCCCAAGGCGGGACGGTAATCCGAGGGACATAGTGGTCAAACCCCACTTCTATATGATAAAGGAAGAAATTGTCAGCAGAGCCAGGAAGATTCCAAATCTTACTTGTCAGGGCCACGCAGTCCAGGTTTTCACTGATCTAGCCCCCTCTACAATACAACGGCGGAGAACTTTGAAGCCACTTCTTTCCATTCTGTCACAGAAGGAGCTTAAATATTGGTGGGCTTTCCCCTTCGCCCTCAAATTCACTTACAGGAATAAGACCTATACTTTTTCCAGCTTCACGGAGGGAGAAAGGCTACTTCAGCATTTGCAACTACTGCCACAGCCCCCGGATCACCCGGCATCCTCCACCGGATCAGGCCCGTCAAAACGCCCTAACCCATCAAGCCCCATTGCTCCCCTTTGGAATGGATCCAAATTTAAGCGCTCTAAAGATGGAAAACCTCCCTGATCGTCGCCGCGGAAGCTTCTAGCAAGAGTTCCTTCACAGTGGAGTACCTCCTCATGTGTCTGTCTCCACTCTCCTGGTTCGAGATTGATGTCTATGGAATTTCATGGCTTTTCCTTTTTCTCTTCAGACTAGACCCTGTTGAACTGGCCTTCAGACGTTCCGTTTACTTTTTGGCTTTTGTCTGCAAGTACTGCACCCCTTTTTTTTTGGATGCCTGCTGTTTTTGTTTCAGCCCCTTGAGCGGGTCCCCCCTCTGCGGGGGGGGCCCTGATCGAGGCAATTCGCAGCCGGTACATGAGCCTACTACCAATTTATGTACTCAGCAGTGGACTCTGACGCCACTCTTGGGGACCCTTACGGCTGAGTAGCTGGGAGGCAGCGGAGCCCCTGAGGATCGTGCGTTTATTGCAGTCAATTATTTTTGCATGCTTTACCACATTTGTTTGTTTTATCTCTACAGCATTTTTTTCTACGGGGCGGGAGCCCTGCCGGAGTGGTCGGATGACGCCTCCACCAGTCACGGGAGAGGATTTCGGTTTTCTCGCGTGACTCTCTCCAGCCCCCCTTTCCAGGAGGCTGGAACCCCGTACTTAACCTTGTCGGGTTGGTGTGGACCTCAACCCGGCATTGGATGTCCTTTTTGGACGCAGGTCCACTCTCTCTCCCTTTCTCTCCTCTTTCCTATTTTTCCCTGTTCCTCTTTCTTACTGCCTCTCTTCTTTTCTCACAGCTGGTCTCCGGGAGGATATCACATACCACTTCAGCTCTAAACTGGATCCTCATGCAATATCGACTCTGCACTCCAGATATATTGTCTTGGAACGGGGTGAGTGAAAAGATTCTTCAGATGCACCAACACTGCCTGCCTCATGTCTCTTTCTAAAACTATAGCCCCATACCTCAAAATAGCTTCCCACAATACCCAAGGTCTCAACTCTCCCATGAAGCGAAGGAAGGCATTTCAGGACTTTCACCGCAGGGGGATAGAGGTCTTAATGATCCAGGAAACTCACTTTCCCCGATCTTACTGCCCCTCGTTTATACACGCTAAGTACCCCAAATTTTTTTTAGCTAATGCAGAGGACAAAACGCGGGGAGTAGCTATCCTTTTTGCTAAATCTTGTAATTTCACCCCCCACTATGAACTACGGGACCCCGGGGGGCGATTCATCCTTGTTAAAGGGACCATAGAGGGACAATTGTATACTTTTGTCTCCTACTACGCGCCTAATCAGAATCAGACACACTTCTTCCAGAATATGTTTAGCCGGATTTTGCCACAACTAGAGGGCCACGTCATTTTTGGGGGGGGACTCCAACACGGCTTTTGATTATGGCTTAGACAAGTCCAAACCACCGGGTTCTCAAACGGTCAAACCACCCAAACGTAGTTCACAGATTGCCAAATTGATCAATCAAATGGAATTGGTGGACAGCTGGAGGGAATTACACCCAACCTCGAAAGATTACACACACTTCTCTCATCCACACCAGACCTTTGCTCGCATAGACCATGTTCTGGTCTCTCAGGCCTTGATCCCCTCACTGGTTATGGCATCTATCAAAGATGTGGTCTGGTCGGACCACTCGATGGTGATAATTAAGATTACTGGATCCTGCGCCCCTAAGGGCCCATTTCACTGGAGACTTAATGAGTCCATTCTTAGTGACCCATGTCGAGTGACGGAAGTTGAACGCGCAATTTCGGAATATTTTTCTTTGAACGACATAGATGGGATCTCTCCTGAAACCCTCTGGGCAGCTCATAAATCGACCATTAGGGGGAAACTGATACAGATTTCGTCCAATATCAAAAGGGAACGGAAGGCTCACCTATTGAGCCTTGAAAAGGACTTTGCGGCTTTAAGTGCCGAACACAAACGTAAACCTTCCAGGGCGTCTCTGAGGGCTCTCGACACAACCAGGGCTGACCTCAATATGGCTCTGACCAGCTCGGCTGAGAAGCACATTAGATGGCAGGGAGCTAAATTCTACCATCAGAGGGATAAAATAGGGACACTACTTGCCCTGAAACTTAGACCCAGGATGAGACTCCACGCAATGCCCAAAATGTCCATCGGGGGGGGGAGGTAAAACCCAGAACACAACACGCATATTGCAGGAAT
Organism: Pelophylax lessonae; assembly: GCF_965119305.1. NCBI lineage: Eukaryota > Metazoa > Chordata > Amphibia > Anura > Ranidae > Pelophylax > Pelophylax lessonae. The sequence continues at coordinate 374,749,877 of NC_138770.1, forward strand.
TTGCAACCTACTTTCAAAACCTTTATAGCGATGCCCGCTCCGACAAGTCACAAGCGTTACATTCCTTTCTAGACAATTTGCCTATCCCTAGTATATCTAAACAACATAAGGAGGTCATGGAAGCACACTTCTCTGAAGCGGAGATTAGAGGAGTGATTAAAGACCTTAAATTGGGTTCTGCACCGGGACCAGATGGTTTCCCTAACCTTTACTACAAGACATTCTCTGAGTTGCTCTCCCCCTACTTAACTAGGTACTTTAACAACCTTAAAGAAGGTAGTCCGGTCGACAAGCAAAACAATCAGGCTTTCATCTCAGTAATACCTAAGCCAGATAAGGACCCAGGAGAAGTTAGCAACTATAGGCCCATCTCGCTTATAAATAATGATTTAAAGATACTTACCAAACTACTAGTGAATAGGTTAGCGTCCTTTATTAATCTGTACGTTCATAAGGATCAGGTAGGCTTTATCCCGGGTAGACAGGGCCCTGACCAAGTAAGGCGGGCGATCGACATCATCTCTATACTACAGTCGGGATGGGCTGGGGGGGATCCGCAGGAAGGATTACTTCTTTCTATAGATCTTCAAAAGGCATTTGACACTGTCGAATGGCCATATCTATTCACAATTCTGGAAAGATGGGGATTTGGCACAAGCTTCATGGGCATAATCAGGGCTCTTTATTCCTCCCCCGAAGCAAGGATTAGATATCAGGGCTATTACTCTGACTCGTTCCCAATCTCTAAGGGGACGAGACAGGGGTGTCCCCTTTCTCCTCTTATTTTCGCGATCGCGATTGAGACTCTCGCCCTTGCACTCAGATCCAATCGGGACATCAAGGGGGTCACATGTGGCACCCAAGAACATAAATGTGCGTTATTTGCAGACGACCTGCTTCTATTCGTCACTTCACCTTCCGTTTCCCTTCCTAATATCTGCAAAACACTGGAGGACTTTGCGAAAGTTTCAGGCCTTCGGGTTAACTTAACAAAATCATCCATCCTGAATATTTCAGTTAAAAGGGAGGAGGCCCAACGCCTACAATCCTCCTTCGAGTTCCTCTGGAATAACTCCCATATCAGATATCTAGGGGTTAATCTTACAGCCAAGTTCGAGGATCTACACAAAGCAAATTACCCAGCTGTCTACCAATCCCTAAGTGGAGAACTACAGAGTTGGTCTCTCTATCGCTTATCATGGCTAGGCAGAATTAATGCCATTAAGATGAACCTGCTTCCTAGACTACTATACCTATTTAGGGCTCTCCCAATTCACCTCCTCAGGGAACCATTGCGCAAGTTTCAAAATGCGGTAATCAATTTTATTTGGGGGGGCATGGGTCATAGACTCTCCCGCAAGGTTTTATACACTCATAGACGAAGGGGGGGGGGTTGGGAGTCCCCAACCTGTGGCTCTACTATCGTGCAGCACGACTAGCTCAGCTCTCTGTGGTTTACTCTAGATTTGAAAAACCAGACTGGATACAAATCGAGAGACAGGCAGTCCCCTCATACACTCTGGATTTCCTTCTCTGGAGTCCGCCCAGACTCAGACCTCCCATACTGTCCCCAGTATTGTCCTCTTCCTTCGCTTTGTGGGATAGGCTACGGCAGTCCTCCTCTCTTACTTCCCGTATGAGACCACTTTCACACTTATTCCATAACCCGGCCTTCCAACCCGGTATGGACATCAAGGCCTTTCAATGGTGGCTGGATAAGGGAATTTATCGTATAGGACACTTTTTCACTCCCAAGGGCCCCTTCACACTTAAATACTGCTCTGACAAGCTCAAAATGCCACTATCGGAAAAGTATAGATTTCTGCAAATCTCTCACTTTCTTGCAACCATTTCGAAAGATGAGACACCCCCCTTCTCCTTCACAAGCTATGAGGTATGGTGCTGTAACTCTGCAGAGCAGAGAGGGGGCATCTCAATAATCTATCAGTCACTGATATCCGATCAAGAGAAGCTTCCATATATGCAGGCTTGGGAAAGGGATCTGGCGTTCACCTGGGACATGGAGGAATGGAGTAGAGCTGGCTTTCGCTCCTTTCAGGGGATCGGAAGTGTTCCTTTAATGGAAGCGGGATTAAAAGTAATGACCCGATGGTATCTTGTACCAGTTAAACTTCACAAGATGTATCCCTCTTCCTCACCTTTATGCTTCAGGGGATGTCAGATGCCTGGTACTATGCTACATGTTTGGTGGGAGTGTCCTAGACTAAGAGGCACGTGGAACAGAATTTTTCACATGATATACAAAGTTACCGGTCACAGGCTTCCCACCACTGCCCCTGTTGCTCTTCTGCATTCGAGGCTCCCTGGCATTCCGAAATACACCCAAACATTAGTTCGCTATATTCTACTGGGTGCAAAACTCTCCATTGCGGGGTCCTGGAAATTATCCAGGGTCTCCATCAGGAAGATACGAAATAAAATCACCTGGATAATGACCCAAGAAAGGATGGTCAGTGTCCTGACCAATACGGTACCCAGATTTGAATTAATCTGGGAGTCCTGGGCCAAATATGTAGGTATCTCACTGGTACCTGGAGTGACCTTGAATTAGATTACCTAATTGTCTTCGCCTGGGGAATGGCTGTACCCTCTTCTTTCTGTCCTATTCTCTTCTCTTTTCTCTTTCCCTTCCTTCTCTACCCCTGATCCTCTCCTACCTAGTACTTCTCTGGGCCCGTGGCCCCTCTTCCATGTTTTTGGGAGGTAACTACTCTTTATTACGTTAAGTTTGCTGGGGGAGATAGCACTCTAGTTAGCTATCGAACTGTACAAGGTGTATTCTACTTTTGCTTGTGCTATTTTTTTTCTTTTTACCGTGTTCAAATTAGCCCCCCTGTTGGGAAGAGAGCTGGCAGACAGGTATGCTATTCTTGAGGCCGTACTGTTACTTTTAAATGTACTTTTCCTGTTTTCTCATTGGCCATTACATTTATAGTGTTTTCTGTACTGCTTTGCTCTCGGGAATGTTGCCGTATGGACTGAAAACCTTCATTCTTTTGATTGCCTTGTTCTATTATTATTGCTATTTCTCCAAGATATGTTACTTTCTCAACATTTCATTATTGTATTTTGATGCTATGTTCACTTGTTATTCTTGAATAAAAATTATTGAAGGAAAAGAAGTGTCTTACCACACCAGTGCCAGCTACTGGGCAAGGCTCTCCTCTTCCTGCCTCATTCCAGCTCTGTGTACTTCTCTGCCCGGTTGTCAGCTGGAACTTTAGGCTGCGCTCACCCTGCCCTATCGCCATTAGATCCTCTCTGGCTCTCTGCTCTTCTCAGTGCTCAAAAAAGAGCGCCAAAACTTCTCATTCAATTTTGTTAGTTTCCAAGGAAGGGAAGATCTCCTGGCTTCTGGCATCGCACTCATCCCCAGATTCTGCTTGCTCTGTCACAGGGACAGGAAAGCCGCACAGGCCCCCTGGAGCAGGGTCACAAGATGGCAGCAAGGGTGCATGATGTTCGGCAGTGTGCCTCCTTCATGCTGTCATGTCGCCCCCCCCCCACACACACAGTGGCGGAACGCCAGGGTCCAGTCCCATGTGCGACCCTAGTAGTTCTGCCACTGAAGTAGGAGTCACATTACATGGTGGAGATTTAGATATGTAACACATCCAGAAATGGTAAATACCCACAACAGTCTAGGTACAATCAATAGGACAGTCTACTCCGTAAAACCCTGTTTTCATTTTACAATGATCTCAATCCAAATTAGAAAGGGATCACATTAATCTACCACTTTCTAACTGGACTCAATCAGAAAAACTGCCTATCATAAAAAAAGAGTGGCTAATTTAGCATTGCACCTACCATCCAACAAGCGCATAAATATTATGTACCTCAGGGACTGACAGCAAGCTTCCTCCAACAACATTCTCCAGTTTGCTGGAGAGAATGTGGCCACTTTGTCTTTCTAAATATATTGGAGCTGCAAATTGCTTTTCCATTTTAGGGACAGTGTCTTCTAGCTGATCTCTTCTGTCACTCATACCTTCTGCATCCCAGATCTACAGATTACACGTATCCTAATATTGGTGAAACTAGCACTAGCGAGGTCATGAAAACAAAAGAAATGATTTTGTATTTTAGATTTTTATTGAAGTTTCATAACAAAATAAGTACACACTTTTCATGTTGTGAATTTCTCAATTCTTCAATTTACAAGGCATGATTCATTCAGCAGATATAATCCCAAGAAAAACCACTCTCCTCCACCAATTGGATTAGCTTTGAGGACACATTGAATGATTTCCACAGTTATCATACCACATAAAATTTCTGGTGGTTACAAAAAACAAAAGGACGTTCCAAAATTAACCTTGTTTTAAAGATCCTGATCATTCACGCCTCATACAAAACACCATTTACTCAAGTGCACCCTGCATGGCCTTAATTTTAAGATATTTGGGCTTGCTGGCTGTTGGATACAGAGGTACAGCTTGGAAATAGTTGACGAAAAACTTTCACTATCCCAGTCACTTTTTCTTCATGAACATCTTGTTAATAAATATGGGGTTATTTACTAAGGCAAATCCACTGTGCACTACAACTGCACTGCAAGTGTACTTGCAGTCCCTGTAGATCTGAGGGGACCATACAAGGACAATAAAAAAAGAGCATTTTTGCTTGCACATGATTGTATGATAGAAATCCGCAAAGCTTTCCCTCTATCAGATCTTCCCCTCAGATCTACAGCGACTGCACTTCCAAGTGCACTTCTAAGTGTACTTCCAAGTGCACTTGCAGTGCACAGTGGCTTTGCCTTTAGTAAATGAACCCCTATGGCTAAACATAGTGCATGACACAGGATTAGATGTACCATTCGATTTATTTAATATTTTACAGCAATGACAAGACCGACACTAATGCAACACATTCAATTTCTTGTTCTTTTGTTCCTTTACTACTGGGATGAAAGTTTAATTCATTAAATTGACACATCATGCATATACCTACTATGCACTGCCCAACTATGCTGTGTATCTTGTTTGTTCCTTGTTGTACTGACTTTACTTAAATTCCAATAAAGGACAACAGTTACAAAAGAGAACACTCTCTTCCTGCTATATGGCATTTTTTTGGTACATGATTCCTATGGCACTGCCCAACTCTGTATGCTCTTTTTTGATGATCCCTTGCCTATTTCCCTTGAAAAAAGCCAGAATGTAATTTGAAGATTTGCCCCTCATTAGACTTTGATTAGGTTTGAATTTAGGTCTGGAAATTGCGAACTTCAAGCATGATTTAAACTCCACAAACCTCCACAAACTAAACTGAGCGCATTCACTTTGTTCATGGCTTTTCAGATAGGAAACAGGGTACCTTCAAGAAAATATTTAATTATTTTGGTGATACATTGTTGCTTAGTTCAGAATGCTAGTAGATATTTATAGAGATTCTTGTGCATATATTAGAATGAACAATCAAATGAATCAATAAACTGCTGAACAAACAGACCATATTTTGGCCAGCTTGTCCCCCTATATCCCCTTCTGTTTTGTTTACATTACATTATTACAGGCAACACCATTGACCAAGCATGATCACGATCAAATCAGGTCAATGACATCACCCAGGATCCCCAAAGCTTGTGTTCACCCACACGCAGAACCTAAGATTCTGTCATTTAGTGGCAGTAGTGTGTAGATGCAACACTGTGAAGCTTTTGGTCATCGTGGTGGTGGAGGAACATTGTGCTGGATGGCATAATTGATGCTGGATTTACATCAGGGGACATTATTTGCATTTTTAATGCACTTTGTCACATTGTTGGTGTGTTTACTTACTTTTCCACTATTTTGAGGGAACCATATTATAAAGGGAGCTTTTCATATTCATAAAAGCCCCCTCAACCCCACACACACACCAACACACAAAGCCCCACCAACATGCTACAAGGGGGATTGGTTAGGTACAGGAATGAAGGGCTGCATGTTCACTAATGGTTGTTTCCTGGCTACCCAGGCTACATGCCTGAAAAAGAGTCTCCCCAGCGTCTCCCTTTCTAGGATCGATGCTGTTGGCTGCTGCATCCACACAATCTGCCTGAATGTACCCCTGGTGGACCCCTGGAGGACCCCTGGAGGACTTTGTTCATTGATGCCTATTTATCATTTGCAAAATGTGAGTGTTGAATCTGCCTTTTAAATATTAAAAGTTTTTTGTTTCAAACTTACTACACTATGAGGATTTCTCCTTTCTTTGCACCCATGGCATTTCTGTGCTATTATCTATGAGGGTCTGTTGTCCTTGAGGTCATTGAGGTCTGATCAGCAGGAGGGACCATCCATCCATCCACCTATCTGCAGTAGTGAGGATTACCTATAAGAAGCATTTGTGGATCCTTATAATGGGGATCAAATTCAGCTGGTAAGAGGCCACACTTACTGGTGTCTGGTGGAAGTTTCAACATCACTGCAATATTTGGTGTATGGTACGGTTTCAGAGGCCCCTCTGTCTTTGGACTTATATAATTTTAAACACATGACGCCATCTTTGTATGGAATGATTATTATCATTATCTAATTTCTGTGATTGTTTGTATCAAGCGCTGCATATCCTGTTTCCCATTTTTGTTTCGGTTGAGGTTCCACAACTGTTTTCATGCTTGCTGCTGATACACTACTCTTTTAGTCATATTGATCTAGCGCAGTGTAACATTGTTTCTACAATATCTATGGGAAGTTATAGAATGTCTTTTTTGCTGTTTGTTCATCTCTTTATTTACTGCACATGAATCACTGCAGCTTGTTTGTCCTTTGAACAGAACAAACTCTAAAACTTTTCAATTAATGAATATGGGATCAACTTATAAGTTTCACTTGTGATTTATTAAGTATAGTTGGTAATACTTTGCCATTAGATTGCATTGCTATTTGTTTTTCTTCCCTGTTGAGGAACATATGGGTTGGATAATTAAGTGACACAAAAGTCACCACATAATGTGACTCACTAAGGGAAGTAGGAGCTTATGTATAAATAGCTACTGTGACCCTTGTGAGTTTCCATGATTGTAAGTTTTTGTGTGCTCTCAATTCCCATCTCATATTATTTAGAGGATTAAATTTAATCCATGATTATGTGCAACATCAAATTAATATTCAGGCAGCAATGCGTTATCATATTAGCTTTTCTCTGGTCTTTTTCCCCAAGCAATAGCTTTTGGAATGTCACAGACCTCATTTCTACAGGTACGGCAGAAAGTTTTAGGAGCTTTATAGTTGCAGATAAATATTTTTGCTATACACACTGTGTACAAGAATTTATATTATTTACATTCAGTTTCAAAAGTCATCTTTTTGTTCACATAGATTGAAGAATTTGTATTTTCAAAACTGGCTTGTGGAAATTGACAACTTTTATCATGCAAAAAATTTTGCAAGAATCTGTGGATGCATGTATGCACACTGTGACATTTAGATCAGTATTGTATGTCAAAACAAAGCGGTACTGTGAACATAGCCTTGTAAACAGTGCCTTGTCCTAAAGTGGGTAGTTTAAATCGGTATAGAAGAGAATGGACTTTAATGGCACAACAATACTAAAGTAACAATAAAATATAAATATTTTATTGAATATACAAAAAATAATTAATTATTATTTTTATCGCTGTTTCCTCAACATTCAACAATTCATTCACTGGTAACCACCATCAACCCTAGTATAGAGTGAAACCCACCCCAAGATAACTCAAAACACAGATTTCACAGGAAACATCCACTACTACCCATAAGTGACCATTTAGCGGGGTAATGATGTGCAGGTCAAGGTCCTGCTTGACAAGTTTCGCGACAAACGTGCTTCTTCAGGAACTTTCAAGTTAAAAAGGATTTTTTCTGGACAAAACTGAAATAGTACAATCAACATCACATAGAAAACTATTGTTGAAGTATTGTACAAAATTGCCAAAAAGAATGGCTATACTCACAATATAATACACAGCATACTTATAAGACAAGTAAAGAGAGGCAGCCAGGCAGACAGAACACCCCAGGGCCCCAAAGGGTGATTTTGGGGGTGCACCTAAGGATGACAGCGAGGATTGATACCACAAAAATTGCACTGTGAGTTTATAGATAAAGTATGGTCCCCTAGTGGTGGGTCCTACTTACAAAGGTTCTATTCGCATTGACAGGGGTGCAGGCCTTCCCCATCTTAACCCTAATAATTTCACAGCACTGCTCTGCAGGATCCTAGATTGGTTCCATCACTATTCTTCCAAGCAATCGCTCGCTCTTAAGAGAAATATTTTGCCAGTCCCATTGCTCTCACTCCCAAGGATTCACCCTACTGACCATCCTCTGCTGTCATCCCTAACATTGTTGCTTGCTAAAAAGGTAAAAATAGAAACCCAGTGCTACAGGAAATGTTTGGGAAATAGAACACAATATGAAAATAACAATCTGTATCAAGTAAAATACACACCGCAGCCACTTACATTTTGGTGAACCGCTGGTCCAAAATCCCTCTGTATCCAGCCTCTAAAATATTCTCCCAATTAGTGAAATTATCAATCAACTGATAATCAATATGTCACGTGTATCAAAACCATCAATTTACCATGAATTATATAAATGTGATATTAAATGCAAATGATCCAATATTATGGTGCACCAATGTGCAGGTCTGCATCAATAGTAAAGTGCAAAGTTCTCAATAGAATATAGTGCAAAATATATAAACAAATCAATGAAAAATAAGTGCAAACAAATCAATAAAAAAGGCTATATGTTATCTGGAAAAAAATCCCAAAAGTGCCAAACTTCAAATGTTGATGACTTCCTTGTTTAACCACTTAAGCACCGGAAGGTTTTACCCCCTTAATGACCAAGCCATTTTTTGCAATACAGAACTGAGTTATTTTAACTGACAATTGCGCGGTCGTGCGACACTGTGCCCAGATAAAATTGATGTCCTTTTTTCCCCACAAATAGAGCTTTCTATAAAGCTTTTCTGGGTGGTATTTGATCACCTCTGAAATTTTTTTTTTTTCGTGACACTTCTGAAAAAAAAAAAATATTTTTTACTTTCTGCTATAAAACATTCCCAATAAAAAAAATTTAAAAATCAATTTTTTTTCATTAATTTAGGACATGTATTCTGCTACATATTTTTTTGTAAAAAAGAAATCACAAAAAGTGTATATTGATTGGTTTGCACAAAATTTATCATGTCTACAAACTAGGGGAACGATTTATGTAATTTTTATTTATTTATTTATTTGTTTACTAGTAATGGCGGCGATCAGCGATTTTTAGGCATTGCAACACTACGGACAGATTGGACACTTAACTGACACTTTTGACACTTTTGTGGGGAACAGTCACATTACTATAAATTGCTAAAAAATATGCACTGTTACTATACTAATGACAATGGCAGGGAAGGGGTTAACACCAGGGGCGGTCAAAGTGTTAAGCATGTCCCTAAGGGATGCTTTCTAACTGTGTGGGGGATGGAATTGCTGGATGAACACAGAGACCTGTGTTCCTAAATAGGGGGAACACAGGATCCCTTTATTTATCACTTACAGAAGAGCGGTCTGCCATGTCTACCTCGGCAGACAACCGTTCTGTCTCCATGGGGAGCGATTGCAGGTGCCCAGCGAACAAAAAGCTGAAAATTGGCTTGGGCAGGAAGGGGGTGAAAGTGCCCTGTATTGAAGTGGTTAAGGAACACAATATACAGGGATATGGGAAATAATTATCGTCACTGACACACACACACCTACACAGATTGAACTGGATGGACTATTGTCTTTATTCAAACTTAACTACAGTGTTACTATGTTACTATGTCATTTATAAACCAGCAACTGCGCCTCTGAACAATCTCTTTGCTAGATCCACAAAAATGACTCCATTGCAGATTCTCCCTCTAAGCTTCTCATACAGGTCAAGATTACACATAGCTGCAGAATAGATGAAGGAAGACTGCCATTGGCTGCCGCTCCAAAGTGACATCACATTGCAAAACGCATAGGGTGGTGCAAGGAAGCTGACATCACCACGCAAGCCAGGATCGTACTCGCAGCTTGACTGAGCGGCCAGAGATGATCAGCAGTTAGCACGCTAGTATAGTTCTGATCAGATCAGATATTGATCTGTTCAAACACTATACTAGTAACGGTGTGTGTGTGTTAGTGTACTTGACTCTAACTGACGCTAAGTAACGGTGGTGTAGTGGGACCCTGACGCTAACTAGCTAGCCTAAGTTGTGTCACCCGTGACGCTAATACAGTGATCGGTAATCACTGTATATAGTGAACACTGTGACAGGGAAGTGAAGGGGTTAAACTGGGGGAGATCAAGGGGTTAAACCTTTATAGAGGATAGATGGCGGGTGGCCTAAACCTATTCGGGCCTAGCGCAAGCGCAAATTAGGGTCACCAGTGACACTAAATACAGTGATCAGTAGTTATCTGATATACTGTATATATTAGTGCACTGTTTTATATGGAGTGAAGGGGTTAACTGGGGAAGATCAAGCGGTTAAAAGTTTATTAGGGAATAGGTGGCGGGTGCCCTAACCCTATATGGGCTTAGCGCAAGCGCAAATTAGGGTCACTAGTGACACTAAATACAGTGATCAGTATTTACCTATATACTGTATTTAGTGCACAGAGTAATAGGTAGTGAAGGGGTTAACTGGGGCTGATCAAAGGGTAAAAACTTTATTAGGGGATAGGTGGCGGGTACCCTAACCCTATTTGGGCCTAACGCAGGCGCAAACTACGCTCACAAGTGACACTTATACAGTGATCAGTAAAATATCTGTATACCACTGTATATAGTGTTCACTGTGAGGGGTTTGGGGGTGATCAGGGGGTGATCAGAGGTGATGAAGGGGTTAAATGTGCCTATGTGAGGTGTGTCAGTGTAGTGTTGGTGGAAACTCACATTTTTGGTGTGTCTCTGTCTCTCTCCTGGAACCGAAAGGACTTCAGGAGGGACAGTGACATCACTTCCCCTGTCTGTGTTTACATTACACAGACAGGGGACAGATTGCCATTGGTGGGGACCGATCTACAGACACTGACCAAAAATCATTGGTCAGTATCTGGTGATTGATCGGTTACCTACCGAACGCCATCGGTATCGGGACCCGCGGCGCGCGGGAGCGCGCTCTGGAGCCGCGATCGCGCATGACGTTAATACTACGTGGCTGAGCGGTATCTGCCGCACTGCCGCAGTAGTATTACCGCGCGCGGTCCTAAAGTGGTTAATGAACAGGATTCATCTTGAGATGGATGCAGAGTGTGTCTGGTGTGGAGTTGGGTTTTTTCAATACACTTTGCAGTGTTAACATTGCCTCTGAGCACAAGTCGCATGTCACAAGTCAGATCAGTTAAGATGCTGATGTGACTTGGATATGACTTCAATGATATTCAATTGGCTGCAATCAGACTAAACTCGGACCAAAGTAGTGCAGGAAACTTTTCCTAAGTCAGACCAATATAATTCAAACCAATTAGAATGGCTCTCATAGGGAATCATTGATTTATACACGTCATGCGACATGTGCTCTCAATGTTGGAGCGTATGTCGCACCAATGTGAGCTGGGTATAAACCCACATCAGAAAAACTATCAATAAATGGTGTATTACATGCTGTTCATACTCACTCAGTCACTATGAGATTCGTTTTTTGTAAAAAAAAACTGGTTGACCCCGCTACTCCCTATCTTCACCTTGTGTTCATGTCCCTAATTCAGCTAGGGATTTTTTCAGCTGTGGTACTCTGCACATGCTCGGGTTTCAGTGAGTTTCTATGCTGAGCATTTCCCCTCTATCACATCTGAGCAGCCCATGTGACTATAGAACCACACATGTGGGTGTATAGACAGTAGGAAAAGACAGTCCACTCCCTCCCTCCTCCTTCTCCATGCCCACTAATAAGCTAAGCACAAGAGGGTGGGGTGGGATATTACATGTAGAGGGTGGGATATTACATGTAGATTAATGTCAGCTTCACCTCCCTGTTTTTCTAACACACAGGCTGGAGGGGCATGACACAGCTTGTGACTGGCATAAATCTGCTCATACCATGTTATTGCCAAAAAATAAACTATTATTTGATTTCAAATATATATCTGTATGACAATTTAAAACAGTTTATTGATATTATTTATTTATTTTTACTCTGTATTCCAAAGGTTTTTTATTTTTATTTTGTGACAGACAGAAGAATACTAGAATCTCCTCCTGCTTTTTTTTCCCTTGCAGACAGGCTGGGAAAGATCTGGGTCATGTGACAGCTGTAAATCGAAAAAGGTACCTAGAGGTTTTTTTATTAAAATATTTACAGTGCCATCATCCACATACAGAAATAGAAGGGATAATGCAAATTAAACATTGTGTGTTTAGTATCACTTTAAGTCTTTTCTGTCCCAAAAAAACAGTGTTTCCAAGCTTTTTCAAATATAAAGAGTTTATCTTGTCTGATTGCTAACAATTTTTCATAAACAAAGCTGCTTTTCACCAGCTCAGTCATTTTTAACAAATTAGGCACCAACTGTCTTTTCTAATGTTTGGCAATTATTATTTAACAGGCTAACAAACAAAAAATAACAGTGTGCAAGTGCACCACGTACCTGTCTATATCTAAGTTTAACATTGCCAAAGTTGTTGGCGGGCTGCCAGGATTCCAGTAATCTCTTCTGTGATTTGCAAGATTCTCCTCCAGAAACTATGAAAGTGTTTACAGTATCATGATATATGCAACAACATTCCTGGGGGCCAAATTCTCTCATAACATTAAGAAGACGGGCAAAGGATATAATTTGGCAAGCTTGTATAGGGTTAGTAGTAGACTGTGTGAAAGATTCCTTTGGTTGACAGTGTAGGAAGCAGAAAAGTCTATTTCGCATTGTGAGAAGGGAGGAGATTTCTGAAAACCTAATTTATCATGTAAAATATTATAGAAAACAGAGATACCTTTTTTTTACACAGGTAGTAGTTATATATAATGTTGCCAAGCTGACTCAGGTATATACAGTATCTCACAAAACTGAGTACACCCTCACATTTTTGTAAATATTTTATTATATCTTTTCATGTAACAACACTGAAGAAATTACACTTTGCTACAATGTAAAGTAGTGAGTGTACAGCTTGTATAACAGTGTAAATTTTCTGTCACCTCAAAATAACTCAACACACAGCCATTAATATCTAAACCGCTGGCAACAAAAGTGAATACACCCCTAAGTGAAAATGTCCAAATTGGGCCCAACTAGTCATTTTCCCTCCCTGGTGTCATGCGACTCGTTAGTGTTATAAGGTCTCAGGTGTGAATGAGGAGCAGGTGTGTTAAATTTGGTGTTATCGCACAAGATTAGCCTGTTCGCTGATGATTTTATTTTGATGCTGACCAATGTGGAATCCTCACTGGCTTCGGTCCAATCGGCTCTGCATTTAGTTAATCAAATCTTCTTTTATAAGGTGAATTAATCCAAGTCCTATATCCTGGACTTTGGGGTCTCCCCGGCCACGCAACGGAATCTCAAACCTTCCCTGCCGTATATCTGGAATTCAAAGGGCATTAAATACTTGGGTGTTACTCTAACACCTAAACCGAAAGACCTGATGCATGCAAACTTTACCTCCTTTTTGCCCACTCTGCATTCCAGACTCCAAACGATGGCTAGAGTTGAACTCTTGTGGTCGGGTAGACTGGCTGCATTTAATCTGGTACTTCATCCTCAACTGCTCTATCTATTCCTCACCCTACCTATTCCTGTTCCCAACTCCTTCTTTGTTAAGGCTCAAGCCATGCTAAATAGATATCTGTGGAAAGGGAAGAAAGTTAGATGCATGTTTAGTAAACTACTCCCTCACAGACGGGCGGGGGGTGTGTGACATGTTCATATCAGAGACTACTATCTGGCCACGATCCTGACCCAGGTAAAGTCTTGGTTTCCTGGACTCACAGAGACTGTTTGGCTACAACTCGAGAAATGCCAAATAGCTGGAGGTGACCTTCATAGCTACCTACTAGCGAGCCTCTTTATGAATTCCAGGTCTCTTTTGTCAGTTTTTCTATTAGAGGTTTATAATGTATGTCTACCAATAAATGATATTGTGTTTAGTATTATATACAGTGTACTGTTTTTGTGTTTGCAGATGAAAAAAAAATATGAAGAAGAGTACAGTCCTTAAAAACTGTCTACAACTCAGAAGTTGATAAACACTAGCTGATTAGGCAGCTACCTGACAAATGAGCTTTAATGTAAATATATGCAAAATTATTCAATTAGGGCATGTGAACATGCCTTCAACATACAATAAAGGAAGGGAAATTAGAACTGTGTGAATGAATGATGTGTTTTTATAGCATTGGACTTACTTTAGGACCCTGCGGTAGCTTAGTTCTTCTTCCCTATAAAATGCCCCTCTCTAAGATGGCGCCACTAGAGGCCTGAGGAAGGAGCGCATGCTCCGACAACGCGTCGCCTGCCAACGTCATCACGCTCCATGCCCAAGCCGGAAGTACGCCGCCGGAAGCTCTGACGGTGTCCCCAGGGTCCGGGCTACGCCGATCTCCACGGGCTGCAACGGATCTTCTGAGTGGACCAGTCGGTTCTTTTCTGCCAAGGCATCCAGATTAATCGCACCCCTGAGATGCATATCCACTGCGGTTTTGCTACTTGCACGATTGTGAGTATGTAAATTGGTGAATTTCTAATAAACACAAAGTCATATTACACTTAGAGTGGCACCTGTCTTTCTCCCGAAGAATCTAAGTGGCCTACTATATCAAGTGAACTAGGCCGCCCATTAAATGAAACTATATTTCTCATCAGTTCATACAGTTGTCCTTTTTTTCCCCTACAGGAACAAATCCATTTTTCTCCTGAAAGTAAAATCCACCTCAAGCAGCTCTATGTGAAGGAGTGACAATGTTGCCACACTATTTCTAAACTTAGAGCTTCCTTTTCATCCTCATGTGGTTCATGCCTGCTTGCACTACAGGCATGGATAAAAATATGATTCGGGGGGGGGGGGGGGGGTGTAAACAGTACAAGAATGGGGGAAAAAGTGAAGGTGTAGCACACAAGGTAAACCAATTTAATAAAAGAAAGTAGAATGGGTACATCAAAAATCACAAAAGAATACAGAAAGAACTCAGATGTTAAGAAAGCATAAAAGTCCACACATTTATTTATAACCTCGAACACTTGTTGAAGCACCTCAAGGAGACTGGAGCAATTTAAAAAAAAAAAAAACTAAAGGACATCAGAGGGTGCAAAGTGCAGCATATACATGTGGCTATATTCAACTACAGTGGAATAACGTCCCAACAGGATTTCTTCAACTTACAAGCCAACCTCAGTGCACTGTTTTATTGGGTAACTGTGTGGCAAATGAGGTTTAATGTTGATAGATGTAAAGTTATGCACTTGGGGCTAAAAACATGCATGCATCTTACATACTGGGAGGAGAACAGCTGGGGTAGTCACTGATGGAGAAGGATCTGGGGGTTCTAGTAGATCATAAGCTTAATTATGGCATTCAATGCCAAGCTGCTTTTTCCAAAGCGAGCGGTCCTTTCTTGTATTAAGAGCGTTATGGACTCCAGAGAGAGAAATATAATTTTGGTCCTGTACAAATTATTAGTAATGCCTCATCTGGAATATGCAGTTCAGTTTTGAGCACCAATTCATAAAAAGGATATTTGGGAACTAGAGAAAGTGCAGAGAAGAGCAACCAAACTGATAAAAGGTATGGAGGAGGTCAGCTATGAGGAAATTTTAGCTGAACTGAATTTATTCTCTCTAAAGAAGAGGAGATTAAGAGGGGATATGATTAACATGTTTAAATACATCACTGGTTCATATAGTGAACTTGGTGGTGAGCTATTTACTTTTGGGTCATCACAAAGGACAAAGGGGCACTCTTTACGTCTGATGGAAAAGAGATTTCATCCCCAAATATGGAAAGGCTTCTTCACAGTAAGAGTTGTAAAAATCTGATTCTGGCCAGCTTGGTAGATTGTTTTAAGAAACACCTGGATTCTTTCCTACATAACATACATACATAACTTGATACTAACATTTATAGGTAAAGTTGAACCAGTGTATATCAAATTGCCTAATGGGGGATCAGGAAGGAATTTTTTCCCCTGCTGGAGAAAATGGAATCATGCTTTACTATACTATACTAGACAATACATTTGTGTGTGTGTGTGTGTGTGTGTGTGTGTGTGTGTGTGTGTGTGTATTGCTACAATGTAAAGTAGTGAGAGTACAGCTTGTATAACAGTGTAAATTTGCTGTCCCCTCAAAATAACTCAACACACAGCCATTAATGTTTAAATCACTGGCAACAAAAGTGAGTACACCCCTAAGTGAAAATGTCCAAATTGGGCCCAAAGTGTCAATATTTTGTGTGGCCACCATTATTTTCCAGCACTGCCTTAACCCTCTTGGGCATGGAGTTCACCAGAGCTTCACAGGTTGCCACTGGAGTCCTCTTCCACTCCTCCATGACAGCATCACGGAGCCAGTGGATGTTAGAGACCTTGCGCTTCTCCACCTTCCGTTTGAGGATGCCCCACAAATGCTCAATAGGGTTTAGGTCTGGAGACATGCTTGGCCAGTCTATCACCTTTACCCTTCAGCAAGGCAGTGGTCCTCTTGGAGGTGTGTTTGGGGTCGTTATCATGTTGGAATACTGACTCTACAGCCCAGTCTCCGAAGGGAGGGGATCATGCCCTGCTTCAGTATGTTGGCATTCATGGTTCCCTCAATGAACTGTAGCTCCCCAGTGCTGGAAGCACTCATGCAGCCCCAGACCATGACACTCCCACCACCATGCTTGACTGTAGGCAAGACAAACTGATCCTAGTACTCCTCACCTGGTTGCCGCCACACGCGCTTAACACCATCTGAACCAAATACGTTTATCTTGGTCTCTTCAGACCACAGAACATGGTTCCAGTAATCCATGTCCTTAGTCTGCTTGTCTTCAGCAATCTTCAACTGTTTGTAGGCTTTCTTGTGCATCATCTTAAGAAGAGGCTTCCTTCTGGGATGCTGGAAAGAGGGGTGACACGCTACAGTGTGATGAGTAACCATGTCCCATAGGTCAAGACACTGACAATAAGTGTTGGCAAAAGGGTAACATATAAGTTTATTGATAATGGTAGGGGTTAAAAACAAACTGGTCCTGAAGTCTTCGGCATCACTTGGGATGCTGTGGGGGTCCCACACCGGGATCACGAAGCAGGATAGCCCAAAGCCGAGGGTGGTGGAGGGGGTAAAATCCGGGGGGTCCAAAGGTACACCAGTATGGGCAGGTGTTGCCGTACAGATGCTGTGTGCGGCCGCAACACGGGCTGTGTACCGGACCTGGCGCTGATGCCGGAAGTGTCCCCTTGGCTAAGTCACTGGAAGAGACGACTGAAGCGAGGATGGAACGCTGACCGGATGTAGAACGTGGAGCGCAAACTTCTGGTTGCCGTGACCACATGTTTCGTGCGCATGCACTTTCTCAAGTCAGGGCAACAGGCAACATGGAGCTATTTACAGCCCGGGAGGGGGGCGGGGACAGAGCGATACAAACAACAAATGGACAACAAACAACAAATGGAGACAAAATTAAGGACACGAAAAAATGTAAACAAAAATAGAGATGGGGCAAAACAACCAAAAGGAAGAGGGAAAGAAAAACACACAGCAACCCTAGGGATGCGAAGGCCTCTTCACAATATATAGAGTATAATACAAGAGCGCAATGGGGAATATCACAATATATATATGTAATGAGAATAAACAAACATATCTTAAAATGCCATTCTGTAAATGCCATTGTGTAAACTGTATCAAGGGCGTGTCTGAAGCAAAAAACAACAACATCACTCTTTCCAGCAAACTCCATAATCCACACATCATCCTGTGTCAGGGATTTGGCAGCCTCAGGTGGTACATTATTATTTGCTTCCATTTCCATGCCCTAAAGCTCTTTGCTACCACAACCCTATAGGAATACGTCCAAGGGACTAGCGCCAGGACATTTTTTTGTTTGTTTTCCTTCTGGGATGAGAGCTATGCCGACCAGTTTGATGCAGTGTGTGGCATATGGTCTGAGCATTGACAGGCTGACCCCCCACCCCTTCAACCTCTGCAACAATGCTGGCAGCACTCATACGTCAATTTCCCAAAGGCAACCTCTGTATAAGACGCTGAGCTTGTGCACACAACTTCTTTGGTCGACAATGGCGAGGCCTGTTCTGAGTGGAACATGTCCTGTTAAACTACTGTATGCTCTTGGCCACTGTGCTGCAGCTCAGTTTCAGGGTTTTGGCAATCTTCTTTGTTTTTTATATAGAGCAACAATTCTTTTTATCAGATCCTCAGAGAGTTCTTTGCAATGAGGTGCCATGTTGAACTTCCAGTGACCAGTATGAGAGAGTGAGAGTGATAACACCAAA
Organism: Pelophylax lessonae; assembly: GCF_965119305.1. Taxonomy (NCBI): domain Eukaryota; kingdom Metazoa; phylum Chordata; class Amphibia; order Anura; family Ranidae; genus Pelophylax; species Pelophylax lessonae. The sequence goes on from NC_138770.1 coordinate 374,768,330, forward strand.
TTTACCACACCTGTTTCCCATTAACACCTGAGACCTTGCAACACTAACGAGTCACATAACAACGGAGAGGGAAAATGGCTATGTGGGCCCAATTTGGATATTGTCACTTAGGAGTGTACTCACCTTTGTTGCCAGTGGTTTAGACATTAATGGCTGTGTGTTGAGTTTTTTAGAGGAGACAGCAAATTTACATTGTTATACAAGCTGTATACTCCCTACTTTACATTGTAGCAAAGTGTCAATTCTTCAGTGTTGTCACATGAAAAGATATAATAAAATATTTACAAAAATGTGAGAAGTATACTCACTTTTGTGAGATACTGTATATATATATATATATATATATATATATATATATATATATATATATATATACACACAGTGGGGATCGAGAGTTTGGGCACCCCAGGTAAAAAATGTGTATTAATGTGCATAAAGAAGCCAAAGAAAGATGGAAAAATCTCCAAAAGGCATCAAATTACAGATTAGACAATCTTATAATATGTCAACAAAAGTTAGATTTATTTCCATCATTTGGACTTTCAAAATGACAGAAAACAAAAAAAAATGCATCTGCAAAAGTTTGGGCACCCTGCAGAGTTAATATCTTGTACTGCCCCCTTTGGCAAGTATTACAGCTGGTAAACGCTTTTTGTAGCCAGCCAAGAGTCTTTCAATTCTTGTTTGAGGTATCTTTGCCCATTCTTCCTTACAAAAGTCTTCCAGTTCTTTGAGATTTCTGGTCTGTCTGTCACGCACTGCTCTTTTAAGGTCTATCCATAGATTTTCAATTATGTTGAGGTCAGGAGATTGTGAAGGCCATGGCAAAACCTTCAGTTTACGCCTCTTGATATAATCCCCCATGGATTTCGAGGTGTGTTTAGGATCATTATCCATTTGTAGAATCCATCCCTTTAATGTCAGCTTTTTCACAGATGGCATCAAGTTACCATCCAAAATTTGCTGAAATTTTATTGAATCCATTTTTCCTTCTACTCATGAGATGTTCGCTGTGCCACTGGCTGCAATACAACCCCAAACCATGATTGATCCACCCCCATGCTTAACAGTTGGACCAAGGTTCTTTACATTAAATTCTGTGCCCATTCTTCTCCAAACGTACCTTTGCTCATTCCGGCCAAAAAGTTAAATTTTAACCTCATCGGTCCACAGAACTTGTTTCCAAAATGCATCAGGCTTGTCTATATGTTTATTTGCAAAATTCAAACTCTGATTTTTGTGGTGAGGACATAGAAGAGGTTTTCTTCTGATGACTCTTCCATGAAGACCATATTTGTACAAGTATCTCTTTATAGTGGAATAGTGTACCACAACTCCAGTGTCTGCCAGATCTTTCTGGAGGGATCGTGCAGTCAAACGTGGGGTTTGAATTGTTTTTCTCACAATCCTCCGAGCTGTTCTGTCTGATATTTTTCTTGGTCTTCCAGATCTTGCTTTAACTTCCACTGTTCCTGATGACTGCCATTTCTTAATTACATTCCGAACAGAGGATATTGACATCTGAAAACGCTTTGCTATCTTCTTATAGCCTTCTCCAGCTTTGTGAGCGTCAACTATTTTCAGTTTCAGTTTTCTAGACAACTGCTTAGAAGATCCCATGGTGCTGATTGTTGGGGCAAGGTCAGATGAGTCTGGGCATTTAAAACCTTTGAGATTGACAACACCTGGTCTTCCCAGACTATGATTGAGAACAATCCATGACACTAGCAGGTCTCAGCCTTGCAAATGGGGCAGTGCATGCTATAAATTCTGCAGGGTGCCCAAACTTTTGCAGACGCCATTTTTTGTTTTCTGTAACTTTGAAAGTTTCAATGATGGGAATAAAATCTAACTTTTGTGGACATATTATAAGAATGTCTAATCTGTAATTTGATGCCTTTTGGAGATTTTTCCATCTTTCCTTGGCTTCTTTATGCACATTTTACAAATTACAAAATTTTTACCTGGGGTGCCCAAACTTTCGATCCCCACTGTATATGTATATATATGTAATTTCTTCAGTGTTAAAACATGAAAAGATAATAATAAAATTTTAACAAAAACAAACTCTGAAGAAATTACACTTTGCTACAATGTAAAGTAGTGAGTGTACAGTTTGTATAACAGTGTAAATTTGCTGTCCCTTCAAAATAACTCAACACACAGCCATTAATGTCTAAACCACTGGCAACTAAAGTGAGTACACCCCTAAGTAGAAATTTCAAAATTGGGCCCAAAGTGTCAATATTTTGTGTGGCCACCATTATTTTCCAGCACTGCCTTAACCCTCTTGGGCATGGAGTTCATCAGAGGTTCACAGGTTTCCACTGGAGTCCTGTCTCACTCCTCCATAATGACATCTCTGAGCTAGTGGATGTTAGAGACATTGCGCTCCTCTACCTTCCCTTTGAGGATGCCCCATAGATGCTCAATAGGGTTTAGGTTTAGAGACATGCTTGGCCAGTCCATAACCTTTACCCTCAGCTTCTTTAGCAAGGCAGTGGTCGTCTTGCAAGTGTGTTTGGGGTCGTTATCATGTTAGAATACTGCCCTGTGGCCCAGTCACTGAAGGGAGGGGATCATGCTCTGCTTCAGTAAGTCATAGTAAATATTGGCATTTATGGTCCTTCGATGAACTGTATCTCCCAAGTGCCAGCAACACTCATTCCTCCCCAGACTATGACACTCCCACCACCATGCTTGACTGTAGGCAAGACACACTTGTCTTTGTACTCCTCTTCTGGTTGCTGCCACACACACTTGATACCATCTGAACCAAATAAGTTTATATTGGTCTCATCAGACCACAGGACATGGCTCCAGTAATCCATGTCCTTAGTCTGCTTGTCTTCAACAAACTGTTTGCTGGCTTTTTTGTGCATCATCTTTAGAAGAGGCTTCCTTCTGGGATGACAGCCATGCAGACCAATTTGATGCAGTGTGCGGCGTATGGTCTGAGCACTGACAGGCTGACCCCCCACCTCTTTAACCTCTACAGCAATGCTGGCAGCACTCATACGTCTATTTCCCATAGACAACCTCTGGATATGACGCAGAGCACGTGCATTCAACCTCTTTGGTCGACCATAACGAGGCCTGTTCTGAATGGAACCTGTCTTGTTAAACCGCTGTATGGTCTTGGCCACCGTGCTGCAGTTTAGTTTCAGGGTCTTGGCAGTCTTCTTTTAGCCAATGCCATCTTTATGTAGAGCTACAATTTTTTTCAGATCCTCAGAGAGTTCTTTGCCATGAGGTACCATGTTCAACTTCCAGTAACCAGTATGAGAGAGTGAGAGTGATAACACCATACTTTAACACACCTGCTCCCCATTCACACCTAAGACCTTGTAAAACTAACGAGTCACATGACACTGGGGAGGAAAAATGGCTAATTGGGCCCAATTTGAAAATTTTCACTAAGGGGTGTACTCACTTTTGTTGCCAGTGGTTTAGACAATAATGGCTGCGTGTTGAGTTATTTTGAGGGGATAAAAAATTTTTCACTGTTATACAAGCTGTACACTTATTACTTTACATTGTAGCAACGTGTCTTTTCTTCAGTGTTGTCACATGAAAAGATATAATAAATATTTACAAAAATGTGAGAGGTGTACTCACTGTTGTAAGATAATATATATATATATATATATATATATATATATATACACACATATATATATATATGTGTGTATATTTATTTATTTTATCCTTTTATTGTTGAACTAGATGGACTGTGTAACTATGTAATAAAAGACAAGTGTGAACAACTCGGTAATAAGAAAATTGCAGCATGTATTATAAAACTAAGGTTTACTAAACCAGCTTCCCTCAAGGTAGGAAGTCTGTGACACTTCTTGTTGAGCTGCTGGCGGTGGGCTGTGTAGTTCGACAGGGAAGATTGGACACATAGATGCTGGATCCACAATTGAACACACAGAGGCTGCAGGACCAGAAGTGATTTTACACATGGTAGGAAAGCAAGTGAGCTGTGGCTACATATTTTGCATCACAATAAGCCCTGCCCGAGGCTTTTTGGACTGACAAAACTTATTATGATGTTGAAAACCTCCCATTGTGTGCTGCAGTGTCTGGAGGGGCAACTGTAACTGTTATAAATGGAGGGATAGACTCAGCTGAGTGAGACATAATTTTGTTATTTTATGAACTGCTAGTAAACCCTAATATTGAATCAGTTCAATCTTAGGCAATGGGGGAACTACCATGGTCAAACAGGTCGCACTTGTGACCAGGCCCTGGCATTCCGCCACTGTGGGGGGGCCCCCAAGACAGCTACGTGTTAACAGGCATTTTTCTCCTGACCATAAACATGAGAAAAGTGCTTTGAAAAAATGTCCTTCTCAGTGCCTTTGAACTGCGCATGTGCAATTCCAGAAGCAGCAGACTAGAGAGCTGCGGTGCATGGCCTTGGATCGGGTAGCGGGGTGTGTCAAATATTTACATGCCCTGCCGCACGAGTAGCGACTGAGTCGGCAGTACACTAATTGGCTGAATTCAGAACGTGCACATTTCAGTGTCGCTTACAAGGACATATTTTAAAAGTGTTTTACCTCCAGCACGGCGGCTTTGGAGTTGGAGGTGGCCTGCAGTACACAATATCTGCACTTGCTTGCCTCTCTAAAAGCCAAAGCCCACAATGACACTGGGAAAAGGAGGTGATTGGTGAGCGTTTGGGCTTTTGCATTTCTCATTCTGACAGCATAAATTCCAAATTCTCTTTTTGAGCCCTGGAGGAGGATGTAAGGGGATACTCTAGAAGTACTATCTTAGTATCTCCAGAGTGTCCCCTTACATCCTCCAGTGTGCTGCCTTACATCCTCCTCTAGAGCACCCCCTTACATCCTCCTCCAGAATGTCCCCTTAGTATTACTTTACTAAGGTGGCAATCTGGAGGCACTAAGGGGGCATTAGGGGGGCACTCTGGAGGATGTAAGGTTGCTCTCTGGAGGCACTAAATGGGCACTCTGGAGGAGGTAAGGAGCATGATGTAGGCACCAAGGGGGCACTAGGGGGCACTGTGGATAATGTAAGGGGGCACAATAGCAGCACTAAGTGGGTAATCTGGATGATGTAGATGGGCATACTGGAGGCACCAAGGGGGCACTCTGGAGGCATTAAGTGGGCACTTTCGAGGTACTATTTTATTATCTTCAGAATTCCACCTGATATCCTCCAAAATGCCCCCTAGTAATAGTAAGTTCAATGGTGGAAGTACTAGGCTTGCAAAGATCACATTTGCAACAAGGCCCTGGGCCAGGACCCCAAGATGGCAGGAAGGTGGCCCGCTGCAGGACAGGAGAAAGGGCTCTGGGGCGGGATCAGGGGGGCTCTTCATAGTCTCTTACACCGAGGTCCTGAAGGTTCTAGTTATGTCTCTGGTCTTAGGCATTAGAGAATGCCCAAGGGACTTTGTGAAACACACACCATTAGGTATAAAATATACAAAATGTATTGAACATTTGGACACTTTTGATACATACAATTAAAAATAATTCTCGTAGACATAGCTACATTTACATATGCATGGGTTTCCGTAATTACATAAATCAAGATATAACTGATGGTAAAAGGATGAAAATGTATACACGATAAATTTCTCTACGCGTTTCGTGAGACAATGCTCGCTTCCTCAGGAGATACATATATAGACGTCTGAAATTAGAGACAATGTTGTTAAGAATCAGAGCAAAAAAAAGGGAAAGGGGGAAGAATAAGGGGAGGGAAAAGGAGAAGGATGGGAGGAAAAAAACTGGAGGGGGGGGGAAACAGGCAGAGAAGGGAGAGGGAAGACCAACACTTGCAATTATGTATAATAGTCCCAATGAACTTCCAGGAGGGGAGGGGGGCCAGCCAGACAGGCAAACGTCCAAGGAGATGACCAGGTGTAACAATGGTCATGGGTGTACAGATGCTGAAAGTTGCAAAACAGTAACAATAAACCTCAATGAAGGGGGCCAATTGTACTAGTTCCAAGTAGCAAATTCCTAAACATCACACCCCATGTGCAATGGTGCAAAAAAATAAATAAAGAAACACATAAAAAAGGAACACGGTATAGCCACAGAAGAGGCTGATGGTGAAAGTATAAAGTCATAACAATATGAGTGAAATGGGGCATTTTCCGAGGAGGTATTGTGCTTGGGTGCGATAGATGATATGTGGACCTCACTGGGTGTCGCCCTTGGTGTGGATTCATATATATATTAAAAAAAACGAGTGGTTTATTAAAAAAGGAGACAAATAAGTGTCCAATATCAAGAAATAGAGTGAAATTGGTGGCCATCACATTACCCATTAGTGAGTGAATCCCAAGCTATAAAACCTATCATGAAAATTATATTGCCCTATTGATGTGCAGATATAGGTGGTAAAATACAGTGAAATTATGAAAAACAGATACCTCAACAGTGAAGAAACTAAACAGAACCAAACCCAAGCGACTGCTATTGGAACATGACATGGTAATGTGGCAGGTAGATACTCAACTTCACCAAATGTTTCAAGAGGTATGAACACCAGACACCAAACAAACTCACACCTGATAGATTGTTGTGATAACTAATGGATGGAGGCTGACTAAATAACCTGAAAACTGGTTGGACCCCGCCCTACTCAGTGTCACAATGCTGAAAAACGCCATGGAGCTCATGTAATACCACAGGCGGCGAACCGGTCATTTGATCTGAGATCTTTGATAGCGCATATAGAATAACAAGCTGATTCAAGTAATAGCTTATACTATTATTTAGCTTTTTATTCATAATGCCAGTGTATGTAAAAATGTAAGTTTAATAAAAGTCTACATAACTCAGAAACCTGTGTGTGATCCTTCTACCTTGAATGCTTTTTGTAATGCTTTTTTATGTTTTTGTAACTTGAAAAGTTTTTTCACTCAGATTAGAGTGAGAAGGATTGCTGAAGTGGATCAACCAAACTAATGGCAATTTAAAAAAGTTACTTACCTTTGCTTATGGTCTCACTCAGATAATGCAATCCACATTCTTATAGGAAAATGAGTGTCCCAAAGATCCTTATCTGTATTTATAAATGTAGCTGTAGGTTGTAATAGGTACAAGGCCCATGAAATTTCCTTTGACTGGTTTCTGAAGTTTATTAAACACAATTTTAAGTTCCAAAAAAATCTCTGTTGCCACAGAAGACTGGCACCCGTGCCCAAATAATACATAGGTGAAATAAAAAAAAAAAGTGTTACAATTTTTTTTTTATTATAAATGCCAGCTTACTTTTATAATACTGTACATTCATTTTAAAGTGACTTCAAAATTAGCCATATTTAAATGAGGTTTGCACTGCTTTGTACAAATTGCAACCTATGGCTATGTACAGTAGTCAGTTCCTGGCCTTCTCCATGGCAAGAAGATTAGAAGACTAGTGTTGAGCGAACACGGACTGTATTATTCGTGTTCGTACCGAATAATTGGATTTTTTGTACCCGAACACGGACACGGACACTTTACTGTATGTTCGGGTAAAAATCCGTGTTCGGTCGTTTTATTTCCGGGTTTTGCATGCTTTGGCGCTCTTTTCATGGCGGGCTTTCAACAGCCAATCAACAATCGTTTAACTGGTGTGCCTTAAGCCATCCCAGCCATGCCTGCAAATGTCTCAGTAGCTGTGATTGGCCGTCTGAAGCATGTGACCAAGTCTTTATAAGTTCGAGGCAGCCGCAGCGGCGTCATTATGCTGCTTAGATTCAGGGACAGAGCACACATCAACGTGCTGGCTGCTGATTAGGGAAAGATAGGCAGGAAAAAACCATTTGTGTCCGGATAGAATTGAGGGACAGGTCGGAGTGTTTAGGCAGGGCGAGTTGTAGGCATTTTAGGGATAGAGTCTGCTGAATTATATAGGGTCAGTGTCTTCTACAAACTACAATCGATATTGCTGTGTGGGGGGTGGGGTCTGCACTCAATCCTGATCTACGATCTCTTCTCAATCCTGTTAGGGACAGAGTCTGCTGAATTTTAGGGAAACTGTGTTCTACAAACTACAATCGATATTGCTGTGTGGTGTGGGATTGGAGATAGGCAGGTGTCAGTGATCCACATCCATTTTTCTGTGTGTGAGCTGCAGTGAACACAATCTTTTTGGGCTGCAGTGAACACAATCTTTTTGGGCTGCAGTGAACACAATCTTTTTGGGCTGCAGTGAACACAATCTTTTTGGGCTGCAGTGAACACAATCTTTTTGGGGTGCAGTGAACAAAATCTTTTTGGGGTGCAGTGAACACAATCCTTTTTGGTGTGCAGTGAACACAATCTTTGTGGGGTGCAGTGAACAAAATCCTTTGTGGGGTGCAGTGAACACAATCTTTTTGGGGTGCAGTGAACAAAATCCTTTTTGGGGTGCAGTGAACAACATCCTTTTTGGGGTGCAGTGAACACAATCTTTTTGGGGTGCAGTGAACAAAATCCTTTGTGGGGTGCAGTGAACACAATCTTTTTGGGGTGCAGTGAACACAATCTTTTTGGGGTGGAGTGAACAACATCCTTTTTGGGGTGCAGTGAACAAAATCCTTTTTGGGGTGCAGTGAACAAAATCATTTTTGGGGTGCAGTGAACACAATCTTTTTGGGGTGCAGTGAACACAATCTTTGTGGGGTGCAGTGAACACAATCTTTTTGGGGTGGAGTGAACAACATCCTTTTTGGGGTGCAGTGAACAACATCCTTTTTGGGGTGCAGTGAACACAATCTTTTTGGGGTGCAGTGAACACAATCTTTGTGGGGTACAGTGAACAGAATCTTTGTGGGGTGCAGTGAACACAATCTTTGGGGGGTACAGTGAACACAATCTTTGTGAGGTGCAGTGAACACAATCTTTGTGGGGTGCAGTGAACACAATCATTGTGGGGTGCAGTGAACTCAATCTTTGTGGGGTACAGTGAACACAATCTCATACTGAAGGTTTGAGGGTGCTGCCTGTTCCATACTCCCCCTACTCCTCATCTAGCCTTTTAGGGGTACAAACAATAGTAATTGGGGCCTAGTGTGGTTGTGTACGTGTGATATACATACACTTTTTTGGGATCATATTTTCTATTCCGCTATTTAATCAAAAACCTTTGGGGATCAGTTAAATTGGGGGATAGTCTGTGTTGGTACGTGTGAGAGAGATCCACCTTTCCAAGTTGTTGGGGTTCATCTCATACTTCTGAAGGTTTGAGGGTGCTGCCTGTTCCATACTCCCCCTACTCCTAGCCTTTTAGGGGTACAAACAATAGTAATTGGGGCCTAGTGTGGTTGTGTACGTGTGATATACATACACTTTTTTGGGATCATATTTTCTATTCCGCTATTTAATCAAAAACCTTTGGGGATCAGTTAAATTGGGGGATAGTCTGTGTTGGTACGTGTGAGAGAGATCCACCTTTCCAAGTTGTTGGGGTTCATCTCATACTTCTGAAGGTTTGAGGGTGCTGCCTGTTCCATACTCCCCCTACTCCTAGCCTTTTAGGGGTACAAACAATAGTAATTGGGGCCTAGTGTGGTTGTGTACGTGTGATATACATACACTTTTTTGGGATCATATTTTCTATTCCGCTATTTAATCAAAAACCTTTGGGGATCAGTTAAATTGGGGGATAGTCTGTGTTGGTACGTGTGAGAGAGATCCACCTTTCCAAGTTGTTGGGGTTCATCTCATACTTCTGAAGGTTTGAGGGTGCTGCCTGTTCCATACTCCCCCTACTCCTAGCCTTTTAGGGGTACAAACAATAGTAATTGGGGCCTAGTGTGGTTGTGTACGTGTGATATACATACACTTTTTTGGGATCATATTTTCTATTCCGCTATTTAATCAAAAACCTTTGGGGATCAGTTAAATTGGGGGATAGTCTGTGTTGGTACGTGTGAGAGAGATCCACCTTTCCAAGTTGTTGAGGTTCATCTCATACTTCTGAAGGTTTGAGGGTGCTGCCTGTTCCATACTCCCCCTACTCCTAGCCTTTTAGGGGTACAAACAATAGTAATTGGGGCCTAGTGTGGTTGTGTACGTGTGATATACATACACTTTTTTGGGATCATATTTTCTATTCCGCTATTTAATCAAAAACCTTTGGGGATCAGTTAAATTGGGGGATAGTCTGTGTTGGTACGTGTGAGAGAGATCCACCTTTCCAAGTTGTTGGGGTTCATCTCATACTTCTGAAGGTTTGAGGGTGCTGCCTGTTCCATACTCCCCCTACTCCTAGCCTTTTAGGGGTACAAACAATAGTAATTGGGGCCTAGTGTGGTTGTGTACGTGTGATATACATACACTTTTTTGGGATCATATTTTCTATTCCGCTATTTAATCAAAAACCTTTGGGGATCAGTTAAATTGGGGGATAGTCTGTGTTGGTACGTGTGAGAGAGATCCACCTTTCCAAGTTGTTGGGGTTCATCTCATACTTCTGAAGGTTTGAGGGTGCTGCCTGTTCCATACTCCCCCTACTCCTAGCCTTTTAGGGGTACAAACAATAGTAATTGGGGCCTAGTGTGGTTGTGTACGTGTGATATACATACACTTTTTTGGGATCATATTTTCTATTCCGCTATTTAATCAAAAACCTTTGGGGATCAGTTAAATTGGGGGATAGTCTGTGTTGGTACGTGTGAGAGAGATCCACCTTTCCAAGTTGTTGGGGTTCATCTCATACTTCTGAAGGTTTGAGGGTGCTGCCTGTTCCATACTCCCCCTACTCCTAGCCTTTTAGGGGTACAAACAATAGTAATTGGGGCCTAGTGTGGTTGTGTACGTGTGATATACATACACTTTTTTGGGATCATATTTTCTATTCCGCTATTTAATCAAAAACCTTTGGGGATCAGTTAAATTGGGGGATAGTCTGTGTTGGTACGTGTGAGAGAGATCCACCTTTCCAAGTTGTTGGGGTTCATCTCATACTTCTGAAGGTTTGAGGGTGCTGCCTGTTCCATACTCCCCCTACTCCTAGCCTTTTAGGGGTACAAACAATAGTAATTGGGGCCTAGTGTGGTTGTGTACGTGCGAGATACATACACTTTTTTTGATCATATTTCCTATTCCGCTATTCAATAAAAACCTTTGAGGATCAATTGAATTGCGGGATAGTCTGTGTCGGTACGTGTGAGAGAGATCCACCTTTCCAAGTTGTTGGGGTTCATCTCATACTTCTGAAGGTTTGAGGGTGCTGCCTGTTCCATACCCCCCCTACTCCTCATCTAGCCTTTTAGGGGTACAAACAATAGTAATTGGGGCCTAGTGTGGTTGTGTACGTGCGAGATACATACACTTTTTTTGATCATATTTCCTATTCCGCTATTCAATAAAAACCTTTGAGGATCAATTGAATTGCGGGATAGTCTGTGTCGGTACGTGTGAGAGAGATCCACCTTTCCAAGTTGTTGGGGTTCATCTCATACTTCTGAAGGTTTGAGGGTGCTGCCTGTTCCATACCCCCCCTACTCCTCATCTAGCCTTTTAGGGGTACAAACAATAGTAATTGGGGCCTAGTGTGGTTGTGTACGTGCGAGATACATACACTTTTTTTGATCATATTTCCTATTCCGCTATTCAATAAAAACCTTTGAGGATCAATTGAATTGCGGGATAGTCTGTGTCGGTACGTGTGAGAGAGATCCACCTTTCCAAGTTGTTGGGGTTCATCTCATACTTCTGAAGGTTTGAGGGTGCTGCCTGTTCCATACCCCCCCTACTCCTCATCTAGCCTTTTAGGGGTACAAACAATAGTAATTGGGGCCTAGTGTGGTTGTGTACGTGCGAGATACATACACTTTTTTTGATCATATTTCCTATTCCGCTATTCAATAAAAACCTTTGAGGATCAATTGAATTGCGGGATAGTCTGTGTCGGTACGTGTGAGAGAGATCCACCTTTCCAAGTTGTTGGGGTTCATCTCATACTTCTGAAGGTTTGAGGGTGCTGCCTGTTCCATACCCCCCCTACTCCTCATCTAGCCTTTTAGGGGTACAAACAATAGTAATTGGGGCCTAGTGTGGTTGTGTACGTGCGAGATACATACACTTTTTTTGATCATATTTCCTATTCCGCTATTCAATAAAAACCTTTGAGGATCAATTGAATTGCGGGATAGTCTGTGTCGGTACGTGTGAGAGAGATCCACCTTTCCAAGTTGTTGGGGTTCATCTCATACTTCTGAAGGTTTGAGGGTGCTGCCTGTTCCATACCCCCCCTACTCCTCATCTAGCCTTTTAGGGGTACAAACAATAGTAATTGGGGCCTAGTGTGGTTGTGTACGTGCGAGATACATACACTTTTTTTGATCATATTTCCTATTCCGCTATTCAATAAAAACCTTTGAGGATCAATTGAATTGCGGGATAGTCTGTGTCGGTACGTGTGAGAGAGATCCACCTTTCCAAGTTGTTGGGGTTCATCTCATACTTCTGAAGGTTTGAGGGTGCTGCCTGTTCCATACCCCCCCTACTCCTCATCTAGCCTTTTAGGGGTACAAACAATAGTAATTGGGGCCTAGTGTGGTTGTGTACGTGCGAGATACATACACTTTTTTTGATCATATTTCCTATTCCGCTATTCAATAAAAACCTTTGAGGATCAATTGAATTGCGGGATAGTCTGTGTCGGTACGTGTGAGAGAGATCCACCTTTCCAAGTTGTTGGGGTTCATCTCATACTTCTGAAGGTTTGAGGGTGCTGCCTGTTCCATACCCCCCCTACTCCTCATCTAGCCTTTTAGGGGTACAAACAATAGTAATTGGGGCCTAGTGTGGTTGTGTACGTGCGAGATACATACACTTTTTTTGATCATATTTCCTATTCCGCTATTCAATAAAAACCTTTGAGGATCAATTGAATTGCGGGATAGTCTGTGTCGGTACGTGTGAGAGAGATCCACCTTTCCAAGTTGTTGGGGTTCATCTCATACTTCTGAAGGTTTGAGGGTGCTGCCTGTTCCATACTCCCCCTACTCCTCATCTAGCCTTTTAGGGGTACAAACAATAGTAATTGGGGCCTAGTGTGGTTGTGTACGTGTGATATACATACACTTTTTTTGGATCATATTTTCTATTCCGCTATTCAATAAAAACCTTTCTAGGGCAAGATCTTAAATTACAGAAATATGAGGAGACCGTCAAATAAGGGCCGTGGCCTGGGTCGTGGTGCTGCTGGTAGAGCTCCTGTTGCAAGGAGAGGACATGGTCGATCTGTGCCAGCTACACGCACAAGTGAAACACCTTCCTCAAGTGTGAGTAGGCGACAGAACCTGCATCAGTATTTGGTAGGGCATCAAACGCCCCTAGAAGTGATGAGGCCAGAACAAGTTGAGGCGATAGTAGATTGGTTTGCTGCTGACAGTGCCTCCAGTTCCTTCACATTGTCTCCCACCCAGTCTACTGCAGAAAGGTCAGAGTTGGCACCTGCAGCCAATGTCCAACCGTCTTTCACCTCACCCCCTTGCAAATCAGGCCAGCAGTCTGAGCCCCAAGCCATACAGCAGTCTCTTATTCTTTTTGAGGACTCTGTCAGCAGGGTTTCCCAGGGCCATCCACCTAGCCCTGCCCCAGAAGTGGAAGAGATTGAGTGCAGCGATGCCCAACCACTTATTTCTCAAGATGAGTACATGCAAGGATCATCGCAGCACGTCTCCGATGATGACGAAACGCAGGTGCCAACTGCTGCGGCGTTCAGCATTGTGGAGACCGACAAGGAGGGCAGGGGTGAAGACTGGGTGGAAGATGATGTGGAGGACGATGAGGTCCTCGACCCCACATGGAATGAACGTCATGCAGGTGAACTGAGTAGTTTGGAGGAAGAGGCGGTGGTCGCACAGAGCCACCAGCACAGCAGAAGAGGGAGCAGGGTGCAGAAGCGGAGCGGCCGTGCCCTAGACACTACGCCCGCTACTGCCCAACGCAGCAAGGGAACGAGCGCACCAAAGTCAGCTCAAAGGAGTTCTCTAGCGTGGAAGTTCTTTAGAAAATGTGCTGATGACAGGACACGAGTGGTTTGCACCCTGTGCAATCAGAGCTTGAAGCGAGGCATGAACCTTCTCAACCTGAGCACAACCTGCATGATCAGGCATCTAAGTGCAAAGCACGAGCTGCAGTGGAGTACACACCTTCAAAACCAAGAAACGTCTCTGGCTCATCCTGCTTCCTCTTCTGCTGCAGTCTCGGCCGCTCCAGCCACATCTGTAGTGATACCGGCACCTGCCACCCCGCAAACAGACGATCTGTCAGCAACACCACCACCTGGGTCACCAACAACCATCTCCACAATGTCCCGTGGAAGCGTTCAGCTTTCCATCTCCCAAACACTTGAGAGGAAGAGGAAGTACCCCCCTACCCACCCGCGATCCCTGGCCCTGAATGCCAGCATTTCAAAATTATTGGCCTTTGAAATGCTGTCATTCCGTCTGGTGGAGACGCACAGTTTTAAAAACCTTATGTCGGTGGCTGTCCCACAGTACGTCGTGCCCAGCCGCCACTACTTTTCCAGGCAAGCCATCCCTTCCCTGCACAACCAAGTGGGGGAAAAAATCAGGTGTGCACTGCGCAACGCCATCTGTGCCAAGGTCCACCTAACTACGGATACGTGGACCAGTAAGCACGGTCAGGGGCGTTATATCTCCCTAACGGCACACTGGGTAAATGCAGTGGCGGATGGGCCTGAGGCGGATAGCAATTTGGCGCATGTCCTTCCACCACCGAGGATTGCAGGGCGCTTCAGTTTGCCTCCTGTTCCTAACTCCTCCTACTCCGCTTCCTCATCCTCTACCGCCTCCTCATCCGGACAGCGTAACACCTTCACCACCAACTTCAGCACGGCCAGGGGTAAACGACAGCAGGCAGTTTTACAACTTGCCTGTTTGGGGGACAAACCACACACCGCGCAGGAGTTGTGGAGGAGCATGGAACAGCAGACAAATGAGTGGTTGCTGCCAGCGAGCCTCAAGCCCGGCCTGGTGGTGTGCGATAACGGGCGAAATCTCATAGCAGCTCTGGGCCTAGCCGGTTTGACGCACATCCCTTGCCTGGCGCATGTGCTGAATTTGGTGGTGCAGAGGTTCCTTAAAAACTACCCCGATATGTCAGAGCTGCTGCAGAAAGTGCGGGCCGTTTGTGCGCACTTTCGGCGTTCTCACCCTGCTGCTGCTCGCCTGGCAGCGCTGCAGCGTAACTTCGGCCTTCCCGCTCACCGCCTCATATGTGACGTGCCCACAAGGTGGAACTCCACCTTGCACATGCTGGAAAGACTGTGCGAGCAGCAGCAGGCCATAGTGGAGTTTCAGCTGCAGCACGCACGCGTGAGTCGCTCTGCGGAACAGCACCACTTCACCACCAATAACTGGGCCTCCATGCGAGACCTGTGTGCCTTGTTGCGCTGTTTTGAGTACTCCACCAACATGGCCAGTGGCAATGACGCCGTTCTCAGCTTAACTATCCCACTTCTATGCCTCCTTGAAAAAACAATTCGGGCGATGATGGAAGAGGATGTGGCACAGGATGAGGAGGAGGAGGAGGATGAAGAGGTAACATTTCCAAGGCTTTCAGGGCAGTCATTCGCAAGGGGCTCCGAGGGTGGGTTCCTGCACACGCAAACGCCAGGGACGCAATTGTCCAGCAGGGGCACAGTTCTGGAGGATGAGGAGGATGAGGAGGAGGAGGAGCTGGAGGAGGAGATGGAACCATGTTCACAGCAGGGTGGCACCCAGGCCAGCTCATGGCCATCACTGGTGCGTGGCTGGGGGGATACAGAGGACACGGACCATACACCTCCCACAGAGGACAGCCTTTCGTTGCCTCTGGGCAGCCTGGCACACATGAGCGATTACATGCTGCAGTGTCTCCACAACGACCGCCGAGTTGCCCACATTCTAACTTGTGCTGATTACTGGGTGGCCACGCTGCTGGATCCCCGTTACAAGGACAACGTACCGTCCTTAATTCACTCACTGGAGCGCGATCGCAAGATGCGCGAGTACAAGCGCACGCTGGTAGACGCCATGCTGCTGGCATTCCCATCTGACAGCGGGGCCACAGTGGAAGCACAAGGCAGAGGAGGAGGAGGAGGAGGTCGCCAACGCAACCAGGGCACCGCCAGCACCTCAGAAGGCAGGGTTAGCATGGCCGAAATGTGGAAAAGCTTTGTCAGCACGCCACAACAAACAGCAGCACCAGCAGCTCAGATGGAACGTCTTAGCAGGAGGCAGCATTTTACCAACATGGTGGAGCAGTATGTGTGCACACGCCTACATGTAGTGAATGACGGGTCTGCCCCCTTCAACTTCTGGGTCTCCAAATTGGGCACATGGCCTGAGCTTGCCCTTTACGCCTTGGAGGTGCTGGCGTGCCCTGCAGCCAGTGTATTATCTGAACGGGTATTTAGCACGGCTGGGGGCGTTATAACAGACAAGCGCAGCCGCCTGTCCAGAGACAATGTGGACAAGCTCACGTTCATTAAAATGAACCAGGCATGGATCCCACGGGACTTTTCCGTACCTTATGCAGAATAGCAATGGATACCGACCTTACCCACCCATTGTTCCATTTTTGCTCTTTCTCACTCTTTTGGGGTGTACCCTCATTTAAAATTTGTGAAAAGAAGCAGTGTTGGCTACCTCGTCCTCCTCCTCAGGGCCAGATTAATGTAGGGGCTATTGGAGCTGCAACTCCAGGCCCCTACCTTTTATATAGGCCCCGGGTTGGCCATATTCACTGTTACCGCTCTTCTGTCACTTGTAAACACAGAAGTCTGGCTTCTATGCTCGCTTCCCCAGGCAGCACCCTCAGAACCTCCCCACACAGCGTGAAGGCCGGACAAGGAGGGACAGTTGGCGATGCATGGATGTGTTTATGGGCTTCAGAGACAGCATCCCATGTTGAATTAGGCATGCATGGCTGCACCCTTCCTCCTCTGGGTGCATGGCAAGGCACGGCCCTAAGGCCCTTCAAAATCCTCAGCACCAAGCCCATGATGCTGTTAATCCGGCCCTGGTCCTCCTCCACCGCCGCTTCCACCTACACCGCCCATAGGTGTGCGCAGCCTATTGCATTAAGGTGTGCACCCCAAAGTTGAAATACACATGCATGTGTTTGCCAGCAGGGAGAGTAATGTATCGGGGCCATGTACCTGTAGGCAAGGAGAAATAGAGCAGAGCAGGTCCCAGGGAGATCTTTCCCATCTCCTCACTGGCAATGCTATGTGCCCTAGGTGATTAGGGTGTGCCCAGGCACACCCAGCACACCCTGTGCGCACGCCTATGTCACCGCCACATCCACCACCACCTCAACCTCCCTCCTACTCCATATGGGCCTCGTCCTTCAGAGATGAAGAAGAACATTGTTTTATTTTTCTGTTTTTTTTTGTTGTTTTAAGTTATTTCCCTATCCACATTTGTTTGCAGAGCACTTGCCATGCTCTTAATTACGTTTTGCTGCCATTTGCAGCACTCTAGCCCTTTCCTTTGGTGTTTTAGAGCCATTTTAGTGCCTTAAAGTTCGGGTCCCCATTGACTTCAATGGGGTTCGGTGTCCGGGAAAAGTTCGGTAAAAGTCCGGGACACGGACCTGGACTTTTTTTTAAAGTTCGGCCGAACCCGTCGAACACGGACATCTAGGTGTCCGCTCAACCCTATAGAAGACTACAGGACTCTTGAGATGAGATAGGCTGCCTGCTTCAAAAATCATGATTATAGTTCTAAGCTATTGTATATAGATGCTAGGTAAGATTATTGATTCAGTGTTACATTTGCAAAACAGGGAAACCTCAAACCCTAAAGATATATAAATAAAGTGAACCAAAATTCCAGTTTAAACTAGACCATTTCTAGTTATTTAAATCTGTTGTCTATATTATATTATATAATTCTGTAGTCTTACTGTATGCTAATCCCAAAAGTTTTTACATTTATTTACTGTTCCTTTTACAACTAGGTCTACTGGCAGTAGATTTGAGAGTTTCTTCCAGTTAAAAAAAAAAATCATTCTCTAGACTGTGGCACTCAGTGACCTAGAGAAGTGTTAATTTTGTCTGTATTGAGATATTTGATGGGAGTACGCTGAGAACTGCAGCTTTCTACTTATTACTGCCTATTACAGACAGAAGTTGGAGTCTGGGAGGAGCGTGGAAGCTGCTGAAGTCTAAAGGATAAGATGTTACTGCAAAACAAATTAATCTCATGAACTGAGATTTTATTGAATTTTTAGCACAGTTTTATAGGCTTTGAAAATGGCCAGACAAAAGCTCTGTTATCCATCATCACATGTTTTTTCCCCCCGTAAAAAATCCATAAAAATGTAATATCTACACATCAATACTTCAGCGTTCAACTTGCAACTTTACTGATATTACATTTATGGTAGGTATTGTTTTGTCAGATGATATACTAAGCCTGCCAGTTAGATCGGATTCGCTGTGCACTTCTTAGACTACCACTTTCTAAAAGCAGAAATTGACTCAATATCTTAGTAGTAGTTGAATTGCATAAAGCCTGAAGAAGGGATCTAAGTCATCCCAAAAGCTTTAATAACTTAAGTTAGCCAATAAAAAGTATAGTTTTAACTCCATATGTTCTGCACTCAATATCTTAAAAAAATGAGAATTATAATTCACAGTCAAACTACATTATAAGAAGTTGAAGCTGTGTGTAAATAAGAAACATTTCCTATTCTTCTGTTGTAGTTGGTCACTAACTTATTAAGGTGAAAAAGCCAACAGAAAAATGAAGATGCCACACACATGACTATTAACAGTTTTCCTAAGCAGAGCTGTTGCCTTATGTATCACCTTTGCATTAGCTAGCCTACATGTGTCAAGTTTTCCATTAGCATTAACAATGTAATTGGTAACTGGAAAGCAACGAGCTAAAAGCAAGCTTGTCAATAAATTATTTATTGATGTTTATGGGAAATATAGTGTTTATGGATGTTTCGTTTTCTTGGTATTGCTATGTTATTATTTATGAATTTTGTGTACTGTACTCACTTAAAGTGATATTAAAAAATCTTTTCACATTTAAAACTACTTAGTAAGAGCTATATTATTGAAGGTGCAAAACATTTTTTTCCAAAATAGGGAGCATGGGGCTGAACAGACTGTCAAAATGTTAGCACATATTGTCAATTCCAAACAGTACTGGGTTTATGTAGTTTGCATTAGGGATGATGGAGGATATCTTTAGACTATGGTGGATGAAATTCTGTGTATTTTCCAACTTCTTTAACATATCTCTTGAACTGTTGCACATACTTACTTCACCATCACTGGATCCCTATTTGCTGTTTAGAGTACTGGTACTTAGACGGGTCTCCAGTACATCACTCTAAGAAGCAGATTGGTATTCCGAATTTAAAAGATCATTTTGATGATCTGGGTGGTTCAATGTGATGGGAAGGGAAGGGGGAGATAACAATTTCTCATAACCTGTTAGGCAGAGGCTGCTTGACAGACCACAGTGTAATCTTAGGAATGTCCTAACGTGACCATATTTTGGCCACAGTGCATTTTCATTTCTCTAATGTGGGATTTGTCCTCATTTATTATTTAATGTATATACAATTGTAATGTCTCAAAAACAGTACAAAAACCAAAAAAAAAAAAAAAAAGCTATACTTTTGAAAAGAATTACCTGCAAGGTCAGCTGTCCAAAGCAGCTGTTATGTTCAGTTATAAGTCAATAGCAGCTATTAAGTAAAACAACATAAACGATAAGTAAAAATGAATTCAATTCAATTAGTTTGTTAACTCAGGTACAATTTGTCATGTTCTTGCACATTCAAGATCTAAATATTAACCATGATGAAATTGAAGGTTGCTGTTTTTTTACAACATCATCAATGTCAGGTTAATAGGCATTTTGGGAATATATGAAGGAAGCCTTGTCTTTCTAGAGAATAGAAGGCAAACATAAAATACAGGATCATGCCACAGAAGTCCAATTATTGGGCATAACATAGACTAGGCAGCAAAGGAAAAATGTTTAAACAAGTTGTAAAAACTATTTATAAACTGTTGTAACAATGCAAAAATGGCATAAAAATGCATTGTGGTTGTGATATCCTTGAAAGTGTTCATATTACACCTTTGTAATGATAATGGAGATCTTTATAAACTGAGACAAGAAAGAAAACTGACTTTTTATGGGGTTGTGAACACCAGACTGATGGCTGGGATCTTGGAGTCCAGAAGTGCTCACTGGAAATTAGTGAGATTAATCAAGCTGTATCTTGGGATTTCTGGCAGCACAGTTAGAAGAAATGAGAAAGGGTTATAACAAATGGATTTCAGACTAAACAGCTGACAAGGTACCTATACAACCTGTAGAGTCTGTCACAAGAAAACATCCAGTCACTGACTATCCATATTTCATTGACTACTGCCAGATAGGTTAGAAACAATAAACCTAGAATATAAACTTTCCATAAAGGCTGTAGTGGCCACTGGCCAGGGCTCTGAATAAATGTGTAAAATGATGGCACTATATAAGTACCTGTAATAAATAAATAATTAATAAAATGGTGCCTTCAGGAGAGAAATGATGTAACAGTCACTTTTGTCAACCAGAACCAAATATTGTGCTTCAGCTTTTCCCTAATCAAGCAGCACCATCAGGTCCATATACTGTACCTAAATAAAATTGATGTCCTTTTTTTTCCCCACAAATAGAGATTTCTTTTGGTGTTATTTGATCACCTCTGCACATTTTATTTTTTGCGCTATAAACAAAACAGCAACAATTCTGAAAAAAAAAAAATATATATATGTTTAACATTTTAGGCCAATTTGTTTTCTGCTACATATTTTTGGTAACAAAAATCGCAATAAGCGTATTTTGATTCGTTTGCGCAAAAGTTATCATGTCTACTAAATTTGGGAAAGATTTATGTCATTTTTATTGTTTTTTTTTTACTAGTAATGTCGGCGATCTGTGATTTTTAGGGGGACTGCGACATTGCGGTGAACAGATCGGACCCCTTACTGACATTTTTGACACTTTTGGGGGCACCAGTGACATTACTGCAGTAATCAGTGCAAAAAATATGCACTGTTACTGTAATAATGACGCTGGCAGGGAAGGGGTTAACACAGTGGGTGATCAAGGGGTTAAATTTAAGGGAGTGTTTCTAACTCTAAAGGGGTTGGGCTTTTGAAATGAACACAGAGACCTGTGATCCCATATAGAAGGATCACAGGCACTCTGTGATCATTCCAGAGAGAAGAATGGTCAGCTGTATTTACAATAGCTGACCGTCCTTCTCTCTCAGCAGGGAGCGATCTGAGCCACCAGCCCCGTGCATCGTAGTGAAATACAAAAAAACTATCAGCGCAAACCCAATATATGTGATAAAATAACTCAACCTCAATTCACTGTGCATAAATCAGGTGTGTGAAAGTATATAAGTGGTATCCGGCAGCATACACCAATCGTGTTTCACAAATCACAATAAACTATAAATCCTACCAAAATGTGATGCGCCAGAAATATAATAAAAAAGTGATGACTTAAAATACAATAAATCATATCCAGTTCATAAGGCACATAGCAATGTGTGTGCTTCCAATAAAGTGATATGAAGAGTGTCCCCGTATCCAATTGAAGAAAATCCAGTGATGAAAACAAGTTGTAAACACCAATTAGTGAATCCCTCCACCAGGTGAATTAGCCTCTCACCTTCCTAAAGGACCCAAACGGGCCAGCAATCACATGTATCATGGATCAGACTTCCAGGAAAGAGCCACACTGTATTGCACCTCGAGGGATCCCGGGACATATAAAAAACAGATGAAGAAATCTAGTGCTCTCTGCTTACTAATAAGGGTGTGCTTTATTAGAGAAAGGCAGATCAACTCACATTTGTTGGGCACTCAGCCGTGCCTGCTGTATAAGCGATGTCAGCGATCTGTTACCAGAGAGAGACTCTGCGTCGGCCACGCACGCTCCGTCCCCCTATACGCGTTACGTCGAGCGTAATGCTCCTTTGACTTCCTCGGTAGGGGTGGCTAGTGCGTGCCAAGCCTCACTTTAAATACATCAACACTCAGGTGGATTGGCCAGCAGATCTCAGTCCCTCCCCCCGCTCATAGCTCACAACAGGACATCGGAACCTCGGAACCAGGCATGTTTATGGCGGTGTCACTGGCTCATATCGCTAATGGGGCAATTTTAATGTATGGGCATTGATCAAATTACTATTGCACATTGCGGAGATCGCGTGGTGGCGCAGATACCTCTCTGGTTTACATTAAACAACTAAAACACGTATTCACAAAATCTCATACCATAATTAACAATATTAAAAATATTAAAAGTACATCAATAAGCTAAAACCTGGAATGATAAATGTTGGCAATACAGTGTGGCTCTTTCCTGGAAGTCTGATCCATGATACATGTGATTGCTGGCCCGTGCATCGTAGTCCCCGCTACCGAGTGGGGGCGGGAGCGTGCCGCTGCTGGTGCGCGACTGGACGTACAGTTATGACGGTTCACGCAGGAGCGGCTGCCTACCGCAGTAAAACTGCGGCGGGCAGTCATTAACAGGTTAAAGTGACTACATAAATGGGCAAGTTCAAACACAACAAACTGAAAATGGGCTCATTATATATTGCACAGAAAGTAAGTTATATACATTATTTTAGAGTCAGACCTATCAACAATAACAATGGTAATAAATATATGTGATATGTATCTATATATATTGTGGGAATTGGGGAGTGGGTGGTTATCAGGTATCAGCAATTTAGTCTGTATTATATGTCAAAACAAAATGAAGTATAGACTTTGATCAGCACGGATTCCAGCTCCACAGCTCCCAGACTCCCTTTGTACTAACACGGCTACACCCAGGAACAGGTGCAGCCAAAATTAAACTGTTTGCTCCTAACTCACTGTCTAGGGCTAACTTTTGATATCATTTCTGTCTGTTTGAGCTGACTTCCATTGTTTACTGAAAATGCTATTTGGTTTTCCACCTCATCCAACATGCTTGTTGCTGACCACGCTGTCTGAATTATCTTCAGCCTGCCTTAATTCAGCCTGCTTGTCACTAGCCTCTCTATAGTCAGCCTGCTTGTCATCTTCCTGCTTACTATCTGAATGTACACTGGATGTTGCTGGTGCTTATAGTGCCACAGCTGTCTAATGCTCAAGGAGTTTCCATTGGCTCAGGCAACCTCCTACTATTTGGAATTCTAGGCAAAAAAGTGGTTGGTGGGCACCTGCCATTGTGGTGCAACACAGGTCACACCCCCAAAAAGGGGGCAGACTACACCAGCTTAAACGTAAGTTTAACTTAAGTTTTGATTAAGAAGGTTGGGCATGGGAGTTATTAGGGGGCTTTTTTTCCATTCTAGCACTTGTTGAAGACATATCCGCCTTGCCAAGGATGCTGCTGTAGATGACAGGTTGGGGTTAGGATATATATATGTCAAGGTTCAATCCTACACTTGACCGTACCTAGCATGGTCCTATGATAACCACCTCCCCACCTTTATTTGCTATGAGGTAAGCCTCTAAAATCACTTGTCAGACTTCCTTCTCTATTGCATGAGGCTGCATATGTTGAAGAATGTTGTGGAGTGGGGGGAAAAGATAGAAAGTGAAAAATGAGGAAGAGAAATAAAATAGGCCTTTTGCTTATGCACAGTTTCATGAAGATGTTATTTGAAAAGTTTAGCTTTCTGAAAAGAATTTTGTTATTAAAAGGCACTAAAAAGGCTACTCTCTTATATGTCAAATACAATGGGGATCGAAAGTTTGGGCACTGCAGGTAAAAATTTGTATTAATGTGCATAAAGAAGCCAAGGAAAGATGGAAAAATCTACAAAAGGCATCAAATTACTGATTAGACGTTCTTCTAATATGTCAACAAAAGTTAGATTTTATTTCCATCATTTACACTTTCAAAATAACAGAAAACTAAAAATGGCATCTGCAAAAGTTTGGCACCCTGCAGAGTTAATATCTTGTACTGCCCCCTTTGGCAAGTATCACAGCTGGTAAACGCTTTTTGTAGCCAGCCAAGAGTCTTTCAATTCTTGTTTGAGGTATCTTTGCCCATTCTTCCTTACAGAAGTCTTCCAGTTCTTTGAGATTTCTGGGCTGTCTGTCACGCACTGCTCTTTTAAGGTCTATCCATAGATTTTCAATTATGTTGAGGTCAGGAGATTGTGAAGGCCATGGCAAAACCTTTAGTTTACGCCTCTTGATGTAATCCCCCGTGGATTTCGAGGTGTGTTTAGGATCATTATCCATTTGCCATTAACTTTTTCACAGATGGCATCAAGTTACCATCCAAAATTTGCTGAAATTTTATTGAATCCATTTTTCCTTCTACTCGTGAGTAGGGTTGAGCAGACACCTAGATGTCCGTGTTCGACGGGTTCGGCCGAACTTTAAAAAAAAGTCCAGGTCCGTGTCCCGGACTTTTACCGAACTTTTCCCGGACACCGAACCCCATTGAAGTCAATGGGGACCCGAACTTTAAGGCACTAAAATGGCTCTAAAACACCAATGGAAAGGGCTAGAGTGCTGCAAATGGCAGCAAAACGTAGTTAAGAGCATGGCAAGTGCTCTGCAAACAAATGTGGATAGGGAAATAACTTAAAACAACAAAAAAAAAAACAGAAAAATAAAACAATGTTCTTCATCTCTGAAGGACGAGGCCCATAAGGAGTAGGAGGGAGGTTGAGGTGGTGGTGGATGTGGCGGTGTCATAGGCGTGCGCACAGGGTGTGCCTGGTGTACCTGGGCACACCCTAATCACCTAGGGCACATAGCATTATCGCTCTGTTTGCCAGTGAGGAGATGGGAAAGATCTCCCTCGCACCTGCTCTGCTCTATTTCTCTTTGCCAGCAGGGAGAGTAATGTATCGGGGGCCATGTACATGTAGGCAAACACATGCATGTGTATTTCAACTTTGGGGTGCACACCCTAATGCAATAGGCTGCGCACACCTATGGGCGGTGTAGGTGGAAGCGGCGGTGGAGGAGGACCAGGGCCGGATTAAGAGCATCATGGTCTTGGTGCTGAGGATTTTGAAGGGCCTTAAGGGCCGTGCCTTGGCATGCACCCAGAGGAGGAAGGGTGCAGCCATGCATGCCTAATTCAACATGGGATGCTGTCTCTGAAGCCCATAAACACATCCATGCATCGGCAACTGTCCCTCCTTGTCCGGCCTTCGCGCTGTGTGGGGAGGTTCTGAGGGTGCTGCCTGGGGAAGCGAGCATAGAAGCCAGACTTCTGTGTTTACAAGTGACAGAAGAGTGGTCACAGTGAATATGGCCAACCCAGGGCCTATATAAAAGGTAGGGGCCTGCATGGAGCTGCAGCTCCAATAGCCCCTACGTTAATCTGGCCCTGAGGAGGAGGACGAGGTAGCCAACACTGCTTCTTTTCACAAATTTTAAATGAGGGTACACCCCAAAAGAGTGAGAAAGAGCAAAAATGGAACAATGGCTGGGTAAGGTCGGTATCCATTGCTATTCTGCACAAGGTACGGAAAAGTCCCGTGGGATCCATGCCTGGTTCATTTTAATGAACGTGAGCTTGTCCACATTGTCTCTGGACAGGCGGCTGCGCTTGTCTGTTATAACACCCCCAGCCGTGCTAAATACCCGTTCAGATAATACACTGGCTGCAGGGCACGCCAGCACCTCCAAGGCGTAAAGGGCAAGCTCAGGCCATGTGCCCAATTTGGAGACCCAGAAGTTGAAGGGGGCAGACCCCTCATTCACTACATGTAGGCGTGTGCACACATACTGCTCCACCATGTTGGTAAAATGCTGCCTCCTGCTAAGACGTTCCATCTGAGCTGCTGGTGCTGCTGTTTGTTGTGGCGTGCTGACAAAGCTTTTCCACATTTCGGCCATGCTAACCCTGCCTTCTGAGGTGCTGGCGGTGCCCTGGTTGAGTTGGCGACCTCCTCCTCCTCCTCCTCTGCCTTGTGCTTCCACTGTGGCCCCGCTGTCAGATGGGAATGCCAGCAGCATCGCGTCTACCAGCGTGCGCTTGTACTCGCGCATCTTGGGATCGCGCTCCAGTGAGTGAATTAAGGACGGTACGTTGTCCTTGTAATGGGGATCCAGCAGCGTGGCCACCCAGTAATCAGCACAAGTTAGAATGTGGGCAACTCGGCGGTCGTTGTGGAGACACTGCAGCATGTAATCGCTCATGTGTGCCAGCCTGCCCAGAGGCGACGAAAGGCTGTCCTCTGTGGGAGGTGTATCGTCCATGTCCTCTGTATCCCCCCAGCCACGCACCAGTGATGGCCATGAGCTGGCCTGGGTGCCACCCTGCTGTGAACATGGTTCCATCTCCTCCTCCAGCTCCTCCTCCTCCTCATCCTCCTCATCCTCCAGAACTGTGCCCCTGCTGGACAATTGCGCCCCTGGCGTTTGTGTGTGCAGGAACCCACCCTCGGAGCCCCTTGCGAATGACTGCCCTGAAAGCCTTTGAAATGTTACCTCTTCATCCTCCTCCTCCTCCTCCTCATCCTGTGCCACATCCTCTTCCATCATCGCCCGAATTGTTTTTTCAAGGAGGCATAGAAGTGGGATAGTTAAGCTGAGAACGGCGTCATTGCCACTGGCCATGTTGGTGGAGTACTCAAAACAGCGCAACAAGGCACACAGGTCTCGCATGGAGGCCCAGTTATTGGTGGTGAAGTGGTGCTGTTCCGCAGAGCGACTCACGCGTGCGTGCTGCAGCTGAAACTCCACTATGGCCTGCTGCTGCTCGCACAGTCTTTCCAGCATGTGCAAGGTGGAGTTCCACCTTGTGGGCACGTCACATATGAGGCGGTGAGCGGGAAGGCCGAAGTTACGCTGCAGCGCTGCCAGGCGAGCAGCAGCAGGGTGAGAACGCCGAAAGTGCGCACAAACGGCCCGCACTTTCTGCAGCAGCTCTGACATATCGGGGTAGTTTTTAAGGAACCTCTGCACCATCAAATTCAGCACATGCGCCAGGCAAGGGATGTGTGTCAAACCGGCTAGGCCCAGAGCTGCTATGAGATTTCTCCCGTTATCGCACACCACCAGGCCGGGCTTGAGGCTCGCTGGCAGCAACCACTCATTTGTTTGCTGTTCCATGCTCCTCCACAACTCCTGCGCGGTGTGTGGTTTGTCCCCCAAACAGGCAAGTTGTAAAACTGCCTGCTGTCGTTTACCCCTGGCCGTGCTGAAGTTGGTGGTGAAGGTGTTACGCTGTCCGGATGAGGAGGCGGTAGAGGATGAGGAAGCGGAGTAGGAGGAGTTAGGAACAGGAGGCAAACTGAAGCGCCCTGCAATCCTCGGTGGTGGAAGGACATGCGCCAAATTGCTATCCGCCTCAGGCCCATCCGCCACTGCATTTACCCAGTGTGCCGTTAGGGAGATATAACGCCCCTGACCGTGCTTACTGGTCCACGTATCGGTAGTTAGGTGGACCTTGGCACAGATGGCGTTGCGCAGTGCACACCTGATTTTTTCCCCCACTTGGTTGTGTAGGGAAGGGATGGCTTGCCTGGAAAAGTAGTGGCGGCTGGGCACGACGTACTGTGGGACAGCCACCGACATAAGGTTTTTAAAACTGTGCGTCTCCACCAGACGAAATGACAGCATTTCAAAGGCCAATAATTTTGAAATGCTGGCATTCAGGGCCAGGGATCGCGGGTGGGTAGGGGGGTACTTCCTCTTCCTCTCAAGTGTTTGGGAGATGGAAATCTGACCGCTTCCACGGGACATTGTGGAGATGGTTGTTGGTGACCCAGGTGGTGGTGTTGCTGACAGATCGTCTGTTTGTGGGGTGGCAGGTGCCGGTATCACTACAGATGTGGCTGGAGCGGCCGAGACTGCAGCAGAAGAGGAAGCAGGATGAGCCAGAGACGTTTCTTGGTTTTGAAGGTGTGTACTCCACTGCAGCTCGTGCTTTGCACTTAGATGCCTGATCATGCAGGTTGTGCTCAGGTTGAGAAGGTTTATGCCTCGCTTCAAGCTCTGATTGCACAGGGTGCAAACCACTCGTGTCCTGTCATCAGCACATTTTCTAAAGAACTTCCACGCTAGAGAACTCCTTTGAGCTGACTTTGGTGCGCTCGTTCCCTTGCTGCGTTGGGCAGTAGCGGGCGTAGTGTCTAGGGCACGGCCGCTCCGCTTCTGCACCCTGCTCCCTCTTCTGCTGTGCTGGTGGCTCTGTGCGACCATCGCCTCTTCCTCCAAACTACTCAGGTCACCTGCATGACGTTCATTCCATGTGGGGTCGAGGACCTCATCGTCCTCCACATCATCTTCCACCCAGTCTTCACCCCTGCCCTCCTTGTCGGCCTCCACAATGCTGAACGCCGCAGCAGTTGGCACCTGCGTTTCGTCATCATCGGAGACGTGCTGCGATGATCCTTGCATGTACTCATCTTGAGAAATAAGTGGTTGGGCATCGCTGCACTCAATCTCTTCCACTTCTGGGGCAGGGCTAGGTGGATGGCCCTGGGAAACCCTGCTGACAGAGTCATCAAAAAGAAGAAGAGACTGCTGTATGGCTTGGGGCTCAAACTGCTTGCCTGATTTGCAAGGGGGTGAGGTGAAAGACGGTTGGACATCGGCTGCAGGTGCCAACTGTGACCTTTCTGCAGTAGACTGGGTGGAAGACAATGTGAAGGAACTGGAGGCACTGTCAGCAGCAAACCAATCTACTATCGCCTCCACTTGTTCTGGCCTCATCACTTCTAGGGGCGTATGATGCCCTACCAAATACTGATGCAGGTTCTGTCGCCTACTCACACTTGAGGAAGGTGTTTCACTTGTGCGTGTAGCTGGCACAGATCGACCACGTCCTCTCCTTGCAACAGGAGCTCTAGCAGCAGCACCACCACGACCCAGGCCACGGCCCCTATTTGACGCTCTCCTCATATTTCTGAAATTTAAGATCTTGCCCTAGAAAGGTCTTTATTGAATAGCGGAACAAAAGAACAACAGTATCGCACGGGTGTATCTCACAGTCAAATATACAAACTATGCCGCAATTTAATGTTTTTTACACCAAAAGGGTGTGTATTGAATAGTGGAATAGGATAAAAAACTGTGTATCTCACACGTACAAACACAGACTAGGCCCGATTAAATTTTTTCCTACCCTAAAGGGAGGATGAGGAAGAGGAGTATGGAACAGGCAGCACCCTCAAATCTTCAGAAGTATGAGATGAACCCCAAAAACTTGGAAAGGTGGATCTCACACGTACCGACACAGACTATTCCGCAATTTAATTGAGCCCCAAAGGTTTTTATTGAATAGCGGAATAGGAAATATGATCAAAAAAAAGTGTATGTTTTTCACACGTACAGAAGCACACTAGGCCCCAATTACTATTGTTTGTACACCTAAAAGGATGGATGAGGAAGAGGAGGAGGAGGAGTATAGAACAGGCAGCACCCTCAAAGCTTCAGAAGTATGAGATGAACCCCAAAAACTTGGAAAGGTGGATCTCACACGTACCGACACAGACTATTCCGCAATTTAATTGAGCCCCAAAGGTTTTTATTGAATAGCGGAATAGGAAATATGATCAAAAAAAAGTGTATGTTTTTCACACGTACAGAAGCACACTAGGCCCCAATAACTATTGTTTGTACACCTAAAAGGATGGATGAGGAGGAGGAGGAGGAGTATAGAACAGGCAGCACCCTCAAAGCTTCAGAAGTATGAGATTGTGTTCACTGTACCCCACAAAGATTGTGTTCACTGTACCCCACAAAGATTGTGTTCACTGTACCCCACAAAGGTTTCGTTCACTGCACCCCACAAAGATTGTGTTCACTGCACTCCAAAAGGATTGTCTTCACTGCACCCCACAAAGATTGTGTTCACTGTACCCCACAAAGGTTTTGTTCACTGCACCCCACAAAGATTGTGCTCACTGTACCCCACAAAGGTTTTGTTCACTGCACCCCACAAAAATTGTGTTCACTGTACCCCCCAAAGATTTTGTTCACTGCACCCCACAAGGATTGTCTTCACTGCACCCCACAAGGATTGTCTTCACTGCACCCCACAAGGATTGTCTTCACTGCACCTCACAAAGATTGTGTTCACTGTACCCCACAAAGGTTTTGTTCACTGCACCCCACAAAGATTGTGTTCACTGTACCCCACAAAGGTTTTGTTCACTGCACCCCACAAAGATTGTGTTCACTGTACCCCCCAAAGATTTTGTTCACTGCACCCCACAAGGATTGTCTTCACTGCACCCCACAAGGATTGTCTTCACTGCACCCCACAAGGATTGTCTTCACTGCACCCCACAAAGATTGTGTTCACTGTACCCCACAAAGATTTTGTTCACTGCACTCCAAAAGGATTGTCTTCACTGCACCCCACAAAGATTGTGTTCACTGTACCCCACAAAGGTTTTGTTCACTGCACCCCACAAAGATTGTGTTCACTGTACCCCACAAAGGTTTTGTTCACTGCACCCCACAAAAATTGTGTTCACTGTACCCCCCAAAGATTTTGTTCACTGCACCCCACAAGGATTGTCTTCACTGCACCCCACAAGGATTGTCTTCACTGCACCCCACAAGGATTGTCTTCACTGCACCTCACAAAGATTGTGTTCACTGTACCCCACAAAGGTTTTGTTCACTGCACCCCACAAAGATTGTGTTCACTGTACCCCACAAAGGTTGTGTTCACTGCACCCCACAAAGGTTTTGTTCACTGCACCCCACAAAGATTGTGTTCACTGCACCCCACAAAGATTGTGTTCACTGTACCCCACAAAGGTTTTGTTCACTGCACCCCACAAAGATTGTGTTCACTGTACCCCACAAAGGTTGTGTTCACTGCACCCCACAAAGGTTTTGTTCACTGCACCCCACAAAGGTTTTGTTCACTGTACCCCACAAAGGTTTTGTTCACTGCACCCCACAAAGATTGTGTTCACTGTACCCCACAAAGGTTTTGTTCACTGCACCCCACAAAGATTGTGTTCACTGTACCCCCCAAAGATTTTGTTCACTGCACCCCACAAGGATTGTCTTCACTGCACCCCACAAGGATTGTCTTCACTGCACCCCACAAAGATTGTGTTCACTGTACCCCACAAAGATTTTGTTCACTGCACCCCACAAAGATTGTGTTCACTGTACCCCACAAAGATTTTGTTCACTGCACTCTAAAAGGATTGTCTTCACTGCACCCCACAAAGATTGTCTTCACTGTACCCCATAAAGGTTTTGTTCACTGCACCCCACAAAGATTGTGTTCACTGTACCCCACAATGGTTTTGTTCACTGCACCCCACAAAGATTGTGTTCACTGTACCCCACAAAGATTGTGTTCACTGTACCCCACAAAGGTTTTGTTCACTGCACCCCACAAGGATTGTCTTCACTGCACCCCACAAGGATTGTCTTCACTGCACCCCACAAAGATTGTGTTCACTGTACCCCACAAAGATTTTGTTCACTGCACCCCACAAAGATTGTGTTCACTGTACCCCACAAAGGTTTTGTTCACTGCACCCCACAAGGATTGTCTTCACTGCACCCCACAAGGATTGTCTTCACTGCACCCCACAAAGATTGTGTTCACTGTACCCCACAAAGGTTTTGTTCACTGCACCCACAAAGATTGTGTTCACTGTACCCCACAAAGATTGTGTTCACTGTACCCCACAAAGGTTTTGTTCACTGCACCCCACAAGGATTGTCTTCACTGCACCCCACAAGGATTGTCTTCACTGCACCCCACAAAGATTGTGTTCACTGTACCCCACAAAGATTTTGTTCACTGCACCCCACAAAAATTGTGTTCACTGTACCCCACAAAGATTTTGTTCACTGCACTCCAAAAGGATTGTCTTCACTGCACCCCACAAAGATTGTGTTCACTGTACCCCACAAAGGTTTTGTTCACTGCACCCCACAAAGATTGTGTTCACTGTACCCCACAAAGGTTTTGTTCACTGCACCCCACAAAGATTGTGTTCACTGTACCCCACAAAGGTTTTGTTCACTGCACCCCACAAAGATTGTGTTCACTGTACCCCACAAAGGTTGTGTTCACTGCACCCCACAAAGGTTTTGTTCACTGCACCCCACAAAGATTGTGTTCACTGCACCCCACAAAGATTGTGTTCACTGTACCCCACAAAGGTTTTGTTCACTGCACCCCACAAAGATTGTGTTCACTGTACCCCACAAAGATTGTGTTCACTGCACTCCAAAAGGATTGTCTTCACTGCACCCCACAAAGATTGTGTTCACTGTACCCCACAAAGGTTTTGTTCACTGCACCCCACAAAGATTGTGTTCACTGTACCCCACAAAGGTTTTGTTCACTGCACCCCACAAAGATTGTGTTCACTGTACCCCCCAAAGATTTTGTTCACTGCACCCCACAAGGATTGTCTTCACTGCACCCCACAAGGATTGTCTTCACTTTACCCCACAAAGATTGTGTTCACTGCACCCCACAAAGGTTTTGTTCACTGCACCCCACAAAGATTGTGTTCACTGTACCCCCCCAAAGATTTTGTTCACTGCACCCCTTAAGGATTGTCTTCTCTGCACCCCACAAAGATTGTGTTCACTGTACCCCCCAAAGATTTTGTTCACTGCACCCCACAAGGATTGTCTTCACTGCACCCCACAAGGATTGTCTTCACTGCACCCCACAAAGATTGTGTTCACTGTACCCCCACAAAGGTTTTGTTCACTGCACCCCACAAATATTTTGTTCACTGCACTCCAAAAGGATTGTGTTCACTGCACCCCAAAAAGATTGTGTTCACTGCAGCCCACACACAGAAAAATGGATGTGGATCACTGACACCTGCCTATCTCCTATCCCACACCACACAGCAATATCGATTGTAGTTTGTAGAACACAGTTTCCCTAAAATTCAGCAGACTCTGTCCCTAACAGGATTGAGAAGAGATCGTAGATCAGGAGAACTAAGTGCAGACCCCACCCCACACAGCAATATCGATTGTAGTTTGTAGAACACTCTGACCCTAAAATTCAGCAGCAGCCTCTCCCTAACAGGATTGAGAAGAGATCGTAGATCAGAATTGAGTGCAGACCCCACCCCCCACACAGCAATATCGATTGTAGTTTGCAGAAGACACTGACCCTATAATTCAGCAGACTCTATCCCTAAAATGCCTACAACTCGCCCTGCCTAAACACTCCGACCTGTCCCTCAATTCTATCCGGACACAAATGTTTTTTTCCTGCCTATCTTTCCCTAATCAGCAGCCAGCACATTGATGTGTGCTCTGTCCCTGATCTAAGCAGCATAATGACGCCGCTGCGGCTGCCTCGAACTTATAAAGACTTGGTCACATGCTTCAGACGGCCAATCACAGCTACTGAGACATTTGCAGGCATGGCTGGGATGGCTTAAGGCACACCAGTTAAACGATTGTTGATTGGCTGTTGAAAGCCCGCCATGAAAAGAGCGCCAAAGCATGCAAAACCCGGAAATAAAACGACCGAACACGGATTTTTACCCGAATATACAGTAAAGTGTCCGTTTTCGTGTTCGGGTAACAAAAATCCAATTATTCGGTACGAACACAAATAATACAGTCCGTGTTCGCTCAACACTACTCGTGAGATGTTCCCTGTGCCACTGGCTGCAATACAACCCCAAAGCATGATTGATCCACCCCCATGCTTAACAGTTGGACCAAGGTTCTTTACAGTAAATTCTGTGCCCCTTCTTCTCCAAACGTACCTTTTCTCATTCCGGCCAAAAAGTTAAATTTTAACCTCATCGGTCCACAGAACTTGTTTCCAAAATGCATCAGGCTTGTCTATATGTTCATTTGCAAAGTTCAAACTCTGATTTTTGTGGTGAGGACGTAGAAGAGGTTTTCTTCTGATGACTCTTCCATGAAGACCATATGTGTACAAGTATCTCTTTATAGTGGAATAGTGTACCACAACTCCAGTGTCTGCCAGATCTTTCTGAAGGGATCGTATAGTCAAATGTGGGTTTTGAATTGTTTTTCTCACAATCCTGCGAGTTTTTCTGTCTAAAATTTTTCTTGGTCTTCCAGATCTTGCTTTAACTTCCACTGTTCCTGATGACTGCCATTTCTTAATTACATTCCGAACAGAGGATATTGACATCTGAAAACGCTTTGCTATCATCTTATAGCCTTCTCCAGCTTTGTGAGCGTCAACTAGTTTCAATTTTCTAGACAACTGCTTAGAAGATCCCATGGTGCTGATTGTTGGGGCAAGGTCAGATGAGTCTGGACATTCAAAACCTTTGAGATTGACATCACCTGGTCTTCCCAGACGATGATTGAGAACAATCCATGACACTGGCAGATCTCAGCCTTGCAAAGGGGGCAGTGCATGCTATAAATTCTGCAGTGTGCCCAAACTTTTGCAGACGCCATTTTTTTGTTTTCTGTAATTTTAACCACCTCCCATCCGCGCTACAGCCTATGTACGGCTGCAGCGCGGACTCACATTTTTGGGAGGCCGTCTTTATACGGCCTCCCAGAAACAGTCTCCCTGCGCGCTCCCGCAAGCACGCATCGGGGAAAATCTTTGTTGGCCGTGTCCCTTGGACACAGCCGATCACAGATCGTGGTGAATGGCCAATCACAGCGGCCATTCACCACCTGATCGGACCGTCCAATGAGAGATGATCTCATATGTAAACATATGAGATCATCTCTCATCGCCAGCGCTCCTTCCTCACACGGAGATTGCAGTGTGAGGAAGGAGGAGAACCGATCAGCCGCCGGGGACACAGAAGAATGTAATCAGTGCACCGATCACCAGTGCCCTGATTACTAGAGGTAAAAAAAACCATACACTCAGTGCCCACAGTGCCCGCCATCAGTGCCCCCATCAGTGCCCGCAATCAGTGCCCATAGTGCTGCCAGTCAGTGCCCATCAGTGCCTGCTCATCTAGGCACTGATGAGCACTGACTGGCAGCACTATGGGCACTGAGTGTGGGCACTGATGGTGCTGCCCATCAGTGCTCATCAGTGCCACCCATCAGTGCTCATCAGTGCCACCTGTCAGTGTCCATCAGTGCCATCCGCCAGTGCCCATCAGTGCCATCTGCCAGTGCCCATCAGTGCCACCTGTCAGTGCCGCCTCTCAGTGCCCAGCAGTGCCACCTCTCAGTGCCCAGCAGTGCCCCCTC
Organism: Pelophylax lessonae; assembly: GCF_965119305.1. NCBI lineage: Eukaryota > Metazoa > Chordata > Amphibia > Anura > Ranidae > Pelophylax > Pelophylax lessonae. The sequence goes on from NC_138770.1 coordinate 374,803,481, forward strand.
TCAGTGCTCATCAGTGCCACCTATCAGTGCTCATCAGTGCCGCCTATCAGTGCCGCTTATCAGTGCCGCCTATCAGTGCTCATCAGTGCGGCATATTAGTACCTCCTCATCAGTGCCCATAAGTGCCACCTCATCAGTGCCCATAGGTGCCACCTCATCAGTGCCCATCAGTGCAGCCTATCAGTGCCCATCAGTGCCGCCTCATCAGCGCACATCAGTGAAGGAGAAAAATTTATTTATTTTCAAAATTTACTCACAGAAACAAAGAAAAACTTTTTTTTTTCAAAATTTTCTGTCTTTTTTCTTTTTTTTTGTAAAAAATCAGAGATGATTAAATACCACCAAAAGAAAGCTCTATTTGTGTGAAAAAAATTATAAAAATTTCATATTGTCATTCAAATTGTGAGAGCGCTGAAAGCTGAAAATTGGCCTGGATGGGAAGGGGGTTTAAGTGCACAGTAGGCAAGTGGTTAAAAGTGTCAATGATGGGAATAAAATCTAACTTTTGTTGACATATTATAAGAATGTCTAATCTGTAATTTGATGCCTTTTGTAGATTTTTCCATCTTTCCTTGGCTTCTTTATGCACATTAATACATATTTTTACCTGGGGTGCCCAAACTTCCGATCCCCACTGAATATGAATCAGGCTGATGATGATAAACAAGTCCTTTAATTTGGTTTGTTCCAAAAATAATGCAGTAGATAATAATACAATATTATTAAATTTTACTTATATCTGAAAAAGAAAGGAATTATCTGAATTATCAGCTTATGGGTGTAGTCCACTAAGTAGCTCACACTTAAAGTGGAGCTTTATGGTCAAAACATATGTAGCAAAATTTCCAGGCATTGGGCCTGATATGGGTCTGCTATTGTTACCGGTAACACTTCTAACACATTTAAGTTGTGAACCCAGGTGTGAGAGCTGAGACGATGACCATTTTGGCATCTTTGGTTTGTTTTGTAATGGGGGTGGGAGAAGGGAATGAGTGGTATACTCCTCTGGCTCAACTAGGTTCAACTGGGACACTGTACAGAAAAATGGCTGTTAGCGCTTACTTGATGCCAGCTGAATGTCGATGCTCCCTGGTGCTTGAAGATACTGTTCTGCTGAACTGTGCTGGAACTTTGACTTTAATACTCAGGTTAACTCAGAAGATCCAGGACTGTAGGACATTTGACTCCTGACACTCTGTTTAGTTAAAAAGTCCAGTGAACAGCTCTCTCCAGCCCTTCACTGACTGTAGCTCCTTTTAACTGCTTGTGCTGCTGCAACCCATAACACTGTACACTGCACGCTGTACACTTAACCCTTCAGGGCCCAACCGCTGGCACCCCCTCTACACTTCAGGGTCCTCTCACTAGGCACCCCCTTTGACACTAGCTGGCTCCTGGATCCCTGGGACCTTCACCAGAGGGGTCCCCTCTACACTTCAGGCAGACCCTCAGGGGCAGTTCACAGGACTCACGAACTTGGCATGCTTTCCTGGAACTGAACCCCTCTATCTCCACTGGTCCTCGGCACACCGGATCCTCTCTGCAGCTCAGCTCAGCTCTCTCTATGGACTCTCAGGCAGCCACCCGAGACACCCGATCCTTCTGACAGGAGGAGAGACAGCCGTACCCTCCCTCCTGGGACTCTGCTTCCTGCAAAAGACACTGCGTCATGCGTTCCCCTCAAACTTATACCCACTCCCAGAATCTGCCTTCTGGGGTAGATACAGGCCTGAATGAGCCACTGAAAGACAACAAAAAAAGAAAGGGGCGCACCGGCCTAGTGCATCACCACTAAAAATGTTTATTAACCACTTCCCGCCTGCCCTATAGCAGATTGACGGCGGGAATGTGGTTGTATTATCCTGACCGGACGTCATATGACATCTGCAGGATAATACAGCTCTGCCCCCGGGGGCGCGCAGAACGGCGATCGGTGATGCGAGGTGTCAGCCTGACACCCTGCATCTCCGATCTCCGTAAAGAGCCTCTGACGTAGGCTTTTTACCATGTGACCAGCCCTGTCCAATCACAGCTGGTCACATAGTAAACAGGAACAGCCATTGATCAGCTTTCCTTAGTTCGTACCTGACAGGCACAAGTAAAGGAGCGCCGATCGGCGGCTCCCCTGACAGGGGGGGGTCGGCACTGGTAATCAGATCATTGATTACCAGTGCAGACCCTCAGGGGGGGTGCCACTAGAACCACCAGGGATGCCCACCCATGACCCCAGGGATGCCCACCTATGACCCCAGGGATGCCCACTATGGCCACCAGGGATGGCAATCAGGGCTCAGGGAGCCCCCCCATTGCCCTCCCCATCAGTGCTGCCCACCAGTGCCCTCCCTATCAGTGCTGCCCACCATTGCCCATCATTGCCATCTTTCAGTGTCGCCCACTGGTGCCCATTATTGCCCACCAGTGCCACCCATCAGTGCCCATTAGTGCCCATCAGTGCCGCCCATCAGTGCCGATCAGTGCTGCCTATCAGTGCCCATCAGTGCCCACCAGTGCCGCCTATCAGTGCCCATCAGTGCCACCTATCAGTGCCCATCAGTGCCACCTATCAGTGCCCATCAATGCCGCCTATCAGTGCCCAGCAGTGCCGCCTATCAGTGCCCACCAATGCTGCATATCTGTGCTACCTATCAGTGCCACATATCAGTGCCTATCAGTGCCGCCTATCAGTGCCGTCTATCAGTGCCACCCTATCAGTGCCACCCCATCAGTGCCACTCCATGAGTGCAGTCTCATCAGTGTTCATCAGTGCAGGAAAAAACTTATTTATTTACAAAATTGTATAACATAAATTATTTGTTTAGCAAAAAGGAAAAAACCCAGAGGTGATCAAATACCACCAAGCTCTATTTGTGGGGGGAAAATTACATAAATTTGGTGTAGGTACTGTGTTGCATGACCGCGCAATTGTCATTCAAAATGCAACAGCGCTAAAAGGGGAAAATTGGCCTGGGCAGGAAGGGGGTGAAAGTGCCCTGTATTGAAGTGGTTAAAATAGTATAAAATAAGCATTATACTCACAAACCAAATGTGAATATAGCACATAACAACATGTTCAACATAGGGTCTCCAAGGTGGCCAGGGTACTACGCGATGCTGGATGGCATGCTGTGTACCACATAATAAACCACTGTGGCTGGGCTGACGCGTTTCGAGGGCGAACCCCCTTCCTCAGAGCCAAAGGATGTGGTACACAGCATGCCATCCAGCTTCGCGTAGTACTCTGGCCACCTTGGAGACCCTATGTTGAACATGTTGTTATGTGCAATATTCACATTTGGTTTGTGAGTATAATGCTTATTTTATACTATTTTATTAAACATTTTTAGTGGTGATGCACTAGGTCGGTGCGCCCCTTCCTTTTTTGTTGTCTTTCAGTTGTTTTCAGACACCCTTAGTCCTGAGGGGGCGGCAAGACCAGTAGTCATATCCATCTAAGCCCGTTGGAAGTGTTCCTCTTTTTTTTCCCCACCATTGTTTTTTCACTAGAGCGCAGGAGGTTTATTTTGCATCCTGAATGAGCCACTGATTGGGTTTCCTCCACTGCTCAATGACAATCCTCTCATGGAGCCAGTGGGGAGACTCCCCTCTCAGCAGCCACATCTGGGAGACATGACAGCCCAGCTGAAAATCATGACCCTGCTGTTAGACAGCCAAGGCCCACTATACTTTTACCTAGCACCTATCCTGTAGGGTGCTACACATAAATGGGCAAACAGGTAGGGTTTTTAATGCAGAAGAGATATGCTTTGTCTCTTCTCTTCTGTATTAAAATGACCTACCTGCCTGGTCATCCCTGTACAGAGAGCTGCACTTGCGCAGCTCACTGTAAAAATTTGGCGATGCTAAGTCTGAATGCACTCCCGGTATGCACTCTGAATGCATAGTCCCGACCAATGAAAGCGGCTGGAGCTTAATACATGGAAGCTGGACATTAAAAGATGTCAGCAGCCGGCGGGGCACTGGAGCCAATGTGAGTGAAGTATGCTTTAAGCTGGCAATAAATGTAGGGAATTTCAGCTGATTCATGATAAATTAGTTAAAATTGAATCAGTGGGTGACCCTGTCAGCCACTTCCCACCAGACAAGCCTGGTTGAAATTCTCAGCTGAAAAAACCTCCATGCAATTAGATGAGGGTCAGCTGTCAACAGGAATCTGTTAGAATTTGTGCAAATTGAGGGGAACATTTTAACATGTGTATGGTCAGGCTTAGGCTCCATGTACACTGGACATTGTAAATGGCCATTTAGGAGCAGTTGGGCGCTTTTTTTTAGAAGCCCCTGAACCCACCTACATGTTATCTTATGTGTCCATGTACACAGGGTCGTTTACAGTCATTTGCAGGCAGTTGAGTTCAGGGACGTTTTTTGGAACTCAATTATTTGCGTTCGAACGTGTGTTTCCCGGCGTTTCAAACGCAAAAACGGGACTGAAAACGACCGAACGTGATGAAGTACGTTCAGCCACGTTATATGTTTTTTTTTCTTCCATTCAAAATTAATGGTTCCCTATGGGAGCCTATTGATTTGAATGGAAGTCGCACCGCAAGTCGGATGAGGATGAGGCCCCGTTCCCACTAGTGCGACTTGTTGTGCGTCTTGACACATGTCAAGTCGCATGACAAGTCAAAATCCATTCATTTCAATAAGGACAGTTCCCACTGCTGCGACTCAAGATGCAGCGTCTTCAGAAAAGCTTCTTGCACTACTTTGGGACGACTTTAGTGCGATTTGTCCCTCACAGAAGGTAAGGTAAGTCGGAACGAAGTCGCAGTACACGGTTTTGAACGCGACTTTGTTGCGACTTCGTTGCGACTTGCACGGAAGTACAGTAAAAGCTTTTTTTTTTCATATTGTTATGTTCCGTCCAAAATCACATGATCTCTGCTCCTCACAAACACATCACTTCCTATAGTTCGTAGAGGAGAGTGATCTACAGTAAAAAGTAAGCATGCCTAGGTCTAGGAAGAACAAGCGTCCATCGCATGACAATGAGGAGATCATACGTCTTGTCAGAGCGCGGCCATCAATATATGACATTAGAGACCCCTTATACAAGGACCATGTGAGGAAGGAGAGAGCATGGCTGGAGATGGCTCGTATATATTATAAGAATTGAGACTGTTTAACAGCTACAGAACGGACTGAAAAATGTAAGTGTTTCATATATGCAACATATCACATTGCTGCTTGCACCCATATTCAGTGCACTCCTTACAAACAAGAGGGCGAAGTATTAAAGATTGCTACAATGGCTATCTATGGAAAATACGTGAAGGAAGGAGTGGTTCTGGGTCCTCAAGAATTGCCCCATATGCTCACGCCCAGGAGCTGGAATTTTTAAGTCCGGTGTTGGAGATGCGAGAGTAAGTTGTCAGCAGTTTTTTATATACTGTAGTTTACATATAAAATGTAGTAATATTCATACAATTAAAAATTAATTCATTATATTTCAGAACCCAATCAAGCTGGCAAGACTGCTCACGTGGTTTGGCACAACAAGAGGGGTCACAGGAGGCGGCAGCAGCAGAGGAGAAGGAGGAGGAGGAGGGATTCCAAGATCTTGGTGACCGTGACCGTGAAGAATCTGAGGGAACAATGTCCAGACCAATGTCTAGGAATAATTCTCCAGTTGCGGTGGAGGCTGAACCAGGGCCTAGTACTGAGCAAAGGCCTTCACGAAGGTCTTCTTCAAGGTCTTCTTCAAGGGTGAGTGCTAGGGTTGGGAAACCCATGGAGCAGGTTTTGAAGGTGGTCAAAGAGATGAACACCAAATGAAAGAAAGCATGTGTGAAGACACTGCTTTTATGACAGTCCTTTTAGGAATGGGTAAAAAGGTCCCCCCAGAGAGCAAATATGCGCTCAGGATGGCTTTAATGTCAACTGCGCAATCTTTTGTGGTTGGGGAGGCAACAACAAGTTCAGCAGCGTGTATGGAAATGCCCCCCCCCCCACCATACATATCCCCCCTATTACCAGTACCCACCACCACCACCACCAAGTTCACCGTATGGGCCGTAAATAAACCGCCCATACTATGATGAGTATGGCAACATGTTGAATCCCTCCAGGCCCCGCATGTTGCACCCAATACCACCCCCTATTGCCTATACCCTTGGCACACCAAGACCATACCAACCTGCACCCACGCAGGTTACGCCTTTCCCAGAAAGGCAATACTGTCAGGGAGCATCAACAGATTACCCTGGCCCATCTGGCCCATCTGGCCCATCAACTAGTTCACGTTGTGGGTCGACTGAACCACCAATAACATACCAGGAGTTGTAATGTTTTTTTTTTTTGTTATTGGGCATAAAAAAAATTTTACCTGTTAATTAATTTTTTTGGTTGTTTTGGTGCTGGTATATCCAAAACATTTGTGATGTTATTCTAAAGAAAGTTTATTTTTTTTAAATTTCTTGAAAAAAAATACTCTTGTTACATACTCTGTTTTTTTTTTTGATTTTTTTTTCTTCTATAGCACTTTCATTAATGTCTGTTATGCTATATAAGTATATCTACAGGAGAAAACAGAAAAACATAAGGTAAAGCAATGTAGTTTTATTATATTTAGGAATGGAACTATATACAGACTTTGGTTAAAATTGCACAGAAATATAATGAAAAAACATAACAGAACTAATTTTATTCAAAATTGGACTGTGTTGGCACGTGTGATACATTATGAAATACCGTCCTGCTGCCAGGTGGACAGAACCAGCAGCAGACATGAAAAAGGATGTGAATCCCTCACGCACAGTGGCACCATTGCTTGTGCCCCTACTGGCACTTAAACGTGCACCCTCCATGTCATTCATGCTAGCATCTTCATGAATGTACCCATCACGAAGTGCAACATAGTTGTGAAGCCACATGCTGCTTTGACTGCACATATTGCATTATCCATTTTTAAATTAATAGCTGTATGCAGGAACCTCCACTTGTTAGCTAAAATTCCAAAAACGCATTCAACTACTCGTCTTGCCCTGGTTAAATGGTAGTTGAAAACTCTTTTGTCCACAGTCAGAGACCGAATTGAATAAGGCCTTAATAGATGATGACTGAGAGCAAAAGCCTCATCTCCAACAAAAACAAATGGCTGTGGCGGTCCGTTTGTCCCTGGTAGTGGACAGTCCGGTGGCAGCTGAAGTCCATCTTCCCTCAACATTCTTCCGAATGTGGATCTCGCAAATATGCTCGAGTCTGAGCTGCTTCCATATGAACCTATGTCTACATAGCTAAAACAGTATTTGACATCAGCCACTGCTAGTAAGACAAAATAAAAGTATTTTTTGTAGTTGAAGAATTTACTTCCACTGCCAATGGGCTTCACTATTCTGATGTGTTTTCCGTCAATTGCACCAACACAATTTGGAAAATTGCAGTGGTCCCAGAAATATTCTGCTATCTTGCACCAGTCTACTGTAGTGGGTTTCTTCAGGACCAAATCCTTAAGAACATTCCAGATGGCTCTGCAAGTATCATGGATAATATTGCTGGCAGTAGTTTTGCCAACCAAGAACTCATAATGTAAACTTGCAAAGCAATGTCCAGTTGCCAGGTACCTAAAATGAAAAAAATAATGTTAGAATGATGCATAAACTGGCTTGGAAGAAGGTGCCTGAGGAAATGAAGGAAGAAGATGAGCAGGAGAAAGACACTGTTGAAAAGAGACATGGCAAACATAATCACACCCACAACTACATATAGGTTACATAATTATGTGTCTCTCCAAATGCCTCAGGAGGTAAGTAGGTTTGAAAAGTTACCTCAATGTGATAATGAGTCTTTCTATGGGCGGAATACTCCTTCTGAAGCTTGTGTTTTGTCGCTCTAGATGTCTGGAGAGCAAAGCCAAGAATTCATCAAAACTGTAAAAAGAAACATATATGGCATTTATCAACATTATCCATGTAAAAATAACATACATAGAGACATACACAGAGAGAAATTCACAGCTCAGCGAGACAGGCATAGCTCCCTCTCCCACTGTATGGCCTGATTAACTGATGGCCACGGAGCAGGTGGTCCAGGGCCCTATGGCCAGTCCGGGCCTGATGCTGACTATACCTATACACATTTTTGTAAAAAGTTGACATAAACATATGTTCTCACCTTTTAATTGACATCCGTGTGTAATTAACCACTTAAGCCCCGGAGGATTTGGCTGCTAAAAGACCAGGGGTTTTTTTGCGATTTTTTGCTGCGTGACTTTAATGGACAATTGCGCGGTCGTGCGACGCTGTACCTAAACAAATTTGACGTCCTTTTTTTTCCACAAACAGAGCTTTCTTTTGGCGGTATTTGATCGCCTGTGCGATTTTTTGATCATGCGCTGTAAACAAAAAAAGAGCGTCAATTTTGCAAAAATAACAATATTTTTCAATTTTTTTTATATGAAATTCCCCCAAAAAAAATTTAAAAATCAAAATTTTTTAACATTTTCGGCCAATTTGTTTTATGCTACATATGTTTGGTAAAAAAATCGCAAAAAGCGTATTTTGATTGGTTTGCGCAAAAGTTATCGCGTTTACTAACAAAGGGAAAGATTTTTGTCATTTTTGGTGTTTTTTTTTAAACGCGTAATGGCGGCGATCTGCGATTTTTTTTTCGGTGCTGCGACATTGCGGCAGACAGATCTGACCCTTGACTGACATTTTTGACACTTTTGGGGGTACTAGTGACATTACTGCAGTAATCAGTGCTATACATATGCACTGTTACTGCAAAAATGACACTGGCAGGGAAGGGGTTAACTGTATTGGAGAGGGAGGGGTTAAGTGTGTCCTAGGGGCGTGATTCTAACTGTATAGGGACATGGCTATTGGTGTAAAAACAAAGATCAACGGTCCTACATAGTAGAACCATCTGATCTTCATTTTTACACCAGGGAGAATGACGGGCGGCTTGTTTACATAAGCCGCTCCGCCTTTCTCCCTTCACCGGAGCGATCGTAGTGTGACCGGCGGACATCGGGTCTGCCGGTCACACGCACTGACTTGTCAGTGAACGAGCCGCGGCGGGCGTGCGCCTCGGCGGGCGCGCGCCCGCCCGCAATTGGCTCTCAAGTCAGTGACAGGCGAGTGACGTATCCATACGTCACTGTGCCTGGCCGGGGGGCTGACCGCTGCAGTATATAGTCGTGCGGCGGTCGGCAACCGGTTAAAGAATTTGTCTTCATGAACACGGAGGTCATGATAAAGGATCCTGAACTGGCCTCTCTCTTCCCTTTGGTAGATGACAGGATGGATCCAGAAGCGATGCCTTCTCCTTCTCCGGTCCTCTTCTTCCTCATCCATAATAGCTGCTACAGCAGCCATAATGACTGCTGCCCCAACATACTGCATAGCCAACATGTTTGCTGCAACATACAATACTATTCCAAAACAGGAAATTACATCACTTGCAGGAAAATGAATCAGTATGTGCAAGTCGCATACATCAAAGTCGCAACAAGTCGTAGTCGCAACAAGTCATTGAAGAAGTCGTACACAAGTCGTACAGAAATCAAAGTACAAAGTCACTATTGAAGACGCGTGACTTTGAAGTCGCACTGGTGGACACCGGGCCTGATCCGACTTGCGGTGCGACTTGCGCTGTGAGAATCTTGAGGGGGAACTCCACGCCAAAAATGGGAAAAAAACTGCGTCGGGGTCCCCCCCAGGTTCCAAACCAGGCCTTTCGGGTCTGGTATGGAATTTGAGGGTAGCCCCATGCCGAAAAAATGGCGTGGGGTCCCCCCCAAAATCCATACCAGACCCTTATCCGAGCATGCAGCCCAGTAGGGCAGGAAGGGGGAGGGGACGAGCGAGCGGCCCCACCCCCCTGTACCATACCAGGCCACATGCCCTCAACATGGGGGGTTGTTGGTGCTTTGGGGCAGGGGGAGCTCTGCACCCTCCACCCCAAAGCACCTTTCCCCCATGTTGATGAGGACAAGGGCCTCATCCCCACAACTCTGGCTGGTGGTTGTGGGGGTCTTCGGGTCACGATGTCTCCGGTGATTATGCCGGTCTCTGCAGCTTTTTATATAGCCATTAGGGTCGTGGCCTCCCAATGACGTCATTGAGAGGCCCCACCCCCTTATGTCACAGATAACCCTCAAATTCAATACCAGACCCGAAGGGCCTGGTTTGGAACCGGGGGGGGGGGACTCCCACACAGTTTTTTTTTCCCATTTTTGGCGTGGAGTTCCCCCTTAAGATTCTCACAGCGCAAGTCGCACCGCAAGTCGGATCATCCTCATCCGACTTGCGGTGCGACTTCCATTCAAATCAATAGGCTCCTATAGGGAACCATTGATTTTGAATGGAGGCAGAAAAAACGCTGCTAAAAGCAACGTGTCTAAACGTGCAATAACGCCAATGGAAAAAAGCTACTGAAAGCACATTTAACAGCTGCTTTTTCCCGACGTCAGAACTAGCTTTGCAGCACGTTTTTTCTAACGTCCTGTGTACATGGAGCCTTAGCCTGATAGTTTCCTAACTTTTGCAAATACTACTTAAATCTAGCTAATAATTAACCAGTAAACTTAATGGGGGAGATAAAACTTGAGAGTGCAAAATCTGGTGCAGCTCTGCACAGAAACCAACTTCCAGGTTTTTGTCAAAGCTTAATTGAAAAAGCTGAAGTTACAAGATGATTGGCTACCATGCACAACTGCTCCAGTTTGTAGTAAATCTCCCACAATGTGTACTTCTGAAGCCTGTGCTTTATAATGCTCTCTCTAAAAAATTCAATGGTGTGATCTAGTCTCAATGAAAAAACATAACTTTTTTGTTGGGAATATGTTGACAATTTGCGTCTGAATGCACATGGTGTGAACGGGTTCTTAAACAGATTATATGGCCGTGAAAAAATGTATTTTTTTTTTTTTGGAGTGCGCATGCGCGGGAGCTCCGACATGGCGCCTTAGTCCGGAGCTCCGCGCCTCCCCGGTCTATTGAGAGCGCCGGCTTCGGCATTACAGCGCACTGCGCCCCTCGGCCGGTACCTTCCGCTTCTCCTTCCTCCGGGGGCCCTCCCGTGGATGTCGGCGGGACACCGCAGAGAGGTTTCCCGGCGTCTTTGCTTCCTCTCCACAGAGCCGGAATCCAACATGGCGACCGCTCCTCACGTCTCCTCAGATGACTGCGGCCCGCTCGAGGTAGGAGACTCAACGATCTATGCCATGGACTCCACAGCACCCTCTCCGGACCCCTGGCCATCCCCCTCCACCTCTGCCTATATCATTCAGCCCCCCCTGGTCTCTCCAGCCTCCACTGAATCCCTCCTTAACAGAACTATATTGCAGGTCCCAGGGACCCCGGGGCTGCTGTCACCCGAGGCCCCGGCTTTGCCTCATCTGCTAGGCCCCAACTCGCCTGTTCACTTCCCAGACCTGTCAATACTCATGGCTAAATTCTCAGAGATGTTAGCCTCTGGCCTGGCCCAAAATGCCTCACAGATTACTGGCTCCATTAAGGCAGAACTCCAGCACCTTGGGACCCGCATAGAAGTGATCGAGCACACTATGGATCAAACGGTCGCAAGGGCCAATCAGAACACTGCTTGCATCCAAACTATGCAGGATCAGCTTGAAATTGCACTCAGTAAATTGGATGACCTGGAAAATAGGAGCCGACGTTTGAATTTCAGGGTCCGGGGGATCCCCGAAACCATCACAGACATCCCTAACACTATCAAAGCATTTATTAAGGATCTTATCCCAGACATTTCAGACCATCGCCTGGAACTTGACCGAGCTCACAGGGCCCTCCAACTGCCCCGCAAAGACGGCCTGCCCAGGGACGTCATCGTCAAGACACACTTTTATGGGGTTAAGGAGGAACTTATGCGAAAGAGCAGGGGTAGAGAGGATCTGACCATCCAAGGCCATAAAATCCAACTCTTCGCTGACCTCTCTCCCTTCACCATTCAACGCCGCAGAGCATTGAAGCCACTTACATCAGCACTATCTGCTAGGGCGCTGAAATATTGGTGGTCCTTCCCCTTCCGCCTTAATTTCCAATTTCAGAACAAGACTCATAGTTTTACCAACTTCCAGGATGGTGAACACATGCTTCTACAAATGGGAATTGTCACAAGGGACCCCGTTACCGCCTCGACTTCCTCCAGGAGGGAACCTGCCAAGCGACCCCCGCCGATCAGCCCTTTATCTTCGACGTGGAATAAGCAGCAACCAAAGCGCCACCGAGATGTCCATCCACCATGATGCCTGCATGGTCCCTCCTACTACTCATCTCCCAGGCAGTTGGAGTTCACTCTTCTTCTCCTGATTTTGGATCTTCAATGATCCTTACCTTCACTTTTTGGCCCCTTTTTGGGTCCAGGTTTGGATTGTTTTCTACGTTTTTCTTTTTTTTTTTTTTTTTTTTCAAGCAGACTCCCTCTCATGTTTTAGGTCATGGCTGATGTTGACTTTCTGCTTCTCTGCTTCTAAGCTGATTACAGTTTTTACTCTTGTACTTTTTTTTTTTTTTTTTGGTTGATGGGACCAATGCTCTTTATTTTTGATTGTTTTTTTTTTTTTTTGTTTTATTTAGCTTGGGGTCCCCATCTCCTCTCTCCTCTTACCTTCTACCCCTGCCCCTCCCCACTTCCCCATCATTCTCCTGTCCCTTCCCCCCTCCCTTATTTGCCCTTTCCTCCCTATCCCCGGAGTCCTTCCCCACTCCATCGCTCTGCTCCCATGCTCCTCAAGGGGTATGCTAGGCAGAGGATCCCACGTTATAAATACTGGGGTCGTAGTGCTTTGAAGTTGTTTTTCTTTCATGTATAATAGGAATGCCGGGTTGGTGTTCTTTGACCGGGGAGGTTTCATTGCGCCTCCTCCTGTCGGACGCAAGTTGGTTACCTCTTGCCTCCCACGGGAATGTGCCCTGACTGGTTCAGGGCTCATCCGAACGTCTGATGGGGGACTGCGGGCTCTACCTGCGGTCACCTCATCCCTGCGCAAGAGCACGCTCTTGTGCCCTTCCTTTCCTTTCACTGTCCTCTTTACTTTCTTTTTCTCCTTTTACTGGCATCTTTTTCTTTTCAGAGAGTTCCAGAGGTCCGACGGGTTTGATAATGTTCCTCCTTCTTCTGGCGCAGCTATGCCCGACTTCTCCCAGGGGAACCAGTGGGAGTCCGCATCGAAGCTCACCCCAGCGCAACCTATGACAGCACACCATGACGCCTAACGTGAGTACGGTCTCTTCTCTACAGGTGGCATCCCACAACACCCAGGGCTTAAATTCGCCGGTTAAACGTAGGAAGGCTTTCCAACACTATCACTCCCAGGGATTGGGGGTTCTCCTGCTCCAGGAGACTCACTTTCCAGAGTCCTATCAACCTGCCTTTGTCCATCCAAAATACCCCTTGTTTTATCTAGCCAATGCCCCCTCCAAGCAGAGAGGAGTTGCCATTTTCTTTGCTAAATCTCTTCCCTTCTCCCACCTGCACACGGTTCGGGACCCCCAAGGTCGTTTCATTTTAGTTAAAGGCACCATACAAGGGGAGTTGTATACATTTGTCTCTTACTACGCTCCCAACCAGGGTCAGGCGAGATTCTTTTCCGATATGTTTCTCACACTCTCTCCACACCTTGAGGGGCGAATCCTCATTGGGGGGGATTCTAACTTAGCCCTTGATTGCTCCTTTGATAAGTCTAAACCCTCTGGTGGTAGGCTTCGCCGCCCCTCCAAACAGAGCCTTCGAGTGGCTAGAACGCTTCATTCGTTAGGTCTGATTGATATTTGGCGGGAACTGAACCCTTCTTCCCGTGATTTCACACATTTCTCGGCACCCCATCGTACGTATGCGCGTATAGATCACATTTTTGTCCCTACGACTGATGTCCCTTCGGCGCGGAAGTCTAAAATTAGAGATGTCCCTTGGTCAGATCACTCCATGGTTACTCTTCGACTCTCATGCTCTTTGCTTCCCCGTGGCCCTTCGCCTTGGAGAATCAATGAGTCCATCCTAAGCGACCCAACTAGATGTTCCATGATAGAGGCCGCACTTCGCGACTACTTCGCGCTCAATGATCTCCCCGACACGTCCCCTTCTACTCTCTGGGGGGCCCATAAGGCCGTTATCAGGGGTTACCTTATTCAATTGGGGGCGAAAATTAAAAAGGACAGAATGGTCGACATTGCCTGCTTGGAGACTGAATATGCTCGTCTCCGTAGAGCCCATAAGAGATCTCCTAACCCGGCCTTACTGGAAGAACTGGATGCTGTCAAGCTTTCGCTGAACTTGGCCCTGAGAAAGCCCTGAGGTGGCAAAAGGCTCGCTCTTACGCCTTTCGAGACAAACTAGATACAAAACTTGCGCTGAAACTTTCCCCCAAATTTCGTGCGGTCTCCATGCCTAAGATAAAATCTTCCTCTGGTGCCCTCTCAAATAACCCCAACTCCATCATGGACTCTTTCCACTCCTTCTACTCACGTCTCTACGCGGCCCCTACCCCTCATAAGGGGGACGATCCCGATTCGTTCTTGAACGAAGTACCTCTTCCCCGTATTTCGGCTACTCATAGATCCCTTATGGATGCCCCTATTGATGAACGGGAAGTGCTGGATGTTGTTAAGTCCCTTCGACCCACCTCTGCCCCAGGCCCTGACGGCTTTTCAAATTCTTATTATAAGACTTTTGTTTCGGTCCTTTCTCCTTATTTGGTTCGGTTCTTCAATGCTCTTAGGGGTGGCACTGAACTTGAGGAAGCATCTAATAAAGCTTACATCTCGGTTATCCCCAAGCCTGGGAGGGACCCCTCCGAAGTGGGCAATTATAGACCAATTTCACTTATTAATAACGATCTTAAGATCCTGACAAAAATTTTTGCTAATCGTTTATCCAGCTTTATTGCTAAATACATTCATAAAGATCAGGTGGGATTCATCCCGGGCAGGCAGGGACCTGACCAGATAAGGAGAGCGGTCGATGTTATCTCCCTGTTAAATTCTGGGTGGGACGGTGGCCCTCCCCAGCAAGGTTTTCTCCTATCCCTAGATCTGCAAAAGGCCTTTGACTCTCTTTCCTGGCCGTTCCTTTTCCGGACCTTAGAACGATGGGGCTTTGGCACCTCTTTTCTTACCACGCTCCGGGCCCTTTACTCTCATCCGGTTGCTCAGGTGAGGATGCAAGGTTACTATTCAGCAAACATACCCATCCGGAGAGGCACGAGACAGGGGTGCCCCCTTTCCCCGCTCCTTTTTGCGGTGGCCCTAGAATCTTTAGCAACGGCTATCCGCCTCCACCCCGACATTCATGGTATACGGTGCGGACCCGCTACCCACAAATGCGCGTTGTTTGCAGACGACATTATGCTTTTTGTCACCTCCCCATTGATTTCTCTCCCCAATATCATTTCCCTCCTAGACGCCTTCGGGGCGGCCTCAGGCCTGAGAGTCAATATGTCAAAGTCCCTGGCCCTCAATGTCACCCTCCCCTCCTCTCTTGTAGATCGGCTGAAGGACCACTTCCCTTTCTCCTGGCATCCAGATTCCATCCCCTACCTAGGGGTGTCGTTAACCCCCACGATAGACAGACTTTACCCAACCAACTACCTACCCATGATCCGTCGATTGAAGCGTGAATTGTCTGAATGGTCTCGCCTTCATATCTCCTGGATAGGGAGAGTCAATGCAGTTAAAATGACCCTCTTGCCGCGTATCCTCTATTTCTTCCGGTCTCTCCCGATCCCTGTGCGGAAATCCCATATTCAGAATTTACAAGGTCACATTTTTAAATTTATCTGGGGACAGAAGGGACATAGAATTAATAAACTTACACTCCTGCGCTCCCGGAAACAGGGGGGTTTAGGCGTCCCAGTCCTCTGGAACTACTATCTAGCAGCACAACTAACACAGTTTTCCGTGATCTATTCCAGGGGGGGGAAGCCCGACTGGTGCCATATGGAACGTCAGGCCATTCCCCGACATACTATTGATTATTTGGTGTGGTGTCCGGCCTCTTCCCGCCCCTCGGTTTTATCTCCTACTCTTTCACATTCTTTCGCCATTTGTGATCGCATTCATAAGTTGCATAAAGTGACCTCTCCTTGGGCTCCGCTCTCTCACCTTTTCCATAATCCAGCCTTCCCTCCAGGAGAAAACATAGGGGCATTTAAATGGTGGACTGACAAAGGCATGTATAGAATTGGACACTTTGTGGATAGCTCTGGTCCTATAACCTTATCACATTGTATTTATTCGTTGAAGATGCCGCCTGTGGAGAAGTTCCGTCTGACCCAAATCTCACACTTTATTAACTCCCTCAGGTCCAAATATCCTGCACCTCTTCGGGTCTCGCTTTATGAACAATGGTGTGCCCAGATTACTGATGTTAAGGGGGGTATCTCCCTCATCTATGCCCTACTAACTGATGCTCAAACTAAACCGGCCTACGTGCTTAAATGGGAACAAGACCTCAACATAGAATGGGACCTGCCTGACTGGCATGCATGTGTTGGGCGTTCCTTCCGGGGTATTCACAATGTTGGCCTCATGGAAGCTAATTTAAAAGTGATTATGAGGTGGTATATGGTGCCTGCTAGGCTGGCCACCATTTATCCCTCCACGCATCCCACTTGCTTTCGTGACTGCAAGCTGCTGGGCACTATATTGCATATCTTTTGGGAATGCCCCAAACTGAGAACGTTCTGGGGGCGCATTTATAGTATAGTCAGGCGGATTACTGGCCTTGTGGTATATCCATCCCCCACGCATGCTCTATTAGGTCAGCGGATTCCTGAAATTCCCAAACACACCCAGGCCCTCATCTTCTACATTTTTCTCGGTGCCAAAATGGCGATAGCCAAGCAGTGGAAAATGCCTTCTGTTCCGCTCCGTTTGGCTAAGCGTAAGATATCATGGATAATGGCACAGGAGAAGATGTACAGCGTCCTCGATGATTCCAGAACGAAATTTGAACTGATCTGGGAACCCTGGGCAGCCTACGTTAATGTTACCATTTAATTGGGGTCGGACCTCTGGAACCTTCTTCCTCTTCTTGCTTTTCATTCTCTTTTCTATTCTCTTTCCTTACTGCATGTCAGTCTCCTTTTCTGTCCCCTCTGCTCTCTTCTTTTTTCTTCTTTTTCATCTACTTGCTTTCTTATTGGTATCGCTGTACTTATAGTATTTTGTCGCTGACTCTAACTAGTGGGGTCTCTCGGTTTGGACCCGGAGCCCCCACCAATTACTTGGGATGGGTTTTTGCATTGTGAGTTTTTTTTTCTTTTACGATTCTTGTTTACAATCTGGAGTACGGGTCTCTAGTTAGGTTAGGTTAGGCCTGGGAATTTTTATTTTTTACCCCTAACCGGTTCTCCATGGGAATCCTCGTGTTTAGGATACCATTTGGCTCAATTAATCGAGGTTGGGAGCGCTTCCTTTTGAGGCACAGTTTGTTCCCTTTGGGGTGTCTCGAGGGGGGCGCCCTACCGTTGTGGCCTTAGTCACCCATTAGCTGGTATCCCCCCCCCCCTTTTTTTTTTTTTTTTTTTTCTTTCCTTTTCTTGGTTCCCCGGGTCAAAATATGGTTCCATTTGCTTGACGTACTCCTAGATACTACATATCTGCATTGTCAGCTGTTTACCCACCCCACTATGCTGTACTTCATGTTTCACTCACCACTTGTTGTGGATTAGTTTTTGTTTCTGTACCATTTTCGTTATTGCTTGTACTTGTACTTGTTATCCTTCAATAAAAATTTATTGAGAAAAAAAAAAATTTATTTTTTTGCACCAGTTTTGTGTGTAAGAAGCAGCAAGTAGCTAGCAATGTATGCTCCAATTCACAAACAGGAACATTCTAGAATCACCAGATTACCAAAAAAAGGATTGGAATGGAAAGATTTTTGTCATTTTTGGTGGTTTTTTTTAACACGTAATGGCGGCAATCTGAGATTTTTTTTCGGTACTGCGACATTGTGGCGTACAGATCGGACCCTTGACTGACATTTTTGACACTTTTGGGGTTACCAGTGACATTACTGCAGTAATCAATGCTATACATATGCACTGTTACTGCAAAAATGACACTGGCAGGGAAGGGGTTAACTGTATTGGAGAGGGAGGGGTTAAGTGTGTCCTAGGGGCGTGATTCTAACTGTATAGGGACATGGCTATTGGTGTAAAAACAAAGATCAACGGTCCTACATAGTAGAACCGTCTGATCTTCATTTTTGCACCAGGGAGAATGATGGGCGGCTTGTTTACATAAGCCGCTCCGCCTTTCTCCCTTCACCGGAGCGATCGTAGTGTGACCGGCGGACATCGGGTCTGCCGGTCACACGCACTGACTTGTCAGTGAATGAGCCGCGGCAGGCGCGCACCCGCCCGCAATTTGCTCTCAAGTCAGTGACAGGCGAGTGACGTACCCATACGTCACTCTGCCTGGCCGGGGCTGACCGCCGCAGTATATAGTCGTGCGGCGGTCGGCAACCGGGGTTAAGGAAACAGGCAGTTACAGAAATAAAAATGTTTTTTTCTTTAACTTAACTAGTTTAGTGTTATACAAAATATTTTACTCTAGCTTTTATACAATAGTACAATGGCATGATAACATGGCATATAAAAAACAAACCAAACCATATAAAACCAAAAATGTAAACCTTAAGCTGCCCACAGATGGACCAGGCTATATCCTGCAGTGCTTATCAGTGTATTCTGATAGTGGGGAAGTCTTCCCACTGTCAGAATGCAAATACACAGCTGGAGGATTCTCCTAAATACTTTAAATGTGTTGATGGGGGAATCGGGTACATTTTTTTTGTTTAACCTGCTGGGTGAACATCTATGGCTAGCTTTAATGAATTTGACATGCTTTGTGACCAGAGCAAACTTTATAACTTTACTATAATGAAATCTTAGCCCCCCATTCATGCCTAGTAATGCGTTTCTATATGTCTGACTATGCCTGACTATGCTCAACATGCAGAATCCCTTTTTTTGTAATTGTTCTTGTTCAGTTTTTAACACTAAATGTTATACTCTCAAAAAATTACATCATTTTTTTTTCATGCATTTTTACATGCATGCCTGAAAAAACTCCTCTCCCCTAGAACTGCTCTATCCCCTTTGCCCATCCCAGGAAACAAATGCCTGATGTTTGATACACAAGCAAAAACACTTTGCTTACACTTTGCAAAATGCAAAGCAAGATACTTTAACTGTAGTAGGACATGTGTAGCATGTCTAGTCTCTCTGCTCTGCTTCTGCCCCCCCCCCCCACCATAGTACATTAGTTGTTTGCCTTGATTAATAAAATCAGTGTTCACTCAGAGAAGGTGCCCACAGCTTCAGCTGTCAAAAAAGCACCTTGACAAAGATTGCGAATATAGAAAGATACAACGTAACATAATGTTACTTTTGTATCTTTCTGTTCATTTATTTGCAGATCAAAGGAATGAACTCAGATTTGCAAATGATGCCAGTTAAAACAACATGATGTTATTTTTTTTTTATAAAGTGTTTCTCTGTTCAATCCCTAATAACTCTAAGGCCCCTTTCACACATACGGTCTGTTCAGATTCACAGAGGTCTGTTCAATTTAGTCACGTCAAAATGTATCAGTTTTTCGGACGAGCTGTGCAACAGATGCGAGAGGGAGATGGGGGACCTGGTACACTTATTGTGGAGATGCCCGAAGATGCACCGGTATTGGTCGGGGGTTCTTTCCGCTATCAACAGAGCTCTGGGCTTGGTGATTCCTCAAGATCCCAGGCAATGTATTTTAGGTATTTTAGAACATATAGTGGAAGATAAATATTTAAGAGAAGCCTACTCATTCTTCGACTTTGGGTGGCCAAGGAGCCCCCGACCCACAAAATGTGGTTAGAACAGCTGGGCCTTACTCTCCGCATGGAGAAGACTATCTATCAGCACCGGGGGTCCACTGCTAAGTTCTTTAAGGTGTGGGGGATGTGGCTGGGCTCTCCTGGTATGGCCCCTACGGAATTGGTTATGGATCGACTGTTACTATAGCCTATAGTTGAGACCGACCAGTCTGGGGGGGCTCTCTCAACTTTCAGATGTCTTCCCTTTTTCCTTTGTTAGTCCGGGGAGGTATTAACTTTATTGCTGTTGCCTATCCTTCTAAGTCGGATTATAAGTTATAAGTTGTATTTCTTTGTATGTTTTGCACTGATCTGTTGCCAGAGTGTACCATAACATGTACTATTATGCATTTTCTCAATAAACCTTTCTTTTGATTTAAAAAAAAACAAAATTATCCATTTTTCATCTGTTTTTCCATCCGTTTTTCATTCGTTTTTCGTCCGATCGTCCGACCGTTTGTCCATTTACATCCGTTTTTCGTCCAATCTGTTTTTTTGACGATTGAAAAATTGGGCATTCATCCGTTCCAAAAAACGGACATTAACGGAATTGGTTGAAAATGGATGTTAACGGATGATCATCCGTTGTCATCCGCTTTTACATAGAGATGCATTGATGTCCGTTTTTCATCTGTCAATGGATGGATGAAAAACAGACAAACAGACCATATGTGTAAAAGGGGCCTTAGTTTACTGTAATCAACCTTGATGAAATCCTTATTCTCCTTCTCCCCATAACTATTATTTCCCTGTAGATTTTTTTGTTTGTTTACATTTTATTAACTATTAATATTTCAATTTTTTTTCTTTTTGTTTTGTTTGTTATTATTTTTACACATTTACCATAAATTATACATTTACCATTAAAAAGAAGCAACACTTTATTTAATTTGTAAATAATTTTGCAATGCTTTGTACCAGAATCGTCATTTTAAACAGGACAAATTACAAAATAAAATGTGCACTTTTTATGTGCAATAAAACTATTTATTTTTAAACTAATACTGCTCAAAAAAAAGAAAAAGGGTGTGAGCAGGTGCAAGAGGCGAAGTAGTTAAATATGCCTTAAAAATGCCTCAATGCTTCATAATTACCAGGATTATGCTCTGCTCATATTTTAATGCAGACTCAAATACATTGTGTACCTTTAACATTTCTCAACTTATTTTATGATGTTTTTTATTTTGTTTTAAAAATGTATAAAAGCAAATTATAGTAATTAATTTATTTTCACATTCTAAGCACAACTCTCACCCAAATCCAGGACTTTTTGCACAGAAGTGCTTTCATTAACATTATTTTGTTAACCTTAACCTAACTAAGTATCACTGGTGATACTCAGATTAGTTGCATAGATATGAACCAGTTGCCAACCAGCAGCCGTACTTATACTGCGGCAGGTCGGCTCGGTCCCGTGAAACGACGTACCTGTACGTCGTTTTTCAGGACAGCTAGTGGGAGTGTGTGCACCCCACAGGGAGAGCCAATCCCCTGGAGACATAGTGGCAGTCTGCTGCTGTAAACACGGCAGATTGCTGTTCTGTCAGTGATAAACACAGGTATGCTATGTTCTGCCTATTTAGGAGCACAGGTCTCTGTGTTCATCCAGTAAGCCCATCTCCCACACAGTTAGAAAGCAGTTAGAAAGTACCCCCTAGGGACACATTTAAACCTTTGATTGCCCCTGGTGTTAACCCCTTCTGGCATTAGTACAGTAAAGGTGCATATTTTTTGCACCGATTACTGTAGTAATGTCACTGGTCCCCCCCCCCAGAAGTGTCAAAAATGTCAGTTAGGTGTCCGATCTGTCCGTCGCAATGCTGCAGTCCCGCTAAAAATCGCTGATTGACGCCATTACTAGTAAAATAATTAAATAAAAGTGATATAAATCTTTCCCCTATTTTGTGGACACGATAACTTTTGCGAAAACCAATCAATATACATTTATTGGGATTTTTTTAATCAAAAATATGTAGCGGAATACATATTGGCCTAAAATTATGAAAAAAAATGGATTTTTACATTTTTTTATTGGAAATGTTTTATAGCAGAAAGTAAAAAATATTGTTTTGTTTTTTTCCAGATTTGTCGCTCTTTTTTTGTTTATAGCGCAAATACCACCAAAGAAAGCTCTATTTGTGGGGAAAAAAGGACTTCAGTTTTTTTTTCTTTTTTTTAGGTACATCACTGTACGAATGCTCAATTGTCAGTTAAAGTAACACAGTGCCATATCATAAGAAATGCTCTGCTCATTAAGGGGCTAAAACCTTCCGGTCCAGAAGTGGTTAAAATAATACTGTGTACAGATGCCTCAAGGCGTGTCCTGCAAAGCTGTGTAATTGTAAAAACATGTAAAAACCACCTTGCAATTTTTATTATAAGTCCTTGCAATAAGCAAGCTGGTCAAAGCCATAACCTGACAACTACCAATCAACAGATTTTGTAAATGATCAGCATAAAATCATACATAAATATGCCTCAAGTATGCAAGTTTATGCACTGTGTATAAAAACGTCTACTTTTTTATTAGTTACCGAAGCTTGGCCACAGACCATGTCTAGGAAACTTACTAATCACTAATGGGTGGCCATACATGGATCGAAATTCAGCCAGTTCAGCAGGGAGCATACAGATTTTGATACATGTATGGCCATGTGAAGGCAGGCTGGTTGTTCTCCAATTATCAGTGCCGCTGGCTATAGCTAGCAGGACTGATAATTGTGTTCTGATGGTGGGGAAGTCTTAGCACCATCAGAACACAAAAGCACAGGAGCAGAATTCCCCCATCCACCTGCTGGTTGAAAAAATGCTTAACGTATGGCCAGCCTAACAGTGATATACTAAATATACAAAAACAGTTCTATTAATGCTCAAAACATTTTAGTGTCATCTATACTATTTAATAACAAGGTGTGCAGTTAGTCATCTTTATTGCATCCTTTAACCACTTGCCGACCGCCGCAAGTACATATACTGCGGCGGTCAGCCCCTCACAGGCAAAGTGACGTATGGGTACGTCACTAGCCTGTGAGGCTCTGGGGAGCGAGCGCGCGCCGCCGGATGCACGCTCCCACTCCCGATCGGTCACGGACCCCCCCGCGTGTGTGCCCGGCGGACCCGATGTCCGCCGGTCACTCGCAATCGTCCGTTAGAGTGGGAAAAAGGCAGGCGGCTAATGTAAACAAGCCGCCTGTCATTCTCCCCTGTGTAAGAATAGTGATCATACGGTTCTACTATGTAGGACCGTTGATCACTGTTCCTACACCTCAAGCCACAGCCAATCACAGTTAGAAGCACGCCCCTAGGGACACACTTAACCCCTCCCTCTCAAAAAAAGTTAACCCCTTCACTGCCAGTGTCATTTTACAGTAACAGTGCATATGTATAGCACTGATTACTGTAGTAATGTCACTGGTAACCCCAAAAGTGTCAAAAATGTCAGTCAAGGGTCCGATCTGTCCGTCCCCCATATGTCGCAGTACCGCAAAAAAAATTGCAGATCGCCGCCATTACGCGTTAAAAAAAAACAACAAAAATGACAAAAATCTTTCCCTTAGTTAGTAAACGCAATAACTTTTGCGCAAGCCAATCAAAAAAAGCCAATTGGCCTAAAATGTTAAAAATTTTTGATTTTTACATTTTTTGGGGGGGGGGGAATTTCATATAAAAAAATTTGAAAAATATTGTTATTTTTGCAAAATTGACGCTCTTTTTTTTGTTTATAGCGCATGATCAAAAAATCGCACAGGTGATCAAATACCACCAAAAGAAAGCACTGTTTGTGGGAAAAAAAGGACGTCAAATTTGTTTAGGTACAGCGTCGCACGTCCGCGCAATTGTCCGTTAAAGTCACGCAGTGCCGAATCGCAAAATAGGCCCTGGTCAGGAAGGGGGTAAAATCTTCCGGGGCTTAAGTGGTTAAAGCAGTAATAAACCCAAAGCCAAAAATGCATTATACTGCTTTTTACTAGGGCTGCAACAATACCAGCATCAGTGCCTATACTAAGCATTTGCACGAGTATCGGGACTCGTGCAAATGCACTAATACCAGAAACCGACACTTTCAGGCTTGGTTCTTTCAGCTGTCAGCAGGATTCCCCCACTGACAGCTGAAATGTAAAAAAAAAAAAAAAAAAAAAGCTAGCAATTATTGGTTGCTTAGGAGAGGGACCAGACTCATTCGGCTGTCAGTGGGGTTCCCCTGTTGACAGCTGAAGTGTTAAAGAAGTCCGGCAATGCTATAACACAATCCCCAAAATGAGCATAGGGGACACATTTGGACAGCAGTATTTTCAGTCTGGGGGGAGGGGAGTGTTGGATGTACTAGCAGATTTAAATACAGTAACAAATTGAAGCCAACCTCCAGCTAATACTTTATAAGTAGTTAAAGCAAACATTTTTTTTTCCTTTTGGGATAAAGATTTCTATAAATAAATAAATTAGTAAATATGATCTGACCATTGTGAGTACCCCTGTCAGTGTTAAATGGTTTGTCTCATTTCTGTAACTGATACATCTGCAAGAAATATTGTTCTTTTGAAAAACAACCAATTTGCTGGCCAGATCACCAAGTGAAAATTGGCTAAAGAAATCTTAAAAAAAAAAACAAATGCAGCCATCATATTTAAGAATTGGTAGGTTACAATAAAATAAATGCTTGCTTTTGGGTTCTATACTGCTATAACACATTCCCCAAAAGAACAAATACACAATATCATGAGGTATGATTTATATTTTGCCAAAATATGCAAGCTCACCACTCACACAGATGTCTTTTATTTCATTTTGGCAGGATAATAGCATTTATAAGAAGCTAAGAAAATCCAATCCAGATGATTGTCTTTTCCCAGTCTGGAATTGTCAGTTGGAGGTTACAGTAATAAGGTATTCATAGACATTGGGGCTGATTTACTAACATTTTCACTTTGCTACAATGTACATACACTCCATATCAAGCAGGAACTCACTGAACGTTTGTTTTTAGATAAACCTCTGCACTTACTTTATCTCTACAATTTAAAAAACATAATGTTTAACAAAATTCACAAATCTCTTAGTGAGAAACAGGCTTTTTTGTTTTGCTTTGTTTACACCATATATGTTAAACCCAGTGGTGGGATTCAGCCGGTTCGCACCGGTTCCATAGAACCGGTTACTAACTTTCTGCAAGTACGCAGAACCGGCTGAATCCCTCTGCGCGTCCGAGCGCAGTACAATTGAATGTCCCGCGCTCGGACCGCGCAGCCAGAGATGTGGCGGCCAGGGAGGGAGCAGCGCGCCCCGACCCGCCCATTCTGTGGCAATAGTGAATGAGAATTCGCTATTGTCACACGGATCCTCCTCCTGGCCAATCAGGGAGCGGGTCCTCCCGCTTCCTGGTTGGCCGAAAGTCAAACACCGTGCCATTGGACAAGGAGGAGGCGCCGCGGGAGGACTGAAGACTCGGAGACGCGGGGAGCCGGGGACTGCAGAGAAGCTGCGAGAGAGGTAAGTGCGGGGGGATCGCTGGCACTCTGCAATCATTGGGGTCAATGTGTGGCTGGCACTCTGCAATCATTGGGGGCAATGTGTGGCTGGCACTCTGCAATCATTGGGGGCAATGTGTGGCTGGCACTCTGCGATCATTGGGGGCAATGTGTGGCTGGCACCCTGCAATCATTGGGGGCAATGTGTGGCTGGCACTCTGCGATCATTGGGGGCAATGTGTGGCTGGCACTCTGCGATCATTGGGGGCAATGTGTGGCTGGCACTCTGTGATCATTGGGGGCAATGTGTGGCTGGCACTCTGCAATCATTGGGGGCAATGTGTGGCTGGCACTCTGCAATCATTGGGGGCAATGTGTGGCTGGCACTCTGCAATCATTGGGGGCAATGCTGTGGCTGGCACTCTGCAATCATTGGGGGCAATGCTGTGGCTGGCACTCTGCAATCATTGGGGGCAATGCTGTGGCTGGCACTCTGCAATCATTGGGGCAATGCTGTGGCTGGCACTCTGCAATCATCGGGGGCAATGCTGTGGCTGGCACTCTGCAATCATTGGGGGCAATGTGTGGCTGGCACTCTGCAATCATTGGGGGCAATGTGTGGCTGGCACTCTGCAATCATTAGGGGCAATGTGTGGCTGGCACTCTGAAATCATTGGGGGCAATGCTGTGGCTGGCACTCTGCAATCATTGGGGTCAATGTGTGGCTGGCACTCTGCAATCATTTGGGGCAATGCTGTGGCTGACACTCTGCAATCATTGGGGGCAATGTGTGGCTGGCACTCTGCAATCATTGGGGGCAATTCTGTGGCTGGCACTCTGCAATCATTGGGGTCAATGTGTGGCTGGCACTCTGCAATCATTGGGGGCAATGCTGTGGCTGGCACTCTGCAATCATTGGGGGCAATGCTGTGGCTGGCACTCTGCAATCATTGGGGGCAATGCTGTGGCTGGCACTCTGCAATCATTGGGCATTGGGGGCAATGCTGTGGCTGGCACTCTGCAATCATTGAGGGCAATGCTGTGGCTGGCACTCTGCAATCATTGGGGGAAATGCTGTGGCTGGCACTCTGCAATCATTGGGGGCAATGCTGTGGCTGGCACTCTGCAATCATTGGGGGCAATACTGTGGCTGGCACTCTGCAATCATTGGGGGCAATGGTGTGGCTGGCACTCTGCAATCATTGGGGGCAATGCTGTGGCTGGCACTCTGCAATCATTGAGGGCAATGTGTGGCTGGCACTCTGCAATCATTGGGGGCAATGCTGTGGCTGGCACTCTGCAATCATTGGGGGCAATGCTGTGGCTGGCACTCTGCAATCATTGGGGGCAATGCTGTGGCTGGCACTCTGCAATCATTGGGGGCAATGTGTGGCTGGCACTCTGCAATCATTTGGGGCAATGCTGTGGCTGACACTCTGCAATCATTGGGGGCAATGTGTGGCTGGC
Source organism: Pelophylax lessonae (assembly GCF_965119305.1). Lineage (NCBI taxonomy): Eukaryota > Metazoa > Chordata > Amphibia > Anura > Ranidae > Pelophylax > Pelophylax lessonae. Next base: position 374,830,255 of record NC_138770.1, read on the forward strand.
ACTCTGCAATCATTGAGGGCAATGTGTGGCTGGCACTCTGCAATCATTGGGGGCAATGCTGTGGCTGGCACTCTGCAATCATTGGGGGCAATGCTGTGGCTGGCACTCTGCAATCATTGGGGGCAATGCTGTGGCTGGCACTCTGCAATCATTGGGGGCAATGTGTGGCTGGCACTCTGCAATCATTTGGGGCAATGCTGTGGCTGGCACTCTGCAATCATTGGGGCAATGCTGTGGCTGGCACTCTGCAATCATTGGGGGCAATGCTGTGGCTGGCACTCTGCAATCATTGGGGTCAATGTGTGGCTGGCACTCTGCAATCATTTGGGGCAATGCTGTGGCTGACACTCTGCAATCATTGGGGGCAATGTGTGGCTGGCACTCTGCAATCATTGGGGGCAATTCTGTGGCTGGCACTCTGCAATCATTGGGGTCAATGTGTGGCTGGCACTCTGCAATCATTGGGGGCAATGCTGTGGCTGGCACTCTGCAATCATTGGGGGCAATGCTGTGGCTGGCACTCTGCAATCATTGGGGGCAATTCTGTGGCTGGCACTCTGCAATCATTGGGCATTGGGGGCAATGCTGTGGCTGGCACTCTGCAATCATTGAGGGCAATGCTGTGGCTGGCACTCTGCAATCACATTGGGGGAAATGCTGTGGCTGGCACTCTGCAATCATTGGGGGCAATGCTGTGGCTGGCACTCTGCAATCATTGGGGGCAATGCTGTGGCTGGCACTCTGCAATCATTGAGGGCAATGTGTGGCTGGCACTCTGCAATCATTGGGGGCAATGCTGTGGCTGGCACTCTGCAATCATTGGGGGCAATGCTGTGGCTGGCACTCTGCAATCATTGGGGGCAATGCTGTGGCTGGCACTCTGCAATCATTGGGGGCAATGTGTGGCTGGCACTCTGCAATCATTGGGGGCAATGCTGTGGCTGGCACTCTGCAATCATTGGGGCAATGCTGTGGCTGGCACTCTGCAATCATTGGGGGCAATGCTGTGGCTGGCACTCTGCAATCATTGGGGCAATGCTGTGGCTGGCACTCTGCAATCATTGGGGGCAATGTTGTGGCTGGCACTCTGCAATCATTGGGGGCAATGCTGTGGCTGGCACTCTGCAATGTTTGGGGGCAATGCTGTGGCCGGCACTCTGCAATGATTGGGGGAAATGCTGTGGAACTCTGCAATCATTGGGGGCAATGCTGTGGCACTCTGCAATGTTTTGGGGCAATGCTGTGGCCGGCACTCTGCAATGATTGGGGGAAATGCTGTGGAACTCTGCAATCATTGGGGGCAATGCTGTGGCACTCTGCAATGATTGGGGGCAATGCTGTGGCACTCTGCAATGATTGGGGGCAATGCTATGGTCACTGTGCATTGAAAGGGGGCACGCTGGTCACTGTGCATTGAAAGGGGGCACGCTGGTCACTGTGGTTCGAAAGGGGGCACGCTGGTCATTCTGCTGGGAAAGTCGGAACTGGTTACTAAAATTTTTGAATCCCACCACTGGTTAAACCACTACAGTTCATTTATTCCCATTCAAAAGATGTTTTCAAGGGGGACAGTGATCTGTTAATGCACAAAACCCTTACATTTGGTTCACATGGCAACCCTTGCACTATAGTGCTATTCAGCGGACAATCACCTCCCTGGTTTCGTGTTTATGGTTTACAATTGTGTTTTTTTTTTTTGCTGGCCTGTATCCTGGGTTGCTTTTCTTGTTGAATGTAAAGGTATTCTGCTTTAAGCTATGATTCAGAGATACTATTCAATGGATATTATTCTCATGTTCATGATCTCCAAGTTGGAATCAGTGTAGAGCTGGGTGGGTTAGGGTTTAGTAATTGTTTAATTTTTTATTTGCTTTGCATATTTAGTACCATACTACTACTATGTGCTATGTGGTATGTGGTATTGCTGCAATATACTGTAGCTATTGCTTGCCTTGGTGGTCATATGGTTCTCCTCATACTCCACATGTTGCTTTAGTTAAGGCAGGTTGGTACTAAATTATATTACCTAGAACACCTAGGATCTCCAAAACAAATGTAAGCACATGGCTGTCTTGTCTTTTTCTTAAAAAATGGGTGCCAATATTATTGTTTTTTTGGAAACATATATTGAAGATCACTTGCTCACTGAGGTGCCCATGGACTGGTTGGGTCTAACATGCAATCTTTACCTCCAACTCTGTGGTGTCTCCTTAGTCCTCAAATCAATACAGTCTGAATCATTGGAGTTGACATCAAACAGGCAAGGTATAGACATTTTTAACAAAACTGAAGAGAAAGGAGGATTAAAGAAGGTGTGTGGAAAACAGCCGGTCCTTAGTTTGATATACTTACCCACCAGTCTGCTAACAAACCAAATAGACCTGTCTAACAAAATAGGTTAAAAACAGGGATTTAGTTAACACACATTTGCAAATGCATAGCCATTAGTTTTTCAATACCAGTCTTGGATGGGAGCAGGTTGGGGGAGGATTGGGCTACTCCAAACCCACCTGTTTCCCATCCAACCCTTCAGCATTCGTGTGCTTCCATTGTGGAGTAGGGATGATCGAAGGGTTCGGGTCGACCATCGGTTCGACCCGAACATTGGCTATTCGAGGTTCGGCCGAATTTAGAACTTTTTGCCCAAAAAGTTCGGAATTCGGCAACCAGAACCGACCAAAATGCAATGGGACAGGAAATGGGCTTTAAAAGCCCATGATTGGACCAGAACCATTAGCAAAAGCCAATTGAGGGGGCAGGAGAATGCTAGGAATGTGATTGGCTAGTTTCTCTTGTGTCACTTTCGCTGCAGTAATATGGCTTCGCCCCCGTCAGCATTCTTTTTGGCTGCAGGCGTCTATAGGGATCTTTTGAGCACATGTTTGGAGTCAGGCATGACATCTGAACATGTGTATAGGGGGTATATATACACACCCATGTATGTATATATACACCTAGACATATATAGGTGTGAAAGGAGCAGAAAAAACTACTTGCGCTAATGAAATAATTAACACCAATATAGTTACGCTCCTATCACACCTATATATGTCTAAGTGCAAAATACATATAAGTATGTGTGTATATATACCACTATACACAAGTTCAGATGTTTTGCCTGCCTCCAAGGAACCCAAAAAAAATGCACAAAAAAACGCTAGCGTCAAAAAAAATAAATGCCCAGGTGTGTTGTTGCAGGCATTTTTTGGGGGTTTTTGGAGGCAGGCAAAACATCTGAACTTGTGTATAGTGGTATATACACACACATACTTATATGTATTTTACACTTAGACATATATAGGTGTTATAGGAGCGTAACCATATTAGTGTAAATGATTTCATTAGCGCAAGCATATATTTCTGCTACTATCACACCTATATATGTCTAGGTGTGTATATACATATAAGTATGTGTGTATATATACCCGTATACAGAAGTTCAGATGTTTTGCCTGCCTCCAAAGAACCCAAAAAATGCCTGCAACAACACACCTGACTGGTTGTGATGGCCCATATCCCTTGGCCTCATATACCGTGTCAAAAACAGATTCCCTCCGGACCAGTTGGGGGCTCTGCATACGCCATTTATATGCACAGGTTGATATATATTATTCTGATATATTCATGTTTCCAATATCTGTTCATTTATTCATTTGTTTCTGCTTTTTGGCAGTTTCCTTGGTTATCTAACATGGAAGCTTTGGCGTCGCTGTCTGGCTGTTTTGGCTGTTTCCCTCTGTCCCTCCCGGGAGCTGCGATGTGTGCTGCATGCCCCCCCTCCCCCTCCAGTACGGGGGATCGGGTGGGCGGAGTCACCGCACATCAGCGCCACGTCCTGCGCCGATGTGTGACGTCAATTGACGCCTACACGCCGACGGCTGTTTTCTATCTTCAGTGCTTAAGAGGGAGCCTGCCGGACGGTCTGGCCTCGCCGGCCGATCCCGCGGTTTCTCCCTCAGATGCACTGACGTGACGCTGGACGCCATAGTATTGGCGGTATATGGCTGCAACCCTGCACACCTCTTACAATATCTTTTTGGTACCTATTTTTCTACTTTTTCCCCCCTATTTGCTTTAGACCCTCTGGTTCACACACTTTTTTCTCTACCATATTTATTCCATTCATTTTCCTCTTTGGCACAGTGTTTGATTGGGTGCATACAACCCCCTGTCCCTTTTTCCTTTCCCCACCTGGGCACTTACTTTCCTTATTTCACTTATTATATCATTCCCTACACTTTGCTCCAATACTCGACTCTTTCACTTCACCTTTATATCTTCCCCCCTTCTCACTTCACAGTCACTTCAGGATATTATTCAATCTTTTTTTCACCACATGCTAGTCACAATTCTTTACACAGTACATATATAATTCTTATCTATTTGATACATATATATGCCATTTACCATTTTATCACCATTCCCCTCTAGTTTATTTTTTCCCAATAATATTTTCCTACTCATTACATACAATGTTCTTTCATTTATTATATATATGCATAAATATTTACTACTATTTGCTACTCAATTGATACAGATATATACTACCATTTACATCAAGACAACGTTCTCAATTAATCTTTTCTCATGTGTGGTGGTTCCTGCCTGTGCCACCTACCTTATGCGCCCTCAGCTCCCATGGGAGACACTTGGGTTTATGCCTTTACCTCCACTACCAGTTTACGCCAGGGCTACCATGTAAGTTTTTTGGAACTGTGGGGACAATCCTCTCTCTTCCTCCCCCTTGCAGCTTCCATCAACCATCATTTTATGCAATGTTCTTATACTCATTTTTTTGTTATAGATAAGGATCATACATCTACTCTGAAGAAGTGGCATACTAGTCCACGAAACGCGTCAGTTTATGGATGTTATGACTGTACCCGACTACTCAATATGTTTACTCATTGTTTTGCTGGTTTGGTTGAAGCTGTTTTGGGAACCAATTTATCTCCATTACAGTCTTATAGACATTATGCATTATGTCTTACTATATATACCATGTTTGTACTTTTTGCATATTATTAAATGTGATATCTCTACTGTGCAAGCCTGGTCAGTGTCTTGTCTCTCATTTAAAGTCCCAACCTCTCTCTTTTTTGCCATTGAATTTAGGGATGGAGACACATGGCAAATCCCACCGTGTGCCTCATATAAAGTCCCGCCCTTCCCCCCTCTTGCAACAACACACCTAGGCGGTTTTTTTTTTTACGCTAGCGTTTTTTTGGGCATTTTTTGGGGTTCTTTGGAGGCAGGCAAAACATCTGAACTTGTGTATAGTGGTATATATACCACTATACACAAGTTCAGATGTTTTGCCTGCCTCCAAAGAACCCAAAAAATGCCCAAAAAAACGCTTGCTACTAAACCGGCAAGGTGTGAAAAGCGAGAAGCCACTAACCTGTTCTATAAGTGACCTAATACAAACAATCTTTTTTTTATGGTTTTGGACATGATACAGAGCTGAAACTTCACAGGTACACCTTTTAGACCCCCCAGACACAAAATCACACCAAAAAAGTTCTTAAAAATTGTCATTTTTGATAGAGAGACAATTATTGAAAAAATTAAAAAAAAAAAAAAAAAAGAATTCTTTGGATTTAGTATCTGGGGGGGTCTAAAAAGTGTACCTGTGAAGTTTCAGCTCTGTAGCATGTCCAGAACCATAAAAAACAGATTGTTTGTATTTTGTCACTTATAGAACAGGTTAGTGGCTTCTCGCTTTTCACACCTTGCCGGTTTAGTAGCAAGCGTTTTTTTGAGCATTTTTTGGGTTCTTTGGAGGCAGGAAAAACATCTGAACTTGTGTATAGTGGTATATATACCACTATACACAAGTTCAGATGTTTTGCCTACCTCCAAAGAACCCCAAAAAATGCCCAATAAAACGCTAGCGTCCAAAAAAAAAACGCCCAGGTGTGTTGTTGCAGGCATTTTTTGGGGGTTTTTGGAGGCAGGCAAAACATCTGAACTTGTGTATACTGGTATATACACACACATACTTATATGTATTTTACACTTAGACATAGATAGGTGTTATAGGAGCGTAACCATATTAGTGTAAATGATTTCATTAGCGCAAGCATATATTTCTGCTACTATCACACCTATATATGTCTAGGTGTGTATATACATATAAGTATGTGTGTATATATACCACTATACACAAGTTCAGATGTTTTGCCTGCCTCCAAAAACCCCCAAAAAATGCCAGCAACAACACACCTGGGTGTTTTTTTTTTACGCTAGCGTTTTTTTGGGCATTTTTTTGAGAGCACCTCTCTTGGCCTCAGACATCTTGGCTGGTTGATACTATCACGTACCTGGTGCTGGAGGCCAATGGAGAGAGAGGGCTTCCCTCGCGGCTAAGTTCCAGGCCCCCCTGAGGGTGAAAATAGGAGAGATAAGGCCCAAAGTAGCATGGGTCACCTGCTGGACTGTGTGCAGGAGGTTCCAGCGTTCAGCTGGTGTGCTGGCATAGAATCAGCAGATAGGTGACACTTGTGAGGTGTTGCAGGACTCGGATAATGCTGAGACTGGAGCGGGGTCAGAAGGAAGCCTAGGTTGGAACCCAGGTGGGTATCAGAGCAGACATGGTCAGGTGGATAGCCGAGATCGAATACAGGAAGCAAGCAGGAGATAGGTCAAGGACAAGCTGGGTCGGTAACAAGAGACACAGGTACAGGAATATCATGCACTGGAGGAGCTAAAGATCAACCAGCAACTAAAATCACTGGCAGGCTTCCTTATAAAGGCCCAGGTGAAGTGCTAGTAGAGATGCTGGGTTCTACAGTCCTTCTCCTGCCAAAGAGCTGGTAGAGATGCTGGGTCCTAGAGCCCTTCTCCTGCTGTTTGTGCCCTGACATGTATGCACTGTACCAAGAGATTCTTTCCCCAAGGCTATTTGAGGTTTTTAATTTTGCCTCTAACAATTTTACTCTGCCTAACTCAGTGAAAGATGTTCTAATCATTTTAATTCCAAAGTTTGGTAAACATCCTCTTTTTTTCTGAATCATGTAGGCCTAGTTCTTCCCTCTAGATAGATGTTAAAATCCTAGCAAAAATTCTAGCTACTTGACAGGCAGAATCCCAACCTTTATATCTAGACGGCTATTTATGAATCTCCAGTCTCGACATGATTTCACAGGCACTAGAGTGATTGTCGGCCTCAAAGCTGCAAAAGCTTTAAATGTTTGGACTGGTGTTTACTGTATTAAAGTCTACATAACTATAGACTCAGTGCTTTTTTTTACCATATGGGTAAACTTTCTATATTAAACTCCCATAGCTAGGGTGTTAACCAATGGGTGTGTCTCTAAACCCTTCCTCTGTTTCCAGGGACACAGCAAGGTTTTCCACTATCCCCATTGTTGTATGCTTTTGTTGTAAACCTCTTGAGGACTTCCATTGAATCTAATCTAACATTTTGTGGTTTACAGATCGGAAGATTTGTCACAAAATTGTGCTCTATATACTGTAGATAAGTTCCTTCAGTATTTAAAGGACCCAGATCCATACCCAAATATGGCAGCTTTTTGGGCTTGATAACACATCTAAAACTTTCTTTGTACATAGTTTCCCACCTATGATTAGGGATGAGCTTCAAGTTCGAGTCAAACGTAAGTTCGACTCGAACATTGGCTGTTTGCGCGTTCATCAAAAGAGGGGTCTGGTATGGATTTTGGGGGGACCTCACGCCGTTTTTTAAATGTTTTTATCTGTATTGCCGGGAGCCGACAATACATTACAGCCGCGAACAAGTTTAAATGACATTGTTTCCTTTAGAAATGTCAGTATTGCTGCAGCAGGCTACAAACATCACACAAATGCGCAACTTTACAGGCATATTAAGGGGGCCCCCCAGGCACGATATTTAAAGGAATTTTTCATTTTTATTGTTTCACTTTAAGCATTATTAAAATCACTGCTCCTGTAAAAACAATCCTTTTAAAAAAAAATTTACATTGATTCATGTCCCCCAGGGCAGTACCCAGGTTCCCATACACTTTTTGGGGCCAATAACTTGCATTTAAGCCTTTAAATTTAGGACTTTTGATTTTTCATGTTCGTGTCCCATAGACTTTAATAGAGTTCGCATGTTGGCTTGACGATTTTCCCTGTTTGAGATGTTCTGGTGCGAACCGAACAGGGGGGTGTCCGGCTCATCACTACCTATGATAGATCATGCCTCACTTTCCCTTTTTTGAACTATATATGTTAAAGAGGAAGTAAACTCCTCAAAAATGTTTTTCTTTTTTTCTTCCCTGCAAAGTAAATGCATAATGTGCTAGTTACAAAATAACGGTGTGGGGGGTTGAGGTCTGGTATGGATTTTGAGGAGTACCCTATACCACATTTTTTTTTAAATATGGCATGGGGTCCTCCAAAAATCCATACCAGACCCTTATTTGAGCATGCAACCTGGCAGATCAGGAAAGGGGGGGAACGAGCGAGCTCCCCTCCTCCTGAACCCACCTGGTGGCACCACTCCCTTGTGATGTCACTGACTCAGCATGCACCGGTCAGTAACATTACAAGGGGGATGGTGCCACCAGGTGACATTGCCAGGTGGCTGTGCCCATCACCTATATAAGAACTGTCAAACAGCGGCAAACCAGGCGGAAGTTGGCGGTGGAGCGTTTTTTTTTTTTTTTTTTTTGGCTCTGTGGTGGCAGCGGCATCATGATTGACAGTGTATCTACATCAGGGTCGTTGTTTTTTTTTTATTTATTAAAGGAATTGTCAAAAACTGTCTCTGTGTTTTTATTACTTTTTGACACTTTTATGGTGAGTGGTTGGGTAGGAGTTCTATATATCTTATACTCATTCAAATATGCTTCATATACATTATCTTTGGTTCCACTCCCTCTAAGTTGATTTCTACTAGCTATATAATGCTCCTTACCCCTCAGCAACCTCTTGCTGGCTTACCAACCCAAATATAAGTGAAAAGTGGATGTTGGGATGTGGAGGACTGAGATAAGATCTTGGAAAACTGGTTTCTACTAAGTTATCTTACATAGATTTATATCATGCATAAGCCTATTTAACACCTGTACATTTTTTCATATTTGGGCCTAGTCAAGTTTCTTATGTCCCAAATACTTAAGGCATGCCTCGTGATCCAAGACTAATGGGAATAGGGGGTCATATGTACTCATAATAAATTGGCTCTCCAATACCCTTTAGCACAAAGCATTGTCTTCTGAGTTTTCTCTCAGATCTAGAATTTGATACATCCACTACAGTCTATCTTCATGAAACTTTACTTGCTGCTGGCAAGCAGTTTGCACATTGCTGGATTCAAGCCATTCTGCCAGCTCAGAAAACATGGTTATTTTTTTTTCAATTGCAATCATATATGACCATTGAGTCTGTACTATCAGATTTCAGAAAATATGGGATCGGTGGATGGTTCAATTTAATGCCTGCAACTCACCATCTGTTTGGCAATGGTTTCAAACTCTGGGATGGCCCAGATCTTTTGACACTACTCCAGTACACTGTAGATGCCTACTTAGTTTTGTTACTGCAACATTGTTAGTGTTCTGTATTGCCAACTTTTAATATTCATCTGTAATTCTAAAGTAGTATATTATGGTTCATATGCCCATTTATTTTGTGTGGAGCTGGTTGTTGGGTGGCACACTGATGACAAATCTAAAGTTGCAGATTTTTGTTTCAGTGGCAATGGCCCCAAGACAAGTAGAGAAGTGAATCTCCCCAATAGGGATATAAACATAGGCAACTTTTCTCTAGTGTATTTGATTTAATGACTTTTAATTATTGGGACAAAGAATATTTTAGGGATGATCGAACTTTTGAAAAGTTCAGTTCGACCAGAACACCCGAACCTCCCAAAAGTTCGGCCCGGATTTCAGAACCCCATTGAAATTAATGGGACCTGAACTTCGGTAATCAAAAAACACCATTTTGAAGCCCTAAAACCCAATAAATGCCCCTAAAAAGTGCCTAGGGTTCTGGGTCATACCCCAGGGACTATTAATCACACAAAAAAAGTTCTTAAAAATTTTCATTTTTGATAGAGAGCCAATTATTGAGAAAAAAAAATTTCTTTGGATTTAGTATCCGGGGGGTCTAAAAGGTGTACCTGTGAAGTTTCAGCTCTGTAGCATGTCCAGAACCATAAAAAAAAAAAAAAGCTTGTTTGTATTTTGTCACTTATAGAACAGGTTAGTGGCTTCTCTCTTTTCACACCTTGCCGGTTTAGTAGCAAGCGTTTTTTTTGGGCATTTTTTTTGGGTTTTTTCAGGCAGGCAAAACATCTGAACTTGTGTATATGGGTATATATACACACATACTTATATGTATATATACACCTAGACATATATAGGTGTGATAGTAGCAGAAATATATGCTTGCGCTAATGAAATCATTTACACGAATATGGCTCTGCTCCTATAACACCTATATATGTCTAAGTGTAAAATACTTATAAGTCTGTGTGTATATATACCACTATACACAAGTTCAGATGTTTTGCCTGCCTCCAAAGAACCCAAAAAAATGACCAAAAAAAACGCTAGCGACAAAAAAAAAAGCCCAGGTGTGTTGTTGCAGGCATTTTTTTGGGGTTTTTGGAGGCAGGCAAAACATCTGAACTTGTGTATACTGGTATATACACACACATACTTATATGTATTTTACACTTAGACATAGATAGGTGTTATAGGAGCGTAACCATATTAGTGTAAATGATTTCATTAGCGCAAGCATATATTTCTGCTACTATCACACCTATATATGTCTAGGTGTGTATATACATATAAGTATGTGTGTATATATACCACTATACACAAGTTCAGATGTTTTGCCTGCCTCCAAAAACCCCCAAAAAATGCCAGCAACAACACACCTGGGTGTTTTTTTTTTACGCTAGCGTTTTTTTGGGCATTTTTTTGAGAGCACCTCTCTTGGCCTCAGACATCTTGGCTGGTTGATACTATCACGTACCTGGTGCTGGAGGCCAATGGAGAGAGAGGGCTTCCCTCGCGGCTAAGTTCCAGGCCCCCCTGAGGGTGAAAATAGGAGAGATAAGGCCCAAAGTAGCATGGGTCACCTGCTGGACTGTGTGCAGGAGGTTCCAGCGTTCAGCTGGTGTGCTGGCATAGAATCAGCAGATAGGTGACACTTGTGAGGTGTTGCAGGACTCGGATAATGCTGAGACTGGAGCGGGGTCAGAAGGAAGCCTAGGTTGGAACCCAGGTGGGTATCAGAGCAGACATGGTCAGGTGGATAGCCGAGATCGAATACAGGAAGCAAGCAGGAGATAGGTCAAGGACAAGCTGGGTCGGTAACAAGAGACACAGGTACAGGAATATCATGCACTGGAGGAGCTAAAGATCAACCAGCAACTAAAATCACTGGCAGGCTTCCTTATAAAGGCCCAGGTGAAGTGCTAGTAGAGATGCTGGGTTCTACAGTCCTTCTCCTGCCAAAGAGCTGGTAGAGATGCTGGGTCCTAGAGCCCTTCTCCTGCTGTTTGTGCCCTGACATGTATGCACTGTACCAAGAGATTCTTTCCCCAAGGCTATTTGAGGTTTTTAATTTTGCCTCTAACAATTTTACTCTGCCTAACTCAGTGAAAGATGTTCTAATCATTTTAATTCCAAAGTTTGGTAAACATCCTCTTTTTTTCTGAATCATGTAGGCCTAGTTCTTCCCTCTAGATAGATGTTAAAATCCTAGCAAAAATTCTAGCTACTTGACAGGCAGAATCCCAACCTTTATATCTAGACGGCTATTTATGAATCTCCAGTCTCGACATGATTTCACAGGCACTAGAGTGATTGTCGGCCTCAAAGCTGCAAAAGCTTTAAATGTTTGGACTGGTGTTTACTGTATTAAAGTCTACATAACTATAGACTCAGTGCTTTTTTTTACCATATGGGTAAACTTTCTATATTAAACTCCCATAGCTAGGGTGTTAACCAATGGGTGTGTCTCTAAACCCTTCCTCTGTTTCCAGGGACACAGCAAGGTTTTCCACTATCCCCATTGTTGTATGCTTTTGTTGTAAACCTCTTGAGGACTTCCATTGAATCTAATCTAACATTTTGTGGTTTACAGATCGGAAGATTTGTCACAAAATTGTGCTCTATATACTGTAGATAAGTTCCTTCAGTATTTAAAGGACCCAGATCCATACCCAAATATGGCAGCTTTTTGGGCTTGATAACACATCTAAAACTTTCTTTGTACATAGTTTCCCACCTATGATTAGGGATGAGCTTCAAGTTCGAGTCAAACGTAAGTTCGACTCGAACATTGGCTGTTTGCGCGTTCATCAAAAGAGGGGTCTGGTATGGATTTTGGGGGGACCTCACGCCGTTTTTTAAATGTTTTTATCTGTATTGCCGGGAGCCGACAATACATTACAGCCGCGAACAAGTTTAAATGACATTGTTTCCTTTAGAAATGTCAGTATTGCTGCAGCAGGCTACAAACATCACACAAATGCGCAACTTTACAGGCATATTAAGGGGGCCCCCCAGGCACGATATTTAAAGGAATTTTTCATTTTTATTGTTTCACTTTAAGCATTATTAAAATCACTGCTCCTGTAAAAACAATCCTTTTAAAAAAAAATTTACATTGATTCATGTCCCCCAGGGCAGTACCCAGGTTCCCATACACTTTTTGGGGCCAATAACTTGCATTTAAGCCTTTAAATTTAGGACTTTTGATTTTTCATGTTCGTGTCCCATAGACTTTAATAGAGTTCGCATGTTGGCTTGACGATTTTCCCTGTTTGAGATGTTCTGGTGCGAACCGAACAGGGGGGTGTCCGGCTCATCACTACCTATGATAGATCATGCCTCACTTTCCCTTTTTTGAACTATATATGTTAAAGAGGAAGTAAACTCCTCAAAAATGTTTTTCTTTTTTTCTTCCCTGCAAAGTAAATGCATAATGTGCTAGTTACAAAATAACGGTGTGGGGGGTTGAGGTCTGGTATGGATTTTGAGGAGTACCCTATACCACATTTTTTTTTAAATATGGCATGGGGTCCTCCAAAAATCCATACCAGACCCTTATTTGAGCATGCAACCTGGCAGATCAGGAAAGGGGGGGAACGAGCGAGCTCCCCTCCTCCTGAACCCACCTGGTGGCACCACTCCCTTGTGATGTCACTGACTCAGCATGCACCGGTCAGTAACATTACAAGGGGGATGGTGCCACCAGGTGACATTGCCAGGTGGCTGTGCCCATCACCTATATAAGAACTGTCAAACAGCGGCAAACCAGGCGGAAGTTGGCGGTGGAGCGTTTTTTTTTTTTTTTTTTTTGGCTCTGTGGTGGCAGCGGCATCATGATTGACAGTGTATCTACATCAGGGTCGTTGTTTTTTTTTTATTTATTAAAGGAATTGTCAAAAACTGTCTCTGTGTTTTTATTACTTTTTGACACTTTTATGGTGAGTGGTTGGGTAGGAGTTCTATATATCTTATACTCATTCAAATATGCTTCATATACATTATCTTTGGTTCCACTCCCTCTAAGTTGATTTCTACTAGCTATATAATGCTCCTTACCCCTCAGCAACCTCTTGCTGGCTTACCAACCCAAATATAAGTGAAAAGTGGATGTTGGGATGTGGAGGACTGAGATAAGATCTTGGAAAACTGGTTTCTACTAAGTTATCTTACATAGATTTATATCATGCATAAGCCTATTTAACACCTGTACATTTTTTCATATTTGGGCCTAGTCAAGTTTCTTATGTCCCAAATACTTAAGGCATGCCTCGTGATCCAAGACTAATGGGAATAGGGGGTCATATGTACTCATAATAAATTGGCTCTCCAATACCCTTTAGCACAAAGCATTGTCTTCTGAGTTTTCTCTCAGATCTAGAATTTGATACATCCACTACAGTCTATCTTCATGAAACTTTACTTGCTGCTGGCAAGCAGTTTGCACATTGCTGGATTCAAGCCATTCTGCCAGCTCAGAAAACATGGTTATTTTTTTTTCAATTGCAATCATATATGACCATTGAGTCTGTACTATCAGATTTCAGAAAATATGGGATCGGTGGATGGTTCAATTTAATGCCTGCAACTCACCATCTGTTTGGCAATGGTTTCAAACTCTGGGATGGCCCAGATCTTTTGACACTACTCCAGTACACTGTAGATGCCTACTTAGTTTTGTTACTGCAACATTGTTAGTGTTCTGTATTGCCAACTTTTAATATTCATCTGTAATTCTAAAGTAGTATATTATGGTTCATATGCCCATTTATTTTGTGTGGAGCTGGTTGTTGGGTGGCACACTGATGACAAATCTAAAGTTGCAGATTTTTGTTTCAGTGGCAATGGCCCCAAGACAAGTAGAGAAGTGAATCTCCCCAATAGGGATATAAACATAGGCAACTTTTCTCTAGTGTATTTGATTTAATGACTTTTAATTATTGGGACAAAGAATATTTTAGGGATGATCGAACTTTTGAAAAGTTCAGTTCGACCAGAACACCCGAACCTCCCAAAAGTTCGGCCCGGATTTCAGAACCCCATTGAAATTAATGGGACCTGAACTTCGGTAATCAAAAAACACCATTTTGAAGCCCTAAAACCCAATAAATGCCCCTAAAAAGTGCCTAGGGTTCTGGGTCATACCCCAGGGACTATTAATCACACAAAAAAAGTTCTTAAAAATTTTCATTTTTGATAGAGAGCCAATTATTGAGAAAAAAAAATTTCTTTGGATTTAGTATCCGGGGGGTCTAAAAGGTGTACCTGTGAAGTTTCAGCTCTGTAGCATGTCCAGAACCATAAAAAAAAAAAAAAGCTTGTTTGTATTTTGTCACTTATAGAACAGGTTAGTGGCTTCTCTCTTTTCACACCTTGCCGGTTTAGTAGCAAGCGTTTTTTTTGGGCATTTTTTTTGGGTTTTTTCAGGCAGGCAAAACATCTGAACTTGTGTATATGGGTATATATACACACATACTTATATGTATATATACACCTAGACATATATAGGTGTGATAGTAGCAGAAATATATGCTTGCGCTAATGAAATCATTTACACGAATATGGCTCTGCTCCTATAACACCTATATATGTCTAAGTGTAAAATACTTATAAGTCTGTGTGTATATATACCACTATACACAAGTTCAGATGTTTTGCCTGCCTCCAAAGAACCCAAAAAAATGACCAAAAAAAACGCTAGCGACAAAAAAAAAAGCCCAGGTGTGTTGTTGCAGGCATTTTTTTGGGGTTTTTGGAGGCAGGCAAAACATCTGAACTTGTGTATAGTGGTATATATACACACATACTTATATGTATTTTACACTTAGACATATATAGGTGTGATAGGAGCGTAACTATATTGGTGTTAATTATTTCATTAGCGCAAGCATATATTTCTGCTACTATCACACCTATATATGTCTAGGCGTATATATACATATAAGTATGTGTGTATATATACCACTATACACAAGTTCAGATGTTTTGCCTGCCTCCAAAAACCCCCAAAAAATGCCTGCAACAACACACCTGGGCGTTTTTTTTTGGCATTTTTTTGGGTTCTTTGGAGGCAGGCAAAACATCTGAACTTGTGTATACGGGTATATATACACACATACTTATATGTATATATACACCTAGACATATATAGGTGTGATAGTAGCAGAAATATATGCTTGCACTAATGAAATAATTAACACCAATATAGTTACGCTCCTATCACACCTATATATGTCTAAGTGTAAAATACATATAAGTATGTGTGTATATATACCACTATACACAAGTTCAGATGTTTTGCCTGCCTCCAAAAACCCCAAAAAAATGCCTGCAACAACACACCTGGGCGTTTATTTTTTTTTGGCGCTAGCCTTTTTTTGGGCATTTTTTTGGGTTCCTTGGAGGCAGGCAAAACATCTGAACTTGTGTATAGTGGTATATATACACACATACTTGTATGTATTTTACACTTAGACATATATAGGTGTGATAGGAGCGTAACTATATTGGTGTTAATTATTTCATTAGCGCAAGTAGTGTTTTCTGCTCCTTTCACACCTATATATGTGCAGGTGTATATATACATACATGGGTGTGTATATATACCCCCTATACACATGTTCATATGTCATGCCTGACTCCAAACATGTGCTCAAAAAATCCCTATAGACGCCTGCAGCCAAAAAGCAAGCTGACAGGGGCGAAGCCATATTACTGCAGCAAAAGTGACTTCAGAGAAACTAGCTTTTCTTTATAGCGGTCACCCTTATATGGAAGGGTTTGGTCACCCTGCCATAGCAGTCACTGTCAGTTCACCCTACACTACACTACGGTCACCCTGGCACTTAACACTTTCCCTACAGAAACTAAATTATTAAAGCTAACTAAAGTGTAAAAGAGCACCCTAACTACACTAGATATCCCTTTCCTCAAACTAATAAATGCTAAATGACACTTTGTAGCAGAAGTCCACAAACTGCTTCCACTCTCTTCCATGTCCCTGTATAACAATGCTAGGAATTTGGCGGGGGCTATCTTATATACTGGGGGGCGTATTCACTAATGATTGGACTATGGACTCCCTAGTCACTCCAATCACATTCCTAGCATTCTCCTGCCCCCTCAATTGGCTTTTGCTAATGGTTCTGGCCCAATCATGGGCTTTTAAAGCCCATTTCCTGTCCCATTGCATTTTGGTCGGTTCTGGTTGCCGAATTCCGAACTTTTTGGGCAAAAAGTTCTAAATTCAGCCGAACTTTGAACAGCCAATGTTTGGGTCATACCGATGGTCGACCCGAACCGCTCAATCATCCCTAATTATGATTACTTTTGCAGTAAAAACAATACATATTCCCATCGCTAATACTTCATTTTCTACTACAACAACTAGTAGTAGTGGTTTACTAATTTCTGTTGGCAAAAGTAGCACTTCCACTCAAACCTGTGTTCTAAAATGTTGTTGCTGGGATTAAGATACAGTTTCTGTGGTTCCTTTGTAAGCTACTTTCCATAATTTCCTGACTTTATTTCAGTGGTTGCTAATAAGCAATTGCTTTGTTGGTGTTAGTAATAGTTGCAGAATATCTGCTTTAATTCAATCTAAGCTCAGTACAGACCTATGATATGAATGAGAGGGCTGTCAGATACATGCCTGCTATAGTAATAAAACTCATACGATCTTCCCTGCTTTGACAGTCAAATAGGTTCACAGACATTGGTTCAGACTTGAATGACTGGGAAAACATTGTGACCCTAGGGTAAAGGAGTCTTAGGAAAATATATTCCTTTGTACCATCTATTAAGATTCACCCTCTTTTTTGCCCAGGCCACAATTGTCCCCAGGACTGGAAGTGAGTGAAAATTAAAATGTATTTTTTTTTGTCAGCAGAACAGAAATAGATGGAAAATGTTCTCTTGGGAAAACCTATTGTGGGTAAAACTGTTCATTGTCTGAGTACACCTGAGAGTTGCATGTTTCAATGAAACAAAGGAAACTCATATAATTGCTTTTAAAAATAGCTAGACAAATGAACATAAAGATAGATAGATAGATAGATAGATAGATAGATAGATAGATAGATAGATAGATAGATAGATAGATAGATAGATAGATAGATAGATAGATAGATAGATAGATAGATAGATAGATAGATAGATAGATAGATAGATAGATAGATAGATAGATAGATAGATAGATAGATAGATAGATAGATAGATAGATAGATAGATAGAATTTATTTTAATTAAATGTAGCCTAAAATGTGTCTGTAAGATTAACAGACTGGCTAAGAATTAGACATTTCACTCTGTACAAACTGCAATTAAATCTGTGTTGGGAGGTGTATAAAGTATTTAAGAAATTCAGTTCTCTCATTAACATACTAATTACTCTAATTTTAAGCAGCCAAACGCAGAATGTATTATCCGGCAATATACATTTCAGACAAAGACTCCGAGTGAGGTCAAGGGATTACGGCATCTAACATGATGGTCACATTGCCACACTAAAAAGAAGCATGCAATCAAACTTAAATTCTTTCTTCTTTCTATTTGCTGAAGGGGAGGGCACAAGTTCATACAGTTTAGCAAGACTCCCACAGCTATTGCATTTGCTAGCATTCTGCAGTGACTCCCTGAGAGAAATCTATTATCCCACTAATAATTATTGGCATTTTGTTCACCACTCTACAATTCCTTTCAGTGCCGAAAAGTGTTCAAAACATTTTAAATCATTTCAATTCTTCTTGGGAACTTTGCAAAAGACATACACAATGAAATATTTTTTCATTCAGTTTAATTGCTTTTAATGGAACACCGGTATACCTTTGCGCCTAATGAATGTAGCATCAAATTATTATTAAGAAATATCTATTTGTTAAATTACAGACAGAAGAAAGTTTCAGCATTGGATTCAATTGTCTTTTTCTAATTGTATTTAGATCCCATAGCTTTAAGAGAAAGATAATAATAACCCATAGTATCAGAACATCCAATAACACTGAGACATATCAATAGCCAAGGTTTTATAAGGCCATGATTACTCTACTGGCAGGCTCTTAGGTTAAACACTATCCTTACTTTTTTCATTGAACGGAACGCATTAAGAAGAAAGGATTTGAGATATGATCCCCACAGCTTCAGAGCCTTCTCTTTGTGTTCTAAATTAACAATTTAATTGACAAGACAGCTTTTCTCCCACCTCCAATGGAGACAAAATCTCCCTATCTTTGAAGCTTATGATATCGATCTCCAAAAACAACCTAGAGCCAAATAAATAAAAGCTGCTTATTGACATATAATCATTACCACCTACTAAGTAGAATCTCAGCTGAATGTTAATATAATTCTACAATTCTGAAATGTCTGAACCATATGCTTCATAAAAGCGTTCTTACGTTTTTACATATTTAGTCCCTAAATTAATTGTTCGCTGATTTTTATTGTTAAAATAGGCAGGGAAAACACATTTGGTGCACATTTATGTGTTGCATTTCTTGATTTTCTTTACCTGTATTTTTTTCATACTTCTCTTCACTAATATCTACTTAAGTTTTACCTTTTTAATGGTGGTTTTACTCTTTTTATGTCCCTGTTGTATTACATTTTTTTCAAGCTGTATCTACGTATATGGCAATTATTGAATTTGTATTTTTTTCTTAATATACAGATTCAATTATTAAACTATGTCAGTTTTTTTCTTACATTTCACGTTTTTTAATCTGTAAATTATCTTTTATGCATTGCACAATTGTCTGAAAACATTCCATATTATGAGCTGTATAAGGTACGGTGACTTGAAGGTTGAGCTTCAGGGACTTCACTCCCCAACTTTGCATTTAAGGGTGCGGGTAGTAATCCAAGCCAGGGTCAGGTCCAGAAGTGGGTAGTCTGCTGATGCTGGGTCATCTGCCAATGCCAAGTCATCAGCCAATGCTGGGTCGAGAGCCAGGAGAGTCGTCAGTCAAGCCAGGTCATACACGGAGGAACACAGAGAAAAGAAGAGATGCACCTTGAAGCACAAACACAGGGGCAGGTATGGCAACCCAACAGGTCTTTGGGAAATAGATGTATGAGTGCTGCCAGCATTGCTGCAGAGGTTGAAGGGGTGGGGGTCAGCCTGTCAATGCTCAGACCATACGCTGCCCACTGCATCAAATTGGTCTGCATGGCTGTCATCCCAGAAGGAAGCCTCTTCTAAAGATGAAGAAAGCTCACAAACAGTTTGCTGAAGACAAGCAGACTAAGGACATGGATTACTGGAACCATGTCCTGTGGTCTGATGAGACCAAGATAAACGTATTTGGTTCAGATGGTGTCAAGTGTGTGTGGCAGGAACCAGGTGAGGAGTACAAAGACAAGTGTGTCTTGCCTGCAGTTAAGCATGTTGGTGAGAGTGTCATGGTCTGGGGCTGCATGAGTGCTGCTGGCACTGGGAAGTTACAGTTCATTGAGGGAACCATGAATGCCAACATGTACTGTGAAATACTGAAGCAGAGCATGATCCCCTCCCTTCGGTGACTGGGCCACAGGACAGTATTCAAATATGATAACGGCCCCATACACACCTTCAAGATGACCACTGCCTTGCTAAAGAAGCTGAGGGTAAAGGTTATGGACTGGCCAAACACGTATCAAGACCTAAACCCTATTGAGCATCTGTGGGGCATCCTCAAACGGAGAGTGGAGGAGTGCAAGGTCTTTAACATCCACCAGCTCCGTGATGTCGTCATGAAGGAGTGGAAGAGGACTCCAGTGGCAACCTGTAAAGCTCTGGTGAACTCCATGCCCAAGAGGGCTAAGGCAATGCTGGAAAATAATGGTGGCCACACAAAATATTGACACTTTGGGCCTGACTTGAACATTTTCACCTAGGAGTGTACTCACATTTGTTGCCAGCAGTTTAGACATTAATGGCTGTGTGTTGAGTTATTTTGAGGGGACAGCAAATGTACACTGTTATACAAGCTGTACACTAACTACTTTACATTGTAGCAAAGTGTCATTTCTTCAGTATTGTCACATGAAAATAAATAATAAAATATTTACAAAATTGTGAGGGGTGTACTCACTTTTGTGAGATACTGTATCTATATTATATACTTAGATGCTATTTAACAAAATAAATTATGATCACATTGCACATGTGTAAAGAGGCATACAATTAACTGGAAGCAATCCTTTGTGAACAAATTGAACGCTTACAATCCAGGCATTATATTCTTTGGTCACCCAGCTTGATTCATATTGATGGAAAATATATGCTATTGGAAAAACAATAATGAAGATGCGCTGGCTGAAAAAAGTAGATTGCTGCACTTAATATTCCTGAATATCAGAATAATGGCATGTGAGAAAAATAAAATAAAGTGCGCTTTACTGGAATGATACAAATATTGCATATGATAATCATACGCTCGTCACTATCAAACAGTCCGCACTGAAAAAAAGTTTGTGTTTGAACCAAACCTTTATCTCATCCCTGTGAGGGACATTCAGATGAATTTATTCCTTATCTTTATTATAATAATTTAAAAGTTTTCATTCTATATATAATATTTTCAAGTCGTTTTTCAAGTGAATTTAATCCTCACATTTATTATAATAATTTAAAAGTTTTTTTCTATTTATATTACCATTTTTTTCAAGTAGAATTTTCCTTTAGACAGTCATGCTAGAACTGTTTATGATGGGCATTTAAGAATAAAAAGCCATTACTTGATTTTTTATTTTATCTCATATTTTCATTCCATTCCAAAAGTATTTCCAATCCTAAAGATGTGCTTATAAGTAACTTTCGCTTTCAATGGAAACCAATGGTGGGAAAAGACTTTGGTTTTCAGATACTTGACACTCTATCGCATACTTCTTCCATATAGTTATTTTATATGCACACTCATTTACAGCAGATTGTTACAGGAAATCGAATGAAGAAGTTTACAAAAACAGCATATCATGTAAATGTACCGGTGTGTAATCCCTTATGGTTTAGTTATTCTTACAATCCTTAAACAAATGTAATGATTTGTTTTTTCGGTGAGAGGAAAAGCACTCAGATTCTTAGGCATTCCAAAAATGTCCTATGTGTCTGTTCTCTTTTATATCACATCATCTGTAATGTAAAGGTTATGTTTTTTAAATTCCCCTCGATAAAGTTGCTTTAGTGGACCATGAACAACGTACATACAGTAAATAGATATATAGTAGTCTATACTGATTATGGTCTATTGATCCCATTTACAGCTAATCTCCTACACTGTATACAATACTGACAGAAAGGTCTTGCAGTTAACCTTAGATTTCTTCATTTTTTTTTATAACCAATTAGGTAGTTTTCTGAGGAATCAGCAAATCCCAGAGTCCCGTAGATTCTTTCTGTGTAAGTAAAGTGTTCCCTAACTTGAATTTATTTGTACATTATTACACCTAAATCTACATCTATACAAACCTGCCTCTTACAGCACATGCAGATGAAAGAATAGGCTCATAAACTCTGTTTTCCACAGCTCCCTGGGTTCCTGGACACATGCAAAGAAGATACATTTTTACGAATCTCTTTCTCAGCAGCACAGAGAGACTGACAGAGAGCTTATGAGTAGTGTTGAGCGAACACGGACTGTATTATTCGTGTTCGTACCGAATAATTGGATTTTTTGTACCCGAACACGGACACTTTACTGTATGTTCGGGTAAAAATCCATGTTCGGTCGTTTTATTTCCGCGTTTTGCATGCTTTGGCGCTCTTTTCATGGCGGGCTTTCAACAGCCAATCAACAATCGTTTAACTGGTGTGCCTTAAGCCATCCCAGCCATGCCTGCAAATGTCTCAGTAGCTGTGATTGGCTGTCTGAAGCATGTGACCAAGTCTTTATAAGTTCCAGGCAGCCGCAGCGTCTTCATTCTGCTGCTTAGATCAGGGACAGAGCACACATCAACGTGCTGGCTGCTGATTAGGGAAAGACAGGCAGGAAAAAACCATCTGTGTCCAGATAGAATTGAGGGACAGGTCGGAGTGTTTAGGCAGGGCGAGTTGTAGGCATTTTAGGGATAGAGTCTGCTGAATTATAGGGTCAGTGTCTTCTACAAAGTACAATCGATATTGCTGTGTGGGGGGTGGGGTGACTCTGCACTCCTGATCTACGATCTCTTCTCAATCCTGTTAGGGAGAGGCTGCTGCTGCTGAATTTTAGGGAAAGTGTGTTCTACAAACTACAATCGATATTGCTGTGTGGTGTGGGATAGGAGATAGGCAGGTGTCAGTGATCCACATCCATTTTTCTGTGTGTGAGCTGCAGTGAACACAATCTTTTTGGGCTGCAGTGAACACAATCTTTTTGGGGTGCAGTGAACAACGTCCTTTTTGGGGTGCAGTGAACAAAATCTTTTTGGGGTGCAGTGAACAAAATCCTTTTTGGGGTGCAGTGAACAACATCCTTTTTGGGGTGCAGTGAACACAATCTTTTTGGGGTGCAGTGAACAAAATCCTTTGTGGGGTGCAGTGAACACAATCTTTGTGGGGTGCAGTGAACACAATCTTTTTTGGGGTGCAGTGAACAACATCCTTTTTGGGGTGCAGTGAACAAAATCCTTTTTGGGGTGCAGTGAACACAATCTTTTTGGGGTGCAGTGAACAAAATCCTTTGTGGGGTGCAGTGAACACAATCTTTGTGGGGTGCAGTGAACAAAATCCTTTTTGGGGTGCAGTGAACAACATCCTTTTTGGGGTGCAGTGAACAAAATCCTTTTTGGGGTG
This sequence comes from Pelophylax lessonae, assembly GCF_965119305.1. NCBI lineage: Eukaryota > Metazoa > Chordata > Amphibia > Anura > Ranidae > Pelophylax > Pelophylax lessonae. Next base: position 374,853,502 of record NC_138770.1, read on the forward strand.
CAGTGAACAACATCCTTTTTGGGGTGCAGTGAACAAAATCCTTTTAGGGTGCAGTGAACACAATCTTTGTGGGGTACAGTGAACAGAATCTTTGTGGGGTGCAGTGGACACAATCTTTGGGGGGTACAGTGAACACAATCTTTTTGGGGTGCAGTGAACAAAATCCTTTGTGGGGTGCAGTGAACACAATCTTTGTGGGGTGCAGTGAACACAATCTTTTTGGGGTGCAGTGAACAAAATCCTTTGTGGGGTGCAGTGAACACAATCTTTTTGGGGTGCAGTGAACACAATCCTTTTTGGGGTGCAGTGAACACAATCTTTGTGGGGTGCAGTGAACACAATCTTTTTGGGGTGGAGTGAACAAAATCCTTTTTGGGGTGCAGTGAACAACATCCTTTTTGGGGTGCAGTGAACAAAATCCTTTTTGGGGTGCAGTGAACACACTCTTTTTGGGGTGCAGTGAACAAAATCCTTTGTGAGGTGCAGTGAACACAATCTTTGTGGGGTGCAGTGAACACAATCTTTTTGGGGTGCAGTGAACAAAATCCTTTTTGGGGTGCAGTGAACAAAATCCTTTTTGGGGTGCAGTGAACACAATCTTTTTGGGGTGCAGTGAACAAAATCCTTTGTGGGGTGCAGTGAACACAATCTTTGTGGGGTACAGTGAACAGAATCTTTGTGGGGTGCAGTGAACACAATCTTTGGGGGGTACAGTGAACACAATCTTTTTGGGGTGCAGTGAACAAAATCCTTTGTGGGTGCAGTGAACACAATCTTTGGGGGGTACAGTGAACACAATCTTTTTGGGGTGCAGTGAACAAAATCCTTTGTGGGGTGCAGTGAACACAATCTTTGTGGGGTGCAGTGAACACAATCTTTTTGGGGTGCAGTGAACAAAATCCTTTTTGGGGTGCAGTGAACAACATCCTTTTTGGGGTGCAGTGAACACAATCTTTTTGGGGTGCAGTGAACAAAATCCTTTGTGGGGTGCAGTGAACACAATCTTTGTGGGGTACAGTGAACAGAATCTTTGTGGAGTGCAGTGAACACAATCTTTGGGGGGTACAGTGAACACAATCTTTTTGGGGTGCAGTGAACAAAATCCTTTGTGGGGTGCAGTGAACACAATCTTTGGGGGTACAGTGAACACAATCTTTTTGGGGTGCAGTGAACAAAATCCTTTGTGGGGTGCAGTGAACACAATCTTTGTGGGGTGCAGTGAACACAATCTTTTTGGGGTGCAGTGAACAAAATCCTTTTTGGGGTGCAGTGAACAACATCCTTTTTGGGGTGCAGTAAACACAATCTTTTTGGGGTGCAGTGAACAAAATCCTTTGTGGGGTGCAGTGTGTGTACAGGGAACAGAGTCTTTGTGGGGTGCAGTGAACACAATCTTTGGGGGGTACAGTGAACAAATCCTTTTAGGGTGCAGTGAACACAATCTTTGTGGGGTGCAGTGAACAAAATCCTTTTTGAGGTGCAGTGAACACAATCTTTGTGGGGTGCAGTGAACACAATCTTTGTGGGGTATAGTGAACACAATCTCATACTTCTGAACATTTGAGGGTGCTGCCTGTTCCATACTCCTCCTCCTACTGCTCAACCATCCTTTTAGGGGTACAAACAATAGTAATTGGGGCCTAGTGTGGTGGTGTACGTGTGAGATACATACACTTTCTTTTTTATCATATTTTCTATTCCACTATTCAATTAAATCCTTTGGGGATCAATTCAATTGCGTGATAGTCTGTGTCGGTACGTGTGAGATCCACCTTTCCAAGTTTTTGGGGTTCATCTCATACTTCTGAAGATTTGAGGGTGCTGCCTGTTCCATACTCCTCCTCCAACTGCTCAACCATCCTTTTAGGGGTACAAACAATAGTAATTGGGGCCTAGTGTGGTGGTGTACATGTGAGATACATACACTTTCTTTTTGATCATATTTTCTATTCCGCTATTCAATTAAATCCTTTGGGGATCAATTAAATTGCGTGATAGTCTGTGTCGGTACGTGTGAGATCCACCTTTCCAAGTTTTTGGGGTTCATCTCATACTTCTGAAGATTTGAGGGTGCTGCCTGTTCCATACTCCTGCTCCTACTGCTCAACCATCCTTTTAGGGGTACAAACAATAGTAATTGGGGCCTAGTGTGGTTGTGTACGTGCGAGATACATACACTTTTTTTGATCATATTTCCTATTCCGCTATTCAAAAAAAACCTTTGAGGATCAATTGAATTGCGGGACAGTCTGTGTCGGTACGTGTGGGATCCACCTTTCCAAGTTTTTGAGGTTCATCTCATACTTCTGAAGATTTGAGGGTGCTGTCTGTTCCATACTCCTCCTACTCCTCATCCATCCTTTTAGGGGTAGAAACAATAGTAATTGGGGCCTAGTGTGGTTTTGTACGTGCGAGATACATACACTTTTTTGGATCATATTTCCTATTCCGCTATTCAATAAAAACCTTTCTAGGGCAAGATCTTAAATTACAGAAATATGAGGAGACCGTCAAATAAGGGCCGTGGCCTGGGTCGTGGTGCTGCTGGTAGAGCTCCTGTTGCAAGGAGAGGACGTGGTCGATCTGTGCCAGCTACACGCACAAGTGAAACACCTTCCTCAAGTGTGAGTAGGCGACAGAACCTGCATCAGTATTTGGTAGGGCATCATACGCCCCTAGAAGTGATGAGGCCAGAACAAGTGGAGGCGATAGTAGATTGGTTTGCTGCTGACAGTGCCTCCAGTTCCTTCACATTGTCTCCCACCCAGTCTACTGCAGAAAGGTCACAGTTGGCACCTGCAGCCGATGTCCAACCGTCTTTTACCTCACCCCCTTGCAAATCAGGCAAGCAGTCTGAGCCCCAAGCCATACAGCAGTCTCTTCTTCTTTTTGATGACTCTGTCAGCAGGGTTTCCCAGGGCCATCCACCTAGCCCTGCCCCAGAAGTGGAAGAGATTGAGTGCAGCGATGCCCAACCACTTATTTCTCAAGATGAGTACATGCAAGGATCATCGCAGCACGTCTCCGATGATGACGAAACGCAGGTGCCAACTGCTGCGGCGTTCAGCATTGTGGAGACCGACAGGGAGGGCAGGGGTGAAGACTGGGTGGAAGATGATGTGGAGGACGATGAGGTCCTCGACCCCACATGGAATGAAGGTCATGCAGGTGACCTGAGTAGTTTGGAGGAAGAGGCGGTGGTCGCACAGAGCCACCAGCACAGCAGAAGAGGGAGCAGGGTGCAGAAGCGGAGCGGCCGTGCCCTAGACACTACGCCCGCTACTGCCCAACGCAGCAAGGGAACGAGCGCACCAAAGTCAGCTCAAAGGAGTTCTCTAGCGTGGAAGTTCTTTAGAAAATGTGCTGATGACAGGACACGAGTGGTTTGCACCCTGTGCAATCAGAGCTTGAAGCGAGGCATAAACCTTCTCAACCTGAGCACAACCTGCGTGATCAGGCATCTAAGTGCAAAGCACGAGCTGCAGTGGAGTACACACCTTCAAAACCAAGAAACGTCTCTGGCTCATCCTGCTTCCTCTTCTGCTGCAGTCTCGGCCGCTCCAGCCACATCTGTAGTGATACCGGCACCTGCCACCCCGCAAACAGACAATCTGTCAGCAACACCACCACCTGGGTCACCAACAACCATCTCCACAATGTCCCGTGGAAGCGTTCAGCTTTCCATCTCCCAAACACTTGAGAGGAAGAGGAAGTACCCCCCTACCCACCCGCGATCCCTGGCCCTGAATGCCAGCATTTCAAAATTATTGGCCTTTGAAATGCTGTCATTCCGTCTGGTGGAGACGCACAGTTTTAAAAACCTTATGTCGGTGGCTGTCCCACAGTACGTCGTGCCCAGCCGCCACTACTTTTCCAGGCAAGCCATCCCTTCCCTGCACAACCAAGTGGGGGAAAAAATCAGGTGTGCACTGCCCAACGCCATCTGTGCCAAGGTCCACCTAACTACCGATACGTGGACCAGTAAGCACGGTCAGGGGCGTTATATCTCCCTAACGGCACACTGGGTAAATGCAGTGGCGGATGGGCCTGAGGCGGATAGCAATTTGGCGCATGTCCTTCCACCACCGAGGATTGCAGGGCGCTTCAGTTTGCCTCCTGTTCCTAACTCCTCCTACTCCGCTTCCTCATCCTCTACCGCCTCCTCATCCGGACAGCGTAACACCTTCACCACCAACTTCAGCACGGCCAGGGGTAAACGACAGCAGGCAGTTTTACAACTTGCCTGTTTGGGAGACAAACCACACACCGCGCAGGAGTTGTGGAGGAGCATGGAACAGCAGACAAATGAGTGGTTGCTGCCAGCGAGCCTCAAGCCCGGCCTGGGCGAAATCTCATAGCAGCTCTGGGCCTAGCCGGTTTGACGCACATCCCTTGCCTGGCGCATGTGCTGAATTTGGTGGTGCAGAGGTTCCTTAAAAACTACCCCGATATGTCAGAGCTGCTGCAGAAAGTGCGGGCCATTTGTGCGCACTTTCAGCGTTCTCACCCTGCTGCTGCTCGCCTGGCAGCGCTGCAGCGTAACTTCGGCCTTCCCGCTCACCGCCTCATATGTGACGTGCCCACAAGGTGGAACTCCACCTTGCACATGCTGGAAAGACTGTGCGAGCAGCAGCAGGCCATAGTGGAGTTTCAGCTGCAGGACGCACGCGTGAGTCGCTCTGCGGAACAGCACCACTTCACCACCAATAACTGGGCCTCCATGCGAGACCTGTGTGCCTTGTTGCGCTGTTTTGAGTACTCCACCAACATGGCCAGTGGCAATGACGCCGTTCTCAGCTTAACTATCCCACTTCTATGCCTCCTTGAAAAAACAATTCGGGCGATGATGGAAGAGGATGTGGCACAGGATGAGGAGGAGGATGAAGAGGTAACATTTCCAAGGCTTTCAGGGCAGTCATTCGCAAGGGGCTCCGAGGGTGGGTTCCTGCACACACAAACGCCAGGGACACAATTGTCCAGCAGGGGCACAGTTCTGGAGGATGAGGAGGATGAGGAGGAGGAGGAGCTGGAGGAGGAGATGGAACCATGTTCACAGCAGGGTGGCACCCAGGCCAGCTCATGGCCATCACTGGTGCGTGGCTGGGGGGATACAGAGGACACGGACGATACACCTCCCACAGAGGACAGCCTTTCGTTGCCTCTGGGCAGCCTGGCACACATGAGCGATTACATGCTGCAGTGTCTCCACAACGACCGCCGAGTTGCCCACATTCTAACTTGTGCTGATTACTGGGTGGCCACGCTGCTGGATCCCCATTACAAGGACAACGTACCGTCCTTAATTCACTCACTGGAGCGCGATCGCAAGATGCGCGAGTACAAGCGCACGCTGGTAGACGCCATGCTGCTGGCATTCCCATCTGACAGCGGGGCCGCAGTGGAAGCACAAGGCAGAGGAGGAGGAGGAGGAGGAGGAGGTCGCCAACGCAACCAGGGCACCGCCAGCACCTCAGAAGGCAGGGTTAGCATGGCCGAAATGTGGAAAAGCTTTGTCAGCACGCCACAACAAACAGCAGCACCAGCAGCTCAGATGGAACGTCTTAGCAGGAGGCAGCATTTTACCAACATGGTGGAGCAGTATGTGTGCATGTAGTGAATGAGGGGTCTGCCCCCTTCAACTTCTGGGTCTCCAAATTGGGCACATGGCCTGAGCTTGCCCTTTCCGCCTTGGAGGTGCTGGCGTGCCCTGCAGCCAGTGTATTATCTGAACGGGTATTTAGCACGGCTGGGGGCGTTATAACAGACAAGCGCAGCCGCCTGTCCAGAGACAATGTGGACAAGCTCACGTTCATTAAAATGAACCAGGCATGGATCCCACTGGACTTTTCCGTACCTTATGCAGAATAGCAATGGATACCGACCTTACCCACCCATTGTTCCATTTTTGCTCTTTCTCACTCTTTTGGGGTGTACCCTCATTTAAAATTTGTGAAAAGAAGCAGTGTTGGCTACCTCGTTCTCCTCCTCAGGGCCAGATTAACGTAGGGGCTATTGGAGCTGCAGCTCCAGGCCCCTACCTTTTATATAGGCCCCGGGTTGGCCATATTCACTGTTACCGCTCTTCTGTCACTTGTAAACACAGAAGTCTGGCTTCTATGCTCGCTTCCCCAGGCAGCACCCTCAGAACCTCCCCACACAGCGCGAAGGCCGGACAAGGAGGGACAGTTGCCGATGCATGGATGTGTTTATGGGCTTCAGAGACAGCATCCCATGTTGAATTAGGCATGCATGGCTGCACCCTTCCTCCTCTGGGTGCATGGCAAGGCACGGCCCTTAAGGCCCTTCAAAATCCTCAGCACCAAGCCCATGATGCTCTTAATCCGGCCCTGGTCCTCCTCCACCGCCGCTTCCACCTACACCGCCCATAGGTGTGGGCAGCCTATTGCATTAAGGTGTGCACCCCAAAGTTGAAATACACATGCATGTGTTTGCCAGCAGGGAGAGTAATGTATCGGGGCCATGTACCTGTAGGCAAAGAGAAATAGAGCAGAGCAGGTCCAAGGGAGATCTTTCCCATCTCCTCACTGGCAATGCTATGTGCCCTAGGTGATTAGGGTGTGCCCAGGCACACCCGGCAAACCCTGTGCGCATGCCTATGTCACCGCCACATCCACCACCACCTCAACCTCCCTCCTACTCCATATGGGCCTCGTCCTTCAGAGATGAAGAAGAACATTGTTTTATTTTTCTGTTTTTTTTGTTGTTTTAAGTTATTTCCCTATCCACATTTGTTTGCAGAGCACTTTCCATGCTCTTAATTACGTTTTGCTGCCATTTGCAGCACTCTAGCCCTTTCCTTTGGTGTTTTAGAGCCATTTTAGTGCCTTAAAGTTCGGGTCCCCATTGACTTCAATGGGGTTCGGTGTCCAGGAAAAGTTCGGTAAAAGTCCGGGACACGGACTGTCTTCTGAAAAACCTGTATGCAAGTCAAGAAGCAACAGTTAGAACAGGAGATGGAAAAACTGGCTAGTTCAAAATTGAGAAAGGAGTGCGGTGAGGATGTATATTGTCTTCCTACTTATTTAACTTATTTTCAGAGTACATCATGCAAAATGCAAGGATCAACGAATCACAAGCTGAAATTAGGATCATCGGGAGAAATATCAACAACCTTAGATATGCAGACGATACCACACTAATGGCAGAAAGTGAAGAAGAACTAAAGAGTTTCTTAATGAAGGTGAAAGAGGAAAGTGCAAAAGATGGCCTGAAAATCACCATTAAGAAAACTAGGATCATGGCAACCGGTTCCATCACCCCTTGGCAAATAGAAGGAGAAGAAATGGAAACCGTGACAGATGTTGTCTTCCTAGGCTCGGGAGACAGTGACTGTAGCCATGAAATTAAGAGACGCTTGCTTCTTGGGAGGAAAGCAATGGCAAACCTAGACAATATTATAAAAGCAGAGACATCACCATACCGACAAAGTGCCTTATAGTCAAAGCTATGGTATTCCCAGTAGTAACCTATGGCTATGAAAGCTGGACCATAAGGAAGGCTGAACGCTGGAGAATTGATGCTTTTGAACTATGGTATTGGAGAAGACTCTTGAAAGTCCCTTGGACTGCAAGAAGATCAAACCAGTCAATCTTGAAGAAAATCAACCCTAAATATTCACTGGAAGGATAGATCCTGAAGCTAAAACTCAAATACTGTGGCCACCTAATGCGAAGTGAGGACTCATTGAAAAAGCCCTGATATTGGGAAACATGGAAGGAAAAAGCAAAAGAGGATGGATAGATAACATCATTGAAACAATGAACACAAAGTTAAGCAAGCTTCGGGAGGCAGTGGAGGACAGAAAAGCCTGGCACGCTTTGGTCCATGAAGTCACAAAGAGTCAGACACGACTAAATGACTGAACAACAACATACAAAAAGCTAACTGATGAGTTGCATACTTGGGCCTTTAACCCTCCCTCATAGTTCAGTCGATTGTACCCGATAAAAATGAATATATTATCAAGACTATTATATATTTTTTAGACACTTCCAATCTCGCTCCACATTTCTGACTTACAGCAGAAAATTACAGCAGAAGCTGCAGAGACCCAGGGTGAATAAAGGGTGAATATAGGCATGCTTTATACACCTAAACTGAGGAGTGGCCTAGGGATGTCTTATATAAAATACTACCATGCTGCACAATTGGCTCAGCTGTCATGCTTCCATACAAAATATAAACATTTGTTTTGGATAAAGATGGAAAAGTCCCTGTATCTGGCTAGGCCAAAAACCCATCTTACGTGGATGTGTCAGAAAGATGGGTCAATTATTTTATTGTCCCCCATTATCATTTTTTCCTAATTTATGGGATAGACTGGCAGCCCAATATGGCTTTAAGTCCCCACATACTCCCCTGGCTCCATTATTGCAAAATCTAGCTTTACCTCGGGTCTCTACCCACTTTATTTTACATGGTGGATTAACAAAGGCTTGATTCGCATTGAGGACTTGTGTGACCATAGAGGTGTCTTGTCGCAAACCTGCTTACGAATAAGTATCACCTTCCAAACATGGGACTCTTCAGAAATGCACAGCTTGTGCACTTTTTGCATACTTTAAAACACACGGCGGATTTGACCTCCTCCACCTCAATGGACCCCCTCTATAAGACTTTACAGGGGTCACATATCTAAGCTTTAAAATATGCTGACTAATAGCCCCACAAAACTCTTTTATATGGATAAATATGAACAGGATCTGAGTGAACAGTTGGAGAAGGAGGAGTGGGTTAAGCTTGCTTAATGAGCTTCCAAATCCTATATCAACACCTCTCTAATAGAGGCCAACTACAAGGCACTTTTGAAGTGGTATATGATACCAGTGAGACTAGTAAAGTGTGTCCCAGAAACCTCCTCTCAGTCCTTTAGGGGCTGCGGACAAGAAGAAACCACCTGGTGGTCATGTTGGAAAGTGCTGAGGTTTTGGATTTGAGTGTATAATTTTATCTATTCACTGGAGTAATTATGGTCAAATCTCCCTAGCAGACTTTGTTAGGATGCTCACCAGAGGGATTACTGAGACACACTGGGAGAATAATAAATTATTTTTTGTGGCTGCCAAAATTTCTATTGCTAGTTCTTGGAAATCTCTCACAATCCCATTTGAGTTATCCTGGATTAAGGTTAACGAAAGGCTCTTGGCACTGTTGAATGATAAGTTGGCCTTCTTCGACAAAACCTGGGATCCTTGGATCAAATATCTGTCAAGCTCTCTTTGAGATTGTAACAATGGTTACTCTATTGGCTGGATAGGGTGCACTCATCCTCTTTTTTCTTCCATTTCTCTTTGCTCTTTGTAACTCCTCACTCTCTTTTCTTTTCCTTGATTTTGGTTATACGTTCTTAAGGTGGTTTAAAACTGGTCTATCAAGAGTTCCATTCACCACATTGCTACCCACCACTGTTTTAAATTGTAGGGTGGGAAACTGTTTGTGTCTGAAAATACTTGTATATGATAGCCATACCTTTTGCTTATGTTCTAAGTAATTTAGTGTACAAAAGTACTCTTCATGCATGTCGCTGCACAGAAGCACAATGTGCGACGCTGCTGTACAGTGCCATGCAATTTTGTACAGTGCGCTGCAATAAAGTGCAGCATGTCTTTACTTTATTGCAGCATGCTGCAGTGCAGCTCTGTACGCTATTGCAGTGAATTGTCTTCTGTGTCCTTGCGGTGACAGGTGTTTTACAATGCAGTAAAAAAGTCACGGCGCTATGTGTAAATCCACCCTAAAAGGTAAAAACAGCTGCATTGGTAGTTTAGCTGCAGCAGATACCCATCACTCATAAATAAGCATGGTCTGAGTGAGATTTTAAACTCAACAGGTGAGTATAGTAATCTTTAATGACTGGCATGATACAAATGGATTGACATAAAAAGGAAATGAAAGTAATTTGCCTTGATAATTATAGACCTTTAGGTCAACCTTTAAAATGATGAAGATAATTAATTAGTTTATAAATGTGTGGTGAAAAAAGATGTTTCCAGACATTACCTTAAATGTTAAGTCTCTTAGTTATGGATAGCAGAATAATAGGAGTTACTTTCTTTATCTAAAGAACACAGTCACACAGAAATCAAATTTAGAGTAGAATATATAAGCTAGGCTATTTGCCTGAGAATATACATTGATTAAGTGGTGTATTAGGGACAAAGTTGCACAGAGGGCATATTCATTTAATACAGAATACTTTAGTTAAATTCAGTCATAATAATGTAAGACATTTGGAATCACTGGAATTGGCTCAGGAACGTCAGTTAAGAATTATGATTATGGATAAGCCAGTATGCATTTGTTTTACATACTGTGCATAAACAAAATGAATAATATAACTTAGAGGTAACCTCTACTCCACAGTGAGAATGAATCTTTAAAATGCATGTACAACGTATTGCCTAAGGCTGCTGTGTTTGTCCAGAAATAGCACTAGGCCACACTACTACCTAAAACCTGAAATAACCTCATTGCTGATACTCTATAGAGTTATGGAGACATTCCAACTCTGCCCAAGAGAATTGAGCTGCACAATACTGAAACTTTGTCAGTAGGTTGCTGTTCCACCCACGAACACCTTTGGGAATGTGATGAGAACCTGGTGCGCTGCATTCTTCAAAATTGAGGTAAAGATTAATTGAATGAATTTTCAGACCTTAGCACAATTGCAATAGTCCCTTGATAGCATTATTAATTCACCTACTCATAAATCACAACACAATTTTTAGGAAAACACGATTAATATTTTATATTGTTTAATTTTAAGACTTATGATTTATGCACACTAGGAAGCTAAAAACGACTTTAGAAATGCTGAACAAAAAACGCTATTGTTTTAGAATTTTGTCGGCGTTTAGCAGTGCTTAGCATAGTGTGTAAGCTACATTTAGTAGCTGTAGCAATAAGGAATGGGGCCCCCAGTGTCCTTAACAAACAGTGAATAGCTTTAAATGAGTTACGAAATTTTGAGAAATTGGGGGCTACCACCACTGTTGCATATGTTTTTTTGTCATGTTGTATATAAATATCAGTATCATTTTTTCATTTGTTTGCATTTATAACACCCATACACAAATTAAATTATTAGAGGGCTAGTGCTTCACTAATATTCACATTTTGTTATATGTGGGAACACATAGGTATATAGCAGCAAGCTACATCACTTTTTATATACCCTATTGGATTTTATTGAGTCAGCACTTAGTAGCGCGGGGGACAAGACACATAATTCCATTAGTTTGACTACAACTGATGTTAAATTCACTGGCCTGTAATTGCCAGCCTCTACCTTGCTGCCCTTCTTGTGGATAGGTACATGTTCACTTAGTGGTGTACTCACTTTTGTTGCCAGCTGTCTAGACATTAATGGCTGTGTTGAGTTATTTTAAGGGGATAGCAAATTTACACTGTTATACACGCTGTACACTCACTACTTTACATTATAGCAGAGTGTATTTTCTTCAGTGTCGTCACATAAAAAGATATAATAAAATATTTACAAAATTGTGATGGGTGTACTCATTTTTGTGAGATATTTCGGGGCCCACCTGATGCTCGGCACAGTTCGAACAGTTCACCCATCTCTAATAAAAAGCTATTAAGAGGGTTTTCAAAATGATTATTAACATGACTTAAGAAGTTTTGGTTATGGTTTTATCCACTAATGTTTTTACATCTAGCCTAACAAACTGTAAGGCTGGGTTCACAATCCGGTGCGGGAACCACAGCGATTCCTGCGTGGTTTGCGTACCGCATCAGTATCGCAGGCAATTCACACTGTGCTCTGCAAACTGCTACCAGTGTCAATATAAAGTTAATGACACCCCCAAATTGGTTAGCAGAATGCAATGCTAACTGTGGAATTCGATGGAATCGGATCGTATGGGTCTGAACACCCATGCAATTCAATTCCAATGCGGAGAAAAAAAAGGGTCCTGCACGTTTTTTGGTGCAGACCCAATGTGAACTGAACCATCCATAATGTATGGCTCAATTCACACCACACTGAATTTGCATGTCATTTGTACAGGAATCCGGTGCAATTCCTGTACAAATGACAATGACTAGACCGCATAAATGTGATATTCTGATTGATGAAGGGTATGAAACGATGATCTTCAACCATGTGTAAGCTTACACATGCCTTCCTTCTTCTGTTCCAAGAGGCTGAATGAAGCTGGAAAAGAGAAAAGGGGGGAGTCATTTTGTACTGCTGGGCTAGGTAGATTTACATGAACCTAAGTCTTTGTGGATTAGCAAAGGTTAACTTCTAGCAATTCTGAAAGTTATGTGGTATGAAAAATGTTCTTATGACAAAATGGCCAGTATGAAAAAATGTAAGCAGAAATGAGAAAGTTCTTAAAAAGTTACTCTTTCAGTGTGTAGCTCGATGTGCTCCTGCAATCCACTGCTATGGGTTTGCAAAAACAATGGCAATTGGCTTGGCTATACTTACACTTTGAATTAATCTGTTCACTAGGGGGAAAGAGTAGTAACTTACTTTCCCCTGCAAAGTAATAACATAGTATTGTAAAGGGTATGGGGGGCTGAAAACATATGATCTGATTACAGCGTGGCTGGGGCCCTCATATTTGCAATCATCCATGTATGGGGATATCAGTCTGTTAGTTATGACAAACATGGTAAGACGAAGGGGGTGGGTTGTGGTGCACTATAATGATAGCATATTGGCTACTACATTGTCAATATTTACAGGTACCTCTTAACAGTAAGCAAGCTGTAGATCTGAAGCCATGAGCCAAGTAACAGTTCTGTAGTTCTTACATCCTGTGTCAGAGCTATAGTAAAAAGCTTTAAATCAACTGTTAAAATAAATAATTGCGGAGGGATAATTTCCTGACAATCAGCTGTCATTTTTAATAGGCAATCAAGACATAAAACAGAGATGCCAAAATGGCATTTTATTTATCTTCTCTTGAAAAAAAGTGTTTTGGAATTTATCATGATAAAAAAATAATAAAAAAGTAACCCACTTCGAAGTTCTCCAACAAACATTTAAATTGCTATACACAGGGAACAAAGGTTAGTTGAGAGAGGTTTCCAAAAATGCTAACAGTATTACGTTTCATGGCCTCATCTTTCATAACATGTCCAGGAAACACAATTAGATTTTTAAATTCAGCTTCGCTAAGTGGTTGCCTCCCAGGTGACCTGAAGGAAAACCTTTCTAAATAATTTAGATTCTATGTCACCTTGAATTCGCTTTTGTAAGTTACACTGCTACCATACATTTGCTTATATCTATTTGGTTCTTTGAGAAAATACCTGGTTATTACATTTACTGTATATTTATTCAGTTATATAAAATCTTAAGCAATATGGTAGCTAAGTAGTTGGTGGTGTAGCTTGTCTTCAGCCACTAGTGGTGCTTGGTATTTGTAATTCTCATTGTGTTTGCGTAGGTTTAATTATTTTTTTTTTTTTCTAAAAACACATTGTTAGATTAATTGCATTTGAAGAAAATCATCTATCCAGGACGTCCCATTATTTTAATATGACTGGACAACTCTAGTCAGGAAAAAAAGAGTTTAATTTATTATAACTTCTTATACCATCTATTACTTTAAAGAGGTAGTAAACCCATAGATTTTTTTTTTTTTCGCAACCTGAAAGAGAAAGCACCGCATACTAGCTCATTTTGAAATACTTACCTTAGAACGAGCCCCCGCCGTGCCGCCCGCTTACCTGTATGACGAGCGACATGTCCAGTTGCCCGTCTTCCGGGATCGCGGCATCCAGCCATCTGATTGGCCGGAGCCGCGGTGACGTCACTCCCGCGCACGCGCGCGGGAGCCCACGGTCACGGCACGGGACTCTGAAGGAACGGCACCAGCGGCCGTTCCTTCAGAGCGCATGAGCCAGTGACGTCACTGGCTGCATGTAAGGTAAATATCTCCTAAACGGTACATGTTTAGGTGATATTTACAGTACCCATAGGTAAGCCTTATCATAGGCTTACCTATAAGTAAAAGTGTCAGAGGAGGGTTTACTTCCTCTTTAAACCAACCAAAAATATAATGCACCGCCTCAAATTATAGAATATTACAAACTTAAAAAATGTGCTATCAACACGGCATTCATAATGTTAAAGGAATACACAATATTCAAAAATGATAATAAAAAACAAAACAGGGTGAACAAAGTCCAATGCAAAAGAGTCCAAAATATGTGATAAATTTCACCGCAAAGAAAGTGTCTTCCCCCAGCTAATGGAAATCCTTTCCACCACACATGAGCAAAAGAAATAAAGATAATTTACCGACATTAAAGCTGCCAGAGGAAAACAGCAACATGTGCATTTGTGTCAATGAGATCCTTCACAAGTGGTCAACCAGGTCCATTCTCACAATGGGGATACCCCTCAGTACCACTTCTCATCACTGGGGACAGTCAGTTTGCTTGTTACTGTCTGGGGAAAAAAAACGCTCACCACACACAGTCACAAACAGGGGACCACATATAGTGTAGTATATTTATTAAAAAGTATAGATTCAACATAAAAAAGTAAAAGGCTTCATCCAAATTCCAGTAAAATTATTGTCATGAAAAATAAAACAGTGCACTTACAAAGAGAGCCACCAGTTCCAAGCATGTAGCTCCTGCCCCAACGCATTTCATGTGAATGCATTTCTTCAGGGAAAACTAGTACACCGACGTCCATACATCACCTCCCTAAATAGCCTGCTACTAAATTAAACAAAGGCACTAGAGCCTAGTGTGAATGAAAAAAAGAGAAGTTATTGCTCCTGTGCTTGAGAGATGGTAGTGTGACTGATGGAAAATGTATGTCCACTGATGTAACCGCCACGCTCTCGACAGGTCAGGGGAAACCGGAATAGAGCTCTAAAAAGAAAAAATACAGAGGGTGCACCTGCCTAGCACAGTACCTTTGCAAAAATTGTTTTTTTTCGGGGTATGTACATCGTATTTACAAAATAGGATGCTCAAGGAAGCTCTGAGGAAGAGGGGACACCCCTCGAAATGCATCAGCTTAATTTGGAGAAATCCATTCCACAAGTATTGCTGGCCAGCAGGCTATGCTGAGTGGAAATTTGGGTGGACTTACACTTATACTTGCTTGATTTGTCGTCCTATTTTGTGAGTATAATGTGCATATACTTTTAATAAACCAATTTTTGCAAAGGTAATGCGCTAGGCTGGTGCGCCCTCTGTATGTTTTCTTTTTAGAATTAGAGCCTAGTGTATTTGCTTTATCCAGCAGCAAGCTATTTAAGGAAGTGATTGGTTGACCATGTGTAAAGGATTTGGTTGACACAAAAGCCCATGTTGCTGCTTTCCTCTTGCAGCTTTACCTTAAGTTCACACATATACGATGTGGGAACCAGCGCAATTCTAGTGCGAGTTCCCGCTTCGCATCTCCCCCACAGACAGTTCACACTGCCTTCTGCGAACCACTGCGGGTGTCAATACAAAGTAATGACACCCCCAGATCGGTTCGCAGATCGCAGTTCGAATAGGAATTCGAACAGGAATTGGATCCAAATCCAGTGCGGGGAAGAAAAAAGGTTCCTACACCTTTTTTGTGTGAATCCAATGCGAGTATGGCTGAATTTGCAGTTGCACAGACATCGCATGTGATCTGCACAGCAATGCGGTGCAAATCACATGCAATGTCTGAAATCACATATGTGTGAACCCAGGCTTAATGTTGTTGAGTACATTTTAGTTCTGTTTCTCATGCATGGTGGAGAGGATTTCCATTAGAGGATTTCCATTTTGCATTGGACTTTATTCACACTGATTTATTATTTATTATCATTTTTTAATATTGTGGATTCTTTTTTCACATTATAAATGCTGTTTTGATAGCACATGCTTTAAAGGGTAACTCCACTTTCATGGGGAAAAAAATCATCAAATAAAGATAAAACAATATAGCGTATACAATTGCGACACAAATCATATTGTAATTAAATGTTATTAAAACTGACCTTTCCTTTTCAATCTGCAGCTGTTGTAATTTTCTGAAAATGCAATGCAATATTGCTACCTGGAGCTGTTCTATACACAGAATGTGTACTGATCACACCCCAGAAACATAATTTCCTGCTTGTGTGATTGGCTCACCAATTTTCCCAGAAGTCTGCACTAAGATACAAGTCAGATTTCTGGCATCCCCTGCAACAAAAATGTAATTTTTGGTGAGATAATCCCAATAGGAACAAGTCTAAAGGGATTCAGGCCCAACAGCTTTCCTCATTAGAGCCCTGCAGCTGCCACAGCTGATAGATAATTATGAAACCACTCCCATTTGACCCACTCAGCACAGAGGCACAGAAGAACAAACAATGATTTCTTCAGAATAACAAAAGGTAGGAATCTGCAACAACATTTGTTAAAAATCTCTGCAATATACAGAGATCACCCAGAGGGGAGTGTTTTTTTACTCAACAAAAGTGGAGTTACGCTTTAAGTTTGTAATATTCTATATGTGGAGGCCCTGCATTATTTTCTTTGTTCGTTTGTAAGGATATTGTATAGTTGCCTATTGCAAGCTGCCCATTTCTTTTCTTTAGGGCTGCCCCCATTTTTATGTTTTCATTATCTATTGCTTTAGCCTTGGTTTTTCTTACTCTGTCGCTTTCAATTATATTTTATAAAATCTCAGAGTATGGGATGCACAGGTGTCCTGCTATTGCTGGGCAATACATAGATATATTTTAAATGTATTTTATGTGAGGAAATCTGGGAGCAACAGAGGAAAGTTATAGTTAAAAAAGAATTGCATGGTAGCAGCAGTAAACCTGCAGACCAAGTCGAGGTCAAGCAGAGAGCACAGCATAATCCATGTCCCTGTGCTGTGCAGAGGCAACTACTCCTCAGGCCAGGCTAGGCAAATCATACCTTAGCCTTCCTTCAATCCAAGTTCAAGTAGCAACAGAGCAATCCAAATTGGGGCTGTGCAGTCCTACTAGATTTAGCCCTGGGATCCTTCACCCTGCACTCTTCATCAAATTTTGCTGATTGGGTTTTTTTTTTTATAGGGCCATGGCACACTGGTTGGGTTTAGACCCCAATCCACTTAATCCACTCAATCCACGGGGTGATAGGAAAGGGGTCAGTGCCAGGGTGCTGGACAAGCTCATTATTATAGCAAATGATTATTCCAGCACAGGCAGTAATAAAATGGCTTCCTTGTTAAAAATCCAAATAAAACAAATTTATTTGGGTACAGTACTGTTGGCTTTATGAAGCTGATTCCTGCCTTCCACTAAAAACATATTACTTTTATTTTTCATATTAATTACGGTATCTAAAAAAATATTAGCATGCACCAGCACAGGGCAGCATGTTTCTATCTGGCATTTTTAATTTTTATTATATTCCAATTCTTGTTTTCAGGGCAATTTTCAATGTATAAACGTTTTTTGTTTAATGTAGTTAGGAATTTTGTTTTCATCTTTGATCTGATCAATCAATGTGTTTGAGGAGGGGCTGAAGAGAGTGAAAATATTCCATGGTATACAGAAAATTCTCCTCCAAACATGGGTTTTCTTAACTGTACCAATATTTGCCTATGATCACAGGCTACGATCTAAACGTTAAGTGTAAAATTGCCTTTTGATCAAGATCACACATGATATACCTTTAAAATAATGTGCCCCATAGTGTGGAATCTATGTAACCAGTCTATTCTACATATATTCTTGCTATTATTGCAGCTTTATCACACTATAATTGCCATATTATGTGTGGGTTTGAGAGCTGAACTGTTTAAAAGGGCATTTCTAGCTTAAATTCTGCCAGACCTCAGGTGTGGAACAGTTAAATGGCTTTATAATTGCAAATTACAGTCTTTACATGAACAATAGACTTCAGACAACCTACATTAGGTCTTGTTTATGTCCTGGTTATGGCAATTATGATAGGCTCATTAAAAATGTGTATTTTTTACAGGCTTTATTACTAACTCACTTTGAATATGCTCTGCTGGGGAGGTGCAACTAGCTGGGGTTTGTTGTATTGAGATACACAAGCTTTGAATTGAATATGTTTCAGAGCAAAGTAATTCCTCCCATGTTGAGGGCATGTGTGGCCTGGTGTGGTTCAGAAGGGGGGGGGCAGTCAGGCTGCATGCTCAGATTAAGGGTGTGGTATAGATGCTTAGATGGTTCCTTCCTTTTTTTGCATTGGGTCCCCCTAACATCCGTATCAAATCTGAAGGGTCCTCACACATTTTTTTCTTTGCTTGCCATTTTGCCATCCCCACGCCATTTTTTAAAACTAAACTATCCCCCCCCCCCCCCTTTGTGTATATAGATGGGATTCACAGCATGTTAGTGAATGAGGCTGTTGATGTAACTGGTTATTAAGAAATCAGACTTTTGCCTGCACCTGCTGGCACCCTTAACAACCACTAACATCAGGAAGTTATAATTACCAACCAGTGTAGCGCTATGAAGATAAACTCAAATGGAAAACTGCTACAGTAATACAACTGCAGCATCTCAACAGTGCAATAACACACCATTACAATCTAAAAAAAATGTCCTACAGGTGCAATCCATGAGAACATTAATATGCATCCAAAAAGTAATAAATCATAA
Organism: Pelophylax lessonae; assembly: GCF_965119305.1. Classification (NCBI taxonomy): domain Eukaryota; kingdom Metazoa; phylum Chordata; class Amphibia; order Anura; family Ranidae; genus Pelophylax; species Pelophylax lessonae. The sequence goes on from NC_138770.1 coordinate 374,872,110, forward strand.
ATATAAAAGTCTTTTGTAACAACCAAGTGCAACAACCCAATTAAAAGACATACCTGTATATAAAAAAATGCAAAATTAAAAGATATTATAAATAGGTCCATAAAGTGTTAATATAAAATCAATTCTTCCATAGTGCTCTTTCATGTGATCAGTAGAATTGTGTTAGGTGTACATTCTCTCCACCAGGAGTTACACAATTCTGCTCACCTTGACAAACGTACCTTTTATATATTACAGATCTGAACCACTTGATTCCTATAAACGTTTAAACTTCCAGGCTAGTTTTAAGCCGTGCCCTGCCTCCTGGCGTCATAAACTTCCTAAAGGGTCGGTGTGCAAAGAGGTTAAATGAAGATATAAAAATGTATGTGAGGATATTGGCAGAGAGCTTTAAACATCACTTGCCCTATTGGATGATTAAGACCAAAAGGGATGTGTTCCTGGAAGAGGGACCTGAGATAATGTGTTGCAAACTATCCTTTTCATAAACAAAGCAAAAAAATGTAAGAAATCTGCTCTGCTTTTGTCAATAGATGCAGAACAGACAGAGTATATGGGAGTATATGTTAACAGCACTATATAGGATTAGGCTACGTATGTATAATTAGAAAAAGGCATTATATTTGATCCCACAGCGCATGTACAGGTAAATGAATAATAGGACTAAACATGGGTCTCCTTTCACCATTGCTTTTCGTACTGACTCTGGAACCTCCCCTAGAAACAATCTGGACAAATCCAAGAATACAGGGCATAGAAGTAGCAGGTAAAGAACAGAAGGTATCGGCTTTTGTGGATGATATCTTATTTTATTTGCAAAAACCAAAGCAAACATCACCAATTATTTTGAAAGATCTTAAAAAATATGGAGAAATCGCTATTTTGAAGATCAATTTAGAATAGTCAAAAATATTAAACATCTCACTTCTTCTGGCGGATTATAAGGCCCTGAGACCAAATCTACCATTTGAATGGAAGTATGGAGGATTTCATTTTTGGGGATAATTCTACTGTCTTCTTGTATTGCACAATTATATCATCTTAATTATATTAACCTTCTTAACAAAATTAAACAGGATTCGAAAAATTACACAATTTATACATTATCCTAATTAGGGAGAATTAACATGGTAAAGATGGTAACTCTTCCGAGAGCGCTGTATGTATTTCAAGCGTTCCCCTTAAACATACCACAGGTATACTTTAACCACTTCAGTTCCGGAAGATTTTACCCCCTCAATGACGAGGCCATTTTTTGCGTTTCAGCACTGCGTTACTTTAACTAACAATTGCACCGTCGTGCGAAGCTGTACCTGAATACAATTGATGTCCTTTTTTCCCGCAAATAGAACTTTCTTTTGGTGGTATTTGATCACCTCTGCGGTTTTTACATTTTGCGCTATAAACAAAAAAAAGCAACAATTTTGAAAAAAAAAAACACAATATTTTTTACTTTCTGCTATAAAACATTCCCAATAAAAAATTTAAAAAATAATTTTTTTTATTAGTTTAGGCCAATTTGTATTCAGCTACATATTTTTGGTAAAAAAAATCCCAAAAAGCGTATATGAATTGGTTTGCACAAAAGTTATAGCGTTTACAAACTATGGGATAGATTTTTGGACTTTCTATTTATTTTTTTGTTTTTATTAGTAATCGCGGCGATCATCGATTTTTAGCGGGACTGCGACATTGTGGCAGACCAGTGACACCAATACAGTGATCAGTGCTAAATAATATGCACTTTTACTGTATAAATGACCCTGGCAGGGAAGGGGTTGATACCGGGGGTGATCAAGAGGTTAAGTGTGAGCCTAATTGTGCTTACTAACTGTGGGGGGGGGGGGGGCTCTGTGAAAGGCACACAGAGATCGTTTTTTCAGTTTAGCTGAGACACACGATCTCACTGTGCCTGTCTGATAGGAGAGTCGTCTGATTTGTTTACATAGGCAGGTGGTTCTCTTGTCAGTTTCCCCAAAAATTGCGAGAGGCGGCGGCAATCGAGCCCACTCCTCCCGCAGTCTGGCTCCCGCTGTGTCTAATCACAGTGGGAGGGTGGCCCTGGCGGTTTGCGCTGTTGAGTATCGAGAAAGAGATGGAAACAGGATAAATAGAGAATTGTAACAACTTTTAGAGTAGCATAGAGACCGAAATAGGTTATGCCTGTTAAAAAACAGTTAGTAACTAGGTCGTTTATTGAGAAATTGGGATTGCAGAAAAGGGGGTCGGACCACTGTCCCCTTGACAAAACTTTTAATCTAAACTTTGCATTTGAACTCCACTTCCTGATAAGGTGGAGAAATCTACATAGCCCCACTGCCTAGTTAGGGAGTAGTAGGAAGGGTAGAGTACAGGGGAAGGGGAAGGAAGGTATAAAAAGAGGAGACACCCACTGACACCTTTTAGGCCCTCTCTAATAAAGTTAAATAGATATTCACTTAAGAGTGGCACATATCACTGATTATTTTTTATGCCTTAATGGGCCTGAGGGGGAAAGAGGAGGGAATAATCCTTCCCTCATACCCTCCATATAGGAGAAATGAGCAGTGGACACAATGTATATATTCAGAGGGGGAATGGGGTTTCATAGTTTTATATAAATTAGGCACCACTATATATAAACGTATTATTTATATAGTACTGTATAAAAATGAGAGAGGAGGAGTGGAATTGAGGACTGGGTGAGAGGATGGCCATAAAGAGGGGCTTTTAAACTAGGTGATGGGGGGAGGGTATAGATATAGAATTAGCCAGCGGGGAGCAAGATTCAAAGGGCACAAAGGGGGACATTAGCGGTAGGGTGTTCAGAGCCCCTAAACCCAAGGTGGGTATGGGGAAAAAATCACAAGAGCAGCCTAAAAACAACATCAAACAACGATATATGCAACCGGTCAAAATTACGAGGTTTGTTTACCAATGCCAGAAGCCTGGCCAACAAGATGGGAGAGCTGGAGCTACTGATGTTTGAGGAGGACTTAGATTTTGTGGGGATAACAGAGACTTGGTTCGACAGCTCTCATGATTGGATGGCAACCATTCAGGTGTATTCCCTTTATCGCAGGGATAGAGAAGGTAAAAAAGGGGTAGGAGTATGTCTGTATATTAAGAACAGTGTACAGGTAAATATGAGGGATGATATTAATAATGGAGCTATGGATGAGGCAGAATCCCTATGGGTAGAACTTAAAAGGGAAGGCACTATAAGGAAGGTAATATTGGGCGTATGCTATAGGCTCCCCAACCAGAGGGAGAAGGGGGAGGCGGACCTCCTTTTACAGATAAGATTGGCAGCAAGGATGGGAAATGTCATTATAATGGGGGACTTTAATTATCCAGATATAGACTGGGCAGAAGGAACTGCGCATTCAGCCAAGGCTTGGCAGTTCCTAAATGTTTTGCAGAACAATTTTATGGGTCAGATGGTGAATGCACCGACAAGTAACAATGCGGTACTTGACCTACTGATTACCAACAATACAGATCTGCTCAAGGATATAGAAATACGGGGCAACTTAGGAAACAGTGACCATAGGTCAATTAGATTCAGTATTTATCATAGTAATAGGAAACACAAGGGTAATATAAGGACACTGAATTTCAAAAGAGCCAATTTCTCAAAACTGCGCTCTCTGCTAGAAAATATCAAATGGGATAGAACCCTGGGAACAAAAAAGGGAGTGCTTCAAGAGCATACTAAACAAAGGGATTGGCCAGTGTATTGCAAAGGGAAATACATTTAAAAGAGCAAAACTAAACCCTGGGTGGCTAATGCATATTAATACTAAAGAAAAGGCCTTCAAAAAATACAAGACTGAGGGGTCATTGGCAGCATTCAAGCATTACAAAGAGTGTAATAAGATATGTAAAGACAAAATCAAGGTGGATAAAATAGAACACAATAGACATAAAAGACAACAAGGGAAATATGGCCACAGAGGACAGAGAAAAGGCGGAAGTGTTAAATAATTTCTTCTCTTCAGTCTTCACAAAAGAATGGGGGGGCTACACTAACCCAGCTTGTAAGGCTAAACTAAATAATACACCTCAGGAAGTACAACCATGGCTAACAGAGGATAGACTTAGAACTAAACAAGAGAAACTTAACATAAATAAATCACCGGGACCGGATGGCTTGCACCCGAGGGTTCTAAAAGAGCTCAGCCAGGTGATTGCCAGACCATTATTCCTGATCTTTAAGGATAGTCTACAGACGGATATGGTGCCAGCTGATTGGAAAAAAGCCAACGAGGTACCAATATTTAAAGAGGGCCGAGATATATCCCGGGTAACTATAGGCCGGTCAGCCTAACATCAGTAGTCTACAAGATTTTGGAGGGGATGTTAAGGGACCATATACAAGACTTTAGTAATTAAAACGGTATTATTAGTAGTAATCAGCATGGATTCATGAAAAATCGTTCTTGCCAAACCAATCTATTAACCTTCTACGATGAAGTGAGCTGCCACCTAGATAAAGGTAAGCCTGTGGATGTGGTGTATCTGGACTTTGCAAAGGCCTTTGACACCGTTCCCCACAAACACTTAGTGTACAAACTAAGGAACGTAGGTATGGACCATAGGGTGAGTACCCGGATAGAGAACTGGCTCCAGGGGAGAGTCCAGAGGGTGGTGATAAATGGGGAGTACTCGGATTGGGCGGGTGTGGAAAGTGGGGTCCCCCAAGGTTCTGCCAATCTTGTTTAATTTATTCATAAAGGATCTAGAGGAGGGGATATCTAGCACAATCTCGTTATTTGCAGATGATACTAAACTAAGCATGCCAATATCTTCTATGCAGGATGTGGAAATCTTACAAGTGGACCTGAACAAAATAATGGGGTGGGCAACTACATGGCAGATGAGGTTTAATGTTGAAAAATGTAAAGTAATGCACTTGGGCGTCAGAAACACGAAAGCAAGCTACTCACTAGGGGGGAAACCTCTGGGTGAATCTAAGATGAAAAAGGACCTGGGGGTCCTAGTGGACAACAGGCTTGGCAGTGACATGCAATGCCAAGCCGCTGCAAGCAAAGCCAACAGAATACTGGCATGTATAAAAAAGGGGATTCACTCCAGAAATAAAGAGATTATTCTCCCACTCTACAAGACTCTGGTCCGGCCACATCTAGAGTATGCTGTCCAGTTCTGAGCACCGGTCCTCAGGAAGGATGTGCTGGAACTGGAGAGAGTCCAGAGAAGGGCAACAAAAATCATTAGGGGAATGGAGGGCATCGGCTATGAGGAAAGACTACAAGCATTGAACTTATTCTCTCTGGAGAAGAGATGCTTGAGGGGGGATATGATATCAATGTACAAATACTGTACTGGTGAGGACGCTAGCATAAGGAAGAAACTTTTTAGAGAAAGGGAATACAATAAGACACGTGGCCACTCACTAAATCTAGAGAAAAAAACGGTTTAACCTTAAAATACGTAAGGGGTTCTTCACTGTCAGAGCAGTAAGGATCAGCAGGGAGCATCAATAGTTTCAAAAAACTATTAGATGGGCACCTTAAAGACCACAACATACAGGGGTATACAATGTACTAACACACACATCATAGGTTGAACTGGATGGACTGGTCTTTTTTCAACCTCACAAACTATGTAACTATGTAAGTGGTTATTTAGATTGTAGAGGGGGAGAATAGGAGAGAAATACAATAAGTTAGACAAAGAGGTGATGAGGAATGTAGTGGAAGAAAGTGGCAATAAAGTAAAAGGATAACAAGTAGCAAGGGTCAGATTAAATCAGGTGGAAAGGGTTTACTGGGACTCATGTTTTTGTTTGTCCACAGTTAACCCCCTTCCTCACATGTCATGTCTGTGTGTATGTTATAAGAGTAGGATGTAAGCTTCATTTTTTTTTATATATATATAATCTTTATTTAACATTTTAGACAGTACAAATCGTAAAATAAAATGAATAAAACAAAACAAAAAAAAAGATTCATTGTTTCTCCTTCAGAGGAAACTAATAAAGACAGTGAGTTATATCCGAACTATATAAAAAAAAGGAGGTTCACCTATGTCCTGGACAGTCAGTCCCTGTGGTCATACCCACTCTTTCCACGGGAAGAGGGTAGGAGGACCTTATTAACACTGATGATAACACTGATGACCGTAAACTATTATAAATTTGAACTGTTGTTCACACAACCAGAACTTGATGTTCACACCCAGTTCGTTACCTGCTTAGATACTGTGATTGAAGAGTTGTCCCCTGCAGGATTTTGGTTTGCTAGGACCAGTTGTGAGGTCAGCCAGGGCCAGCAAGGCAATATCCAAGCTGGAAGAGACTGGAGATGTTCCTGAGCTGTGGTCTCTCCAGAGTGCCCAGGTGGAGTCAAATTTTTCTCGAGTACCCCCGCAAGTGGCAAGAGATTCCTCCGCTTCCATGATCTCCCTCACCTTCTCAACCCACTCCTTTTCACTTGGAATCCGTGAGCTTTTCCAGTGAACTGGTATAAGGTGCTTAGCAGCTTTAAGGAGGTGAGGGAGAGCACTTTGTTTATAGCAAGATATAGGCATGGGGGGATGTGGAGCAGGAAGTGTTTTGGTGAATCAGGGAGATATACGCCGAGACCATCTGAAACGTGTTTACTAACCATGGACCAAAAGGTTTGTATCAAAAGACAGTCCCACCATATATAAAGGAAAGTTCCTCTCTGTCCACATTCCCTTCAGCATAGATCAGAGGTCCATGGGATGATTTTAGCTAAGGTCGTAGGCACACTGTAGCACCTTGACAGTAGCTTATAATTGTTCTCTTGTGTCTTGGACTCCACTGAACTAGAGTGTGTCAGGCAATATAAATGATGCAGTTGTTCAGTGGTGAACTCACTCTGGAGGTCATGTTCCCATGAAGAACAGTTTGAAACTAGGCTTAGCTGTGTCTAACAATCGTTCAAACTCTGTAAGAGATCTGGGCCTCTTAAAGCTATGAAGTCAGCAAGCTGGCGATGTCTCCAAAAATCAAAAGGGAAGCTACCGTAGAGCTCCCTAAGGGTAGCGAGTGAGACCATGGTATGACCTTGCACAAAATGTGCCGAACTGAATGTTCCATTGCTCACTCAGGTTCCAAGAGAGGACAGTCGCTCACCAGGAGAGAATGAGGGGAAACCACAGACTGGAGCCTAGGGTGAGGTTGGGGAAGCCAGGGCCAAGGACCCATTCAGTCCATCCCAGACCTTCTCATTTCTATATTTTAAGCAAAATTATTAAAAAAAAAAAAAAAAAAAAACAGCTAGCAATACCTAGATGACATACTGTAAGTGCATCCAGCACTATGAGATAATTAATTAGTTAAACTAAAAGCACCTTTCCCTCTTAAACCTAAAAATCACAGGAGGATGCAGCTCTGCATGCAGATCTATAAATGCTTCAATCATGATCTTATGTGGATTGATATGTATTTGTGTGAACTTACAAACTTGGGGATTGGCCCAGAAAATGAAGAATAAAAAGCTGGACAGACACATGACGTCTACTTAAAATTACAGTGCATGATTTATTTTGGGGGTGGAACAGATCATAAGGATGTGGCAAAACAGGAAAAAAAAATGAGACAAAAAAAAATAAATATATGTTTATATTTTTCATTATTAAATTGATCAATGGTGGCAGTTAAACATGTAGAGCTGCAGGATCCACTTTAAGCTAGTACCAGATCATAGTCATGATCCTGATTTCCGGTGTCTCATTTAATATCAAGCAGAAAATCTAAAATTAAGGAATCAATCCAGTTTTAGTCAACTCTTTTTTCATATAAGAGACGTCTTCCCATTAAAACTGTATACCTGTTAAGATGTCCACAGAACTTACCACTCAACTAATGCCATCCTATACCTGTCTGAGCAAGAGTCTTGGAATATAAGCAGAAGGTCTGAGGGCTTAGAAGAACTTCAGAGCGAGGCTTCAAGCTTGAAGTATATTTGAGCAAACATTGTTAAAAAAAAGTAAAGCATTAAGAAGGGGAAGAATGAGCAGGATACAATACAGGGACAAAAAAAAAAAAAGGTCCAGCACACAGAATCAAATATATCTGGATCCTGTAAGTAGGTAAAGGTTTCAGTGAATCCTATGGGAAACAGAAAACACAAATATTTCCACCAATATAATTAATATGCCATGGAAATAAAAATACATTTCATGTATGCTAGCAATTGGTTCTCAAATGCATGAGCTTATTTACCTGCTTTAGCCCCGGAGGATTTGGCTGCTCAATGACCCAGGCCCTATTTTGCGATTTGGCACTTCGTGATTTTAACGGACAATTGCACAAGTGCGAAGCTGTACCCAAACTAAATTGACATCCTTTTTTTCCCACAAACAGAGATTTCCTTTGGTGGCATTTGATCACATGTACGATTTTTATATTTTGCGCTATAAACAAAAAAGAGCGACAATTTTGAAAAAGTAACAATATTTTTCACATTTTTTTATATGAAATTCTCAAAAAAAATGTAAGAATCAAAATTTTTTAACATTTTAGGCCAATTTGTTTTCTGCTACATATTTTTGGTAAAAAAAAAATTGCAATAAGCGTATTTTGATTGGTTTGCGCAAAAGTTATTGCGTTTACTAACTACGGGAAAGATTTATGTCATTTTTATTGTTTTTTTTTTTTTTACTAGTAATGGCGGCGATCTGCAATTTTTTTTGCAGGACTGCGACATTGCGGTGGACAGATCTGACCCCTAACTGACATTTTTGACACTTTTGGGGGTACCAGTGACATTACTACAGTAATCAGTGCTAAAAATATGCACTGTTACTGTAAAAATAACCCTGTACTGGTGATCAAGGGGTTAAATGTGTCCCTAGGGGTGTGATTCTAACTGTGGAGGGGCAGGGCTTGTGAAGTAATCACAGAGACATGCGATCCTATATAGCAGGATTACATAACCTCTGTGATCACTTCAGGGAGAATGACAGATGGCTGTGTTTACATCAGCTGTCTGTCCTTCTCTCTCTGCTGCGGGAGATCGCAAGTGGCTGGCAGCCATTGAAGCCACTGGTCACACGCGCTGGCTCCCTGGCTAATGAGCGAGGGTGGGAGTGCGCCTCTTTGTACGTCACTTTGCCCAGGAGTGCCTGCCTGCCACAGTAAAACTGTGGTGGGCAGGGCTGAAGTGGTTAAATAGGGGCAGTAACCCATAGAAACCAGTGAGATTTTACCTTCAATGTTTTAAGTTGTCCTCAAATAGAAGTATAATATTAACCAGTTGATTGCTTTGTACTGCTGCATTGTACACCTTGCATCTTGCGTAAAGGAGTTGTAAAGTCTCAAGGTTTTTCACCTTAATGCATTCTATGCCTTAAGATGAAAAACCTTCTTGGTTGCAGCTGTCCCCCAGACCCCCCATTATTCTTACCTGAACCCCAATATTCCAGAGACGAGCATGAGCCCAGCGGCTCCAGCCACCGATCCTCATTAGATAGATTGATAGCAGCAGGAGCCATTGCCTGTCAATCAAATTCACTGACATGGGAGTAGGAGGCGGGGCCGAGTCCTGCTGTCTGTGTCAATGGACGCAGAAGGGGGACTCTAGAGCGTGCCTGCATGGGTGCCCCCTAGAAAAGCAGCTCTCCATGGGGGCACTCAATGAAGAGGAGGAGCCAGGAGAGCCACTGGGGCACCAGAGAAAAGGAGGATCGGGGCTGCTTTCTGTGCAAAACCCTTGCACAGAGCAGGTAAGTATAACATGTTTGTTATTTAAAATAAAAAAAACAAACCTTTACAATCACTTTAGGAAACTAAGCCTAATATGTTGTGTATATTAAAAATATGGGTATTTACATGTACTGAATGCCAGCAGCTTGAAAGTAACAAATGTTTTATGATAAACTTCAATCCACTTTTGTTGATACAATATATATTTCTCTGACAGATTTCAAAAATCAAAAAGGAACATATTATTCAGTTTAAGTTGCCCCTTGCCAAATATAACAAACATTTGACATTTTGTGATTTCATGTGGCAGAACGTCCAAAGGTTTAGCTAGTGCTTGACAGACTGAACCTTTGTCTCCAGGGAAGCAGAACAAGCATGGAATGTAGCAAATTTAAAGAGCCAAGTGGTAGAAAATAAACAATACACAATGGGACCTTTAAAGCCAATCCATTTCACCAGTGAATTATTCCCAAAAGACCAATAGTACGGAACAGTCCAGAATAATACCTGGCTTTAGAAAGCAGTTGACATTAGTTTGGTTGACACTTCATAAAGTTCAAAGGGGAAAGACTAGGGCAACATACGGTATGCAAGTGATCAATACCTAAATGCATTTTTTGTATTGAAACTTAGATAACAGATTGTTTAATACAGATGTTAAATGTCCCGTGATTCGCAATGTGATCATCTTCTGTTATTGCTATTATTGCGCTATGGAAACTCTGGAAAATACCAAGCAACCCAATAAAATGTGAGTAAATGTTTCTAGCAGATGTATAGGTTTGAAAAAGGAAAAAAAAAAAGGAATATATTTGATTCTAGTCGTTAGGAGAACGGAATGTGCAGATGTAAAAGCAGAGCTAAACTGAGCTAAAATAAAGGAAGTGTTTAGCTAGCATTAAAACTGATATATGTGTTGTGGGAATTGGAAAAGTTTGTGATAACAAACAGTAGAGAAGTAAATTCTCACTCCAAAGCTCATTTGCAGGAAGCTGTGATGAGTTACATGTATCTACCTTTCAAAGCACTGGCAACAATTCTAAACTGGCATTACTCTCCACATGATGTGCACACATATTTATTCAAGCTGTGTGTGGAATGGACATTTTGGCAACCAAGCCCCTTCAGTGAGCTGGAGTGAGGCTGCCCATGATATGATAGTCAAGACAGTGGGATTCAAGGAGAGACTGTGAAAACCATCTGGCTTGTGTTCAAACAAAAAGAATCCCCTAGGCATTATTTTAACAAAACAAAAAAAAAATGTGTGTGTGCTCAATTTATGTTTCGAACTTTCAAGTTCAAAGTCACAGTAGGGTCAGAGGAAAGACACTTCCATGTTAATAACTGTTTTACTAATCTATGTGTGAATAATCCTATAGCCCTCACCACAATGACATTTCATTCTTGAATGCAAAATAAAATAATCTGTCAGAAGTTTGAAGAAAGGTGTAAAACAATGTAATGTGATATGTCTAATTTTCAAATGCCAAACTTGCAGACAGGTAAAACAATAAATATAACACAGTGTGAAACTTTAGACAGTTTTATCTTATCACTTTTCTGTTTGTAAAAATGATTACCTAAAAAATGGTGGATGAATGCTTCGACTCAGAACCCCCAAAATAAGTTTAGAAAATCCTTACTAGGTAAAAGGTTGAACATTCAAAAAACGTATAATCTAGATTAGTATTTAAAGTATAAACAACAACAATTCTAAAAAATACTGATAGGGTTACTCCACAATTATTAGACCAAAAATTAGGTGATTGATTTCAATTAACAAAATATAAATTACATAGTTACATAGTAGGTGAGGTTGAATAAAGACAATAGTCCATCCAGTTCAACCTGTGTAGGTGTGTGTGGCCGTAATTATCTTGCATACCCCTGAATGTTCTGATTCTTGAGATGTACGTCTAAGAGTCTTTTGAAAGCCACCCTACTTCCCGCAGAAACCATCTCTTGTGGTACAGAATTCCACAATCTTGTAGCCCTAACAGTAAAGAACCCTCCACGTTGCCTGAGGTTAAAACGCTTCTCCTGTAATCGCATTGTGTGCCCTCTAGTCCTCATGCAATTTTTGCGACTGAATAGCTTTTTTTCTATGCCGAGATCACCATTGAGATATTTATAAATTACTATCATGTCCCCTCTCAGGCGTCTCTTCTCCAGGGAGAATAAATCAAGCGAGTGCAGACACTCTTAATAAATGTTTTCACTTAATTTACAAGCATAACTTAAAGTGGAGTTCCAGCCTAAAAATAAACTTTGCAGCATCAGTTAGAGTACAAAAACCTGAAAAAGAATGGGATAATTAATATTTTTTTTTGTTTCACTTACCTTGTTTTTAATGAAAATAAACTTACCTTCCTTCCTCTTCCTCCTTGTGCGGCCACTTCCTCCTTTGCATTGCGTCCTGGGAGATGAGCATCATCAATCCCAGGATGCATTGGGAATGTCCGGCCGCTATTCTGAGTGCTGATTGCAATCTACAGCGCATGCGCGAGATTGCAGTCAGCATTCTGGGTAGCTCAGAACCAGGAAGAGGAACACAGCGGGGGTGGGGGGGGGGCACGGCTTCAGATGCCCACACCGGAGATGGCCGTGCTCTGCAATCAATTTTAAAGGTAAGTATTTATCTTTATTCAGTAAAGGTAATGAAATGTAATGTGGGGTTAGTGTTAGGGTAGTTGGGGGTAGCTTAGGATTAGGGGGGAATTTTTAGCTCAAAAAAGTGTATGTGGCTGGAACTCCGCTTTAACCACTTCCTGCAAACCTGCATCAGCTTGCAGAAGTGGTTGTACCAGGATGATGCCTGCAGCTGCAGACATCAACCCGGTACGTTTTTTTAGAGCCAGCGGTCAGCTTTCAGGAGATAATAGCCGATGCAGCTCAGCAGCTGCTTGGCCGCTATCTCATTGGGAGATCCGCCGGATTCTGCTTTGATCGGGTCTCCGATGTAGTAACCCGGAAGCGACAAAAATGCTGATTTTGGCATTTTGAATACTTTGAAGTGCAGTGGAGGGGTCAGGGGTCTTTAAGACCCCCGATCCCTCCATAAAGACTACCTGTCACTGCCTATTACTGTCACAGGGGACGTTTACATTCCTTGTGACAGCAATAAAAGTGATGGGATGTTTTTTTTTTAAAAAACAGCACTACAAATAATTTTTTTTTTAAACATTAATGGGAAAAAAATTTAAAGTGCCCCCGTCGCTGTGAGCTTGTGCACGTAAGTAGGAAAAATGAAAGCGGTGTTCCAACCACACATGTGAGGTATCACTGTGATTGCCAGAGCAAGAGCAATAATTCTAGAAAAAGACCTCCTTTGTAACTCTAAAACTGGTAACCGTTAAAAATTTTTAAATTGTCGCCTATGGAGAATTTTAAGTACCGTAGTTTGTCACCATTCCACAATTTTAAACCATAGATACTATTTACTCGACGTGACATCATCTTTCACAATATACAAAAAAATTGGGCTAACTTCACTGTTCCCTTTTTTCAAATCCAGTGAAATGTATTTTTTTTTCAAAAAAATTGCGTTTGAAAGACCACTGCGCCAATACAGCTTGACAAAAAATATTGCAATGACTGCCATTTTATTCTCCAGAGTCTTTGCTAAAAAAAAAAAATATATATATATATATATATATATATATATATATATATATATATAATATTTTGGGTTCTAAGTAATTTTCTAGCAAAAAATACTGATTTTAACTTGTAAACAACACTCGTCAGAAACAAACTTGGAAGTGGTTACATTTATACCCCAAACAATCAGTCATTTAATCTTAATTTAACTTCTTGCCGCCCGCGCTATAGCCAAAAGACAGCTACAGCGCGGGCTCTAATTTCCGGGCGGCCGTCTTTAAATGGCCTCCCAGTGACAGGCTCCCTGCGCACTCCTGCGAGCGCGCATCGGGGAAAATCAGTGTCGGCCGTGTCCCTTGGACACAGCCAATCACAGATCGTGGTAAATGGCCGCTGTGATCGGACTATGCATGAGAGATGATCTCATATGTAAACATATGAGAAACATATGAGATATGTAAACATATGAGATCATCTCTCATCGCTAGCTCTCCTTCCTCACACAGAGACTGTGAGGAAGGAGCAGAGCCGATCAGCGGTTAGGGGACACAGAAAAATGTAATCAGGGCACTGATCACCAGTGCCCTGATTACAAAAGAGCTAAATAAAATACAATAAGTGCCCACCATCAGTGCCCACAGTGCCCGCCATCAGTGCCCCCCATCAGTGCCCCCCATCAGTGCCCACAATCAGTGCCCATAGTGCTGCCAGTCAGTGCCCATCAGTGCCTGCTCATCTAGGCACTGATGGGCACTGACTAGCAGCACTATGGGCACTGAGTGTGGGCACTGATGGTGCTGCCCATCAGTGCCACCCGTCAGTGTCCATCAGTGCCACCCATCAGTGTCCAGCAGTGCCGCCTCTCAGTGCCCATCAGTGCCACCTCTCAGTGCCCAGCAGTGCCACCTCTCAGTGCCCAGCAGTTCCGCCTATCAGTGCTCATCAGTGCCGCCTATCAGTGCTCATCAGTGCCACCTATCAGTGCTCATCAGTGCGGCATATTAGTACCTCCTCATCAGTGCCCATAAGTGCCACCTCATCAGTGCCCATAAGTGCCACCTCATCAGTGCCCATCAGTGCAGTTATCAGTGCCCATAAGTCTTGCCTCATCAGCGCACATCAGTGAAGGAGAAAAATGTATTTATTTTCAAAATTTACTCGCAGAAAATAAGAAAAAAAAATTTTTTTTCAAAATTTTCTGTCTTTTTTCTTTTTTTTTTTGTAAGAAATAAAAAACCCAGAGATTATTAAATACCACCAAAAGAAAGCTCTATGTGTGTGAAAAAAATGATAAAAATGTCATATGAGTACAGTGTAGCATGACCGCGCAATTGTCATTCAAAGCGTGAGAGCGCTGAAAGCTGAAAATTGGCCTGGGTAGGAAGGGGGTGAAAGTGCCCAGTAGGCAAGTGGTTAAAGCAATGTTAAACCACTTGCCAACTGCCTAACTGGAAATGTACATCATGATTTTGACTTTAACCTGTGGCCGACCACCCGCTGCAGTTTTACTACGGCAAGGTGGCTCGGCTATCCGAACCAACGTAACTGGCCCTGCGCACACCTGCCGTCCCCGCGATGTTCTGATTGGGTTTAGAACCGATCAGTCATCAGGTCCAGGCCAATAATTTTTGGCCTGGACCTGGTGATTGGTTTTAACCAATTGCAGAACCTCCTGTGCCTGTGTGATGTAAATACAGGTACAGAAAATTATGCAATCGTCTCTCCTGGAGCCATTTTGGATTCCAGTGTGAGAGAAGAGAACATCAACTGTGAGTACACAAACACTACACTGACACCAGTACACATAGGCACACAGTTAACCCTTTCACTCCCTGTCTCAGTGTACACTATATACAGATCATTTATTGATCACTGTATTAGTGTCACTTGTTACTTCAGTTAGTGGGAGAGACAGTTAGTGGTCGTTAGAGGTAGTCCTTGATAGATTTAGGGTACCTGCCATATATACTCTAATAAAGATGTAACCCCCTGATCACCCCCCAGTTAACCCCTTCATTGTCCTGTCACATTGTCACTATTATAGTGTACAGATCTTTTTTTCTGATCATTGTATTAGTGTCACAGGTGACATCAGTTAGCATTAACATTAGTTAACGTCAATACGGGATAGTGTCAGATTGCCCGCCACATATTTAGTAATACATTTTAACCCTTTGATTGCCAATGACACACACACACACATACACACACACACTGAACACCTCCAATACTAGTATAGTGTCTGAGCGGATTAATATCTTTGATCTGATCAGAACTATACTAGCGTCCCCAATATTTTAGTATAGTGTTCCCAAAACACAGCGTTAGCAGGAGCAGCCCCGACAACTGCCAGCACCTGCCTTTAGCCCCTCCGCCCCCCCCCCCCCGCCTAAAAAGTGCAGTATCAGCAGATTACTGTCACTTCCGATACAAAGCACACTAAACTGCAGCGTTTGCAGAGTCAGGCCTGATCTCTGCTAGCACTAGCACATTTTTTTGGTAATGGTTCAAACAGTCCTTGACAACCAGGGGATATTTTACCTGTGAGTCACACTAGGTACCTATAAATGTATTGGCCAAAATGACCAAACAGAGGTACACTAGTGAAGAGGCCTACATGATACTGAGCATGACAGATGAGAGCGATGGGGAAGCCTCACTGTCAGAATCAGGTTTAGTATTCAAACCTGTAGAGAGTAGCGGCACCCTGACAGATAGCTCTGACGACGGAGTAGTTGTCTCTGCTAAGGTCAGGCATATCAAACCCCGTTCTTCTATTGCTGAGTTGCAACAAATGCAGTGTTCTCTTATGCGGCAGAGTGTCAGTAATAGTGCCGCTCAACCTTCTGGTGAACTGGAAAGCATTAGCGGCCTAGTACATCCTGGTCATAGTCAAACCAGCACTGCAGTAACACTTGGTAAAGTGGCAAGTCCCATAAGTGCAGTTCAAGCTGGTGCAGTTGCTAGCACAAGTAGTGTCCCGCAGCCACCAAGAATTCAAAGACAAGCCTTTAGAGCCCATGGTGTCCTTCCTGATGCAATTGCAAATCCTGATTGGGAGCCCACCACTTCTGCAGCGCCTGTACTTCCCCCATTCACTGGCCAACACGGAATTCAGGTTGATTTTACTCCCCTTTTTTTTACGAGCTGTTTTTCACTGTACAGATCTATTATGGAATAAAGCAATTTATATGCCGAACAATTCATCGCCGCAAATCCAAATTTGACGCCTTGCCAGAGAATTTGCATGGAAACATATCACTGTTTTCAAATTTAGTCCTCATAAACATAATCATTGCATAGATTCAACCAATTTAAATACCGATTTTTACTATTATTATTTATTTATTTTTTTCTTTAATTTTCTCATTTATTTACATTGTTTTCCGTGTGTTCCTTGGTGCATGCTACCTCTGGCATTTTATAATTAGAAATAAGGTGGTTTGTAATATTTTTTTTAACTCTGATCCGTGGCTCTCGAGAACTGAACAATCTTTGGTCATGTGATAGCTCTATTGTTGGGCTTAGAGCCCACACCAGTCCTAGTTTCACCAGACCAGTGTAAGTCAGCAACAATGTTCCTGATCACTGGCACGCCAGTCCCAGTATCGTCAGACCAGTGTATGGCAGCAATAATGTTCCTGATTACTGCAACACCAGTCCCAGTGTCACTAGACCAGTGTAAGCCAGCAACACTGTTCCTGAACACTGTTCCTGATCACTGCTCCTGATCACTGCCACATCAGTGCCAATGTTGCCAGACCAGTGCAGCCAGCATCAGTATGTCTCTGCCTTTTACCCAAAATGACCATACACATCCAACCACCACCAGCCATCCTTTGCAAACAACTGTACTCCTAAAACCACAGTGACTCTTTTGTTCACCCTTTCTTCACCCTCCTGTTCCTAGTGGCCAGAAAACATAGCATTCCTGGGGGTATCTATGTACCATTAGGTATGTACCAGTAGGCTAGGCTAGTTATAGTTACAGGGACTGTTGCAGGTGATGCTACTAAGCAATATTTCCTGACCATTCATACAGGGGGTGAGCATTATAGTGCAGTCTTTTTGATACAATGTTGGTTGATTTTTGTGATACACAGATACAATCCCCAGTACATAAACAGTCCAAACCTTGAAAAAGTCTCACACATATGGTATACGCATACTCAGGGGTAAAATTCAAGGTATTCATTTGTTGTGTTAAAAAAAAAAAATTAAAAAAAATAAATGCTTAGCAATTTGACAACACTGTGTTAAAAATATATATATATTTATATTATTTTCTTTTTGCATTTTTCCAACATTTGCTTGTGGGAAAAAAATGAAATCTTAAAAAGACTCATTATACCTCTTTAAAACATTTCTTGGAATGTTTACTCACCAAATATGGTAATTTTGTGGGTTTTTTACTGTCCTGATACTCCAGGCCCTCCGAAAATGTGATACGTAGTCAGTAAATCATGCACATAATTTATGCTCATTGAAAGCTTGCAGGTGCTTCTTGCATTTTGGACCTCCTTATGCAGCTAGCCTGCCAAAAAAATGTTCAAGTATGTGGTCTCCCCATAGTGGTAGCAGTTTGTATTACTCTGAGAACCTGATTTGCACATCTGTGGCCTTCGGGGGAATCACCTGGTTATCCTGTAAGAATTGATTGAAGTTTTACAGCCACAATGGGTTATGAAGCTAGAATCTTCATCCCATAACTCTTTGCAACTTCAAAAATAAGATGTCAGTTGAATTATGCCACAATTACCCAGGGGAAGGATGCCAGTGCCATTTTCTAAGAAAATAATCTTTGGGGTGAAACGGTGTCTGCACTAATGGACTATTTTATGATCCCTTATACCACTTTTCACCTGTTCACCAGTATAAAGGCAAAATGCTTAGCAGAATTAATAGTGTTGTTGCTACACTAAAACCCCCTGTACAGGGCAGATTTACCATTACAGTATTGGCTGCTTTATTGCGCTCATCAGATCAAATCAAATGCTTCTGTAATGTCCTCAGTAGGTTAAACAGGGGTGCTTCTGAACCTTTGTTTAAGACCATAAAATGTATCACCGTGTTACACCATGGGTATATTTATATTTAATATGTTGGAATTTGATTGTATTTTTTAAAATGTTTCTTAGAGTGTAACTTTGTGTATTATTTCCATCACACATATTTCTGACAATGGTAAGATGCAACCGGGTACTGTAACAATTGCCAGCTGGAAACTAGTACTATAACCCAAAGTATATTTGCCAGCACATCACAGATCTTTGATATCCTGTCCAAATGATTATTCAGGTGATCACCTCACAACCTTTTAGAGCCACACAGGATCCCTTCATCAGGCATGTGATCAATTCTTTACAAAGGGGTCCTGCGTGGCCTTGAAACATTGCAATTTACCATTGAGATGTGACCACCTGAATAACTTTTCAGACAGCATTTGAAAGATCCATGGTGTGCTGGCGAATCGTGGCGATATTACATTTGGCTTAAAGTGCAACCACCAAACATTATTAATGTTGTTCAACCAGCAATGCTGGATATGCACAAAGTATAAATTAAGCACCTTGGTTGCATTTTTTTTTTTCAGAATTTATGCATGCCTGTTTTTATTTAAATTCAACACCAAAGAATGACAAATGATATATGTGTACAAACATAGTTCTCTCGTTTATATGAAACCTGCTTTATCAGTAGTACATAAATCATAATAAAAAATTAGCTGGCATGAAAATATAAATGCCATAGGAGACTGTCATTACAGTAAATGTGCTCACTCAGGTTGTATATTATCTGGAAGCATTTGAATGATCTTTGATCCATGACAGAAGGGGTCATCTTCAACCTCATGGTTGGCTGCTGATCACCTTGTGAGAAAGAACATCCTCAGTAGAATATATTGCACAAAACGCAATACATTCACTCTTAAAAAAGCACAAAACTGCTTGAAGTAATTACAAGCCTTGGTATTTTATACATCAGCTGTCCAAAGTCCAACTAGAAATCGTCTTATTCAAGCATAGGATGAGAACAATGATAGTAAGTAGTAAATAAATAGCTCACAAAATGTATTGAGATTGGATATTTATTTTAAGTACATATAAGTACAAATATTTGTGTGTACTGCTTTTTTAATGGAAAAGGGGTTAATTTCTTCATTTGCATTGATTTACTTTCATTCCTCCATGTATTATTTCTATTGACAAATCAAATATTCCCTGATTTCCCCTCTTGGTGCACAACAGAGAGTTCTGCCTGTTGCAGAAAGAACTTCAGGTATGGGTAGCTCTACCTAAAACTGTGTCCATTAACAACATACCACTACAGTTTCAGAGAAACGACAACACTAGCTGTTTGAAAACACTTACAGAGGACCTCAATAATACATCATTGACACTTTTTTGGTCAAAACTTCCTTTAAAACTACCCAAATTTGATTCTGGGAAGTATCTGTGCCTTTACTGACACAAGTGAAAAATTCAGATTGTTCCCTATGGTAGCACAAATTATTAAAGAATAACCATCAGTTCACATATTGGAAAACTGGTGGTAATTAGGACCAACTCTGAGCTGAGGTATGCCAGTACTCAGTACTCAGAGTGGAGGATATACAGTATGTAAAGGTTTCCTGCACGTGGTTCTATATCTGGCCCTATTCAGATGTCAACAGTGAAATTATAAACAAAGGACCTGAGGATAGTGGTGACATCATTACAATGGCAGTGCCCATATTTGAGAAATGACTCACCATATATACTCGAGTATAAGCAGAGTTTTACAGCACATTTTTTTGTGCTGAAAACGTCCCCTCCGAGTTCTACTCGAGTCATAAAAAAAAAGAAAGTCCCCGGCCGGCCTGACGTGCTCCTATTCGCCTTAGATTTAAAAATGCGCCAACATGTCACCGCGCATGCACTGCCGCCACTCAGGAAAGGCCGTACACTTTCGGCTATTCCCGGGAATAGCCGAACGTATACGAGCTTTCCTGAGCGCCGCATGCGCAATGACATGTTGGCGCCGACGGCACGCCATTTTTAAAACTAAGGCGCCTCAGGAACAGGTAAATGAGACTTCTGCAGCTCACTGATTCTCAGATGGCAGATGTGGCCAGGTTCTGTAACCGCTATCCTAATATTGAGCTGTCTTATGAGGTAGCCGAGAAAGACTCTATTAGAAGTGGTGGTGTGGTTGTTGTGCTTGTGCAACTGGAAAGAAAGTTACAGGTCCTGTAATTGCTCCCTTATTCCCATACCATGTACCATGCCCGCAGCACTGCATCTCCTGTAGTATGCCCGCAGCCCTGCATTCTCCTGTACTATGTCCACAGCCCTGCATTCTCCTGTACCATGCCCAGAGCCCTGCATTCTCCTGTACTATGTCCACAGCCCTGCATTCTCCTGTACCATGCCCAGAGCACTGTATTACCCAGTACCATGCCCGCAGCCCCTGCACCAGTCCCTGTTTTTGGTCTCGTGGTGGTCCAGTTGGGTCCAGTAGCTGCTGCATTTCCCACCCTAGGCTTATACTCGAGTCAATCATTTTTTCCCATTTTTTTGTGGTAAATTTAGGGGCCTCTGCTTATATTCAGGTCGGCTTATACTCGAGTATATACGGTATGTCACTGGGTGATGGGGAACTTAGAGACTTGGTACCGACAAACATCCTTTATGAATTCCTGAGATTAATAAAACAGGTGTGTATTATCCCACGCTCCCTAACCTAATGTGTCTCTCACTTCTAACTTGTGTCTAATGGCTGCAACCAAATAATTGTGTTCCCACAACTGCAAACAAAATAAAATCAAAAATGTTGGCTGTGCCTATCTGTGTGCAATCCAATTAATGTTTTTAAACCAAAACCTTACTTTCAAACCACAAAACTGCTACCATTATTCAGTGACAATAAAATGAAATAAAACTAATGTGACAGTGCTAAATGAATATAATTCAATTAGCAGTGTTTTTTTCTTTCAAATATTTTTTCCCTTTAAATGTGCTTTTCATATCCAGCAGTTTTTCCACCTTCACCCCTGTGGATTTTAGTTAATACAATTATACAGTGACTCCCACCACCTTTCACCACTGCGCTCACCTCCAGTTTCCAGTTTCCCAGGGACTTCTTCAGTAATCCCTGAGGAAGTCACATGATCATGACGATATGTGGGGAAGGAGTTAGGTGACAGAGGACTGTGTTTGTTGAACATACGAGAGCATACGGGAGCTGCTGCCCCGTTGGAGGATTTTTTAAGCACAAGTCTTAAGTTTCAATGTAAGTGTATATTATGCAATAAATGTTAAACCTTTATATACTACACAATTGGAGTGTATATTTTATACGCAGGGGATGTGGAGGAAAGGAAGTCCAGACAAAGCTAGCCCAGGGAGGAGAGAGGAGACCCCAAAGCACCATATCCCTCATGTTGAAGGGGATAAGGGCCTCTTCTCGACAACCCTGGGCTGTGCTTGTCAGGGTCCGTGGGCAGGGGGATTATCAGAATCTGGAAGCTCCCTTTAACAAGGGGGCCCCCATATCCAGGCCCCCCTTTTTGAATAGCTATTGGGTAAATTGTACCCCTACCCATTCACCAAAAAAAATTGTCAAAAAGTAAGAACCACAGGAAACAGTTGTTCAGTCCTTTATTAAAGAGGAAGTAAACCCTCATAAAAAAAACGAGAAAAAAAAACCTGTAAAGACAAAGGCATCGCATACTACCTCATTATGAAATTCTTACCTTAAAATCAAGCCCCCGAAGTGTCGCACGTTGAGCAACAGGGAGGCCGACATGTTCGGCCATCCTGCTTCCTTGTTCGCATCCTCCTGCCATCTGATTGGCCAGAGGCACGATTACATGCGCGCGGGAGCCGCTGTTAATGGCATAGGGCTCTGAAGGAACGGCACGGGTGGCCGTTCCTTCAGAGCGCATGTGCCGATGACGTCATCGGCTGCATGCACTGTAAATATCTCCTAAACGGTGCAAGTTTAGGAGATATTTATAGCACCTATAGGTAAGCCTTAATATAGGCTTACCTATAGGTAAAAGACTTTAAAGTGGGTTTACACTCACTTTAAAAAATAAAAATGAAAAAAAAAAAAATAGGGTCATCCATCGTAAATCACGACGCACGCCAGACCCGAAAAAAAAAAGCTTCTGCCTCTTGGGAGGCGTCCTGCCGAATGCCTTCTCTCCGGTTTGACAGCTCTTATACAGGTAAGGGGCAGGGCCACCCAGCTACGTCACTCGGTGGCACCGCCCCCTTCTGACATCGTATCATGTGATGTCAGAAGGGGCAATGCCACCTGGTGACGTAGCCAGGTGGCTCCGTCCCGTAGCCTATATGAGAGTCGTCAAAGCGGAAAGAAGGCATTCAGCGGGACGCCTGCCAAGAGGCGGAAGTGTATTTTTTTCTTCTTCGAGATTGACGATGGATTTACATTGAGGGACACAATTTATTTTTTAATAAAGGAATTGTCAAAAACAGTTTTCTGTGGTTCTTACTTTTTAACACTTTTTTAGTTAATGGGTAGGGGTACACATACTGGGAGGGGCCGAGATCCGAGGGCCCTCTTGTTAAGCCCACACCCACAGACCCCCACAAACAAAGCCCAGGGTTGTTGGGAAGAGGCCCTTGTCCCCATCAACATGGAGACAGACAAGGTGCTTTGGGGTGGGGGGGCAGAGCAAAGCACCCACCCCTCCATGTTGAGGGCATGCGGCCTAGTATGGATCAGGAGAAGGATGCTCGCTCACCCCCCCCCCCCTTTCTGGCCTGCCAGGCTGCATGCTTGGATAATGGTCTGGTATTTCTTATTTTTTTTGGCATGGAGTTCTCGATAAAATCTATACCAGACCCAAAGGACCTGGTATAGATTTGGGGGGGGGGGGGCAATGCCTTTTTTTTTTAATTCTGTCATAGGATTTCCCTTACCTACCTAAATAAATGGCACTTTTACCCCCTTCCTGCCCAAACCAATTTTCAGCTTTCAGTGCTAATTGGCGTCGTCTATGGGAAATCTTGGTCAGCTTGACATGGTACTGCTCCCTGTCTTTAACATTGGTGTCTAGGGGAAATCTTGGTCAGCATGACATAGCACTACCTGTCTTTAACATTGGCGTCTATTGGAGTTCTTGGTCGGCTTGACATGGCACTGCTCCTGAACCTTAAGGGACACCAAATTTGGGAAGCAGCGAGAGGGGACCCAACACTACAACATATCCATACATTTTAAAAGTGGGGTATGCCAGTATACTACACTGACTGCACTAGACTTACTGAACTCACTATCCACTAACTACCTGCCTAATCTCCATTGTCACACACTTTACACGGCTGCCGTGTAAGCATCAGCCCTATATAGTGTGGGGCGTGGACTTAGCCCCTGAGCCATGATTGGCCAAAGGCACTTTGCCTTTGGCCAATCATGGCTCTGATAGTACATTGTGCTGTAATTGGCCAAAGCATATAGGTCAGGTGCATGCTTTTGCCAATCATCAGCAATAAATGCACTGCAAGTGCGCAGTGCATTATGGGGCGCTCATCAGTGGGCAAATTTTGTGCCGGGCACTCCATTTGTTTGTGTGTTCAGAAAACACATAAACAGCTGATGTTCAGTTTGAACTTACATTCGACTCAAACACACAGCCTATTCCTAGTTATAACATGGATATAAAACAACAAGAACATTATAAACACTGGGAGGTGGTCATCTATACGATCATCCCTTGAATCATTTTTTGGGGCAACAAAACCCAAGATTTTGAGGTTGAGACCATCCCAAAACATACAGTAATGACTGGAAGAAGGCCCACCAGGTTGGAAAGCCCACATCCACTAAACATGGTTCATGAATTACTACTCATTATCAAACATTGTAACGGTCCCACATAAGGGACTCCAGACCCCCAGATGGGACATTGATAACTTAAATAAGGAGAAAGAAAGCTAATTAAGCGTGATGCCAAGGCTGGGAGGAGTCAAGGAAACAATGATAAGGAGAAAGAAAGCTAATTAAGCGTGATACTAAGGCTGGCAGGAGTCAAGGAAACAATGAAAGAGATACGAAAAGGAGAAGAGAAGAGGAAAGGAGATGGATCCGTCCGGGTATCCTGCATCCAGTTATTCAAACGATTAGATTTGTTCATCTGGGACCTGTAGGTAGGAAAGCCAAGGGGACCATATTTTGTCAAAAATGGATTGTTTATCTCGTAGGACACAATCCAAGTGAGTATTCGTTTTACTATCGCAATGTCTATGACAGGGCTTTTCCATGCTGTCGCTATAGCGATTTTTGGCCGCTAGAAACATGAAGTAAATTAATGCCTGAATATGTCTCTGAATATTTTCAACAAGCTTATTTAGTAAGGCAATACTAACATTTTTGGTGATGTTGACCATCGTGACAGAAAAAATAAATGAGTGAGCTCATCCAAAAGCGAATAACCTTGGGGCACAAACACCACACATGCTACAGTGTGCCTATCTGTTAACATCCCCTGAAACAATTAGCCAAGGTGCCTGGGTACATTTTTGACAAGCACTCCGGCACTAAATACCATCTGGAGTAGATTTGGGAGCCTGCCTCAATCAAGGCAACATTAAGGAGACTTTTATGAATTTGCGTAATCCATTCACACCAATCCTGCACCTCAAGGGCTATGGACAGATCCCTGTCCCACGTAAACCGGTAAGATATTCTAGAAGTGGAGTTGACAAACAATTTGTATAACATGGAGATGCCCCCTCACAGAGCAGCATCCTGCATTCATCTGTTTTCAAACACTGTTCGGACTGCTAAGTCAGAGCTTTCCTTCTGCAAAGATTTGAGAAAGGGGTAAATATGTTGAAAATGGAAGCTCTCCGCAGGAGGCATCTCCATACTTCCTGTGAAATAGGAGGGGCGTATGCCCCTATGATCTAAATAGTCGCCTACACGGTACAATCCCTTGTTTCTAGTTTCATGTTTAATTCACTTCAATGCCAGCATGTTTCTTTATTTCCAAAAATGTGGGAAAAAATAAGATCATCTTGAAGTGTTTATTTGCCAAAAAGGGGTCTTTAAGGGCATAATGCAATTATATAGTAAAAACTTTTTTTAATAAAGCTGTAAATTAAATACCATCAAAAGAAAGCTCTATGTGTCTCCAAACAATGATAAAAATTTAATTTGAGTACAGCTTTTCAGGAGTGAGCAATTGTCATTCAAACTGTCACAGTTCCAAAGGCACTGGAAAATAAAATGGCCTGGTAGTGAAGGGGTAAAGAGAGGCTGGTAGTGAAGTGCTAATGCTTTTCCTGATATCAAATGCTATTTTTGTAATCTTCTCTGCCTTGGATATTGGATATTGAGATATTGTGATAAAAAAAACATGGATGGGGAAGTAGAAAAGTTTGTAGAAAAGTAGAAGTAGAAACGTTTGCCTGCATTTTTCCTTTGATAAAACATTGTTGTTGATCATTGTTACCTTAGGACAAAAAGCTTTTTTCTGATTTAAAAAAAGGACGGAAGAAAATAAATAATGCAGACATATTTAAAGTCCAACTCTGGGAAATCTAATAATTATCCCTTGTAGTACAGTTAACACTTCATTTATTCTAGGGGAGAGTAAAAGCACTGCTACCTAATCCTCTTCCTCAGCAGAAGACACTTACCTGTGTTTTGTCGGTGGACTGTTTTTCGGCATCATCCAATCTATAATCTATCGGCCTTTATGGCATCAGGACCTTAGACCACTGGAGCATAAGAGGAAAGATGCTGTAGGCATTGGTCTAACTGTGTGGATGAGAAGGAGATCGGGTAAGTACATCTTATTTTCTAATCCCCCTAGACCTAAATGAAAGGGAGAATTTTAAAGTTTTCCACAGTTGGGCTTTAAATAAGCATTGCAAATCAGGTGTAAACACTACAAGAGAAATATGTCTGTAGTTTTAACAGCAACATTTCCTTTTTTTGATGAATAATGTGTTAGAATATAATACAATCGCTCAGTCTATATTGTTTGCATGCTATATATGTTACCAGCTTGATGAATAAGCCGTAGATGTGCTGTCAGCTTTCAGTATTTAGCATTTCATATCTTGATTTGTGCTACAAAATCAAAGCCAACAGCACTGGTGTATAACTCCAATGCACAGTCTCAAATACACAGTGCTTGTAACACTGCATTTGTAATGAGTGCATTAGCTGGAAGCATACAAAATATATAAAATATGATAGAGGAATATATCTAAATCTTCTACTGCATAGAATGACAGAGCTAAATCTAATCAGATGTAACGTCATATCTTTTTTCCAGATACCTTAATTCTGCACCTGTTTTATTGATTTGCATGGTAATTTGGAATTCACAGCAAGAAACATGCCAGCTTTCATCCTTGTTGCTTTTACGGCAAATAACATATGGAATAAAGTGTTTAATTTTCCTCCACATTTATTGTCAGCTAGTGATATTTAAATGTAAAATATTTCAAGAATAATGACTTTTCAAGTTATGGAAAAGTAGCTATGCAAGTCTGTATTTTTTTCTTTGCTTATAATGGTGGAAAAAGCATCATGAATGCAAAAATGCAAACATTTCACAGATGTGATACACTAGCTGACTGGCAGGCCAGTAACCACTTACAGAAATAAATGACAAACTTTTATATAGCAGGCAGCTTTTACATTTCCATTCCACAATTTGCAACTCTGCAGATGAATGTTAGTTTTTCTTTCAAAATAATGAGTAGTTATCTGTTATAACCTAAGAGGAAAATGTACCAAATAAAAAGTAAAAATCATACAAAAATAAAACGTAAATATGTGATATAATTTAAGCATTGCTCTCACTGGTGGGTAAATTAAGGATTGATGATTGTTTCTAATTTATGACAAATAAAAAAGAGAGCTAATCAATTTATTATTTACAAAAGATAAAGTGGATGGGAGCAAATCAGCATATCTAATTCTTTACAGAAGCATCAAAATGTGCCTCCTAAATATGGGAGTACTCTGTACCAGATCATGCAAATTATAAATCATGCAAATTATGTAATCAGTACTGTACACACAAAAAAAACCCCATATATGTAAGCCCCCCTCCCCTCCCCCTATAGTTATATCCCCTAAGGAGCCTCTTGATAAATGGATCCTTTGCCCATTGCTCCAGTGGTGACCCACCTGAACTTACCCACACACTTGTAGTGCAAAGTGTGCGTTGAAAACTGGATCAGTTCAGGGGTGTTACCACTGGGGGAATGGCAAAAGGATCCATCAATATTCACAAAACCAATCACAGCCGTATATACTGTGTATGCCCTAATTAAAATCCCCTAACTATTCCACTGGTTAGTGGGGTCTTAGTATAATCTGCTAGTGTTGAGGGCCATGGACTCCTGTTGGAGCGCTCTCTCTAGACAGCAACAAAGTCTAAGCAGAAAGCAATTAGGTCCTTTAGAAAAAGGCACTGTAAACACTGGTTTCTATGTGGTCTCTCACCACAACTTCAGGAGGTCAGGCAAAGGGCCATACTACACACATAGGGCTCCCATTTTAAGCAGATGTTATCTGAAACTGCAGCTTCCCCCCTCCCTGGAACTCTTAGTCCTCGCTACAGCTCAGCACAAAAGTACAAAAGCTCTCATATGGTCCTTGTAGCTTGGTTCCTTCTCTCTTTGTGGCTCTACCCTATGTTGCTCTGGCATTCTCCTATGGCGGTGGCACACCATGGAACACTTCCTTCTCTTGGGTCTGCTCCAAAAAACTCTATCATGAGCCTCATACAGCACAACTTAGTCCACGGTCCTCACAGAAACGTACTCCACTGCACAGCCTTCTTCTCATCATTCTTCAGTACAGCCACCCTGTTTTTCTCTCCTGGGACTCTGGCTCCCCAAAGTAGCTATGCGATTTCCCTGTCCTTGCAGCCCAATAAAGCCTAGTTTACCATGCTCTACCCCACAGCCACCCTGTACCTCTCTTTCATATGGGCCCTCCTTCTCTATGTGCAATGTCAGTTGGGGTTTTAAGTCTAGCCATGGCTGCAGCCAATAGGAGTCCTCCCCTTTTCACTTATCCTGTCCACACAGTCCAATCTCATGGTGAGAAACAAGGAAACAGGTCAGAGTGTCACTGAAATTGCTCAGACCATATAGCTCTTTCTCCCTAAAGAGCCATCAGTCAAGATTACACCCTTCTCCCATCTGGTCCATAAAGAACAACATTTTTTTTTTTTTTAACCACAAACTAAATAAATGAGCAATGGGCAACAAAACTTCCTACTACTGTATATTAGGAGAAGGGCTGGGGGTTTCATTCATAGGTACAGTTAATGGATGCACATGTGCATTGGAAAATCTGCACACAGGGACACGGACACAGGGTGATTTCTTCTGAACTGTTTTCTTCTGCATTGTAAATAAGTCTTTTAGGGGGGTGAATAAGTCTGTGTTTCCTGGGCTCTAATGCATTTTGGGTGGTGGTGTCCCTTACGAACTCAGGGAGTTGTTGGGGAGAATACTTTTAGCTATACAATTTATTAAAAAGGGGTCCCTTCCTCTCTGCCCCGGGCACAAACCTTGGAATGTCAAGCCTGAGTGTTTCAGAACAGCTCTCTTTGTGGACAGGGTGGAATAATAAGGCCAAACTGCCATTACCATCCTATTTCCAGAACTTTCTCCTCATTTTCCTTTTCTTCCTCAAGAAAAGTATGTCGATTAGATCACTGGAGCTTGTCTAGTGGAATGCGTGCTAGTTGAACGTGACCTGGTCTGTACTGGCACTCTAATGACTTTACTCAGAGGCAAGAGATATGTTTCATTGCCAGGTCTTCAAGGGCCTTGTCTTCCCATCTGGGCGAATCTGCTATACTGTACATACAGTGTATCCGGAAAGTATTCACAGCTCTTCACTTTTTTCCACATTTTGTTATGTTACAGCCTTATTCCAAAATATATTAAATTCATTATTTTCCTCAAAATTCTACAAACAATACCCCATAATGATGTGAAAGAAGTTTATTTGAAATCTTTGCAACTTTATTAAAAATAAAAAATGAAAAAAATCACATGTACATAATTATTCACAGCCTTTGCCATGCCACTCAAAATTGAGCTCAGGATCATCCTGTTTCCACTGATAATCCTTGAGATGTTCTTACAACTTGATTGGAGTCCACCTGTGGTAAATTCAGTTGATTGATAAGCTGGAAAGGCACACACCTGTCTATATAAGGTCCTGCAGTCAACAGTGCATGTCAGAGAACAAAGCAAGCCATGAAGTCCAAGGAATTGTCTGTAAAATTCCAAGACAGGATTGTATCAAGGCACAGATCTGGGGAAGGGTACAGAAACATTTCTGCAGCATTGAAGCACAGTGGCCTCCCTTTCCTCAGAGTCAAGAAATTCATTACCCAGACACACTCCAGCAACACATTACAATTTACTGCAGTAAACATGCACTAACACACATAAATATACTGCATTAAACGCGCACTAACACACAGAGGTATACTGTGTTAAATGCGCACTAATGCACAGAAATATTCTGCGTTAAATGTGCAATAACACACTAAACTATACTATGTTAAATGAGCAGTAATGCACTGAAATATACTGCGTAAAAAGGGCAGTATTACACTGAAATATACTGCATTAAACAGCATGTAACGCACAGAATTATACTGCGTTAAACATGCAGTAATACACTGAAATGTACTGGGTTAAACATGCCCTAATGCACTGAAATATACTGCGTTAAATGTGCATTAACGCACTGAAATATACTGCGTTAAATGACATGAAATGAACCAAAATATACTGTGTTTAACGTGCATTAGTGCACAAAAATATACTGCGTTAAACGTGCACTAATGCACAGAAATGTACTGCGTTAAACAGCACATAACGCACTGAAATATATTGTGTTAAATATCCATGAATGCACTGAAATATAGTGTGTTAAACAGCACGTAACGCACTGAAATATACAGTGTTAAACGTGCACTAACACACTGAAATTTACTACGTTAAACGGCACATAACACACCTAAATATACTACGTTAAACGGCACATAGTGCACAGAAATATACTTAGTTAAATGTGCACTATTGAACTGAAATATACTGCATTAAGCGGGCACAAAACACTAAATCGGTTTAAATATTGAAGATTTGGTTCTGAAAAGCTATAATCCAACATCTGTGATTTTGGAGGACACTAAATTTGTAACAGAAAACAGCTCTAAGATCAATGCAGTGTGCATATTAATGGTAACAATGTGCCTATAGTTATGCTTGGGGCTCTTTAAAGTCAGTAGGGGTCTATTTACATTGATAAATTATAAACTAGCATGGGGCTGCTTTTATAAATTGGCTTTGCTATCCCTCATGCAGGGCAACCCTCAAAGTTAAAATGCATATGGCCTGGTTTGGTACAGTAAGGAGGGACCACATGTCCACCCTTTTCAAGGCACATGGGCTGCAAATCTAGGTTCTGTCCATTTTTTTCCCCCACAAAATTGGTCAAGTACATGCAACTACACCATTGATACAAATGCCTACAGTAGGCAGAAAGAATCTTTTATACACATGTATGATTATGATATTAATCACAAACGTTATAACCATTAAGTCACTTAATTTAACCCAGAAAATAAAATGTATTTAATTTGTATTACTATAATTATTTTGATTATGATTATTTTCCTTTGTCTACCCACTGCTATCTGTGATAGCTGCAATCGACTGTATCGATAAATATACACTCTGGCATTTGTGGCAAATATCTCACATATTTCCAGAGAGAGCTTCATAATTTCAGATTGCCATAAACTGCAAATTACAATCTATGAGTTTCAAGATTTTGAATTCCTTCTTATAAAAGTTTAATTTGCTTTAAACAAATACAGAAACAAAATAATTTAGCTGGGACATGCATAGGAATAAAATGTAATCAACTCAATAGCAGACATGGGATATTTTAACATCTGAAATATTGCCAGCAAATCTGTCAAAATATTTTTCAATGTCTTTTCCTTGAGGACCTCTGTAATATATGTGTGATAGGCAAAAAAACAGATTAAGATTCATGGGTAAGATTTCCACTTATTTAACGATCAAAACAGATTAATAAAAATAATTTCAGTAATGTTTCCAGACAGTATGGGGTATGGCAGAGACCCAGAAAATTCTGGTTTGTGGATACTCACCCACCCTTCTTCCATAATTAGAACCAGACTTATACTTGTTATATATTCAAATGTTCCCCTTTGTAATGGAGTATGTTGATAAAACAGAAATGGAATTCTTCTACATAACAAATAGATATCAAAGCTGAGTGAATTCCAGGATAAAACTGTGGGAGAAAAAAGTTATCACAATGAATAAACAATACATTGCTGCCTCATACAGAGTTAGCATACTGATTTGTGTCTTCTCTATGATGACAAGAAAACCTAATATGATTGGATTCCTCTTAAAGGGGTTTTATAGTTAAAGAAGTGCTCAAGCTTTTCCTCCCCAAAACAACAGATGCATTGTGCATGTAAATGAATCACAACCCCAGTGTTAGGTTATGTGTACCTTACCTCATTTAGCTGTATAAAGCAGGTTTTTGTGTCTGCGGTGTCACTCCTTCTCTGGCTGGACGTCAAAGTTCTCTGACTTCCTGTTTCCTTCCTTTACCAGTCTTGGTACCACATGTCCCATCATCCTTTGAGCCTTTGTCGTTCCAGGGCAGGCTATGGGAGTCACTTGCACCAGTTCAGTGAGTTGATGTGGGAGGGTGCTAGGGTTACTGTAGGTGTTTCTGGGCTTTCATGTGGATGGTGAAAGGAGAGGAATGGAATTGTGTTATCCCCACTCACACTCCATTCCTCTTTACAGTGAACAGAGTGCTGTACAGCAGGAAGTGTAACCTTACAAACCATCTTCTGGACACAAAATGTGCAATTCTAGCTATAAAGGTCACACAAATATAAGACTGATGTTTTTTTTTCTTCTCTGGTCTCATAAGTTTTAACAAAGATGTATTTGTTGAAGGCATAATTTGTAATGTGTATATAATGTTTGCACACACAACACACACACACAAAACTCAATTTAGTCACACACAAATCTTAGGTTGTTGCAAAGTGTATGTGCAAATATCGAATCATATGCGCTACCACTTGATATAAGAAATAGGAAGCAGCTGCTACAACTTAACAATGTGTTCCCACATCTAAAATAACATTTTTTACAAAATTTGAAGTGGCGCTATTCTCCAAAATGAAAAGAATAATAAAACTACGTAAAGAATTGTAAACAGTAATATTACATGTGTCTGATCTCTCAAGATAGAAACAGAATAACGTGAATAAAAATAATATATGATCAAACTTCTCATCAAGGTGTGTAAAATAACGCAAATAAAATTTATATTCTTATGTCTTATCACAATCCAACATTAAAATAATACCCCTACTGGGTATTTTAGCCAAAAACACCAGTGTTGCAAATAATGCAAAATTATGCAAAAATTTGCAAATAAGCAGCACTGGATTAAACATTAATCAATACAGTGATAGAGTGCAAATCCAATCCAATTTAGTGACTTGATTTTCATATAATAGTGTCCATTAAAGAACAAAATCAGTGTGCGTGATATTCATGCAAATGCCATCAAATTTCTCAGTGATGTGATCACTCTCCCTTGCACCTCAATCCCTGTGTATGCTAGCAGCTCACCTCATTCCCTAGACCAGAAGGTCTAAAAGCATTTAGGGTGTAAGCAATTCCTCTCCATGGGTGGCTATATCATATCCTATCTTCCAATCAGCAATGCAATGCTTTATGGATTTGTCCACACTTTCTTCCACTCTCCTCTCCTCCAGTGGGTGTTATGGTTATACAAGAAAGCAAATCCTCATTGTGTAGTATTTAAATTAAAATGTATTAAATTAGTAACATTTAAAGTGCTTGTAAACCGGAAACATCAAAATTAAAAAAAAAAAAAAAAACAGTCTACCTTTCCACAGCAAAGCAGCAGAAGCCAGTCTGGTAAGGAAAGGAGCAGCCATTAATCTACAATTCTCCTGGTTTTTCTACAGTAAAGAAATCTGATACACAAAGAAAATTTGTGTTGCCACACCTCCTCTCCTGTGACTGCTTTATGCATGAGCATGACAGAAGAGGCATGTGTCCTACAGCCACCCACACAGATCACTCCCGAAAGGAGCTCCAGCCTGAGGAGACTGATGCAGAGAAAGCCGAGCAACTGTCAGGACAGTGCCAACACTTATCAATGCTTATCTCTGCTAACTGAGTAGAAGGGTGGAGACATGCTTTCGCTGTCATCATTATTGGGGGAGAAGCCTGTACACACACCGACATCGATCCACTTCCCTGCCTGTATGCCCACACTGGTTAAGTGCTCTTAAATGTGAGTGTTCTATGATTTATACTTGTGCTTAAATAAAAGAATGTTATACAGAGAGCACTAGATTTTGTGTCCGTGGGTAAGGAGAGAGGAGTGAGAGGAGTTGATGCCCCAATTTCCTGATTACTGTGCAAGTGGACACAGTGGGTCTGGCCATATCCTGTGTTGATCCACCCAGCCATCTCCTTACCATGGGAATGGAATGAGAGAGGTGTTCAGCTGATGTTCTATTAGCACCTGTGAGTGCACCAAGTGGGTCTGGCTCATTATAATTTGTAAGCCAGACTATGAGGTGAGCGGCTAGCATTTATCATTATCAGCACCCAGAGTCACCTTGATTGGAATTGGAGCACCAGCACTTTATTTGTCTTATTTGCACAGAATATTCTATATGGACTTTGCACACTATTAATATATTTCACATTTGAAGTTTTAATATATATTTTACTATATAGTTTTCCACCTGGTTATTTAATAACAATAGTGTCACTATTGTTTTAACACGTGCACTTTCCCCACTGTGACACTGTATTTATTGGCACAATTTTTTCAGTTATTAATACTACTAATTTGTTATAATATTTTTTGTAAGAGTGTTGGCACTTGCACTTTAGATTGATATTTATTATTGGTATTAGTTATTATACTTACCCATTTCAAGGCTAAAAATTGTATGTGCTTGTGTGTGGAAAAAAATGAAGATACTAAAGATTGTAAGTATGCATTAAAAATGTTATGACTAATCAGTTTAGAGTTAAACTAAAATAATAGCCTTAAATGAAATAGCTACATCTGCTATACATGGGGATATGTAACTTGTATTTACGTTTTATTTATTTTTTTTATCACAAAAAGGTGCTTTATTGAAAAACAGAATTAAAACATGTCAAATAAACAACAATATGTGGTCGTACACGTTTAAAGTGCAATACAGAGTAAATTCAAGGAGTACAAAATACAAAGTACTGGAGGAGCCAGGGATGTAATAAAACCAAAAGCAGGCAACCTTCAAAATAACAGACTCTGGCATCTCACTAATTAAAGAGAGGATGCGTATTTGGTAATGCATTAAGATCAACGTTACGACAGGTGAACTTATCAAGTAGCTATTGCAGAAACATCAAATGGTGTAGGATCAAAATTGGTGCAAGTAGTAATCATGTTATTACTACAAACCCTCACCCGTCTGACGGAGGAGAGATTAGAAGTAGTCCGCCAGGGAGGGGAGGAAGAGAAAGGAAGAGAAAAAAAAAAAAAGAACAAAAAGGGGAAAAGGAGAAGGAAAAAACACACAGAAAGAGAAGGGAAAGAGGGGGGGAGGATGGGAGAAAGAGAGAGGTGGGGGAGGTGCTAGGGGGAAAGGGGTAGTGGTTCTGATTGCAGTCGCATCGGGCAGAGAATCCAGATTTGGTGATAATCGCCTAGTTACCTGAGGAGCTTCAAGGAAAGTTTGTCTGGAGGAGAAATTAGGTTTAGCCATTGGATTTTAGAGCGGTGTATTCTTGGGAAATTGTGAAAAGAGACCAGTTGGCCCACATTTTTGGGAAGGGTTCATTTCTCTCAAATTTCATGGCCACTACTCTTTCCATTTCAAACAGTTGATCCATTTTAATGATCCAATCTCTGATATTTGGAGGGATGGCCGAGTTCCACTGGAGTGGAATTAAGCTTTTGGCCGTGTTTAGCATGTGTCTAACCAAGGAAGACTTGTATTTCTGATAGGAAAATGCATTTATGTGAAGCAGGAAGGTAGGCGCATCATGATCCAGAACGAGTCCAGTTATGTGTTTAATCCATTGTGATATGGAATTCCAGAAAGGCTTAATTTTAGGGCAGGTCCACCAGATATGTAAAAAACTACCTAGTTCAGAACCACAGCGCCAGCATTTGTCTGAAGTAATGGGGAACCATTTCTTGAGAATCAATGGTGTTCTGTACCATTGAGTTCTAACCTTAAACGCGTTCTCTTGTAGTTTGGTGCTAATCGAGCATTTGTATGAAAATATACATGACTTTCTCCATTGAGCATCTGTGATTTTTTTGCCAAGGTCATTTTCCCACCTACATTTGAAAGGGTCTAGTGAGCTCTTGTGAGGAGCAATAAGCCATTTATAGGCCATGGAGGTAACTTTCCTTAGAGGAATTTGAAGTGAGCAACACCTTTCAAAGTCCGTGAGGTTCCTGAACAGGAGAGATTTATTCTTGCTATTTTGGAGAAAATCATGCAATTGCACGTAATTCCAATAGGACAACGGGTGCCCAGAGGAACATTTATTTCTAAGTGAATTAAAGCTTAAGATTTTACCGTTGTGAAAACAGTCAGCTGCGGTTAAGGGTGTAGGTTTCCCCCTAGATGTTCTGACAAATGTGTCGTTTTGAAGCCCTGGAGGAAAGTCTGGGTTATTATGTATAGAGGTAAGTGGGCCCGGACTAGATGACAGGCTGTTTTCTAGCATCCCTTTACGGAATATGGTGAGAGTCGTGTTTATCAATGGGTGAGATTTAATTTCAGAAGGGTGAGACGAGTGACTAGACCAAAGAAGATGATGCGTGTGAAACTTGGTCCAGTGTTTTCCAATGTTGACCCAGTCCTTGGTCTTGTCATGGCAGTGCCAGTCGATGATTCTAGTAAGATGCGTGGCCATATAGTATTTATAGAAATTTTGGGATTCCCATGCCTCCATCCTCCCTATTTCGCTGCAGATAACTAAATTTTATCCTAGGGTGCTTGTGGGCCCAGATGAATCTTCTTTGAATAGTGGAAAGGCTCTTAAAGAAGGATTTAGGCAGGTGGACCGGGAGAGCATGAAAAAGATAAAGCAATCTGGGTAAGACCGCCATCTTAATTATTGCTGCTCTCCCGAACCATGAGAACCTCCCCTTGTCCCATCTCTTGAGGTCTTCTTTTAGGTTTTTCAGTAAAGGAGTGAAATTAGCTTCATATAGATTCAAAGGGTTTGGGGTAAGTTTAATCCCTAAATATTTCAAAGAGTGTTGTTCCCATTTATAGGGGCAGTTAGCTCTGGAGAGACTTATCATATGGGATGGAAGTGTTAGATTCATAGCTTCTGATTTTGAGTTATTTACCTTGAAGTTAGATAAGTACCGGTGTTGGTTAAATTGTAGGTTGAGATTGGGAATGGAAATATGTGGTTGTGCAATGAAGAAGAGAAGGTCGTCTGCATATGCAGCAACCTTATATTCCCTTTGTTGGACCTTGATGCCCTGAATAGAGTTATCTTGATTTATGGATCTAATGAGAGGTTCCAGAGAGAGAATAAAGAGAAGGGGTGATAGTGGGCATCCCTGTCTAGTGCCATTTCGTAAATCAAATGGATCCGAGAAAACTCCATTCACTTTTACCTTGGCCTTGGGGGAGGAGTAAAGTGCCTGGATCCAAGACATTGCGTTAGGGACAAAACCTATGTGCTCACAGGTTGTGAAAAGGAAATCCCACGCAACTCGGTCGAAGGCCTTCTCCGCATCAGTAGACAGGAGAAGACCCTCGAATCCACCCCTGCGAGCCCCGTGAATCCAATTTATGGCTTTAATTACATTATCCCTGGCTTCTCTTCCAGGCATGAAGCCTACCTGGTCGGGACCAATAATTTTCTCAAGTAGAGGTCTAATTCTGTCTGCTAGTATTTTGGCCAAAAGTTTGAGGCCAGTATTAAGTAGCGAGATTGGTCTATAATTAGAACATAAGAAATTATCTTTATCAGGTTTGGGGATCACAGTTATGTGGGCAAGCAGGGAGTCATGTGAAGGAGGTTGTTTTTTCTTAATTGCATTAAGCGCTTTAGTAAGATAGGGAGCTAGGGTGTCAATATATGTCTTGTAGTATTGAGACGTGAAACCGTCTGGACCCGGACTCTTACCAGGTTTCAGCGATTTCACTGCCAGTCTCACTTCATCATCCGAGATCTCACTTTCAAGGACATCAAGGCTCTCTGATTCTAATGTTGGTAGGCCGCTTCTCGTCAGGTAGTCTTTTATAGCTTGTGATCTATGTGATGTTACATCTGCAGGTTTATTCTGGGTTGGGATGTTGTAGAGTTTGGTATAAAAGTCTCTAAAGACATTTGCAAATGCCCTAGAATCTTGTATCAGGTGTCCCTGCGGGTTTTTAATCCCGTAGATGTTATTTGCGTATTGTGTGTCTTTTAAAGCTTTGGCTAAAATTTTTCCAGATCTGTCTCCTTGCTCACAATAAAGAGCTTTTTTGAAGAACAGAATACGTTTAGCATTGGTGTCTAAAAGATTGCGTAAATCTTTTCTCGATTGGAGTAACGCTTCTTCAACTTGGTGAGCTTGGGATTGTTTATGTATAGTCTCTAACTCTTTAATTTTGGCAATTAATTTGGTTCGCAGCTCTTCTCTTTCTTTTTTCCTCATGGCACCTATACGTATCAGCTCTCCCCTGCTCACCGTCTTGTGGGCTTCCCATAAAGTCATATCAGAAATTTCTTCCGATGAGTTCTCAGCAAAGTAATTTTTGAGTACTGTGCGTATATGTTCTTGAGTGGGAATGTCTATTAATAGAGACGGATTCAAACGCCAGGAGCGATCGCATTTCCGCACTGAGGAAAACTGCACATGAAGAGAGATCGGGGCATGATCTGCGATGGAAATCGACCCTATCTCTGATTTTACCGCGTCTGCCAGGTCTCTTTGGGTAATGAAGAAAGAATCTATCCTCGTATATCTCTTATGAGGGGCAGAATAATAAGTAAAGTCTTTGGTGGAGGGGTGTAGTGTTCTCCAGACATCTATTAGGGTGAGAGATTGTAGCATAAGTTTGATTTTTCTAAGGGCAGCGTATGAAATGCTAGACTTGCCCGAAGAGGTGTCGCATAGGGGATTCAGGGGGACATTGAAATCTCCTCCCAATATGATACAACCCCGTGCAAAACCTTTTAGGTCAGAGATCATTTGGGCACAGAATGTGAGATGGGCTTTATTGGGGAAATACACATTCGCCAGAGTTATCGGTTTGTCACCTAATTTTCCCGAAACAAATATGTATCTCCCTTTGGGGTCCGCCAATTGTTTTTCATAAACAAATGGAGTGTCCTTGTGAAATAATATCGCCACTCCCTTTGTCTTAGCTAGGTCATTCGAGGCGTAGTAGGCCTTCGGAAAATATCTGTTCGTAATCTGTGGGTGATTCGATTGTTTAAAATGGGTTTCCTGGAGAAACACTATCTGTGGTTTACATTTTTTAAGCTCATATAAGATTTTTCTTCTTTTCTCAGGTATGTTTAGACCATTAACATTGTGGGAAATCAAAAATGGACTCTTACCCAGATGCGAGTACACCATGGTGGAAGATCAGAGGCTCCCTTGTTGCTTGGTCCGATGTTCAGAAAGACCTGTTGCAGAGAGGCTATATAAAAGCACAAAAAGGGTTCTGATTTAAGAGGTGTTAGAAAGGGGGAGGGGGGGGTAGTGGAAAGGGGGAGGAAAACACACACCAGGGAAAAAAGAGCAGAAAGAGAAAAAGGGGAAAGGGAGAAAGAAGATAAAGACTCAAGGTGGTGCGACGTCAGATGGATCAAAAAAAAAAAAAAGGGAATCCAATCGATATCACTCGGTCTAGGATATAATACAGTCAAATAATATAAAATAACTACCAAATATCCTGGTGGGGTCGTGAAAGGCGGGCCCGAAAGATAATTTGTAAATGGATAAACAAAGAATAAACTCAAATCGCGAGCTATGGGTGACCCGCGTCTTCTGTGTAAATAGACAGAAAGGACAAAGGTGGCTGTCTGCATAAAAGAATGTTATCAGCAAAAACAAGGTTTATATATCATGTATCTCCAAGGACTGAAATAGCAGTAACTCTAATTCAACTTATGTCAACATAGAGCTCCTGTGTCCTCTCCCTCCGTGCCCCCAAGTGGGAACAGCATAAAGGCACCGAGGGGAGGACCAGATCTCAAAAGACAACAAATCGTATATATATTAACTCTCCATTTCACAGTCTAAATGGTTAGCTGCAGTATCCCAAAAGTGCCAGGAGTATGGGGTGAGAAAGGCGAACATGTTCACAAGTTGCCAACATGTATATATATAAAAAGAAAAAAAAAAAACTTGTAAATCACCTAGTGAGACTATTGTCATCTCACTACTGACTTTTAAGGAGTAAGAGTTAACTCCAATAGCTACAAAGGCACTTTTAGAATAGGGGCTCAGTCATGTTTCCAGCAGGCAGTTCAAAAATCTGAAAAGATGATGAAACTTGAGCTGTGAGGCAGAGTAGGAAAAATCACTACAGTCCAGTGTCAGGAGACTGGGTGTGAGTATTAGCTGACAGATACTTGGCTGCCATCTAGCGGCCAAAAGTGGGATTTCACAACCACATGTGTCCAAAAAGTTCTCAGGCTTCAAAGTAAATTTCCAACAAGTACAGGCATGGGCAACCTGCATTATGAATCAGTCAGTCAATCCGACGAACAGTAACATAACACAGTCGGAACCTGGATCTTACTGAAATCGGTATTCGGAAATGGTGATAATATATCACACACGGTCTCTGGATTTAGGGTTTTTCGGCGTCTTAGGTGATGCTCCAAAGAGAGAAAGCAGCTCTCGTTTTTTCTGGTGTTTTCCTCTTTTGTTGTGTGGAGAACGAGATGGTGAGGCATCGTTGTCCTCGCGAGGGGGGCTTTGAGAGTGCAGGTGCAGGAACTCGGCGTACCAGTCAGGTACCTCCACCTCCCCTAGTTTCAGGTTTGAGCAAAAGTCAGGAAGGTCAGCCGGGGTCCGGAGTATATGTTGTTTACCTCCATATGTAACCTGCAGTGCAAAGGGGAATTTCCAGCGGTACTGGAGGTCTTTTGCTCTGAGAGTTTCCAACAGGGGCTTGAGAGCCCTTCTGTTCTTTAGCGTAATGGGGGACAAGTCCTGAAATAGCTGTATATTGCTTCCATTAAATAGAATGTGTTCATTCTGCCTCGCTTTCATTAAAATCTCCTCTTTCAGGGGGTGACTTGAGAGACAGCAGATAATATCTCTTGGGGGAGCGTCATCTGGTGCTTTGGGGCGCAGGGCCCTATGTGCTCTCTCGAAATCTATCGGTGATTCCTCAGGGCGTTCCAATAAACTGTTGAAGATGGATCTCAGAGCTGGTTTGGTCTGGTCCCTGT
Organism: Pelophylax lessonae; assembly: GCF_965119305.1. Lineage (NCBI taxonomy): Eukaryota > Metazoa > Chordata > Amphibia > Anura > Ranidae > Pelophylax > Pelophylax lessonae. Next base: position 374,912,931 of record NC_138770.1, read on the forward strand.
CAACAGATTCGGGGACCCCTCTAATGCGGATGTTATTCCTACGCCCTCGATTATCGAGGTCCTCAATCTGCCTGTTCATTGCTATGAGGTGCGAGGAATGGGATAAAGAGACATCCTCAAGCTTTTTGATGGCTCTGTCCCTGCTCCTTCCTGCCTTCTCCACTGCAGACATCTGGCCTGAAAGACCAGTTATGTCTGCTTTCAGATCAATTATTGCAGCTGCAAATGAGTTTTTTATATCTGCCGCTATGGCAGTCATGCCTTTGTATGTAACTGGTAGGTCTGTAACCTCCAGGTCTCCTACCGTGTCCTCTGTATCTGCAGCAGAGTCCGTCTCATACTCTCTCTCTTCATCTCGTGAGGCAGCCCGCGCCATCTTGGATCCCTGTGTGCTCGATCTGCTCGACCGCTGTGTGGAGAAGAAATCAGGGATGTTTTTGGCTAAGCTGCTGGATCCGGGTCTTGAGGACTTGCTGCTGTGTCTTGCCTTGCCGATTCTGCCCATAATCATGCTGAGTGAAGCCCGAGGGAGCTAAGAAGAGCGGGTCACATACGGAGCTCTTCGTTCAGGCGTCCATCTCCCGTGCACGCCAAGCCACGCCCCTACGTTTTATGCATATATTTCATATTGATCAAGAATGTGTCAGAGTTGAGCTCTTATGGGTTCATTTTGAGCAGGAGGAGATTGGGAATGAATGTTCCTAAACTCTTCCACTTCCACAAGTTTGAATTGGTTTGTTCAGGCCACAGGTTTGTTTTCACCCATTTACTACACCACCACAATGCTGCTGTAGTGACAGTGCAAAGGTTGTTCATGCTCAGGATTTGACAACACAAAGTGGTCACCAATCAAATCCTCCAGGTCCCCCACTGCAGGCAGCTGCTCCCTCAATGGAGATTAGAACAGACTTAAGATGGTGCTGCAGCTGAAATAACGTATAAGTATTCTCCAAGCACTGGGCACTTGCTAAAAGAATATTTATTTAAAGACAGTGGCCATGAAAGGGTTAAAAAAGCCTGTTGTTTGCAGAAAATAATGAGGTTGATTTACTGTACAACATCTAGATCTATATATGGTTGTTTGCACATGATTTGATAACAGAGGCGAACATAGCTTCACCTTGTGTACTGTGAGCAATTTTAATACTTTAGTAATTTCTTTAGTAAATCAACTCATCACAGCAATTTCTCATCCTTTGTCACATAGATTAGTTTGAAGTTTCAAGCAAGACAAACTATGCCACAAATCAATCAATGTTTTGTTTTCTCTTTAGTTAGTCCATAGTGCTTTAGAAAACCTTTGTAAACTATGGAATGTTTCTTTGTAAAATACAGACGGTAAGTCCACATCTTACCTGATAACCAAACCTAGTAGTTTCAGTTATATGGAGGCCTTTATACACATGAGCTGAGCCTTGCTCCCTCTGCTGTGGGAGTCTGCTGCTGTATGAAAAAGCTAAATGCTGACAGAATAATAAAAAGATTTTTATCGTTACAGAAGTGTATAAAATTAACAAAAAAATAGTTATGAAATACAAAACTAATATTGGTGTTTTACATGCACATGAGAATATAAAATCAACTCCATATATAAACTGTTCTTTCAAGCAAAAATATTGTAAATATAATTTTAAAGGATACTCGGTGTATATATATCATGTGCTTTGTATGAAAAACTAAGCGTATAACTTCAACCAGTAGTAAATATGAATAAGTAATATAATAAAAATGAGGCATAGGAAGTATCTCGGGAACTACCTTCACTTGCCTTCTCATCTGGTCTAAATTTGCAAGAAACTGATGAAGATAATTAAGTGATAAGCAGTTCAAAGAAATGTAAAGAATAGGCATAAAAATTATAAGTATAAGAAAAGAAAATTTGGTTTCCTGCCACCTAGGTGCATACAACTTTATTAAAAAGGATGCCATGGGTACCACTGGTTTACAAATTGTGATGGTTTACCTTCTTTATATGCTATTTGTTCATATTTCTAAATTTCACTCACTTGGCATTTGACCTCTCTTACATTAGGTACCACATTTGATCTCCAATGCCGTAGAATTGCTGCTGTGGCTGCAAGTATATTGTGCATAGCTATTGGTTTTAAAAAATGTGGGATTTTGTTCATATTACTTCCTTAGAATGGCTTGTTCCACATTCGGCCTGGTCAAACATCCAGTGACTTGGGACACTAATCTAAGTATTGTAGCACTCATTGATGGAGTTAGATGTAAATTTTGCAATCTGGTATGGTGTTAATTCCATCTTAGATGGATTTTTTGGGCCATTTCCCAATAGTTTGCACATTTTGAATATTGGTAATTGCATTTAATAGCTTTCAAACATTGATTATCTATTAATAATTTATTCAGCTCTGCTTCCCACTTGTCCATATGCACATGTTTCACAAACTTGAACTTGCCTTGTAGTAAATTATAAAATAAAAAAAAAATACTTTTTAGTGTAAATTCTTTTAAATTCAAGTATTTCCATGCTGTTTCTGGTATAGAGAAAATGGAATTGATAGGGTTCATGTATGGAAGCCAGTCTATTGTAGGTAAAGTATTCATTCTCAGGCAACGAATAGTTTTGAGTTCGAAATTTGAATGGTATTAATTGGTCCTTATCAAGGAGGAAATTTAGCGATTCAAGAGGGATGGGTATTTTATAGCGAGTGTGAAATTAAGTGTACAAACTGTCAAAATAATTATGGTGGTCATGTAATTCTCTCAGATCTGCTATATCGCTAACCAATAGTGCTGTACTGATGTTATGTGTGTGAGCCCACTCGTGTTCCAGAATACTCCAGTGTTTCAGATGTGTTTGATGGAACCAATATTTCATTTGGCCCAATACGATAGCATAGTAGTAGTCTCTCAATTTCGGCAGGCCCATACCGCCCACTGATTTGTGTTTTGTTAATATTGGAGCCAAACATCTTGGTTTCTTACTGGCCCAGACAAATTTGCTTAGTTGAGCTTGCAGGTAATAAAATAAAGTATCTGGGACATGAATGGGTAGAGTGCAGAAGTAATATAGTATTTTGGGTAATAACTAGGGATGATCAAACGGTTCGGGTCGACCATCGGTTCGACCCGAACATTGACTGTTCGAAATTCTGCCGTATTTCGAACTTTTTGCGGTAAAAGTTCGGAATTCGGCACCAGAAACGCCCAAAAGGCAATAGGACAGGAACTGGGCTTTAAAAGCTTGTGATTGGACCAGAAACATGAGTAAAAGCCAATTGAAGGGGCAGGAGGATGCTAGGAATGTGATTGGAGTGACTAGGGGGTCCAGAGGCCAATCAGTAGTGAATACGCCCCCCAGTTTATAACATAGCCCCGCCAAATCTCTAGCACTGTAATACAGGGGCTGTGGAAGGAAAGGGATATCTAGTGTAGTTAGGGTACTATATACCACTATAGTTAGATTCAATAATCTAGTTTCTGTAGGGAAAGTGTTAAGTGTTAGGGTGACCGTAGTGTAGTTTAGGGTGAACTGACTCTGACTGCTATGCCAGGGTGACAGAACTCATCCATGTCAGGGTGACCGCCATAAGAAAAAGATAATTTTTCTTAGAATTAATAGTAGAGCAGGGATGGGGCTCCGCTCCTTCTATGCCAGGGTGACCGAATTCATCCATGTCAGGGTGACCGCCATAAGAAAAAGATTATTTTTCTTAGAATTATTAGTAGAGCAGAGATGGGGCTCCGCTCCTGTCACACCTGGGCGTTTTTGTTTCAGGCGTTTATTGGGCTTTTTTGTGGATGTCTTTGGAGGCAGTCATGACATCTGAACTTCTGTGTAGGGGTATACACACACACACATATATGTATATATACACATACACACATATAGGTGTAAAAGGAGCAAAACCCTATCCCTGCGCTACTGAAATTATTTGCAGGGATGGTGTTACCCTCCTTTCACACCTATATGTGTGTATGTATATATATATATATATATATATATATATATATATATATATATATATATATATATATATGTGTGTGTGTGTGTATATATACCACTATACAGAAGTTCAGATGTCATGCCTGCCTCCAAAGACGCCCAAAAAATGCCCAATAAACACCTGAAACAAAAACGCCCAGGTGTGACAGGAGCGGAACCCCATCCCTGCGCTAATAAAAATTCTAAGATAAATTATCTTTTTTTCTGGTTCTGGACATGCTACAGAGCTGAAACTTCACAGGTACACTTTTTAGACCCCCCCCCGACACTAAATCCAAAGAAATCTCCTTTTTTTTTTCAATAATTTTTTTAATAATTGTCTCTCTATCAAAAACGACAATTTTTGAGAACTTTTTTGTGTGATAAAAAGTCCCTGGGGCATGATCCAGAACCCTAAGCACTTTTTAGGGGCATTTATTGGGTTTTAGGGCTTCAAAATGGTGTTCTTTTATTTTATATATATATATATATATATATATATATATATACACACACACACATATATATATATATATATATATATATATATATATATATATATATATATATACCCCTATACAGAAGTTCAGATGTCATGCCTGCCTCCAAAGACGCCCAAAAAATGCCCAATAAATGCCTGAAACAAAAACGCCCAGGTGTGAAAGGAGCGTAGCCCCATCCCTGCGCTATTGAAATTCTAAGAAATATTATCTTTTTTTTCTGGTTCTGGACATGCTACAGAGCTGAAACTTCACAGGTACACTTTTTAGACCCCCCAGACACCAAATCCAAAGAAATCTCATTTTTTTTTCCAATATTTTTTTCAATAATTGGCTCTCTATCATAAACGACAATTTTTAAGAACTTTTTTTTGTGATTAATAGTCCCTGGGACATGACCCAGAACCCTAGGCACTTTTTAGGGGCATTTATTGGGTTTTAGGGATTCAAAATGGTGTTTTTTGATTACCGAAGTTCGGGTCCCATTGATCTCAATGGGGTTCTGGAATCCGGACCCGAACTTTCCAGAAGTTCGGGTGTTCTGGCCGAACTTTTCAAAAGTTCGATCATCCCTAGTAATAACAGCATTTTACATGCAGCCAGTCTACCTGTTCAAAAAAGATAAAACCTTTGCGGTCGGGACATCTCTTGTTGTAATGTAGGTATGAGCAGAGTAAACTTGGCTGCATATAGACCTGAGATAGAGGGTGTTAGGGTAATACCCAATTATTGTAGTGAATTTGTATTCCATGGGTATAGAAAATTTTTCTGTAAGGTGTTTTTCATGGTATTCCCCACTGCTATTCCCACTACATTGATTTTGTGGTGCGAAATGGCATTACATTTCTCCAAAACCTTGTGAACTGCAGGGAGAGATTAAAGTGGATTAGATAGGGATAGTATTATATCATCTGCAAATAATGTAGTAGTATGCTGATTACCTTGAGATTTAATTCCTGAAATATTAGGATGGGTTTGAATCTGTTCTGGCATGGGTTCCATTAACATAGGAAATATGAGGGGGGATAAAGGGCACCCCTGGCAGGTACCATTCGTTATCTGAAATGGTTTGGAATACATACCCTTCATGAATACATTTGCGCTGAGGGAGTGGAGTACTGAGCTGAAATTGCAGATTTAATCAGACCATTTAGGCCAAACTTCTCAAATACCTTTGATAAGTAGCCCCAATGGATGCCATCGAAGGCCTTCTCTGCATCTAATGCTAGAAGCAGAGAAGGTTCCCCTGATTTTGCAGCACAATGGATGACATAGATGATCCGACTAGTTGCATCAGGGGCCTGGCAGCCAGAAAATAATCCCACCTGATCTTGATTTATCAGGGATGGAAAAAATCTGGCTAATCTTTCCGCTAATATCTTTGCATACAACTTAACCTCAACATTCAGCAGTGATATTGGTCATAAATTTTGCGGCATTGTCGGATCTTTCCCTGGTTTTGGTAATGTCACTATAGTAGCATTAAGTATCTCTGGTAGAAATGAGGCTTCATTGGCTGCAGCATTGAAGACTTGCAATAAATATAGTGTTAAAGTAGATGTAAAGAATTTGTAGTACTCTGAGGAAAAGCCGCCAGGGCCTGTTGATTTATTGTGTGGGAGTTTCTTATTGGCTCTTTCCTAATTCTTGATTTGTAAAGGGGAGATAAGTGTGTCTAAGTCTGATTGCTGGATTGAAGGCAAAGAGATTGAGGCTAAAAAGTCAATTATTAGTTTTGTAGATGGCTGGGGGGGGGGGGTGCTAGAGTCTGTTTGTAAATAATATAATAAGCCATAGTATGTGCTAAAACCATTGGCAATTTCTTTGGGGCTTATCACTTTTTGATCAGTAGAGGGAATCTTTTGTTTAATGAATTTATCTTTTACTTGGTTAGCTATAAACTTACCAGCCTTGTTGCCGTATCTGTAGGAAGTAGCCTTCATCGTTCTAAAATTGCGGTCTTGTTGGTTAATTAAGAGGGTTCGCAATTCATGTCTAGCTTGGGTTAGTTGGTTTCTAAGCGCTTGTGAATTCGAATTTTTGTTGGAAGATTCTAAATGTTGTATTTTGTGTAGCAAGTCGTTAAGGTGCTGTGCCCTGCCTTTTTGTTAACCATAGAACTTATTTTTATAAGAAGACCTCTAATATACGCCTTGTGGGAGATCCATAGCCTGAAGGGATCTGACTCAGAGGGAGAGTTGATGGAAAGAAATTATTTTAGAACTTTGGCTATCTGTTTTTTATATTCCGGGTGAGAAAATAGAGAAGCATCATTTCTCCATCTGTTTCCTCTTGTCTCGGTGTAGATCTCCCCCATGCTAATGGACACAGGGGCATGGTCAGACCACGTTGTCATGTGAATTTCAGATTTAGTAACATTTTGTAACAAAATTTTGTCTATCAAGAATAAATCAATCCTTGAATAACAATGGTGGGCCTGAGAAAAGAAGGTAAAGTCAATTGATGATGATAGTGGCAAAAAATTAGGTGCTGCAAATCATCACCGATTCTGAATTTACATCCCTGGAGGACAGATTGAGATTTGATTTACTTTGGAGGACATAATCTACTTCTACTGTACGTATTCTATTTATTTTTTTTATTAAAGTTTTTGTTTCTACTTATCTATGGACATGTGGATCTGAGGGACTATGGTGGGGTACTTACACAGAATCATGAAGCTCCCTTTAAAATCAAGAGGCCCCCAAATATCTGACACTCCCCCCTATATGAATGAGTATGGGATATATAGTGCCGCTTGTTGTTTATAAAAAAAAAAATCGAATATTAAATACAAATATAGAAACCTTGGAAAAAGCAGTTTAATAAAACATACGTAAATTAACATTGTTCCATTATGTAAATCTAATGTCAACCACATCTTCCAGCAATGTAGATGTAGTGACAATCACAAAAAGTGATGCCTGACTACCTGCCACCACAACAATGTTTCCCGGTCACATTCCTATTACTAAATCAGAGTCCCATATTTGTTCAATTGACATCACCCAAAATCTCCCAGCCACTTTGCCACTTTGTTTATAAACAAACTGGAAAATGTCAATTTTGCAGGAGTATGTCATGTTGGTTTAGAACTTCACATGTACCTTTAATGCAACCCCTAAGCAGGTTTTTATGTATTTATTTATTTATTTATTTAGGATTTTTGTATTTTTAAGCTCCATTCACACCTGAGCATATCATTTTCAGGTGTTTTTATGGGCGTTTTTCGGGCGTTTTTTTTCAGGTGTTTGGAGGCAGGCATTGACATCTAACAAAAATGCTTGTAATCTGCCAAAAAAGAAGCTCATGTACTTTTCTGAGCTTCAGGTGTTTTGCTTCAGGTGACAAAACGCTCATATGTGAACAGGGGCCATTGAAATAAATGGTATTTTGCTTGTTGGGCATTTTGAGACTCACACGCTGAAAAACGCTCAGGTGTGAAACCATGTTTAAACCATTTAAACCATTTTTATATGTCCTCCATGACAGTTCACCACTAACAATTTTGTTTTTTAAAAAAAGTTTGCAAACTGACCTTGAAATAAACCAGAAAAAAATAAATAAAATGATGCGACTTATATAGATTTCAATGGGGCTCAATGCTATGTTTAGGTTTAGTGGTGGATAGTTCAGTTAACATTTAGGAAACCAAGCTTTGGTCAGTTCACTCATCACTACAGACCAGTGCCCGCTGGTTGAATGAAAAAAGTTAGTTGAGAAATAAAATTGTGCTTGCGTGTAAAAGGAAAAAAAGCTCTAATACAATCACTTTTTTGTTGCACACATTTTGTCTGTTTATCTACTACAAGATGTAGGAGCAAATGAAAGGAACCACTGCATGCAGTCGGGGGGAACAAGTATTAAAGTTAACACCTGCAGTGACTGAAGTGGTAGCATTTCCAAAAGCAATCTACCAAAAAAGTAAATAAATATGAGCTTCTTTAACAAGGCTGCCTTTATTTTATAAGTGACCCTGTGGAGAAAAGGTCACTTTAAGTGATTAATTATATGTCTCTGCTATAGTATCCTAATTCTTATGAATATGGTAGAAATGAAAAAAAACAAATATGATATGTGTGTTTATGTATTTGTAAACATAATGATTTCAATGCATTAATAATTTTTTATATTTTATAATTAAATAAGGTTTAGGTGCAATACCATCTAATTACTATACACTCTGTATTTTCCACAGTGTAACTTTGTAAAAGTATGTTTACTTTAAAATTTACAGGACATAAACACATTCTTTGCATTAGGATGCATCGATTGCAATATCATTACTCAGTTCAGGATGTTATGTAGCTTGGCAGTTCAATCATATAGATTAAGCTGATGTCAATGTCAGCTACATCAATCACATTTTGAAGTAACTAAAGTTATACTGATAAGAAAAAAATGTGTTTTCATGCACCATGTCTAATATCTTAGATAGATAGATAGATAGATAGATAGATAGATAGATAGATAGATAGATAGATAGATAGATAGATAGATAGATAGATAGATAGATAGATAGATAGATAGATAGATAGATAGATAGATAGATAGATAGATAGATAGATAGATAGATAGATAGATAGATAGATAGATAGATAGATAGATAGATAGATAGATAGATAGATAGATAGATAGATAGATAGATAGATAGATAGAGATAAGTGAAGTTTCAGAAGACTGAAGAAACATATATTATTTGATCAGAAGGCAGAGGCGAGTGTTCCTGGAAGCAGAGGCAGAAGCAGTGTGTGTGTGGGCGGAGCAGCAGCAGCTGCGAGCAGCAAGCAAGGCAAGGCGAGATAGCTGTGTGTGGAGGAGGAGCCGCGAGTGACACGTGCGGGGAAGCCACACATGGAAACTGGGTGTCCCAGGTGTGGGTGCAGAGGACCTCAGGGACCAGTGACAGAGCGGCGGTAGCGGCGGCGGCGATGGCGGAGGAAGGAGGGACGTGAGTAGGGGGGCTGATCGGCTGATTGGGGGGGTAACTAAGTGACTGTGAACTGTGAATGACTGTGACCTGTGACTGACTGACCTGTGACTGCCTGACTGACCTGTGACTGACTGTGACCTGTGACTGACTGTGACCTGTGACTGACTGTGACCTGCGACTCACTGACCTGTTACTGACTGTGACCTGCGACTGACTATGCTCTGGGACTGACCGTGCTCTGCAACTGACTGTGCTCTGCGACTGACCATGCTCTGCGACTGACTGTGCTCTGCGACTGACTATGCTCTGCGACTGATCATGCTCTGTGACTGACTTGCTCTGCGACTTTCTTGCGTCTGAGTAGCGGGTGACTTTCTTGCAACTGGGTAGTGGGTGACTCTTCTTGCGACTGAGTAGCGGGTGACTTTCTTGCAACTGAGCAGCTGTTGACTTTCTTGTGACCGAGCAGCGGGTGACTTTCTTGCTACCGAGCAGCGGGTGACTTTCTTACGACCGAGCAGCGGGTGACTTTCTTGCGACCGAGCAGCTAGTGACCTTCTTGCAACTGAGCAGCAGGTGACTTTCTTGCCACTTTGATGGATTCAGTGTGACTTCATTCTAACACTTTTAGAGTTTCCTATGAGTCACAATTATTTCTGGCACGGTGGCTCTTTCTTCTTGCAGAATAGGGGAGTGGCCATGGGTGCCAAATTTGCGCCCAGCATGGCCAATTTGTTTATGGCCAAGTGGGAGGAGGATGTCATCGATAGTTGCCCTAGATCCCAGCTAGTTTTCTGGAGGAGGTATATTGATGGCATCCTCCTCCTTTAAGATGGTGATGCTGTGTCTCTAAAGCTGTTCATGCAAGAATTAAATGACAACGATAGGGGTATCTCCTTGGTATACGAGTATAGTCCATCTGAAATCCACTTTTTGGATCTCATGATTAGAGTAGTAGATGGTACTATTACAACGTCTACGTATTTCAAGGAGGGCCTGACAGAAACGGATACATTGATGTTCGGAGCTGTCACCACCCCAATTGGTTACAATCTGTCCCTTTTAGCCAATTTTTAAGGCTCAAAAGAAATTGTACCGAGCATGAGGTGTTTCTGCAGGAGGCAGAGATCCTCAAAAAGCGGTTTGCTGAGAAAGGATATCCCATAGCGGATTTGGATTCCGCACTAGCACATACGGATTCAAGGCCTAGGGATGATCTATTAAGACCTAAGAAGAGGTCTCAGGATGACTCCTATAAATGTAAAAAGTACCACCTAAAAAGGGGGTACTCCCCGCGCCTAGGAGTTGTGATAAACTTTAAAATTATAATTACATAAATACTGTGAAAAACTATAATTAATTAGCAGCAGCAGTAGTGTAAAGGTATATATGAAAAAAAAATAGTCCTGGTAAGGGCTATCTACAGCGCTTGCTAAAAATGTGCAAAATGTGCAATTTGTGTATAAACAAAATTATATTCATAATATTCCTAGAGCTAAAAATAAATCATTTGAAATTCATCTTGTGCAAATGTGCAAATATTGTGCAAACAGTAATCTTATGCTTCCAAAATTAGAAATTTAAAAATATACAGTATATAGTTAATAAGTATATAAATATATAAATAATTAAAGTGCAGCAAAATCCCAAATTTCTGTTATTTCCTGTTTTTTTCAGAATAGTGAAAAAGTGCTCAACAATAAAATTCCAATTGTGATATATAAAGTGCAGGTGCTGAATTCCTTCTTCCCAGTGTAGTTTAAAAGATGGGTGACTTACCGAATGTCGTGGGTCTCATATACTTTACGATACTGAGACCAATCAAGCCTGTCGGTAGGTCCCCTTTATGTGTCTCCTGGCTGTGCTGTTGGTGATTTCCTCCTCACCGCTCCATAGGACAGCATATAGTGTTGCTTTAAAAGAAGGAAAAAAGGCTCCAGATAGTGTAATATTATTTTTAAAAGGGGGTTTATTCCATAAAGATAAGACAAAGTTTCCAAAGGTAAAATAAGCACCGTTCGGCAAAGATCAATATGGATCGTTTTAAAATTTTCCGTGACTCAATGGTGTAAACCTTGCAGAGTGGCGAGCGGAGGTAAATCCGGCTTGCGTTTCAATGCACGTCACATTGTGCGCTCCACGTTCTGACACGTTTCGTCACATCCGGTGACGTTTTCAAAGGGTCAATGACCCTATAAATGTGCGTTTCTCTCTTCTTTTTTCACTCAACATTTTTCAGGGAAAGGCATATTGCAGAGACATTGGCACGTACTGAAGGGGGATGATGTGTTGGGTCCAGTGTTACCATCTCGTCCTCAAGTCATCTTTAGAGGACTCCCTCCCCTTAGGTTACTTGTTGCCCCTAATGTTATTGATCCTCCCAAGAATATTTCCTTCTTTCATGACAGAGGTGGATTCTATCGTTGTAGGCATTGTGCTATCTGCAAGATTAATAAAGATAAAAGGAGGAAAATTGATTCATTTGAATCAAATGCTACCCAGCAACATTTTGAGATTAAACAGTTCATAACGTGCACCACTACACATTTGGTGTACCTTTTGCGATGCCCTTGCGGTCTAGACTACATAGACCTTACTATAAGGAAGCTGCGTGTCAGGCTTAACAAACACGTGGCGAATATTATCAAGGGATTCCCCAAACACAGTGTTTCTCGCCACTACGATCAATGTCATGGTAGAGATCCTACTGGTACCATCTTTATGGGCATTGATAGGTACACTAGTAGTTGGAGAGGCAGTAATCGAACTAGAGGTGTATCTCAATTGGAAACCCAGTGGATCTATAGGGTTAAATCCTATAGTCCTTATGGTATGAATATAGACTGGGATATCAACTCCTTTATAAATAATTCTTAGTCATCTCCAGCAATTAGTTTCATGGTTCTTGGGCTTTTTTATCGATTAGTATATAGAGCTTTTTACTGTATGTGTTTTTATATATATACCTTTGTATTTTAAAACATTTTTTAGTGGGGCATCCCAACTGTATGTTTTTAACATAAATTATTTTTTATTATTTATTTTGTAACTCCTTCCTGTGGGCGTCTCTGGTGGATAGTGTGGAAGCACTTTTAGCCTATAATTATTTGCTCTGTTTCTTTCTGTATCCCTGCTTTTTTGATATTTCACCAGCAGGGTTTTTTTTATTAATAATACAATGCGAATAGGGAGTGGTTTCCCTTTTCCCTGTCATTGTAATCCGAATGATTTCCTCCATTTAGGTTCTATTGCTCTTTTTTCCATTTTTGAGTAGTCTCACTCATGGCGCTGCACATCGGTAATAACTTCCTTTGCTTTTGCTCTTTTTCGCATGGGGGTCTGTTTGTCTTGTGTGCAGCGCTGTGTGTTGTCCAATAAGTGCGCTGTTCACTATTGATTGGCTCCTGATGGCGCCTCTGGATTGGCTCCTGAAGGAGGCCTGGTTCTGTCAGTGCACTTCCTTTCAGCGTGGTTTGCATCCATTAGGGGGGAGGAGCTGGCTGGAACGCATGCCGCTCCTCCTCTTCCGCTCTACTGGACCATTTAACGTGGGGGATTGACGGTGGTTAGCCACGCCCCCTGATGACATCAATCTCTGACGAAACCGGTAGGGGACCGGCAACAATTGCAGTGTCTGCATCTCCCCAAGGCTTACTTGATCCCAGACTGAAGCAAGACAGCAGAGCAGCTGCAGCTACCACACAATCCACCTATGATTCCTCCACTGGATTGATCTTTGATGCCTGAATTGTCTATCCTAAATGTGAGTGTGTTTTTTGCTCTATACTCATTAAAGTTTAAAGTATAACATACTACACCATGAGGATCTCTCCTTTCTCATTTATATGACATCTGGGTTGTTACCATTTTGAGGTTTTTAAGGCTGTAACCTGTTGGAGAGGATCCCTTCGTCCGTATATCCATTGGGGGTTATGAGGATTTCCTGTAAGGCATACTGAGATCCCTGTAATGGGGATCATTTGATTCTGGTAAGAGGCCACACTTATTGGTGTTTGGTGGAGGCTTTATCCTTATTATTACCATCTGGTCTGCGGGATTTCCTCTTGGACTCCTTTTTTCTATATGGACTTTCATCTATTGAGTGATTTATGGAATTACATATCGTTTGCATGGACTTACTTTTATCTTAAGCTTTTGCTGAGATTGAGATTACTGTGCCAAGCGCTGTATACCCTGTTTTTATTTTTTCTTGCAAAAGAGTAGCGTGCGCCTGGGAGTAACCGTCTGTCATGGAATACCTTGCGACTGGTGAGTACCTGGGAGGACTGGTAAGTATCTTAGCGACTGGTGAGTATCTTAGCGTTAGTTCCAGGGGAGATAGAGGTAGTGTAGGTAAGGGATAGCAGGTTGTTACCAATTATCCCCATAGAGTAGATGGTAATAATGTCCGGGGATGCCATTCAGGGCACTTCTTGCTGCATGTATGCGTACCTTGATGACGGGCCAGCAAAGAGGAGGGAAGAGTAGCGGAGACTCGGGCACCAGAGGTAGGCAGTTGGGTGACCGTTAGGAAGGGTAGAGGGAAGAGTGCCAGGGAGGCCAGTCCTGAGTGTAATGTTCTGGTACCTCTGGTACCCTTATTCCACTTTCCAATTCAGTGTATGCGTCCCACCATTCTCTTCTGGTAGGTGCGCATACACCTTTAAGACCGATGCTGTCATCACTGAGCGCCGCAGAGCGGCTATTTCAACCGCCGGCGTTCTCACTCACATGTTCGTTCAACCTGCCTTGAAATTCATATGCTTACAAGCGTACCTCGCTGTCGGAACCTCGCTACTGATCCCTGTATCCCGCTACCGGATCACTCGCTCATACCGAACCTCTCTACTACTGCTTGCTATTAGTGATAAGTACCCCGCAGGGGAATCCTCCATAACCTTCCTACTAAGCTTACACTATCTAGCTCTGCATATTAAGGACTGTTACTATCATCTGCACTATTATTTAGATTGCTAGCTCTTGAGCCTACTAACATCTATCCTTGCACTGGGTTAGTCTCTCCTGTATGTCATCTGCTATCCTACCACCTACTACCATACATGATTGCTAACCTATCTGCATCCTACCTGTTACCATCTATACTCTCATGAACATTTCTCTCAAGTGCTGTTCACCTATTGACACTGTTCATACCTGTCTCTTCAGCTCATCACCACTATACTGCTATATACATCTATCACTCCAGGAACATCTTATTGAGTGTGTATATTTGTATGCTGAATCAGACAGACCACAGTGATGAATCTTGGGAGTTGGAATTGGTATTTCAACGTATCTCTACATGACTGCTGAGTGGAGTTTTTCTGCAGCTGCAAATCCATCTTGTTTCAGAAAACGCAGGAGCGTTACACTGAGTTGATACACCCTAACAAATTTGCCAAGTTGCATGTTGATGGGGATATCAGCTCAGGGGGCAGTGCTGGAGCAGGTGCCCTCCCCCAGTTGCCAGAGGAGTGGCGGCTCCAGAAAGAAGGGGGGCCAAAACTCAGGAAAGGTTAGACAGGTGGTAGTGTGGGACTCAATTATCAAGAGGACAGAGAGGGCAATCTGTCCAAACGATTGCAGTAGCCGGACAGTATGTTGTTTACCGGGCGTTCGAGTTCGGCACATCGCGGATCCGGTAGACAGATTATTGGGCGGGGCTGGGGATGACCCAGTGGTCATGGTGCATGTGGGCACTAATGACCAAGTAATAGGAAGGTGGAGGATCCTAAAGAACGATTTCAGGGACTTAGGGAATAGATTGAGGAATAGGACATCCAAGGTGGTTTTCTCTGAAATACTGCCGGTACCTCGAGCCACACAAGAGAAGCAGAAGGAGATTAGGGAACTTAACAAGTGGCTGAGGAACTGGACTAGGAAGGAGGGGTTTGGGTTCCTGGAAAACTGGGCTGACTTCTCAGTCAGCTACTGGCTCTTTAATAAGGATGGGCTGCACCTTAATGGGGATGGTACAGCTCTTTTGGGGAGAAAAATGGCCACCAAGTTGGAAGGGCTTTTAAGCTTGGAGACGGGGGGAGAGCTCAGAAGTAGAGTCAGTCAGGAGGGAGAAATGGACGGAAGGCAGTATTAGGGTCAGCAGCGAAAGTAGATCCATAACGTCAATTGGGGGTTCTGTGCGGGCAAACCTCAGACCAAACAGGAATAAAAATAATCACCATTCACTATCAACTTCCGCAAAACTAAGAGGGGTATATGCAAATGCCAGGAGCCTAGCTAATAAAATGGATGAGTTGGAAATGTTAGTACATGAGGAGGACATAGACCTTTTGGGAATAATGGAAACTTGGTTCGACCCCTCACATGACTGGCTGGCCAATATCCAAGGGTATTGGGTGTACCGGAAGAAGGACAGAGTAGAAAAAAGAGGGGGAGGGGTATGTCTCTATGTCAAGAATAATGTAAGGGTGATAGAGAGGAGTGATATTATGGAAGGGTTGAGTATGGAGTTAGAATCCGTGTGGGTAGAACTCCATAGGGAAGAAGTAAAGGGAAAAGTAATTGTGGGGGTTTGCTATAGGCCACCCAACAAAAGGGAGGAGGTAGAGCTGGAATTTATATCACTGTTGGGTAAAGTGGCAAAACTGTGATCAGTCATCATATTAGGGGACTTCAATTATCCCAACATTGACTGAGAAGAGGGGACTACACACTCACAGAAGGCCCATCTCTTCATGGAAACCTTACAGGACAACTACATGTCTCAGTTGGTGGATTCTCCTACTAGAGATAATGCAGTGCTGGATCTATTGATCACTAATGACCCAGACCTAATCTCGGAGGTAGGAGTCCAGGACAACCTGGGCTCTAGCAATCACAGGATGATCACATTTAGCATAAATAACAAGATAACACGGCAAGAGGGGAACATAAGAACCCTAAACTTCAGAAGGGCAAACTTTCCCAAATTGTGCTCAATGATGAAAAGGGTAAACTGGGACCAAACCCTAGGAACACTGACAACGGAGAAAAAATGGGAATGCTTTAGGAACATATTAAACAAATGCATCTCGCAGTGCATTCCTATGGGAAATAAATTTAGAAGAGACAAAGCCAAACCTGGCTGGCTAAACCGCAATGTTAAAAAACTTATTAGGGGTAAAAAAATGGCCTTCAAGAAATATAAATCAGAGGGCACAGTATCGGCTTTCGAGCAATACAAGGAGGCAAATAAGAAAAGTAAATACGAAATCAAAATGGCTAAAATCAACTTTGAGAGACAAATAGCGGAGGATAGTAAAAAGAACCCAAAGAAATTATTTAAATATATCAACAGCAAAAAAACTAGGGCAGAGCATATTGCAAACATAATAAACGATGGTTACAGAGGACACTGAAAAGGCAACCGTGCTGAACGCTTTTTCTCCTCAGTCTTTACACAGGAAAAGGAGGGGTACACTGACCATGACTGTATGGTAAGCAGTAATTCACAGGACTTGCCGCTATGGCTAACAGAGGGTGAAACCAGGGAAAGGCTGGATAAAATTAACACAAATTAATCACCAGGCCCGGGTGGCGTACATCCGATGGTACTCAAAGAACTTAGTAAAACTATATCTAGACCACTGTTCCTGATCTTTGCTGACAGTATTATAACAGGAAATGTACCAGGGGATTGGAGGAAAGCTAACGTGATACCAACATTTAAAAAAGGGCAGAGGCATGTCCCGGGAAATTATAGGCCGGTCAGTCTGACATTGATAGTATGTAAACTTCTGGAGGGGATGATAAGGGACTATATCGTAGAGTTTGCTAAAGACAACAACATCATCAGCAGTAATCAGCACGGGTTTACAAATGGGCGTTCTTGTCAAACCAATCTCTTAACATTCTACGAGGAGGTGAGCTGTGAGCTAGATAGGGGGAGACCAGTGGATGTGGTGTATCTGGATTTTGCTAAGGTGTTTGATACAGTTCCCCACAAGCGCTTAATTTATAAAATAAGGTCTGCAGGCATTGACCACAAGGTTTGCCCTTGGATACAGAACTGGCTAAAAGGGCGTGTCCAAAGGCTGATAATAAATAGCGCATACTCAGACTGGTCTGGGGTGGTAAGTGGGGTCCCCCAAGGCTAAGTCCTGAGACCAACCTTGTTCAATGTATTCATAAACAGCATTGAGGATGGGATCATCAGTTCTATATCAGTTGTAGCAGATGACACAAAATTGGGCAGGGCAATAACTGCACAGTATGAAGCAGATATCCTACAGAATGACCTGAACAAAATAACAGAGTGGGTAACGACATGGCAAATGAGGTTTAATGTGGAGAAGTGTAAAGTTTTGCACTTGGGGACTAAAAACATAAAAGCACAATACATTTTAGGGGGGGAACCTTTGGGGGAATCAAAAATGGAGAAAGATCTGGGAGTCTTGGTAGAGGATAGACTAAGCAATAGCATGCAATTTCAAGCGGCAGCTGCCAAAGCCGGCAGAATATTAGCATGCAAAAAGAAAGGGATGTATTCCAGAGATAAAACTATAATCCTACCACTTTATAAAACTCTGGTCCGACCGCATCTGGAGTATTCGGTGTAGATCTGGTCGCCAGTCCTCAGGAGGGATGTGTTGGAGCTGGAGAGAGTCCAGAGAAGGGCGACTAAACTAATTAGGGGATTGGAGGACCTTAATTATGAAGAGTGTCTACAATCGCTTAAGTTAATTACCCTGGAGAAGAGACACCTTAGAAGGGACATGATAGCAATTTATAAATATCTCAATGGTGATCTCAGCATAGAAAAAAAGCTATTCAGTCGCAAGGATTGCATGAGGACTCAAGGGCATACAATGTGATTAGAGGAGAAGTGTTTTAACCTGAGGCAATGCAGGGGTTCTTTACTGTTAGGGCTACAAGATTGTGGAATTCTCTACCACAAGAGGTAGTTTCTGCAGGAAGTATGGCTACTTTCAAAGACTCTTGGACGTACATCTCAAGGATCAGAACATTAAGGGGTATGAGAGATGATTACAGCCATACACACCTACACAGGTTGAGCTGGATGGACTATTGTCTTTATTCAACCTCAACTACTATGTAACTATGTAAGATATTTGCTCTGCTTTCAAAAAACTGAGGTAATGCAGTTACATAGGGACTAGGGAATAGTTGCATCATTATATCAAAAGAGCCCAAGGACATGCGGGGGGGGGGGGGGACATGTTAGGAGCTTATGAAGAAAAAAAAAAGAAAGAAAAAAAATCTGTTTGCATATGAAGATATTATACAGTGAATGTTGGACCTTTTAGAGTTGCAGTTGATGCTGACCCCTGTGAAATCTCAAGTTAAGAAGAGCTGATGTCAGATGTACTAGGGGATTCTTTAAAATTGTCACTAATGAGAGCTCTCAACTTTGAGTATCTCTGGGGCTACACAGCATGAAGATGAAGGGGACTATGACATCGAATCACTCGCTGATACAGAGGATACGGTAGGAGATACAGACCCCCTTGACCACCTCCTGACATACAAGGACATGACAGCTATCAGTGCTGACATTAAGGGATCATTTGCTGCTGCTATAACTGATCTAAAAGCAGACATCATCAGATCAATTGTCTGCTGTGGAAAAAGCTGGCAGACATAGGGACAGAGCAATTCGGAAGCTGGAAGATGTAACTCTCTCCCACTCTTCCCATTTGATAAATATGAATAGACAATTGGAGGTTCTGGATAATAGGGGTCTCAGGAACAACGTCAGAGTAAGGGGGATCCTTAAATATGTGGAAAGGGAGCAAATTAAACCTGCCATACAATCTATATTCAACAGCCTCCTAGAAAGGCCTGAAGAGTCTCCCATTGACTTTGAAAGGGCTCATAGAGCACTGCGTCCCAAGGTCCCAGAAAATGCTCCTCCGAGAGATATCATATGCTGCCTGACAAGCCACCCTTTAAAGGAAGAAATACTCGCCAAGGCGAGACAAAATTACCAATTCTCTTTAATGAAGCTCAAATCCAACTGTTCCAGGACCTTTCCCCTATACCCTTAAAGAACAGGAGAGCTGTCAAGCCCATACTGGAAGCTTTAAAGGCAAAAAACATTCAATACAGATGGAAATTTTCCATTGCAGTTAAAGTTACTTTTGGGGGGAAGCAGCATCTTTTACGCACCTCTGACGATTTACCGAATTTCTGCGCTAATCTACACCTAGACCACATTGAATTACCTGACTGGTATGCAGAATTCCTGACGCCACACTCTCAAGGGCAAATACCAGACACCCCAGAGGCTTCTACCTTGCGCTCTCCACATCATAAGAAAGGGAAACATCAAAAGAATCGTGAGCTGAATTT
This sequence comes from Pelophylax lessonae, assembly GCF_965119305.1. Classification (NCBI taxonomy): domain Eukaryota; kingdom Metazoa; phylum Chordata; class Amphibia; order Anura; family Ranidae; genus Pelophylax; species Pelophylax lessonae. Next base: position 374,932,627 of record NC_138770.1, read on the forward strand.
CCTCCAAAGACACCTAGAACCAGGGAGCGCAATTAAGGTTGCCTTAAAAATGCTCATATAACTTTCTGTTCAGTTGTAATCGTTTCCCATTTAGCTCTTCTGTTTTTTTTTAAATCACCTTGGAAAATCTCTGGCATGCAAATACTCTGTTTGTCCACTTGATGGCAGTGGTTACTCAATTTTTCTTTTTGTCAGTCCAACTACTGTGCATCTGCTTTGCCACAGATCCTACCATTATTTAGGCACCCTATCTTGGACATTTCCCAAACTTCTTGGATATGTTAATACTAGACTAACTGAAGCCTTAGATTCTTTATGACCACCTTGAGTTTGAAGGCTTTGAGATCCTAGGTTTCCTGCACAGTCAGAGCACCTGAAGCCTTTCCTTAATGGATATCCTATATTAGCCAAAACGGTCCCCATGAGACTGGCTTTTATGCAGATTCACAGAAGATTTGTATATTGATGATTTATGAGGAGTTATTCTCATACTCTTGAAAAGTGAATACACCTACTTCAAGTCATAGAGAGTATAGACACCAATCTTTACCGTGGAAACTCAGGAGACTCCTCCTTTTTAGGCTCAGAGACTGTACCCACCACCAAACCTAATCATTTTTTCACGCCGAGACGGCTCAAGATCCTTTAAACACTAATACCCACCGCATCAGACATGGCTGTTCAGATCTGTTAAAAGGATTAACGTTTTACTATCCATTAACTATCCTTTGGCGCTATGGGTACCCAAGATATAACGAGTTCTAACAGAAGATCTTTTGAAGTGTTGTGATTATATATCTTATAGGTCAAATCTCATACCTAGGTGTGACAGCCCCGGATTATGTGAAATACCTTTCTAGCATGCTCCATATGTTATTGTCTTTTTGATTGTCTCTACAGACTTATATGAAATTAAGAATAAGTTTGTTCACAATCGCACATGCTGCTCAGGATACGAGCCAACTGATGTTGGCTCGTATCCTGAGAGCGCGAGTCCATGGAGATACGATTGTAGAGGTATCAACCTTTGTTAGGGGGGCCAAGTCATCACACTGTTCAGCCACACTTCACATCATCCAGGGGTGAGTGGGGAGGGTGAGATGAGGGCTTTTTTTTTTTTTTTGCTCCCCCCTTATGCCTCATGACCTTTTACTCTATGGGACATGATGAAGTGGAGAGATGACCTGCTAAGTACGGTTGGGATAACATATGAGGCCAGATCTATAACCCACAGACTTCGGTGGAGAGGAACATTTAAAGTTCCCTTATATTCCATGTTGCAAAGCTGAGGGGGAGATATGAACTCAGGTTGTGTATTGAGGCTGACCAATCTTAGACTAGACAAGGAGTATACCTATTGACGTCAACAGATAATTCAGAGAGTTCAAAAATGTTAGGGTAAAATCACTAGCCAGCTTTTCATCAAGGTGGGGAAACAATTCACATTCAGCTGTTTATTGCCTGCTGTAAATGTTTTGTTTTATTTTATTCTTTCCTTTATAGAATTGTTCATATTTGTGGATATGGATTGCTAGGACCTCACAATTGTGACCAACTTCTAGTCATATTACCTGGAGGTCGTCCTCATACGATTCCTTCCATCTCCCTACAAGGATACATTACACATTAATTATTTTGTTGTATATCTCTGGCTAATTCCTAGTACCAATCATGTTCGTTCTGGTCAATTGTGTTGGCTAGCCGACCATGAACTACTACTTAGTCTCTTTCTTTCTTTCTTTCTGATTCTATCCCTTTCTCTACACTCCTTTTTACTCATCCTTTCTCTTCTTCATACCTAGCCCTTATACCCACCTCCTTTCTCCTTCCCCGGTGTGCCCCGCTGGACTGACCCTAGATAACGCCTACCACCATGGTCTATGCACAGCTGGGTAAAAAACCATTGATAGTTTCCCACAATGTAAATGGACTAAATCTACCAGAGAAAAGGAAATGTATTCTTCATGAACTTAAAAAATGTAAACCGCAGATAGTGTTTCTACAAGAAACCCATTTCAAGGGCCCTAACCACCCAGTACTAACGAATAAATACTTCCCTAAAGCCTTTTATGCCTTAAGTGATCAAGCTAAAACAAAGGGAGTTGCTATCCTCTTACACAAGGATACCACCTTTGTTGTGGATAGATACCTGGCTGAACCAGAAGGCAGATTTCTGTTTATTACTGTCTCTATAGGAAACAAACCAGTGACTCTGGCCAATATCTACTTTCCTAATAAAGCCCACGTAACATTCTGTAATCGAATGATGGGTGAGCTTAAGGGGTTTGCAGGGGATGTGTCATACTGGGCGGAGACTTTAATGTGCCGCTGAGTCCAGCGTGTGAGACTTTTACTCTAACCTATACAATATTCCACCACAAAATAAACCAGAACACATTATACCACACAGAGAACAAGCCATAAAAGACTACCTGATAAATAGTGGGTTGTCTTTCCTAAACGCTGACAATGTTTCTAGCCTTGAGACAGACATAACAACTGAGGAAGTTAAGACTGAGATCAAAGCTCTAAAACCAGGGAAGAGTCCCCGGACCAGACAGTTTCACATCTCAATACTATAAACTCAATGTGGAGTACATAGCCCAACACTTGACAGACGCACTCAATGTAATTAAAGATAATCATCAACCCTCAAATGATTTCCTTTTAGCTCATATTACGGTAATTCCCAAGCCAGATAAAGACAAAACATCCTTTTCCAGCTTTAGGCCTATCTCTTTACTGAACATTGACCTTAAAATTTTAGCAAAAATTCTGGCTGACAGGTTGCGCCCTTTCCTGGAGAAGATCATTGGCCCTGAACAGGTGGGATTCATGCCTGGCAGAAAAGCCAGGGATAATATTATTAAATCTCTGAACATGATTCATGGAGCCAGGTCAGCCAGATTTGAAGGTCTTCTGCTCTCGACTGACGCAGAGAAGGCCTTTGATCGGATTGCATGGGACTTCCTCTTCGTCACGTGCGAACATGTGGGCCTAGGGACTAACATGAGATCATGGATACAAGCTCTCTATGCGAACTCACAAGCAAAAGTCAGGGTCAATAGTATCTTCTCTAATCCATTAACACTCCATAATGGCACAAGACAAGGATGCCCTTTATCTCCCCTTCTATTCATACTGACTCTGGAGCCACTTATTAGATCAATTAACTTGGACCCATCAATACAGGGCATGAAATTACATTCAAAAGAATTTAAAGTTTCAGCATATGCGGATGATCTCTTATATTACATAGCACAGCCACACATCTCAATACCCAATCTGAACAAACAATTCAAGCTATTTAGATTCCTCTCCAACTTTAAAATTAATAACTCAAATCGTAAGCCCTCAACCTAACCCTACCCCTGATATGATGACAAAAGCCAACTGCCCTTACAGATGGGAGAAAACATCTTTGAAATACCTTGGCATTAGACTGACCGCCAACCTCGACAATCTATTTGACACCAATTTCCGACCCTTGCTGAAGGCAATAGGAAATGACTTGAAGAATTGGGACAGAGGGAGATTCTCGTGGTTTGGCAGAGCAGCTATTACCAAGATGGCTATCCTCCCTCGTCTTCTATATTCTACATCCACATACCCAGTTCCTTTTTCCGCAAATTATCAGCTCTACAAAGATCCTTTATCTGGGCAAATAAACACCCACGCATTCGACTTCAATACCTTCAATTAAACAAAATAGATGGTGGAATGGGCATCCCAAATTTCAAAAAATACTACTATGCAACCCATCTTACAAGGCTAATAGATTGGCACTGTCACAGCTCTGTTAAGGACTGGGTGAATATAGAACGCCATTGGACCCAGTTTGATACACATCCAAATACAATCTCTCCACCTGCCACTTACCTCACTCCTTAATAACCCTGACTTTCCCCCAGGTGTTGGAAATAGATCCTTTGTTGTTATACAGGGAGGAACAACAAGGGCTGTTCTGGCAAACAGATGTTTCCACAACTCAAAATTTTTACATTTCCCAGAAATGAAAAAACGATGCTCAACAAGCCATCCCCTCACATTCTGGAACTATGTTCAGATGCATGACTTTCTCCACGGTCATAAATCTCGGATGAATTTTCATAGAAGCCTCACAAGCTTTGAAAATAGCTGCCGACTCCAAACTCCAATGAGGAAAGTTACCTCACAGGCATATAAGTGGATTAATGATAAGCCACCTGACTCTACAGATGTGTACAAAACACTCTGGGAAAATGATCTAGGCTTCTCGTTTACAAATGCACAGTGGAAAAAGTCTTGCATCTTTTCCCACCAATGCTCACTTAGTACACGCCTTCAGGAATCAGCATTTAAAATCAGGACTCAGTGGTATAGAACCCCAGCAATGCTCAAGAAATGGTTCCCTACAGTGTCAGACTCCTGTTGGAGATGCAACAAGGAATGTGGAACGTTCTTACACCTCTGGTGGAACTGCCCACAAATAAGGACATACTGGATTAAACACATTACAGATGTAGACCTAGACTTCGATGCGCCCACGTTCCTTCTTCACATCAACCCTTTTTCCTATAAAAAATACAAATCCTCTCTAGTAAGACACGTGTTGAATGCTGCCAAGAATCTTATCCCAATGCATTGGAATTCTACCCAGACACCTTCTATTGCGGACTGGATAATTAAAATAGACCATATACACGAGATGGAGAGGACGATTGCTATGAAGACTGAAAAAAACGATAAGTTTAGGAAATTTTGGTCCACATGGCGAACCTTTTCGGTTTCAAAAGAATATGATCACCTGAAACTTAACAACTAAGCTTCACTCTAGACATCCTTTAATCTTTTGCCATACGGTACCGGGGTACTGATAGGAAACCTCCTGGTACCAGGGGAGCCTCACCGGGGGCCCCCACCCTGTTCCCTTCCTACTCTCTCTTCTCCTCTCTCCTTCTCTGCCCTTAATCTTTCTTTTCACCTCTGTCCTTATCTCGCTACTTCTCGCATTCTTATTTAATCCTTCCTGTCTCAGAATGACCCTTGCCCACCACTTTAAGTTATATGGTGGGCAACCAGGTATATTCACCCATGGTATGGGTGACATACTTTTTTTTTTATCTCAGGGATAGATCCACAAGCCTTTCAAGCAGCACTTATGCTGTATGTCCTATCACCGAGTCCAGACAAACTGTTTTCTATTCATCCATGTGTGACATATAACATGTATTGTGGATTTACCAATATTCATTTTGCATTAGTCATGTTGTTAACTTAATGTTTATTTTATGTTACACAAGTTTTCGGATTGTTCCTACTGATTGCCATTTTGTTTATATGTGTAATTTTATTCTTTCAATAAAGCATTTTATTGTGAATAAATAAATAAATAAATAAATCGCAATAATGGAAACGTAGACTAAATCTCCTTTTCCACTAGTGTGACTTGTCATGAGACTTTGGACACACAAAGTTGCATGACAAGTCACAGCCTATTGATTTCAATGGCATCCTTTCCTATCTATGCGACTTTGAAAATAAGCAACTTTGAAAAGGTACCTGCACTACTTTGATGCAATTTTTGATGCAACTTTGATCCAGAGAGTGTACGGTTGAACCAAAGCTGCACTTAAAGTTGCATCAAAGTTGCACTCCAAAGTCACACTCTAGCCTAGTTGCTATGTTTCCACTAGTGCGAATCTTAAGTTATGCCATTTAGAGTGTGACTTTGAGTGCAGCTGTGATCCAACTTTACACTCTCTGGATCAAAGTCACATCAAAGTAGTGCGGAACCTTTTCAAAGTTGCTAATTTTCAAAGTGGCATAGATGGGTGCCATTGAAATCAATGGGCTGTAACTTGTCATGCAACTTTATGTTTCCAAAGTCGAATGACAAGTCGCACCAGTGGAAACGGAGCCTAAAACTCATTACTCACATGTAATGAGCAATACAAATCGATCTGTATCCTTCTAGACTTTCAAAAATGTTAATTTGTACCTTATTACTTTCTTATATTGCGCCGGTCACTTACCCCTCCCCCCTTTCTCTCTTCCCCCCTCTCTCTATCTCTCTGTCCTAGAAAGACAGACAACCTTTTCAGGAAGTGAAAGACAGCTTAGCAAATTCAGATAAAGGGAGATAGCATTGTTGGTAAAGAACAGGAAGAAGCTGTTTGTCTACTTTAGATAAGATTTTCTAAGCTAGACAAGCAGCTAGCCAGAAAATGAATAATATCAAAGATAAAGATATTTGACATACTGTTAATAGGAAAAAATGCCTTTTTGACTGGAGTGTCCCTTTAAGATTGTAGTTATGGCTACACATACAGCATATAGAATTTCACAGTAAGGTACAGGTAGCCTGGAAGTGTACACAAAATCACAGTTATGGCTACTACAAATCTTATTTTTCTTTCTGATTTCTAGACCTCCTCTTTCAGGACTTGGTTGCTGTGGTGGTGAAGAAATAGGGGGGCTTATATCCCTAAAACATATTAATGCACAAAAATACTGGTGTGCTACTAAGATGAGATAATTTAGCTGAGATGGAATTTTAAGACTTGATTCGTTGCATGCCATAATTATGGGATGCTTCAACTATCCTAAAATTGATTGGACAAATTGAACTGTACACCCAACTAAGGGTCACCTAAGGGTTGCCAATTGCCAGTAAATGTATGAACAGTTTGTAAAATCTGTAATCTTTGTATCTGTCCATGAGTGTCCATTACAGACATGCAGATTGCATGTCCGTAATGGACATTTAAGGACAGATGCAAAAATTATGGATTTTACAAACTGTTCATAAATTTACTGACAGATGGCAACCCTGCATCATTTCTTGAATGTAATGCAAGACAATTTCATTAGTCAAAAGGTGAAAGCTGGACCTACTAATTACAAACAACACAGTGAAACAAAAAAAGGGTAATTTGTTATGTATGAAATATTTACATTTTTAGATATATTTATGCATTTAGTATTTGCTGTCTGTGACAAGTTGGGGAATTTGTAGCTCATTGGTAAAGCAAAACAGTGAGTTTACTCCAAGCCAGAAGTTTGTTTTAGAGCTTTTCCTGCACACTTTTATTTAAAAGAATCAAATGTTCATACAAGTATGTCTTCCCAGGCAGGGGGTTCTCACCATCAATATGAACAAAACATAACAGTCAATCTCCTGGCTCTCTTGCAGATTTACTGCTCTGAGTAGCTCCTCCTGACCATTAGTACCATTTGGTCCTCTTGACCATCAAACACATCCCAGTGTTCGTGCTCCTCGTTTCTGCGTCTTTCCTTGCAGCTCCCTAGCTTCTCTGTCCCTCATGGACTCTTTCTCAGGCTCGGGCCTTGGTCTGTCCTGAGCTGGACAGTATGATGTGTACCAGCACCTCTCACAGCTCCCTTCACACACTGACTCCCTCAGGAGGGAGGGGCTCCCTCCTCATATTCTTGACTATAGAAAACAATAACCATTATCCTTATATTGACAATTTGTATTAATGTTATACATTTGGTTTATTGTTTTAGTTATATATAGAAGAATGTATACATTGTTCACATACATATACTGTATAATTCATATGTATTATTTAGCCAATTTTGGCTTTAGTCATGAAGAGGTTGAAATGCATCAGTTAGGCAACTATCATTTGTATAAAGAGATATTAGGATTGGTGAGATGCTTTCCCCTAGTACAGGGTTTTTTAAGGACCCTTTTACATCTACACTTTGTGTTAATGCACATGCATTAAGGCTCGTTATCTTACACATTAGCATGTGTTACATAATTGTTTAAGAAATAATTTCAGTAGCTTTGGTAGTAAATGCATAACATAATAACAGAAATGTATAAACAACAACAACTAGACAACAGATAAAATCAAACTAGAACATTTTTGACAAGACCATTAACAGTAAAGAATAACAGATCTACTACCTGGAGGACTGGTTTTTGCAACACTATTACACAGACATATGTTTTATTAATGCTGTACCCCAGTGCACATATATTCATGTTACCTGTGCATGCTCTGGTGCTAAAAACATAAATGACTTGTTGCTTTGGGCATGCATGTGAATATGTGCATCAAGCTAATGTGGCATGCAGTGCAGTCATATTATCTGTTGTCAGATCCACGCTGTTAATGGCAGCCAGGGTAATTTATAGGAAACCTGTACTGAGTAAGCTACCATAGCTGACCTACTTCTGAAAATGCTGAAATATTTTCTGACCCAAAACAGGTATGCAACAAATGAAAAGTAAAGTCAGGATTCTTATATGCATACTCATTCTGGGTTAGTAACTCAAAGTATAGAATCCACTGTATCAGTATGACAGCCAGATATCTAGCATTTTCAGAGAGGTAAGAAACAGAAGTCTCATATTCCTCTCAGTACAGATGTCTTTGATAGGGTAGGTAAACATAACCTTTCTAACCTTAACTGTTAGGATTCAAGTACTTGTGGATGAAGATAACAAAGCTAATAAAGTATTCCTACCAGAATGTCTGTCATCACAGAGAAGTATAGCTCTCAAGGCATACAGAGTTACATTGTCTTACCAAATTAAAAAGACTTGTATAAACACAATACAAAAGTGCATGCATAACCTAAACTTTTTTTTCCAGTTTTTAATAGAATAGGACAGGGATTTTGCTGTCTGTGTCTGATTGAGGAAAATTCCTCATACTTCTGTCCTGGAGACACAACAGGAAATAGAGAAAATCTGTGCAAGGTGAAGGGAATAGATCTCTTAAATAGTTGTCACCACTAGCTTGATAAAATTGTGTTTCCCTTTGCTTTCTGTGCAGGTGTCTATCTTCATCATGACGAAAATAGGTGGGGGTCTCCCAAAAAGGGAACAGACGGCAACAAATCTTGATAGGGGTTCTAATCCTTTTCCACTCCATACAAAACTAGAAAAAGTTTTGGCTATATATGCACATTTAATAAATGTGTTTTTTAAATGTGATTATTCTTATCACATTATTTATTATTTTTAAAGTTGTTCTATGTTAGGCTAAAATTATCCTGGTATTTTAATTTAAAATGTATAAATGTAATATTCAGACTTTGCATTTTACATTATGTGAACACATTCCGTTTTCTGTATTATTTCATTAAACATTGCACTTGTAATATATAAAAATAATTGAACATAATAAGCTTATTTTTATAGAAGTATATTAAATAATACAAACTTTACAGAGTTGGTTACAAATTGTTGAAAAGAGTATATGTGGAATTCATTAAAAGCATAAATGCTGTGAAAAAATCATTGTACTTTCCCATTACTTCCGCTTCCCAGTAAGACAAAAAAGAGTATGTGAAGGAAGGGATTAGAAATGTCTTTGCTTCTTTAACGAGGATTACGTTTGTTGACAATATGTGGTGATATATTCCCCCATTTACCACTGATATTTCTTTGAACCTTTCATGCATGTAAGATATTTATAAACAGCCTGCAGAAAAGCAATACAATCGAACCCCTTTAATGGTCTCTGTGCAATTAAATTTTCATGAAGGTGGATTATTCTGCTTTGAGTAAATGGTTTTATTTAGCAGACTTTTTGTAGATTATACATCATTTCAATTTGTATTATCAAGAGATGTAACATATTGTCATCGCTCCCATACCACCTACAGATAACACAAATCGGCTTGGGAATGAGCTAGATATTTAAAATCTCTTTGAAGGATTTTAAGAAGTATTTGTTTTCAGAGGTTCATCCAACAGCTATAGGACGTAGGCTACACTATTGTTGTCTGAGACTAATGACTGTTAAAGCTATACAAAAAATTCATCTTTTTCTCTGCCTAAAGGATATATTTAAACCTTAAAGATAGTATTAACATTATTCAGGGGTATGAGAAATGAATACGTCCACACGCACCTACACAGGTTGAACTGGATGGACTATTGTCTTTATTCAACCTCACCTACTATGTAACTATGTAACATTAGTATTGTAAGTGCAAACTATTTTCTATATTAACTGTTATTTTAGATTAGGAATAGTAGTAATAATGTGTAGCTCATTACCAAATGATGACATGATGATGGATTCTTTGAAGAACAGCTTTCCATTCACTTGTTCTAAAGCAGGCTGTTCAACTCAGTTTAAATGAACTGGGCAGCATTATGTCTGCTGTGAGCTGCATAACATCTACCGAAGGCCAAACCAACTTACAGTAGACCCCCTACGTTACCAAACTGACTACTGACTTGTTAAAAACTAAAAGTAACTCCTCCTCTTTCTTGTAATTTTACCATAGATTCCTTAATCTTTACCCCGCTCAGGTCAGTAACTTGTGTTGCCAAAGAAAATCTTTAGTGCCCTGTTCCTTTTTCCTTATTCTTTGTCAGAACCCTGCTGACATCTGCACCTGATTTCAATCAACTGGGAAAAATACTTTTCTTCAAAAATCTTGCAAGATTTAACTAAATTTAGCTTGATCATGGGGGAAACTTATTTTTTTTGTCATCGCTCCCATACCACCTACAGATAACACAAATCAACTTGGGAATGAGCTAGATATTTAAAATCTCTTTGAAGGATTTTAAGAAGTATTTGTTTTCAGAGGTTCATCCAACAGCTATAGGATGTAGGCTACAGTATTGTTGTCTGAGACTAATGGCTGTTAAAGCTATACAAAAAGTTCATCTTTTTCTCTGCTTAAAGGATATATTTAAACCTTAGAGATAGTATTAACGTTATTCAGGGGTATGAGAAATTAATACGTCCACACACACCTACAAGGGTTGAACTGGATGGACTATTGTCTTTATTCAACCTCACCTACTATGTAACTATGTAACTATGTAACATTAGTATTGTAAGTGCAAACTATTTTCTATATTAACTGTTATTTTAGGTTGGGAATAGTAGTAATAATGTGTAGCTCATCACCAAATGATGACATGATGATTAGAGTTGAGCGGACACCTGGATGTCCCTGTTCGGCGGGTTCGGCCGAACTTAAAAAAAAAAGTCCGGGTCCGTGTCCCGGACTTTTTCCGAACTTTACCCGTACACCGAACCCCATTGAAGTCAATGGGGACCCGAACTTTCAGGCACTAAAATGGCTCTAAAACACCAATGGAAAGGGCTAGAGTGCTGCAAATGGCAGCAAAACGTAGTTAAGAGCATGGCAAGTGCTCTGCAAACAAATGTGGATAGGGAAATAACTTAAAACAACAAAAAAAAAACTGAAAAATAAAACAATTTTCTCACTCAATAGCACATGTGAACACAGCAGTGTCTTATGTCACAGTCAGCACTGGTTTAAAAAGGCTATGAAGGGGTAAAAAAAAAAAAAAAAAAATCCCTTTTAACTTGTAGTAAAATAGATCTACGATGAACGCTGCACACAACTGACTGATAAAAATAGATTTTTTTTCTCCCTCCTCCTCCTCAGTGGGCTCAAGTGAGGGCAAAAATATTGTTCACTGCACCACCCCCCACACAGCAAAATCGATGTATACTGTCCCTGCCTAATCTCCAGCCTGTCCCTAATATGCTCAATAAGATCGTTCACTGCACCACCCCCCACACAGCAAAATCGATGTAGAAGACTGACCCTGCCTAATCTCCAGCCTCCCCCTAAAATGCTCTAATAACTTTCCCTGCCTGCACACCGACCTGTCCCTGCATTCTTTTCGGACACAATTTTTCACAGAATCACTGTCTGTCCCTAATCAGCAGCCAGCATGTATGATGTGTGCTCTGTCCCTAAACTACAGCAGAATGACGCGGCGCGCTGGGGCTCTCGAACTTATAAAGACATGGTCACATGCTTCAGATGGCCAATCACAGCTACTAATACATTAGTAGGCATGGCTGGGATGGCTTAAGGCACACCAGTTAAACGCTTGTTGATTGGCTGTTGAAAGCCCGCCATTAAAAGTGCGCCATTACATACAAAACAGGAAATAAAATGACCGAACACGGATTTTAAACCCAAACATACAGTAAAGTTTTCGGGTCCGTGTTCGGGTAACAAAAATCCAATTATTCGGTACGAACACGAATAATACAGTCCGTGTTCGCTCAACACTAATGATGAAGGATTCTGTAAAGAACAGCTTTCCATTCACTTGTTCTAAAGCAGGCTGTTTAACTCAGATTAAATGAACTGGGCAGCATTATGTCTGCTGTGAGCTGCCACACCAACTTACAGTTGATCCTCTACGTTAACAAACTGACTACTAACTTGTTAAAAAAAAAAAGTAACTCCTCCTCTTTCTTGTAATTTTACCATAGATTCCTTAATCTTTTCCCCGCTCAGGTCAGTAACTCATGTTGCCAAAGAAAATCTTTAGTGACCTGTTCCTTTTTCCTTATTCTTTGTCAGAACCCTGCTGACATCTGCACCTGATTTCAATCAACTGGTAAAAATACTTTTCTTCAAAAATCTTGCAAGATTTCACTAAATTTAGCTTGATCATGGGGGAAACTTCTTTTTTTTCTTTACATACAGGCTTTCCCTGTAAAGCAGGTGATGCAACCTTCCCAGGGGGCAGCTCTGAGGCCCTGGCTAGGTCACCAATGCCTCTGAATACCTGAAAGAAAATTAAAAGTAAATGAAAGTACCTAAAGCTATCAATAATTTTACATAGAGTATGCCTTTTAGATGTTTATAGCTCAGCATGTACAAGTGCACGTACTAAGAATTTTTAGATTTCGGGGGTAAAGATCCACTTTTATTGCAGACAAATGATAATGGCATTTTAGAACTTAACATTATTGGAAAAAAAATCAACTTATAGTATTTCATGCCAAAGAAAAAGGCCATAACACATTTTATAAAGTTTGTAGCTAAAAATGATGTAAGGAAGTATTGCTGCCCAAGTTTGACATTCCTGGTTAACCCTTTCGCACCTGCCACACCTAGGTTGATTCATGGGCAAAATGGATGAGCTCAATTACCAATTACTATTTGCCAGAAGTGAAAGTGAGTGGTCCAGCCATTGATTTTGGCAAGAAATGTTGATATTTGCATATCTGTCCTGTATGCTTCTGATTTTAGAACTCCAAGGCACTCAAAAAAATATTTTCCGGTATATGCATATAGTCAAGGGTGTCTGTTTTTTATTGTTCTGCCTTGTACTGTATATGCCTAAGCCATAACTGTTTAAGTAGAACAGGTCAGATTGCACTACATGGATTGCCAGGAAAACTTAAAAATAAACTGATCTCTTACTAGGCATGTCTTATCATGCAAACAATAATGTGAAGTATCACATTATCGGTGTGCTGCTTTATTGTCGCTTAGATTACCTTTCTTCGGACTGTACTATTTCTAAATTGAACTTATATACGGTAATCAAAATAAGGGACCATTTTATGTATTAGTAAAACACCAATTCTCTTCCAGTATAATGACTTTGCTAGCACATATTAGGGCACAAAAAACATAATAATGCAGCAAATTAGTTTCCCAGCAGAAAATCGGAGGTTTGTAGCAAACATCCCTTTGGCATGTTCTAGTCTGATCTAGGGGAAGTTCTTCTTCAAAAGCACAGATTGGCTTATCACATGCATTGCTGAAGTTGCTGATTTCAATTTCAGCTAAACCACATTGTTCTATCTCAAGCTCTCTTTCTCTCTGTCTCTAGAGTAGCCTTCACCCACTGTAGATTCTCAGTTGGAATGTAAAACACACATGACCAAAATATGTTCAATGCTGTAGATGCAGTAGAGATCAGTTTTTGCTCTACTATTTTACAGAACACATGAAAGCGGGTAGCATGATAAAACTTGCAATGTGGAACGTAAAATGGAAAACATTAAAAAAACAAAAGAATTTGAAGATGGAAGTTAAGTTCATTAACCCATTGAACCTCTATTTTTTCAAATGCTCAGTTATTCTATCAAGAAATAAAGAAAAATTGAAACTCTTTCTTGAGTTGATTAAATGTTTGAAGATAATGTATTCAGTGTACAACAGGAACATTACCATCAACGTTATATTGATAAGTCTTTACGTTTTACAAATATGATTACAATTTTAGATAAAAATGTCAAACTTGTTTGATTCTTTAATAAAATAAAATTGACAAACACTTTAATATAAAGCAAATATTCATATTTGCAATACATAAAGTGATAATCTCTAGTGCAAAAATACTGTATCCTTGAGAAATCAATCTGAAATCAATGTTTATATATTGATATGCTCTCTGTCTTTCAACAAACAATTAATGCCTTCATTAACTTATGGGTTTTAAGCCATTAACAGCAAGCCTAATAATTATTATAATTAGCTTTATTTATTAAAGAAAAAAAAAAACTGGTCATGGCAATGTATACTATGAAGATGAAAGTAGTAATGTTTCAAATGCACCACAGTAGCTCACCACTAATATAGTCCAGAAATAGAGTTGAGCGGACACCTGGATGTCCGTGTTCAGCGGCTTCGGCCGAACTTGAAAAAAAAGTCCGGGTCTGTGTCCCGGACTTTTTACGAACTTTACCCGGACACCGAACCCCATTGAAGTCAATGGGGACCCGAACTTTCAGGCACTAAAATGGCTCTAAAAAAACAATGGAAAGGGCTAGAGTGCTGCAAATGGCAGCAAAATGTAGTTAAGAGCATGGCAAGTGCTCTTAAAAAAAAAAAATCCCCTTTAAATTTGTAATTTTTAAATAGCAGATTAGAACTTCACTCTGTAGTAAAATATAGCTGAATGCTGCACACGACAGACTGATAAAAATATTTTTTTTTTCTCCCTCCTCCTCAGTGGTCTCAAGTGAGGGCAAAAAGATTGTTCACTGCACCACCCCCCACACAGCAAAATCAATGTAGATCGCTAACGGACAATTGTTCTGTCCTGTGTCTCCTAATCTCTCCCTGCCTAATCTCTCCAGCCTGTCCCTAAAATGCTCAAATATCTTTCCCTGCCTACACTCCGACCTGTCCCTGCATTCTTTTCGGGCACAATGTTGTTTTTCCCTGTCTGTCCCTGATCAGCAGCAGCCAGCACCGTTATGTTGTGTGCTCTCTCTCTACACTACAGCAGACTGACGCACCGCGCTGTGTCTCTCGAGCTTATAAAGACCTGGGTCACATGCTTCAGCTGGCCAATCACAGCTACTAATACATTAGTAGGCATGGCTGGGATGGCTTAAGGCACACCAGTTAAACGCTTGTTGATTGGCTTTTGAAAGCCCGCCATTAAAACCGCGCCATTACATACAGGAAATAAAATTACCGAACACGGATTTTAAACCCGAACAGTAAAGTTTTTGGGTCCGTGTCCGAGTAACAAAAATCCAATTATCCGGCACGGACCCGAACAATACAGTCCGTGTTCGCTCAACACTATCCAGAAACAATTAGAAAAAAGGGGAAAATAAAGCCACTGAACCCTAATACTGTATATACACCCATAAATTCTAGAAGAGGTGAGTTTAGAGATTTTTTAAGCTAATACTCCTAATTTTTGGGTTTCTCTTTCATAACTGACTTGGTCTCAGCAGCTTGGAAAACATGACCTACATGATTTAATAAAGGCAAATAGGCTGTTCACTTGGTAAGTGAAGTTGCACTTTTCAAGGGAATTGGCCTAGAGCTTAGTGAATGGGTCAGCTTTGCTGACTTTCATCATTCAAAAATGTAATTCACTTGCTTAGCTTGTAATTGGGAATTCTTTGCAAAGGGAAATTTCCAAAGTGTAATTTCCCTTACAAAGTGAAAAGCCTATTTGCGGTTATTAAATCAGCCCCGCTGCAGCCTTTACTTTAAGAAAGGGATTTGATATAATTCCTGAGAACTGAATTGCACAATAAGATTCCCCAGCATCATGAGATCAATCAGCCCCTCAAATGCTCCTTCCTAATTAATCCAGTCTGATAAAGCTTTCCATAGCATTCTGTTTTATTCTTTCCCCCTAAGGATTTTTTTTTACTTTATTTCTCAGCAGCCAGCGCCATCCCAGTTACTGTCTTCTGAATCTGAAGAGCAGTTTACTTCCGCCCTTTCTGTTTTTCTGTTTGTCCCTGCAGTAACCTTGCACATGTTCACTAATGTTGTAGCCAAACCTCAATTTCATTCCCGATTACTATAGCAATCATGTCCCAGATATTGAAGCATAAAGAGGTGAGAAAGCATTTCAACACATATTTATTGATTGTTTAGTGTGTTTTTGATACAATCTGCATGATGCAGCTGATCTCCTCGTGTGCCATGCAATGTGCTGATGTTTACACCCCCTGTAATGTTGCAAGTCACATGGGTTGTTTCAGGAACTTGTGAACATCACTTTAATCTCGCAGGATCTCAAAGCAGTGCCACAGAGAGGAGATGCATATAAATTAATGGAATGACGGCACAATGAGCATGCCATGAATCTGGCAAAATATGTGCATGCGCCGGTGACGTCATGAAAATGAAAAGGGCAGATTCAGCAAATGAAGCAGGTAAGAATTGATACATACACTGCAATTAGTACAGTGCTTATTACGGATTTAAATGGGGAAAATGTATCTGGGATAGTTTACATCCACTTTAAATCTCTGCCGCATGTGCTGACCCTGGCTAGTGATACTGAGTACTCAATTTATCTTGATCCACTTCAAATTGGGCCTAGCCTGCAGTTTCCCCCACTTATCTCTCCTCTCCAGGTAGATTACTAACAGAAAAAGTGGTCCCTATATTTTATTTTTTTTTAAATTCTACTTATTGAAGTTTTGTGAAAAAACTACATACAAAACAGAGCCGTGTGGGCATACCCAGGCTCAACAATATAAAGCCATAATATAACAAACCAAAAAACAACTTAAAAGTAAAAATTAAAAATAAACCCCACCAACCCCCTAACAAGGCTGCAGCTCAAAGAAGGTGAGTAGGGATAATCGAACGGTTCGGGTCGACCATCGGTTCGACCTGAACATTGATTGTTCGAAATTCAGCCGAATTTCGAACTTTTTGCTGAAAAAGTTCGGAATTCGGCAACCAGAACCGACCAAAATGCAATGGGACAGGAACTGGGCTTTAAAAGCCGTGATTGGACCAGAACCATCAGTAAAAGCCAATTGAGGGGGCAGGAGGATGCTAGGAATGTGATTGGAGTGACTAGGGGGTCCAGAGGCCAATCAGTAGTGAATACGCCCCCCAGTATATAACATAGCCCCGCCAAATCACTAGCATTGTATACAGGGACGTGGAAGAAAGTGGAAGCAGTTCTGTTACTCCTGCTTCAAAGTGTCATTTAGCAATTATTAGTGTGAGGAAAGGGATATCTAGTGTAGTTAGGGTACTATTTTCCACTATAGTTAGATTTAATAATCTAGTTTCTGTAGGGAAAGTGTTAAGTGTCAGGGTGACTGTAGTGTAGTGTAGGGTTAACTGACTCTAACTGCTAGGCGACCAAACCCTTCCATGTCAGGGTGACCGCCATAGAAAAAAGATTGTTTCTATTAGACTTGCATTAGAGCAGGATAGTGGCTTCGCTACTTCCACACCTGGCCGTTTTTGTAGCAGGCGTTTATTGGGCTTTCTTGTGGACGTGTTTGGAGGCAGGCATGACATCTGAACTTCTGTGTAGGGGTATATATACACACACACATGTATGTATATATACACATACACATATATAGGTGTGAAAGTAGCAGAACCCTATGCCTGCGCTAATTAAATAATTAGCAGGCATAGGACTTCGCTCCTATCACACCTATATGTGTGTATGTGTATAAATACATATAAGTGTGTGTATATATATACCCCTATACAGAAGTTCAGATGTTATGTCTGCCTCCAAAGACGCCCAAAAAATGCCCAAAAAAAAAACGCCTGCAACAACACACCTGGGCGTTTTGTAGCAGGCGTTTTTTTTTGGCATTTTTTGGGCGTCTTGGAGGCAGGCATAACATCAGAACTTCTGTGTAGGGGTATATATACACACACACATATATGTATTTATACACATACACATATATAGGTGTGAAAGTAGCAGAACCCTATGCCTGCGCTAATGAAATAATTAGCAGGCATAGGGCTACGCTCCTATCACACCTATATGTGTGTATGTGTATAAATACATATAAGTGTGTGTGTATATATACCCCTATACAGAAGTTCTGATGTTATGCCTGCCTCCAAAGACGCCCAAAAAATGCGGGCATAACATCTGAACTTCTGATTATTTAATTAGCGCAGGCATAGGGTTCTGCTACTTTCACATCTATATATGTGTATGTGTATATATACTTACAAGTGTGTGTGTGTATATACCCCTACACAGAAGTTCAGATGTCATGCCTGCCTCCAAACACGTCCACAAAAAAGCCCTATAAACGCCTGCAACAAAAACCCGGGTGTGAAAATAGTGAAGCCACTATCCTGCTCTACTGCAATTCTAATACAAACAAGTTTATTTTTCTGGTTCTGGACATGCTACAGAGCTGAAACTTCACAGGTACACCTTTTAGACCCCCCAGACAATAAATCCAAAGAAATCTAATTTTTTTTTTCAATATTTTTTCAATAATTGTCTCTCTATCAAAAATGACAATTTTTAAGAACTTTTTTGTGTGATTAATAATCCCTAGGGCATGACCCAGAACCCTAGGCACTTTTTAGGAGCATTTATTGGGTTTTAGGGCTTCAAAATGGTGTTTTTTGATTACCAAAGCTCGGGTCCCATTGATTTCAATGGGGTTCTGAAATCCGGGACGAACTTTCGGGAAGTTCTGGTGTTCTGGTTGAACCGAACTTTTCAAAAGTTCGATCATCCCTAGTCATGAGCAGCTCAGGTCTGAGTACCGACATTCCAACATTCAGGTAATGAGGACAGCACGGTCCAGTGTGGTCAGGGAGCTGCAAACATATCACATCAGTCTACATAGCCAGGAACAACTTACTCAGCAGACAAAGGCACACTGGGATCTGGAACGGATGGCTCATCCGCAGTATCAGTAGCTTCCAACCACAGTTCTCAGACATTGTGAAATTTGGTTGGGCACCCCCTGTACTCAGGGCCGGTGCAAGGATTTTTGACACCCTAGGCGAAACCTCATTTTGCCGCCCCCTTGGCTCCGCCCATTGTATCCGCCCCATTGGCTCTGCCCAGGCTCCACCTCCTTTGCCCTCCACATGTATACCTCCCCTTTTTAATGACTGCTACCATTTTGCATACAACGCTTTACTAGACCAGCTAATTTTAAAATAGTTGAATTTAATTGTAAACATTTTCTCATATGCAAAACATAACTTAGCAGTTCACACTATTGCGATGCGGGAACACTGCGAATCTACTGCTTGTTCCCGCATCGCATTCACAGCACAGGCAGTTCACATTGCCATATGCGATATGCTGGGGGTGTCAATTCAAAGTTAACCCCCAGATCAGATCGCATATTGCAGTGCAATCTAAGTCTGACAGTTCGCACATGAATCGGATCGCACTGGTTTGAACCACCATGCGATCCGATTCTGCTGTGGACAAAAAAAGGGTCCTGTGCGAGTTCAATGCGATTCAGATGTGAATTCAGCCATAAAACCTGTATGGCGGAATTTGCATCGCACAGACATCGCATGTGATTTGCAGAGCAGTGTGCTCCGAATCACATGCAATGTCTGTCATCGCAATAGTGTGAACTGGCACTAAAATTACATGCGATGTCTATGTGGTGTGAATTAAGCCATGCAAATTGTATGGCTGAATTCAAATCTGAATCGCATTGAACTTGCACAGGACCCTTTGTCAACAGCAGAATCGGATTGCATGGTGGTTCACACCAGTGTGATCCGATTCCTGTGTGAACTCTCAGTTTGCACGGCGATATGCGATCTGATCTGGGGGTGTCGTTAACTTTTAATTGATACCTCAGCGTATCGCATATGGCAGTGTGAACTGCCTGTGCTGTGAATGCGATGCGGGAACACGCAGTAGATTCGCAGCGTTCCTGCATCACAATAATGTGAACAGGCACTATGTGCCGGTTCACACTTGTGTGATGCAGGAATGCTGCAAATATGCAGCGTGTTCCCGCATCGCATCCGCACATCTGGCAGTTCACACTGCCATATGCGATACGCTGGGGGTATCAATTAAAAGTTAACGACACCCCCAGTTGCGATCGCATATCGCAGTGCGATCTGCAAGTTCGCACAGAATCGGATTGCACAAGTGTGAACCACTGTGCGATCCGATTCGGATGTGGCTCAAAAAAAGCCTCCTGTGCGAGTTTGCTGCGGATGTGCTGCGAATTCAGCCATACAAAGTGTCATCCACACATGAGATCACATGTAATGAAGGAGCAGTGCGCTCTTAATTACATGCAATCTTGCAAACCGCACAAATGTGAACCGGCACTCAGTCTGCAGACTGCAGGTTAAACAAAAAAAATCTTTAAGTACTGTATATGGCCAGCTTTACTGAAATCAGATGTCTAACTTAATAGCAGTCAGAAGTAACCACCTTAACACCCTCCTCCCTGGCCCCCGGATAGCTTCTAATTCTAAACCAGGATCTTAAACCAGGATCTTTTAGGATAGCTTCTTAAGTGCCGGTTCACATATGTGTGGCTGCGGCGATCGCATGTAATATCGGAGCGCACTGCTCCTTCATTCCATGCGATCGGCTGTGCAGTGCGAATTCAGCCATACACTTTGTATGCCTAAATTCGCACTGCACCTGCAGCAAAGACGCACAGGACCCTTTTTTTAGCCGCATCAGAATAGGATCGCACAGCGGTTCACACTTGTGCGATCTGATCCTGTGCAAACTGTCAGATCGCACTGCGATATGCGATCAAACTGGGGGTGTCGTTAACATTACATTGACACCCCCTGCGTATCGCATATGGCAGTGTGAACTGCCAGAGGTGCGTTTGCGATGCGGGAACAGGCTGCGAATTTGCAGCCTTCCCGCATCGCATAAGTGTGACCCGAGCCTGAACCAGGATATTGTAACAGTATGTAGAAAACATATTTTAAATGATGATTCTATGAGTTGAGTCCTCCAGCCAGGCTCCAGCACGCACCTTCCAATCGTTTCTTGCTTTGGTTTCTCCTTCTCGGATCAGTTCGTTGCTGGCTTGCTGCTCTCTCAACAGCATAGACTCCACACTCCATGCTTCTCCTCTCTGCCGCCTCTTCTCCCCACTCCCAGACCCCCACGCTGGCTGCACTGACATGCCCAGTTCCTCTGATATGTGAAGTGATTGATGATATCACTTCACAGCTTAGCACAGGACAGGAGAAGAGGACGGACCTACGGGAGCCGAGGCTGACTGCTCTATTTACATCTGGAGGAAGGAGGGGGAGGAGGGGGGTGAGTGAGAGAGATAGTGACAGAGACAGACTGTCACAGACATCAGACAGCAGCGGACCGACTGTTCACAGGACACGGTGATGACACTTGCCGAGTTGCCGATCACAGTGCGCCTGTCAGTGATTGATAGATTATACAGAGACCAGAGCGGCTCGCTGCTGCACAGCACAGGGGAGAGGGAGGGAAGAGATTGAGAAGGGGAATGCAGGGCGCCGTTGGCGGCAGTGTGCTCTAGGCAGCTGCCTAACTTGCCTAGTGGTAGCACCGGCCCTGCCTGTACTTGTAAACTGCTTTGTATAATGGCACCATCAAATTCACTAAGGCCTTCCACTGAGATAGAGCCGGGGCCCCCAGCTCTCTCCAGCGCATCACCACCAACTTCCTAGCATAAAAGAGCAAAAGCCCCAAAAGGGTGCGAGTGGCTACAGTATGGGCCAACGCATTCACGAGCCCCAGGATACAGGTCTCAATTCCAGCTGGGACAGCAATAGTAGTTAACCTAGTAATGAAACTGAAAACCTCTGGCTTATTCTCACTCCATCTGCAGTGGAATGACTTTCGGCCGTGTGATTCGCAGACAATTGTGGTCTGTTTATATAGAACACTTACCTATGATTCATGCTATACCTGGAGAAATGGTAATCTTGCTTTCGTTTTGCTTTCACTTTCACTTTGTTTCAGTTTCACTTTCATTATTGAGCTAAACATCACATTGCATTGATTGTTTGAAGTTAGTTTATGCAGAGTTGTTTCTTTGTGTCACTTCCTGTTTGATCATATATTGTGAATACATGTCTGGTGAATAAATATTTTTATATATATTCCATACTGTAGACTGTACTCACTAAGATTGGTATATGCTTTTAAAAAGAAATTAATCAATTAAAAATAATTCACTACATATTGATTTGTGGAATAAGTGGAGATTCTCCTTCCGCACAGATCTTTGCTTATTAACCATAAATAGACACTGTTATATTCAGAACAGTATAAATATATTGACATAATGAAGTACGAGCGCAAGATATTATTATTAAATATTCTTACAAGACGAAAAGCTTTGCAGGGATGGACAGTGCCAGATCATATGAGCATAGGAAGGGGCTCCAGAGCCACAAAGCCAGCATACATCCGGTACGTCAGGAGACACCCTGTGCAATCTGGAAGACGTGAGGTGAAATCTATGTAAAATCTTGAATTGAACTAAGCGGTCCCTCGAGGAGACTAAGTGTTTGAAGGGATAGTCCCAGACATCCTCCCAGTCCTCCGAATCCAGCTCCGGCACTTCCACCACCCAAAACTCCTGCAACTTCTCCAGACCCACATGCACACTAGGCATCAGGGATCTGTAAATGGAGGAGAGCAGTTTCTTAAGGTCCTTATCCCGGAGGACCAGTTCAAAGTCCGCCGGAGTCAAATCCGGGGGGGAATCCCCAAATTGAGTCTGGAAGGCATGACGGAGTTGCGGGAACCGGAAAAAAGTAGGAGTTGGGCAGATCAAATCTATCTTTCAATTGGTCAAAACTAAGAAGGTCACCCCCTTGACAGATGTGGGAAATACACCGAATACCCCTAGTGGCCCAAAGAGACGGATCAGGGATGGAGTAAAATTCAGGTAGTTCCGGGTTTCGCCATAGGGGGAGGTTCAGAAACAGCCGACTAAAGTCCAGATTTGGCATAGGGAGAGACCAGTTTCCAAGCCCTAATGACCGCCTTCATGGAGACCGTAAGGGGATATGGAGCCCTGGGTCCACAGAAAAGGACATTACGCAGCGCCTCATAGGACCAAAGCAGGGCCGCCTCAAGTACCACTGCAGAATTAGTGTCGTCAGAGATAAGCCAGTTGTGGGTGCGAGTTAGTAAACCAGCCACAAAGTACATAAAAAAGTCTGGGCAAGCCAGACCCCCATGAGTCCAGGGCCGCTGCAGTACAGACAGGCGCAGTCTGGGGGGGGGCGAGCTCCCCAGAGGAAGGCAGTCATCAGGGAATGAAACTGTTTAAAGATGCGCTTCGGGATCCACACCGGGGACTGACGCACAATATATAATAAATGGGGCAGCAGCTTCGTCTTAACAAGATTAATTCTCCCAATCAATGTCAATGGAAGATTCGCCCAAGCCCTGAGCCTATCTTTGAAAGACTGGAGGAGGGGGGAAAGGTTGAGTTCACAAAAGTCCTGCACCCTAGGGGAGATAGTAACTCCCAAGTATCTGACACTGTCCGCCCAGCACAATGGGAGAGAGGGGTCCGCCTGCGCCCGGGTGTCCGCGTCAACCGGGAGCAAGAGAGAATTCTCCCAATTGACCCGGAGGCCCGATAGCTCGGTAAAGTGCGAGAGCAGGGCTAGAACAGACCAGGATGATATCATCTGCAAACAATGCCAACTTTTCCTCCAGGGACCCTACCCGAATCCCCCCTGACCCATGAATTGCCCACGAATTGCCCTCACCAGGGCTCCAACGTCAGCGAGAACAGCGCCGGCGAAAGCGGGCACCCCTGACGGGTACCGCGTCGGATATCAAAGGCAGGCGACACCCAGCTTGATCTGTGCCCGAAGCTGGCTATAGAGAATATAAATCCATTTACGGAAAGTAGGACCAAAGCCAAATGACCGAAGCACCTCGCCGAGGTAAGGCCAGGCGACAGAGTCAAAGGCCTTCTCAAGGTCTAAGGAGACCAATACTCTCTGGCTCTGATCCTCCGCAGGGACCTGTAAATGCGTGTACACCCGGCGGATGTTGATATCAGTGGATTTCCCTGGCATAAATCCAGTCTGATCAATATCGACCAAGAACGGAAGTATCTTCATCAACCTGGTGGCAAGGATTTTCGTGAGGATCTTCAAATCATAGTTGAGGAGAGAAATCGGCCGATAAGCCGAGCAGAGCGTGGGATCTTTACCAGGCTTCAAAATTAGAACTATATGGGCTTGTAATAATGAGTCCGGCAGCGCCCCAGTCTCAAGCCTGAAAGAGACTGCGCAGCCTGGGTTCCAAGTCAGCAATGTACATCTTGTACCAGTCCCCCGGCAGGCCATCCGGACCCGGGGTTTTCTCGGGAGGAAGAGAACGGATAGCCGTCTCCACCTCCTCCAGGGAGAAGTCCGCCTCCAAGGCGGCAGCCTCCTCTTCCGACAGCGTCGGCAAGGAGAACTCCCCAAAGTACCCAAGGTCCACCACGTCCCGCAGAGAGGAGGGCACCAAGTATAACCGGTGATAATATTTCTGAAATTCCTCTAGAATAACAGCTGGATCCGAGGCGGTACCGCCCGCCTCCAATTGAATAAGGGGAACGTCAATCTGTGCTCTAGAATCCGCCACAAGGTTAGCCGGGAGTCTCCCGTTCTTGTCCCCACTTTCAAAGATTTTGGCTTTAAGCGTGCCGACCTCAGTCAAAGCGACCGAGGACACGTGCAGATGCAGTGCCCTCTTGGCCAGAGCCAGGGAGGAGTGCGCCCCAGGAGAGGGATCCGAGGCAAACTCAGACTCAGCCAGCGACACACCCTCCTCCAACTCCAGCAACTCCGCAGCGCCCCAAAACCCTGGCCATCTTGATAGCACTAATGAAGTCACCACGTATAGTGGCCTTAAATACATCCCAGCAAGTCAAAGGCGAGGCAGTATTGGCGTTGTGTTCCCAAGATTGAGAAATCTTGCCCTGCACTGCCTCCTCCACTCCAGGATCCGGCAGCCACCTAGTGCCCAACTTCCAGGACTCGCCCCCCCCTCCAGCCCCCCAGCTCCAACTACAGCTCCAGCGGGGAGTGGTCCGAGAGGCCAGAGGGCAGGTACACGGCAGACACCACATATGGGAGAGCCGAAGGAGGGCAGAACGCAAGATCAATACGTGACCCTGAGCGATGGGGCGCTGACATATTTGAGAAATGGCGAAGGTATGGATTCTTCCACCGCCAGATCTCAGTGAATTGCAGGGCAGAAGCCCAGTTGACAAAGTCCGGGCAAACCTGCCTGTGCGGGTTAGATGTGTCTAGCGCCCCATCCAGGATGTTATTGAAATCTCCAGCCAGAAAGATCCCCGGAGTGGAGAACCCAGCCAGGCGGTCATAAATTTCGTACAGAACAGAGCTAGAGAAGGGAGGAGGAACATAGACATTGACAAAAACATAGAGCTTAGCTTCAAAGCGTAGAGCTAGGATGACATATTGTCCCTTCAGGTCTGTGATAACCTGTTCAATATCACAAGGCAGAGATTTGTTAATGAGGATAGAGACCCCCCTAGCATAAGAGAAGTATGTGGCATGGAAAGAGTGCCCCACCCAGCGCCGCCGCAGCGCCAGAACAGAGCTGCCAAGTAGATGCGTCTCCTGTAGGAACAAAATATGCGGTTTATGTGATTGGAGATACTTCAATAGCAAAGCCCGCTTAAATTTATTGTTGAGGCCTCGCACATTCTACGAAAGCAGCTTAATACACCCTGCCATGGGATCGGACGTAAGTTGACCACAGGAGAACAGGGATGAGGCACCGCAGCAGCCCCGGGCAGGGGGGTCCCCACACCACACACTCCCCACAATTTAACATGACCACACCGGACCTGAAAATGAGCATTAAACGGTACAGATACATAACATATACTAATAGACCTGAGTACAAAAGATGGTGCAGTGAGCAAGCAGCCAAGCGAAAAAAAAAACAAAAAGGAAAAAAACAAACAGTCCCAAAAAACATAGTCCCTGCCTACCAGGTGAACAACAAGGCCCTGGTACAGCTTCATCCCTGAACCAAAAAGAACAGCGTTCGCAGTCGAAAAGGGGGAACAGTCACCTTATTCCGCGAACATAGGGCATGGGGGGCACTCCACCCAACGACGGGGGGGAAGGGGGGAACCCCACCACACAGTCAATGGCTGATGCAGAGGGGTAGGGGTGACGAAAGCCAAACAGTTCAATAAGGAGAAAAGTCACAGATGGAGACTTCAGTTCAGGAGAGCCCTGAGAGCTCCCATAGGTAGGTGTATTCAGGAAATCAGCAGGAGGATGTAAATAGCACCAAAGGAAATAAAAACCATCCAGGTCTCACAAAGGGGCAAAAAAAAGGATAAAGAAGAAAAAAAGGAAAAATGAGGGGCAAAATGCAAAAATACAGGGAAGAAACCAGCCCCCAGGGAAGGGAGGGAACGAAACTCGATCTCCACAGCGGCGGTTGTTGTGGTTTATGCTGATTGATCTTCTAAATACTGTAAGTGCATATCGACATATATGGCAATAAAAGTATAGATTTACTGCACCATGATAGTCCTTTGTTTTTGAGCCAAACAAGGAGGATAGTACAAAAAAAGTGGACCGAATCGGTCATCTACGGATAGGAGTCCAGGATACTCTAACTTAAGGGGAAATAGCACCGGTGACCTGGATTCAAAACGAACAGAGGCCAAAGGGAGCAACATCTACCCATAGTCTGGATATATACCAGAGGCATATCTTTCTTGCCTTTAAGGTGAGAGTTTAGCGCACATAGAGGTGACACACAAGGTGGAGGACATTAAGTCACTTTATTCACATTTAAGCACGTCCATAAAGAGGAAGAACGCCTTTTATACTTTGGAACACTTTGGACTTTATTTTTGGAAACGATTTTATATATATATATGTATTTCTACTGTATTTATTCATTTTAGTTTCACTTATTGGGAGCACTTTGGAAGATTTTATAAGGTGATTGTAGGAGGCATGCAGCACTTTAAATGAGCACCTATATATTTATCCAATTTTTATCGATCGATTTATCTGATTTATTCACCCCTTTATGATGATGTATGGTATTGATGGTATATTTATTCATTGAATTTGTGTAACAAACACTGTCAGTGTATTTGGATATCAAGTTGATATATATCGATCGAGGTTTCACAGATTTTTTTGGTAACACAACGCACTTTGATTCATCATTTTTTCAACAATATAGCACATCTGTAACATTTCAGCACTCAGCACTTTCCTCAAAATAGTACTTATTGACACACACCCATATTTTATACATACTCACCAATCAAATTTAGAGATATATAAAACACCTAGCCCCTGAAGCGCACCACCACCCCCATAACAATTTTCAAACCATAGTTCTGGGTGCTTGCGGGCCTCACCCAATATGGGATCCTGATCTCTGTAATTTAAGAAGCGAACCAGGAAGGGTCTCGGGGGGGGCACCAGGGATCTTTTTGCCAGTAGGGACCCGATGGGCCCGTTCCATGACATACGTGGGCAACACTTCCCAGAGGTCCAAGAGTTGCTTGAAGAAGCCCTCAGCAAATTCAGCTGGGGACTCACCCTCCGATCCTTCGGGCAGGCCGAGTACCCGGACGTTGTTCCGCCGCATGCGATTCTCGGCCATCATCGCCCTTAGCCATGAGCGAATCCACCTTGTGCTGGAGAGCATCCAGCAGACCAGAGTGGCAGGCTGTTGAGTCCTCGGTCGTGGAGACTCTATCCTCCACCTCAGTGAGGCGACCGCGGATTTTGTCAAGGTCATTGCGGATAAGGTTGCACTCCTCCGCGAGGTGGTCGATGCGGACCAGGAGGGAAGTTTTGCTATGTTCAATAGCCTGCAGAATCACCTCTGTGTCAGCTCCAACACCCCTGTCCTGGGCAGCCAGAGGGGGACTGGAGACCTGCGCTTCCTCCATATCCTTCAACTAGGCCTGGATCTGCTCCGTCAAGATGGTGTCCGGACATGCGGCAGGCAGGGCCTGGCGCTTAGCAGGCACGCACGGGGCTACGGATTTCTTCCCCTTGGATGGCATAAAACGACAGGGGTCAGTGCCACAGCAGCTAGGGTTAAAGCCTGGGTAGGTAGAAACAAGAATTTCCTCAGGATGGTGGAGATTTAGATCAGGGTGGCAGGAGCTCTCGAGGCAGACGTCCGCTCCGCTCTACATCCAAGCCACGCCCCCGTGGTCCCTATATTTAAAAGGCATTAATGTAACCTAGTAACTACAGACTTATAGGTTTTACTTCTATTGCATGGAAGATATTCTGAGGATTTATAAATGACCACATACAAGAGTATCTGCTAAAATAATACTGTAATCATAGTACTAAGTAGTAGCCAGCTAGGATACTTGTTTAAGGAGCTTCACCTGGCTTAAAAATTTTGACTCGGCTAAGCCTCCACTGGACTCACTCCCCCAGACCCAAGAGACAGAAAGGAGGTGGAGGTGGATTCCTTCCAAGTCTTTCCTACCCCTCTTTCTCTATCCCTCTCTTCTTTCAAGATGCACTGTATTTGTGTGGTTTCTCCCATTTCTCTGAGGATTGCAGCAATTTATCAGCCTCCTGAACCAGTATCATGCTTTTTTGACGACTTTGCTGCCTGGCTACCCTACTTTCTCTCCTCCGAAATACCCACTATCATTCTTGGTGACTTCAACATCCCTGTTAATGTTAACAGCCCAGATACAGCTCACATTCTCAACTTAACCTCATCTTTTGACCTAACCCAATGGACACACACTTCCATTTACTCCATTTTATGATAATAACCTCAACCTTGTATTCTCTCATCACTGCACTCCTGGCAGCCTCACCCACACCCCCTTTCCTATCTCAGATTACAACCTCATCAGTTTCACAGTATCCTTGCCTCCAACCATCTCCAAGCAGCAAACAATTACTTGTAGGAACATTAGCCACTTTAACCTTCTCTTATCCATTCTGCTACTGACCACCTCTATGATATAAACTATCCGCCGTCCTATCCTGACCTGGCCACCTCTGTCTACAACAGTTCACTCTCATCCTCACTGGATGCACTTGCTCCTCTAACTACATGCAGAATCAGGCCCTGACCATTACAACCCTGGCGATCTGACAACACTAGACATCTCAAGAGACACTGCCGTGCTCTTGAACGACTGTGCCATAAAACCAAATCTCTGCAGGACTTAATCTACATAAATCTGCTCTCCTAAAATACAATGCCTGCCTCAATGCTGCCAAACAAACCTATTTTGTCTCTCCTAATAATACCTTGTCATCTAGTCCCCGTCGGTTCTTCTCAACCTTTAACTCTTTGCTTAGTCCCTCAACTCCTCTACCCACTAACTCACTCACTCCCCAAGAGATTGCCAATCACAGACAAGAGAAGATCGATGCAATATGTGAGGAACATACCTTGCCTAACAGCTAGTCAACACTCTCCTCTTTTGAACTGGCTACTACTGAAGAGGTTACAAAATTCTTCTCTATCTATACTTCCTCCCTTGGTCACTTGATAACCTCCCACGGCTTCCAATACCATCTCTATGCTGATGATACCCACATCTAATTCTCTACTCCTCAACTCACTCCTTCAGTCTCCTCTTGCATTACTAACTTACTAACGGGTATATCAGCATGCTTGTCGCACCACTAAATAAATATAAGCAGAGGGAGGTTGGTTCCTATAAAGGCCTCTTAGTAAATATCAAAAAAAGGGGGGGGGGCCCGCTCAGTTGGAACTTGTCTTGTCAGGCGTCTATTGATCAAAAATGAGCATAAGTAAAAAGAAGGTGTCTGTGAATGTGATGAAAACAAGATTGCTTCCAAAACTATCCACAGGACTAGAGAGATGATCAGATATAGAAACCAAAAATACACTGTGATAACTGAGTGATAGTGAAAAAATGTTTAAACAATTTATTGAAGCACTTATGCCTGGTGAGTGGACAAAGAACACACATGGACACAATACATAATAAAATGATAAAAACATGTACATGCAGTGGATGATATCACCACCAGACCACAATTAGAAAATGAATAATTATAAATGAAGGTTGCAGAAGGTGGAATCAAAGGTATTGGGCCCCATCCAGGTGACTAGATATGCATTGCCTGCAGTGTTCTTGAATGAAAACCCCATGCAGTTCAAGATAGTAGGGTAGTGGTGTAGCGTACTGGGTGAAAAAACACCTGTGGAAAGTAGATGAAGCAGGTGAAACAAACAACCACTTTGGGTCGATTCCGATCCTAGTAATGAAGATGGGATGGTGTTTCAATTGCTACTATGCAGGAGATTGGTGCTAGCTGGACGGTGTGGGCTCCAAAGGATGATGCTGTCCATAGACATCTGAACCGACAATTCAGCAGGTGTAACGATCTTCTATTCAATATCATGAGCACTAGTGAGAAAATTGCCAACCGGCCGTTCAGAAGTTATATAGCATATCCCGAAGGTAGTGGGGAAGCGGGCGGGGGGATCTTTCGTGCTGCCAACAAGAAGAAAATATACACCGTGCAGTGATTGAATGAATGTAGAAAGTCCGTACCTCAGTGTGTAGATCAACGGTGACCCGGCGGCTCGTACAGGCTTCCAGCGGCGTAGTCCCATTCAGCGCTTGCTCAAGCCGAGTCTTCAGACAGTGACGGACGGGTCCGAAACGGCCGGTCTCACGTCACATCCGGTAGTGGCGAGCAGCGTAATCAGGAGAGCCGCAGCCAAGCGAAGGCTGTGGGGGTCACCTACACACTTCTAGGAGGTTGGTCGTGGTGATGGAATCCAACTGGTAAGGCTGTCTGAAGACTCGGCTTGAGCAAGCGCTGAATGGGACTACGCCGCTGGAAGCCTGTACGAGCCGCCGGGTCACCGTTGATCTACACACTGAGGTACGGACTTTCTACATTCATTCAATCACTGCACGGTGTATATTTTCTTCTTGTTGGCAGCACGAAAGATCCCCCCGCCCGCTTCCCCACTACCTTCGGGGTATGCTATATAACTTCTGAACGGCCGGTTGGCAATTTTCTCACTAGTGCTCATGATATTGAATAGAAGATCGTTACACCTGCTGAATTGCCGGTTCAGATGTCTATGGACAGCATCATCCTTTGGAGACCACACCGTCCAGCTAGCACCAATCTCCTGCATAGTAGCAATTGAAACACCATCCCATCTTCATTACTAGGATCGGAATCAACCCAAAGTGGTTGTTTGTTTCACCTGCTTCATCTACTTTCCACAGGTGTTTTTTCACCCAGTACGCTACACCACTACCCTACTATCTTGAACTGCATGGGGTTTTCATTCAAGAACACTGCAGGCAATGCATATCTAGTCACCTGGATGGGGCCCAATACCTTTGATTCCACCTTCTGCAACCTTCATTTATAATTATTAATTTTCTAATTGTGGTCCGGTGGTGATGTCATCCACTGCATGTACATGTTTTTATCATTTTATTATGTATTGTGTCCATGTGTGTTCTTTGTCCACTCACCAGGCATAAGTGCTTCAATAAATTGTTTGTACATTTTTTCACTATCACTCAGTTATCACAGTGTATTTTTGGTGTCTATATCTGATCATCTCTCTAGTCCTGTGGATAGTTTTGGAAGCAATCTTGTTTTCATCACATTCACAGACACCTTCTTTTTACTTATGCTTGTCGCACCACTACCTTAAACTAAATCTCTCCAAAACACGAGCTGATAATATCCCCCCCCCCCCCGGGCCATGCCCCCCTTAATGACTTTTCCATCAAAGTCAGTAATACAATCATCAATCCTTCCCCTAATGCCAGGGTACCAGGTGTAATCCTAGATGACTTTGTCCTGTCCTTTCAGCCCCAAATCTAATTGTTGTCAAAAGCTTGTAGACTTCATCTTCGTAATGTCTCTAAAATACGCCCCTTTTAACTAATGAAACCACCAAGATACTCATTCACTCCGTTGTTATTACTCGCCTTGACTATTGAAACTCTCTCCTCATAGGCCTACCTCTCCATAAGCTATCCATTCTTCAGTCTGTCATGAATGCTGCTACCAGATCCATCTATCTTACCAACTGCTCAGTGTCTGCACCCCCTCTCTGCTCATTCTTCCACTGGCCAGCAAATAAAATTCAAAATACTAACATTAACATAGAAAGCCATCCACAACTCAGCCCTAAGCTACATCACCAAACTTGTCTCCAAATATCACCCAAACCATCCTCTCCATTCCTCTTTAAATACATTTTTATTGGGTTTTTCACAAAGATAACAAACAATGCAGGTTGGTTAAAGCATCGGAAATACAAATGCGTATTACTGAACATAGTATCATAGTATATGCAACATTTCTTTAGTAAAAAGAAAAAGAAGCACACAAGCCACACGGGTTAATGTGACAATACAACTAGTACTGGAATAAGAAAACTGAGTAATCTTTACAGTAAATGCAATACAACAGAAAATAAGCATAATCCAACGCATGTGGGGGCACGCTCCCCTGAGGTACCCAATCGGGAGCACTTTTTGCCCCAAGGGAGCGCCCGCACCACACCTTTGTAACCTCTACTCAGCAGTGTAAAAGAAAGGAAAGGAAACAAAATTTTTCACAGAGAAAGGGACATGAACGCCTCCCATTGGCTCCACCTGTCTCTAAACTGTTCATAGTTTTGTGTAGAACACGTTAGTATCTTTTCATATTCGTAAGATTCCTTCACAAGTTGAATCACCTCCTGTCGCGATGGAGGAATATTGTCCTTCCACTTGAGCGCTATTGTTAATCTTGCAGCATACAAGATGTGTTGAACGATTACTCTATGCGATGGAGGGTACCAATCCATCCCTATGCCCAGTATGGCCTGTTCCACCCGCAGTTTGTTAAAGATGCCCGTTACATCGGCTATAAACCGCTGCAGCAAAGCCCAAAAGCTTTGCAGGGACAGACAGGACCATAGCATGTGTTGAAGTGTACCCACTTGACCACATCTCCTTCAACAGAGATTGGAGTTGGTCTGAAATTTAGCTATGGAGTTCTATAACAGCGTAGGTGTATTTTGTGGGAACCCTCCCGGAATGTAGAGCATTTAGTGAGAGTGTAATTTAGTCGGATTGCTTTTGACCATTGTGCTGTGGTGAAAGTCTGTTGCAAGTCCCGCTCCCACTTCAAGTGCGAGGAGGACTTCAAAAACACCGATCTATCGCGGATAGCATTGTAAAAAAACTAATACCGCAACGTGGTGCAGCATGAGTAAAGCAGAATTGATAGATCAGAGTCAGTAGGGAAACATGTAATGTCGGTAGAGAGGCCAAGATATGCGTCATTCGTTTATAGGTCAAAAATTCCCGCTCAAAGGCTGGGAATAATTGGCAAAGATCCTTGAAGGTAAGGAGTTCAGAGCCCCTGTATAAATCTGTCAGATGAACTAGATTATAATGTGTCCAATGGTGCACTTGCAAGTCTGGGGAAATCATGCTTAGTGCGGTCAATGGGATAGGCATAGAGTGTAGTTCTCCCCCATTAGACATGTTAGTAAGAAAGTATTGCCAAGCTGAAAGTGTAGCTGATATCGTAGGGTGAGTCCCATGTGAGCGTTTTGGATGTATCTGGGCAATGACAATAGCATCAGACAAGGTGTCATAGGGTGTGGAGGCCAGTTCCATGGACACCTACAATTGGGGTTGGGTTGATGGAAACCATTGTCGGGACTGGGAAAGTATAGCCGCCATATGGTAATCTTTCATGTCAGGAACCCCCATGCCACCCGCCAAGACCTGCTTGGTGAGAGTTTTATGGGAGGTTCTAGGTCTACCCCCATCCCAGAGGTATGCACTTACTAGTTGTTGCAGGGACTTGTAGAATGTATTAGGGACCGGAATGGGCAGGGCCCTGAAGATATATAAGATTTTGGGTAAAATCAATATCTTAAATGCAGCATTTCTGCCTGACCACGAAATGTAGAACTTCCGCAGTCTAAGTAGGTTTTGGGAAGTTGTGTTAAGCATTGGAGAGAAGTTATACTTAAATAGATTGGATGGGTTAGCCGTCAATTTAATGCCCAGGTAATCTATAGCTTCAGGCTGCCACTGGTAGTGTACTAAACGTTGGAGCTGTAATTGTGTATGAGTGTTAATTGCTACGCCTAATATTTTGGATTTAAGATCATTATTCTTATAGTATGAAATAGATTGGAAATGCTGTAAGACTGCTTGAATATGGGCTAAGGATGATTGCGGATCAGTACAGGATAATATAACATCATCCGCAAAAAGCGAAATGACATGGGACATTCCTCCCAATGTTATGCCATGGATGTCAGGGTGGGATTGCATCCTCTCCGCCAGAGGTTCCATGAGCAGGGCGAAAATGAGTGGTGATAAGGGGTAGCCCTGTCGTGTTCCATTTGTGATATGGAAGTGTTCCGAGAAAAGACCTTCAGTAAATATGCGGGCTGATGGAGCAGTGTACAAAGCCATTATAGCTTTCAGGACCCTTCCCTGGAATCCAAAGGTCTCCAATACCGCCGCAGGTACCCCCAGTGTATCCGGTCGAAAGCCTTTTCGGCATCAAGAGACAAGAACACAGTGGGGATACCTGCAGCGTGGGCATGGTGGGTAAGACCAACCAGGCGCCTAGTAGCGTCGGTGGCCTGACGGCCCATCACGAAACCCACCTGGTTTAGGCTTAATCAGCCCAGGAAGGAAACGAGACACACGATCAGCTATGATTCTAGCATAAACTTTAAGATCCATGTTTAATAGCGAAATAGGTCTTAAGTTCTGTGCATTGTTTGGTTCCTTACCAGGTTTCGGAAGGGTCACTACGGTTGCTTCCAACATTTCAGCAGGAAAATGAGCCTGATCTGACGCTGCTTGTAAACCCTTAAGAATGTGAGGAGCTAGAGAATCAGCAAACAGCCTGTAATATTCTGACGTAAAACCATCCGGATCAGGGGCTTTACCCTTGGGGAGTGATTTGATGGCCTTACACACTTCTTGTAGAGAAAATGGGGTATTTAACAGGTCCACGTCAGACGGTGCTAAGCTAGAAAGGGAAATCAAAGAAAGGAAATTTTGAATGTCCGCTGCTGACGGTTGTAGGGTGGAGGCATCATCCCTCAAATTATAGAGGGAACTATAATATTGACTGAAAGCATCAGCAATATCCTTCGGGTTGGTCAACCGCACTCCAATAGAATGGTGGAGTAAGTAAGGTATTCTTTGTTTTGCCGTGTGGGCCTTTAGTTGGCTGGCTAATAGTTTACCAGCTTTGTTACTGTGCGCATACTGAGAAGCCTTCAGCCTGCGCAGGGTGTTAGCATGTTGACCAATCAGAAGGACACGTAGCTCCACTTGATGGCGCGCAAGCTCAGCCGCGCAGGCCGGGGACGCATTCGTTTTATTTTTGCCTTACAAGGATGTAATAGACTCCAGTATAGTGTCAAGCTGCTGCCTTCTCCGTCTCCTCACATTCGCCCTCCTAGACATCAACACACCCCTCATAAATGCCTTATGGGCATTCCACAGTGTAGATGGACAGAGATTAGCAGTATCATTAAAGTGAAAAAACTCATTCAACGCTGAGAGAGTTTCAGTAACGGCCTCCTTATTTGCCAGAATAGAGGCATCAAAGCGCCATCTATTCACCTTAGTTGTAAAAGGCATGTCACCAACAGTCATAAGGATGGGGGCGTGATCAGACCATGTTATTGGGCCCACTTTAACACAGGATACTTTTTGCAGTAGAAATTTGTCTGTGAGGAACATGTCAATTCTCGAATATGAGTGATGAACTTTAGAATAAAATGTAAAGTCCCTCCCAGAAGAATTATGACATCTCCAGACGTCATACAAGTGAGCAGTGGACAAGAACGAGGACAGATCTGTTCGGTAATGGTGCCTCGGCGTACCTCTAGAGACATCCAGTTGGTAATTGGACACTATATTGAAGTCGCCACAGAGGATAACGTGGCCTTTGATAAGAGAAGTGATTGTGTGCCACAATTTTTTGATGTAGGCGGTTTGTCTTGTATTCAGGGAGCAAATAGTGACAATGGTGTAGGCAGTTCCATCAATGGAGCATGAGATGACCAGAAATCTACTGTCCAGGTCTGTTGTCTGTGAGAGCAAGGTGAAATTTAAAGTGTCTCTAACAAGAATAGCTACTCCGCACTTCTTCTTAGGGCCACTTGAGTAAAAGACATGTGGAAAATGCTTGGTCGATAGTTTAGGGTGATTACTCACTATGAAATAGGTTTCCTGTACAGCGGCGATATTGCAATTGTGTTCCTTCAGCTCTCTCCAAAGCATGTGCCTCTTATGGGGGCTGTTAAGCCAATTCACGTTGAGCAATAGGAGCTTAAATGACATTATGCTGCAGGGGGTGAGACGGTGTAAAATAACAGTAGAATGAAGTGCACTTACTCAGTCCCGAGATTAAGCCATACTATTGTGGAGAGTTGTAGAACAAACCAGGGGGAGCAGTGACTGATCGTAGGATGCAGGCTTGTGCAGCAGATGAGCGTCCAATTCAGCAGACAGGTGGAGGAGACTAGCGGGTGCAGTATTGGTGCTGGGTGAAGAAAAAACTGAAAAAAAGGAAAAAAGGGAGAGGGAAAAGAAAACCATACAAAACCGTTAAAAATAAAAAGTAGGCGACTCCTTAAGGCAGTCTGTACGGTTATAGAAAACCGCTGTTTTGGGGGTAGTAACGAACAGTTGATAGCTGAGCAAATCACCCGGAGCATAGTGGTTGAACACAGTAGAACATGGAGGGTCACTAAGAGCTTCCTGATAGCAACAAATCAGAGTTTCAGGTCTGAGCGGGTAAGTTGTCTTCATCAGGCTTGAGTATACCCCACCTCTTGAGCAGGGCTAAACCGTCATCCAGAGATGAGATCTTGTGCTCCCTCTCTCCCTTGGTAACCACTAGGGTTGCCGGATAATTCCACCCTATAGGGAATATGGTGGTTTCTCAATGGTTTCATTATAGTGAAGAGGTTGCGTCTCCTGTTCATGGTGAATGCAGAAAGATCGGCATAAAAAGTGAGGTTGTTCATGGCAGGTGGTAAATTAGAACCCTTCCTCACCAGTGACTATTGATGATTAAACTTTTGAAAAGTTCGGTTCGACCAGAACACCCGAACTTCCCGAAAGTTTGGTTCGGATTCCAGAATCCCATTGAAATCAATGGGACCCGAACTTCTGGAATCAAAAAACACCATTTTGAAGCCCTAAAACCCAATAAATGCCCCTAAAAAGTGCCAAGGGTTCTGGGTCATGCCCCAGGGACTATTAATCACTAGGGATGATCGAACTTTTGAAAAGTTCGGTTCGACCAGAACACCCGAACTTCACGAAAGTTCGGCCCGGATTTTTAGAACCCCATTGAAATCAATGGGACCCGAACTTCTGTAATCAAAAAACACCATTTTTAAGCCCTAAAACCCAATAAATGCCCCTAAAAAGTGCCTAGGGTTCTGGGTCATGCCCCATTAACTATTAATCACACAAAAAAAAGTTCTTAAAAATTGTCATTTTTGATAAAAAAGCCAATTATTGAAAAATTAAAAAAAAAAAAAAAAAGAGATTTTTCTGATTTTTACTTTGGATTTAGTATCTGGGGGGTCTAAAAGGTGTGCATGTGAAGTTTCAGCTCTGTAGCATGTCCAGAACCATGAAAAAAAAAAGATAATTTTTCAGTAGAACAGGGATGTGGTTCGGGAGCCTCCTTTAACTTTAACACCTATATGATCTTTTTTTCTGGTTCTGGACATGCTACAGAGCTGAAACTTCACAGGTACACCTTTTAGACCCCCCAGACACAAAATCACACAAAAAAAAGTTCTTAAAAATTGTCATTTTTGATAAAAAAGCCAATTATTGAAAAATTAAAAAAAAAAAAAAAAAGAGATTTTTTGATTTTTACTTTGGATTTAGTATCTGGGGGGTCTAAAAAGTGTACATGTGAAGTTTCAGGTCTGTAGCATGTCCAGAACCAGAAAAAAAAAGATTGTTTGTATTAGAAAACTTTAAGCACAGGAATATGGCTTCTCTGCTGTAACACCTTGCCGGTTTAATAGCAGGCATTTTTTTGGGTTCTTTGCAGTCAGGAAAAACATCTGAACTTGTGTATAGTAGTACTGTGCACAAGTTCTGATGTTTTGCCTGCCTCCAAAATTCCCCAAAAAATGCCAGCAAAAACACACCTGGGCATTTTTTTTTTGACGCTAGCGTTTTTTTTGGCATTTTTTGGGGTTCTTTTGAGGCAGGCAAAACATCTGAACATGTGTATAGGGGGGATATATAGACATATATGTCTGAATATATACCCCTAGACATATATAGGTGTGATAGTAGCAGAAATAAATGCTTGCGCTAATGAAATCATTTACAGTAATATATTTCTGCTACTATCACACCTATATATGTCTAGGGGTATATATTCAGACATATATGCCTATATATACACCCTATACACATGTTCAGATGTTTTGCCTGCCTCAAAAGAACCCCAAAAAATGCCAAAAAAAACGCTAGCGTCAAAAAAAAAAAATGCCCAGGTGTGTTTTTGCTGGCATTTTTTGGGGAATTTTGGAGGCAGGCAAAACATCAGAACTTGTGCACAGTACTACTATACACAAGTTCAGATGTTTTTCCTGACTGCAAAGAACCCAAAAAAATGCCTGCTATTAAACCGGCAAGGTGTTACAGCAGAGAAGCCATATTCCTGTGCTTAAAGTTTTCTAATACAAACGATCTTTTTTTTTACGGTTCTGGACATGCTACAGAGCTGAAACTTCACATGTACACTTTTTAGACCCCCAGATACTAAATCCAAAGTAAAAATCAAAAAATCTCTTTTTTTTTTTTTTTTTAATTTTTCAATAATTGGCTTTTTTATCAAAAATGACAATTTTTAAGAACTTTTTTTGTGTGATTTTGTGTCTGGGGGGTCTAAAAGGTGTACCTGTGAAGTTTCAGCTCTGTAGCATGTCCAGAACCATAAAAAAAAAGATCGTTTGTATTAGAAAACTTTAAGCACAGGAATATGGCTTCTCTGCTGTAACACCTTGCCGGTTTAATAGCAGGCATTTTTTTGGGTTCTTTGCAGTCAGGAAAAACATCTGAACTTGTGTATAGTGGTACTGTGCACAAGTTCTGATGTTTTGCCTGCCTCCAAAACCCCCCAAAAAATGCCAGCAAAAACACACCTGGGCATTTTTTTTTTGACGCTAGCGTTTTTTTTGGCATTTTTTGGGGTTCTTTTGAGGCAGGCAAAACATCTGAACATGTGTATAGGGGGTATATATAGGCATATATGTCTGAATATATACCCCTAGACATATATAGGTGTGATAGTAGCAGAAATATATTACTGTAAATGATTTCATTAGCGCAAGCATTTATTTCTGCTACTATCACACCTATATATGTCTAGGGGTATATATTCAGACATATATGTCTATATATACCCCCTATACACATATTCAGATGTCATGTCTGACATCAAACATGTCCTCAAAAAAGCACTGGCAGTGGCAGCCCCTGCAGCATTAAAAAATGCTTGCTGGTGAGAAGCCACATACCTGTCCCGAAGCAGAGAAATGATCATTTCTCTATAGCGGTCACCCTGCTATGGAAGGGTTTTGTCACCCTGCCATAGCAGTCACTGTCAGTTAACCCTACACTACACTACGGTCCCCTGACACTTAACACTTTCCCTACAGAAACTAAATTTTTGAAGCTAACTTAAGTGTAAAGGAGCACTCTAACTACACTAGATATCCCTTTCCTCACACTAAAAATAGCTAAATGACACTTTTAAAGTAAAATTAACAGAACTGCTTCCACTCTCTTCCATGTCCAGTATAACAATGCTGGGAATATGGCGGGGGCGATCTTATATACTGGGGGGCGTATTCACTAATGATTGGTCTAGGGACCCCCTAGTCACTCCAATCACATTCCTAGCATTCTCCTGCCCCCTCAATTGGCTTTTGCTAATGGTTCTGGTCCAATCACGGGCTTTTAAAGCCCATTTCCTGAAGCATTGCATTTTGGGCGGTTCTGGTTGCCGAATTCCGAACTTTTTGGGCAAAAAGTTCTAAATTCGGCCGAACCTCGAACACCCAATGTTCGGGCCGAACCGATGGTGGACCCGAACCGTTCGATCATCCCTATTAATCACACACAAAAAAAGTTCTTAAAAATTGTCGTTTTTAAAAGAGAGCCAATTATTGAAAAAATTATTGAAAAAAAAAAATGAGATTTCTTTGGATTTAGTGTCTGGGGGGTCTAAAAAGTGTACATGTGAAGTTTCAGCTCTGTAGCATGTCCAGAACCAGAAAAAAAAAGATAATTTTTCTAAGAATTTTTAGTAGCGCAGGGATGGGTTTTCGCTCCTTTCACACCTGGGCGTTTTTGTTGCAGGCGTTTATTGGGCGTTTTTTGTGCGTCTTTGGAGGCAGGCATGACATCTGAACTTCTGTATAGGGGTATATATATATATATATATATATATATATATATATATATATATATGTGTGTGTGTATATATATATATATATATATATATATATATATATACATACAGTGGGTACGGAAAGTATTCAGATCCCCTTAAATTTTTCACTCTTTGTTATATTGCAGCCATTTGCTAAAATCATTTAAGTTCATTCTTCTTCCTCATGAATGTACACATAGCACCCCATACTGACAGAAAAACACAGAATTGTTGACATTGTTGCAGATTTATTAAAAAAGAAAAACTGAAATATCACATGGTCCTAAGTATTCAGACCCTTTGCTCAGTATTTAGTAGAAGCCCCTAATACAGCCAGGAGTCTTTTTGGGAAAGATGCAACAAGTCTTTCACATTTGGGGATCCTCTGCCATTCCTCCTTGCAGATCCTCTCCAGTTCTGTCAGGTTGGATGGTAAACGTTGGTGGACAGCCATTTTTTGGTCTCTCCAGAGATGCTCAATTGGGTTTAAGTCAGGGCTCTGTCTGGGTCATTCAAGAACAGTCACGGAGTTGTTGTGAAGCCACTCCTTCGTTATTTTAGCTGTGTGCTTAGGGTCATTGTCTTGTTGGAAGGTAAACCTTCGGCCCAGTCTGAGGTCCAGAGCACTCTGGAGAAGGTTTTTGTCCAGGATATCCCTGTACTTGGCCGCATTCATCTTTCCCTCAATTGCAACCAGTCGTCCTGTCCCACAGCATGATGCTGCCACCACCATGCTTCACTGTTGGGACTGTATTGGACAGGTGATGAGCAGTGCCTGGTTTTCTCCACACATACCGCTTAGAATTAAGGCCAAAAAGTTCTATTTTGGTCTCATCAGACCAGAGAATCTTATTTCTCACCATCTTGGAGTCCTTCAGGTGTTTTTTAGCAAACTCCATGCGGGCTTTCATGTGTCTTACACTGAGGAGAGGCTTCCGTCGGGCCACTCTGCCATAAAGCCCCGACTGGTGGAGGGCTGCAGTGATGGTTGACTTTCTACAACTTTCTCCCATCTCCTGACTGCATCTCTGGAGCTCAGCCACAGTGATCTTTGGGTTCTTCTTTACCTCTCTCACCAAGGCTCTTCTCCCCCGATAGCTCAGTTTGGCCAGACGGCCAGCTCTAGGAAGGGTTCTGGTCATCCGGCCACTGTGCTCTTAGGAACCTTAAGTGCAGCAGAAATCTTTTTGTAACCTTGGCCAGATCTGTGCCTTGCCACAATTCTGTCTCTGAGCTCTTCAGGCAGTTCCTTTGACCTCATGATTCTCATTTGCTCTGACATGCATTGTGATCTGGAAGGTCTTATATAGACAGGTGTGTGGCTTTCCTAATCAAGTCCAATCAGTATAATCAAACACAGCTGGACTCAAATGAAGGTGTAGAACCATCTCAAGGATGATCAGAAGAAATGGAAAGCACCTGAGTTAAATATATGAGTGTCACAGCAAAGGGTCTGAATACTTAGGACCATGTGATATTTCAGTTTTTCTTTTTTAATAAATCTGCAACAATGTCAACAATTCTGTGTTTTTCTGTCAGTATGGGGTGCTATGTGTACATTCATGAGGAAGAAGAATGAACTTAAATGATTTTAGCAAATGGCTGCAATATAACAAAGAGTGAAAAATGTA
This sequence comes from Pelophylax lessonae, assembly GCF_965119305.1. Taxonomy (NCBI): domain Eukaryota; kingdom Metazoa; phylum Chordata; class Amphibia; order Anura; family Ranidae; genus Pelophylax; species Pelophylax lessonae. Next base: position 374,974,725 of record NC_138770.1, read on the forward strand.
AGGGGGTCTGAATACTTTCCGTACCCACTGTATATACAGTATATGTGTATGTATATATATATATATATATATATGTATATATATAAATATATGTGTGTGTATATATATATATATATATATATATATATATATATATATATACAGTATATACAGTATATATGGAATCAAAAAACACAAATTTGAAGCCCTAAAACCCAATAAATGCCCCTAAAAAGTACCTAGGGTTCTGGGTCATGTCCCAGGGACTATTTTTCACACAAAAAAAAGTTCTTAAAAATTGTCGTTTTTGATACAGAGCCAATTATTGAAAAAAATATTGAATAAAAAAATGAGATTTCTTTGGATTTAGTGTCTGGGTGGTCTAAAAAGTGTACCTGTGAAATTTCAGCTCTGTAGCATGTCCAGAACCAGAAAAAAAGATAATTTTTCTTAGAATTTTTAGTAGCGCAGATATGGGGTTCCGCTCCTTTCACACCTGGGCGTTTTTTGTTTCAGGCGTTTATTGGGCATTTTTTGGGCGTCTTTGGAGGCAGGCATGACATCTGAACTTCTGTATAGGGGTATATATACACACACACACATATATATATATATATATATATATATATATATACACATATAGGTGTGAAAGGAGCGGAACCCCATCCCTGCGCTCCTGAAATAATTTGTGTGTGTGTATATATACCCCTATACAGAAGTTATATATACACACACACACACATATATATATATATATATATATATATATATATGAAGTTATATATACACACACATATATATATATATATATATATATATATATATATATACCCCTATACAGAAATTCAGATGTCATGCCTGCCTCCAAAGACGCCCAAAAAAGGCCCAATAAATGCCTGCAACAAAAATGACCAGGTGTGAAAGGAGCGGAGCCCCATCCCTGCGCTACTAAAATTCTAAGAAAAATTATCTTTTTTTTCTTGCGTTCACCCTGACATGGAAGAGTTCGGTCACCCTGGCATAGCAGAGTCAGTTCACCCTAAACTACGGTCACCCTGACACCTAACACTTTCCCTACAGAAACTAGATTATTGAATCTAACTATAGTGGTATATAGTACCCTAACTTCACCGCCTATCCCTTTCCTCACACTAATAATTGCAAAATGACACTGGAGCAGCAGAAATGCTTCAACTCTATTCCACAGCCTCTGTAATACAGTGCTAGAGATTTGGCGGGGCTATGTTATATACTGGGGGGCATATGGGGGGCGTATTCACTCCTGATTGGCCTCTGGACCCCCTAGTCACTCCAATCTGCTTTTGCTGATGTTTCTGGGCCAATCACGGGCTTTTAAAGCCCAGTTTCTGTCCCATTGCATTTTGGGCGGTTCTGGTGGCTGAATTCCAAACTTTTACCACAAAAAGTTCAGAATTCGGCCGAATTTCGAACAGCCAATGTTCGGGTGGAACCGATGATCATCCCTACCAGTGACATGAACCCTTCCTTGACTGTAAAAAAGAGGATTCTGGCTATAGTGTCACGTGGAAGCGAGGCTGCGATATGCTTGGGCTTTGGGAGCCTGTGGATCCGGTCTATAGCCAGATCACATAATGGGATGTCAGGCATTGCTTCTTAAAAAATGGTGGTCAGGTACTCAGACAGGTCAGGGGGTTTGACTGTCTCTGGGATACCTCTGATTTTAATATTGTTGCACCTCGAGCGGTCTTCTAAGTCTGCAACTTTAGATTTTAACCAGTCTATATCATCTGCATGATCATTGTGGGCATCAACCATGGTGTTGAATGTATCAGCAACTTCCCCCATCTTATTTTCAATTCGTGTGACTCTAGTTTCTACCACAGCAACTGCAGAGTTGCACTGGGTCATTAGTTGTAGCATGTCTGCATGGATAGAGCTCCGTAATGACAACATCATCTCCTTTAATAGAGAGTCCATCACAGGCTGACCAGTAGTTGGAAATGAAGATATAGTATCATGGAACTCCAGGGTGTCATCCACTCTGCAGGATGGAGAATGGTCCCCCTCGGTGTGATATAGTTTAAGCTTAGATTTAGCTGGGCTGGAGCATGCAGAGTGGGGTGGGGAAGGATCCATGCAGTTAGCAGAGGGATTGGGATCAGGGCTGCTTCTAGAGGCCTCTGTACGTTGTGCAGAATGCCGCCCTGCTTGTGAGGCCTGCTGTGAGGCAGCGAGGAGAAGAGCCGGCGCTATTTTGGCTGTGCTGCCCGCTCGCCGGGCTGAAGAAATTGAGCAGCTTACCGGGCTTCAATCCCCCTTTCCTCTTCCCCGACATGTTGGCTAATCTTCCTGCCATTTTTGGAGTTATGTGGCGATCCGATTTTGTGACCCTCTGTGTCGCTGTAGGCTCCAGTACGATCGCTGAGCAGGGAGCTGTAAGACTATGCGTCCATCTCCCTCGCTGGCCCTCCCTCTCCATTCCACTTAATACCACCTGCTCTCAAGCTCCCTTGTCTCCTCCTCCCATGATCATCTCCAGGATTTCTCCAAAGCCTCTCCTATCCTCTGGAACTCACTACCTAAATCTGTCTGGCTATCTTCTACTCTGGCTGCCTTCAGGCGATCCCTGAAAACTCATCTCCTCAGGGAAGCCTGTCACACCTCCAAATAATCTTTTACCACTTCCATCAGCTCTTTCCCCCACAGTTACAACCTTTTGTACCACTTGCCCCACCCTATTAGATTGTAAGCTCTTCTGAGCAGGGCCCTCTTAACCCTCTTGTATTTTATTTTATTGTAACTTTATTGTATCCCCTTTTTATATTGTAAAGAGCAGCGTAAACTGTTGCACTATAAATCCTGTATTATAATAATAATAATAAAAAAGGAGGAAGTAAGCAGAAATATAGACAAAGGGGTGGTTGTGGAAGTGAACTTTCCTTAATTAGTTGACACAGTTCGTCACAAACTGCTAATGAGTAAATTAGAATTAAAGACAATATTTTAAGACTTATGATTCATAATTCAATCTTTGAATGGATCAGAAAATGTGATATTAACCCTTTCAATATCAGATTTTTTAAAAACAATTTTTAACATTAGTAAAAGCCCCCCAAACATTATATATCCCTATACCCCATCCCCATTAAACCCATATTTTAGGTAAACAAAATATACCTAATTTAGTTTTGATTGCACAAAAACACAATACAATACTATTTTTTTAGCAAAATATAAAATATGAGGTTGTATTGAGTAAAAAGATTCCATACAAATCAAGCCCTAAAATGTGTGCATGCCCATGAATTGGCCACAACCTACAGTACCCAAATTGCCCTTGGGTGGTGCTTTAAAAGCTTTTACAGCTCATGAATTTAGAGTTAACCATTACTGATAGCCCTAGAATTGCTGCTTCCACTTCAACGTGCATGTCAATATCTAATGTAGGTGATTACATTGTCATTTTCATACAGTAGTGCACCCAACACACATTTATGGAATGTTAACTTTTTTTTTTTCCTTAAAGGGGTTGTCAGAAGGTTTTTTTTATCCTAATGCATTCTATGCATTAAGACAAAAAGCCTTCTGTGTGCAGCAGCCCCCCTCAGTACTTACCTGAGCCCTCTTTCTACCCAGCGATGTCCATGAGTGCTTCAGCCATCCGGGACTCTCTCTCCTGACTGGCTGAGACACTGGCACCTGCTGCTGTCACTTAAACTCAGTTAACCAATCAGAAAAGACAGGGGCAGGGCCAAATGGATACACGAAGCTGCAGCTCGGCTTGGATGCCCCCATAGCAAACTGTTTGCTGTGGGGCACTCAACAGGAGGGAGGGGCCAGTAGCTCCAGCCATGGTCCTGAGAAGAAAAGGATCTGGTCTGCCCTATGCAAAATCACTGCACAGAGGAGGTAATTATGACATGTTTGTTATGTTAGTAGGAAAATAAACAAGACTTTACAATCACTTTAAATGTATTGCTATTAAATAAGGGATGACAAGTACCCTACGTGATAGCATAATGCAAATGACAAGTCCTTTTTAGGGAGTCACCTCTGCATTCTACTGAAGCTGATAAACCACAGATGCTTGATCACTTTCTTCCCCAGCCACAGCAGCCAAGGAATGACAGCACTGAAACCAAAAGTGATGACAAGCTCATTGCTTCAAGCTTCCTCCCCTCATCCCAATTATGCCCACCATTTACATCCCTGTTGGGATGAGTAAGCTCAGGATGCATGGCAGGGAAAGGGGGGGGGGGGTCAGGCAGGGGAGTGTCATGTCACTTTGTGTGTAAAAGTGAAATGTGGCAGCTTTACAATCAACTAAATCACTTGAACCACTTAAAAGCTGACAGTCGACTAAAGAAATGTAAAAAGATACATGCTTCTTCAGCAGCCAGAAGTTGACAGATGACACAAATCATGTCTGGTAGAATATTTTTCTTATAAGATTCCTCTTACCTACAGTTTATCCTAGATGTGTGTTGATTGGGCAATTACAATGAGGTTTAATGTTAGAAAATATTTCATAGAGTTTGAATTTTTCGAAACCCTTATGTTCAGGGAAAGTTAATATCCAAGATGACTATGTGTAGAATAAGTTTAGAATTATATTTTAACAATAATCTGGACACAGACAGATTTTGAGGAGAACGTGTTGCTTTACTTAACAAATTCATTTTGTGTCAGAAAAAAAAAAAAATATATATATACACACACACACACACACACACACAAACACACACACTATCAAATATATATATATACTGTATACACACTACACTATTACCAAAAGTATTGGGATGTCTGTCTTTACGCGCACATTAATTTTAATGGCATCCCAGTCTTAATCCGTAGAGTTCAATAAAGTTGGTCCACCCTTTGCAGATAAGTCAGCTTCAACTCTTCTGGGAAGGCTGACCACAAGGTTTAGGAATGTGTCTATGGGAATGTTTGACCATTCTTCCAGAAGCGCATTTGTGAGGTTACGCACTGATGTTGGAGAGAATGCTTGCCAAACTGTTCCCACAAAGTTGGGAGCATAACATTGTCCAAAATGTCCTGGCATGCTGACGCCTTAGGTGTTCTCTTCACTGGAACTAAGGGGCCAAGCCCAACCCCTGAAAAACAAACCCACACCATAATACCCCCTCCACCAAATGATTTGGACCAGTGCACAAAGCAGGGTCCATAAAGACATGGATAAGCGAGTTTGGGGTGAAAGAACTTGATTGCACCTCAACCCGATAGAACACTGTTGAGATGAATTTGAGAGCAGGCTGAGAGCCAGGCCTTCTATCTAACATCAGTGCCTAACCTCACAAATGCGCTTCTGGAAGAATGGTCAAACATTCACATAGACACACTCCTAAACCTTGTAGACAGCCTTCCCAGAAGAGATTAGGCTGTTATAGCTGCAAAGGGTGGGCCAGATCAGTATTGAACCCATTGGACTAGGATGCCATTAATGTTTATGTGGGTGTAAAGGCAAACATCCCAATACTTTTGGTAATATAGTGTGTATATATATATATATATATATATATATATATATATATATATATAGTAGGTTTAGAGTTACTTTGATATTCGGGTCTGAATCTATGTTTAAAAAGTCTGTTTTCTCAACAGATCATAAGATACTTTATTAAAATATCATATAAGCTTAAAAATGCAATTTCAAAAGCTGTTTTTAATCTTTTTAAATATGCATTTTTCATTTAAAAAAAGTTCTTGTTTAGAGGCTCATGTAAAAAGGATTTTAAAACACAGTTTACTGATGCTGAAAAATTAACACAAAATACTTTGGTTTCACATTTCCTTGATTATTGTGTCTGTATTTAGCAGTCCTCCCAAATTAACTATTTTTGGCAAAGATACAAGATTAGCTGTAAGATATATGGCAGCAAAGGCAGACTAAAACTGAACTTAATGACTGAAAAAATAATCCAACACAATGCAGGTAAAAGTATTTTAAAAATTAGGTTAGTCACATGTATTGCTTTTAGGGAATACTTTTAATCAAGTATGTATATATGGAAATGGCTTAATAGAGCTCTGTATGTCCAATAGCTGACAGCAAATTTCTTTGATGGCACAAGGGAACACACAACTGTAGGATTAAATTATTCTCTAATGATATGTACAATACTTTTAAACACTTAACTTATTGGAGACCCTTCTTTACTGCTTGCAATAATGCACATTAAACAGCAAATGCATTCTGCTAACAGCAGCAGTAAAAATGTTCTTTAAAGCACAACACTTTGTTCTTTATTTTCACGCTTGTGAACTTACTCAGGAAACAATATGCAGAGTTTAAAAACCCTGAAATGTGAGGTCATGAATGAAGGAGTTTTGATTTCTATTATTTGTGAAACAGGCTACATTAAATACCAGCAGACATTTGATGGCACAACAGATGCAATTTTCAGCCAATAAAACAGAACCGAGTTAATTAACAGATGGAAATGGAATAATTTTGCATTTTGTCTATTGACAAATATATGTAAATGTAATCAAAAAGGTTCAGAAAACTGCAGACAAGCAAAATATGAAAAAAATATTACTTTATCAAAGATAAAGCTGCAGCAAGTTCATACAGCCAAGCAGTCATCAGTGGTCCACAACATAGTCAGCTACCTAGGTTACTGCTAAACCTTGGTTGGTATCTATGTCTGTAATCCTGTCTCATTCTTTGCCACCATTACCATCCAGCTGGTTTTCACACTTGCTTGTTATATAATTATGATGTGTTATCTTTTGGATTTGTTTTGGTCATCCTGCCTTGGTCTCAGGTGGCTTGGTTTCCTTGAAAGCACTTACCTTACATCTATAATGCCACAAAATAAAATATTACAACATTTTCATTATATGACTAACTTGTCAGTGTATAAGTCATACTTGAAAAACAAAATTATACTTAATATTTGTTCTCATCCTACTTTGTTAATTTATACAAAATATATCTAAAATATGTGGAAACCGCAAAGAATAGAGACTTAGCAAAAGGGTAATAAGGGGATTGAAAGACCCACATCTCAAATAGATGGGGAAAAGCTGGAAAGAAGCAGCATGTCTGACAAAAGTTCAACTTTGATGTCAAATTAGAACAGTATTTGAGGCAAATGTTAAACCAAATTAAAAAAAATAAATAAATAAGTGCATGTACCACGTGTATGTCAAAATGCATGTATATATATGTAAGCAAGGTCCTTTCTCAAAACTTAATTTAAGTTTGCTACTTACGTTAAAAAAAATACAAGAAAATGAGCAAAAAAGAAACCAATAAAAGCAACGCATGTGACTGTGATTATAAGCATTATTAAAACACAATTGCCTTAGTACACCACTCTTACCATAAATCAGCTCCAAATCCATCTAAAGATGCATTTATCCCAAAACAACACTGGATTTATCAGAAATATTTTTCAGGAAAACACTTCTCATAAAAAAAGTATTTGTAAAATTTTAAAAAGCTATTATTCTTGTAATTGTTCTATTATTTTTATTTTCTGTACTTTATATAAAATACTTTTTTTAGATACAGTATTTAAACCACTTTTGCTTTAAATAGTTCTTGTGAGGGGTGCCTATGTTTATTACAATTGTGCTTCTAAATTATGCATTATACTGTATGTCTTGGGGAAATGTTTTGAACACCCACCCTTGTGTTCTTGTAAAATGTATGGGCTATATTTGCTTTTGGTGAGCACCGCTATATTAAAATCTCGTCATAGCAGACTGTAGAATATAAAGCCTGTTACTGTCTGACAACAACTACTGACATTTATAGCACAGCTCCTGAGGGCTATAATGACCATAATGTCAAGTTGAATCTACTATTCATGTACCTCACTGGTAAAGATTGAATGTTATGTATTTTTTTTTATCTGCAGTTAGAAAGAAAGAAAGAAAGAAAGCGTTATTACTCATATAAACTTTAAGTACAATTGAGTTATTAGAGGTTATGTAATAGAGGATAAAATAAAATCAATGCCTGACTGCAAATTATATAGTAAAGATAAGTGAAAACAATATTTATTTTAAAAATGATATCTTTAGAAACCTTAGCTCCCTACTTACATTTATTTTGCTTTAAAACCAATATTTAATAGATATCTTAAGGTGATACCAAAATTAAATCTGTGCTGCTGTTAAATGATGAATTTAGTTAATTTGTTGTACTCTTTCAATAATAAATAGGTAACGTCCTTGCTTGAATCACTTTCAATTGAATTTATTTTAATGGGAATGAAAATGTCATTGTGCTATTAATATATGCTACAAAAACACTAATCTATTTTGCAGAACAATATCATAATAACTGTAAAGACACAATTATTGCTTACTGTAAAATAATTTAAGAACTTAAAATGGAGAGTAGTTTGCTGACTTTAATGTTTTTAATATTCCACTCAGAAAAAATAGGGAAATATAATTTTCTCTCTTATTAACACCTCCATTAGCATTACATCATCAACATCACGTTTTATAACTATTATAAACTTAAGCTGATATAAAACATATCATCACCTGTTATATAAAGGGTCAGCTTCAATTATTTTTAAAGATCTCCTTTAGTCTGAATTACACGCTAGTGTCTTCCATGTCTTGTTCCACAATGTAGCATTGGAAGGGAAAATTTTAGTTGTAATTTTCTGCTGTAATTAAAGATAGTATCTCTTTGCAAATGAGTGCCTACCCATGATTGGACATATTTACCTTGCTTATTCTAGTTCAGCCCTCTAGGTATTTAGACATTTTTTCACGACTGCTAAGATATTTTACCTGTAGCACAAATAAAAGCTTAAGGCTGGTATACACAGGAGAAAAACTGACCGGTTTAAAGACAGGCTTCTGTTGAACAGGCCTTCTGGAAAACTATCATTTTCTCAGTGCATGCAGCCAATGGCTGCACCACTGATCTGTGTATTCTGACAAGAGGAGTTCCACATCACAGTATCACAGTGAGGGAGATCCCTACATCCACATTTCTTGTATGGATGTGGGGATCTAAGAATTTTTTGTTCATCCCACTGGTTGATTGAAAAAAAAAAACTCCTTGTGTACACCCAGCCTTAGTCTCTGCTCATTTGCAAGTAGGAAATGGTCAATCTGCAAATCTCTTTAGCAGTGCCTCCACATAGTTGGATCTTTGTATTTTAAATAGGACCCTGAAATGCATATGCCTTTTCCCCAAAAATTGTAACTTACTTCCTTCAGATGGAGAATAAATCTAGTCCAATGCTTTGAAAGACTTAATGAATGAATGAAGTTTAATTACAGACAAAAAAAAAAATGAATACAGCAGAAATGCTTCAAGTACATATATCCACCCTACATAAACCAGGCAAACCTCCAGACTCCCCAGCTAATTTTAGGCCAATCTCCTTGCTCAACTCAGACCTTAAATGATATGCTAAAATCATATCCAATCGAATTGCGACGGTCCTCCCTTCCTTCATAGCCCCAGACCAAATGGGTTTAGTTAAAGGTAGACAAGCTCCTGATGCCTCAAGGCGAATAATCATCCATCACGCTGAGCGCACTCAAACGCCTTCTCTGCTTCTATCTATTGACGCAGAGAAGGCGTTTGACCGCATTCCCTGGGGCTACATGAAGGCTGTTCTAACAAAATTTGGTTTCTCAGGTCCCATCCTCTCGGCTATACTCTCACTCTATACTTTACCGTCGGCCAAAGTCCTCTCCTCCAGTCTTTTATCCAAACCTTTCTCCATAACAAATGGCACCCATCAGGGATGTCCCCTCTCACCCTTAATTTTCAACTTGTTGATCAAACCTCTTTCAGAATCAATACGTACGCATCCCCTTATCTCCAGCTTCAAATTTAAAGGTTCTCACCATTGCATTAGTCTCTTTGCAGACGATGTGATCCTGAGCCTCACTAACCCTCTCATTGCACTCCCCGCCGCTCACCAAATTCTCCAATCTTACAGCGCAGTCTCCTACTACAAAGTGAACTTCACCAAGTCACTGATCTTAAACATGGGTTTGCGCTCGACCACGCGCTCACACCTATCCGCCACGCTGCCCTATGCGTGGGCAGACCAATCAATCCCATATCTAGGCATCAACCTAACTTTTCCCACGTCCAAACTACTTCCCTCCAACCTCAAACCTCTTGTCGACACCATACTTGCAGATACTCGCAACTTTCAAAAGGTTGATCTGTCCTGGGCGGGTAGAATTGCCACCTTTAAAATGATGTGCCTTCCCAAGATCCTATACTTATTCCGCACGCTTCCAATTCACATTCTGAAGCATTATCTCACGGCCCTTTCTAAATCCCTTTGCAAGTTTGTCTGGCAAAAAAGAAGAGCTAGGTGTAACTATGCCCACACTGTCCAACACAGGACTGTGGGAGGTCTAGGTCTTCCTGATATCCAGGATTACTACCTTGCTTCTCAATTGTCATCTCTGCCATATTGGTTCTCTAAATCTCCTAGTCTCCCATGGATTAAGGTAGAATCATCTCTGGCTAACATGGAAGATCTACACCTCCTACTACTGGTGGATATGTGGCGCCCCTTACAGTTATCCTCATTCTCCCTCCCTACTCAGGCCACTATAAAAGCATGGCAGCTATTTCTGGACACCCTTGACACCTCTGCGTCCCTGGCTTCAATAACCCTTCCTCTGAAAACCCTGGAGATCCTGCTACCCTATGTTAGATTAGCCAAGCTGACATCGGCTGGCATCCTTACCGTAGACCAACTATACTCACATGGCTCCCTAAAAAGATTTAACTCTCTTCAGGCTGAATTCCTACTCCAAGGCACTGCTGTGTATGCTTATAATAGTATATCCAGCTTCCTTCTTAAACACCCTGCCCCGAAATTAACCCTTCCCACCTCATTATGGCAATTCCTATCATTTCCCCAACCAAATCAGAAGGGCATCTCCATTTTTTACAACCTCATGCACTCTAAATCAACCTTTACTAAAACAAAACCCATGCTTAAATGGGAAGATGAGCTTCGGATACCCTTCTCTGATGCCCAATGGTCATTGGCAATTCACAGCACGTACAAAGCCTCCCACTGCGCTGCCCACTGGGAGCAAACCCAGAAACTCCTCACTAGATGGTACTTAACCCCTCTTCGACTATCCACATACTGTACCCATAGCAGCCAACTAGGCTGGCGTGCATGCGGCCAACCAGGAAACCTGCTTCATGTTTTCCGGTCTTGTAAAAGCCTTACCAGCTATTGGAGAAGGATATTTGAGATTATCTCGGATACCACAGGTGTAATCACTTCCCCAAATCCAGCTCTAGCAATCCCATTCTTAGGTATGGACCGTGTCCCTCCTGGTCTGAGAGTGGTAACAACCCACATTCTACTGGCTGCCAAAACCATGATCGCCAGACATTGGAAACAGCCGTCCCCACCCTCTCACTTGGAGGCGATCCATCAAATCAACCTTCAATTCTCACTTGAAAAAGCTTATGCATATTCCATTTCTAGGAGCTCCCTCTTCTACTCCCAATGGCAACCTTGGACGCAAAGCAAGTTCTGCTCTTCCCCCCCCCAACAAACCTCCTAAGACTCACCAGGGGTAATAGTCATATGAATAATTACACCTCACTACCCCTTGTGTACCACTGATGTCATGTTTTAAGTTCCTGATGATATGTTAATGTGCTTCCGGATATCCTGTTTGCATTAACATTATAAATCTCCGGTCGACTCTATATCCACATGTCACCTGGTTGTATACTGCTTTACCTGCAATTTTTGTATACTTTCATATACTCTTTTCTATCGTTGTATATCTTATACACTTTTGTTGTTATTTTTGAAAACTCAATAAAAACTATTGAAATAAAAAAAAAATGAATAGAGATGAAATTTAGATTCTACTGAACATGAATTTGCAGCACATTTTCAGTATCCAATTTTGATTTGAACTGACAAATTGTGGTCTAATTTGCAGTTGGCAAGTTCTAATGCTGGCCCAAAATACTCTGCACAGCCTTTCATTTTGCCTAAGGCCTCAGATCATCCAAAAAGTTGTGGAAGCTGTCTAACTCAGCCCTCACTACAAAATTGGGGTGGAGATGGAAGCAGCCACAGTGTTAGTTTGGAGTAATAGAGAGGAATTCTTCCATTGGATACACTAGTTCTGGGGGCCCTTAATTTGCAGGTATTTCCTGTTTTGGCTGGGATAGAAAGTGAAGGTAAATCTCATTAATGGGACACATATGACAAAAAAAATAAATAAATTACGGGGGTTATGGCACTTTGTTACTCTATCCAAAATGAAAAAAGTTTTGCGTATAGTTCTACTTTAAGCTTAGGATTATCAAAGCACTCTTTTCTTACTGAGTTTCCATTGGTGAGTTGCCTTTTATTCATAGCATGGCACTGCATTGCTATAAAAGAAAAGACACCTTTTTATGTGGATGCCACTGATTAGCTGTTCACTACATTTATGAAAGCAAATATTTTAATTTGTTGAGTTTCAGGCCCATTTTATAAGGAATGGACCATGCATGTTTTCTTCTTGTTGCTGTAGCTGCTGTTTACATTCATGTAAACCTTAATGGTGCTGCCAAGCTTCAACATTGCTGCCTCCTGGCATCTCTCCCCTTCTCCCCAAAAAACAAAAAGCCCATAACAATCATAAGTGGCGAAAGCTCTACATTTTTTTTGGAAGATACTTCTCTGTGAATTCTGTCTATACATTTAGGCCTGTTGACACTGCCATGAAACTGTAGTGCAACAGGCCAATTTTGTTTTACCCAAACCAAAGGGCTGTAGCTCTAATTTTTTATAGAAAAACGGTTTCCTGTGCATGTGTCACCACATTTAGGCCTTTTCCACTGCAATCAAATCTTGGTGCTATAAGGCATTTTTAACCACTTGCTTACTGGGCATTTATATCCCCTTCCTGTCCAGGTCAATTTACAGATTTCAGCACTATCGCACTTTGAATGACAATTGCGCGGTCATGTAACACTGTACCAAAAAAAATGTCTATAATTTTTTTAGCACAAATAAAGCATTTAAGCACCACTCTGTTTTATTATTTTTAGCTAAAGAAACAAAATAAAGGCTGAAAATGTAAAAAAAAAAAAAAAAATCATAGTTTATTATAAAATTTTGCAAACTGGTAATTTTTCTCCTTCACTTATATGCACTGATAGGTTGCACTGATGGGCACTTATAGGCACTGATGAGGTAGCACTGATGAGCACTGATAGGTGGCACTGATGGGCTCTGATAGGTGGCACTGAGAGATGCCACTAATGGACTACACTGATGGGCAATGATAGGCGACACTAATGGGCACTGATAAGCACTGGTGTGTGTCACTAATAGGCAGCTCTGATAGGTGACACTGATGATGAGGCACTGATGGACACTGATTAGCAGCCCTGGTGGGCACTGATAGGTGGTGCTTTTGGGCCCTGATGGGTACTGATATTATGGCACAGGTTGGCACTGATTAGCAGCACTGGTGGGCACAGATTGGGATGGATGTCCCTGTAACAGAAGCCAGTTACCAGTTTTCTCCTTTTCTCCTCACGCTGATCATGAGGGGGAAAAAGCAGATAACTGGCTTCTGTTTACTTCTGTGATCAGCTGTCATTGGCTGACAACTGATGACATGGTGAAGGGCCGCTGGGATTGGTCCTTTACCCTGTTCTGTGATCAACAGAGTAGATCACAGAACAGACTCTACCATCACAGAGCACGCCACCCACACACCACAGGGGGCATGCGAGCAGCACGATCATGGGAGGATGTCTAAAGATGCCCTCCTGGCACTGGAAGCCCATGCTTTAGATGTCTTTCAGCTATAGCACGGTGGAAAGTGGTTAACCACACAAAACTAGGGAATATACAGTAGCTCTAATTTGAATAGAAAAACAGCTGTGTGAGGGTTGTCTCCATCCTCACCTTATATGCAGAGTCTAGTACTAGTTGGTTTTCACCCGATGGAGGAGATGGGTTCTACTGTGTGCTGGTGCCAGATTGCAGCCCTCAGGACTATCCCATCAAGGGTGAGCATGGACAAGGTAATTAGGGTGCATACACAGGAGACTAGAGTATAGTCATGTTCAAGCAAAGGGTCTTGGTGGAGAGAAATAAAAAAGAGAAGAGTATTCAAGAAGAAAGTATTCAAACAGCTTAGATCAGCAACAAATAAGCAGTAAAATAGGCTAGAGATGAGACAGTAAACAAGTTCAGGAAGGGGTCTTGGAAGGTGGCAAGTGGAGAGTAGTCAGATTGTTCAGATCAGCAATGAAGAAGGCAGAAGACAAGACAGGAGATGAAAGAAAGGTCATGCAATCCAGGTAACCAACAGGAAACAGGCTTCTGTATTTTAGCTCTGTGGTGCCACAGGTCAATTTTTACCCACTGAAATCAAAGGGTTGTAGCTTTTGTAGAAAGATTGGTTATATGGAGGGGGGCATGCAGGGAATGGGAAGTGGTAGTGTGGAGTGTTTTTTTTTTTTATTTTAAAAAACTGCAATGTGATGCAAAATGGAGCTTAAAAACTATGCCATCAATCTCTGGTTTCACTAGCCAACATATCACCACAAGTGCCAAAGGGATTTAGATTTTTTTAAACAAAACATCTCCCTTTGTCTTCTTACTCTCCACTCAATGGCCCAATGTCACCACTTAGCTCGCTCAAAAAAGCCTTTTTTCATAACTAAAATGAATAAAAAATAGATTTGATTGTTGTTGATTTTTGTTATCAGCGCTAATTGTAATGGTTGTGGTGGTACTATAACACACTTGGGTTTAAGGTATTCCTCTAAGCCAGTAATTTGAAGGTTTTGCTTATTTTTCATGTCACCCTTAAATTTGTATGGAAAAACCCCTTTCTGGCTGTACCTTTTTCTTTTAAATGTATTTTCTTTAACAAAGGACCCCCATAACTGTGCTGGCCATTGGATGATATATGCTTTTCATAGCATTTCTCCAAAAGGACAAAACTGAGCTTTAAAATTACATTTCTAGTACAAAAGTGTGGTAAAGTTATTTACATTTTAAAGTGGATGTAAAGTTTTTTTTCTAAAATAATAAACATGTTAAAACGTACTTGCTCTGTACAATGATATTGCACAGAGTGGCCCCAAACCTACTCTTCTGGGGTCCCCCGATGGTGCTGTAGGCATATGGGGACAAAACTCTGGGCTTGTGCCCGAGTCAGGCTGTGTGCATCCATAAACACACAGTGCGGCTTTCCCTGTCCCCACTCCTTTCTCACAGGATTTGATTACCAGCAGCAGGAGCTGTGTCCCTTGAGAAGGGGAAGATCAGAGAGTGCCACTGCAGATGGGCACAGCACTGGATCAAGAGGGTTCAGGTAAGTATAACGGGGTGAGGAGGTGATACAAAAACTGGGACATTTTTTACCTTAATGCAGGGAATTCATTAGGATTAGTGTTGAGTGAACACGGACTGTATTATTCGTGTTCGTACTGAATAATTGGATTTTTTTTACCCGAACACGGACACGGACACTTTACTGTATGTTCGGGTAAAAATCCGTGTTCGGTCGTTTTATTTCCGGGTTTTGCATGCTTTGGCGCTCTTTTCATGGCGGGCTTTCAACAGCCAATCAACAATCGTTTAACTGGTGTGCCTTAAGCCATCCCAGCCATGCCTGCAAATGTCTTAGTAGCTGTGATTGGCCGTCTGAAGCATGTGACCAAGTCTTTATAAGTTCGAGGCAGCCGCCGCAGCAGCGTCATTCTGCTGCTTAGCTAAGGGACAGAGCACACATCAATGTGCTGGCTGCTGATTAGGGAAAGATAGGCAGGAAAAAACCATTTGTGTCCGGATAGAATTGAGGGACAGGTCGGAGTGTTTAGGCAGGGCGAGTTGTAGGCATTTTAGGGATAGAGTCTGCTGAATTATAGGGTCAGTGTCTTCTACAAACTACAATCGATATTGCTGTGTGGGGGGTGGGGTGAATCTGCACTCAATCCTGATCTACGATCTCTTCTCAATCCTGTTAGGGACAGAGTCTGCTGAATTTTAGGGAAACTGTGTTCTACAAACTACAATCGATATTGCTGTGTGGTGTGGGATTGGAGATAGGCAGGTGTCAGTGATCCACATCCATTTTTCTGTGTGTGAGCTGCAGTGAACACAATCTTTTTGGGCTGCAGTGAACACAATCTTTTTGGGCTGCAGTGAACACAATCTTTTTGGGCTGCAGTGAACACAATCTTTTTGGGGTGCAGTGAACAAAATCTTTTTGGGGTGCAGTGAACACAATCCTTTTTGGTGTGCAGTGAACACAATCTTTGTGGGGTGCAGTGAACAAAATCCTTTGTGGGGTGCAGTGAACACAATCTTTTTGGGGTGCAGTGAACAAAATCCTTTTTGGGGTGCAGTGAACAACATCCTTTTTGGGGTGCAGTGAACACAATCTTTTTGGGGTGCAGTGAACAAAATCCTTTGTGGGGTGCAGTGAACACAATCTTTTTGGGGTGCAGTGAACACAATCTTTTTGGGGTGGAGTGAACAACATCCTTTTTGGGGTGCAGTGAACAAAATCCTTTTTGGGGTGCAGTGAACAAAATCATTTTTGGGGTGCAGTGAACACAATCTTTTTGGGGTGCAGTGAACACAATCTTTGTGGGGTGCAGTGAACACAATCTTTTTGGGGTGGAGTGAACAACATCCTTTTTGGGGTGCAGTGAACAACATCCTTTTTGGGGTGCAGTGAACACAATCTTTTTGGGGTGCAGTGAACACAATCTTTGTGGGGTACAGTGAACAGAATCTTTGTGGGGTGCAGTGAACACAATCTTTGGGGGGTACAGTGAACACAATCTTTTTGGGGTGCAGTGAACACAATCTTTGTGGGGTGCAGTGAACACAATCTTTTTGGGGTGGAGTGAACAAAATCATTTTTGGGGTGCAGTGAACAACATCCTTTTTGGGGTGCAGTGATCAAAATCCTTTTTGGGGTGCAGTGAACACAATCTTTTTGGGGTGCAGTGAACAAAATCCTTTGTGGGGTGCAGTGAACAGAATCTTTGTGGGGTGCAGTGAACACAATCTTTGGGGGGGGTACAGTGAACACAATCTTTTTGGGGTGCAGTGAACACAATCTTTGTGGGGTACAGTGAACAGAATCTTTGTGGGGTGCAGTGAACACAATCTTTGGGGGGTACAGTGAACACAATCTTTTTGGGGTGCAGTGAACACAATCTTTGGGGGGTACAGTGAACACAATCTTTTTGGGGTGCAGTGAACACAATCTTTGTGGGGTGCAGTGAACACAATCTTTGGGGGGGTACAGTGAACACAATCTTTTTGGGGTGCAGTGAACAACATCCTTTTAGGGTGCAGTGAACACAATCTTTGTGGGGTGCAGTGAACAACATCCTTTTAGGGTGCAGTGAACACAATCTTTGTGGGGTACAGTGAACAGAATCTTTGTGGGGTGCAGTGAACACAATCTTTGGGGGGTACAGTGAACACAATCTTTGTGAGGTGCAGTGAACACAATCTTTGTGGGGTGCAGTGAACACAATCATTGTGGGGTGCAGTGAACTCAATCTTTGTGGGGTACAGTGAACACAATCTCATACTTCTGAAGATTTGAGGGTGCTGCCTGTTCCATACTCCCCCTACTCCTCATCTAGCCTTTTAGGGGTACAAACAATAGTAATTGGGGCCTAGTGTGGTTGTGTACGTGTGATATACATACACTTTTTTTGGATCATATTTTCTATTCCGCTATTTAATCAAAAACCTTTGGGGATCAGTTAAATTGGGGGATAGTCTGTGTTGGTACGTGTGAGAGAGATCCACCTTTCCAAGTTGTTGGGGTTCATCTCATACTTCTGAAGGTTTGAGGGTGCTGCCTGTTCCATACTCCCCCTACTCCTAGCCTTTTAGGGGTACAAACAATAGTAATTGGGGCCTAGTGTGGTTGTGTACGTGTGATATACATACACTTTTTTTGGATCATATTTTCTATTCCGCTATTTAATCAAAAACCTTTGGGGATCAGTTAAATTGGGGGATAGTCTGTGTTGGTACGTGTGAGAGAGATCCACCTTTCCAAGTTGTTGGGGTTCATCTCATACTTCTGAAGGTTTGAGGGTGCTGCCTGTTCCATACCCCCCCTACTCCTCATCTAGCCTTTTAGGGGTACAAACAATAGTAATTGGGGCCTAGTGTGGTTGTGTACGTGTGATATACATACACTTTTTTTGGATCATATTTTCTATTCCGCTATTTAATCAAAAACCTTTGGGGATCAGTTAAATTGGGGGATAGTCTGTGTTGGTACGTGTGAGAGAGATCCACCTTTCCAAGTTGTTGGGGTTCATCTCATACTTCTGAAGGTTTGAGGGTGCTGCCTGTTCCATACTCCCCCTACTCCTCATCTAGCCTTTTAGGGGTACAAACAATAGTAATTGGGGCCCAGTGTGGTTGTGTACGTGTGATATACATACACTTTTTTTGGATCATATTTTCTATTCCGCTATTTAATCAAAAACCTTTGGGGATCAGTTAAATTGGGGGATAGTCTGTGTTGGTACGTGTGAGAGAGATCCACCTTTCCAAGTTGTTGGGGTTCATCTCATACTTCTGAAGGTTTGAGGGTGCTGCCTGTTCCATACCCCCCCTACTCCTCATCTAGCCTTTTAGGGGTACAAACAATAGTAATTGGGGCCTAGTGTGGTTGTGTACGTGTGATATACATACACTTTTTTTGGATCATATTTTCTATTCCGCTATTTAATCAAAAACCTTTGGGGATCAGTTAAATTGGGGGATAGTCTGTGTTGGTACGTGTGAGAGAGATCCACCTTTCCAAGTTGTTGGGGTTCATCTCATACTTCTGAAGGTTTGAGGGTGCTGCCTGTTCCATACCCCCCCTACTCCTCATCTAGCCTTTTAGGGGTACAAACAATAGTAATTGGGGCCTAGTGTGGTTGTGTACGTGTGATATACATACACTTTTTTTGGATCATATTTTCTATTCCGCTATTTAATCAAAAACCTTTGGGGATCAGTTAAATTGGGGGATAGTCTGTGTTGGTACGTGTGAGAGAGATCCACCTTTCCAAGTTGTTGGGGTTCATCTCATACTTCTGAAGGTTTGAGGGTGCTGCCTGTTCCATACTCCCCCTACTCCTAGCCTTTTAGGGGTACAAACAATAGTAATTGGGGCCTAGTGTGGTTGTGTACGTGTGATATACATACACTTTTTTTGGATCATATTTTCTATTCCGCTATTTAATCAAAAACCTTTGGGGATCAGTTAAATTGGGGGATAGTCTGTGTTGGTACGTGTGAGAGAGATCCACCTTTCCAAGTTGTTGGGGTTCATCTCATACTTCTGAAGGTTTGAGGGTGCTGCCTGTTCCATACCCCCCCTACTCCTCATCTAGCCTTTTAGGGGTACAAACAATAGTAATTGGGGCCTAGTGTGGTTGTGTACGTGTGATATACATACACTTTTTTTGGATCATATTTTCTATTCCGCTATTTAATCAAAAACCTTTGGGGATCAGTTAAATTGGGGGATAGTCTGTGTTGGTACGTGTGAGAGAGATCCACCTTTCCAAGTTGTTGGGGTTCATCTCATACTTCTGAAGGTTTGAGGGTGCTGCCTGTTCCATACTCCCCCTACTCCTCATCTAGCCTTTTAGGGGTACAAACAATAGTAATTGGGGCCCAGTGTGGTTGTGTACGTGTGATATACATACACTTTTTTTGGATCATATTTTCTATTCCGCTATTTAATCAAAAACCTTTGGGGATCAGTTAAATTGGGGGATAGTCTGTGTTGGTACGTGTGAGAGAGATCCACCTTTCCAAGTTGTTGGGGTTCATCTCATACTTCTGAAGGTTTGAGGGTGCTGCCTGTTCCATACTCCCCCTACTCCTCATCTAGCCTTTTAGGGGTACAAACAATAGTAATTGGGGCCTAGTGTGGTTGTGTACGTGTGATATACATACACTTTTTTTGGATCATATTTTCTATTCCGCTATTTAATCAAAAACCTTTGGGGATCAGTTAAATTGGGGGATAGTCTGTGTTGGTACGTGTGAGAGAGATCCACCTTTCCAAGTTGTTGGGGTTCATCTCATACTTCTGAAGGTTTGAGGGTGCTGCCTGTTCCATACCCCCCCTACTCCTCATCTAGCCTTTTAGGGGTACAAACAATAGTAATTGGGGCCTAGTGTGGTTGTGTACGTGTGATATACATACACTTTTTTTGGATCATATTTTCTATTCCGCTATTTAATCAAAAACCTTTGGGGATCAGTTAAATTGGGGGATAGTCTGTGTTGGTACGTGTGAGAGAGATCCACCTTTCCAAGTTGTTGGGGTTCATCTCATACTTCTGAAGGTTTGAGGGTGCTGCCTGTTCCATACTCCCCCTACTCCTAGCCTTTTAGGGGTACAAACAATAGTAATTGGGGCCTAGTGTGGTTGTGTACGTGTGATATACATACACTTTTTTTGGATCATATTTTCTATTCCGCTATTTAATCAAAAACCTTTGGGGATCAGTTAAATTGGGGGATAGTCTGTGTTGGTACGTGTGAGAGAGATCCACCTTTCCAAGTTGTTGGGGTTCATCTCATACTTCTGAAGGTTTGAGGGTGCTGCCTGTTCCATACCCCCCCTACTCCTCATCTAGCCTTTTAGGGGTACAAACAATAGTAATTGGGGCCTAGTGTGGTTGTGTACGTGTGATATACATACACTTTTTTTGGATCATATTTTCTATTCCGCTATTTAATCAAAAACCTTTGGGGATCAGTTAAATTGGGGGATAGTCTGTGTTGGTACGTGTGAGAGAGATCCACCTTTCCAAGTTGTTGGGGTTCATCTCATACTTCTGAAGGTTTGAGGGTGCTGCCTGTTCCATACTCCCCCTACTCCTCATCTAGCCTTTTAGGGGTACAAACAATAGTAATTGGGGCCCAGTGTGGTTGTGTACGTGTGATATACATACACTTTTTTTGGATCATATTTTCTATTCCGCTATTTAATCAAAAACCTTTGGGGATCAGTTAAATTGGGGGATAGTCTGTGTTGGTACGTGTGAGAGAGATCCACCTTTCCAAGTTGTTGGGGTTCATCTCATACTTCTGAAGGTTTGAGGGTGCTGCCTGTTCCATACTCCCCCTACTCCTCATCTAGCCTTTTAGGGGTACAAACAATAGTAATTGGGGCCTAGTGTGGTTGTGTACGTGTGATATACATACACTTTTTTTGGATCATATTTTCTATTCCGCTATTTAATCAAAAACCTTTGGGGATCAGTTAAATTGGGGGATAGTCTGTGTTGGTACGTGTGAGAGAGATCCACCTTTCCAAGTTGTTGGGGTTCATCTCATACTTCTGAAGGTTTGAGGGTGCTGCCTGTTCCATACCCCCCCTACTCCTCATCTAGCCTTTTAGGGGTACAAACAATAGTAATTGGGGCCTAGTGTGGTTGTGTACGTGTGATATACATACACTTTTTTTGGATCATATTTTCTATTCCGCTATTTAATCAAAAACCTTTGGGGATCAGTTAAATTGGGGGATAGTCTGTGTTGGTACGTGTGAGAGAGATTCACCTTTCCAAGTTGTTGGGGTTCATCTCATACTTCTGAAGGTTTGAGGGTGCTGCCTGTTCCATACCCCCCCTACTCCTCATCTAGCCTTTTAGGGGTACAAACAATAGTAATTGGGGCCTAGTGTGGTTGTGTACGTGTGATATACATACACTTTTTTTGGATCATATTTTCTATTCCGCTATTTAATCAAAAACCTTTGGGGATCAGTTAAATTGGGGGATAGTCTGTGTTGGTACGTGTGAGAGAGATCCACCTTTCCAAGTTGTTGGGGTTCATCTCATACTTCTGAAGGTTTGAGGGTGCTGCCTGTTCCATACTCCCCCTACTCCTCATCTAGCCTTTTAGGGGTACAAACAATAGTAATTGGGGCCTAGTGTGGTTGTGTACGTGTGATATACATACACTTTTTTTGGATCATATTTTCTATTCCGCTATTTAATCAAAAACCTTTGGGGATCAGTTAAATTGGGGGATAGTCTGTGTTGGTACGTGTGAGAGAGATCCACCTTTCCAAGTTGTTGGGGTTCATCTCATACTTCTGAAGGTTTGAGGGTGCTGCCTGTTCCATACTCCCCCTACTCCTAGCCTTTTAGGGGTACAAACAATAGTAATTGGGGCCTAGTGTGGTTGTGTACGTGTGATATACATACACTTTTTTTGGATCATATTTTCTATTCCGCTATTTAATCAAAAACCTTTGGGGATCAGTTAAATTGGGGGATAGTCTGTGTTGGTACGTGTGAGAGAGATCCACCTTTCCAAGTTGTTGGGGTTCATCTCATACTTCTGAAGGTTTGAGGGTGCTGCCTGTTCCATACCCCCCCTACTCCTCATCTAGCCTTTTAGGGGTACAAACAATAGTAATTGGGGCCTAGTGTGGTTGTGTACGTGTGATATACATACACTTTTTTTGGATCATATTTTCTATTCCGCTATTTAATCAAAAACCTTTGGGGATCAGTTAAATTGGGGGATAGTCTGTGTTGGTAAGTGTGAGAGAGATCCACCTTTCCAAGTTTTTGGGGTTCATCTCATACTTCTGAAGATTTGAGGGTGCTGCATGTTCCATACTCCTCTTCCTCATCCTCCCTTTAGGGTAGGAAAAAATTTAATCGGGCCTAGTCTGTGTTTGTACGTGTGAGATACACAGTTTTTTATCCTATTCCGCTATTCAATACACACCCTTTTGGTGTAAAAAACATTAAATTGCGGCATAGTTTGCATATTTGACATTTGCATATATTGTGCCTTGTTGCGCTGTTTTGGGTACTCCACCAACATGGCCAGTGGCAATGACGCCATTCTCAGCTTAACTATCCCACTTCTATGCCTCCTTGAAAAAACAATTTGGGCGATGATGGAAGAGGATGTGGCACAGGATGAGGAGGAGGAGGAGGAGGAGGATGAAGAGGTAACATTTCAAAGGCTTTCAGGGCAGTCATTCGCAAGGGGCTCCGAGGGTGGGTTCCTGCACACACAAACGCCAGGGACACAATTGTCCAGCAGGGGCACAGTTCTGGAGGATGAGGAGGATGAGGAGGAGGAGGAGCTGGAGGAGGAGATGGAACCATGTTCACAGCAGGGTGGCACCCAGGCCAGCTCATGGCCATCACTGGTGCGTGGCTGGGGGGATACAGAGGACACGGACGATACACCTCCCACAGAGGACAGCCTTTCGTCGCCTCTGGGCAGCCTGGCACACATGAGCGATTACATGCTGCAGTGTCTCCACAACGACCGCCGAGTTGCCCACATTCTAACTTGTGCTGATTACTGGGTGGCCACGCTGCTGGATCCCCGTTACAAGGACAACGTACCGTCCTTAATTCACTCACTGGAGCGCGATCGCAAGATGCGCGAGTACAAGCGCACGCTGGTAGACGCCATGCTGCTGGCATTCCCATCTGACAGCGGGGCCACAGTGGAAGCACAAGGCAGAGGAGGAGGAGGAGGAGGTCGCCAACGCAACCAGGGCACCGCCAGCACCTCAGAAGGCAGGGTTAGCATGGCCGAAATGTGGAAAAGCTTTGTCAGCACGCCACAACAAACAGCAGCACCAGCAGCTCAGATGGAACGTCTTAGCAGGAGGCAGCATTTTACCAACATGGTGGAGCAGTATGTGTGCACACGCCTACATGTAGTGAATGACGGGTCTGCCCCCTTCAACTTCTGGGTCTCCAAATTGGGCACATGGCCTGAGCTTGCCCTTTACGCCTTGGAGGTGCTGGCGTGCCCTGCAGCCAGTGTATTATCTGAACGGGTATTTAGCACGGCTGGGGGCGTTATAACAGACAAGCGCAGCCGCCTGTCCAGAGACAATGTGGACAAGCTCACGTTCATTAAAATGAACCAGGCATGGATCCCACGGGACTTTTCCGTACCTTATGCAGAATAGCAATGGATACCGACCTTACCCACCCATTGTTCCATTTTTGCTCTTTCTCACTCTTTTGGGGTGTACCCTCATTTAAAATTTTTGAAAAGAAGCAGTGTTGGCTACCTCGTCCTCCTCCTCAGGGCCAGATTAATGTAGGGGCTATTGGAGCTGCAGCTCCAGGCCCCTACCTTTTATATAGGCCCCGGGTTGGCCATATTCACTGTTACCGCTCTTCTGTCACTTGTAAACACAGAAGTCTGGCTTCTATGCTCGCTTCCCCAGGCAGCACCCTCAGAACCTCCCCACACAGCGTGAAGGCCGGACAAGGAGGGACAGTTGGCGATGCATGGATGTGTTTATGGGCTTCAGAGACAGCATCCCATGTTGAATTAGGCATGCATGGCTGCACCCTTCCTCCTCTGGGTGCATGGCAAGGCATGGCCCTTAAGGCCCTTCAAAATCCTCAGCACCAAGCCCATGATGCTGTTAATCCGGCCCTGGTCCTCCTCCACCGCCGCTTCCACCTACACCGCCCATAGGTGTGCGCAGCCTATTGCATTAAGGTGTGCACCCCAAAGTTGAAATACACATGCATGTGTTTGCCAGCAGGGAGAGTAATGTATCGGGGCCATGTACCTGTAGGCAAGGAGAAATAGAGCAGAGCAGGTCCCAGGGAGATCTTTCCCATCTCCTCACTGGCAATGCTATGTGCCCTAGGTGATTAGGGTGTGCCCAGGCACACCCAGCACACCCTGTGCGCACGCCTATGTCACCGCCACATCCACCACCACCTCAACCTCCCTCCTACTCCATATGAGCCTCGTCCTTCAGAGATGAAGAAGAACATTGTTTTATTTTTCTGTTTTTTTTTGTTGTTTTAAGTTATTTCCCTATCCACATTTGTTTGCAGAGCACTTGCCATGCTCTTAATTACGTTTTGCTGCCATTTGCAGCACTCTAGCCCTTTCCTTTGGTGTTTTAGAGCCATTTTAGTGCCTTAAAGTTCGGGTCCCCATTGACTTCAATGGGGTTCGGTGTCCGGGAAAAGTTCGGTAAAAGTCCGGGACACGGACCCGGACTTTTTTTTAAAGTTCGGCCGAACCCGTCGAACACGGACATCTAGGTGTCCGCTCAACCCTAATTAGGATAAAAAAAATGTCGTGCTTTTAGAACCACTTTAAATACAGGATTTTTAAAAACGAGTAGTAAAGTTGACTATTACTAAACATTCAATGGTGGTGAATCAATCACTTACTGATTCATTTGGCATTTTGTATATATTTTATTTAATGCAAAACAACAAATATTAAACAAAGTGACAATATGCGTAGTACAAAAAAATGAAGTCATTTAATACATTGTAATAATAATATTTTGCCGCGTATTTACCCTTGAAGGTTAAGTTGGCAAATACTGTTTGTTAATCTCTTTTGCCCAGAAGCTGCTCTCTGTGCTCCAGCAACACAAAGTGTACCTGGCTGTCACTTGGACAGCTAGTACTAGTAATTTTTACAGGTACACCGCCTATGGTGGCAGAGGAACACCAGGATTCATACTCCTAAAGTATTTTAAATATTTTTTCTTATACATATAAGGTCCACAGCTACAGTAATTCCCAAAGTTTAACTAAACAAAGTCTAAATGGCCAGGAGACTGAACACTGTGAGGTTGATTTACTAAAACTGGAGAGTGCAAAATCTGATGCTGCTCTGCATAGAAACCAATCAGCTTCCAGTTTTTTTTTCCAAGCTTAATTGAACAAGCTGAAGTTAGAAGATGATTGGCTACCATGTACAGCTGCACCAGATTTTGCACTCTCTAGTTTTAGTAAATTAACACCTATGTGTTATTTTGTAGTATTGCAGAAAACTCCTGCATGGGCAAACTTGTGATTTGTTTCTTTTCAGTTAAAGTGAGCCAAAAAGCCCTGAAACTGTGTTTCCCTGGCTGAACTAGAAGCACGTGAGTAAAACCCCCACAATACCACAAATGGAGAATCTCTGCCTACAAGAGATACTTCTTGCTCAGATTTCAAATTTTCTCCATGTAGGTGGTTGCTTTTTTGTGTTTTATGTTATAGCTGAATAGTTTTCAGCAAAGCCTTTAAGAGACAAAAGCTTCAACAGATGATGTTATCAAATCCCCTGATTCAATTACATTCCCTGGTGTTTCAGAAGACTTCACTCTTAATCTGCAAGTTATTAGGATGGAAATAACAAGACACATGGTAAAGTAAACACATAAGTACATTTTTATTTAGATTATTGCTAACACATTTAATTGAGATCCCTAGGTTGGTGTTTTCACTAAATATTAACCCCCATATTCAAAAAGCCTAAGTGAAACTTTATTTAGTTAGACTTTTTATCCTAAAAAGAAATAAAATGTGTAGCGCTAAAACATTATGAACAAAGTCCATAAATAAAGTCCATTTCCACCAGTGATATTGCACGGCACCAATTTGCAGTAAAGTGAAAGGAATCCACCACCAAAAGGAGTGTTCAAAACACGCTTACCAGATAGTTATATGCATTGGGCCTTGAACTATCATAGAACTGCAACACACTCGGTGACGAATTGGACCGGACCTCTTCACAAAGATGAATCCCAGAATTGATACCTTGACAGTATACCTTAAGGGAGCCACTCAAAAGAAGGAAATAAAACCCCTCATAGTGCAGTAATTTCCATAAACTTTATTGGATGTAAAGCAAAGATATATAGCACTCACATTTGAGAAGGGTATAGTGTGCGAATCACACGCCGACCTGCGTGGTTCCAAATCGGTTAGCAAGGTAGCAGCCAATGTCCTCTATTGCATGTAGGCGTCCAGCAAGGGCGGCCCGACGCGGCGTTTCGTCACATATGACTGACGTCTTCAGGGGCTTCAGGGGCTTTCAAGGGCTTTGTTAACTATTTTATTGTGCGTTCAATCGCTTACCTTTTAAGTTTTTTAGCGCAACTATACCCATATTTTAGACTTTTTATCCTATTTATCATTAAAGCAATTCAGTAAATTAGATATTACTGAATATTTTATTTCTTTTGTAACTATACAAAACATTTATCTATTCTCACACAGTTTGAATCATCAGATTATTTTAAAAGTGGTGAGTCAAGTTAGTTGGAAGTTGTTTACAAAAGTCAGTAGGGAACGTCTTCCAATTCCAGTAACATTTACAGTATCTCACATTTTTGTAAATATTTTATTATATCTTTTCATGTGACAATCCTGAAGAAACTTTGCTACAATGTAAAGTAGTGAGTGTACAGCTTGAATAACAGTGTAAATTTTCTGTCCCATCAAAATAACCCAACACACAGCCATTAATGTCTAAACTGCTGGCAACAAAAGTGAGTACACCCCTAAGTGAAAATGTCCAAATTGTGCCCAATTAGCCATTTTCCCTCCCTGGTGTCATGTGACTCACTGCTGTTACAAGGTTTTAGGTGTGAATGGGGAGCAGGTGTGTTAAATCTGGTGTAATCCATCTCACTCTCTCATACTAGTCACTTGAAGTTCAACATGGCACCTCATGGCAAAGAACTCTCTGAGGATCTGAAAGAAGAATTGTTGCTCTACATAAAGATGGCCTATGCTATAAGAAGATTGCCAAGACCCTGAAACTGAGCTGCAGCATGGTGGCCAAGACCATACAGTGGTTTAACCGGACAGGTTCCACTCAGTACAGGCCTCACCATGGTTGATCAAAGAAGTTGAGTGCACATTCTCAGCATTATATCCAGAGGTTAACTTTTGGAAATAGACGTATGAGTTCTGCCAGCATTGCTACATAGGTTGAAGGGGTGGAGGGACAGACTGTCAGTGCTTAGACCATACGCCGCACACTGCATCAAATTGGTCTGCATAGCTGTCATCCCAGAAGGAAGCCTCTTCTATAGATGATGCACAAGATGAAGTCCGCAAACAGTCAGCTGAAGACAAGCAGACTAAGGACATGAATTACTGGAACCATGTCCTGCAGTCTGATGAGACCAAGATAAACTTATTTGGTTCAGATGGTGTCAAGTGTGTGTGGCAGCAACCAGGTGAGCAGTGCAAAGACAAGTGTGTCATGCCTACAGTTAAGCATGGTGGTGGGAGTGTCTTGTTCTGAGGCTGCATGATTGCTGCCGACATTGGGGAACTACAATTCATTGAGGGAACCATAAATGCCAACATGTACTGAAACATACTGAAGCAGAGCATGATCCCCTCCCTTCGGAGACTGGGCCGCAGTATAGCAACATGATAATGACCCCAAACACACCTCCAAGAAGACCACTGCCTTGCTAAAGAAGCAGAGGGTAAGGGTGATGAACTGGCCAAGCATGTCTCCAGACCTGAACCTTATTGGGCATCTGTGGGGCATCCTCAAACAGAGGGTGGACGAGCGCAAGGTCTCTAACATCCACCAGCTCCATGATGTCATCATGGATGAGTGGACAAAAACTCCAGTTGCAACCTGTGAAGCTCTGGTCAACTCCATGCCCAAGAGGGTTAAGGCAGTGTTGGAAAAAAAAATTGGCAAAATATTGACACTTCGGGCCCAATTTGGACATTTTTACTTAGGGGTGTACTCACTTTTGTTGCCAGTGGTTTAGACATTAATGGCTGTGTGCTGAATTATTTTGAGGGGACAGAGAATTTACACTGTTATTCAATCTGTACACTCATTATTTTACATTGTAGCAAAGTGTCATTTCTTCAGTGTTGTCACAAAAATGTGAGGGGTATACTCACTTTTGTGAGATACTGTATACTGATGGTGATTTACTGACATATTAGCAGTCCTATGACCACACATACTGTAGTGTCAATTTAAAAGAATCCTGTTTTAATGTCTCTATTAGAAATAAGTGAACTTTATATACATTGCTTCAATGACAATTTGCCACTAGCTCCAGTCCGTCTAAAAAAAAAAAAAAAAAAATACTGTGTTTGCAAAAGCTATTGATGGACACAAAGTAGATTTATATATTATGTGGCCATTGAATAATACAGTATGTATGCCTGGAGTTCAGCTTTAGTCACCCAAAAATGTTCAAGCAAAAACTTTTTTTTTTGCTTGAGATTTACATTTGAATTTTCACTGCATTCAATAAGCAAACACCTACTTGTAAAATTAAAATTCACTTTGCAAAAAGAACATGTTAAAAATGCCTCTAGTAAATCAGGATCAATGTGTGTGAAATATAATCTTTAGTCTGTCTAGCTGAAGCATGTTGGCACCTCAACCCCTCACAGAGCTGATGCATGTGAAGGAGACGTCTTCTTTGGGGTAAAGTGGAGTGGAAAAGAAACTTTGGATGGTGGGATGTGTCAAGCTGTGGTTCAGTTTAATAAAATGCCTTCTGCAAGAGTCTGCAAGTATTCCAATGTGCAAACAACTTTATTAGGAAAAAGTAATAGCAATACATGAAAACTCTCACATATAAGGATATAATACAATAGGTATATATTCAAGATAAAAGAATAACAATGGAGTTATTTTAGTTCATAGTTAAATAACAAGAAAGAAAAGGGAATAAAAAGAAACGCACATTTCAGTCATTAAGCAGTATTGTTTATGTCAAATATATGACCATTATGATATTAAACATTTTTCTGTTTCCTCATAGACCACCATGCCCGATCCAAGTAGATTTCTGAGTGCTTGTACAGAGTCACGGCTCTAAAGCAGTGTACAGCATGTAGGGTTCCTCTACCCCCATGCACCCCCTCCTGGATCAAACTGTGCTGGGGTGCAGATGACTCCACTCTCCTCAAGAGTGACTTGGTCAAAGGGGTTAACCAAGATGAGCTTTTGTTTGCCATAACTTCCAGGATACTTGAAATTTGGTGAATGTCCCATCCCTATATGCCAGAATCTGTTCCCATTCTTGTATTTAATTTACCAATGAAACAACCTCTCTGATATCAGGTATAGTATTTGCTTCCCAATGCCTAATGATTATGGTTCTCGCAGCCATTATCATGTGCATGGTTATTGGACGTGCCGCCAATTTACCCGATCATGGCAGATAGTACCTCCAAAGTCCAGTCAATTCTTGTTGGAACTTAGAATTTAGAGGGGGAAAATTAGCCTTATATAAATCAGAAGTAGATGCCGCTAGGTCAATGCCCAAGTATGGGAGTGACTTTGTGGTCCACTGGTAGAGAAAATTCTTTTGTAGTGCTAGTTTCATGGGTTTCTCTATCAATAGGCCAAATATAAGTGATTTAGAGGCATTTACTTTGTAATAGGAGATCTGGTTAAATTCCAATAAAACCTCAAGCATTGCCTGTAAAAAGGGCAGAGAGTCTGACAGGGACAGTATGATATCGTCTGCAAATAACGTAATGGTATGACATGTATCCGTGGCTAAGATCCCTGATATCTTGGGGTGCGACCTAAGTTTTTCAGCCAATGGTTCCATAAGCAAGGCAAAGATCAGGGGGAAAGGTGGCACCCCTGTCTCGTGCCATTGGTTATCTGGAACTCACTGGAGAACATCCCCCTCTGCAAAAACATAAAAATTCGGAACGTTCATGAATTTGCGTGTCATCCTTGCGTATGGGCCATGCTAATCTTCTCTGCATCGTTCCAATTTTAGTATATGTCCACCCCGAAGCGAGGACAAACCTAAACTCTTTAAGGAATATGTTTTATTATTGGGAAACTTTTGACTTTGGATCTGACATCTGTCAAAGCCCGATTTGTGGCATATCAGTGGGTAGCTCTTGTCTGTCAGCTGAAGGGTTTTGTCTTTACGATACATCTCCTGAATAAATGTGACTTGAGTGGAGACTTCTAAATATAACAGACAATTTTAAGATTAAACATCATAGATCTGGAAGGTCTTTTTAAAGGAGATCTAGGATTATAAAGGAAGGGGTATGGAGAGAAAGAGGAGGGATCGGAGGTTAGGAAAATTCTGCAAAACTCTACCAGACCTATGGGTTCACTTTGTGCAGGGTTCAGCACACTTCAAAAAAATTTTAATGTCAAACTAGAAACCCAAATAAAATAAACGGTACTTCAATCTTTCAAATTAAAAATGACAATTTTCTGGTCTAAAAGGCAGGGGGGTGTCAAAAATAGCACAAGGGGTGGGAACTGACCTAGGGAACAGGCACCAATGCAAAAAAAAAATTAAAAATTTGACCAGGAGTAGTGATTTTTTTTTGCCTAATTTGAAACTTTAAAAATGCCAAATTCCTTTAAATTACATGCCTAGAGGGTGTCCTAAATCCAGCAGCACCAACATTTACAAAAGAATACAGTTTTAAAATAGCTGGAAAATGACTTTGACACCTGTCATTGACAGTTTATGTGATTAAAAAAACATACAGATCCCTTCTTTTTTTCTTTGTAAATGTCATTTTTGCTGTTGCAGTTTCTACAGCAAGAATGAAAAAGAAAACACTTCTTAAAGATTCCCCCCAAAATACATACCAGGCCCTTTGAGTCCCTCAGAAAATCCAAACCAAACCTTTAATTCAAACTTGCAGCCCAGCTGGCTAAAAAAGGGGGCAAGCATGTAGCGCCACTTCTTAAATCATACCAAGCCACATTCCCTCAACATGTGGGGGTGCCTTACTAGGGGGGACCCTCCTGGCAATGCACCTTGTCCTCATCTTGATAATGACAAGGGATAGCAGGAAAGGGGCTTATTAAAATCTTGAGGCCCCCTTTAATAATAAGGGGTGCCCCAGGTACCACACCCAACGTAAGTGATTTTGGGGTACATACAAAAAATAGAAATAAATACACCTAAATGTTTGACAAGTTCTTTAATAAAACAAATAAAAATACCCCAAAAATGTCCCTTATTGTAAATCTATCAACAATCACAATGCCTACCACTCGCTCACTCACTGAGAAAAAAAATGTGATGACCCAGAACATGCGACGGATCCCAGTGTCATTATCCATCATTGCTATTCCCACCTCTTAGCTTAAAAGGAGTGAGGATTTTCCGTGACATCAGTGGTTGCTAGGGAAGTCAGAAATAGAAGCAGTAGAAATACCACTTGTAAATATGATGAATGGCTCTTGCCAAACAGGGAGTCAAGCAGTCTAAACTTTACACATTTTGCTGAAGTCTGACCTAATGTAAAACAGATGTCATATTTGCCTTTGTAGTTTTAGTGTCCATAAGATTTGTCCAATTTCTGTCTCTCTATCCCTCAGCTCACACCTTCAGTTTCCTCATGTATCACTGATTTACTAACAGACATATCTGACTGGATGTCACACCACTTCCTCAATTTCAATTAATCCAAAACTGAGTTCATAATATTTCCTCCCCCACATGCCTCTTCCCCTGACTTCTCTGTCAAGATCAATGGCACAACAATCAGTCTGTCCCCACCTGCCAGGGAGCTAGGGGTAACCCTGGACTCTGAACTGTCCTTTCAGGCCCACATCCAATCCCTGTCCAAAACATGCCACCTCAACCTCCACAACATCTTCAGAATATGCCCCTGTTTAACCAATGACACCACAGAGCTTCTAATTCACTCCCTGGTCATCTCTTGCCTTGACTATTGCAACTCCCTCCTCATTGGATTAGCTTTATATAGACTATCCACTAGGGATGATCGAACAGATGATCGATGATTGACTGTTCGAAATTCGGCCGAATTTCAAACTTTTTGCTGAAAAAGTTCGGAATTCGGCTACCAGAACCGACCAAAATGCAATGGGACAGGAACTGGGCTTTAAAAGCCTATGATTGGACCAGAACCATCAGTAAAAGCCAATTCAGGGGGCAGGAGGATGCTAGGAATGTGATTGGAGTGAATAGGGGGTCCAGAGGCCAATCAGTAGTGAATACGCCCCCCAGTATATAACATAGCCCCGCCAAATCTCTAGCATTGTAATACAGGGACATGGAAGAGAGTGGAAGCAGTTCTGTTACTCCGGCTTCAAAGTGTCATTTAGCAATTATTAGTGTGAGGAAAGGGATATCTAGTGTAGTTAGGGTACTATTTTCCACTATAGTTAGATTTAATAATCTAGTTTCTGTAGGGAAAGTGTTAAGTGTCAGGGTGACTGTAGTGTAGTGTAGGGTTAACTGACTCTGACTGCTATGGCAGAGTGACCAAACCCTTCCATGTCAGGGTGACCACCATAGAAAAAAGATTGTTTCTATTAGAATTGCAATAGAACAGGATAGTGGCTTTGCTCCTTTCACGCCTGGCCGTTTTTGTAGCAGGTGTTTATTGGGCTTTTTTGTGGACGTGTTTGGAGGCAGGCATGACATCTGAACTTCTGTGTAGGGGTATATATATACACACACATATATAGGTGTGAAAGTAGCAGAACCCTATGCCTGCGCTAATGAAATAATTAGCAGGCATAGGACTTTGCTCCTATAACATCTATATGTGTGTATGTGTATAAATGCATATAAGTGTGTGTGTATATATACCCCTATACAGAAGTTCAGATGTTATGCCTGCCTCCAAAGATGCCCAAAAAATTACCAAAAAAACACCTGCTACAAAAACGCCCAGGTGTGTTGTTGCAGGCGTTTTTTTGGGCATTTTTTGGGCATCTTTGGAGGCAGGCATAACATCTGAACTTCTGTATAGGGGTATATATACACACACACTTATATGTATTTATACACATACACACATATAGGTGTGATAGGAGCGAAGTCTTATGCCTGCTAATTATTTCATTAGTGCAGGCATAGGGTTCTGCTACTTTCACACCTATATATGTGTATGTGTGTATATACATATACATGTGTGTGTGTATATATACCCCTACACAGAAGTTCAGATGTCATGCCTGCCTCCAAACACGTCCACAAAAAAGGACTATAAACGCTTGCAACAAAAAGCCGGGTGTAAAAATAGCGAAATTCTAATACAAACAAACTTGTTTTCTGGTTCTGGACATGCTACAGAGCTGAAACTTCACAGGTACACTTTTTAGACCCCCCAGACACTAAATCCAAAGAAATCTCTTTTTTTTTTTCAATAATTTTTTCAATAATTGGCTCTCTATCAAAAATGACAATGTTTAAGAACTTTTTTTGTGTGTGATTAATAGTCCCTGGGGCATGACCCAGAACCCTAGGCACTTTTTAGGGGCATTTATTGGGTTTTAGGGCTTCAAAATGGTGTTTTTTGATTACCAAAGTTCGGGTCCCATTGATTTCAATGGGGTTCTGAAATCCGGGCAGAACTTTCGGGAAGTTCAGGTGTTCTGGTCGAACCAAACTTTTCTAAAGTTCGATCATCCCTACTATCCACACTTCATTGCATCATAAATTCTGCTGCCAGACTCATCCACCTTACCAACCACTCAGTGTCTGCCACCCCTCTCTTCCACTGGCTTCCATTCACCCAACAAATAAAATTAAAAGTACCAGCAACAATATACAAAGCCAGGGGGTGGGGTTTTTTTGATCTTGAGGTGGTGAGAAGTAGGTTTTTGCCTCCGTCCCTATGTCTAGAAAAGCAAGGGGTTTTTTTGGTGTCTCACACCAATGTCTCACGCCACCTTGGCGTGAGACACCAAAAAACCCCCTTGACAATATACAAAGCCACCCACAACTTTGTGCTGTGCTACATCACTAACCTGGTCTCAAAATATTAAACAAACCACTCTCTCTGGTACTCCCAAGATTTCTTACTCTCTAGCTCCCTTGTCACCCCTCCCACGCTCGCCTCCCAGACTTCTCCCAAGCATCCCCCATCCTTGGAACTTCCTATCCAAATCTGTTTGACTATCTCCTAATCTATCCATCTTTAGACGATCCCTGAAAACCCTTCTCTTTAAAGAAGTCTAACCTAATACTGTTTTTACTTTATCCATCAGCCCATCTCCCATAGTTATTACCTTTTGTATCACTTGACCCTGCCTCTTAAGTAAGCTCTATTGTAAGCTCTAACTAGCAAGGCCCTCTGATTCCTCTTGTACCGAATTGCATCGTAACTGTCATGTCTTCTTTCAGTTTGTAAAGCGCTGCGCAAACTGTTGGCACTGTATAAATCCTGTATAATAATATAATTATAATAATACAATAACCTTGAGTATTTTGACTCCCAAGATAAATCAAGCTATGTCCCCAATTGGAAGCATTTAACAAACTCAGTTTGGAATGGAACCTTTAAGGCACAGATATCAGTACACAGATTATAAAACCATACAATTTTTATTAAACAAACCTTAATAAAACCACATAAAAACAAGAGAACAAGTATAATAGGGATCATAATACAACTTGGGTGCGAGTTTCTCATGTTCCAATGGATTTTGAGATATTCTCTTCTTCAGGGAAACTGAGGAAAATACATGCACTTAAAACAGAAGCATGACATCATCACTGACTAAGCATGTTAGGAGCAAAATAACCCATTCATGTGAGTCTACACAGGAATATAGATCACATATAATGCAACTGTTATAGCGACATCACACTGGGGGATTGTACCTATACTGCCACACAGTAGGACAAATCTATCTAAACCTGACAGGATCCACAAACACACATCATGGTAAAGTATAACAAAAAAATGCAGAAGGGATTTACAAAATTGAGATATATAATGTAATACCCCACATGAAGTACCCCACATGAAGTAATTCTAACTTAGGATACACATCATGACAGCGATAGCACTCAGAGACCAAAATATTGTGATATATACCTTACAGTAGTGGTTTTAAGGAAATGAATGAGGCATGGATCTCTGAGGGAGACATCCCATCCTCAAACAGTAATCTAGGGTCCACTTTTAATCCAAAAGGGGGGAGCATCACAGACTACCATGAGTAATATGTTCAGACTGCAACATAATCTGTATGAGAAAATTAGTATGGTCTACAATAATGGGGCCAATCCTGCAAAAGACCCTATAAACATAAAACTAACATAAAATAGCCAAAATAAAACCAAAAAGATACCTTGTGTTGTGTCCTTGCGTTGTGTCCATAATATTTAACCTTTGCACATTTTTTATACTGTTGTAGGATTTCAAACTTGATTTTAATTTGAGTTGGACAATCTATAGACAAAGTAAAGTTGAAATGTTATGTACTCTATGTGATAGGTATTGTATATTTTATTTTTCCTTGCTTTTAAAGAATCCATGACCCCAAAAATGCCATTGAGAATCATGTAGTGATGTGGACATTTTCACTTGTTAACCACTTCCCACCCAGCCGCTTATCTACAGTGGTTGGGCAGAAAACAATTAAAAATCTTCCTAAATTTGGGAGGACATTTTAAAACGTCTTCCCAATCCCAAGCCTCTTGTGTACCCATTAGCATTTGCCCTGTGGTCACTCTGTTAGCCAAACATAGCAGATCACGGAGAGGGGTATTGGGCCAATTAGGTTGGCCCTGTACCATGTGACATCTGTGACTAATCACAGTGATCACAGTTGTAAACAAATGTTGCATGCCTGTAGCCTTTGAAAAGTTTCCTGTCACAGACATTGGTTTCAGACAACTGCACTCCTGGAACCTCCTGGAAGTCTGCTTTCTCTACATTGCACTTAGCTCCATCGGCTCATGTATTTATCGAAGGCATGTTTTTGAACAACTTTAAAATTACAAATGGTAAGAGGCATGTGTGCCTCTGTCTCCACTGATTTTTTTTCTCTAATTATTGAGCCCCCGGCGAAGAAAATTAGTATGCACCACAATATTCAAGGGATCCATTCACAACTAGGGATGGGCTCAGACGTGTTCAGTAGTGAAGGACGAACATCGGCCAGGGCGGTTTGCGAATGTCAGCCACAAATTTTCTCAAAAGTCCGCGAACCGTGAGCTCGCAGCGGGCCCTATTGACTTTAATGGGAGGCGAACTTTAAAAACCTTTAGGTCATATTTGCAGCCACAAAAGACTTACTAGCTGTGCACAAATAGTCCCAGCACATGGACAATGTCATAACAGAAGTATTGCAATTGGAAAAGTTGCCCTAAAAAATATATATATTTTTTTTTTACATCAAATTTTTTTTTTTCACCAATCAGCCAGAACTGACAGCAGCCGGTAAATACATGTAAAATACATATAGTATCCATTCACACATCTGTAAAATGGGTCCGCATCCATTCCACAATTTTGCGGAACGTTTACAGACCCATTGATTTTCAATTCCAGTCTGAAAAATTAGGCATTCACAGGATAAAGAAGTAAGCGTCGGCCATTCCAGGCCCCAAAAATTAGCCCACATGCGTTTACCTGACAGCTAAGAATGTTGTATTCTGTGGCTGAAGGTACATTAGGCATTCACAGGATACAGAAGTAAGTGTCGGCCAGTATTGGCCCCAAAAATTAGCCCACATGGGTTTACCTGACAGCTAAGAACGTTGTATTCTGTGGCTGAAGGTACATTAGGCATTCACAGGATACAGAAGTAAGTGTCGGGCAGTATTGGCCCCAAAAATTAGCCCACATGGGTTTACCTGACAGCTAGTGATGGACGAACAGTGGCCGGGGCGGTTCGCAAACACCAGCCGCAAATTTTCTCAAAAGTCCGTGAACCGTGAGTTCGCGGCGGGCCCCATTGACTTTAATGGGAGGCGAACTTTAAAAACCTTTAGGTCATATTTTCAGCCACAGAAGACGTACTAGCTGTGCACAAATAGTCCCAGCACATGAACAATGTCATAACAGAAGTATTGAAATTGAAAAAGTTGCCCTAAATAATTTTTTTTTACAGCAAAAAATATATTTTTTTTCATAAATCAGCCAGAACTGACAGCAGCCGGTAAATACATTGTCTAATACATATAGGGTCCATTCACACATCTGTAAAATGGGTCCGCATCCATTCCACAATTTGGCGGAACCTTTACAGACCCATTGTTTTTCATTTCCAGTGTGAAAAATTAGGCATTCACAGGATCAAGAAGTAAGTGTCGGCCATTTCAGGCCCCAAAAATTAGCCCACATGTATTTACCTGACAGCTAATAACGTAGTATTCTGTGGCTGAAGGTACATTAGGCATTCACAGGTAACAGAAGTAAGTGTCGGCCAGTATTGGCCCCAAAAATTAGCCCACATGGGTTTACCTGACAGCTAAGAATGTAGTATTCTGTGGCTGAAGGTACATTATTCATTCACAGGATACAGAAGTAAGTGTTGGCCTGTATAGGCCCCAAAAATTAGCCCACATGGGTTTACCTGACAGCTAAGAATGTAGTATTCTGTGGCTGAAAGTACGTTAGGCATTCACACAGTATACAGAAGTAAGTGTCGGCCTGTTTGATGGCTAGAGGTACAGTAGGCGTTCACAGTATACACAAGTTGGTGGCGGGCTGTATAGGCTGCAAAAATGAGCTCACATGGGTTGAACTG
The DNA here is from genome assembly GCF_965119305.1 of Pelophylax lessonae. Lineage (NCBI taxonomy): Eukaryota > Metazoa > Chordata > Amphibia > Anura > Ranidae > Pelophylax > Pelophylax lessonae. The sequence continues at coordinate 375,012,974 of NC_138770.1, forward strand.
ACAGCAAAGAACATAGTATATGATGGCTAGAGGTACAGTAGGCGTTCACAGTATACACAAGTTGGTGGCGGGCTGTATAGGCTGCAAAAATGAGCTCACATGGGTTGAACTGACAGCAAAGAACGAAGTATATGAAGGCTACAGGTACAGTAGCGAAGCCAAGGACCAGGAATTGTTGTGGGTGGATGGCGGTCTTTCGGATATTTGTGGTCTGGCATGAGGAATTTCGATGAAACCTGGTCTACTGGTCACATGTGTTGAATTCCTCAGAGATCCATGCCTCATTCATTTTTAAAAATGTGAGGTAGTCTACACTGTCATGAGCTAGGCGAGGGCGCTTATCGGTCACGAAATTTAATTGCGGCATAGTCTGTATTGGTACGTGTGAGATACACCTTTTAAATTTGTTTGCCACCGCCGAGGATTGCAGGGCGCTTCAGTTTTCCTCCTGTTCCAAACTCCTCCTACTCCTCTTCCTCATCCTCCCTTTTGGGTACAAAAAATTGTAATCGGGGCCTAGTCTGTGTTTGTACGTGTGAGATACACCGTTTTGTATACTTTTTTCTATTCCGCTATTCAATACACACCGTTTTGGGGGTGAAAAAAATGTAATTGCGGCATAGTCTGTATCGATATGTGTAAGATAAACCTTTTAAATTTGTTTGGCGCATCTCCTTCCACTGCCGAGGATTGCAGGGCGCTTCAGTTTGCCTCCTGTTCCGAACTCCTCCTACTCCTCTTCCTCATCCTCATCCTCCCTTTAGGGAACAAAAAATTGTAATCGGGGCCTAGTCTGTGTTTGTACGTGTGAGATACAACGTTTTGTATACTTTTTTCTATTCGGCAATTCAATATACACCCTTTTTGGGGTGAAAAAATTTAATTGCGGCATAGTCTGTATTGGTACGTGTGAGATACACCTTTTAAATTTGTTTGCCACCGCCGAGGATTGCAGGGCGCTTCAGTTTTCCTCCTGTTCCGAACTCCTCCTACTCCTCTTCCTCATCCTCATCCTCCCTTTTGGGTACAAAAAATTGTAATCGGGGCCTAGTCTGTGTTTGTACGTGTGAGATACACCGTTTTATATACTTTTTTCTATTCCGCTATTCAATATACACCCTTTTGGGGGTGAAAAAAATTAAATTGCGGCATAGTCTCTTTCGGTACAAGTGAGAAACACCTTTTAAATTTGTTTGGCGCATATCCTTCCACCGCCGAGGATTGCAGGGCGCTTCAGTTTGCCTCCTGTTCCGAAGTCCTCCTACTCCTCTTCCTCATCCTCATGCTCCCTTTAGGGTACAAAAAATTGTAATCGGGGCCTAATCTGTGTTTGTACGTGTGAGATACACCATTTTATTTACTTTTTTCTATTCCGCTATTCAATATACACCCTTTTGGGGGTGAAAAAAATTAAAATGCGGCATAGTCTGTATCGGTGCGTGTGAGATACACCTTTTAAATTTGTTTGGCGCATCTCCTTCCACTGCCGAGGATTGCAGGGCACTTCAGTTTGCCTCCTGTTCCGAACTCCTCCTACTCCTCATCCTCATCCTCCCTTTAGGGTACAAAAAATTGTAATCGGGGCCTAATCTGTGTTTGTACGTGTGAGATACACCATTTTATTTACTTTTTCTATTCCGCTATTCAATATACACCCTTTTGGGGGTGAAAAAAATTAAATTGCGGCATAGTCTGTATCAGTACAAGTGAGATACACTTTTTAAATTTGTTTGGCGCATCATCTTCCACCGCCGAGGATTGCAGGGCGCTTCAGTTTGCCTCCTGTTCCGAAGTCCTCCTACTCCTCTTCCTCATCCTCATCCTCCCTTTAGGGTACAAAAAATTGTAATCGGGGCCTAGTCTGTGTTTGTACTTGTGAGATACACCTTTTAAATTTGTTTGCCACCGCCGAGGATTGCAGGGCACTTCAGTTTTCCTCCTGTTCCGAACTCCTCCTACTCCTCTTCCTCATCCTCATCCTCCCTTTTGGGTACAAAAAATTGTAATCGGGGCCTAGTCTGTGTTTGTAAGTGTGAGATACACCGTTTTATATACTTTTTTCTATTCCGCTATTTAATATGCACCCTTTTGGGGTGAAAAAGATTTAATTGCGGCATAGTCTGTATCGGTACATGTGAGATACACCTTTTAAATTTGTTTGGCGCATCTCCTTCACTGCCGAGGATTGCAGGGCGCTTCAGTTTGCCTCCTGTTCCGAAGTCCTCCTACTCATTCTTCCTCATCCTCCTCCTCCCTTTAGGGTACAAAAAATTGTAATTGGGGCCTAGTCTGTGTTTGTACGTGTGAGATACACCATTTTATATACTTTTTTTCTATTCCGCTATTCAATATACACCATTTTGGGGTGAAAAAAATTAAATTGCGGCATAGTCTGTATCGGTACGTGTGAGATACACCATTTAAATTTGTTTGGCGCATCTCCTTCCACCGCCGAGGATTGCAGGGCGCTTCAGTTTGCCTCCTGTTCCAAAGTCCTCCTACTCCTCATCCTCATCCTCCCTTTAGGGTACAAAAAATTGTAATCGGGGCCTAGTCTGTGTTTGTACGTGTGAGATACACCTTTTTATATACTTTTTTCTATTCCGCTATTCAATATACACCCTTATGGGGTGAAAAAAATTAAATTGCGGCATAGTCTGTATCGATACGTGTGAGATACGCCTTTTAAATTTGTTTGGCGCATCTCCTTCCACCGCCGAGGATTGCAGGGTGCTTCAGTTTGCCTCCTGTTCCGAAGCCCTCCTACTCCTCTTCCTCATCCTCATCCTCCCTTTAGGGTACAAAAAATTGTAATCAGGGCCTAGTCTGTGTTTGTACGTGTGAGATACACTGTTTTGTATACTTTTTTCTATTCCGCTATTCAATACACACCGTTTTGGGGGTAAAAAAAATTTAATTGCGGCATAGTCTGTATCGATATGTGTAAGATAAACCTTTTATATTTGTTTGGCGCATCTCCTTCCACTGCCGAGGATTGCAGGGCGCTTCAGTTTGCCTCCTGTTCCGAACTCCTCCTACTCCTCTTCCTCATCCTCATCCTCCCTTTAGGGAACAAAAAATTGTAATCGGGGCCTAGTCTGTGTTTGTACGTGTGAGATACAAAGTTTTGTATACTTTTTTCTATTCGGCAATTCAATATACACCCTTTTTGGGGTGAAAAAAATTAAATTGCGGCATAGTCTGTATTGGTACGTGTGAGATACACCTTTAAAATTTGCTTGCCACCGCCGAGGATTGCAGGGCGCTTCAGTTTTCCTCCTGTTCCGGACATCCTCCCACTCCTCTTCCTCATCCTCATCCTCCCTTTAGGGTACAAAAAATTGTAATCGGGGCCTAGTCTGTGTTTGTACGTGTGAGATACACCGTTTTATATACTTTTTTCTATTCCGCTATTCAATATACACCCTTTTGGGGGTGAAAAAAATTAAATTGCGGCATAGTCTCTTTCGGTACAAGTGAGAAACACCTTTTAAATTTGTTTGGCGCATCTCCTTCCACCGCCGAGGATTGCAGGGTGCTTCAGCTTGCCTCCTGTTCCGAAGTCCTCCTACTCCTCTTCCTCATCCTCATGCTCCCTTTAGGGTACAAAAAATTGTAATCGGGGCCTAATCTGTGTTTGTACGTGTGAGATACACCATTTTATTTACTTTTTTCTATTCCGCTATTCAATATACACCCTTTTGGGGGTGAAAAAAATTAAATTGCGGCATAGTCTGTATCGGTACGTGTGAGATACACCTTTTAAATTTGTTTGGCGCATCTCCTTCCACTGCCGAGGATTGCAGGGCACTTCAGTTTGCCTCCTGTTCCGAACTCCTCCTACTCCTCATCCTCATCCTCCCTTTAAGGTACAAAAAATTGTAATCGGGGCCTAATCTGTGTTTGTACGTGTGAGATACACCATTTTATTTACTTTTTTCTATTCCGCTATTCAATATACACCCTTTTGGGGGTGAAAAAAATTAAATTGCGGCATAGTCTGTATCGGTACGTGTGAGATACACCTTTTAAATTTGTTTGGCGCATCTCCTTCCACTGCCGAGGATTGCAGGGCACTTCAGTTTGCCTCCTGTTCCGAACTCCTCCTACTCCTCATCCTCATCCTCCCTTTAGGGTACAAAAAATTGTAATCGGGGCCTAATCTGTGTTTGTACGTGTGAGATACACCATTTTATTTACATTTTTCTATTCCGCTATTCAATATACACCCTTTTGGGGGTGAAAAAAATTAAATTGCGGCATAGTCTGTATCAGTACAAGTGAGATACACTTTTTAAATTTGTTTGGCGCATCATCTTCCACCGCCGAGGATTGCAGGGCGCTTCAGTTTGCCTCCTGTTCCGAAGTCCTCCTACTCCTCTTCCTCATCCTCATCCTCCCATTAGGGTACAAAAAATTGTAATCGGGGCCTAGTCTGTGTTTGTACTTGTGAGATACACCTTTTAAATTTGTTTGCCACCGCCGAGGATTGCAGGGCACTTCAGTTTTCCTCCTGTTCCGAACTCCTCCTACTCCTCTTCCTCATCCTCATCCTCCCTTTTGGGTACAAAAAATTGTAATCGGGGCCTAGTCTGTGTTTGTACGTGTGAGATACACCGTTTTATATACTTTTTTCTATTCCGCTATTCAATATACAACCTTTTGGGGGTGAAAAAAATGAAATTGTGGCATAGTCTCTATCGGTACAAGTGAGAAACACCTTTTAAATTTGTTTGGCGCATCTCCTTCCACCGCCAAGGATTGCAGGGCGCTTCAGTTTGCCTCCTGTTCCGAAGTCCTCCTACTCCTCTTCCTCATCCTCATGCTCCCTTTAGGGTACAAAAAAGTGTAATCGGGGCCTAATCTGTGTTTGTACGTGTGAGATACACCATTTTATTTACTTTTTTCTATTCCGCTATTCAATATACACCCTTTTGGGGGTGAAAAAAATTAAATTGCGGCATAGTCTGTTTCGGTACATGTGAGATACACCTTTTAAATTTGTTTGGCGCATCTCCTTCCACTGCCGAGGATTGCAGGGCGCTTCAGTTTGCCTCCTGTTCCGAAGTCCTCCTACTCCTCTTCCTCATCCTCATCCTCCCTTTAGGGTACAAAAAATTGTAATCGGGGACTAGTCAGTGTTTGTACGTGTGAGATACACCGTTTTATATACTTTTTTCTATTCCGCTATTCAATATACACCCTTTTGGGGTGAAAAAAATTAAATTGCGGCATAGTCTGTATCGGTACGTGTGAGATACACCTTTTAAATTTGTTTGCCACCGCCGAGGATTGCAGGGCGCTTCAGTTTTCCTCCTGTTCCGAACTCCTCCTACTCCTCTTCCTCATCCTCATCCTCCCTTTTGGGTACAAAAAATTGTAATCGGGGCCTAGTCTGTGTTTGTACGTGTGAGATACACCATTTTATATACTTTTTTCTATTCCGCTTTTCAATATACACCCTTTTGGGGTGAAAAAAATAAAATTGCGGCATAGTCTCTATCGGTACAAGTGAGAAACACCTTTTAAATTTGTTTGGCGCATCTCCTTCCACCGCCGAGGATTGCAGGGTGCTTCAGTTTGCCTCCTGTTCCGAAGTCCTCCTACTCCTCTTCCTCATCCTCATGCTCCCTTTAGGGTACAAAAAAGTGTAATCGGGGCCTAATCTGTGTTTGTACCTGTGAGATACACCATTTTATTTACTTTTTTCTATTCCGCTATTCAATATACACCCTTTTGGGGGTGAAAAAAATTAAATTGCGGCATAGTCTGTATCGGTACGTGTGAGATACACTTTTTAAATTTGTTTGGCGCATCTCCTTCCACTGCCGAGGATTGCAGGGCACTTCAGTTTGCCTCCTGTTCCGAACTCCTCCTACTCCTCATCCTCATCCTCCCTTTAGGGTACAAAAAATTGTAATCGGGGCCTAATCTGTGTTTGTACGTGTGAGATACACCATTTTATTTACTTTTTTCTATTCCGCTATTCAATATACACCCTTTTGGGGGTGAAAAAAAATTAAATTGCGGCATAGTCTGTATCGGTACGTGTGAGATACACCTTTTAAATTTGTTTGGCGCATCTCCTTCCACTGCCGAGGATTGCAGGGCGCTTCAGTTTGCCTCCTGTTCCGAAGTCCTCCTACTCCTCTTCCTCATCCTCATCCTCCCTTTAGGGTACAAAAAATTGTAATCGGGGCCTAGTCTGTGTTTGTACGTGTGAGATACACCGTTTTATATACTTTTTTCTATTCCGCTATTCAATATACACCTTTTTGGGGTGAAAAAAATTAAATTGCGGCATAGTCTGTATCGGTACGTGTGAGATACACCTTTTAAATTTGTTTGGCGCATCTCCTTCCACCGCCGAGGATTGCAGGGCGCTTCAGTTTGCCTCATGTTCAAAGTCCTCCTACTCCTTATCCTCATCCTCCCTTTAGGGTACAAAAAATTGTAATCGGGGCCTCGTCTGTGTTTGTACGTGTGATATACACCATTTTATATACTTTTTTCTATTCCGCTATTCAATATACACCCTTTTGGGGTGAAAAAAATTAAATTGCGGCACAGTCTGTATCGGTACGTGTGAGATACACCTTTAAAATTTGTTTGGCGCATCTCCTTCCACCACCGAGGATTGCAGGGCGCTTTAGTTTGCCTCCTGTTCCGAAGTCCTCCTACTCCTCTTCCTCATCCTCATTCTCCCTTTAGGGTACAAAAAATTGTAATCGGTGCCTAGTCTGTGTTTGTACGTGTGAGATACACCGTTTTATATACTTTTTTTCTATTCCGCTATTCAATATACACCCTTTTGGGGTGAAAAAAATTAAATTGCGGCCTTGTCTGTATCGGTACGTGTGAGATACACCTTTTAAATTTGTTTGGCGCATTTCCTTCCACCGCCGAGGATTGCAGGGTGCTTCAGTTTGCCTCCTGTTCCGAAGTCCTCCTACTCCTCATCCTCATCCTCCCTTTAGGGTACAAAAAATTGTAATAGGGGCCTAGTCTGTGTTTGTACGTGTGAGATACACCGTTTTATATACTTTTTTCTATTCCGCTATTCAATATACACCCTTTTGGGGTGAAAAAAATGTAATTGCGGCATAGTCTGTATCGGTACGTGTGAGATACACCTTTTAAATTTGTTTGGCGCATCTCCTTCCACTGCCGAGGATTGCAGGGTGCTTCAATTTGCCTCCTGTTCCGAACTCCTCCTACTCCTCTTCCTCATCCTCATCCTCCCTTTAGGGTACAAAAAATTGTAATCGGGGCCTAGTCTGTGTTTGTACGTGTGAGATATACCACTTTATATACTTTTTTCTATTCCGCTATTCAATATACACCCTTTTGGGGTGAAAAAAATTAAATTGCGGTATACTTTGCATATTTGACTGTGAGATACACCCTTTGTATTTCTATACTGTTTTTCTATTCCGCTATTTAATAAACACCCTTTTGGGGTAAAAAAAATTAAATTGCGGCATTGTTTGCATATTTGACTGTGAGATACACCCGTGGGATACTGTTGTTGTTTTGTTCCGCTATTCAATAAACACCTTTCTAGGGCAAAATCATAAATTACAGAAATGTGAGGAGAACGTCAAATAGGGGCCGTGGCCTGGGTCGTGGTGCTGCTGGTAGAGCTCCTGTTGCAAGGAGAGGACGTGGTCGATCTGTGCCAGCTACACGCACAAGTGAAACACCTTCCTCAAGTGTGAGTAGGCGACAGAACCTGCAGCAGTATTTGGTAGGGCATCATGCGCCTCTACAAGTGTTAAGGCAAGAACAAGTACAGGCGATAGTAGATTGGGTTGCTTTCAGTGCCTCCAGTTCCTTCACATTGTCTCCCACCCAATCTACTGCAGAAAGGTCAGAGTTGGCACCTGCAGCCGCTTGCAAATCAGGCAAGCAGTCTGAGCCCCAAGTCATGCAGCAGTCTCTTCTTCTTTTTGATGACTCTGTCAGCAGGGTTTCCCAGGGCCATCCACCTAGCCCTGCCCCAGAAGTGGAAAAGATTGAGTGCAGCGATGCCTAACCACTTATTTCTCAAGATGAGTACATGGAAGGACCATCGCAGCACGTCTCTGATGATGACGAAATGCAGGGGCCTACTGCTGCGGCACTCAGAATTGTGGAGACCGACAAGGAGGGCAGGGGTGAAGACTGGGTGGAAGATAATGTGGAGGACGATGAGGTCCTCGACCCCACATGGAATGAAGGTCATGCAGGTGACCTGAGTCGTTTGGAGGAAGAGGCGGTGGTCGCACAGAGCCACCAGCACAGCAGAAGAGGGAGCAGGGTGCAGAAGCGGAGTGGCCGTGCCCTAGACACTACGCCTGCTACTGCCCAACGCAGCAAGGGACTGAGCACACCAAAGCCAGGTCAAAGGAGTTCTCTAGCGTGGAAGTTCTTCAGACAATGTGCTGATGACAGGACACGAGTGGTTTGCACGCTGTGCAATCAGAGCCTGAAGCGAGGTATAAACCTTCTCAACCTGAGCACAACCTGCATGATCAGGCATCTAAGTGCAAAGCACGAGCTGCAGTGGAGTAGACACCTTCAAAACCAAGAAAGGTCTCTGGCTCCTCCTGCTTCCTCTTCTGCTGTAGTCTCGGTCTCCTTATCCACCTCTGTAGTGATACCGGCACCTGCCACCCCGCAAACGGATGATCTGTCAGCAACACCACCACCTGGGTCACCAACCATCTCCACAATGTCCCGTGGAAGCGTTCAGCTTTCCATCTCCCAAACACTTCAGAGGATGAGGAAGTACCCCCCTACCCACCCACGATCCCTGGCCCTGAATGCCAGCATTTCAAAATTCTTGGCCTTTGAAATGCTGTCATTCCGTCTGGTGGAGACGCACAGTTTTAAAAGCCTTATGTCGCTGGCTGTCCCACAGTACGTTGTGCCCTGCCGCCACTACTTTTCCAGGTAAGCCATCCTTTCCCTGCACAACCAAGTGGGGGAAAAAATCAGGTGTGCACTGCGCAAAGCCATCTGTGGCAAGGTCCACCTAACTACCGATACGTGGACCAGTAAGCACGGTCATGGGCGTTATATCTCCCTAAGGGCACACTGGGAAAATGTGGCGGCTGGGCCTGAGGCGGATACCAATTTGGCGCATGTCCTTCCACCACCGAGGATTGCAGGGCACTTCAGTTTGCCTCCTGTTCCTAACTCCTCCTACTCCGCTTCCTCATCCTCTACCGCCTCCTCATCCGGTCAGCGTAACACCTTCACCACCAACTTCAGCACAGCCAGGGGTAAACAAAAGTAGGCAGTTTTAAAACTTGCCTGTTTGGGGGAAAAACCACACACCGCGCAGTAGTTGTGGAGGAGCATGAAACAGCAGACCGATGAGTGGTTGCTGCCAGCGAGCCTAAAGCCCAGCCTGGTGGTGTGCGATAATGGGCGAAATCTCATAGCAGCTCTGGGCCTAGCCGGTTTGACGCACATCCCTTGCCTGGTGTATGTGCTGAACTTGGTGGTGCAGAGGTTCCTTAAAAATTACCCCGATATGTCAGAGCTGCTGCAGAAAGTGTGAGCCGTCTGTGCGCACTTTCGGCGTTCTCATCCTGCTGCTGCTTGCCTGTCAGCGCTGCAGCGTAACTTTGGCCTTCCCACTCACCGCCTCATACGTGACGTGCCCACAAGGTGGAACTCCACCTTGCACATGCTGGAAAGACTGTGCGAGCAGCAGCAGGCCATAGTGGAGTTTCAGCTGCAGCACGCACGCGTGAGTCACTCTGCAGAACAGCACCACTTCACCACCTATAACTGGGCCTCCATGCGAGACCTGTGTGCCTTGTTGCGCTGTTTTGAGTACTCCACCAACATGGCCAGTGCCGATGACGCCGTTGTCAGCTTAAATATCCCACTTCTATGCCTCCTTCAAAAAATGATTCGGGCGATGATGAAAGAGGATGTGGCACAGAAGGAGGAGGAGGAAGAGGGATCATTTCCAAGGCTTTCAGGGCAGTCATTCACAAGTGGCTCCGAGGGTGGGTTCCTGCACCCACAAACACCAGGTACACAATTGTCCAGCAGGGGCACAGTTCTGGAGGATGAGGAGGATGAGGAGGAGGAGATGGAGGAGGAGATGGAACCATGTTCACAGCAGGGTGGCACCCAGGCCAGCTCATGGCCATCTTTGGTGCATGGCTGGCGGGATACAGAGGACACAGACAATACACCTCCCACAGAGGACAGCCTTTCATTGCCTCTAGGCAGCCTGGCACACATGAGCGATTACATGCTGCAGTGTCTCCACAATGACCGCCGAGTTGCCCACATTCTAACTTGTGATGATTACTGGGTGGCCACGCTGCTGGATCCCCGTTACAAGGACAACGTACCGTCCTTAATTCACTCACTGGAGCGTGATTGCAAGATGCGCGAGTACAAGCGCACGCTGGTAGACGCAATGCTGCTGTCATTCCCACCTGTCAGCGGGGCCACAGTGGAAGCACAAGGCCAAGGCAGAGGAGGAGGAGGAGGAATGCAATCAGGGCACCGCCAGCACCTCAGAAGGCAGGGTTAGCATGGCCGAAATGTGGAAAATCTTTGTCAGCCACAACAAACAGCTGCACCAGCAGCTCATATGGAACGTCTTAGCAGGAGGCAGCATTTCACCAACATGGTGGAGCAGTATGTGTGCACACGCCTACATGTAGTGAATGACGGGTCTGCCCCTTTCAACTTCGGGGTCTCCAAATTGGGCACATGGCCTGAGCTTGCCCTTTACGCCTTGGAGGTGCTGGCGTGCCCTGCAGCCAGTGTATTATCTGAACGTGTATTTAGCACGTCTGGGGGCGTTATCACAGACAAGCGCAGCCGCTTGTCCAGAGACAATGTGGACAAGCTCACATTCATTAAAATGAACCAGGCATGGATCCCACAGGACTTTTCCGTACCTTGTGCAGTATAGAGATGGATACCGGCCTTACCCCGCCACTGTTATATTTTTGATCTTTCTCACTCTTTTGGGGTGTACCCTAATTTAAAATGACAAAAAAAAGCAGTGTTGGCTACCTCATCCCCCTCCACCGCCGCTTCCACCTACACCGCCACATCCACCGCTACCTCAACCTCCCTCCTACTCCATATGGGCCTCGTCCTTCACAGATGAAGAAAATTGTTTTATTTTTCTGTTTTTTTGTTTGCAGAGCACTTGCCATGCTCTTAACTACATTTTGCTGCCATTTGCAGCACTCTAGCCCTTTCCATTGGTTTTTTAGAGCCATTTTAGTGCCTGAAAGTTCGGGTCCCCATTGACTTCAATGGGGTTCTGTGTCCGGGTCAAGTTCGGAAAAAGTCCGGGTCACGGACCCGGACTTTTTTTTCAAGTTCGGCTGGACCCACCGAACACGGACATCCAGGTGTCCACTCAACTCTAGTCATCATCCACGACATCTTCCCCATCACTAACATTCGAGACCTCGGAGTAGGCAGCAACAGTGGGGACCAAACTCATTGGGCTGATCTGGGTATTGTCATCAGACTGCCGAGTGGCGGCTGTTGCTACCTCCTCTTCCTGATCCGATGCCAACAATGACTGCGCATCACAAATGTCTTGTCATGGATAGGAAAATAATTCCAGTGACTCAAGCGGAGGGTATGTGGTGGTGGTGGTGTTTGTGCTGGTGTCTTTGGGGGTGCACGCAGCAGAGAGTGAAGAGGGTGCAGATAGAGACGATGGGGAGGGTGCAGAAGAGGAAGGCTGAGTGAGCCACTCAACCAAGTCTGGTGCGTCCTTTGACATAATCGAACGCGCCTTATGAAACTTCACACTTTGGCTCGGGCCTACTGCTCCTGCCCTTCCCCTACCACCCCTGCGTAAGTGTCTGCCTCTTCCTCTGCCTGTCATGTTTTAAAATTACCCTGTGACAAAAGTCTCTAGAGAATCGCAGTATATCTGGAAAAAGGTATATAACACCCCGCTTCAATCTGTGTTATTGGGGGGGCCACTGGTTTATCACACCAGTTCTACAAATAATTGGCCAGTAACTGTTGTCACTGTGTGTAGCACAGTTAACAAAGCAAAAGGGGCCAAATTTTTGCAGGACTAAAATACAATCTTAGAAAAGTATACTGTTAAATAACACCCCACTTCAATATGTGGTATTGGGTGGCCACAGTTTTATCACACCAGTTCTACAAATAATTGGCCAGTAACTGTTGTCACTGTGTGTAGCACAGTAAACACAGTAAAAGAGGCCACATTTTTGCAGGACTAAAATACAGTCTTAGAAAAGTATACTTTTAAATAACATCCCACTTCAATATGTGGCATTGGGGGGCCACTGGTCTATCACACCAGTTGTTCAAAAAATTGGCCAGTGAGTTTTTCACCGTGTGTAGCAGAGTTAACACATCAAAAGAGGAAATATTGTTACAGGACACAAATACTCTTGTAAAAGTATATTCAGACAACACCCCACTTCAATATGTGGTATTGGGGGCCACTGGTTTATCACACCAGTTGTTCAAAAAATTGGCCAGGGAGTTTGGCACTGTGTGTATCAGAGTTAACGCAGCAAAAGAGGCAATATTGTTGCAGGACACAAATACACTTGTAAAAGTATACTCAGATAACACCCCACTTCAATATGTGGTATTGGGGGGCCACTGGTCTATCACACCAGTTGTTCAAAAAATTGGCCAGTGAGTTTGGCACCGTGTGTAGCAGAGTTAACACAGCAAAAGAGGCAATAATGTTTCAGGACACAAATACACTTGTAAAAGTATACTCAGATAACACCCACTTCAATATGTGGTATTGGGGGGCCACTGGTCTATTACACCAGTTGTTCAATAAATTGGCCAGTGAGTTTGGCACTGTCTGTAGCAGAGTTAACACAGCAAAAGAGGCAATATTGTTGAAGGACACAAATACACTTGTAAAAGTATACTCAGATAACACCCCACTTCAATATGTGGCATTGGGGGGCCACTGTTCTATCACACCAGTTGTTCAAAAAATTGGCCAGTGAGTTTGGCACTGTGTGTAGCAGAGTTAACACAGCAAAAGAGGCAATATTGTTGCAGGACACAAATTCACTTATGAAAGTATACTCAGATAACACCCCGCTTCAATCTGTGGTATTGGGGGGGGCACAGGTTTATTACACCAGTTCTACAAATAATTGGCCAGTAACTGTTGTCACTGTGTGTAGCAGAGTAAACACAGCAAAAGAGGCCAAATCCAAATTTTGCAGGACTAAAATACACTCTAAGAAAAGTATACTGGTAAATTACACCCCACTTCAATATGTGGTATTGGGGGGCCACTGGTCTATCACATCAGTTGTTCAAAAAATTGGCCAGTGAGTTTGGCACTGTGTGTACCAGAGTTAACACAGCAAAAGAGGCAATATTGTTGCAGGACACAAATACACTTGTAAAAGTATATTCAGATAACACCCCACTTCAATATGTGGTATTGGGGGGCCACTGGTCTATCACACCAGTTGTTCAAAAAATTGGCCAGTGAATTTGGCACTGTGTTTAGCAGAGTTAACACAGCAAAAGAGGCAATATTGTTACAGGACACAAATACACTTATGAAATTATACTCAGATAACACCCCGCTTCAATCTGTGGTATTGGGGGGCCACAGGTTTATTACACCAGTTCTACAAATAATTGGCCAGTAACTGTTGTCACTGTGTGTAGGAGAGTAAACACAGCAAAAGAGGCCCAATTTTTGCAGGACTAAAATACACTCTTAGAAAAGTATACTGTTAAATAACACCCCACTTCAATATGTGGTATTGGGGGGCCACTGGTCTATCACACCAGTTATAATACATTAAAAGTGCTTTTGTCACTGTTTGCAGTATTGCTGCAGCAACGCTCAGTCACCACACCAGTCACAATGCTGCACAGTACACAATACAAATCCATTATAATATGCTTTCTATATTACAAAGTATATTATACCGTGGATTACATCCCTATATAGTGCACTGCACACATATACCAAATAAATAGCGGCCCTTGAAATTACTTTTGTGGACATTAACAGAACAATTTGTGTCACTGCTTATCTCTGTCCCTGGAGCACACTTGATACCTGTGCCTAAACTGAACAGAAACTGTACACCTATACCAAATACATTTCAGCCCTTTAAATGACTTTTGTGGACATTAACAGAGAGATTTGTGTCTGATCTCTGTCCCTGGAGCACAGACTGGATACCTGTCCAAAAACTGAAAAGAGACTGTAGTAGTAGTAGACCTATACCGAAATACCAGCCCTGAAAAGGACTTTTGTGGATCTTAACAGAGCTATTTGTGTCTGGCAGTCTCTCCCTGATGCATATAGCAGACTTTTCCCTACGCTGACAAAAAGCAGAATGTGAAATGGCCGCCTGCTCTGGTCTATTTATAAGGTAGGGGGCATGTCCATGTGCGGAAATGTTTTAATTGGCTGTCCCGTTCCACCTGACGGCTGTGTCATGGGTCAAAGTTCTCCCCAATGTAAACTAATATGGCCGCCGCGAACAATGCTATGTGTTCGCAAAATTGGCGGGTAGCAAACAAGCAAAATTTGCCACGAACCGACCGCCGGGCGAACCACAAGGCCATCTCTAGTTTTCAGATCCTAGTCCCAACCCACCTGAGCAATCCTGCCAGGAAGTAGCAGAATATGTTTTTAGGTGTAATTCTAATTATGCCTATGCTGTGTGTTAGAAATATCTTATTAATTGACAACTTTGTGTAAAAAATACATTTTCCTATCAATTTTTCCAAAAACTTGTGAAAGTTTTGCAAAAAAAACTCACCGTGCATCTTGGACGATATGTGTTTGCTTTCTGAAATGTGGTCATTTTGTGAGTGTTTCCACTGTCCTGGTGTTTCAAGGCTTTCAAAATTGTGATCGATAACAAGAAAATTAGATGTGTAATGCATGCCCCTAGAACTCATGAAGGTTCCCCTTTATGTGGATAGGCTCACACATGTGGTATCACCATACTTGAGAGGAGTTGTATAATGTGTTTTGGGGTGTAACTCTAGTATGCCTATGCAGTGTGTTATAAATATCTTATTAATTGACAACTTTATGTAAAAAAAATAAATTTTAATTTTCTTTCCTGCACGTACAGTATGTTTTCCCATGCTGTGTTCGAGAAATAACTTGGTAAAATGACAACTTTGTGAAAAAAAGCTAATTTAATTTTCTTTCTTAATTTTCCAAAAAAGTGTCAAAAACAACTATTTAAAAAACGTACAATTGTAGGGCCTCGAAAAATCGAGATAGGCAGTCAGTACATCAGGATTGATCACGTATATATACTTTGGGTTGTAGACTCTCTAACTTTCACTTTTTGCATTTTTCCACTAAGGAAATGTAGTAGAATACATTTTGACCTAAATGTAGGAAGAAAGATTATTTATTTTCACAGTTTTGTTTAAAAATGTTCTGTCTTTTTACATTTATATAGCAAAAAAATAAAAAAACACAGTAGTGGTCTGTCTAAAAAAAAAAAAAAGATACACATTCATGTGGGTACAGTGTTGTGACAGTGCTGAACATTGAAAAATGGCCTGGGCAGGAAAAGAGTGAAACAGTCCAGGTCTTAAAGACTTTTCATACAAATGGAAGGTCTACTTTACTAACAACCCCCCAGTCCCCAAAAACAAATGTCTTTAAAGTTGGTGTAAAGTTGGTTCAAACTAAAAACAAAACTTACCTCAGCCCCGCTTCTGACAATTATAGGAGGCATAGGAGGAATCATTGTGCCGTTCAAAAGAGCTGGGCACATAAAAGTTCTGCTGGAATGCACTTTTACATTGAAGCCAAATGGGTCAGCATGATTTTCAGAAAAATAATACTGTCCAAAGGGAAATATTGTGCTTTTATTCATTTGTTTTTATAACAAATTTTATTTACTTTTTTTAACCCTTTTGCTGCCAGGCCCTGTGCTCCCATTTTAAACTCAGGTGGCCAGACCATTTTTGCATTTGTTCCATTGCTTTTTTTTCACTTACAGCTTTCAGAGTTTGTAAAAGACCCACAAAACCATATATTTTCTGACCAGTAGAATAAAAACAGGGTGCTACTGATTTTTAGGGCCTCATGATATTTGCGCAAATGTTTCTCAAACAATATTTTTTCTTAAAATACACAAAAATCAATATTAGCAGATACAAACACAGCAAATTTTACAAAATTCCTACTAAATATAAAAGTTTAACCTCTATTGAGTTAATAAATAACAAATATTTGTAAATTTTAAATTGTGCCTTTTTACGAAATGGTGAAAATCGAACGTACGCAAAACTGCGTAACACATACAAACACAGCAAATGTTACAAATTCCTGCTTAATTCCTACTAAATATAAAAGTTCAACCTGTTTAGAGTTAATAAATAACAAATGTTTGTAAATTTTAAATTGCATCTTTATGCAAAATGGTGAAAATCAAACCTACGCAAAACTGTAAATAGCCACATTTTTCTAAAAATCTGGAGGTTTTTATTTTTCACTCAGCTTTCAGAGATTGTAAAAGACCCCCCAAACCAATTATTTTCTGAAAGCACATGACCAATGACCAATAGAATAAAAAGAAGGTGCTACTGATTTTTATTGCTCCATATTTTCACATAAAATACACTAAAATCATTATTAGCATTTACAAATACAGCAAATGTCAAAAATTCCTGCTCAATTCTAACTAAATATAAACATTTAACCTATATTGAGTTAATAACTAACAAATATTTGTAAATTTAAATTGCGCCTTTTTGCAAAATGGTGAAAATCAAATGTACACAAAACTGTAAATAAGCATATTTCTATAAAAATCTGGAGGTTTTATTTTTCACTTACAGCTTTCAGAGTTTGTAAGAGACCCCAACCTCAAACATTATATTTACTGAAAGCACAGGACCAGTAGAATAAAAAGAAGGTGCCACTGTAGGGGCACAGTAGTGTTTATCAAATTGCAGTGTTTATCAAATTGCTGGTTTAACATAAAAAACACTAAAATCCTTATTAGCATACAAAACACAACATAACTTACAACAGTCCTGCTAAATCCTTGTTCACATGGGGTTTACTAAAGAGTACGCCCATTGAGGGCCATATGAAAAGCTGTGTTTGCCCACACAGGGATGCACATGTAGCACCCTCCTAAGTAGGTACTAGTGAGAGAGTATAGTTTTGAGCTCTGTTTATTCAAGAAAGAAATGTCCATCCTGACACTCACAGATTTCTGGGCAGCAGCTGCAGCAGGCGGAATGGGGTGCAGGGAGAGCCATTCTGCAGGGCTGAATTTACTGGGCACCAGGGATTGGTTATTAGGGGGGAATGCTTCAGGGAGGGGGGGTCACAGTGGGGGGCTCTTTTGGAAATTAAGAAAGGGGGCTGGTAAACACAATATCAGCCCCCCTCCATCCAGGCTGTCACTGATCCTCCGGGCAGCAGCTGCAGCCGGCAGGAGGAGGTGGATGGAGAGTCGGTCAGCAGCGCTGCATGGACTGGGTGCCGGGGATCGGTAAGGAGGGGGGGGGATTTCAGGGGGGGGGTCACAGTGCAGGGGATTGGTGTACAGCTTTTTTTTACAACTGTGGCTGGAATTAATGCAATTGTTGGTGGGAGAGGCAGAAGGGGGAAGCTGACAATTGTATCCAGCCACAGAGATCGGTGCTGGTGGATGGGGGGGGGGTAAACAGCTCCTGTTATGGGTGGAAGATGTGCTGGGGAGGGGGTGACAGTATTAGAGGAAGAGGGAGGCGTTTTAGCAGCCAGGGCAGCAGGTTTATTGGAGGGACAGAGAACATTATGAGATAAGCAGGCAGCGGCAGTGAAAGGGAGGGGGGGGGGGTCACATTTTAGGTTAATAACTCTGATCAGCGGTTTGTAATCTGCTGATCAGAGTAATGGAATTGTTCAGCAGAGTCTGCTGAACAATTTTGCTATAAGTTTATGGTCACTGAAGTGACCATGAGCTTTTAGCAGAAGAAGAAATGAGGTTCATACGGCGTACAGACCTGGCCAGCTGCAAGTAGTGCTGAGGGTCCGTACGCTGTACGGACCTGGCAGTGAAAGGGTTAAAGAGTAAGTCAAATTTTGTTGAGAAAAACAAACAACTATGAGTGCTCAATGCATGCTGCAGGTATTTTAACAAACTTTGAAGCAGATTTCTACCTTTAGTCGCTGTGAAGAAATAGAAATACTGTTTTACCACATACTCATTCTGAATGGGAGTGACTGGCTCATATTAATCAGCTTATGCACTTTCTGTGTACTAAAGAGAAAAGTTTCAGTGTCTGCATCCCTTTAGAAGCGATTAAACTTTGGATAGTATCTCACTGAAACATACATTTCAATTCCAGGAAATGCCTAAAATCTGACTTATTTTAGTGCAGACTTCTGGGAAAATCAGTGAGCCAACCACACTAACAGGAAATTACATTGTTGGAGGCATTCTGTATGCCAGTTTTGTACATGCCTCCAGGTTGCCATATTTCAGTAAATTTTCCTGAAAATTACAGTGCTGCAGATTGAAAAGGAAAATTGAATTTTTAAAAAGATTAAATTATAACAATGCTTGTGTAGCAACTGTATATGCTATATTGTTTTATTATCTGCTATATGCTTTTTTCCACAAAAGTGAGGTATCATTTAACCACTTTACCACCGGAGGATTTTGCTGTCTTACGTCCAGGCCACTTTTTGCGATTCGGCGCTGTGCGACTTTAACTGACAATTGCGCGGTCGTGCGACGCCGTACCCAAACTAAATTTACGTCCTTTTTTTCCCACAAACAGAGCTTTCTTTTGGTGGTATTTGATCACCTGTGCGATTTTTACTTTTTGCGCTATAAACAAAAAAAGAGCGTTTATTTTGAAAAAATAACAATATTTTTAACATTTTTTTATATGAAATTCCCCCCCAAAAAGATGTAAAAACCAATTTTTTTTACATTTTTGGCTAATTTGTTTTCTGCTACCCATGTTTGGTAAAAAAAATCACAATAAGCGTATTTTGATTGGTTTGCGCAAAAGTTATTGCGTTTACTAACAAAGGGAAAGATTTCTGTCATTTTTGGTGTTTTTTTTTAACGCGTAATGGCGGCGATCTGCGATTTTTTTTGCGGTACTGCGACATTGCGGCGGACAGATCGGACCCTTGAATGACATTTTTGACACTTTTGGGGTTACCAGTGACATTACTGCAGTAATCAGTGCTATAAATATGCACTGTTACTGTAAAAATGACACTGGCAGGGAAGGGGTTAATTTTATTGGATAGGGAGGGGTTAATGTATGCCTGGTGCTTACTGACGTGTGGGGGGGAGGTGACTATGTGACAGAAGGACAGATCGGATGTCCAGCTATGCTGAACACTCCGATCTGTCACTCCCTGTCACTTGGGAGATCCGCCCGCTTGTGTTTACACAGGCGGGCGGATCTCCACACTAGATCCCCGATGATCGGGGATGAGCGGCGGCGATCGCCACTGCTCTTCCCCTGGCCCGACTCCCGCTGTGACCGAAAACTGCGGGAGCGAGCCTCCGGCGGCGCGCAAGCGCCGCCCAGAAGGGGGAGTGTCTGACGACGTAGTACTACGTCGTCAGACGATAACGAGCCACTCTGCCGCAGTAATATTACTGTGGGCGGAGGTAAAGTGGTTAAAGTGGTTGTAAACCTCAGACATGATATATGAACAAAACATATCCTTCTATCCTCCTGTGTCTCAATTAGGAGCACTAAATGTAATTTCTCTCTGATGCCTAATTCCTCTGCTATCACACCAAGAGAAAAAATGGTGACAAGGGAGGAACCTCCAGCTCTGTTTCTGTGTACTCAATGAAGGGTGATGTGTCCCTTCCTTCCAATCAGCTGTCAAGGCTCTCCTTACTGAGCTCTGCAGACTGTGATTTAAGCTTTCCACCCTCTTTTTTTCTGACACCTCAGAGAAGTTTTATAAATGCTGGATTTTAAATGGATTTAGAGGAAAGAAGAATGCATGTAAACAGGTACAACCTATGTGGGAGGATTTATTCTCTGTGTTTCATCTGTGGCTAGTCACTTTTATGTAAGGGTTTAAAACCACTTTAAGCCTAATCATAGCATAATTTTTATTCACATTTGTTGAAATAAATTGAGATCCTCTGTGTATATTGAATGGAATGTGACATTTTTTGTGTTCAGATTTGTGAAGATTGATAAATATGTGAAGTTTTAGACCTCATGCACACAGGGCATTTGAAAAATGAGCTGCAAAACCAGTTCTGACGCCAGGAAAAAGCAGGTGTAAAAACGTGCTTTTAGAAACGTTTTTTTTTGGCGTTAATGCACGCTTTAGCCACACTTTGCAGCGTTAGCATTTAGCAGCCTTTCTCTGCCATCTTCTATTTTCCAACCTCCAATTCAACTACTACAGCTTAAAAACGTCTGACGTGGCCTTTAGCAGCGTCAGACTTTTTTACAGCTTAACGCTGCTGCTCCAGAATGCGCTGGCCCTGGGGTTTTCTTTACAGCTTAAAAATGCCTATGTCACTTGCAGCTTTTAAAAGCCTGTGTGTGCATGAGGCCATAGAATACCATGGAGGGGCCTTTTTAAGCTGCAAAAAAAATAGTCTGACGCTCCTAAAAGCAGCTGTAAAAACGCCCTGTGTGCATGAGGCCTAAAAAGGCCCCTTCATGTTATTCTATGGCCTCATGCACACACAGGCTTTTAGGACCTGTAAGTGGCATAGGCGTTTTTAAGCTGTAAAAGAAATCCAGGGCCAGTGCATTCTGGAGCAGCAGCGTTAAGCTGTAAAAATGCCTGACGCTGCTAAAGACTGCTAAAGGCCGCATACAGCGTTAGGCCACATCAGACATTTTTAAGCTGTAGTAGTTGGATTTGAGTAGTTGGAAAATAGAAGAAGGCAGAGAAAGGATGCTAAACGCTAACGCTGCTAACGTGGCTAAAACGTGCATTAACGCCAATACAAAATGCTTCTAAAAGCATGTTTTTACAGCTGCTTTTTCCTGGCATCAGAACTGGCTTTACAGCTCATCTTTTTAAATGCCCTGTGTGCATGAGACCTAAAGCTTAACTAATATAAATTAGAGACATAATAACTAGTGATGAGCAGTTTAATTCTCCTGAATGTATACATGCAGATATGTCTAGGCTCAGAGGCGTAACTAGAACCTTCAGGGCCCCGATGCAAGAAACCATGAAGGGCCCACCAGACCCCTGGCCGGGGCCCTTCCCTTCAAGCCCGGGGCTCTTCCCACTAATCCTGGGGCTCTTTACTCTCATTGCATGGCCTTTTATTATGGTCCCGCATCAGGATCCTTTCACAAGTTCTGCAGTGGGCCCCCTTCCTGCAATCTTGGGGCCTCCCCACAGTGGTGAAATGCCAGGGCCCGGTCGCAAGTGTGACCTTTGAGATCCTAGAAGTTCACCCACTGGTTTGCTACCGGGCCCCCTGGAGCATGGGGCCCGGTAGCGATTGCAACCCCTGCAACCCCTGTAGTTACGCCCCTGTCTAGGCTTCACAAAAGCTTCTAAATCATGAGACAAGATAGCCTGGGTTACAAAACATTGTAATTTTGCACAGATAAGACACATGAAAATACTCAGGAGAATCAAACCTACACATCCATACATCGCTGATATTACTGCATATTTTAACACATTAGTGCTTTTATATACAGTCTACACATATAAACATTTTTTTTATATGTAACACTTCTTTAAAAATGAATTATCATGCCAGAATGTTTAAAAATAAAGCAGACTTTAAAATTGGCTAGGGAATAAAAGGCATTTAGTAGCTTCATCAACCTAGAAATTGAGCAGCTAAAGGTAAAATAATGGACTATTAAATTCCACATTGGATTTAGGCAGAACCCTTCTCTGTATTTTTACATGTTTATTCATTGGACATTGCAATGGTGGATGAAATTAAGTAAAATAAAGATGTTTGAATCATAGTTTAACTGAAAGTAAATGCTATATTTGTAGTATGTAGCACACTGTAACTAACTGACATGTAGAAAACACGACTGATGATTGTTGGGCAATAGAATGGTAACTGTGAAGTGCAAGAGCAGGAATGAGGTTCACATTCATAGCTATGTGGGGTTTACAGTGGAAGCTGCATACTTGCAATTCGTGGACCTGAAATTGCCAGATTTCGCCAGTTGACTCATGTGAACCCCAGGGTGCTCTTGCAGCAGAAAGTCATTCATTTTGTGCTATGTCATCTGATGCTGTTGGTCCACTGTGTTTTATCAAGTCCAGAGTCAACGCAGCCCTCTACTAGGAAATTCTAGAGCACCTCATGTTTCCCTCTGCTGATCAGCTTTATGGAAATGCTGATTTCATTTTCCAGCAGGACTTGTCCACACTGCCAAAAGTACCAATACCTGGTTTAATGATCATGGTATCACTGTGCTTGATTGGCAAGTAAACTTGCCTGACCTATACCCCACAGAGAATCTGTGGGGTATTGTCGAGAGGAAGATGAGAGACACTAGACCCAGCAATGCAGATGAGCTGAAGGCTGCTATCAAAGCAACCTAGGCTTCCATAACAGCTCAGCAGTGCCCCATGCCACGTTGATTACCTCCATGCCATGCCGCATTGATGCAGTAATTTATGCAAAAGGGGCCCTGACCAAGTATTAAGTGCATACTATACTGTACATGGACATACTTTTCAGTAAGCAAACATTTCTGTATTAAAAATCCTTTTTGTTTTGGTTTTATGTAATATTCAAATTTTATGAGATACAAAATTTTGGGTTTTTACTAGCTGTAAACCATAATCATCAAAATTAAAAGAAAGAAATGTTTGAAATATATCACTCTGTGAGTAACGCATCTATATAAAATAGATGAGTTTCCCTTTTTGAATTGAATTACTGAACTTAATTAACTTTTTGATGATATTCTAATTTTATGAGATGCACCTGTATGTGTATATACATACATATATATATATATATATATATATATATATATATATATATATATATTGGGTAAAATAAATATTGAACACATCACCATTTTTCTACATAAATATATTCCTAAAGGTGCTATTGACATGAAATTTTCACCACACATCGGTAACAACTCTAAATCCTAAACCCAGGGTGAGTAGGCAGAGAAATTGCGAGTGCAGCCTCAAAACATTGAACGAGGATATAGTATGCAACCGGACAAAACTAAGAGGGTTGTATCCTAATGCTAGAAGCCTGGCCAACAAGATGGGAGAACTGGAGCTGCTAATGTATGAGGAGGATTTTGATTTTGTGCAAATTTCACAAACTTGGTTTGACAGCTCTCATGATTAGCTGGCGACCATTCAGGGGTATTCCCTATATCGCAGAGATAGAGAAGGTAAAAAAGGGGGAGGGGTATGTCTGTAAATCAAGAACAATTTGCAGGTAAATATGAGGGACAATATTAATAATGGTGCTAGGGAGGAGGTAGAAACAATATGGGTAGAACTTCAAAGGGGTAGGCACTATGGGAAAAGTAATATTGGGCGTATGCTATAGGCCCTCAAACCAGAGGGAGGAGGGGGAGGCGAATCTCCTATCACAGCTTGGAATAGCAGCAAGGATGGGAAATGTCATTATAATGGGGGACTTTAATTATCCAATTATAGACTGGGCAGAAGGAACCGCGTATTCATTCAAGGCTAAGCAGTTCCTAAATGTTGTGCAGGACAATTTCGTGGGTCAGATGGTGAATTCACCGACAAGAAACAATGCGTTACTACTAGATCTACTGAATATGAAAAATATAGACGTGATCAGGAATATAGAAATATGGGGCAACTTAGGAAACAGTGACCATAGGTCAATTAGTTTCAGTATAAATCATAGAAATGGGAAAGACAAGGGTAACATAAGGAAACTAAATTTCAAAAGAGCCAACTTCACTAAACTGCGCTCTTTGCTAGACAATACAAAATGTGATAGAACTAGAGTTGAGCAGACACCTGGATGTCTGTGTTCGGCGGGTTCGGCCGAACTTGAAAAAAAAGTCCAGGTCCGTGTCCCGGACTTTTTCCGAACTTTACCCGGACACGAACCCCATTGAAGTCAATGGGGACCCACACTTTCAGGCACTAAAATGGCTCTAAAACACCAATGGAAAGGGCTAGAGTGCTGCAAATGGCAGCAAAATGTAGTTAAGAGCATGGCAAGTGCTCTGCAAACAAATGTGGATAGGGAAATAACTTAAAACAACAAAAAAAAACAGAAAAAAAAAACAATTTTCTTCATCTGTGAAGGACGAGGCCCATATGGAGTAGGAGGGAGGTTGAGGTGGTGGTGGATGTGGCGGTGTAGGTGGAAGCGGCAGTGGAGGGGGACGAGGTAGCCAACACTGCTTTTTTTCAGTCATTTTAAATTAGGGTACACCCCAAAAGAGTGAGAAAGATCAAAAATATAACAATGGCTGGGTAAGGTCGGTATCCATCTCTATTCTGCACAAGGTACGGAAAAGTCCTGTGGGATCCATGCCTGGTTCATTTTAATGAACGTGAGCTTGTCCACATTGTCTCTGGACAGGCGGCTGTGCTTGTCTGTGATAACGCCCCCAGCCGTGCTAAATACACGTTCAGATAATACACTGGCTTCAGGGCACGCCAGCACCTCCAAGGCATAAAGGGCAAGCTCAGGCCATGTGCCCAATTTGGAGACCCAGAAGTTGAAGGGGCAGACCCGTAATTCACTACATGTAGGCGTGTGCACACATACTGCTCCACCATGTTGGTGAAATGCTGCCTAAGATGTTCCATATGAGCTGCTGGTGCTGCTGTTTGTTGTGGCGTGCTGACAAAGCTTTTCCACATTTCGGCCATGCTAACCCTGCCTTCTGAGGTGCTGGCGGTGCCCTGGTTGCGTTGGCGACCTCTTCCTCCTCCTCCTCTGCCTTGGCCTTGTGCTTCCACTGTGGCCCCGCTGTCAGGTGGGAATGCCAGCAGCATCGCGTCTACCAGCGTGCGCTTGTACTCGTGCATCTTGCGATCGCGCTCCAGTGAGTGAATTAAGGAAGGTACGTTGTCCTTGTAATGGGGATCCAGCAGCGTGGCCACCTAGTAATCAGCACAAGTTAGAATGTGGGCACCTCGGTGGTCGTTGTGGAGACACTGCAGTATGTAATCGCTCATGTGTGCCAGGCTGCCCAGAGGCAACGAAAGGCTGTCCTCTGTGGGAGGTGTATCGTCTGTGTCCTCTGTATCCCCCCAGCCACGCACCAGTGATGGCCATGAGCTGGCCTGGGTGCCACCCTGCTGTGAACATGGTTCCATCTCCTCCTCCATCTCCTCCTCCTCATCCTGCTCATCCTCCAGAACTGTGCCCCTGCTGGACAATTGTGTCCCTGGCGTTTGTGGGTGCAGGAACCCACCCTAGGAGCCACTTGCGAATGACTGCCCTGAAAGCCTTGGAAATGTTACCTCTTCCTCCTCCTCCTCATCCTGTGCCACATCCTCTTCCATCATCGCCCGAATCGTTTTTCGAAGGAGGCATAGAAGTGGGATAGTTAAGCTGACAACAGCGTTATCGGCACTGGTTATGTTGGTGGAGTACTCAAAACAGCGCAACAAGGCACACAGGTCTCGCATGGAGGCCCAGTTATTGGTGGTGAAGTGGTGCTGTTCCGCAGAGCGACTCACGCGTGCGTGCTGCAGCTGAAACTCCACTATGGCCTGCTGCTGCTCGCACAGTCTTTCCAGCATGTGCGAGGTGGAGTTCCACCTTGTGGGCACGTCACATATGAGGCGGTGAGCGGGAAGGCCGAAGTTACCCTGCAGCGCTGACAGGCGAGCAGCAGCAGGGTGAGAATGCCGAAAGTGCGCACAGACGGCCCACACTTTCTGCAGCAGCTCTGACATATCGGGGTAATTTTTAAGGAACCTCTGCACCACCAAATTCAGCACATGCGCCGGGCAAGGGATGTGCGTCAAACAGGCTAGGCCCAGAGCTGCTATGAGATTTTGCCCATAATCGCACACCACCAGGCCGGGCTTGAGGCTCGCTGGCAGCAACCACTCATTTGTCTGCTGTTCCATGCTCCTCCACAACTCCTGCGCGGTGTGTGGTTTTTCCCCCAAACAGGCAAGTTTTAAAACTGCCTTCTGTCGTTTACCCCTGGCTGTGCTGAAGTTGGTGGTGAAGGTGTTACGCTGACCGGATGAGGAGGCGGTAGAGGATGAGGAAGCGGAGTAGGAGGAGTTAGGAACAGGAAGCAAACTGAAGCGCCCTGCAATCCTCGGTGGTGGAAGGACATGCGCCAAATTGCTATCCGCCTCAGGCCCATCCGCCACTGCATTTACCCAGTGTGCCGTTAGGGAGATATAATGCCCCTGACCGTGCTTACTGGTCCACGTATCGGTAGTTAGGTGGACCTTGCCACAGATGGCGTTGCGCAGTGCACACCTGATTCTTTCCCCCACTTGGTTGTGCAGGGAAGGGATGGCTTGCCTGGAAAAGTAGTGGCAGCTTGGCACGACGTACTGTTGGACAGCCACCGACATAAGGCTTTTAAAACTGTGCGTCTCCACCAGACGGAATGACAGCATTTCAAAGGCCAAGAATTTTGAAATGCTAGCATTTAGGGCCAGGGATCGCGGGTGGATAGGGCTGTACTTCCTCTGAAGTGTTTGGGAGATGGAAAGCTGAACACTTCCACGGGACATTGTGGAGATGGTTGGTGACCCAGGTGGTGGTGTTGCTGACAGATTGTCTGTTTGCGGGGTTGCAGGTGCCGGTATCACTACAGAGGTGGATGAAGAGGCCCGAGACTGCAGCAGAAGAGGAAGCAGGAGGAGCCAGAGACCTTTCTTGGTTTTGAAGGTGTCTACTCCACTGCAGCTCATGCTTTGCACTTAGATGCCTGATCATGAAGGTTGTGCTCAGGTTGAGAAGGTTTATGCCTCGCTTCAGGCTCTGATTGCACAGGGTGCAAACCACTCGTGTCCTGTCATCAGCACATTTTCTGAAGAACTTCCACGCTAGAGAACTCCTTTGAGCTGGCTTTGGTGCGCTCGGTCCCTTGCTGCGTTGGGCAGTAGCAGGCGTAGTGTCTAGGGCACGGCCGCTCCGCTTCTGCACCCTGCTCCCTCTTCTGCTGTGCTGGTGGCTCTGTGCGACCACCGCCTCTTCCTCCAAACTACTCAGGTCACCTGCATGACCTTCATTCCATGTGGGGTCGAGGACCTCATCGTCCTCCACATCATCTTCCACCCAGTCTTCACCCCTGCCCTCCTTGTTGGTCTCCACAATTCTGAGAGCCGTAGCAGTTGGCACCTGCGTTTCGTCATCATCGGAGACGTGCTGCGATGGTCCTTCCATGTACTCATCTTGAGAAATAAGTGGTTGGGCATCACTGCACTTAATCTCTTCCACTTCTGGGGCAGGGCTAGGTGGATGGCCCTAGGAAACCCTGCTGACAGAGTCATCAAAAAGAAGAAGAGACTGCTGCATGACTTGGGGCTCAGACTGCTTGCCTGATTTGCAAGGGGGTGAGGTGAAAGACGGTTGGACATCGGCTGCAGGTGCCAACTCTGAACTTTCTGCAGTAGACTGGGTGGGAGACAATGTGAAGGAACTGGAGGCACTGTAAGCAACCCAATCTACTATCGCCTGCACTTCTTCTGGCCTCATCACTTCTAGAGGCGCATGATGCCCTACCAAATACTGCTACAGGTTCTGTCGCCTACTCACACTTGAGGAAGGTGTTTCACTTGTGCGTGTAGCTGGCACAGATTGACCACGTCCTCTCATTGCAACAGGAGCTCTACCAGCAGCACCACGACCCAGGCCACGGCCCCTATTTGACGGTCTCCTCATATTTCTGTAATTTATGATCTTGCCCTAGAAAGTTTATTGAATAGCGGAACAAAACAACAACAGTATCGCACGGGTGTATCTCACAGTGAAATAGGCAAACTATGCCGCAATTTAATTTTTATTACCCCAAAAGGGTGTTTATTAAATAGCGGAATAGAAAAACAGTATACAAATACAACGGGTGTATCTCACAGTCAAATATACAGACTATGCCGCAATTTAATTCTTTTTACCCCAAGGGTGTAGATTGAATAGCGGAATAGAACATATGATATCAAAAGGTGTATCTATCTCACACGTACAGACCCAGACTAGGCCCCGATTACTATTTTTTGTACCCTAAAGGCAGGATGAGGAGTAGGAGGAGTTCGGAACAGGCAGGAGGCAAACTGAAACACCCTGCAATCCTCGGCGGTGTAAGATGCGCCCCAAAAATTGGAAAGGTGTATCTCACACGTACCGATACAGACTATGCTGCAATTTAATTCTTTTTACCCCAAGGGTGTAGATTGAATAGAGGAATAGAAAATATGATATCAAAAGGTGTATCTATCTCACACGTACAGACCCAGACTAGGCCCTGATTACTATTTTTTGTACCCTAAAGGCAGGATGAGGAGAAGGAGGAGTTCGGAACAGGCAGGAGGCAAACTGAAACACCCTGCAATCCTCGGCGGTGTAAGATGCGCCCAAAAAATTGGAAAGGTGTATCTCACACGTACCGATACAGACTATGCCGCAATTTAATTATTTTTACCCCAAGGTTGTAGATTGAATAGCGTAATAGAAAATATGATATCAAAAGGTGTATCTATCTTACACGTACAGACCCAGACTAGGCCCCGATTACTATTTTTTGTACCCTAAAGGCAGGATGAGGAGTAGGAGGAGTTCGGAACAGGCAGGAGGCAAACTGAAGCACCCTGCAATCCTCGGCGGTGGAAGATGCGCCCCAAAAATTGGAAAGGTGTATCTCACACGTACCGATACAGACTATGCCGCAATTTAATTCTTTTTACCCCAAGGGTGTAGATTGAATAGTGGAATAGAAAATATGATATCAAAAGGTGTATCTATCTCACACGTACAGACCCAGACTAGGCCCTGATTACTATTTTTTGTACCCTAAAGGCAGGATGAGGAGTAGGAGGAGTTCGGAACAGGCAGGAGGCAAACTGAAACACCCTACAATCCTCGGCGATGTAAGATGCGCCCAAAAAATTGGAAAGGTGTATCTCACACGTACCGATACAGACTATGCCGCAATTTAATTCTTTTTACCCCAAGGGTGTAGATTGAATAGCGAAATAGAAAATATGATATCAAAAGGTGTATCTATCTCACACGTACAAACACAGACTAGGCCCCGGTTACTATTTTTTGTACCCTAAAGGCAGGATGAGGAGTAGGAGGAGTTCGGAACAGGAGGCAAACTGAAGCACCCTGCAATCCTCAGCGGTGGAAGATGCGCCACAAAAATTGGAAAGGTGTATCTCACACGTACCGATACAGACTATGCCGCAATTTAGTTCTTTTTACCCCAATGGTGTAGATTGAATAGCGGAATAGAAAATATGATATCAAAAGGTGTATCTATCTCACACGTACAGACCCAGACTAGGCCCCGATTACTATTTTTTGTACCCTAAAGGCAGGATGATGAGTAGGAGGAGTTCGGAACAGGCAGGAGGCAAACTTAAGCACCCTGCAATCCTCGGGGGTGTAAGATGCGCCCCAAAAATTGGAAAAGTGTATATCACACGTACCGATACAGACCATGCCGCAATTTAATTATTTTTACCCCAAAGGGTGTAGATTGAATAGCGGAATAGAAAATATGATATAAAATTGGTGATTTTTCAATAGCACATGTGAACACAGCAGTGTCTTATGTCACAGTCAGCTCTGCAGCAGGCTATGAAGGGGAAAAAAAAGAAAATTCCCCTTTAAGTTTGTCATTTTTAAATAGATTAGTACAGACTATGCCACAATTTATTTTTTTTTTAACCCAAAAGGGTGTATATTGAATAGTGGAATAGAAAAAAGTGTATAAAATTGAAAATCACTCAATAGCACATGTGAACACAGCAGTGTCTTATGTCACAGTCAGCACTGCAGCAAACAGGCTATGAAGGGGGGGAAAATCCCTTTTAACTTGTAGTAAAATAGATGAATGCTGCACACAACTGACTGATAAAAATAGATTTTTTTTTCTCCCTCCTCCTCCTCCTCAGTGGGCTCAAGTGAGGACAAAAAGATTGTTCACTGCACCACCCCCCACACAGCAAAATCAATGTAGACTGTCCCTGCCTAATCTCCAGCCTGGCCCTAATATGCTCAATAAGATCATTCACTGCACCACCCCCCACACAGCAAAATCGATGTAGAATGACCCTGCCTAATCTCCAGCCTGGCCCTAATATGATCAATAAGATCGTTCACTGCACCACCCCCCACACAGCAAAATCGATGTAGACTGACCCTGCCTAATCTCCAGCTTGGCCCTAAAATGCTCTAATAACTTTCCCTGCCTGCACTCCGACCTGTCCCTGCATTCTTTTCGGACACAATTTTTTACAGAATCACTGTCTGTCCCTAATCAGCAGCCAGCACGTATGATGTGTGCTCTGTCCCTAAACTACAGCAGAATGACGCGGCGCGCTGGGGCTCTCGAACTTATAAAGACATGGTCACATGCTTCAGATGGCCAATCACAGCTACTAATACATTAGTAGGCATGGCTGGGATGGCTTAAGGCACACCAGTTAAACGCTTGTTGATTGGCTGTTGAAAGCCCGCCATTAAAAGCACGCCATTACATACAAAACAGGAAATAAAATGACCGAACACGGATTTTAAACCCGAACATACAGTAAAGTTTTCGGGTCCGTGTTCGGGTAACATAAATCCAATTATTCGGTACGAACATGAATAATACAATCCGTGTTCGCTCAACACTAGTTGTAACATGAAAGGGGATAATAGCCAAGACCCACCTCCCAGTAGGGTCGAGGGGATAGGGGGGAAGGGAAAAAGAACTTGGATGGGGACTTTCTCGGTACAGTATAAATAAGATAATCCAAGGATAAAATACAAATTTTTATTTAAAACAGAAGTTTAAAAACAATGACAGCATATATTGCATATAGGTACTGTAACAGAGTATTGAAACACTTATATGAGCACAAATGTAGTTTTATTAACCCAATAATGGATTTTTCAAACTTCCAGATGTGTGTACCTCGACATGTTTCGTGGCGAACCACTTCTTCAGGAGGATATTTTACACACTATGCTCTTTCTAAGAAAATAATCAATTGGAAAAGATGCAATACAGTGTACAGAATGACATAATATGTATACATGGTTAGTATAACGGGAACTACGACAAAGGATTGGTGAACATCTATATTGTTCCAATAGTGGTAAACTCACAGCAGTGGGCAGACACATTGGATTACACCATAGATTCCAACCTGAAGTAGTGAAGTTCTTTGTCCTGGATGTCATCCCGGTAAACCCCAGGGGTGGCAACTGGGATAGGGAGCTTCTGCAATGCGAAACTCGCTGGATCGAAAGATTGAATGCAGTAATTCCACCTGGCATCAATGAGGTTAATAGCTATAAACCTTTTTTAAATACCTGACAATATTATTGTTCTCTTTCCCTTCAATTCCCCTTTTTTGCCCCTTTTTCCATCTCCCCCTCTTTTTCTCTCTTCTCTCCCCTTACTTCCCATTTTTTCCCCTATATTGTTTTTCCCCCCATATTTTCCATCCCCTACCCTATAGAGTCTCAGATTAATCAAATTGTAAAATAGCCATTATTGTGGCACTTGCCTATATGTATAAATGCCTATCATTAAATAAGAATTGATGTTGCCATATATTGTTCTATATTTGCATATTTGTAACCTTATAAAGGGCTTTGTTATTTCAAGATACCTATGTTATTCATATTGTATGTATATCTTTCCCTAGATCAGGCTCATCTGGATCCTCCCCTTGGGGTGCGCCGATACTCAGCCGGCGGACATGTGACCTCGAGGTTGACGGCGTCTGATGACGCCAGTCACTATCGCGATGTTTTGTTTACATGGCGATACCGCGCCTGCGCGATGATTCGCGCATGCGCGGCCTCGATGGTCTGAACGGCCAGTGGTCACGCCCCGCAAGGGAGCGTGATGATGTAGGCCGCCCGGCAGACACTGAAATAGCATCCGCTGCCAGTCATGGCGGCAAACGCTATTGATCCTCCAACTCCATTCTGGCTCATTTTTGTTTCACTGCTGGCGGGTAAGCACTCCACTTTTTGATACAGTTTAAAGGCTTATTTTTTGATAACGCCTATATAGCTATACATTGATACACTCTTTACCCTTTGAACAGATTACCCAGCCAACTGCTGACTTGGAGTATTATAGAACCTTTGATCCTCATCCTAGGCTTTATATGCTCAGGTGGCATCGATAGTTATTGCCAGCCAGGGAATCTACTCCCTCTGTATGTGCCCTGGTGGAGTTTTATGGGGACCTAGAATTTTATAAGCCACCTCATCATCATTTAAAATCTTGGTAGGTTGATCCTCCTTTAACTTTAACCCTTTTCTCTATATATGATCTTTTTTGGACCTTGGGGACTCTTTTATCACCAGTAGGTCATCCATCAGGTGTTTGGGCCTCAATTAATCACCATTCCCTCCCTTTCTCCTTCTTCCAGTGTCTCCCTTGTCCGCCGGTGAGAGGATTTGGTGGCTATGCACAGGGGTGTGTGATCCATTTGAGCCTTGAACATTAGGTAAGATAGCCCTCCCTTACCCTTATACTAACCATGTATAACCATGTATACATATTATGTCATTCTGTACACTGTATTACATCTTTTCTAATTGATTATTTTCTTAAAAAGACCATAGTGTGTAAAATATCCTCCTGAAGAAGTGGTTCGCCATGAAACATGTCGAGGTACACACATCTGGAAGTTTTAGAAATCCATTATTGGGTTAATAAAACTACATTTGTGCTCATATAAGTGTTTCAATACTCTGTTACAGTACCTATATGCAATATATGCTGTCATTGTTTTTAAACTTCTGTATTAAATAAAAATTTGTATTTTATCCTTGGATTATCTTATTTATACTGTACCGAGAAAGTCCCCATCCAAGTTCTTTTTCCCTTCCCCCCCTATCCCCTCGACCCTACTGGGAGGTGGGTCTTGGGTATTATCGCCTTTCATGCTTCAACCTTACAGGGATGCTGGTACTATAGACTTTTGATTTTACCAAAGGCTTTTCATATAACTATTAAGTTTTGCAGGCTCCAGCTGAAAACTTTGGCTACGAGCGAGCACCACTGTGCTTAATATTGTCGTGTCCAACAAACCCTGTCTTACACATTTCGTTGGATTGATGTCTTTAGGGACAAATTGAAAAATTAGCATTATTTTACAAAACAGAGGTCTGAATATTAACCACTTCAATACCAAGAACCTTCACCCCTGAGGCCATGTTTAAGTGTTCAGTGCTGTCATACTTCAAATGAAAATTGGGCAGTCATGCAACCCTGTACTTAAATTAATTTGTTTTATCATATTTTGAGACCTTTAGAACTTTTCTTTGGTGGTATTTAATCACCACTGGGTGTTTTATTTTTTGAAAATAGGTCATTTTTTTTCTTCACTGACATGCGCTGACGAGGCTGCACTGATAAGCTGCACTAATGGGCACTGTTGAGGAGGCAATGATGTGTGTTGATAAGGCTGCACTGATGGGCACTGATAAGCTGTACTGATGGGCACTGTTGAGGAGGCACTGATGAGACTGCACTGATGGGCACCAGCATGTCTGTTTACATGTGACCAGCTGTGATTTGACACATGGTAAAGGGCCGCTGTGATTGGCCCTTTACTGCAATCTGTGATCAGCTGTATCCAAATGGCTATTCTGGAAAAACATCCATGGACGCCCTCCCAGAACTGTAGTCGTCTTTTGGCTATAGCGCGGTAGGGAAGTGGTTAAAGCATTAGCGTAGCAGTAATGCATAGGGGATTTTTTGCAAATGTAATTAAGGGAAACCAATTCTTTATTGGGGCAGGGGAGTCATCTATTGCTATGAAGCTGTCGGCTGCAAAACCGACTGTCCTAGCTAGCTAGGGGCTGAACATGTGCTGAGCATGGAGTGTCTACATTATGAATATTCGGGCTTTTGGGGAAACCCCCCTGTTCCTGACAGGTACTTCACTCTGTTCCCATTGCCAACATTTGTTGTGCAGATGAGACATGGAATTCTAAATAGTGCATACAAAACTCCTTATGAATTCCATTGATTGATTTACCAAAGGAGTTGAGAATGTCCATACAAAAATGAGTAAAGATTCACTTTGATTATTCAATCATGTTAAAAGATAATTCTATTTATTTATTTCATCTGGACATGATTAGATAAAACATGGCTTCTTAGCAATTGAGGTTCAAGTGGTAACTCAGTTTTTATGTTCTATGGCAGGATAGCATAGAAGGGTCTCTATTTATACTTTTGACTTAGAAGTCACTGAAAATCTCTCTTATGAATGACATTTGCAACTTGCATCATCTAGGCTAGAACAGGGCATCACTTACGACCAGCATTTTTAGGATTTTCCTGGAGAACCTAATTCCCTAGGTCAACAAGTTCAAATGTCAAATGATTGTGACAGTAAATTCCATGTTTAGAAAACTCTAACAGGTACACTCAGACAGGCTTACTACAGCCAACTATTTCCTAGAGTCATAAAAAGGTAAAAAGGCATTTAGCAGAAATACTACATCTCTGCAAAGGATATCGTTCTTTCCCCTGTAAACCATTTTATTGTTTTGACACCATGTCTTTGCTTTCTCTAACATTTCAACAATGTTGCAGCATCAGATCATGGGACTTGGTAATGTCTAGTATAGCATAGAGCATGAAATGTACTGTGAATACCTTACCAAGTTATATTATATAATCCAGTAAATCTTTTCTTTCAGCCATTACCCTTTGTTGAAATGTAGCTCAGCACAATCTAATGTCTTTACTTCCCTGGGAAATAGACCTCATTTATTATTAGTGAAGCAAGACTGTCATGTTATCATTACCCTATGCACAGCCAGAGGTGAAAGTAGCTGAACTATTAAACTTGGATCATGCAGAACCTCACAGTTTCTCATTTACATAGTACTGATTCTAACAATACACCTAATCATGTGCAAATTGCCCCATAATTTGCAGAACATTAGCCAATAATAGCCTCATAAATGTATTTATTTTCAGATTTTACTTTGTGAACATCTGCTGTTCTTAAAGTAAACCTGTCGCCAAGAACATACTTTTCCTATGTGATAAATTAAAAACACTGGGACACTGAATATTATTAAAAATATTATATAGCAATTAGAGCAAATCAAGTATATTGCTTCACAAACTTGTATATCTATTTTTTAGGCAACTGGTAAACAATATTTTAATAAACTATTATAGCAAAGCAAAGCAATATAGTAAAGTTATGGATAGTTATCGCTGTTATAGCAAAGTTCACTATACTCTGAATTACTGGGAACTAGGGTTGCACCAATAATGTGTTTTTTTTTATCAGTGAGTACGAGTACCGTTACTTTCTGTCAAGTACTCACAAATACCAAGTACTGATACTTTGAGTTGCGATTTGCGTCAATAAAAAACAATTGGCGCAAATCGCACTGCAAAGAATGGCATGCGATTGCCATGTGTGTGTGTGTGTGTAGAAAGGGATTAAAGTGCCATCTAGTCAGTTTAAACAATGTTAAAACTCACAGTACATATCTGGTAGAAAATCCGGGCCACTGGAGGTGCTCACAAGGCTGGAGGAGAAATTCAGGGACCCCGTGAGTATAGGGCGGAAGTGATGACAGCTTGGGGCAGACTGTTTATACAACTCCTCCAGCCCTGTGAGCATCTTTACCGTCCCTGATTTGCTACCAGATAGGTACAGTTCTTTTCTTTTTT
Source organism: Pelophylax lessonae (assembly GCF_965119305.1). Classification (NCBI taxonomy): domain Eukaryota; kingdom Metazoa; phylum Chordata; class Amphibia; order Anura; family Ranidae; genus Pelophylax; species Pelophylax lessonae. Next base: position 375,048,794 of record NC_138770.1, read on the forward strand.
TTTCTTTTTAACATTCAGAATTGCTTTATTAAAGGAATAGCAATACAGGTTATAAGAGATAAAAAAAAAAACTTTGAAAACATAAACTGTATGACATGGTGTAGCCAAATACAATGAGCAGAAGAAAAAGGGTAGACAATATTCAAAAAATAATGAAGCAGTGAAGCAATTGGACAGTATGTGTAAGAGTATATTATATTTCCAATGGGCCTATTCCAATGTGGGGGGGGGGGGGAGGGAAAGCCATAGGATATTACAATCTGTTGAACATGGAATGGGTTAGGGGGGCACACAGATTCACCCCACTGAGAGGTCCACGATGACCACACCTTGTTGAATTTTCAAGGACAGCCATGAATAATATGAATAACTTAAATAACTGCGCTAACCTCTGGTAAATGGGGGTTATGTAACCCCGCTGTTAAATTGGCTCCAAAATGTATAGGTATGGCCAAATTCCTATCCATAAAGCACCCATAAAGTGTACATAGTGTTCAAGTATATTGGATGTGCATTATATCTAACTGATACCAAAAAACTGTGAAAAAACTGATAGATACCAATATAGAATTGTAACCATCAATCTACTGTATAAACAATATCCATGAAGTTCATATTATAAATATTATAAAATGCATATGTAAACCCTATGCCGATAAATTAAATTCCATGCATAGATAGTTTCAAATGTTTTTAAGTTATTCATATGCACATAACTAATTCTACAGTAATTTGAACTTGCAGCCTACCAAAAATTAAGACTATTATACCAGGGGCGCGAGTGAATATACACACACATGAATAATATGAGTCAACTTGTACAGGAGCAATGCAGCATCAATCCTGGCTTCCCAAGACGGCAAAGGGGGGGACCACTTACAGAGAATTTATTTTTTTGCATAAAATAACAGGTATGAAATCAATAGTTTACTGTGGTGGGACCTTTGGACATCATTATGTATCCTCAACAGGGCCAGCTCTGGTGACATAGGGGCTGACAACTCAAGCCGAAGGTTGAGTACCTCAAATACTACATCCGCCCAGAAGGCAGAGATCTTTGGGCATCCCAGAACATATGAAGATAAATGCCCAGCTGTGTCAGACAATGGTGACAGTGGGGGTCCCTATCTGGATATATTCTATGGAGTCCCTCTAGAGTAAAATAAATATGATGGAGGAGCGGAGGAGTGGGGAACTGGGCCCTAGCAGCGTGGCGAAGTTGAGCATAACGGAAAAACATCCAACCCAGTAGTTGGAACTGCTGTGAAAGCTGGGGAAATGTTAACAGTACTTCTCTCTTAGGGTCCTAATGCCATAGCGCGCCCACACCTGGGTATCTGGAATCAAATGAAAGTGAGCCCATTTGGGATTCCCCCAGAGAGGCTGCACTGTGGACCAATGCTCTGCCCAGAAGAACTGTTGTCTGGCCGCCACCCAAACCTGCAGCGCCGCCCTAATTGAACCCAGAACTGTCACGTAAGCCCCCGTGCCCCTATAAACTAAATTTAAGAGGTCCAGCAGAGAACCCAACCAGGCAGACTCCACACATACCGCAGCATTAGAGCGTGAGCTCTAAAACCACCAGTACGTCCTGACCAACATCGCCGCCCAATAATACACCTGAAAGTTGGGTAGGGCCAAACCCCCCATTTGCACAGGAAAATGAAGTGTGGATTTGACCAGATGGGGATGGACACCACTCTAAACAAAGGAGCCAACACAATGGTCCACGTCCTGAAGGAAAGAGGCTGGGCAGTTCCTGAAAATTGAGGTAAATTTAGGCAGGAGCATCCTTTTTATGATGCGACCCAGAAGATTTAAAGGGAGCCCGGACCATGAAGCACATCTTTCTTTGAGGAGAGAAATCAGAGGGAGTATATTACGGGTAAAGTAGTGAGAGATATCTCTAGTCACCTGAACCCCCAAGTATCTAAATTCGGTCAGCCATCTCAGAGGTGAGGGAGTGGCTAGCACAGACATCTTATCATCCAAGGGGAAAAGGACCGACTTGGACCAGTTGATGTGAATACCCGAGAATGTACCAAATTGATCAAATATCACCAGGGCAGCCACGAGCGAGGGGCCAGCATTGTACAAATAAAATTTGGCATTGTTCGCATAGAGGGACAGCTTTTACTCTAGTCTCCCAATCAGCAAACCCTGAGCCAACGGAGACTCCCTGACTAAAAACACCAGAGGCTCTAGGAATAGGGCAAACAGACTAGGAGACAGGGGACAACCTTGACGAGTGCCTCTATCAAGTTGAAAAGGATCAGAAATCCAGTCATTGACATGTACCCTCGCCCTAGGCTCCCGATAGAGCATCTGAATACAGGGAAAAAAATTAGGACCAAACCTGAACTGCCATAGGACCTCCCAGAGATATACCCACTCTACAGAGTTAAAGCCTTTCCGGCATCCAAGCAGGCCACTACTCGGGTACCAGCATTATCATGGTCATGGATACATTAAGAAAAAAACGTCTAATGTTTATGTCGGTGCCCTTGCCCGGCATAAACCCAGTCTGGTCAACGTGGATCAGAGTAGAGATAACAGAGGACAGGAGGCCAGAGCCTTTGCAAGTATCCTAGCATCCACATGTAGCAAAGAAATAGGCCTCTTCAGGCATTCTAAGGCTTATCCAGATCCTCACAGTTCTAATAGGGGCCCCCGCTGAGCTAAAAACAAAACAAAGGCCCAGCCAACAAGGGGAAGTTATAATCATGGAGCACAAGAGTGTAGTAAGGTCAGCCGTGAAGAGGTAAGGATTCCAGCCAGGAGGTAGAAACCCGGGGGGGAAAAATTGAACGGTTTCTCCATCCTGAACCCTCAAATTGGCAGGGAAAATAATGCTGTGTCTGATATCACTAGCCCTAGCACCACTTTAACTTGATCAAAGGATCCATGGAGCTTTTGTGTTTCAACCGAATAGTCGGAAAAAATAGCAGTTTAGTGCTCTGGAACTTTAACTCTCCGACTCTGCAGGCAGCCCTGAGAACCTCATCCTGGTCCCTGAAGTCGAGTAACCGGAATATCAGGGTGCAAGGAGGAGAACCCAGGGGCCAGGAGTAGGGGGGATCTGATGGGCAAGTTCCACTGAAAAGTATGGAGAGAACTGGGCTTCCAGCATCAGGGATCTAAGGAGCTACTCCACAAAAACTGAAGGATTCTTCCTCTCAGCCCCTTCAGACAGACCCATGATCCACAGGTTGCTTGTCCTGTTTCTGTTTTCAGCGTCATCCACCTTGTACTCCAGGGCCCGGACTTCGGTCTGTAAAGTGCGGATAGATGCAGTATGTGTTGTCCGACCCGCTGTTCCACCACCAATATGCGTGAGCGGAGCTTGTCAGGTTCTGCCTGATGAGTCCCACATCAAGCTGCACTGCTTCTATTTTATTTGTTAAAGTAGCCTGGCAGGAGGCAATCGCTGCCTTGACCTCCTGGAACCTGAGCTGTGAGGGGTCGGCAGGTTCCTCAGCCTCCTTCTGTGATGACGTGTTGGAAATAGGCCGGAAAGAAGCCACCACGTGCTGCTCCCGGATCAGGGCTGTAACCTCCGCTAGTGTTAGAAAATTAAGTTTTTTTCATCCTCCTTTGTGATTTGTAGGGCATCTGAAATCGGCCTGGATGAGACAACTAGGAGACAGAATAGATGAGGCAAGACCAGCAGAGCTTGGAACCATGCATCCTATCAGGTTGCCATCTAAGACACGCCCCCAGATAGGTACTGTTCTAAACTTCCCACTGAAAGGTGCTTTAATCCAACACACACACAGGAGCAGATGGGGAAATCGCATGCGATTCAGAAAGGAATCACACCACATTCCTGTTCAAATCGCATTTGATTATTTTTAGCGTGATTTGCGCCCAATAATTTTGTATTGATGCAAATCACACCTTAAAGTATCGGTTTCGGTATCGGAAGCATTTGGGTGAGTACTGATACTCGCTCAAATGCCTGGTATACCGATACTGATATCAATACTGAGAACCAATCATGGAAGTGTTCACATACCCCAAGATTTTGAGCATGTTAGCTGCTGCTGACCCTCCACTGTATAAAGTTTTTTTATCTTACCACAAATTGGGTACATATATACTTTAAATACTGTATGTTCTACAACATTTTGGGTTTCATCTAGCTTTTGCTGGTGCTAACTCTTTAAATTATTCTTCCTTTATTCCAACTATAATACTAATATTTCAGTGTAAAGTAAAACAGTTTTATTCCACCAAAACTGTGCATGAATAAAAAAGAATTCAATTGGTCATCAACAAAAGACTTTCAAGCTAATGTCCAGAAAAGTATTTAAATGCACAATTGACTTAGCTTTTACAAAAATGTTAATCTATATATTCTGTCTTGTGATTCAAGCATACCTGCAAGACAAACAAACAAATAACTGACCTCCGCTAAACAGTTGGCGAAACATGTTGGACCTGGGTGACCCCACAACTCTAGGACATGGTTCATAATTTTATGTATTCACATATTTTGCACATTTTTTGTCTTTGATGCATTTGCATCTGTGTCTCTTTTTAACATTTTTGTATACATGTATCAATAAAACTATTACATTTTAAACTGGTTTTCTATTTATCTATTTATGCCAATTAACTCCTGCCTACAAAGTCCCAGGTTGGGTGTTTCCTCACGATACACAGTCCCCTGTGGGGCTTATCCAGGGTCTGGTATATCGGAACACCAATACCACTTGAGACCTTTCTTTCTCACATGTCCTTAGGGATGTGGCAGGATCTTTCTTGGCTTACCGGCATCTAGTGTCGGCACCCAATACTTTTTATGACCTCCGCTATTGTTAGGTAAATCACTAAGGTCAAGGACCTATCTCTAGACTGTTTATAGGGCAATGCCAACTACATCAATAAGGTCAGAACTGAGCTCACTCTGGTCTGTGCTCCTCTCAGTAAGATCCCAGTATTAGAATATTGTGCATTACATTAGAGCCCAATTGACTCCTTGTGACACTCCTTTTGGAATCTTCAGCTGGCCATAGACACTAGAAGGAAGCCAAATGTGCAGGCATATCGCATCAACTGTAAGGTATCTGTTCCTACCAGCATATACCTAAGTGCTAACAGTTACAGTCATAGGCGTGTGCACAGAGTGTGCCAAGTGTGCCTGAGCACACCCTAATCACCCCGTGCTTCTTGTCTTACCCCATCAGTGCTGCCAGATTCCCTCCTCTCCTCCCATGAGCAGGGAAGGGGCTGAAAAATATTAATTTAACCAGCCTCTTCCTTTTCTAAATGAACACAGTGAGTTATATGTACTGATCGCTCCTGTCTTTGTTCTTAAATGAAGCATAGTAAACTGTGTATACTGCAGGCTGCAGGGAAAGGGACTGGGGAATCCCTATTTCTTTTTCTGTCTCAAAAGTGAGACATCAGGGGTCTGTTTAGACCCTTGATATTTCACCAAAGCCCCATTAAAAATAATGAAAAAAATAATATTGTAAATAACAATAAAAATGAAAAACTACTGATATCGTCCACAGTCCTACTGACACCAATCTTTGCTCTACTGACACTGTCCACTGCTCTGCTGATATAAACACATGTGTGTTTGTGTTCTGTGGTGCACACCCTAATGCAATAGGCTATGCACACCAATGATTGCAGTATAGCTCTGCTATACCAAGGATTGCAGAAAGCCCATGCAAAGATAGATTCAAGCATGTATACCAACTATTTAAAAATACTAAGGAAAAAAAAAATGTTTTTAAATGAATACAATACCGCAAAAAAAAAACCTATAAAACATCTGAAAAAAGGAATTGAGGCCCTGATTTATATGAATCCCTTGGAGGAACAGATGTTACATAATTTGCTTGTCACTAATACCTTTCTATAGTAAAATGGAAATGTTTAATATGCTTGTCCTGTTTTCCACCAAACGTCAAAATTCGAAGCTGGGCTTGGGCAATTAATGCATTAATGTTTCACCATGCTTACAGTACAGTATAATAAATCTAGCAAAGTTTTTTGTCAGTGTCATCTCTTTTGCAACATATTCATTTCTGACATGCTACTAAAACTCACTTAAGTGAAGTATTCCATGTTTCCCCTATAGTGCTTCTAAAATTTAGGATCTATTTTGATCTAGACGTGAAATATATATACAGTATCTAACAAAAGTGAGTACAACCCTCACATTTTTATGAATATGTTATTATATCTTTTCATGTGACAACACTGAAGAAATGACACTTTGCTACAATGTAAAGTAGTGAGTGTACAGCTTGTATAAAAGTGTAAATTTGCTGTCCTCTCAAAATAACTTAACACACAGCCATTAATGTCTAAACCGCTGGCAACAAAAGTGAGTACACCCCCTAAGTGGAGATCTCATAACTGGGCCCGAAGTGTCAATATTTTGTATGGCCACCCTTATTTTCCAGCACTGCCTTATCCCTCTTGGACATGGAGTTCACCAGAGCTTCACAGGTTGCCACTGGAATCCTCTTCCACTGCTCCATGATGACATCACGGAACTGGTGGATGTTAGAGACCTTGCGCTCCTCCTCCTTCCGTTTGAGGATGCTCCCCAAATGCTCAATAGGGTTTAGGTCTGGAGACATGTTTGGCCAGTCCATCACCTTTACCCTCAGCTTCTTTAGCAAGGCAGTGATCATCTTGGAGGTGTGTTTGGGGTCGTTATCATGTTGGAATACTGCCCTGCAGCCCAGTCTCTGAAGGGAGCGAATCATGCTCTGCTTCAGTATGTGACAGTACATGTTGCCATTTATGGCTCCCTCAATAAACTGTAGCTCTCCAGTGCCGGCAGCACTCATGCAGCCCCAGACCATGACACTTCCACCACCATGCTTGACTGTAGGCAAGACACACTTGTCTTTGTACTCCTAACCTGGTTGCTGCCACACACTCTTGACACCATCTGACCTAAATAAGTTTATCTTGGTCTCATCAGACCACAGGACATGGTTCCAGTAATCCATATCCTTAGTCTGCTTGTCTTCAGCAAACTGTTGGTGGGCTTTCTTGTGCATTATCTTTAGAAGAGGCTTCCTTCTGGGATGACAGCCATGCAGACCAATTTGATGCAGCATGCTGTGTATGGTCTGAGCACTGACAGGCTGACCCCCCAACCCTTCAACCTCTGAGGCAATGCTGGCAAAACTCATATATATTTCCCAAAGACATCCTCTGGATATGACGCTGAGCATGTGCACTCAACTTCTTTGGTCAACCATGGTGAGGCCTGTTCTGAGTGGAACCTGTCCTGTTAAACCGCTCTATGGTCTTGGTCACCATGCTGTTACTAAGTTTCAGGGTCTTAGCAATCTTTTTATAGCCTAGGCCATCTTTATGTAGAGCAACAATTCTTTTTTTCAGATTCTCAGAGAGTTCTTTGCCATGAGGTGCCATGTTGAACTGCCAGGGACTAGAATGAGAGAGTTAGAGTGATAACACCAAATTTAACACACCTGCTCCCTATTCACACCTGAGACCTTGTAACACTAGGAGTCACATGACACCAGGGAGGGAAAATTGCTAATTGGCCCCAATTTGGACATTTTCACTTAGGTTTGTACTCACTTTTATTGCCAGTAGTTTAGACATTAATGGCTGCGTTGGGTTATTTTTAGGGGACAGCAAATTTACACTGTTATACAAGCTGTACACTCACTACTATGGGATATTTTTTATTTTTACTAGTAATGGCAGCAATCAGCAACTTTTATTGCGCTATTGCAGCAGACAAATCAGACACCTAACTGACACTTTTGACACTTTTTTGGGGACCAGTGACATTATTACAGCGATCAGTGCAAAAAAATATGCACGGTTACTGTACTAATGACACTGGCCAGGAAGGAGTTAACATCAGGGGAGATCAAAGGGTTAACCGTGTGCCTAGCTAATGTTTCAGTGTAGTGGGGGAGGTGCATTTACTAGTGGAAGGCATGGATCGGTATTTCTGCTTTACAGAAACACAGGATCCATGTTTTCAGTACTAACAGAATGACAATCTGCCTTGTTTACATAGGCAGACTGGCATTCTGTCAGCGTACCTAACAATCAGCGGGTGCCGCCGGACATTGGGTCCGTGGGACCGCTGATCAGCTGATCGCCGCCAGCGACGTGTATTCACACCCAAAACCTGGAAGTGCAGAACCACATATATATGTGATTTCGCAGAGCGGGGACGCCCTGTAACAGTAAATCTGCTATGGGGCGGTCATCAAGTGGTTATTTAAAAAATCAACATTACAGTGTAATTCACTGAAAAACAGTTTTTAGTGCCGGTTCACATTATTGCGGCTTGCGAGATCGCATGTAATTCGGAGCGCACTGCTCCTTCATTACATGCGGTCTCCTGTGCGGATGCAAATTCAGCCATACACTTTCTTTGGCTGAATTCGCACTGCATCCGCACCAAAGATGCACAGGAGGCATTTTTTGAGCCGCCTCAGAATCGGATCGCACAGTGGTTCACACTTGTGAGATCCGATTCTGTGCAAACTGTCAGATCGCGCTGCGATATGCGATCAAACTGGGGGTGTCGTTAACATTTAATTGACACCCCCTGTGTATCGCATATGGCAGTGTGAACTGCCAGATGTGCGGATGCGATGCGGGAACCGGCTGCACAAGTGTGAACCGGCACTTAAACACATTTACTAAAAGCTAAACTAAAACTTCCCCCTTCTCAAATTAAACCTAACTGAAAGCAAAAAGAAAAATATGAAGACTTGAAAATAAAAAGTAACCCCCCCCCCAGAAAAAAAAAAAGCAAGGCAGGTCAAGCAGCAACTGCTAATGGCACATACTCCCTGCAAACAGACAGAAGTATTTCCCTAATTTTCCGCAGGGCTATTCAACAGTGCGTGCGTGCGTGCGTGCGTGCGTGCTTGCGTGCGTGCGTGCCACTCAATAGGTTAATTTTACTAAAAAAATTATGACTGTGGCAAAAATGCGTTATGGAGCAAATGTGCAACACCCTTTACATGACAGCCATTCAGCTCATTAGCAACTCATTTAAAGTGGAACTTTACTCTCTCAGACAATATTACCTATTTTAATCCCTACACTGTTAGCATTAGTAAATAGATAAGAAGTTATATTACATTTACTTGTTTAAACTTTTTTTTAGATTTATTTAGTTGCTTCCTGATTTTTGGCCCAGGCCAAAATATTGTCTTGCATCCCAGGAGTCTTTATGGGCAATTTTTTCTTTCATCTGCGGAAAGGTAGTAGGTGCTTTCCCAGCTAAGCACACCCTCCTACCTGCATGCCTGACCAAAGGGCAGATGGATTCCAGAAAGTAAATACTACATGACATAAGCCACCTGCCCTTACTCAAGATGGCTGCAGATAGAAATGCTACGGGGACATTTTTCAAAGTGACTTCTCAACAAAAAAAGCATGAAGGCATGAAATAATGGGCAAGCCTGCTTTAAATATTAAAAATGAATTTATTAACATTTTCAGTTTGTTGAGCTTAGATACAATGAAGTTTCACGTTTAAAGGCTGGTTCAAATTGTGCCTGAGGCATGTGAAGATTTGCTAGATATGTAGTGGCAAACTATGTTTTAAAACTATTTTAGCATGGAAACTAGTGATATTTTTCAGCACACATGTAATAGTTGTATAATGTGCAACTTTGCTTAACTTGGAAAAGTACAAATAAAACCAATATCAAATTAGAAATAATGTACCTGGTTCTAACAGGATGTTGGCTACATACAAGCATAGTTGCTGAGTAATAATATTATGCCCACCAGTGCAACATGTGGACCATGGGTCTGTTACATCATCATCCTCATGCATGGACTGCCATCTGAGGTAATTAATGGAAGCACACATCATGCATGGACTGCCACCTTAGGTAATTGTTGGAAGCCCACACTGCCCTCAGCTATTAGCTTAAATAGCTTTCATTTTTATGCTTTGGCACTAATTCTGTACAATTACAGATATGTACCAACCGTTGAACCAACATAGGGAGACAAGCAATGGCAGCAGCCATGATCGTAGTCTTAAAAAAATGTTTTCAAATTTTACCCAGACAAATAGTCTTAGAGAAGTCATATCTTATAAATATTTAAAGTATACCGTAACTAACGGCAAAAACTTTTTTTTTTAAATTTGGATAGAGTAAGGGAGGACTTATACCCGTGTCAGGTTTTTTGTTTTTTTTTTAACTCCATCAGTGTCTTCACTGGAGGAATTTCCCTCTATTCCTCTTCTGGTGACAACCGAAAATGTGGGATTTTCTCTTACTTTATTTTTTGGTAAACAGGACAAATAAAGAGGGTGGGTAAGTCTCCCTCATGGGGACTGCAATATAAACCTAACAGGGGCAGGGGATGAAATGGACACGTGAGTAACATGCTCCTCAGGACACTTAAAACAGCGTCTCTCTGCATCCCCAAAACTTGCACTGCTCCCTGCCAGCTCAGCTCAGCTGAGGGAAAGCAATTGCTTTCCCTCAGCTACAACATGTCGCTAAAAAGGAAAGGAAAGGAAACACCACCCAAGAAAGCTCACGGCCTTCATGTTCCAGCCGTCCGCGAGGCACGCCCAAGATGTCACTGCGGCTTAAACATCCATAGTGCAGCTCGGAGCTCTCTCTTCCCAGAACCCAGATGTGATGCCTTCAGTATAACATGGACTTGAGGAATCTACCTCCACCAAACCTGTCTTTATCACCTCGCCTCTGGGAAGGCCACTAATCGGAAGCCCTGCAAAGGCTCAGATGAGATTAGAATCCCCTGCAGTAGATCCTAATGAGGTGAGCCATCCACCCCTCTCACACAGCCCTCTAACTGCTCAGCCTAACCCAATCTCCTCCTACCATATTGCCTGACAGCCGGTTATTGACACTACACTAAAGGAGATACTCATCTCCTTAAGATGATCTGTTCAAGCAGATATGCTCTCATTCCTGCAAAAATGTGACCACAGCATGTCAGCCCTTAAAAATAGAGTCTCTAACATAGAGACGAACCTAGGAGACATTGCTAACACAGTCAGTGTCCTCATTGATGCTCATACCACACTGAAGAGCAAAAATGGGTAAGAGATAAAATAGCAGACATTGAAGACAGATTGTCAAAATTTGTGGCATACCAGAGTCAACCCCCCCACTCAAGCTACCCTTGTATGTCAGAAACCTGATAAAAACAGTACTACCAGAACTGAAAAACATTGAACTGGATATTGACTGAGTCCACAGAATCCCAAAACTTCCATTCCTACCTGACACTGCACCACTTTTTTAATGTGAAGGAGCAACTTATGCAAAAAGCAAGAGCTTTAGGAACCCTGCCAGATCCTTATGCCTCTTCACAACTTTTTGCGGACCACTCCCAACACACTCTGAAGCGCTGCAGACAAATAAACACAATCACAAAGGACCTATGCAACCACCTCATTCAATACCAATGGTCATCCCTGGCTAAACTCTTAATAACACGCAAACGCTCCAAACACAGTGTATCTTCTCTTCAAGATGGATTATGCCTCCTAACCAACTGGTACATCATCCCTGCCCATTCCAACACTAGTCTGATGGATCAAAGCAGAAGCTCAGAAAAAAACAGCTGCATCTCTTCCTCAACACTGCACCCAAGTGTGTTCTCCACACTAAACAATTCCGGGAAGACTTCACCAGATGCAGACCTCTTCAGTGAGTGGCCTTACTCAGCCTAGAACTCTATACCTTTTGGTTGCTATTTCCTGGTACCCGTTGTACCACTTGTATAGGAAGAGCTCTAGGACCTAGGTCCACACTTTGCTCAGTTTCATTTTTTTTTCCTTTGTTTTGTTTCCATTGAAGCCTTTAAGACTGTTTCCTTCACCTGGTTGTCTGTACCCGAAATCTTTCTAAGGACTCTTTTGACTGCTCCTCCACACTCCGTGTCTCCCTGAAAACAACACAGCTCCCATCACTATTCTAATACCTTGATACACAATCCCTGAACCAACTGCTTGTAAACAAAGCAATTCTGTGCTATGACCATCAAATTCCTCTAAATTAATGCCAAGGGCCTCACTCCTCCGGCAAAAAGATAATCTCTTTGGAAACTAGCTTTGCAAAATCAATGTAATATCCTGTGCGTACAAGAAACCCACTTTCAAGCCTCTCATCCTCCATATTCTATGCTGCAGCATAAAAATGCACCATACACCATAGTATCGGTCTACACTCCAAAGGATCATCAACTACGCTTCTTCCGCAAGCTTCACAAGAAGGTATCCACTATTCAACAAAGAGAAACTGTATGGCGTGGGGACTTTAATCCCACTCCCAATCCCCTCTTTGTCTCTTCCTCATCCCTTACAAGAAGTAGACCTGCTTTGAACTCTCTGCTGGCTTCTTTCCAACTTTTTGACGTATGGAGATGTCAACATGTAGAGGAACATGACTACACGTTCTTCTCTCCATGCCACAATTCCTATTCGAGGATTGACCTTTTTCTCATGACCAATGGACCCTCCAAAAAGTGTCATCGTCCTCTATCCTCCCTACAACATGGTCAGACCACTCCCCAGTATGTATAACTACAGAGGACTGAACAACAACCTCTACTGCTTACCTATGGCACCTGAATACCTACATCCTACAATCCACCCAATATGGGGACTGTCTACGTACTAGCCTTGAAAACTTTTTTGCAACCAATAAGAACACAGTGGTGGACCCTGCCATAATATAGGCAGCGCATAAAGCTTTTAGGCCTCTTCATTCATTTTAGGGTAAGGGAAAATAAACAAAGGAAGCAGCAACTCCACTCTATATTTGCAGAGGTTCAGACCACTGACACTATCAACAAAACCATGCCATCTGCTGACCTTAAATCTAAGTTGATCAAACTACACCTCAAACTAAGGTCCCTCCTCTTAGAAAACTTTGACCAGCAACAAAAATGTCTTAAAATGTGTTTTTATATCCATGGGAACAAACTGGGAAAACTCCTTGCCCCCCTAAATCCAGGGGTACCACACTAAGACCCCCATACCCTTTCTATCACCCCTCTAATAAAACAAAAATACTAGACCCCCAATCCATAGCAGATGCATTCAGCAATTATAGCACTTTCTATAACCTAAAAATTATAGCAACGCGAAAACTGCCGCTATCCAGGCCTTCCTGAATTTCGTTCACCTCCCATGTCTATCCTCATATCAACTGGACAGCCTTAATGCCCCATTCTTCAACCATGAGATAGATAACGTTATCAACTCCCTTCTGAAAAACAAAGCTCCCAGGCCAGACAGTAGCAGAATATTAACAAAAATTTAAAGCTATACTGCTAGACCACATCGATGCTGTGTTCAACGCTGCTGCTTTCTCGGCTTCTTTCCCACAAGAAATGTTAAAAGCATCAAACATTACAATACCAAAGCCAGGGAAAGAGCCTACCACTCCCCAGAATTATCGACTCATCTCTCTGCTCAACCACGATACTAAATGATATGCCAAAGTAATAGCTAATAGACTAGTTTATATTCTGCCCACACTTATCAACCCTGCCCAATCAGGATTTACTAAAGGTCACCAGACTTCGGACCCACGCGACGAATGATCAACATCTTTCAGACAAGGAATGCCTTCTCTGCTCCTTTCCATGGATGCAGAGAAGGCATTCCACAGAGTCCATTGGCAGTACCTAGACTTGACATTATGCAAATTTGGCTTCCAAGGCCATATCCTATAAGCTGTCATGGCCCTATACTCCTGCCCCTCAACCAAGTATACTGCTCTGCAATGCTATCTAAATCCTTCCCTATCTCCAATGGCACAAGGCAAGGATGCCCCTATCTCCTTAGATCTTTAATCAGATTATGGAACCCCTAGCTGAAAAAATTAGAACACACCCAAACATTTCTGGATTCAAAATAGTCCCCTTAGAGCACAAAATAGGTTTATTCGCAGAAGATGTGATCCTCATGATGACTAACTCTGCCCTTTCTCTTGCTTCGGTACAACAAACAAACAAAAAATTCACCTCTGTACCCTATTATAAGGTTAACGCAACTAAAGCTCACATCCTACTTTTAGGGGTCTCCGTAAACCTCCAGACTGATCTTGAAAATAACTACCCAACTACCCAAATGCATGGGCAACAGACTCTATATCTTACCTGGGGGTTAAACTAACCAAATCTGTATCATCAATGTATAAAGCCAACTATATCCCCTTTTTAGACACTCTCCCTAAAGACCTAGAAAGGATCTCCAAGCTCAAAATCTCCTGTTCGGGCAGACTAGCAGCTTTCAGAATGTTACATCTACTACAGCTTCTATTCCTATTCAGAACCTTACCTATCCACATCAGAAAATCCTTCCTCATGGAGGGAGGAGCCTGCTAATGGCGCCAACTCCGATGGCCTGCTCGGTTTCCGGATCGCCGCCCAGAGGGATGAGTGAGGAAACGCTCGTTCCCCCGGCCTGAATGCCCGCCTAGCCGGATCCCGCTGCCTCCCCTCGCTCACCCGACGGCCCGCCCCGGTCCTAGCCGTGGATCCAGCTTGAAGCTTGAAGGAAGGAGGACGGGCTCCCCGGTTCCCTCGTACCTGACCGAGACCAGCTGTCTCCTGGAAAAGCGGCCGCCGAGTGCTGCAGTTGCAGCCGACTCGGGTAAACCGGCGTCCAGGAGAGAAGGACCTGATCGGTTTGGACACCGCTAAGTGGCTAGTACTGGAGGGATTCAGTCTGGAGAGACCCAGTAGCATTGGAGACCATCATCACCCCCTCCATACCACAGCATAAGGAACTCCACAGAACAGCCGAAGGGGACTGGTGAGAGGGGAAACCCCCCAGACTTTTTCTTATGTTTGATCTTAATACCAGCTTTTCCTGAAAGCACTGTCATATTATCATCCATGAGTGTACAGCTTAAGAGATAGCGGGACTGGTTTGAAAAATGTGCGGGACTCTGCTTACGTAAGTGAGAGGGGAAACCCCCCAGAATTTTCTTACGTTTGATATCAATACCAGTCTTTCCTGAAAGCACTGTCATATTATTATCCATGAGTGTACAGCTTAAGAGCTAGCGGGACTGTTTTGAAAAATGTGCGGGACTCTGCTTACTTAAGTGAGATGGGAAACCTCCCAGAATTTTCTTACGTTTGATCTCAATACCAGCCCTTCCTGAAAGCATTGTCATATTATCATCCATGAGTGTACAGCTTAAGAGATAGCGGGACTGTTTTGAAAAATGTGCGGGACTCTGCTTACTTAAGTGAGAGGGGAAACCCCCCAGAATTTTCTTACGTTTGATCTCAATACCAGCCTTCCCTGAAAGCACTGTCATATTATCATCCATGAGTGTACAGCTTAAGAGCTAGTGGGACTGTTTTGAAAAATGTGCGGGACTCTGCTTACTTAATTTGCTGAATAATACACATGATACCTAGTTCATACTGACAGTTTGGAGGCAGGGAGAGGAGGACCATATGCCAAAAATGGGAAAAGAAATGAAAATCCACCTATTTTTTCTGAACACTTTTAATCCCTTCCCCGTGGTCAGTTAAACGGGAACAGAACTAAAAAAATGCTTTATTACAGAGGATGGTGATAAAAGGAGGGAATCCCGAAATATTACCTGATCCCCTGGTTTATTTACAAGTGGTTACAGTCACATAGAGCTGGAACTATCTGTAATTGCTATACCGGTTTTGGTGGACTGTTAGGGCACTGGCTGGGTGCCTCGGAGGAGAGCAGGGGTCCACAGTTAAAAACCGTCGGGCCTTGTATTGAGGGTGGAAGACCCGGCTTGGATAGCCTCATATCCCACTTTGGAGAGGCGGTGGGGGAGACATAAGAGGAGGATATACTGTGGGTTCATTCCCTAGACCTGAATCCGAAATGAAAAATTAACCGGCAAAAGAAGTAGCAGGGAAACCTGCAAAAATTACAGCAAGCCCTGGAACAATTAAAAGGTACATGACACCTGAGGGAAAAGGGCAAAATACACAGCCAGAGAAACAACCAGTCGTTAGACCCAAACAAAATACAGAGGGAACTAAGAAAATCAAGAATCAAAAGCATATAGGAGTAAGTGGAGAAGAAAGTCTAGAAGTGCCAAGAGAAAGTACTCTAACAATAGGAGATGGAGACATGAATAGAGAAGATGAATTAAGTGAAAAAGATTATCCGCCATCAAAATGCGGGAAATGTTTGCTAGCCTTGAAAGATCCATCAAAGCTGAGATGGCTACCTTACACGTTGACTTTGGGCATATCTTGGGTAGAAGAAACAGAAGAGAAGGTGGAGTCCTATGGAAAAGAGTTAAAAAACCTAAAAGATCAAATGAGGAAAATGAAAATGGAGCAGAGAAATATGTTATACAAAATCGAAGATCAGGAGAACAGAAATCGAAGAAAAAATCTAAGAATAAGAGGATTACCAGAGAAAGGGTCGACAGAAAATTTAGGAGAAACTCTGGAAAAGTTATTTAACCCTTTACTGGGAAAGACGATCACAGACAAAATTGAATTTGAAAGAATACATAGGTTGCGTAAACCAACTAATTTACCAAAAGAGAAAACAAGAGACGTGATTGCAAGATTCCATAAGTACGAGACAAAGGCCCAGATCTGGGTGAAAATGAGAGACAGACCTGAAATAAAATATGATGGAGAGGATATTCAGATTTTCCCAGACCTGGCAAAAGAAACGATTAACAGAAAACGCATTCTTAGACCAATGGTAGACGCACTAAAGAAAAATGATATACAGTACTTCTGGAATTATCCAGTAGGTTTAGGAGTGAGAAGAGATGGGAGGACAGTACTACTTAGATACCCAGAAGAAACCCAAGATTTCTGTGAAGCAGTAAACATACCACTCATAGACATTCCAGGCGGGACAAATCAGGAGTTTCCAGAAGAGGAAATAGATGAAGGAGAGTCGGCCCAGTGGAAACAGAAGAAAAAGTCGAAAGCAAAAGAATCAAGAGGATGAGGAGGGACTGGGGGGACCTGGAGGGATTGGGGGGATGGCTGGCGGGAGTGGGGAAGAAGGGGAGGAGCAAGTAAGAATATAAAATGGGCGGCCCTACGGAAATCAACAGGCCGTCACCATCAGACCCAATATCAGGGAAGATGGGAGGGAATGGCGACCACTGGCAGAGCTCGACCTCGGCCACAAGTCGATTGGAAAGGGAGGAAGGAGAATCGACGACCCTGATGGAGGGACCGGGATTAGCTATGCCCCCACAAGGGAAAGAGAGGGAGGGGAGGAAAAGAGGGGTGGGGGAAATGAAGGGGGGGGAGGGGGGGAGGAGGAAAGGGAAGGAAAGAGGGAAAAAGATGTCAAAAGATCCAGTTGTCTCCTATAAGAAAGTACAAGAATTAAGAGAATATAGAAGGAAAGAGAAATTAAAAGGCTCAATGCTCTCCTATAGGGATCCTCTGGATTTGTCTAATAGTTTACCTGGTCACCTTAGAATCAGATGGGTGACAGGGGAAAAAACAATGAAGATTAAGAAATAATGGTTGTAGTTAATATACTATCATATAATGTCCGAGGTTTAAACTCTCCAGAAAAAAGGAAAATTTTTTTAAAAGAAATCAGTTATTTGAAGGCAGATTTGACATTCTTACAAGAGACTCATTTATCCCACGCATCCAATATTAGGCTATACTCTCAGAGCCACCCTATCTGGTATTACGCGGACTCACCCGGGAGGAAGTCCAAGGGGGTTGCCATCGGCATTTCCAGGGGCCTTGGATTTGCTCTAGAGTCGAGACTGGTAGACCCAGAGGGAAGATACCTCTTTTTAAGAGGAAAAATAGGAGACGAAGATCTGACCCTAGTAAATATATATAGCCCTAATGAGAGACAAGTAGACTTCCTAGGTAAAGTACTGGGAAAATTAATGGAGTTTAAAAAAGGGGGAGTGATACTGGCAGGGGACCTCAATCTCTGCCTCGACCCTAAAATAGATACTACATCAAAAACCTTACGGAATAATAGAGTACAGGCAAAGAAAATAAAGGAAAAATTATTTACAAATCAATTGGCAGATATCTGGAGAATCCTTCATCCTAAAGATAGAGATTTTACATGTTATTCAAGTGTACATGGAACATACTCGAGATTAGATTACATTCTAATCGAACACAGATGGATTGAAAGGGTAAGCGAGGCAGAGATTGGGATCAAGACCTGGTCAGACCATACCCCCATTACGGTAAAAATAAAAATGGCGAAAGAGTGGCCTAAGATGGACGCGTGGAAAATAATTGCAGAGATTCTTAGAGATAAAAAGTGGGAAAAAGAAATAGCGAAAGAGTTGGAATTCTATTTTCAAATAAACGATACAAAAGATGCACCAAAAGATATAGTATGGGAAGCTCGTAAAGCTTATATAAGGGGTATATTTATCTCAAAGGGGGCCCAAAGGAAAAAAGAAAGAATAAAAGATAAGATTAGGTTAATGACAGAAGTACATCGATTAGAGCAAAAACATAAAAATGCTCAAGATATATCAATAAATAACTTACTTGAGGTAAAAAGGGAAGAATTGAAAGATCTGTTAGAACAGGAAATTAAGCAGGAAATGAAAAGATGTATAAAAGAAAAATACATTGAAAGTAATAAGGTGGGGAAAAATCTGGCAAAAACCCTGAAAAAGAAGAAAGGAAAAAATTTTGTAGATAAAATTAAAAATAAAAATGGGGAAATAATTCAAACAACGACAGGAATAGTCAAAGAATTCCAAAAATATTATGCAAATCTCTATGCAGTAAAAAAAGGTGATATACAGGGGAATGAAACAGAAAGGAGGGAGAAAATCAAAAAATACCTTGTAGACGCTGGATTGACAAAGATAGATGAGGAAAAATTAGCATTCCTGGAAAGACCAATCTCAGAGCAAGAAATAGAGAGAGCCATTAAAGAAACGAGTTCAGGTAAAAGCCCAGGACCAGATGGGTTTACCATAAGTTATTATAAAAAATTTAAGGAAATCCTAATCCCAAGATTTAAAGAATATATAAATGGAATAGGTACCCAGTACGAGATGAGTAAAGAGGCCCTGTCAGCATCAATCACAGTTATATGGAAAGAGGGAAAAGACCCGTTATTATGTTCTAGTTTTAGACCCATCTCCCTACTTAACGTGGATACCAAATTATTCACAAAAATATTGGCCACTAGGATGAAGAACCTAATGAGGGAGTGGATACACAATGATCAAGTAGGATTCATCCCGGGCAGACAGGGACGGGATAATGGGATAAAAACCATATTGTTGATTAACCAAATGGCAAAAAGTAGAGATCCCAGTCTACTCCTGTCAATAGATGCGGAAAAAGCATTTGACAGGGTAGACTGGGAGTTCATGATAAATACCCTAGTGGAGCTGGGAATAAGATCTAGAATGTTGGCCTGGATCAAAACTTTGTATAATCAACCAACCGCAAAAGTAAAGGTTAACGGAGCTTTGTCAGATTCTTTCAAAATGTTCAACGGAACAAGACAAGGATGTCCCTTGTCTCCGATGTTATTTGTTCTATCCTTAGAACCCCTACTGGCAACCATTAGGAACAGCGTGGACATTGGGGGTATAAGGGTAGGGTGGGACAAGAGGAGCATAAGGTATCTGCCTTTGCAGATGATATCCTGCTTTATATAAGTAATCCGAGGACCACCCTGCCTAACATAATTAAAATAATGAAACAATATGGAGAGTTATCCAACTTAAAAATTAATCAAAAAAAATCAGAAATATTAAATATCAATATCCCCAAACAAGAAGAGGAGATGTTAAAAAAAGAATTTCAGTTTAACTGGAGAAAAGATGAGATTAAGTATCTAGGGATTAAATTAACCCCAACCCCAGAAAAACTCTATAAAGCAAATTTTCTACAACTTCTGAATGAAATAAGAACAGAATTAAATAGATTATCTCCAAGAATTTTTTCCTGGATAGGGAGAATAAATATGATAAAAATGATAATCCTGCCTAAAATCCTATACAAATTCCAGATGATCCCAATCCCAATACCTCAAGTATTTTTTAAAACACTTAAAATTCTAATATCTCGTTTCATTTGGAAACATAAAAAGCCAAGGGTAAAGTTTGCTACACTTAGTAAAGGAAAGGGACAAGGGGGACTAGCCCTACCCGATTTTAAAAATTATTATTTTGCGTCAATACTCACAAGGGTGATAGAATGGTCAAAAAAAAAAGTGATAGAAACTGGGTAACAATAGAAAGCATGATGAGTGGTACACACCTAGCAAAAGTTGTATGGATACCTTTGAGGTTTAGAAATTTGGACACTAATGCTCACATAATCACACGACATGCTATTAAAGTTTGGGATAATATACATAAAAAAGAAAACTGGTAGCACAACTCACCATTGATCCCTTTACAGGGCACAAAATTTTTTGCACCAGGGGAAGAGAAGGAATTAGGTAAATGGATAGAAGAAGGAGAAGCACGATTGGGGGACATAATAGAGAAGGGGAAAATCATAACCTTGGCAGAGTTAAAACAAAGGAAAGGAAATTGGAAGATGAATGAGTGGAGATATCTTCAGTTGAGGCACTTCACATTGACATTACCTCAGCCACTGAGAGATATGAACGACCTCCGCCCTTTTGAGCAACTATGTCTTCTGGATAAGATAGCAAATAATATTTCAAATGTGTATAAAATACTGTTAACAATAACAAAAGAGAGAGGACTATCATTAAAAGAAAAATGGGAAAGGGACCTTGGCCCTTGTAGTAACAACAAACAGTGGGATAAGAGCCTTCAATTAGTACATAGATCAGCGATAGACACCAACACTGAGGAGATGAACTATAAATTGCTCACAAGATGGTACAATACTCCCGATAAGGTAGGCAGAATCCAGGCAGAGAGCTCAAGACTTTGCTGGAGGGGCTGCCAGATGATAGGGACTATAGCACATATATGGTGGGAGTGCCCTAAAATTAAAATATTTTGTAGAGAAATTATAGACTTGATAATTAAAATTACTAAAATAGATATTCCTATGGATCCTTGGAAATGCCTATTCCATGGAACTCATATGTCAGTGAAACAATATAAAAAAACACTACTCCCCCATTTATTAAATTCAGCCAAGAGTCAAATTCCCCTAAAATGGCAAAAAGAAGAACCTCCCTCCAGTAAAGATTGGTTGATTAAAGTAGAGAAAAATTAGAAAGTTAGAACAATTGAGAACCTGGGAAGAGGAGGAACAGGGGAATGGAGAGGAAATTTGGGACGAATGGCAAGATTTTAAGGGTTCAAGGGAATATAGAGATTTAATAGGAGTTGGATTGACAGAAGAGATAGGGGGGGGAGGGATACGGGAGGGAGGAGGGATAAAGGGGGTAAAGGGTAACATGTGAATAATGTGCATGGATAAATTCTCCAGTGATTGGAGTGTTGTAAATATTTTTTTTTTTACCTGAAAAATTTAATAAAGAAATATAAAAAAAAAAAGCAAACACACACACACACATCAAAAAAAAAAAAAAAAAAGAAAATCCTTCCTCACCTCCCTACAGTCATTATTAAGGCATTTGGTATGGAGTAAAATAAGACCTAGGATATCCCAATTCCATCTAACCAAACACAGATCGAAAAGTGGCATAGGTTAGATTTGCTTCAAAGAATGCTACATTGCCTACGTACTAGCACAACTAAAATCATGGTTCATTCCCAACTCATCTTGCCTATGGAGTAACATTGAATCCCTACAAATACTGCTTAAAAATGTGGCTCCTCATCTCCCACATTTACAAAAAGGGAACCCCACTTCTCTCACCTAGAATTCATGCCATCAAAAAAAGCATTTAACTATTTTATATTGAATCCCACCACTGGGACCAATTCCCATAAACTCCCCCTACCAATCTCCGCACTGTCACTGCTAATCCCTAACATATCCATGAAAACATGGGAAGATAAAGGCCTAGCACTAATCTCGGACCTCTACTCAGAAAACCTCCTTATCCCATTTACCTTCCTAGACAAAACTTACTCCTTATCCAACAAAGAATACTATAAATATATCCAGATAACCCACTGTTTGATTTACACTCCCACTTTCTCAAGTGTGTGCACAACAGAGTTTTCTCATACCTTATCTCCAATGCGCCAGCCACTAAAGGTGTCACTCTATTTTATACTCTTCTACAAGACAAAGAAACCTGTATCATCTGCTCTGGACATTCAACAATATTGCCATGTTCTGGAAGGCCACTTTCCAACTGATTTCAGATGTCACTAACATCCCCATCCCACCCACACCAGAGTTGGCTTTACTCAACATCGGAGCTGAATCCAACCCTCCCAATATACGCTGCACAATAGTACATATTCTTCTAGCCGCCAGACTAACATTAGTACACCACTAGAAATACCCTTACCACATTCCCTTGAATGAGGTGATCCACCTGATACATACCTATAGTACTTATGAGCGCATGTTTTCCATATCTGAAGGTTTTCTGCAACCTGCAAGCATACATTGGGCACTTTAGACAGATTGATACACTCAGACATACCAGAGCCCCACCTAATCACCTTAATGTTTGGACACCTGTCAGAAAGACTGGAATTCCCACAACACAGTTTTGTATTGTATAACTATGTTATCAGCAATGTGGTAACCTTTGACACTTTATACATCACTATTATATGGCAACCGCCATGTCTACTGTGTACCCTTGTAATATGCAACATGGTAACCCTTTACTTTTTTGTATACCATTATTATTTGGCAACCACCATGTTATACCTCGTATACATTACCTTATATTTGTAAAAACTTTTCTTCAATAAAAACATTGAACAATAAACCTGACAGTGGTTCTAATCCCTCTTTAATTATATTTTAGAATTTGCCTTTAGTTATACTTTAATATAAGATATGTTGCACAATGTTATTTTTAATGTGTTGCATATTGTTCAAATGTGTTACTTATCCAAATACTGCATATATTTTGTGATTTTTGTGTTAAAGAATGTACATCACCTCGCTGGACCCTCTTATTTTGCTGGACGATTTAAGCATGATCTGCATTCATATCATAGAGTAGAAAAGAGATCCAGTGATAGTGTTCCACGATTTTAAGTTAGGCATGTACTGTATAATAAGTTTGATGAATCTTTAGAATGGGGACATATACAGCAATCCCAACCTTATTACTGTAGGAAAATATAACTAAAAGGTCAGTATAAAAATGGCACATTCACTCTTGGTACACATTGCTAAGTCAATGGTGTTGTCAATAGTGTCTAGTGTCATTTTTTTCAAGAACACACATAACTCATGCCAAAGTTGCAGATGCTCAGATTAAAGTGTAGTCACAATAGTGCAAATTATCAACAACTCAGTCAATAAACAGGAGTGTTTGATAGTGATAAAAAATAAAGAGCACCCTCCTACATTATTGGATATAGCATTGTTTTTATTTGACTTTAGAAAACAGAGAATATTCACCCACACTTTATGTTACCCCCAGTAATTTATTCTTATGTATAATAAAAGGTTCCAGACAGCCTGTTATTTTCAAGGTAATCCTGTAAGGTTTTCCCTGCTGACACCCCCTGCACCGTTTGTGGTTTTTGTTTGTAAAGTGTAGCGTAATGTATAAATCCTGTCTACTCACTATGGCTCAGTTTACCTACAACTAAACTTCTATTAGGGTACAGTGGCAGTCTGCAGGATTCAAAAGTATCACTCAAGGCAAAGTGTAATATTCTGACCACAAAAGCTTCTAATTTGGTTTAACAATGCCAATGTTGTTTATATTTATCTTGTCTTAACGGAGAACTCAAGCATTTCAACATTACTTTATAATTAACAAAACAAGTTATCATGTCATTTAATTGAAGTTTTTGTTGCCAGGAAGGTATATGTTAACTGAGTCTGCCTTTCGATTTACCAATATTCTATGTCCTTTCTAATCTTGTTAATTATACTTACTATACTATCTTCTTATACTAGCGTGAAAAATAGGGATGATGAAAATAGCAGGGCTAAACAATTACTTTTGGAAATGGGGCATTGCGATAGAATAATGTGGTCAAGCGGTGGTAACCGCTGTGAATGAGGACATTTGGTGAAATGACAGAAGTTTCCCTCAAAGATTCAATGAATACAGTTGCTATTTATGAATACGTTGCTGTTCCTGCTTGTAAGCACATGGGGTCTCCAAGGTAGTGTCGTCTGTGAGAATCTCAAAGAATAGTGATAGTAACTGTGAGGGACATGCTGTTGGAGACAGTAAACGTACAATTTTTTAGCTGGAGGCAGGATAGGCCTTCCTGAAGGAATGAGTTTTCAGGGATTGCCTAACGGCAGAAAGAGTGGAAGATATCAAGACAGATTGGGGAAGGGAGTTTTCAAGGATGAAGAGGTTAGCATGGGAGGAGGTGATGATGGAGCTAGAGAGAATGAGGTCTTGGGAGGAGCAAAGAGAATGGTTCATGTGATATATTAGGAGGAGGTTGAACATGTAGTTCAAGCAAAGTTGTGGATGGCTTTGTATGTTGTTGTTAGCATTTTGATCTTTATTTGTTGGACAAGGGGAAGATATCAAAAAAGAGATATAATAATTCAGTACCAAGAGGGAACCAAATACAATTTAGACAAATATGAAATGTTTTACAATTGGTTTCATTATATGGTGAGCTGCATGTGTTCCATTAAGGCTTCTGTATTAAGAAAAAAAAGTAGGTCCTATGAAGACATGCAATTTACTGTAATATGAGGGAAAGGCAGAAATTGTAGAGATATGGTAAACCAAGTAGGTAGACAGACAATATTAATTAAGATAGACTTATTAAAGTACTATTAAAAACTGCTTTTGCTTCACAAAATTCTAACCAGAGTTACAGCTTTTTTTAAAAAAATATATAAAACCAGCATTGACATTAATGAGTGAATCAAATTAAAATGTGGGTGTAATGGAAATGACCTTCATTTGACTTCATCATACATCATAATTCCCTCCTTGTCACTAACTGGGACATACAAATCCAGATACATCTCTAGCGGAGAAACAAGCAAATGCATCCTTAAATTAAACCAGGGGCAAACACACAAAGTTAAAACAGGTTGTTCTATTACGGTCAAAAGCCAGTTTATTTTTTCTCACCCATATTATTGGTCTCTTCAAAACAGTAAACCACTTTATCTTCTTGACAGAACAAATTGACTGGAAAATTACATAAACCCATCAGCAGATGTTCTTCTATACATTGTTTGAAAATTCCCCCAATTGCAGCATGATTTCAAAACCATTTACAGTCTATCTGGATATTGTTTACTCCAACCTGAAGGTTTCTGCAGATCATCACTTATCCTCTTGTGCTGCAACCCACATAATATCTAAAATAAACAGTCTGCAGTATTGTATGCTTTTATAACTATATTGTACTTCTGTTTTATGTTCTTTAATATGATATGTAAATTTCATTGAATGAAAGTCAGCTTTTTTTTTTTTTTAACAGCATAAGTCAAAGCACAGACCTCAAGAAATTATGTTTGCCATTATGAATGGCCCTTGGAGTCAAACCTGTCAGGCAACAAATAACAGAAAATAACACTATTCTGCTTTCCCGTCTCTGCAGTATGTCTGTAGCTGCTTGGAATACTAATCTGTACAAATCAGATGGCTTCTTCAAAATTACAATGCACAAGAGTGAGTTAAGCATCTGTATAACAATAAGGTTTGTCATCCATCATTTAGTGAATAGCATAAGGCAACTTATTGTCATTTAGTGCCAAGTAACATTCATCTCTATTGTCTGCTTGTCCACCTAATAAAAAATATCTGCAGAGTCTCTGATCCATTTCTGAATTTCTCATAAATTATAACTTCAGTTTGCTGTTGAAACATAATGAAAAGTAATGTGGAAGACTATCATCCAATTCAGAATATAAGCATGCAAACCCTGCAGTTATTGTTTACTATGGCTACACATCTTAATTCTACAAAATATGATTTTACGTAGCATAAATATTTTTTCTGCTTGAATTTGATATAATTTCTAAATCTGTCTGTTAACTAAATGTATATTTTTACATAGAAAATCCCCCTCCCCATGTTATGTACTGCAATCCCATGAGCTAATGTATATTACACTGTATGTGACCATTCAGAGTAAACCCATAATGGGATTCAATGAAGTCCAACAGACAAATTTCAAAAGTTGGATTTCTGAGCATCAGGATTCAGTAAAGACTCTCTTAGTTGAAATGAATAATAAGCTTTCTGTGCAAAGAAAAAGGATTTCACCATTGCTTTGTGAGTTCTGAGTACCAAACAGCATAGAAATGTGTTGTGTGCCTGCTCTTAGGTACCCAGAAAGAGTTAGCAGTCCATTGACTTTCTTCAAAGTTTTTGTCAATAAGCCCTAAATAATTTGAGCTATTCACTGGGGAACCTTACAATGATGTGCTGCATTCTTAGAAGCACAGTGGTCATATTGATCTAGTATCATAGAAAAATACTTTGGGCAACAGGTTGCAGGCAGTAAGTAAAAAGTCTCATTACTTAGAGTTATTTTCTTTTCTTACTGCTTGCTGTTCTGCCCCATTATTAAATGCATTTTGTGGGGTTATAACCAAGATTCCCACATAAGGCACCATGCAACTAACTCATACCAACTTGATTGATCAACATGGTAATTGAAAAAAGTATTGTAACATCTCTACCTAAACATATCTCAAATAAGAGGGAATATCTATATTCAAAAAGTGTATTTTATACACCTGCATTTTGTACAACAAAAAATATCACTTTACCACGCAAGACGTAATCTTAAAATCCTTTAAAAACTGCAGGGCCATCATAGATTTGTATAGTTCTGCTATAAACACAGTTCATTGTGAGTATAGCAAGCCTTTCATTGACTTCTTATAACAATACAATTATAATGCATACAATATAGTGTCCAGGCAGCCATAACCATAAAACATAGCCAAAACTGTAGCATAGTATCTTTCCAACAGAACGTTGCATAAAGAAACAACTGTTAGTTTGAGATACATGTCTCTGCTAGTTAACAAATCCTCCACTGGTTGTCCAACACACTGAATCTTTCACAAATCAGTGGAACACCCTGAAGTCAACAATATCTTAATAGTTACATAGTTACATAGTTAGTCAGGTTGAAAAAAGGCACAAGTCCATCTAGCTCAACCAATAAAAAAACAAAAAATAAAAACACAACCATACAATCCCATGTACACAATCCAATATCCGCAGTTGAGCCAGTGGAAGATGAAAAACCCCAGCAAAGCATGATCCATTTTGCTATAACATGGGAAAAAATTCCTTCCTTATCCCCTGAGAGGCAATCGGATATTCCCTTGATCAATTTTACCTATAAATATTAATACCCAGTTATATTATGTACACCTATGAAAGAATCCAGGCCTTTTTTTAAAGCAATCTACTGAGCTGGCCAGAACCATCTCTGGATGGAGTCTATTCCACATTTTCACAGCTCTTAATGTAAAGAAACCTTTTCGTATTTGAAGACAAAATCTCTTATCCTCTAGACGTAAGGGGTACCCCCTTATCCTCTGTGATGACCTTAAAGGGAATAACACAACACCAAGTTTACTATATGGACCCTTATGCATTTTTTACATGTTGATCATATCCCCCTTTAATCTCCTCATCTCCAGAGAGAATAAATTCAATTCCTCGAATCTTTCCTCATAGCTGAGCTTCTCCATGCCTCTTGTCAGTTTGGTTGCCCTTATCTGCACTTTCTCCAGTTCCCACATATCCTTTTTGAGAACTGGTGCCCAAAACTGAAATGCATATTTCAGATATGGTCTTACTAATAATTTGTACAGGGGCAAAATAATATCTCTCTCTCTAGAGTCCATACCTCTCTTTTTTTTTTATTTAAAATTTTTGAGCATAACAGAGTAAAAAGCATGTAAAAACAGATACAGTTACTCGGCATACAAACAACTTGAGAAATGTGGGTAAAGGGCCTACCCAGAGGTTGGGAAGGTAAAAGCGGGGGGGGGGAGGAGTGGTTAGAACTCGATGACCTAGGTGGGGGCAGGGGTCATTAGGAAGGCACGGTTGAGTGGATCTCGAACACGAAATGTGTAATCGTCCGAGGGCAAGTCCATGTCCTTTGAGAGGAAGGTCAAAAAGGCACTCCATTTGACAAAGAAGGACTGGCTGGATAAGGGGGCCGTAAAGTCCGTATTAAGGCGGTCAATGGATAGGAGTGGGGTTAGCTATGTTTTCACCCTAGAAATAGGAGGTTGGGTCATAGAGATCCAATGTTTCAAAATCACACGTCAGGCTAATAGGAGACTGGTGAGGATCCACGGACGATAAGTGTTGGCCGGAATGCTCGACCATTTTTGCAGACGTTTATCCCAATAGCCGACCAGAAGCAGTAAGGGGTCTTTCGGCACGGATATGTTAGTAACATCATTGATGAAGGCTAGGACTTGGTCCCAGAACATCGAGATAGGCATGCATGACCAAAACTTATGGTGGAGGGAAGGTCTCTCGGCAGAACATAGAGGACATTTGTGCGCACCAGGAATTGTTTTGTCAAAGAGGAAAGGGATGTGAGCTCTGTGGAAGATCTTAAGCTGGGTTTCCTTCCAGGCAGCGTTAGGAGTAAGTCCAATAGTGGCTCGAAGACCACTAATCATGTTAGGCAGAGTGCCTTCTCCAGGGAAATCCATGAGCCAATTAGAGGCAGAGGACGTGAAGGAGGCTGGTGGACACGTCTTCAATAAAGGTTTGTATATGTCCAAGATAGTGAAGTTGCCTGAGTCCAAAAGATTGTCAATGAGAGAGGACCGGAACCTGTCCTCAGGCTTGCCTGTGGTCAAGTTAATAAAATGTAGACATTGGTTCACGTAGAAGGCGTCCGATACTTGCAGGTTATGATTAGCCATAATTTCGGATAGAGGAGTCGGTGACCCAGTTTGGAGGTCGCATAGGTGTGCGAAGTTTAGCAACCCTTTCGTGTTCCATACCCTGTATACCGCATGGTCAAGACCAGGGGGGAACGCAGGATTGCCCCGGATCGGGAGATACTTAGAGAAATAAATAGGCA
Organism: Pelophylax lessonae; assembly: GCF_965119305.1. Taxonomy (NCBI): domain Eukaryota; kingdom Metazoa; phylum Chordata; class Amphibia; order Anura; family Ranidae; genus Pelophylax; species Pelophylax lessonae. The sequence goes on from NC_138770.1 coordinate 375,077,878, forward strand.
GTTTCAGGAGCTTGCATACTTCCCTCCATGCAATAACCATGTCCCTAAGGAGCAGGTTATGGCGGAGTTCGGGGGCCCACTTGACATGTAGGAGGGCCGAGATAGAATAGGGACTGGGCATCTGAGACTCAAACTCATGGTTGGAATAATGGGAGGTCTGGGATATCCAGTCCAAGGCCACCCTCAGGAGACATGACATATATAACCGTAGATCAGGGAAATTAATGCCAGCGTCACGCCTGGGAGGCTCAGTTTTTTCGAAGAGATGCGAGGTCTCCTACCCCTCCAAAGGAAGCGGGAGAAGGCTCAAGACATCTCCTGAACGTCTTTATGCTTAATCAGTAGGAGCAGAGTCTGAAGAAAGTACAGGAGATGAACAAAGCTGACCATTTTAATTAGGTGGCATCTCCCCAAATGTGACAGTGGCAGTTCCATCCAATTTTCCAGTTCCCCTCTTATCTTGGAAAACAGCGGGGGGTAATTCAGGGTGTATATAGAAGAAGGGGTCCTCCCAATTTTGATACCGAGGTACGTGATATGTGTGGTTGCAATTTTGAACGGGGAGTCTTTTTCCCAGGAGTGGGGCGTGGCTATCCCCAAAGGGAGAATTTCGCTTTTGGAATAATTAACTTTTAGGCCCGAGCATTTTCGAAACGCATCGAAAGTAGAGACGATCGCAGGTATGTCGGCTGAGGGGTGAGAGGTAAACAACAGGACATCATCAGCGAACAGAGAAATTCGTAGTTCCTGAGAGCCTACCTGTATCCCATGCAGGGGGGCCTTATTTGAAAGATAACTTGAGAGGGGCTCTATCGCCATGTTAAACAGGAGTGGGGAAAGGGGACAACCTTGGCGTGTACCCTTGAACAGTCGAAAGTCTTCTGTCATGGACCCACCCACACACAATCTAGCAGTCGGGGAGGTGTACATTGAAGTTATGAGGTTGACAAAAGGGCCGCAAAACCCCATGGTCGCCAGAACCTTTCGAAGCCAGACAAAGTTAACATTATCAAAAGCCTTTTCGGCATCAAGGGTGACTATAGCTAGGTCATTTTTTGGGTGAACACGTGCTTGGTCGAGAACCAGCAACACCTTTCTAATGTTGGCAGTGGCTGAACGGCCCTTGGTAAAGCCTGACTGGGCCGGGTGTATAAGGTGGGGCATGATGAGTGCTAAGCGTGAGGCAATGAGCTTCGATAGAATTTTGACGTCTAGGTTCAATAATGAAATGGGACGATATGTACCCGGTTCCAGAGGGTCCTTGCCTTTTTTCGCTAAGAGTTTGATTATTGCTTGATTACCCGTTGGCAGGTAGGGACCGCCCTCCCAAATTGATGAGTAGACCGCGACGAGTGTGGGAACTATACTAGGTGCAATGACTTTGTAGAATTCTCCGGAGAGGCCGTCTGGTTCCGGAGACTTACTAGACGCCAAATGCTTAATCGTTTGCATGACTTCATCTGCCGAAATTGGAGCATTCAACATATCTAAGTGATCTTTACTGATGGTGGAAAGTCCTGTGCCAGTCAAGAACATGTCGTCCACTGAACTGTCCATCTCGTCAGGGCCATATAGGGAAGAATAAAAGTCTCGCATGATGCGCTGCACGCCGTGATGTGTGGAGTCAACCAAGCCCGCGGAGTTACGCAGAGCGCCAATATGGGTGGGAGACGTCGGACCTTTGCACATTTTCGCCAAAAGCTTACCAGCCTTATTACCAAACCTGTACAAAGTCGCAGAAAGGTGCGTTTTGTGGATGTGTTCCAGCTTATCCGCCCAATCGTCAAAGTTCTGCTTGGCTGCCAGCCAGTCCTCCCGAGCCGCAGAGGAGTCAGTCAGGATAAGGTTGCGTTGGGCCGTCCGCAGACGTTCGCTAGCCGCTTTATTACCGCCGTCAGCATGTCTTTTAAAAGCTGCCGCATACGAAATGATACGACCTCTCAGGAAAGCTTTGCCCGCTTCCCAAAACAAGTGGGGGGAGGTGGCATGCGCTGCATTAGAAGTCGAGTATTCAGTCCACGCTCGCTCCAGGAAAGCTTTAAAGTCGTCGTTATTGGACAAGTAGGAGGGGAACTGCCAAACAAGTGGGGCAGCTGGGACATCCGCTAAATCTAGGGAGATGGAGACCGGGGAGTGGTCTGATACCGCGATTTCGTGGATAGTAGCGTCTTGGGTCAGTGGGAGGAGGTAGTCTGTACAAAAAAAGTAATCTATTCTCGTAAAAAGCTTATGAGGATGAGAGTAAATGTCAGAGGCGTAACTAGAACCTTCAGGGCCCCGGTGCAAGAAACCATGAAGGGCCCCTCGGACCCCTGGCAGGGGGGCCCTTCTCTTCAAGCCTGGGGCTCTTCCCACTGATCCTGGGGTCCTTTACTCACGTTGCGGGGCCCTTTATTACAGTCCCGCAGCGGGACCCTTTCACAAATTCTGCAGTGGGCCCCTTTCCTTCCATCTTGGGGCCTGCAGCTACAGGACGAAACAGGAGGACAGTGATTTCTCTACATGCTGCCCCTGCCGCCTCTCCTATCCAGGTGTACAGGGGAGCTGCACAGGCCCCCTGGAGCATGGGGCCCGGTTGCGATTGCAACCCCTGCAACCCCTGTAGTTACGCCCTTGGTAAATGTATATTCACGATCCGCGGGATGAAAATGTCGCCATACATCAGACAACGAGAGAGAATCAATTAACGAGGCAAGGGGAGTGGGGTTACCAATGGTGCCGGGGGGACGACGACACGCGCGGGGGGGAAGATTTGTCTAATACTACGTCCATGACAGCATTAAAGTCGCCTCCAACAAGGCGCGGGACAGCCGGTAACGTCAGTATACAGGAAGAGAGCGCAGTATAGAAGGACTGGTCGTAGACATTGGGTGCATATACGTTAGAAACAACAAATTCTTTGCAATGAAGACGGACATGTGCCGAGACATAACGGCTGTCTGAGTCCGTGTCCACCAAAAAGATTTCCACTGGAAGACGTTTATGAAACAAAATTAGTACCCCAGCTTTACGGCCTGAAGCTGCTGAACCCACTACCTTTCCTACCCAGAGCTTTTCTATTCACGCCATATCATCTGCCAGGAGGTGCGATTCCTGGATAAGAGTTAAGATGTCATAGGACTTTCATCCTCTTAGCCGGGGATCGAAGACCCTTAACGTTCCAGGTCACTATCGTCATAGTAGGGGAAGAGGGGGTGTGTGACTGCAGGGACTTAAAAAGAGCTTACCCATACCCAAGGGAAGAATAAGATATGTACCGCATGTTCAGACCCGCCGAGCATTCGTATGAGCATGTCGAGAAGGAAACGATGTCACCAAGTGAATGACCTCTGGAGAAAGCGGACCGGGGAGGGAACACATAGGAAAACTGGATGGAGGAAGAACAAACATAATAGTAAACATAACAGTAAAAGCTTAGGAACTTCACTTTTTTCCGCATGCGTATGCTACGGAGCACAGCTCCCCAAGCAGGACTCCGGGGATGAGGAAGGGATCAACATGGCCCATATGCAACTCATAAATTCGGAAAGAAATTCCCCTGTGGGTGGGACTTTAAAGGCACTGAAAATAATATATAACTTGAAACAATGTATACAATTAAATACATTTATTAAAGAACATGAATACAAAAATTGTATGTTAAAAACAAGTAGCAAGCTGTATACAAGTCATGATGTCATGGGGCAAAAACAGATACCGCTGTGTTGAAGGTGAGTGCCCGACGCATTTCAGAGACACAAATCAGAATTCCTTCTTCAGAGTAACCTTTATATAGCGGTCTGCAAGTGATCAATCACATATTTATTAATTAATGGTAAGTATACCAAAAATTTACATATATAGAAAATGCCATAACATGTGCACTAATTTTTGTAAACATTATAATGCATATACACTTCAAGCAAAGTTTATATTTAACATGATGTAATGGAACACTTACAGTATCTGCCGAATGACACTTTAGAATGTGAGCTTGCCCATAACATTAAAAACAAGAAGCTGGATTGCTCTCATCCCTGCATTGGGGTGCCTTATTAAGGAAAATGGAAGGATTGAATGAAGACGTATCATATAAGCACGTTCCTGCTCATGTGTGCCCGTCAGCTAAAAGCTGAGTGGGGACAACTGGAACCCACAAACACTGGGAGATCTGCTAGGCAAAAAAGAGAGGAAAAGTTTTTTTACCAAAGAGCAAAAAAGAAAAAGGGGTTTGGTTTCACTTGCTTTAATAATAATAGAGCAAGGGGTTAAACACTGTGCTATTCTGTGGGGTTTGTGTCTGCATAGAGTGCTGCATAAATCGATAAAGATTTATATATAGAATTCAGGCGTTACTTGAATCATAGATGTGTCGAAGAAGGAGTGAGTAACTTCCATTTGTCCAATTAGAGATCAGGAAGTTTATGAAAAAAATATTAACAAAAAAGTTTTTGAAAAGAAAAATCTTATTTTTAAACATCTAGATTCAAGTGAGCAGCAATAACACTAGCTAAAAAGTCAGGCATTGTATAGAGATTAAAAAGGTGGTCAGGCGACTGCAGCATTAGTAGCAGACAAGCAAAATCCCACATGGAACAATAACTCCACTATATTACCTCTTTATCTAAGTCTACTCCCTCCTTATTTCCTCTCTTATTTCCTCACTTATTGTGATACAGGGTAATCTATGTTAAATACTTCTTGTTAACCTTGATTGTTATACAGGCTTTTTCATTGATTTGTAAAATATATAAATTAATAGTCTTTATAACTGTGTTTGTGGCTATTATGCTGTTTTTTGGCTACATAATACTTTAACTGATTATTGAGGGGTTAATTTCTTTTCTTCTACATACTCTGTAACTGATCTGCTCTCCTCCCTACAAATTGGGTACTAATGCCTTTATTAATGTAATTCGTCTCCCTAATTGAATAGTTTCTATCAAACCAATAACCAAGTTTAATATCTTTTATTATTATTATTTTTTAGGCAATATTGATTAAGACGCTTGCTTGGTCATTATCCACTTCTTGGTCATATCTGTGTGCCTTTGGTGACAGCCCGACACGGTAAGCGGACGCTCTGCGGAGCGTCCGCCTTTTGAGCGACTGCCATTGGCTCTCTCTGAGATCCATCGGCTTCGCTCATTCACTTCCTGTTTGCGTGTCACGCCGACGGAAGTGACCGCGCCGGTGGAGCGCATCGGCCGTGCGGACTTCCGCCGTGATCTCGCTCGCGCATGCGCGGTCGGGAACTCGCTCGGCGGCTGCGCACCAGGGAACCCATAGGGGGACTGCCAAAGAGGCAGACTAGAGGTAAGTATATCCAGCTATTGTCAATTAGGCAATTATCTCAACCAATTTAAACAGCTCCCGTTCTAAGCAGTGACTTGCTTTGCTCACTTGCTTGAAGGTGGACGTTCTAATACATGGTCTCATACAAACTCACTCTACTGCCAAGGTAATTTAACCTTTTTTCTTTTTTAATCCTACACTGTGACTCTGTGGGATTTTGCTTGTCTGCTACTAATGCTACAGTCGCCTGACCACCTTTTTAATCTCTATACAATGCCTGACTTTTTAGCTAGTGTTATTGCTGCTCACTTGAATCTAGATGTTTAAAAATAAGATTTTTCTTTTCAAAAACTTTTTTGTTAATATTTTTTTCATAAACTTCCTGATCTCTAATTGGACAAATGGAAGTTACCCACTCCTTCTTTGACACATCTATGATTCAAGTAACGCCTGAATTCTATATATAAATCTTTATCGATTTATGCAGCACTCTATGCAGACACAAACCCCACAGAATAGCACAGTGTTTAACCCCTTGCTCTATTATTATTAGAGCAAGTGAAACCAAACCCCTTTTTCTTTTTTGCTCTTTGGTAAAAAAACGTTTCCTCTCTTTTTTGCCTAGCAGATCTCCCAGTGTTTGTGGGTTCCAGTTGTCCCCACTCAGCTTTTAGCTGACGGGCACACATGAGCAGGAACGTGCTTATATGATACGTCTTCATTCAATCCTTCCATTTTCCTTAATAAGGCACCCCAATGCAGGGATGAGAGCAATCCAGGTTCTTGTTTTTAATGTTATGGGCAAGCTCACATTCTAAAGTGTCATTCGGCAGATACTGTAAGTGTTCCATTACATCATGTTAAATATAAACTTTGCTTGAAGTGTATATGCATTATAATGTTTACAAAAATTAGTGCACATGTTATGGCATTTTCTATATATGTAAATTTTTGGTATACTTACCATTAATTAATAAATATGTGATTGATCACTTGCAGACCGCTATATAAAGGTTGCCCCTGAAGAAGGAATTCTGATTTGTGTCTCTGAAACGCGTCGGGCACTCACCTTCAACACAGCGGTATCTGTTTTTGCCCCATGACATCATGACTTGTATACAGCTTGCTACTTGTTTTTAACATACAATTTTTGTATTCATGTTCTTTAATACATTTATTTAATTGTATACATTGTTTCAAGTTATATATTATTTTCAGTGCCTTTAAAGTCCCACCCCCAGGGGAATTTCTTTCCGAATTTCTGATTACGGGATGTGGCACACTCTGGGGTGATTTCACATGAGCATACTATATGCACATATGCAACTCATCATCACAGTTACCCGGGTCGCGGCCTGCAGCAGGCCATAGGGCAGCCATAGCATACGCATCAAGCATGAAAGAGGAGCACGTATAAAACAGCATTATCAAATAAGGCATCATAATATAATAAACACACAGAATATCTCTCCACATTGAAAGTGAACCTGAGAACCGCGCCTTGATAGGCGTCAGGGACCTCCCGGGTACTAAGCCTGGAGGAAACCGCCCCACTGCCCCTCAAGATAGAGAGCAAAACGTTCTAGGATTGGAAAATACTCAACGAGGAGGGCCTGGGCAACCAGAGCTGACCACATCAGAGTACCTTTGCCGTTTGGGGGATTCCTTCCTGGGGCTCCGTTGGACTAGAGGCCTGGAAAAAGGAAGGGATTTAGCCGATGTGGGGTGACCATTATCACCGTGTTGGAGTGAACGGACAAAATTCTCTGCCTCTTCTGGATCTTGAAAGGATAATTGGTTGCGTAGTGTCGCCGGATAGGTCAAGGTGAATTTCAAACGTTCCTGATGCAATTTAGAGCATACGGTCTGGAAAGCTTTGCGTCTTTTTGCGACATCAACAGAGTAGTCAGCGAATATAAGAATTTTCATGCCTTCAATCTGGAAATTGGAAGTTTGGCGGAATTTTTGTAAGATAGCAGATTTGTCCGCATAATTTAAATACTTGGCAATAATGGGGCGTGGGGTCTTGCGTTCTTCTGAGTAAAGACCCATTCTATGAGCCCGTTCTACTATGCAGGTGCCCTGTAGGCCCAAAGCAGCAGGAATCTTCTTAGGACATAGTTCAGGGATGGCCGAGGGCGCGATGTTTTCAGGGACCCCAATAAATCTAAGGTTGCTCCGGCGTGATCTGTACTCCAAATCCTCTAATTTGTCCATAATGACACGATTTAGCTTGTCTTGAGATTGCTCCGTGCCCTGGAATTGATACAGTTCATCTTCCACATTGGAGAGGCGACTTTCCACCTCTGTTAACCGATGGGAATGTGCATCAAGCTCCCTCTTGATGCTAGCCATACCAGCAGCAACAGCCCGCTCCACAGAGGCCGCAATGGTGGGCGTAAGCAGGGCTACAATGGCCTGGGCTATTTTGTCTGTTGAGGGGTCTTGTGGAGAAGGGGTGGCAGTGTGTATCTGCTGGGAGACGTCCAACTGCAGCAAAGTAGTGTCCATGGCCGCAGCGTCTGGAAGGGTGCCGGTGCAGGCCGAGACCGCAGCCTCGATTTGTGAAGGGCCTGGCGGCGGACACGGCACGGCTTTTTCCAAGAAATGCTTCATCGGAGCGGGAGAGGAAGATCGGTGCCGGGTCACGGAGGCTTACTGAGCAGGTGTAGCTGGATGGAGGCAAGCAGGAGATGTTGGGCAGGTTTTAATTGCAGATTTGGGGAGTCCCGCCGCGGGAGCTGCTGAAGGCTCACCTACTCCATGCGGCGCTGGAACCGGAAGTCTCCATACCTCTCTTAATACAAGAAATGACTTTGCTTGCTTTGGAAAACGCAGCTTGGCATTGCCTGCTATTATTAAGCCTATAATCTACCAGAACACCCAGATCCTTCTCCACTATGAATTCCCCCAGTTGTACTCCCCCTAGTATATATAAAGCATGCATATTTTAGCCCTCAAGTGCATAGTTTTACATTTATCAACATTAAACCTCATTTGCCACATAGTTGCCCAATGAAACAGTGCATTGAGGTCAGCTGGTAAGTTGGAGACTTACCAGCTGAAATTATAAGGAAATTATTCCACTGCATAGCTTTGTGTCATCTGCAAAGACTGAAATGGTACTTTTAATCTCAGACCCTATATGATTTAATAAAGATATTAAAAAGTTAGGGTCTCAATACTGAACCTTGGGGTACATCACTGATAACCTTAGACCATTCAGTGTAAGAATCATTAACTACTACTCTCTGAATTTTATATTTTAGCAAGTTTTCTATACATTTACAAACTGATCTTTCCAAGCCTGTAGACTTTACCTTACACATTAGCCATGTGTGCGGAACTGTGTCAAACGCTTTTGCAAAATCCAAGTATACTACATCTACAGTCACCCCTCTGTCAAAGGTTTTATTTATCTCCTCATAAAAACAAATTTAGGTTTGTTTGACAACAATCGATGCTGTCTGTTGCTTAAAATATTTTTTTCCAGCATGTGGTCTTTTATTAAACTCTCCACTAACTTCCCGACTATAGAAGTTAAACTAACAGGTCTATAGTTACGTGGTAAAGACTTTGATCCTTTTTTAATTTAGGCACCAAATTGGTCCTACGCCAATCCACTGCTTAATAAGTCCATAAAAATTAGAAACTTGGGCTTTGAAATGACAGAGCTCAATTCTTTTAGGATCCCTGGTTGAATGCCATCTGGTCCAGGTGCTTTATCTACAGTACCTTTATTCAGTCTAATGATTTCTGGACCATATCACTTTTGAGCTATTGTGGATCATTTGGGGCTGTGTCAATACCATCCCCATTATGGTCACGAGCTCCCCCATGCTTCTTTGTATACAAAGAGCTGAAGAAAGTATTTAATAAATGTGCCTTCTCTTTGTCCCTAGTCACCCATTCCAGGTTATTTTATAAAGGGCTTACATGCTCAGACTTGAACCTTTTACTATTAATATATTTGAAGAATTTTTGGGGTTTGCCCTACTATCTTTTGCAATTGGTCATTCATTTTTAATTTTTGCATCCTTGATTTCCTTTTTACATATTCTGTTATATACTTTGTAACAATTAAACAATGATAGTGTTCCTTCATCTTTATATTTTTTAAAAGCTCTTTCCTACTATTTATAGCTTTTTTACCTTAAGCGTGTGCCACATAGGTTTTATTTTTAGCCTTTTAAACTTATTGTTTGTGGGAATATATTTTGCAGTGAGTTTGCATACAGTTTTTTTTGAAGAATTCCCATTTCAGTTCTGTGTTCATCAATGCCAATATTCCCTCCCAGTCTAATTCTTGGAGAGCAGCCCTCATACTTGGAAAAAAAAAAGATCTCTTAAAGTTTTTTTTTATATTTCCTGCATGTGTTTGTTGCTTACAGCTAACATTAAATTAAATCATATTCTGGTCACTGCTACCCAAATTTTTGTTTATATGAATATTGGTAATAAGCTCTGCATGGTTTGAGATTACCAGGCTCAGCAGAGCATCATTCCTATTTGGGGCCTCAATAAACTGTACCATAAATTTGTCTTGTAATGGGTTTATACATTTTTGCCCTTTAACTGTTCAAGCATTGCCATTACTCCAGTCAGTGTCTTAGTAGTTAAAACCCCTCATTATTATCACTGTCCCAGCCCGCAGCAGTTCTTTCTATATGTGCAAGAAGATCAATCTCCACCTCCTCATTAATACTGGGAGGTCTATACCAAACTCCAATGATAATCTTTGTATCTTTGTATTACCCATGTACATTTCCACCCATACTGCTTCAGACTCATCACACTCTCTATCAGCTAGGTCCTATTTCACACTCGCTTTGAGATCACTTCTCACATAGAGACAGACACCACCACTTCTCCAATTTACCCTGTCTTTCCGAAAGAGAGCATAGCCAGGAATTTTAATAGCCTAGTCATGTAAGAATGAAGCCAAGATTCAGCAATACCAATTAAATCATAATTCTCCTGGTGCACCAGAGCTTCCAACTCACCTCTTTTGCTTGGCATACTTCTGGCATTGGTGAAAAAACCCTTCAATTCATTGTCACATTTAGCACACTTATTTTGCATATTTTTTTATTTTGGTACAAATAGTGCCATTTTCAATGGTTGTTTGTACCATTCTGTCATAGCACTCCCTTCATCTTTCTTCATTCCACCCACCAATTGTAACGCTCCTGCGTTTTTGTAGTAGGCTGGATTTGCAGCTGCAGAATCTCCACTCAGTAGTCATGTAGAGATGTGTTGAATAACCAGATCCAACTCTCCAGACTCATCACTGTGGGCCCGTCAGCTTCAGCATACAGATATACACACACTCAATAAGATGTTCCTGGAGTGATAGGATGTATATGATAGTATGAAGGTGATGTGCTGAAGGGACAGGTGTGAACAGTGACAGAGATGGTAAGCACTTGATAGAAATGTTCAGGAGAGTATTAGATGGTATTTAGGTAGAATGCAGATAGGTTAGTAATCGAGTATGGTAACAGGTGGTAAGGACAGCAGATGACAAATACAGGATAGGCTAACCCAGTGCAAGGATAGATGGTAGTAGACTCAAGAGCTAGCAATCTATGTAACAGTGCAGATGATAGAATTAGTATGCATAGATAGTAACAGTCCTTAATGTGCAGAGGTAGGTAGTGTAAGTTAGGTTATGGAGGATTCCCCTGTGGGGTACTTATCACTAGTAAGGTTAGTAGTAGAGGGGTCCAGTAGTGAGGGAGTGATCCGGTAGCAAGATACAGGGATCAGTAGCGAGGTTCCGGTCTATTCCAGGTAAAAGCAAATAGCTGGAGGTTCCGGCAGCGAGACAAGCTTGTAAGCATGTAGACACACAGGCACATAAGCACAGGCACAGGCACATTGAACGAACAACGTGAGAGAGAACGCCGGCGGTTGAAATAGCCGCTCAGAGCGGCGCTCGCCGATGACGTCATCCGTCTTAAAGGTGTATGCGTACCACCTAATTAGAAAGGTGGGACGCATATTGAAAGGAAATGGAAATGAAGGGTACCAGAGGTACCAGAATCTTACACCAATAGGCGCTGACCCCTGTCTGACCTTTCTGTTCCATTATAATCTAATTAACCCTCCCCCTCAATCTTATTTTAAATAATCCTCCAGCCTTCCCATAAACCTCTTCCCTAGCACAGCAGTCCCCCTTCCATTTAGGTGCAAACCATCTTTGGCATATAGGTTGCACCCCAATGAAAAGTCAGCCCAGTGCTCTAAAAACCCAAATCCCTGCTTCTTACACCAGGTCTTTAGCCATGCATTCAGCTCTCATATCTCCTCCTGTCTTTCCTATGGTGCGCATGGCACAGGCAATATTTCAGAGAATATCACCCTAGAGGTCCAACCCTTCAACTTGCAGCCTAGTTCATTAAATTGGTTCTTAAGGAGCCTCCACTTTCCATATATTCTTTTATTGGTTCCAACCTGGACCAAGACAGCTGGGTCATGCCAAGCCCCTTCCCCGTAATTTATCAACCTGGTCCACCACATGCTGAAACCTGGCACCAGGGAGACAGCAAACCATACAGTTGAGGTGATCCTGGCGATAAAGTATTCTATATTTTCAAGAAAAAAATATAATCAAAATATATTATCAGTCCTTCGATTATAGAGTCCCCTTTTACCAACAACTTTCTAGGCCTACCTGCACTACCCTTACCACCCCTACTAGATGGGCTGCTCTTCCGGCTTTTAGGGATAGCAGTGACATCTAGGGCTGCCACCTCTGAGCTTGCCACCCCCACATCTTCACCCAACTTGGCAAATCTGTTAGGGTTCTCAAACCCAGGGCTGGCCTTCCTTTTCTGTAAGCCTCTACCACTCCCTCTGACTATATTAACCCATCTTCCTACCTGATAATCCTAACTTTATACCTCCACCCTCCCTATTAACCCCACTAGCCATTTGCTTAGCAAGCAGAAGACCCCTTTCAAGGTTGTCAGTTCTGCCAAGTGTTGCAACTTGCTCCTCTAGATCTCTAATGTGAGCTTCCAGAAGGGCAACATCTGTTGCAGTGGTATACATCCTGGAGTGGTTGCTCCATTATTGTATACATGCAGCACACTGTGCACTGCACAAACCCTTCAATCTTGCTAGCACACATTTTCCTGGTTACAACAATTATACTACTAACTAAAAAGTTGACATGTTACTTACAGTCTTGAAGACTCCTGTTATAATCTCCTGTTTTCAACTCTGGTTTTTAACTCACCACTTAGTCAAGTTCCACTTGGTCAGTGTTCTAGCAAGCAGAAAAGTGGAAATCTTATAAAGGAGTCCAACAGAAAATTATATAGAATCTGAAGCACCTGTGACCAGTTAACCACTCCCCTTAATTAGTAGTCTGAAGAAAGGAAAGAAAGAAAGAAAAAAAAAGTGGCTATTTAAAAAAAGACAGAAAAGGTGTTAAAAAACTGCAAGGAAAGACCCCCTAAAAACACCTAAAATGCGCACACAACAATCACCAGTAGTCAAAAGCAAAACTGTTACTTGTGTATTTACAATTTTTAAGGTGTCTTCTTGATGCAATCCCCTAATAAATTCTGGAAAATCTGCTCAATCTTTTTAAACAAACACTAACATGCAAATTATAGCCCAGCCCCCAACCTTAAGAGAAGGGAGATCAAGGAGATAGCAAGGACTAAAGTTGGGGTGCTGGGATAATCTTTGCCTCCATTTCTGACAGAGCCAAATGCAATATTCCCCACACACACATTCAAGATAACCGGCTGTTTAATGATGCTGGGTGTTGTAATGACCATAGGTTGGAGACCGTGGATACTCAAAGTGAAGAAATGTCATCAGCTCACGAAGGGTTCTTCAAAAGGATCCAAAACTTTATTCCGTGGTCATGTAATATACAGCAATGTTTCAGAGCCACGCAGGGCCCCTTCATCAGGCAAGTGACGAAGGGGTCCTGCATGGCTCTGAAACATTTCTGAAGTGTGAAATGCATTGTTGTCTACAGTAAACACCGAGAGCCAGTGACGTCACTTCCGCCCTGTCTGGAACAACAATCACAACTGTCACAAATTGTATTATTAGCTATCACAACAGTCACTAAGTTTGCACATATATTTGTGATATATTTTTTACTACTATTTTATCTTTGAGTTTTAATTTGAATTTTATACCATATCATCTCACATGAAAAAAATTATTATATATGGTTTTTAGCTTAAACTCACATTTATACACTGATCTTACTTTTGCTAGATAGGATTATCACAATATATATATCAGAGTAAAAAGTCTACACAGAAGATAGACAGACCTGACAGTACACTATCCACAACAAAATCATAACGCTCACCTAAATCAACCCACATGCCCACCGTTACCAACGCCTACTTTTATCGTTTACCTACTTAAAAATTTTTGGTACCACTACCATTGAAATAAAGGGGCAGCAGGTATTCTTATATATATATGGCCCTATACTAAAACCAGGCGCCTTCACCTTTATGATATATTATTTATTCTAATGTATTTTCTTTTTTCCTATGGTCATATCATGGTCAAATGTTAAAACATGATTTTAATTGGATGGTCTAAACCTACTTTAACCTTTAGACCCCCTTACCGTCACCAATATAGCTTAAACTGGGATCACTTAATGCCTCAAGAATTTGACCTTTAGAACATGCACTTAGAAAGTATCCCTGCTGTTTAAGAATTTGAACAGGTCAGCTATAATCATTATACATGTTTGCTTATCTTTATTTATGTATTTGTTGTTTAACTTTTCAAAAATATACACACTATTTTTTTTTTTTTTTTTTTATATACAACTTCAAGTTGAAATTAGATTCAGTCATCAGTGTTATTATGTTTTTAAAGCTGAGGAAGGCAAAATGTGTGTTCACATTTCTCTCAATTTTATATGTGGCAATCTAAAATTAAGGCTTGAAAATTGTATTCTATTGATGCACTCTACCACACAGATCTAAAAATGAATAGATGTAATTAGTAAAATGCAGATTTAAAAAAAAGCAATAATCAAGCCAAAATTAAGAAATGCACAGCCTGTAAAAATGAAAGTTTTATTTTTTTTCTACGCAGTTGTGTTTTTTCCACTTCATTAAAAAGGTAGGATGGAATGATTTACAGAAGGTAAAATAATATTGTATTGCGGATGTAACCTACAATTAATCTAAACATTTGGCAAATGTAAAATAGTTATTTCTGGTTGTAAAAGTCATCAGATATCATAAAACTGTCAACATTTTTTGTATTATTTTTGCAGCCATGGAAAATTAAAATGTTGACCTTTTGACAGAAAAAAAGCTTTACTTAAAAAAACATATGATAAATGCTGTTTAGGTATTGAATTAAGCAGAGGTTTTCTGCTCCTTTAGGCTGCTTCTGTAATTGTTTAGCCACACAACAGAATAAGACTCTAGATGTCGCTTGTTGATTTATTTTGATATTCATATTATACTTATATGTGTAAAAGCATGTGTTAAGACTTAATAATTGCCAATTTGACATTGATTTTCCTATACTAAATGTAAATTACTCTTCTGCTGTGTGGTCAGAGCCTTCACTAGAAAGTAAAGTCCACTTTTTACAGTTATGCCCCAGCCCTACCATATGAGGGATGTACAAAAACACACCTGTATTGAAAAAAAGTTAAAATATATATACTTACATTTAGCTTCAACACAGCAGGGGTGATGTCTATATTTCTCTAGCAAGATCCTGAGAAATGCTAAGCAACTCAAATCTTGTCAGATAAATTTCCAGCACAGTGGATGAGCATTTCCTTTCATGAGATTTGAGATCCCCTTTGTTACCCAAAGGTGTGTTTTATTCATCATACAGTACCGTAATTTATAAAATGGGAGAGGGCCCCAGTGTAATGATTGGAGATTGGTTTCCCTCTTGCACGATTAATTTTACAGCTACCCTATTATACTAAAGGGTAACATTTTGTATTTGTGTCTTTGATGTATTGGTGAGACTTGAATTGTTTTCTGTGTGGGTGGGAGTAGCATTGGATCAATGTGCTTTGTTTGAATATTACTCCTCATGGATTGCATGATCAAATGTGAAATACTTTGAAATCTTGTATGTTGTGTACAAAAAAACTTATATCTGTACATACTATGGACAAAGAGCAAATGACTCCTGTGCTTGAGGGGTGGCCTTTGCGGCTGGTATCCTGAAAATGCCATTCAGGTCGAATTGTAGTAAATTCAGGCTGTGCTGCCACTCTCAACGGGTCGTGGTAACCCAAAGCAGATACTGGAAAAGAGAAATGGACAAGAGGGCACACCAGCCTAGCGCATTATCTTTAAAACAATTTATTGTAATAGACATGTATACACATTATACTCACAAAACGATTATGAAACACGGGCAATAAGCAATGAGGGACCACCAGGGGTCTCCACTGGGTATCCTCAGCTACCGTAGGCCGTGGAACGATGTAGACCTTCAAAAAAATGCTTACTCGTTTCGGGGGTGTTCCCCCTTCATCAGAGCTAGTTGGGGGGAATGAGTGGTAGGGCTTTTGTATATTCCAAAAGGTCACATGATCAAGTCCCAAAGCTCCACCCTTTGTGGGTGGGTCAAGAACAATATAAATGTAAAGAAGTATATTACTAATGACAATAAAAGCATAAAAAATAAAAATATATATAGAACCAATGCATATGCAAAGAAATCAATAAAAGATGATTACCACAATACATGACAATATGACCATGGAAGAGCCAGCCATGCAGAGTTGCCTGACATGGAACAAACATCACATCCTATTGCCTTGTGTGATCGATAAATGCCATCCAAATGCAGCCACAGACATAGTGTATGGTAGAAGAAATCTATCAAAATTCCCTGCTGTTCCTTGTATATGTTATATAATATGTTATAGTATATGCCAAATCTACATATGCCACAGCTTTCATATAGATTGGAGCCACAATATCATAAGGAAGGGGCCGACTGAAATGTAAACCATCAGTGCAGATACTGAGAACAGGATTATGTTAGAATCATTACCGGAGCGCCCCTGTGTCTGGGGTCTTTGTGTCTCCGTTTCCGCTGATGTTCTATTGTGGATATCCTGTGTCATCCTGGATACTTCCTGTATACATCACTTCCGGTTCCTGTAAGGCATGTGGAAGTGACATAGAAAGGCCTGTCAAGACAGATCTCGCAATCTATGCTGCGCCATCTACCTGGCCCCAGCATGAATTGCATGCAGAGCTTTGTAGCTGGAAATTTGGTTCATTTCTACATTGATTCCAGTTTTCTATATGCTGCATTGGGAACGGCATGATCGCACTTACACTCATAGGGTGGCCAGATGGACTCAACTAAAAATGAGTAATAATACAGTACAATATATACATATGTATATAAAAATATACACATATATATATATATAAAAAGACACATATATAAAAAAACGCATATAGAATGCATATGCGTCCATAGATGATCAATATTTCTGTATATAAATACCTGTAGTGAGGTTGACCACCACCTTTTGGTGTCAAATAGTAAAGGATGTTATATATATTGTATACAAACTTGTTATAATACAATAAAATATAATATAAAATATACATAAAAGTACATATATAATATATATATATATATATATATAAACAACATGCCTAAGGATGGATTAGGGTTATGTAACAGGAGCATTCCATAGAAAAATTACCAAAATAGAATTCTACTAGGATTCAGATGTAAGGTGTGCACAATGTAACTGCGTATGTGGAAAAGTGCGCATATGAAAGTAATCATAATAATTACAATGGTAATGTTAACTGCATACGCATGAAGAATGCACACAAAAAGAAGTATATATAATATGTAAAAAATAAATGTGTGTGTAAGCACACCTACACCCATATACTCACTGACATATAATTATCTATGATAAATTTGGTAAACCAGTGTAATTGGCTAAACCCTGTGCATTTATTTGCACACTAATGGGCAAATATATACATAAATACCTGCCTTTATGTGCATATATGGAAGAGGAGAAGAAAAGGAAGGGAGAGAAGGGGAGAAAGGAACCAGAAGCACTGGTTCACACTGCTAAACTAGGTTGTGAACCTTTATCCGAGAACTTCTTTTTAATGACCTTGCTTTGTTCTACATAATCACCTTTCAAAGTGCACGTGTGTTTGAGCCTCCAAAATTGGCCAAACTCTGCATGGCTGGCTCTTCCATGGTCATATTGTCATGTATTGTGGTAATCATCTTTCATTGATTTCTTTGCATATGCATTGGTTCTATATATATTTTTATTTTTTATGCTTTTATTGTCATTAGTAATATACTTCTTTACATTTATATTGTTCTTGACCCACCCACAAAGGGTGGAGCTTTGGGACTTGATCATGTGACCTTTTGGAATATACCAAAGCCCTACCACTCATTCCCCCAACTAGCTCTGATGAAGAGAGCACACCCGCGAAACGCGGAAGCGTTTTTTTTGAAGGTCTACATCCTTCCACGGCCTACGGCAGCTGAGGATGCCCAGTGGAGACCCCTGGTGGTCCCTCATTGCTTATTGCCCATGTTTCATAATCCTTTTGTGAGTATAATGTGTATACATGTCTATTACAATAAATTGTTTTAAAGATAATGTGCTAGGCTGGTGCGCCCTCTGTCCATTTCTATTTTCCTGTACATTGAGACTTACCTTTATTGCAATCTTCTGGCATTTATGTTCTGCACCCATACTTACAACCAAAATATTTGCCTTTATATATAGGTGCAAGTGAGTGCTAGATTCATTATACATTTTTTATCACATACCGTATGAGTGCACATCCCTTTGTTTTTAATTTATGTTTACATACATACTACACTATACAGTATATGTTACTCTTTTTGTCTGACATGCTTTTACCAGATGGATCGTTGCTGAGAGAAGTGAAATATTTCCATCTGTATCTCTGATTGAAAAATATATTACTGCTGATCATTTATGACCACTCACAAAAAAGGGGTCATTAATTTCTGGTAAGCAGTTTGGCTTGTCATTGTAAGTGGCAGGCAAAGAATTCTCAGCACAGAATGAATATATCGTTTTTATTGAATTGCAGACTTAAATTCACCAGTTGTATTTATAAATTACTTTGGTATTTCACTTTAGTGTATACACACATCATCATCATATTTTCTGTACTGAGTTTTGCATGAGTTTAGTGCTGGACATGTTTGTGTTTAACCACTTAAGCCCCGGAGGATTTGGCTGCTAAAAGACCAGGGGGTATTTTGCGATTCGGCACTGCGTGACTTTAACGGACAATTGCGCGGTCGTGCGACACTGTACCTAAACGAATTTGACGTCCTTTTTTTCCCACAAACAGCGCTTTCTTTTGGTGGTATTTGATCACCTGTGCGATTTTTTGATCACGCGCTATAAACAAAAAAAGAGCGACAATTTTGCAAAAATAACAATATTTTTCACATTTTTTTATATGAAATTCCAAGTAAAAATCAAATTTTTTTAACATTTTTGGCCAATTTGTTTTCTGCTACATATGTTTGGTAAAAAAAATCGCAAAAAGCGTATTTTGATTGGTTTGCGCAAAAGTTATTGCATTTACTAACAAAGGGAAAGATTTTTGTCATTTTTGTTGTTTCTTTTTTTTAACGCGTAATGGCGGCGATCTGCGATTTTTTTGTGGTACTGTGACATTGGGGACGACAGATCGGACCCTTGACTGACATTTTTGACACCTTTGGGGTTACCAGTGACATGTGACAGTGACAGTGCTGTATATGCACTGTTACTGTAAAAATACACTGGCAGTGAAGGGGTTAACTTTATTTGAGAGGGAGGGGTGGTGTGTGTCCCTAGGGGCGTGATTCTAACTGTGATTGGCTGTCTGTTGAGCTGTAGTTACACTGATCAACGGTTCTACATAGTAGAACCGTATGATCAGTGTTTCTACAGAGGGAGAACTGACAGGCAACTTGTTTACACAAGCTGCCTGCCTTTCTCCCTCTCCCCCGCCGATCGGGTCCGCCGGTCACACGCGCGGGGGGGGGGGGTCCGTGACCGCGCGCTCGCTCCCGAGAGCCTCATAGGCTAGTGACATTAATTTATGTCACTTTGCCTGTGAGGGGCTGACTGCCGCAGTAAATCTACTGACGGCAGTCGGCAAGTGGTTAATAGTTTGTAACACTATTAAGTATCACAGTATTAGTTCTGGTTTTCATATTTCTAAAACGCTTCTTACTTAGGGAGAGATTTACTAAAGCTGGAGAGTGCATAATCTGGTGCAGCTCTGCATAGAAACCAATCAGCTTCCAGGTTTTATTGTCAAAGCTTAATTAAACAGGTTGAAGTTAGAAGCCGATTGGTTACCATGCACAGCTGCACCAGATTCTGTGTGCATCGGTTTTAGTAAATCTCCCCCCAAGTGTGGTTTTGACAAACAGGCCAAGTCAGATACACCCATATTCAAGTTTTTAAATAGAATTGTTCCATTCATAGACCTTATATTTGTAATGTCCAATTAGTAAACAACTATAAATGGGTTGGTATCATCATGGACTGATATCATCCACTCTCATAGCCCGCCAGTCATTGTGATACCAATCTGTATGCCTGATTCATTATACAGGTATCTTAAATAGAAAACTAGACAAAACATGTGAACAGGATAAACATAGGATGAATTGCAAGCAGATCATCAATGTATATCAAGCCGAAAAGTGAACATAGGAGGGTCCTTTCTATGTATATGCATTAAGCACATTTCCTAGCACTAAACCTTACCATCCTGCAAAAAAATGTATCTGGTGTTTTCTGAAGCCCACCCAAAGGTACAGAGACACGCTAGAGGACCAGTATCCAACATGTGGCCTGAGTAGTGCAAATGGGAGCACTGATTTGCCAAGAAGCAGTGATGGTAGTGATCTTTAGTAGTCTCATGTAATGTGTCCCTAGTCCCTGACTCTGCAAGAGGTTTCAAGTATTCAACACCAACTGTAGAGTGTTTGCAGTCTCTTTTCATTTAATATGTCTTCAGTCTCTTTCCACTAAATCTAATATGTTTGCAGTCTGACAGCCTTTTGTAGAACTGCATATTCTGAACATTATGTGAGTGCCTTTGGTGCTTTCAGAACATGCAGTTGAAGCCCCCATATCTCACATGTTTAAAACCACTGCCTTAAAGCCTGAGACTTACTCAGTGCAGCTGTATATGGGACAAACACTGAAAATATCAATAAATTTATATCAATAAATGAACACATGTTTTAGGGTCAATAAAA
This sequence comes from Pelophylax lessonae, assembly GCF_965119305.1. Taxonomy (NCBI): domain Eukaryota; kingdom Metazoa; phylum Chordata; class Amphibia; order Anura; family Ranidae; genus Pelophylax; species Pelophylax lessonae. Next base: position 375,098,443 of record NC_138770.1, read on the forward strand.
AAAATGTGAAATTAGGTGGAGCAACCCACAGAGTTTATAAACACTTATAAACACTTCAAAATGATACATACATGTTTAATTCTAAGAGATCTGTACTAGTACTAATTACCATGAAGAACAATAAGTCCCCTTCACATACCAGCATCACTCTTCACACCATACTCTATAGATTGTTACAAATATAGATTACTAGTGTTGAGCGAACACGGACTGTATTATTCGTGTTCGTACCGAATAATTGGATTTTTTGTACCCGAACACGGACACGGACACTTTACTGTATGTTCGGGTAAAAATCCGTGTTCGGTCGTTTTATTTCCGGGTTTTGCATGCTTTGGCGCTCTTTTCATGGCGGGCTTTCAACAGCCAATCAACAATCGTTTAACTGGTGTGCCTTAAGCCATCCCAGCCATGCCTGCAAATGTCTTAGTAGCTGTGATTGGCCGTCTGAAGCATGTGACCAAGTCTTTATAAGTTCGAGGCAGCCGCAGCGGCGTCATTATGCTGCTTATATCAGGGACAGAGCACACATCAACGTGCTGGCTGCTGATTAGGGAAAGATAGGCAGGAAAAAACCATTTGTGTCCGGATAGAATTGAGGGACAGGTTGGAGTGTTTAGGCAGGGCGAGTTGTAGGCATTTTAGGGATAGAGTCTGCTGAATTATAGGGTCAGTGTCTTCTACAAACTACAATCGATATTGCTGTGTGGGGGGTGGGGTGAATCTGCACTCAATCCTGATCTACGATCTCTTCTCAATCCTGTTAGGGACAGAGTCTGCTGAATTTTAGGGAAACTGTGTTCTACAAACTACAATCGATATTGCTGTGTGGTGTGGGATTGGAGATAGGCAGGTGTCAGTGATCCACATCCATTTTTCTGTGTGTGAGCTGCAGTGAACACAATCTTTTTGGGCTGCAGTGAACACAATCTTTTTGGGCTGCAGTGAACACAATCTTTTTGGGCTGCAGTGAACACAATCTTTTTGGGGTGCAGTGAACAAAATCTTTTTGGGGTGCAGTGAACACAATCCTTTTTGGTGTGCAGTGAACACAATCTTTGTGGGGTGCAGTGAACAAAATCCTTTGTGGGGTGCAGTGAACACAATCTTTTTGGGGTGCAGTGAACAAAATCCTTTTTGGGGTGCAGTGAACAACATCCTTTTTGGGGTGCAGTGAACACAATCTTTTTGGGGTGCAGTGAACAAAATCCTTTGTGGGGTGCAGTGAACACAATCTTTTTGGGGTGCAGTGAACACAATCTTTTTGGGGTGGAGTGAACAACATCCTTTTTGGGGTGCAGTGAACAAAATCCTTTTTGGGGTGCAGTGAACAAAATCATTTTTGGGGTGCAGTGAACACAATCTTTTTGGGGTGCAGTGAACACAATCTTTGTGGGGTACAGTGAACACAATCTTTTTGGGGTGGAGTGAACAACATCCTTTTTGGGGTGCAGTGAACAACATCCTTTTTGGGGTGCAGTGAACACAATCTTTTTGGGGTGCAGTGAACACAATCTTTGTGGGGTACAGTGAACAAAATCTTTGTGGGGTGCAGTGAACACAATCTTTGGGGGGTACAGTGAACACAATCTTTTTGGGGTGCAGTGAACACAATCTTTGTGGGGTGCAGTGAACACAATCTTTTTGGGGTGGAGTGAACAAAATCATTTTTGGGGTGCAGTGAACAACATCCTTTTTGGGGTGCAGTGATCAAAATCCTTTTTGGGGTGCAGTGAACACAATCTTTTTGGGGTGCAGTGAACAAAATCCTTTGTGGGGTGCAGTGAACAGAATCTTTGTGGGGTGCAGTGAACACAATCTTTGGGGGGGTACAGTGAACACAATCTTTTTGGGGTGCAGTGAACACAATCTTTGTGGGGTACAGTGAACAGAATCTTTGTGGGGTGCAGTGAACACAATCTTTGGGGGGTACAGTGAACACAATCTTTTTGGGGTGCAGTGAACACAATCTTTGGGGGGTACAGTGAACACAATCTTTTTGGGGTGCAGTGAACACAATCTTTGTGGGGTGCAGTGAACACAATCTTTGGGGGGGTACAGTGAACACAATCTTTTTGGGGTGCAGTGAACAACATCCTTTTAGGGTGCAGTGAACACAATCTTTGTGGGGTGCAGTGAACAACATCCTTTTAGGGTGCAGTGAACACAATCTTTGTGGGGTACAGTGAACAGAATCTTTGTGGGGTGCAGTGAACACAATCTTTGGGGGGTACAGTGAACACAATCTTTGTGAGGTGCAGTGAACACAATCTTTGTGGGGTGCAGTGAACACAATCATTGTGGGGTGCAGTGAACTCAATCTTTGTGGGGTACAGTGAACACAATCTCATACTTCTGAAGATTTGAGGGTGCTGCCTGTTCCATACTCCCCCTACTCCTCATCTAGCCTTTTAGGGGTACAAACAATAGTAATTGGGGCCTAGTGTGGTTGTGTAAATGTGATATACATACACTTTTTTTGGATCATATTTTCTATTCCGCTATTTAATCAAAAACCTTTGGGGATCAGTTAAATTGGGGGATAGTCTGTGTTGGTACGTGTGAGAGAGATCCACCTTTCCAAGTTGTTGGGGTTCATCTCATACTTCTGAAGGTTTGAGGGTGCTGCCTGTTCCATACTCCCCCTACTCCTCATCTAGCCTTTTAGGGGTACAAACAATAGTAATTGGGGCCTAGTGTGGTTGTGTACGTGTGATATACATACACTTTTTTTGGATCATATTTTCTATTCCGCTATTTAATCAAAAACCTTTGGGGATCAGTTAAATTGGGGGATAGTCTGTGTTGGTACGTGTGAGAGAGATCCACCTTTCCAAGTTGTTGGGGTTCATCTCATACTTCTGAAGGTTTGAGGGTGCTGCCTGTTCCATACTCCCCCTACTCCTCATCTAGCCTTTTAGGGGTACAAACAATAGTAATTGGGGCCCAGTGTGGTTGTGTACGTGTGATATACATACACTTTTTTTGGATCATATTTTCTATTCCGCTATTTAATCAAAAACCTTTGGGGATCAGTTAAATTGGGGGATAGTCTGTGTTGGTACGTGTGAGAGAGATCCACCTTTCCAAGTTGTTGGGGTTCATCTCATACTTCTGAAGGTTTGAGGGTGCTGCCTGTTCCATACTCCCCCTACTCCTCATCTAGCCTTTTAGGGGTACAAACAATAGTAATTGGGGCCTAGTGTGGTTGTGTACGTGTGATATACATACACTTTTTTTGGATCATATTTTCTATTCCGCTATTTAATCAAAAACCTTTGGGGATCAGTTAAATTGGGGGATAGTCTGTGTTGGTACGTGTGAGAGAGATCCACCTTTCCAAGTTGTTGGGGTTCATCTCATACTTCTGAAGGTTTGAGGGTGCTGCCTGTTCCATACTCCCCCTACTCCTAGCCTTTTAGGGGTACAAACAATAGTAATTGGGGCCTAGTGTGGTTGTGTACGTGTGATATACATACACTTTTTTTGGATCATATTTTCTATTCCGCTATTTAATCAAAAACCTTTGGGGATCAGTTAAATTGGGGGATAGTCTGTGTTGGTACGTGTGAGAGAGATCCACCTTTCCAAGTTGTTGGGGTTCATCTCATACTTCTGAAGGTTTGAGGGTGCTGCCTGTTCCATACCCCCCCTACTCCTAGCCTTTTAGGGGTACAAACAATAGTAATCGGGGCCTAGTGTGGTTGTGTACGTGTGATATACATACACTTTTTTTGGATCATATTTTCTATTCCGCTATTTAATCAAAAACCTTTGGGGATCAGTTAAATTGGGGGATAGTCTGTGTTGGTACGTGTGAGAGAGATCCACCTTTCCAAGTTGTTGGGGTTCATCTCATACTTCTGAAGGTTTGAGGGTGCTGCCTGTTCCATACTCCCCCTACTCCTCATCTAGCCTTTTAGGGGTACAAACAATAGTAATTGGGGCCCAGTGTGGTTGTGTACGTGTGATATACATACACTTTTTTTGGATCATATTTTCTATTCCGCTATTTAATCAAAAACCTTTGGGGATCAGTTAAATTGGGGGATAGTCTGTGTTGGTACGTGTGAGAGAGATCCACCTTTCCAAGTTGTTGGGGTTCATCTCATACTTCTGAAGGTTTGAGGGTGCTGCCTGTTCCATACCCCCCCTACTCCTAGCCTTTTAGGGGTACAAACAATAGTAATTGGGGCCTAGTGTGGTTGTGTACGTGTGATATACATACACTTTTTTTGGATCATATTTTCTATTCCGCTATTTAATCAAAAACCTTTGGGGATCAGTTAAATTGGGGGATAGTCTGTGTTGGTACGTGTGAGAGAGATCCACCTTTCCAAGTTTTTGGGGTTCATCTCATACTTCTGAAGGTTTGAGGGTGCTGCCTGTTCCATACCCCCCCTACTCCTCATCTAGCCTTTTAGGGGTACAAACAATAGTAATTGGGGCCTAGTGTGGTTGTGTACGTGTGATATGCATACACTTTTTTTGGATCATATTTTCTATTCCGCTATTTAATCAAAAACCTTTGGGGATCAGTTAAATTGGGGGATAGTCTGTGTTGGTACGTGTGAGAGAGATCCACCTTTCCAAGTTTTTGGGGTTCATCTCATACTTCTGAAGATTTGAGGGTGCTGCCTGTTCCATACTCCTCCTCCTACTGCTCAACCATCCTTTTAGGGGTACAAACAATAGTAGTTGGGGCCTAGTGTGGTGGTGTACGTGCGAGATACATACACTTTCTTTTTGATCATATTTTCTATTCCGCTATTCAATTAAAACCTTTGGGGATCAATTCAATTGCGAGATAGTCTGTGTCGGTACGTGTGAGATCCACCTTTCCAAGTTGTTGGGGTTCATCTCATACTTCTGAAGATTTGAGGGTGCTGCCTGTTCCATACTCCTGCTCCTACTGCTCAACCATCCTTTTAGGGGTACAAACAATAGTAATTGGGGCCTAGTGTGGTTGTGTACGTGCGAGATACATACACTTTTTTTGATCATATTTCCTATTCCGCTATTCAATAAAAACCTTTGAGGATCAATTGAATTGCGGGATAGTCTGTGTCGGTACGTGTGAGATCCACCTTTCCAAGTTTTTGGGGTTCATCTCATACTTCTGAAGATTTGAGGGTGCTGCCTGTTCCATACTCCTCCTCCTACTCCTCATCCATCCTTTTAGGGGTACAAACAATAGTAATTGGGGCCTAGTGTGGTTGTGTACGTGCGAGATACATACACTTTTTTTGATCATATTTCCTATTCCGCTATTCAATAAAAACCTTTGAGGATCAATTGAATTGCGGGATAGTCTGTGTCGGTACGTGTGAGATCCACCTTTCCAAGTTTTTGGGGTTCATCTCATACTTCTGAAGATTTGAGGGTGCTGCCTGTTCCATACTCCTCCTCCTACTCCTCATCCATCCTTTTAGGGGTACAAACAATAGTAATTGGGGCCTAGTGTGGTTGTGTACGTGCGAGATACATACACTTTTTTTGATCATATTTCCTATTCCGCTATTCAATAAAAACCTTTGAGGATCAATTGAATTGCGGGATAGTCTGTGTCGGTACGTGTGAGATCCACCTTTCCAAGTTTTTGGGGTTCATCTCATACTTCTGAAGATTTGAGGGTGCTGTCTGTTCCATACTCCTCCTACTCCTCATCCATCCTTTTAGGGGTAGAAACAATAGTAATTGGGGCCTAGTGTGGTTTTGTACGTGCGAGATACATACACTTTTTTGGATCATATTTCCTATTCCGGTATTCAATAAAAACCTTTCTAGGGCAAGATCTTAAATTACAGAAATATGAGGAGACCGTCAAATAAGGGCCGTGGCCTGGGTCGTGGTGCTGCTGGTAGAGCTCCTGTTGCAAGGAGAGGACGTGGTCGATCTGTGCCAGCTACACGCACAAGTGAAACACCTTCCTAAAGTGTGAGTAGGCGACAGAACCTGCATCAGTATTTGGTAGGGCATCAAACGCCCCTAGAAGTGATGAGGCCAGAACAAGTTGAGGCGATAGTAGATTGGTTTGCTGCTGACAGTGCCTCCAGTTCCTTCACATTGTCTCCCACCCAGTCTACTGCAGAAAGGTCAGAGTTGGCACCTGCAGCCAATGTCCAACCGTCTTTCACCTCACCCCCTTGCAAATCAGGCCAGCAGTCTGAGCCCCAAGCCATACAGCAGTCTCTTATTCTTTTTGAGGACTCTGTCAGCAGGGTTTCCCAGGGCCATCCACCTAGCCCTGCCCCAGAAGTGGAAGAGATTGAGTGCAGCGATGCCCAACCACTTATTTCTCAAGATGAGTACATGCAAGGATCATCGCAGCACGTCTCCGATGATGACGAAACGCAGGTGCCAACTGCTGCGGCGTTCAGCATTGTGGAGACCGACAAGGAGGGCAGGGGTGAAGACTGGGTGGAAGATGATGTGGAGGACGATGAGGTCCTCGACCCCACATGGAATGAACGTCATGCAGGTGACCTGAGTAGTTTGGAGGAAGAGGCGGTGGTCGCACAGAGCCACCAGCACAGCAGAAGAGGGAGCAGGGTGCAGAAGCGGAGCGGCCGTGCCCTAGACACTACGCCCGCTACTGCCCAACGCAGCAAGGGAACGAGCGCACCAAAGTCAGCTCAAAGGAGTTCTCTAGCGTGGAAGTTCTTTAGAAAATGTGCTGATGACAGGACACGAGTGGTTTGCACCCTGTGCAATCAGAGCTTGAAGCGAGGCATAAACCTTCTCAACCTGAGCACAACCTGCATGATCAGGCATCTAAGTGCAAAGCACGAGCTGCAGTGGAGTACACACCTTCAAAACCAAGAAACGTCTCTGGCTCATCCTGCTTCCTCTTCTGCTGCAGTCTCGGCCGCTCCAGCCACATCTGTAGTGATACCGGCACCTGCCACCCCGCAAACAGACGATCTGTCAGCAACACCACCACCTGGGTCACCAACAACCATCTCCACAATGTCCCGTGGAAGCGTTCAGCTTTCCATCTCCCAAACACTTGAGAGGAAGAGGAAGTACCCCCCTACCCACCCGCGATCCCTGGCCCTGAATGCCAGCATTTCAAAATTATTGGCCTTTGAAATGCTGTCATTCCGTCTGGTGGAGACGCACAGTTTTAAAAACCTTATGTCGGTGGCTGTCCCACAGTACGTCGTGCCCAGCCGCCACTACTTTTCCAGGCAAGCCATCCCTTCCCTGCACAACCAAGTGGGGGAAAATATCAGGTGTGCACTGCGCAACGCCATCTGTGCCAAGGTCCACCTAACTACGGATACGTGGACCAGTAAGCACGGTCAGGGGCGTTATATCTCCCTAACGGCACACTGGGTAAATGCAGTGGCGGATGGGCCTGAGGCGGATAGCAATTTGGCGCATGTCCTTCCACCACCGAGGATTGCAGGGCGCTTCAGTTTGCCTCCTGTTCCTAACTCCTCCTACTCCGCTTCCTCATCCTCTACCGCCTCCTCATCCGGACAGCGTAACACCTTCACCACCAACTTCAGCACGGCCAGGGGTAAACGACAGCAGGCAGTTTTACAACTTGCCTGTTTGGGGGACAAACCACACACCGCGCAGGAGTTGTGGAGGAGCATGGAACAGCAGACAAATGAGTGGTTGCTGCCAGCGAGCCTCAAGCCCGGCCTGGTGGTGTGCGATAACGGGCGAAATCTCATAGCAGCTCTGGGCCTAGCCGGTTTGACGCACATCCCTTGCCTGGCGCATGTGCTGAATTTGGTGGTGCAGAGGTTCCTTAAAAACTACCCCGATATGTCAGAGCTGCTGCAGAAAGTGCGGGCCGTTTGTGCGCACTTTCGGCGTTCTCACCCTGCTGCTGCTCGCCTGGCAGCGCTGCAGCGTAACTTCGGCCTTCCCGCTCACCGCCTCATATGTGACGTGCCCACAAGGTGGAACTCCACCTTGCACATGCTGGAAAGACTGTGCGAGCAGCAGCAGGCCATAGTGGAGTTTCAGCTGCAGCATGCACGCGTGAGTCGCTCTGCGGAACAGCACCACTTCACCACCAATAACTGGGCCTCCATGCGAGACCTGTGTGCCTTGTTGCGCTGTTTTGAGTACTCCACCAACATGGCCAGTGGCAATGACGCCGTTCTCAGCTTAACTATCCCACTTCTATGCCTCCTTGAAAAAACAATTCGGGCGATGATGGAAGAGGATGTGGCACAGGATGAGGAGGAGGAGGAGGATGAAGAGGTAACATTTCCAAGGCTTTCAGGGCAGTCATTCGCAAGGGGCTCTGAGGGTGGGTTCCTGCACACGCAAACGCCAGGGACGCAATTGTCCAGCAGGGGCACAGTTCTGGAGGATGAGGAGGATGAGGAGGAGGAGGAGCTGGAGGAGGAGATGGAACCATGTTCACAGCAGGGTGGCACCCAGGCCAGCTCATGGCCATCACTGGTGCGTGGCTGGGGGGATACAGAGGACACGGACGATACACCTCCCACAGAGGACAGCCTTTCGTCGCCTCTGGGCAGCCTGGCACACATGAGCGATTACATGCTGCAGTGTCTCCACAACGACCGCCGAGTTGCCCACATTCTAACTTGTGCTGATTACTGGGTGGCCACGCTGCTGGATCCCCGTTACAAGGACAACGTACCGTCCTTAATTCACTCACTGGAGCGCGATCGCAAGATGCGCGAGTACAAGCGCACGCTGGTAGACGCCATGCTGCTGGCATTCCCATCTGACAGCGGGGCCACAGTGGAAGCACAAGGCAGAGGAGGAGGAGGAGGAGGTCGCCAACGCAACCAGGGCACCGCCAGCACCTCAGAAGGCAGGGTTAGCATGGCCGAAATGTGGAAAAGCTTTGTCAGCACGCCACAACAAACAGCAGCACCAGCAGCTCAGATGGAACGTCTTAGCAGGAGGCAGCATTTTACCAACATGGTGGAGCAGTATGTGTGCACACGCCTACATGTAGTGAATGACGGGTCTGCCCCCTTCAACTTCTGGGTCTCCAAATTGGGCACATGGCCTGAGCTTGCCCTTTACGCCTTGGAGGTGCTGGCGTGCCCTGCAGCCAGTGTATTATCTGAACGGGTATTTAGCACGGCTGGGGGCGTTATAACAGACAAGCGCAGCCGCCTGTCCAGAGACAATGTGGACAAGCTCACGTTCATTAAAATGAACCAGGCATGGATCCCACGGGACTTTTCCGTACCTTATGCAGAATAGCAATGGATACCGACCTTACCCACCCATTGTTCCATTTTTGCTCTTTCTCACTCTTTTGGGGTGTACCCTCATTTAAAATTTTTGAAAAGAAGCAGTGTTGGCTACCTCGTCCTCCTCCTCAGGGCCAGATTAATGTAGGGGCTATTGGAGCTGCAGCTCCAGGCCCCTACCTTTTATATAGGCCCCGGGTTGGCCATATTCACTGTTACCGCTCTTCTGTCACTTGTAAACACAGAAGTCTGGCTTCTATGCTCGCTTCCCCAGGCAGCACCCTCAGAACCTCCCCACACAGCGTGAAGGCCGGACAAGGAGGGACAGTTGGCGATGCATGGATGTGTTTATGGGCTTCAGAGACAGCATCCCATGTTGAATTAGGCATGCATGGCTGCACCCTTCCTCCTCTGGGTGCATGGCAAGGCACGGCCCTTAAGGCCCTTCAAAATCCTCAGCACCAAGCCCATGATGCTGTTAATCCGGCCCTGGTCCTCCTCCACCGCCGCTTCCACCTACACCGCCCATAGGTGTGCGCAGCCTATTGCATTAAGGTGTGCACCCCAAAGTTGAAATACACATGCATGTGTTTGCCAGCAGGGAGAGTAATGTATCGGGGCCATGTACCTGTAGGCAAGGAGAAATAGAGCAGAGCAGGTCCCAGGGAGATCTTTCCCATCTCCTCACTGGCAATGCTATGTGCCCTAGGTGATTAGGGTGTGCCCAGGCACACCCAGCACACCCTGTGCGCACGCCTATGTCACCGCCACATCCACCACCACCTCAACCTCCCTCCTACTCCATATGGGCCTCGTCCTTCAGAGATGAAGAAGAACATTGTTTTATTTTTCTGTTTTTTTTTGTTGTTTTAAGTTATTTCCCTATCCACATTTGTTTGCAGAGCACTTGCCATGCTCTTAATTACGTTTTGCTGCCATTTGCAGCACTCTAGCCCTTTCCTTTGGTGTTTTAGAGCCATTTTAGTGCCTTAAAGTTCGGGTCCCCATTGACTTCAATGGGGTTCGGTGTCCGGGAAAAGTTCGGTAAAAGTCCGGGACACGGACCCGGACTTTTTTTTAAAGTTCGGCCGAACCCGTCGAACACGGACATCTAGGTGTCCGCTCAACCCTATAGATTACATTTATTGGACTAGATATAGATACATACAGATAAAACTTCTTTGTCAGAACTCAAATGAAGTTACAAATATTATAGACATACCGTATAACATTTTTTCAGTAACCCAAATGTTCTCTGAATTTGACTATTGCACACAATTCTATTTTGTAATTAAAAATAGAGTGCATAAAGTTTCTTTCCTTTAGAAAATGTCTTTTATGGAAAACCTACTTCCACTTGCTTAATTTGCAGTCCGCTTCATGAGTTTCTTTGTTATAAAACAGAGCTGATAAGTGAATGTTTATCTAGTAGACTTCAACGTTATGGTGTTCTTGCATGGTTACACAGTTTGAATTGTGTTTAAAAAAATGCAAACGCAGAAAACAGGCCATTTAATGTTTTCACTATCAGCAAAGCTGTAATTTAATTTGCCATAAATGTATTGCACTGTAGTAACATGACAGTATTGTCCTTATTGTTCATAAAGTAGTGACACAGAGTTAAGTTTTAGAAAGAATGTAATTTCACTGAACCATGTCAATTACTCTTTTAAAAATGCTTTAAAATATCATTACAATGCATGTCAGTAGTAGGTGACAGGACCTATGGCAGTACAATGAGAGAGTGTGAAACATGAAAACAACAAGGGAGGAAAAAGACAGTGGGATAGAGAAGAGTTTTCAAGGTGAGACCTTTGTAAAAGAATGCAAAAGTTAGTAACTTTTTTAAAGTCCTTAGAAGTATGTGGGTGTTATTTCCTTCCTTACAACGTTAGAAAGGGTGTTCAAGCTGTGATTAAAGTGCCTGTTGTCAAATTTAAAACATGCAGGATACAGTTTTGTATTGTGCCATATGCATGTGTGGGCTAAGGTGATGCTAATAGACTATCAGCTGCTAGGAATGGAAAGCACAGTGACAAGACATCTGTCTTCTACTAATTTCCTAATTTTCAGATCCGTGTGCTGCTTTTTTTCCAGCATCCATAATATATTTTGATTCCATTGCAAGAATAGAGTTTATGGTTTGTTTCTTTCATTTCATTCAAGTGATACTAAACCCAGGACTCTTCATTCACTAAATCTGGTCTCCCACAGTACACAGAACATGGAAATGCAATTATTTTAGTAAATATAAACTGCTAAGTGCCTTTTCTCATTAGCAGTTCATAGCAGTCTTGTGACTTTTATCAGTCTCTTCTTAAAGCTTGTAGGAGTAGTTTTCATTCCCCCTGATCCTCTGCCTGAACAGTGCTGATTGGCCCTGTGCTGATCACATGCACTCTCCCAAATAAAAAAAAAAAACTCTCTAGCAATACACACCAAATTGAGCATGTGCAGCCTGACACCTAATGCTCTGTTTTATCATAGGATGGATTGGAGTCAGTTAAAGAAGAGGAGGATCAGAGAGACAGGAGCACACAGCCTTTATACACAATGCAGAGGATTAACTTCTTAGGTTCCACAGGGAGTATAACAAGCATGCTTTACTGCATATACAGACTGATTTTACTGTTGTGGGTTTAGTAACATTTTAACACATAACTGAATTAGAATTTTTACACTTTCTGAAAATGTAATAAATTGATTCCCTAGAAGAATATAAAATTATATCTTGCAAGAAGCAATACATAAAGGGGGAATAAGATAATGGTGTTCATTTACTAACAGAAAATAGGCTGTTCACGTTGCAAAGCTTAGTAAACAGGATGAAGGTGTGTTCACTTCAATTAATCAATATTGTTGTCGCAAAAATTGTTGTTTCTAGCTTTTTTTATTTTGTCTCCCTTGCCCAAAACTTGGGTATCAAAAGCACAGGTCTAACTTTTTTATCATCATTCACTTTTTGAAAGTGGACAACTTTTTTATCTTTAACCACTTAAGCCCCGGAATATTTTACCCCCTTCCTAACCAGGGCCTATTTTGCGATCCGGCACTGCGTGACTTTAACGGACAATTGCGCGGTCGTGCGACGCTGTACCTAAACGAATTTGACGTCCTTTTTTCCCACAAACAGAGCTTTCTTTTCGTGGTATTTGATCACCTGTGTGATTTTTTGATAATGCGCTATAAACAAAAAAAGAGCTTACATTTTGCAAAAATAACAATATTTTTCACATTTTTTTTAATGAAATTCCCCCACAAAAAAATGTAAAAACCAAAATGTTTTAAAATTTTAGGCCAATTTGTTTTCTGCTACATATGTTTGGTAAAAAAATCGCAATAGGCGTATTTTGATTGGTTTGCGCAAAAATTATTGCATTTACTAACTAAGGGAAAGATTTTTGTCATTTTTTTTTTTTCTTTTAACGAGTAATGGCGGCGATCTGCGACTTTTTTTGCGGGACTGCGACATTGCGGCAGACAGATCGGACCCTTGACTGACATTTTTGACACTTTTGGGGTTACCAGTGACATTACTACACTAATCAGTGCTATACATATGCACTGTTACTGTAAAATTAAAACTGGCAGAGAAGGAGTTAACTTTTTTGAGAGGGGGGGGGGGTTACGTGTGTCCTTAGGGGCGTGCTTCTAACTGTGATTGGATGTGGCTACTGGTGTAAGAACAGAGATCAACGGTACTACATAGCAGAACCGTATGATCTCCATTCTTACACAGGGAAGAATGACAGGCGGCTTTGTTTACATTAGCTGCCTGCCTTTCTCCCGCTGTAACAGACAATCGTGAGTGCCCGGTGGACACGCGCGGGGGGGTCCGTGAGCGAGCGGGAGCACGCCTCCAGTGGCGCGCGCTCGCTCCCTAGAGCCTCACAGACTAGCGACGTGAGGGGCTGACCGCCGCAGTAAATAGTCGTGCAGCGGTCGGCAAGTGGTTAATAAAACAAAATAAATGTCTGACAATCTGTAAACTACAGAAACCTCTAACCTCAATATGTGTGACATTAGCATATATTTGCAAATATTTGTGGTACCCTTTACAATCCTATGTTAGGTTCTTAATATAAATCTAGCATCCATTTTCCTCATTTGCACCAACCTAGGTACATTTTACAACATGTAAAAACAATGTCAGTGTCACTTACTCTTACTAACTTACATATTTATATTACATTTCGCGCATGTTAGGGTGCCAGGAAACCAGATCACACAAAGATGCAAGTAAAATAAAGCAGTTTATTAGAGCAACAACAATAAATGCACAGAGTGAGGAGCAAAATCAGGAACAGCTGGGGTCAAGTCCAGAGTGGGTAGTTACCCAAGCAGGGATCGAGTCTAGAAGCAGGCAGTTATCCAAGCCGGGCTCGAGTCCAGAGTGGATAGTCTGCTGATGCCAAGTCGTCTGCCAATGCCGGGTCATCTGTCCATGTGGAATCAAGAGCCAGGAAAGTCGTCAGCCAAGCCAGGTCATGCACGGAGGAACACAGAGAACAGAAGACTGCTAGCCAACAGGTGATATATATAGTCAGGTGTGCAACATCATCACTAAGCGATGCACAGGCAGCAGGCAAGTGTTGATGCAAACAAACTGCTGTCTTTATAAAAGACAGCCATCTGCACATGTCCAAGATGGCTGCCAACAGGAAAGCAAGGTAGGACCTTGACAGCACAGAATAAAACAGTACTTTCCTTCTGCATTAACCTCTGTAAGATTTGCTGGACATAATAAAAGAAGACACCCCCCCCCCCCCTCCAATTTCTTTATAACATTTTTAGGATCTACGATCAAATGACCTGATGGATTTATTATAGATTTATATGATATATATCGTGGTCACTGTTTTTATTCTGGTACTGTGCTTGTAGTTACACCCCTCACCCTTTTCTTTAGATTTTGTGTATCATTGAGTTTTCATTCTGCTATAAAAATTTCAAAGTGCACGGGGTTCATTCTCACAATTCTATTCAAGTATTTAGTAATTTATAGCACATGTAGTAATACCAGACTCACTGAATAGCCCAAGGCACCCCAGAGCACCTAAGGGCTGCACTTGCAACCCTGTTGCTGGTGACAACTCATCAGTGTCTGGATTACTTTACAGGACTTAAGTGCTCGCTTGTTTTCTCACTTCAGTCCCTCGTTCATTAAGCCAGCTAAGGAGCAATGTATGGAAACATGTAAGAATTTTCTTAGCACTTTTAAGCAATTCTATTATAGATAAGTTGTCATTAGTGATGAGGCTTGGGTTTACTCCTACCATGGGTTCACAGTGTAACCCAGAGGGTTTAAAATGTGTGGTCCTAGTGAATTAATGCAAAAAATTGACAGACACAATTCTCTGTAACTATATTGTACTGCCTGGCCTTTCAACTTACTGTAAGTCAGCTGGCTTAGAAGGGCCAATAAGGGGATGTTTGGATCAACTAGACCCCTCATTATAAATGTCACAGCAGCCATATTGATATTGTGCTTTATGTGTGATAAAAAAAAGCATAGGAAGTGCTTCTGAGAACACTTCATAGGGAGATATTAGTGTAGAGCTTCTAGACAAAGAGAATAGGGGGCTTGGGTTGCAAGAGCTTTTGCCCCGTTTCATCCTTGTTTTTAGCCCCAATTGTTTTTTAAAAGACCTTTATTTTCCACAAAAATGAAATATGCCTGGGCTATGTGCATAAGCATAAGAGCTTATAGTTTTATTTCCTATTGGGAGTGCATGTGAAAGGTCAGGTTATAGACAGAGGATTGTGGAAGACAGAGCAATGACATAGCACTGTCATTCCATAACACAATGTGCCAAAACAGGGACCTTTATATCTGTATCACCATCTGTTATTTTCATGAAGCTAACAATAATAATTAAACTTTTTAAGTGATATTATCATGCTAAAGCTTTTATGAAATTTTAGTCATTGGGTTTAAATCTATTTCAATAAGCTGTGCTTGAGATCTCTGATGGTTGGTGGGAACATGGTGATGTGGGACTACCCAGGCCATAAACTGAGCACTTTTTTGGCTATGGCCATAGTATTCTATGTTAAATCTTTGCTGGTTTAGCTAACATTTCTAATTGTGGTGAAGTAAAACAATATTCAAAAGAAATACCAATACCTTGGAAGTACCATTCCCATTTGTGTGATGGCTACTTTTTTTTTTTAAGTGATTGTAAAGTCTTATTTGTTTTTCTATAAAAATAACAAACATGTGTATACTTACCTGTTCTGGGCAGTTAGTTTTGCACAGAGCAGCTGGATCCTCCTTTTCTTGGGTTTCTCTTCAGTTTTTCTGGCCCCTCCCTCCTGTTGGGTGCCTCCACAACAAGCAGCTTGCTATGGGGGAACCCGAGCAAAGCCACAGCTCCATGTGTCCATTCAGACATGAATCCATGGTTCGGCCCCGTCCCCCACTCCTCATTTGCTAACTGACTTTGGTTGACAGCAGCAGGAGCCAACTGCACCACTGCTGTGTCTCAACCAATCAGGAGGGAGAGTTCCGGGTGGCTGAGACACTTATGAACATCGCTGGATTAAGATGGGGCTCAGGTAAGTATAAGGGGGCTGCTGTACACAGACGGCTTTTTATCTTAATGCATAGAATGCATTAGGATAAAAAGCCTTTTGACTTTACAATCACTTTAAGGCTTTCTTTCCTTTTTTTCATCTGGGGGTCCAGCCAGTAAGTCGGTTGTTTTTCAAAATGACAAACAAAAGTGTAGCGCTTTATGCAACAATAAAAAAATTTAAAATATACAGTATTCATAAATGATAGTCTGTATGAAATGTATGGAAGAGGAAGTTATTGCACACAGTCAATAGTGTAGACTAAGATCCCCAATCCAGTGAGCATATAGTTATGCAATGGTGTAAAGACAAACATACCGCTACCGATGAAAAAAAAATGCGTATTCACCAGATCATGCAGCTGCCATTAAAGCAGAAAACAGGCTTCAAAACACACATTGAAATCACCTCTGGAAGTCACACAGTGGATGGAGTCACCAGTAATTTAAAACAGGATGCCACTGAGAAAAAAAGCTCACCCAGAGGTGTTCTCATATTGTAGTATGGTTTATTCCAAAGATAAAATTACACAGCAAGTGCAAACACATAAAAACATAAAACTTATATCTGTTGCTGCTGGCGACCCGGCATTGCTCAGGAAAGGGACGCCTATGCCAAAGTGTCACACCCGGACACATTTCATCAGAAAAAACATTGTCAAGGAGTCCCTTTGGCATGACGTCTGCTCCAACAAATATCTATTGGTGGCCCCAATTTGCCGGTGCTTCTAATCTCATTAAAACGCCAAAACCGGAAGTAGTATCGTGGCCATTTTGCCATGGAACCAGAAGTCATCCGGCGGGCAAGTTTGAATAGGCACAGGAAGTCTGCTGTCGGCCATATTAAGAGTAAATAAGAATTACATGATTCTCCATTACAGACATGGAAAACAGCACTATTAGGTATTGTCAAAGAGCCTTATATCAAGGGAACCAAGGAATAAACAAACAAACAGGATAAATCTATGAACTAGTAAAGAACATCCTTGATAAAGAGAATCCAACAAAACTATATAAAAGTAAACATTTTTTTTTTTTTTTATTAGACTGCACCGAATCGAAAAAACTGAAAAAAAGGAAAACCTGCAAATAGGGGTAAACACCACATATACACACAAAATATCATAATACCTATAGGGACAACCCAATAGAAAAAATCCATGTAAAAACAGTAATAGTGAGACAATAAATCAAATATATCAATACTCGTCTCAACTTCAAAATAACATTGAAGGAAAAAAAATGTTTTTTATACAAAAATAAAAACCTGAATAAATGCATTTAAACATCATTTAGTGTCAATAAAGCAATTAATGTCCCAATCTGCCTTTAACCCATATGGAGCATAAGTGTGTAATTCATAGACACACTTCATTTCCATTTTGGAGATTTCTCCAACTTTATTACATCCCTTCCAATGGGGTTCCAATTTATCTATACCCACAAATGAAATATGTTTAGGGTTCCTATTATGTACATCCCTAAAGTGAGCGGAAACACTATGGTGCTTGTATGCCCATTTACTGTTATAAACGTGTTCCCTAAGGTGCTCTCGTAGCCTTCTTGTGGTCCTCCCCACATATGGCAACCCACATGTACATTGGAGGAGGTATACCAAAAATGTGGAATTACATCAAATGAAGATGTTCAGATTATATGTTTGATTTCTATCGACAGATGAAAATTGATGGATCTTATTACAGTTATTACCTTTCACTTCACATATAACTGATTTGTTACATGGATTGAAACCTTTTATATTGGAGAAGAATGTGGGCTTAGGGAGAGGTTAGCTACATTGGGAGCCAATTTATCCCGTAGATTAGTAACCCTTCGAAAAACCACTGAGGGGGTTTAAGTTTTGTTTTTCAAAAGAACAAACTCCCCAGTAGAATGTATTAGTTGCAGAGATGTGATAAACCATTTAACACTTGTAGTCACATTTCAATGATCAGCTTTTTTTATTTATGTAAAACCTTTATTCAAAAAAAAAAAAAAACTGTTTGCTGTAACTGCTTAAACAATATTAGCTGGACTATAGCTTCAGTTTGTGTATTTAAATCTGCTAGTACATCTTGTACTCCCCCTTCCCCAGAATGACAACACTCTAATACAGAAGGTGTGTTGCTGGCCAGATCACCAGGTGAAAACTGAGCAAGCCACCAGCATCTGATGATTGGTAAGTGGCAATATATTACATTTTTGGTTTTAGGCTTGATATCCAAAATTTTGTATAGGTGATACTTTAAAAGCTTTTACAGGTCATCAGTTTAGCAATAACCATAAATAATCACCCTATAATGTTTGCTATTACACCGGCCTGTGCAGTGATATGTAACATGTGTAGTACAATCAATGGTTTTATATTTAGGTGCCCCCATGTGTATGTACATGTCATTTTGTTGTGACAGATACTTTTAATAAGACACCCCCTGCCTGGGAAACATGTATTGGGGGTGAGTGGAAATGATGGGGCAGCTGAACAGCTGCTGGATCCTTCCAACTGACAGCCACCAGTCAACTTGTCAGATTTACACGCACTCCTATCTGCTGTAATGGCAGGGAGTGTTTGTAAAGCCCCCCATTGCTGTCAGCATATGACATACATGAGAGCAAAAGGGTTAAATTCTCTGTGTAAAGATTAAATAAAATCTATGTGAGATACTTTTTACTGGTGTAAAAAAAAGGCAGAAGCAAAATAATAGGTTAACTTGGCTTGGCTGTAACCTATGAATATTTGGCCTATTATTATTATACAGGATTTATATAGCGCCAACAGTTTGCGCAGCGCTTTACAATGTAGGGGAAGACAATACAGTTACAGTATAATTCAATACAGGAGGAATCAGAGGGCCCTGCTCGTTAGAGCTTACAATCTAGAAGGGAGGGTCAAGTGAAACAAAAGGCAGTAACCGAGGGGGATGGGCAGATGGAGAAAATGGAGGTAGAGTTGCTATGTGTGGGTAGGATAGGCTTTTCTGCAGAGGAGGGTTTTTAGAGATTGCCTAAAAGCTAATAGAGTAGGAGATAATTGGACAGATAAGGGTAAGGAGTTCCATAGGATTGGAGAGGCTCTGGTAAAGTCCTGGAGGCAAGCATGGGAAGAGGTGACAAGGGAGCTAGAGAGCAGGAGGTTTTGAGAGGAACGAAGAGAGCTATTAGGTTGATATTTTGAGACTAGGCTAGTGATGTCTTTGGGGGCTAAGCTGTGGATGGCTTTGTAAGATGTTGTTAGTATTTTGAATTTGATTCGTTGGGTGAGCGGAAGCCAGTGGAGGGCTTGACAGAGAGGAGCGGCGGATACTGAGCGATTGGTAAGATGGACGAGTCTGGCGGCAGCATTCATGATTGATTGAAGGGGGGACAGCCTGTGTAGAGGTAAGCCAATGAGAGGGGAATTGCAGTAGTCGAGGCGCAAGATAACCAGGGAGTGAACTAAGAGCTTTGTTGTGCCTTTGGTTAGAAAGGGGCATATTTTGGAGATGTTGCGGAGGTTAAGGCGGCAAGATTTGGACAGTGATTGGATGTGGGCTTGAAGGAGAGTTCAGAGTCCAGGACAACACCTAGGACCTTGACATGCGGGGATGGGCTGATAGTAATTCTATCAATATTGACAGAGAGATCAGGGGAATTATTAAAAATTATTAGCTCGGTTTTGGATTAATTGAGTTTGAAGAAGTGATGTGACATCCAGACCGATATATCAGATAGTAAATTAGTGAAACGTGCGGAGACTGAGGGAGAGAGCTGAGGGGTGGATAAATAGATTTGGGCATTGTCAGCGTAGAGATGGTATTGGAAGCCGTGGGAGGCTATCAGCTGACCCAGAGAGGAGGTGTAGATTGAGAATAGGAGGGGTCCAAGAACAGAGCCTTGGGGGACGCCAACAGAGAAGGGAAGAGGAGAGGAGGAAGTAGAATTGTAAGTAACGCTAAAGGTGTGGTTGGATAAGTAGGAAGATAACCAGTGAAGAGTACAGTCACGGAGACCAAAGGCATGGAGTTTTTTGAGGAGGAGGGGATGATCAACCGTATCAAAGGCAGCAGAAAGGTCCAGGAAGAGGAGTACAGAATAGTGTCCATTGGTTTTGGCCGTTAGTAGATCGTTTGTCTGTCTTAGGAGAGCAGTTTCAGTGGAGTGTTGAGGCCGAAATCCAGACTGAAGGGGATCAAGGAGGCTATTCCCGACAAGGTGGTGGCACAGTTGGTTGTAGACCAGACGTTCAAGGAGTTTGGACAAAAAGGGGAGCAAGAAAATGGGGCATAGGTTGTTAAGATCGGTTGAGTCCAGTGAGGGCTTTTTAAGTATGGGGCTGACTAGTGCATGTTTTAGAGAGTTGGGGAAGATGCCAGAAGAGAGGGAGAGATTGAAGATGTGGGTTAGAGAGCATAGAATAGGGCCAGAGGGTGAATGTAGCATTTTCGAGGGAACAGGATCCAGGGGGCAGGTGGTTAGGTGGACATTAGCAAGTAGTTTAGCAACCTCGTCTATAGTGGTGGGGTTGAATGAGGGAAGTAGTGATCGCACCTGTGGGCATGAAGCGTAACACATGGAAGGTATCTGAACAGCAATGATCTCCTTACGGAATGTATCAATCTTTTGTTTGAAGTGGTTGGCAATCTCCTGGGCAGTGAGTGAATCAGTGGGTGGAGGCAGTGGAGGACGGAGTAGAGAATTAAAGGTAGCGAAGAGTTGCCGGGGGCGAGATGACAAGTTGTTAATGAGAGTGATAAAATAGGTCTACTTGGCAGTGTGGAGATTGGAATTGTATTTTTAGAGGGCAGATTTATATTGGTTGAAATCTTTCTGAGACTTAGTCTTAGGCCATAGGCGCTCAAGAGCACGGCTATGCTTTTTCAGACTTCTAGTGTTATCTGTTTGCCAAGGTTGAAGGGGTCAGGGTCTGATTCGGTGTGTAGTGAGGGGGGCCAGTGTGTCCAGGGAGGCTGAGAGTGAAGTGTTGTAGACAGAAGTGGCTAGGTTGGTGCAAGACAGGGGTGCGATTTTGTCATAGAGGTGGTCGGTAGCAGAGTAGAGAAGAGAAGGGTTGAGGTGGCGTAGGTTTCTGAGGGTAACTGTAAGGTAGCTGGAGGGAGAGGAGGTGGAGGAGAGAGAGAGAGTGAAACTAATAAGGTAGTGATCAGAGAGAGGGAAAGGATTGTTTTAAAGGTTATGCGGAGTGCATAGGTGGGAGAAAACAAGATCAAGGATATTGCCTTCAGAGTGAGTAGAAGCATGTATCCATTGCTTCAGGTCAAAGGAGGAGGTTAGACTGAGAAGTTTGGAAGTGGCAGGGGTGTTAGTATTAAAAGGGATGTTGAAGTCGCCCAGAATGATTGTGGGGATTTCGGAAGAGAGAAAGTAGGGTAGCCAGGCAGGGAAGTCATCAAGAAAGGTCGATACAGGTCCAGGTGGGCGGTAGATCACAGCTATCCTTAGCGAAACAGGGGAGAAAAGACAAATGTAACGTACCTCAAATGAGGAGAGTGACAGAGAGGGAAGTGTATGAAGTACTTGAAAGGAACTATGTGGAGCTAGAAGGATCCCAACACCCCCTCCCTTGCGTCCATCGGGTCTGGGGGAATGAGTCCATAGAAGACCACCTTGGTATAGGGCAGCAGGAGACGTAGTGTCAGATTCATGAAGCCAGGTTTTGGTGATGGCAAGTAGATTAAATGAGTTAGCGATAAAAAGGTAATGGAGAGAGGTGAGTTTATTACAGACAGAGCGGGTGTTCCAAAGGGCGCAAGAGAAAGGGGAAGAAGAGAGATGGAAACTAGATTGTGCTGATTGTGGCTGCAGCCAGAGGGCTCAGGGTAGTGGGTGTGTTGAGTACAGGTAAATGATGAAGGCCCAGAATGTGAGATACTTTTTACTGGTGTAAAAAAAAGGCAGAAGCAAAATAATAGGTTAACTTGGCTTGGCTGTAACCTATGAATATTTGGCCTACCTGACTCTTATGTGGTACACTGTTTAGTAAATTCCTTATATTTTTAATTATAGGCTTAAAAATTTACAAACATGTTAAAATATTATTATATACAATATAAATATACAGTACTGTATTATAGTTAAATTATATAAAATGGTATACTATACATATCATATTTTTTGTAATTGTATGGTACAATTACATTTTTAAAGAAGAGAGGCAGTGCCATCTTCAGAATGCAAGGTATCTGTAGGCTGAAGACTAATTTTCTGTCAACTTCCAGTCTGCCTGCGATCATTCTGTCATAAACCAAGCTTATTGATTAAACAGTACAAATATTATAACTACAGAGCTTTGTGGATCAACGTGTTTTGTTTAGATAAAGTGCTGCATTAAGATCCACTTGACCTTATTTCAGAAGGATATGGAAAATAATACATGATCTACAATAGAAAATACAATATAACATCAGCATATACAAGCAGTTAAATAAATCCAGAAGGGTGAAGGGTAATAGAAAGGAGGAGGAGGGGCGTGGCTTGGCGCGCAGCGTGGATGGCTGCCTGATACCCGAGCTCCGGACTCACAGCGGCCCTGCAATCGTTCTACGGCACCGAATTTATTAAATTTTGCGGAATTATGGGCAGAATCGTGAAGGCAAGCTCCCAGGCCAAAAATCTGAAGAATCTCAAGGCTCCCCAGGGGAAGATCATTGCTGAAATCTTCAAGACACAAGCGCTCACCAGGAGACATACAGTGGGCAGCAAGATGGCGAGGAGGCCGGCCTCTGATGAAGAGGAGATCGACAATGATTCCATCTCTGCTTCTGAGGACAATGTAAGTGAAGCTTCACCCAGAGACAGACAGCTAACATTTAATGACATGATGGCCATAGCTGCGGACATAAAGGGATCCTTCGCAGTCGCCATAACGGATCTAAAAGCAGACATCGCCAGATTAACTGACCAGATGGCGGGGGTGGAGAAGGCGGGCAAAAACAGGGACAAAGCCATTTAAAAGACTAGAAGAAGTTGCCAGCACTCATTCAGGGCACTTAATCGCTATGAATAGACATTTAGAGGATTTGGACAATCGTGGCAGAAGAAATAATATAAGATTAAGAGGTCTGCCCGAGTCAGTGGAGGGGGGAGATATCAGATCGGCTCTCACATCCATTTTTAATAACTTATTGGACAGACCCACAGAGTCACCCATTGAGATGGATAGAGCGCATAGGGCTCTTAGACAGAGGGCCCCGGACTCAATGCCCCCAAGAGATGTGATCTGTTGCTTAACCAGCCACACACTTAAAGAGGAGATTTTGGCTAAGGCTAGGCAAAACGATCAAATCCTCTTCAATGAGGCCCCAATTCTCCTTTTCCAAGATCTCTCTCCTATTACTTTGAAAAACAGGAGAGCACTGCGACCCCTGCTGGAGGTTTTGAAGGAAAGACGCATCGTTTATAAATGGAAATATCCATTTGCACTTCAAGCCACCTTCCAGGGGAAAAACTATCTTCTGAGAACCCCTGATGATATACCCTCCTTCTGTACAAATCTGCACATGGATTGTATCAGCCTACCAGATTGGTATGCAGAATTTCTTCTGCCAGCAGCTCCAGTTGCACATCATGTATATGACAGCTCTCCCTCAACATCTTCTCACAGATCTCCTTATCCCAAGGGGAATAACAAAAAGAAAAACAAGAATCCACAAGCTCCCTTTGCTTCACCGCCCAAAACTCCCAGAACAAGGGACGAGAAGTTTTGAGCAGTTCTGATAATGTATATGCCTGATTCCCCTCTGCAGTTTGTCGCCATAGTTGGCCCGGTTGGCTTTTTATGGGCTCATATTTTTGCCCAAACTTGGCTTATGTTTTCCGGGGATCTGGAGTTTGTCGTTGTTACTGAAGAGCATCGGCCTAATGACTTCCTCTAACGGCACATTAAAAATAGGCTACACCCGTTTAATCCCATATTGCAAAGGTTTGTGAGTCCTGAGATTTTTATTTGACAATGCTTTTTTCTCACCACAAGGTGTCACTGGCGCATTGACTGTATCTCCAGAGCTGACTGCTCACAGATGATCACTATACTGTACGCACACTTAGGAGGCATATATTTCTTTCTTTTTTTTTTTTGTTGTTCATATGCTATAAGGGGAAAGGAGGTTGAAATGCCGCTACTGACATTTGGAATATATATGCAATTAATGTTTGTCTGTTCAATCTAGAGCGTTTATTTCTCCCCTGGTCTCTGAACTGAGAATACTTTGAGACGGATTGAGGCGTATCCAATGGTAACGCATGTCCATCCTCACTCTGGTAAGCCTCTTTCCCGATATTCAGCAGGTATCTCTGCAAAAGATCTCTCATGTTTTCACCTTTTAAGTCATTTGGAACTCGCTCAGAATAGCTCTGACAGGTCTCACAGACTGCCTCCTCACCTTTTCTCAGGATTCAATGCGCGTTCTGCATTCAGTCACTTACGTTGACATGGTGGCATTGGGATCATTACTGTACATAGGCTAATGTGATGAGATACATTCATATGTGGGATTTCGGTAGATGTTCTTGGGCCAGCTTTGTTGAACTCCTACCCAGAACAGCAGGCCTGATTTTGTGACAAGCTGCGCATATTTTGTTCATTCTTTGTCTTCACGAGTTGTTTATGTTCTGAAGTTCTAGCCGTAGAACTATTTCATGCACTTCTTAGATAGCTTTATATAAAGAAGCCGCTTCCTGTGGGTCGGGGTATACCTTGACCGACGGGAACTTACGGTACCTCGGGTCCCGAGGCGCTGCGTTTCTTCCAGCACTCCTACCAGGCTTTCATTGTGCACTTTGTTATTTTGTGATAACTGATTACCCTTAATAGCCTAATTATTGGTTGATTCAGAGACGTTCTCTGGTCAACGTGTCATTATTTTGTCTGTTCTTCTTTCTTCTTCTCTCTTTCATTCTACTACTTCTCTTTGTCTTTGCTCTCCCACCTCCCCTATCCACCCCTGAGACCTCAAAATGGCTTTTTCCCACTTAGGTAAGGATCCCCTGATTGTCTCTTTCAACGCCAACGGGCTCAATATCCCTGAGAAAAGGAGGAGACTGTTAGGGGAACTAAGAAAAAGCAAAACGCATATCGCTTTTATTCAAGAGACGCATTTCAAAGGTGACCTCATCCCTAAATTGACTGACAAACACTTCACTAAAGTTTACGCAGCCTCCAATGCTTTGGCAAAAACCAAGGGGGTGGCCATTCTACTCAGCAAGAAATCAGCTTTTACCGTAAACAAAATCCTAGCTGACCCAGAGGGGAGATTTATCTTCTTGGCGGGGTCCTTAAATGGTCGCCCCTTGACGCTTGCAAACGTGTACTTTCCGAACAAAGCTCAGGTAACCTTCTGCTCAAAACTAATTGATGAACTAAAAAGCTTTGCTACTTGCTGTATTATTTTAGGAGGGGACTTCAATGTACCCCTTGAACCATTACGAGACACATCCTCGGGCAAAACAAGCATAGCCTATAAAAAACTCAAAAGAATCAAGGACAAACTGAGATCCCTTAATCTGGTGGACGCCTGGCGTGCATTACACCCACTTGAAAAAGATTACACCCATTACTCTGCCCCACACAACAAGTACTCGAGAATAGACATTTTCTTGATCTCGCAAAGAGATCTACCAGATCTCGTTGAGGCTAAAATAGGTCACATCGCATTTTCAGACCATGCACCGATTTCGATCACGATAAATTCAGACACCCTTTGCAAACCAACTTTCAATTGGAGACTGAATCCCTCACTTTTACTCGATCCAAATATCAAAGAAGACATTGTTAAAACCATTGAACACTACTTTAAAGAAAATTCCTCCCCCGAAGTGTCACCTGTGACTATTTGGGAAGCTCACAAGAGCGTCGTTAGGGGAGAATTTATCAAATTTGGAGCGAGGAAAAAAAAAGAAAAAGAGAGGTTGGTGGGTGATTTGGTCTCCAAAATTTCTAAACTGGAAGCGCAACATAAAATCTCACTTGCCCATTCTTTATTTGAAGAACTATCTGAAACCAGGAAGACCCTGACAGAGTTATTAAATAACAAAACAAAAAGATCAATTTATTTTAATAGGGCAATCTACTATGAACACGGTGACAAAAGTGGTAAATTCCTCGCCCGTGCCCTTAAAGACCTCCAAGTAGCTTCGCACATTCCCTTCATGAGAGACAAACAGAACAATAGGATTCACGACCCGAGATTCATTGCAGAATCTTTCCGTTCTTTTTATGAGAGCCTTTATAATCTCCCACCACAAACTCGTCCCCCCAATTTATTCGGGTCGAGAGACACACTGATTACTCAATACCTGGTAGATAGTGGACTCCCGCGCCTCTCAGAATCGGATATTGCCAAATTGGAGGAAGACATCTCCCTTGAGGAGATTCAACAAGCAATCTCTTCCTTAAAATGTGGTAAAAGTCCGGGCCCGGATGGTCTAACATCCCAATACTATAAAACATTACATCAGATACTGGCCGTTCCCCTGACAGAGGCTTTGAACACCCTTTCTAAAGAATCTAAGCCATCTACTGAATTTTTATCAGCTCACATAACGGTCATTCCCAAAAAGGATAAAGATCCGACGCTTTGTGCCAATTATAGGCCTATCTCTTTGCTCAACCTTGATGTAAAGCTTATGGCCAAGGTACTAGCAAACAGACTCAGACCTCTCTTACATCACATAATAGGACCCGAACAGGTAGGATTTATGCCAGGCCGGGAAGCACGCGACAATATTATCAAATCCCTTAACCTGTTGCATGAAGCTAAAAGTAATGACTTGCAAGGTATGATCCTATCCACCGATGCCGAGAAGGCTTTTGATAGGGTGGCATGGGATTATCTCCTTGCTACCTGTCGACATTTGGGCCTTGGCGACAACATGATGGGTTGGATTGGGGCTCTATACACAAACCCAACCGCTAAAGTGAAGGTAAACAATATATTCTCCACCCCCCTCCACCTCAAAAATGGGACGAGACAAGGCTGTCCCCTGTCACCGATCTTATTCATTCTAGCCCTGGAACCTCTGATCAGACATGTAAATGCTAACTCAGATATTCATGGTTTCCTGGTTAAAGATAGAGAATTTAAGATTTCTGCCTACGCAGATGACCTTTTATTCTACATTACTCAGCCCCACATCTCAATACCTAACCTAAATCTCCAATTTCAAAAATTTAGATTTTTATCCAACTTCAAGGTAAATCACTCTAAATCTGAGGCCCTAGATGTTTCGTTACCAGCAGTGGCGTAGCGTGGGTTGTCAGCACCCGGGGCAAGGCAAGTAATTTGCGCCCCCTAACCCACGGGATTTTAGCACTCGAGTCTCTTCCACTAGATTAGTTAAAGAAACCCTTACCCCCTAAGCACATGTATTGTTTGTTATGAAAATACTGATGTAATTAAAGTAAAATGCATCTAAATACAATTTTGAATGACCAGCGTGCCCCCTTTCAATGCAGAGAGACCAGCGTGTCCCCTTTTAATGTAGAATGACCAGCGTGCCCCCTTTCAATGCAGAGAGACCAGCTTGCCCCCATACAATGCAGAGAGACCAGCGTGCCCCCTTTCAATGCAGAATAACCAGCGTGCCCCCATTCAATGCAGAGAGACCAGTGTGCCCCCTTTCAATGCAGAATGACCAGCATGCCCCCTTTCAATGCAGAATGACCAGCATGCCCCCTTTCAATGCAGAGTGACCAGCGTGCCCCCTTTCAATGCAGAATGACCAGTGTGCCCCCTTTCAATGCAGAGTGACCAGCGTGCCCCCTTTCAATGCGGAGAGACCAGCGTGCCCCTTTTCAATGCAGAGAGACCAGCGTGCCCCCTTTCAATACAGAGAGACCAGCGTGCCCCCTTTCAATGCAGAATGACCAGCGTGCCCCCTTTCAATGCAGAATGACCAGTGTGCCCCCTTTCAATGCGGAGAGACCAGCGTGCCCCTTTTCAATGCAGAGAGACCAGCGTGCCCCCTTTCAATACAGAGAGACCAGCGTGCCCCCTTTCAATGCAGAGTGACCAGCGTGCCCCCTTTCAATGCAGAATGACCAGTGTGCCCCCTTTCAATGCAGAGAGACCAGCGTGCCCCCTTTCAATGCGGAGAGACCAGCGTGCCCCCTTTCAATGCAGAGAGACCAGCGTGCCCCATTTCAATGCAGAGAGACCAGCGTGCCCCCTTTCAATGCAGAGTGACCAGTGTGCCCCCTTTCAATGCAGAGTGACCAGCGTGCCCCTTTTCAATGCAGACTGACCAGCGTGCCCCTTTTCAATGCAGAGTGACCAGCGTGCCCCCTTTTAATGCAGACAGACCAGCGTGCCCCCTTCAATGCAAAGAGACTTACCTGCAGCGGCGGCTTCTCCTAAGTTCCCCGCGTTTCCTAGAGTCCTCCCCCCTCCTCCTTTCGGCCAATCAGGAACAGGTCTTGGACCCGCTTCCTGATTGGCCAGGAGGAGGATCCATGTGACCATAGCGAATTTTCATTCGCTATTGTCACACAATGGGTGGGCTCGGGGCACACTGCTCTGCGCCCCGGGTCACCCTTTTTTGAAGCCTATTAGAGCGTCTCTAAAAAACCCACTCTGTGACAGCGCCAGGCTGCTGACTCACTCACTGCTAAACTGACTGAGCAGTGAGGAGAGGTGGCATTGGCAGGGCTTGGTTTGCAACGCCACCCCACCCTACACCAATGGACAGGTGAGGCACAGTCCAGCCCCTCCCCGCCCCGCCATTTTCAGCCATAGGGCGGCCGCACTGGACATCTCCCAGCCTAAAGATGGAGGCAGCCACAGACAGTGTGTGAACTGTGTATGTCATAGTCAGATAGACAGAGTGACACTGCGGATGCGCCCCCCCCAGATGTTGCGCCCGGTGCGGCCCGCCCCCCCTGCACCCCCCACGCTACGCCACTGGTTACCAGACAATATCAAAGCACTCACAAAAGAAAATTGTCCATATAAATGGGAATCGAAATCATTGAAGTATCTAGGCATATATCTTACTTCTAAAATTGAGAGGATATATGAAACCAATTTCATGCCATTATTATCTTCTATAAATAAGGATCTTAGGTGTTGGAACTCTAAGAACTTCTCCTGGTTCGGGAGGGCCGCGATTCTAAAAATGGTAATACTTCCACGTTTATTATATCTCTTTCATGCGCTACCGATCAAAATACCGAACAGCTTTTTTAGAAAATTAAGTGCTATCAAAAGAAACTTTCTATGGGCTATGAAAAGGCCAAGAGTCAAATTACAGACACTACAGAGACCAAAATCCCAAGGAGGTATAGGCCTACCGAATTTTTATAGATATTATCAAGCGACTCATGTCACTAGAGTCATAGACTGGCATTGCCACTCTCAACAAAAAGACTGGGTGGAACTAGAAAAAGGCTGTTCGAGATTTCATGCCCACAATTTAATTTGGTCTAACCCCTGCAACTATCCGCCGGAAATTAAACAACATCCTCTAATCTCCACCACACTTAATATTTTCAATCGATTTTCTCCCAACCACCACCTAATAACTAAGTACGGGAACATGACTTCCATTTCCAATAACCCCGATTTTGTCCCTGGCTTGGACTTCAGATCGCAAGTCACGGATTCACCAAAGTCAGGGGTACAATTACGTATCAAAGACTGCCTGAAACGCTCTAGATTTCTATCTTTGGACGACTTTAATAGCCTAAAACCTAAGGGCTACACTATTTCTCGCTGGAATTATGTACAATTACATGATTTCATCAGAAACTCAAAATATAAATTCCAGTTAGACTCCCCTCTGACCCCCCTAGAAGAGACCTGCGTCAACCAAAGACCTTGCTCCAAAACTTCGTCTTTGGCATACAAATGGCTTTCTCAGACTATGAGCACCACACCTGATAAACATAAATCAATCTGGGAAAAAGACCTAAACTGCAACATTTCTGACAAGATGTGGAAGAAGGCTTGTGTCTTCACTCACAAATGCTCGCTGAGCACAAAAGTCCAGGAGACATCGTTTAAAATTTTGACGCAGTGGTACATTACCCCAGTACAACTTAAATCTTGGTCTCCGCAGGTCTCTGATAGGTGTTGGAGGTGCCTAAAGGATAAAGGAACTTTTTTGCATCTATGGTGGTCTTGCCCTACTTTACAAAAATTTTGGAATTAGGTGATTCACCTTATAAGATTCATTACCAACTCTACTTTGACAATGGATGCTGCTTGCTGTCTCCTACATTTACACAACCTTTCTTATAAGAGCTATAAACAAGCTCTTTCTAGACACTTGCTTAACGCAGCTAAGGCGGTTATCCCCCTACATTGGAACTCACAGTCAAATCCTTCTACTAAGGAGTGGTTGGACAGAATTAAAACCTTTTATGAAATGGAAGAGATCCTAGCAATTAAGAAAGAAAACGATATTAGTTTTCACAAAACCTGGCGCCCTTGGACAGAATTCACCCTATCAAATACATATAAAAATCTTATCTCTCATTAAAACTGGCTCACGCCCCATTTTCCTTAAAAACTTTCTAGAACTGACAGATGATCCCATAGCGACGATATACTGATAACTTTTAATGGTCTCATCCCTTTCACCCCCCCCCCCCCCTCTCCTCGCCTCTCCTTTCCCCCTTTTTTTCTGGCTCAATCTTTCTTTTGCTTTACTTTATTTTTCTCTTTTTTTTCTTTCCTTTTCTTTTTACTTTTTTCTAACACTCTCGACGGCCTCGTGCCGTAGTTGCGAGCTTAGACCTGCAACACATGGTTAATGCTTAACCCTATTGTCATACCATGAAAACAGTTACACTTCAAGTTGGTCCTTCATGACTCTTTTGAATGTATGATGTAACCTTACAAGACTATGTTATGCATGTTCTTGTTTGTATTTTTTGCTTCAATTTGTATTATGTTTACAGCATACGTTTGCTTAAATATTCTCAATAAAGCTTTTTATTGGAAAAAAAAAAAAAAAAAGAAAGGAGGAAAAAAAAATGAAAAATAATATTTTAAAGTTTCTCCACATCCAGAAGGGAAGAACAGGAATTCCCAAATCTGGGGGGATGCTTATTAAAGAGGATAGACTAACATCCCTCACCTCAATTTCCAACATACTGTTTTTTTCCCAGAGTCAGTGCATCAAAGATCACCCAAGTGGGAGTACCCCAATGTATATCTACAGTATACAGTAAATATAGTCAGAAAACATTCCAGCTTAATAAAAAAAAAAAAAAAACACCAATAAAAGTGTCCAATCATACTATCTTCAAAAACAATAACACAAAATAAGAAACAAATGCATCAGGCATATATTCATTTATACAGCACTTACCATAAATGTCTAGGAGTGCCCTAGAAGGATCACCAATGCTTCAATAATGTCTGGAAAGTGACTGTACACAGCTTCATATACTTGAATAAACAAAATACAAGAGAGCGCCCGACTGGTGCCACAGCAATCGCCAATATGGAATACATCAGCCACCAGGGAAAAAAAACAAAAAAAAGGAAGAAGTCCACCCTCCACAGGAAATTCACTGCTCAAAATAAAAAAAACTACATGTAAACAATACCAAAGGCACCCCCTTTGGAAACAAAGGGAAGGGATCATCAATAAATAAGGAAAACTCCACGTCAAAATGTTTTTTAAAAGGGTGTGCCCCCCCCAAAAAAATCTATATCAGGCCCCTTGGGTCTGGTACAGATTTTAAGGGGAACTTATTGGGGGCTTATTGGAATTTAACAAGGGGATCCCCAGATCCCGGTCCCCCCTATGTGAATGGGCATCGGGTACATAGTACCCCTACCCATTCACCCAAAAATTTTAAAAAAGTAAAAACCACAGAACACAGTTTTTGACAAGTCCTTTATTAAAAAGAAAAAAAAATAGTGTCCCTTGATGTGAATCCATCATCAATTACGCTGCCCGCCAGACCCGAAAAAATAGAAAAAAATTCAAAAATGCTTCCGCCCCTGCTACTCGTCGTCTGCCTGATCCTCAGCTTTAACAGTTCTTTTAAAGGCAAGGGGCAGGGGCACCCGATTATGTTGCCCAGTGGCTCCACTCCCTTATGACATCAGGTGACATCATGTGTGGGTAGGCTCTTAGGAGGCGGAAGTGTTTATGCATTTTTTTCTATTTTTTCCGGTCTCGCGGGTCTTGTGAATGACAATGGATTTACATCAAGGGACACTATTTTTTTTTCTTTTTAATACAGAACTTGTCAAAAACAGTGTTCTGTGGTTTTTACTTTTTTAAACTTTTTTGGTGAATGGGTAAGGGTACGATGTACCAGAGTCCCATTCACATAAGGAGGGGAGGGATCCAGGGGCCTCTTGTTCAAGGGGGCTTCCAGATTCTGATAAGCCCCCCACCAGCGGACCCTGACATTCACAGCCCAGGGTTGTCGGGAAGAGGCCCTTGTCCCCATCAACATGCTTGGATAATTATTATTTTTTTAATTATGGGGGGGACCTTACGCCGTTTTTTTTTTAATCTGTATTGCCGGGAGCCGACAATACATTACAGCTGCAAGCAAGTTTAAACGGCATTTTTTTCCTTTAGAAATGTCAGTATTGCTGCAGCAGGCTCCAAAATTGCCACTTTATAGGCACAATAAGAGACCCCCTAGGCATGATATTTATTTTTTTGAATTTATATACGTCCCCCAGGGCAGTACCCAGGGCAGTACCCAGGTCCCCATACACTTTTTATGGCAATAACTTGCATATAAGCCTTTAAATTAGGACTTTTGATTTTTCATGTTCGTGTCCTATAGACTTTTATAGAGTTTGCATGTTCACTAGAACTTTTTCCCTGTTCGAAATGTTCTATTGCAAACCGAATGGATGATGATCCAACATTTCATCAAATCTTCTCTTACGACATTTTAAAAAAATTAAACGCCTGGCTACTACTGGAGACCTACGATTAGTGAAGATTATCCAGTGGATTACACACTTTTCATAAGTGGGAGTCAAGTCACTTTAATGAGCTCTAACTTTTAGAAAAAACAGGTGATTAGACAACTGTTGGGCAGGTGTTTCAAATCTTGTTATGGGTGTTGTGCTCAAACATGTCGCAGTAAATCTGTACAATATAGGGGATTGGGTTGATATTTCAGCACAAGAATATATAAATTTCTCCTTATGCAGTTTGTATACACACTGATACTTGAGGTTCCAAATATTGCACAATAAAATGAGATACCTATGCATGAAGACCCTATATACCAGGGATCTTCAAACTATGGCCCGCCAGTGGTTCAGGAACTACAATTCCCATCATGCCTAGTCATGTCTGTGAATGTCAGAGTTTTACAATGCCTCATGGGATGTGTAGTTCTGCAACAGCTGGAGGGCCGTAGTTTGAGGATCCCTGCTATATACTGTATTTGTCCACCTCAATATAGTTACCAATATGATGCCACTTCTGAAAGCTGGGAAAGACACTACTTGACAGAAACAATTTTCATATGAGTGTTGTAGGCTCCCTGATCAATGCTCACCTATTTATTATATTTTTTGGGAAGTAATTTTTTATTTTATTGAAAAATGGAACCAAGGAGAAGGATGTTCGTGCATTTTGTAATCCAGAATCATATATGTATTGTTATTTATAAATATTTTTTATAAAATACATTCTTGGACAACTACTCAAAAGCTGAGGCCCAATCAAATGCCTTGTTTTTTTTAATTGTATTTATTTTTTTTTTTATTTTTTTTAAATATACTATGAAACCAGATTAGTTGCTATGACCATGTTCCTCTACTTACATGGAGAACATTGTGTTCTCCAGGGTTTTTATGTCCATAAAATGAAACACACACACAGATATAAATAATAAATAAAGCTTGCACTGTGAAATGGAGCAGTAAAGGACAGCTATCATGTAGCACTACTTACAAATGTTCAGATAGTATTTTTTATTCTGTTTATTAAAAATCTCTTTGTGTACACTAACAGCAGCTAGTCTGGGAATGCATGTACATGAATAAGTAAGTATGTTTACCTACGCCGCATTGCTTCTATGACAGCACAGTTTCTAAATACTAGCCATAATGTGACCACTATACCTTGGCAGTAATCACCTGACAGGGTAATATTATCAGAAAATTGTTTGTCAAAAAAATTCTGTCACTTCATCAAGGAAAACAGAGGGCACTTTTGGAACACTCTACTTCTGCAATCCATAGATAGCTTGTAAAAAGTTTAGTAATGATTTGTTTTATTTGAATTATACAGGATTTATATGGAGTCCATAGCTTGTGCAGCACTTTACAAAATAAAGAGAGTACACTTACAATTCAAGAGGTTTCAGAGGATTTTAATTTGAAGAATCCAGATGTAGACATTGTGAAACTGTTTAGTTTTACTGACCATAATTTGTATACATTTTTTACAGCTTCATTTCACAGACCAACTAACTTTCTAAAATTTGATCTCCATAATTAACCACTTATGAACCAGAAGCTTTTACCCCCTTAATGACCAGGACATTTTTTGCGATATGGCACTGCAATATTTTAACTGACAATTGCGCAGTGGTGCAACGCTGTACACAAATAAAATTGATGTCCTTTTTTTCCAACAAATAGTGCTTTCTTTTGGTGGTATTTGATCACCTGTGCGATTTTTATTTTTTTGCGCTATAAAAGAAAAATATGGACAATTCTGAAAAAAAAACTATATTTTTTACTTTCTGCTATGAAACGTTCCCAATAAAAAAAAAAAATCAAAATTTTTCATCATACCAATATGTATTCTGCTACATGTTTTTGGTAAAAATCACAATAAGTGTATATTGACTGGTTCGTGCAAAAGTTATCTCGTCTACAAACTAGGGGAAAGATTTATGTCATTTTTATTTATTTATTTTTTACTAGTAATGGCAGTGATCAGCGATTTTTAGCGGGACTTTAACATTGCGGCAGACAGATTGGACACCTAACTGACATTTTTGACACTTTTGGGGGGACCAGTGATAATTAGTGATGAGCTGAACACCCCCCCCCCCCCCCGTTCGGTTTGCACCAGTACATCTCAAACAAGAGAAATGTTCTAGCGAACATGTTAACTTCATTAAATTTTATGGGACACGTACATGAAAAATCTAAATTCTTAATTTTAAAGGCTTAAATGCAAGTTATTGGCCCAAAAAAAGTGTATGGGGACCTGGGTACTGCCCTGGGGGACATGAATCAATGCAAAAAAATCTTTTTAAATTATCATTTTTACAGGAGCAGTGATTTTAATAATGCTCAAAGTTAAACAATAAAAATGAAAAATTCTATTAAATATCTTGCCTGGGGGCCCCCTTAATGTGCCTGTAAAGTGGCGCATTTGTGCAATGTATGTAGCCTGCTACAGCAATACTGACATTTCTATAGGAAAAAATGTCATTTAAACTTGCTGGCGGCTGTAATGTATTGTCGACTCTCGGCAATACAGATAAACAAATGAAAAAAAATGGCGTGGGGTCCCCCCCAGTCCATACAAGGCCCCTTGGGGTCTGGTATGGGTTTTAAGGGGAACCCCACGCCAAAATTTAAAAAAAATGGCGTGGGGTTCCCCCTGAAATCCACACCAGACCCTCATTTGAGCACACAGCTTGGCTGGCCAGGATGGGGGTGGGGGCGAGTGAGCGCCAAGCCACATGCCCTCAACATTGGGGGGTAGGTGCTTTAGTCTTAATTTTTTTGGGTGATATAAGTTAGTTACTTAGGCAGGGAAAGTGTGGTCAGCCTAAGCAGGCTTGGTGGCGTAGGTGGTAGAATACCAGACTTGCAATTGAGAGGTTGTTGTTTTGAATCCCTAGGCCAGCGGGTGATTTATAAGTGGAATTTCTTCAGGGAGAATGTAGTGAGTTTAACAACCGCCCCTGTGCCATGATTGGCTAAAGGCACCTGCCTTTGGCCAATTATGGCACAGATGATTTGATTGGCCAAAGCATGGAGGGCTGAGTCCATGCTTTGGCGAATCACATAATACACTGGCAGTGGGCAGTGCATTATGGATGCAGGGACTCAAAGTTCCCGCAAAGAAGCCCATTTGTTTGCCATTCAGCAAACGGGCGAATGGGCTGTGTTCGAGTCTAACTTAAGTTCGACTCAAACATGAAGCCAATCCCTAGTGATAATACTACAGTAATCAGTGCAAAAAATATGCACTGTTACTGTACTAATGACACTGGCAGTTAAGGGATTAACACCAGGGGCGATCAAAGGGTTAAATGTGTCCCTAGGAGATGCTTTCTAACTGTGTGGGGGTGGGCTTGTTTAATGAACACAGAGACCTGTGTTCATAAATAAGAGGAACACAGGATCCATGTGTTCATTACTGGCAGAACAGCGGTTCTGTCTCCACAGGGAGCGATTGTGGGTGCCTGGCAGACATCGGGGCCACTAGACCCACTGATTGGCTCCCCCTGTAGCCAATCTCCGCCTCCCACCAGCGGTCCTGAGAAACGACTTACAGGTACATCGTTTTGCGGGACAGATATAAGTACAGCGGCTGGTTAGCAAGTGGTTACATTTTCATACAATATACTTTAATGATATCACCACACATATTTTTTATTATACTTGATCAAAACTAAACATTTTTTCCTATTTTAATTATCTCTGTAAATCGTGTTTTAACTTCTATAATTCACTGTATACATGTATGTTAAAGTTCTAGTTTTATTACTTCCAGGATTTTAATACATTTTCATCTGGATTTCACAGTAAATGGAAGATGTACTCTTGAGACAGTAATAGAAGAATGGTAGTTATTGCAAAAAATGATTAATTCTCAATATCTAGTTGAGACTTCCCTTACTGGAAGCAGGGGCTAAAATCTTTGAGACATGATGTGAAAAAATAGGACTGGACAAAAAGGCTTTTCCTTATTCTTAATTACACTAAAGAAATATAAAAAACATCTGCACATAGTTAAAAAATAATGTACATGTTCTTAAATCAAAGAAAATGTGAGCTTTCTAGACCTGGTGGAACTGAAAATTGGAACAATTAAAACCATAAGATAACTGGGGAACATTTACGTAAGGACACAGTCCTAAACAGTGATTACTTTGAACAAATAAAATTACTAATGAAAGCCATATCTTTAGACAAGCTAAACAAATGTGGGAAAACATTGATGGCAGTTCTCGGTTAGCAATATGTTAAACTGTGAGCAGCACAAAGTGTTTCTGTGGATGTGGTAAGGACTTTAGTGTTCAGGTCCTTCTGGTTGATAAATGTATGTGCATGGTTCTATTTACTCTGCACAAATGCTTCATTATATGTTAACTAGGGATGATCAAACGGTTCGGGTCGACCATCGGTTCGGCCCGAACATTGGGTGTTCGAGGTTCGGCCAAATTTAGAACTTTTTGCCCAAAAAGTTCGGAATTCAGCAACCAGAACTGACCAAAATGCAATGGTTCAGGAAATGGTCTTTAAAAGCCTGTGATTGGACCAGAACCATTAGCAAAAGCCAATTGAGGGGGCAGGATAATGCTAGGAATGTGATTGGAGTGACTAGGGGGTCCCTAGGCCAATCATTAGTGAATACGTCCCCCAGTATAT
Source organism: Pelophylax lessonae (assembly GCF_965119305.1). Taxonomy (NCBI): domain Eukaryota; kingdom Metazoa; phylum Chordata; class Amphibia; order Anura; family Ranidae; genus Pelophylax; species Pelophylax lessonae. The sequence goes on from NC_138770.1 coordinate 375,135,763, forward strand.
AAGATAGCCCCCGCCAAATTCCTAGCATTGTTATACAGGACATGGAAGAGAGTGGAAGCAGTTCTGTTATTTTACTTTAAAGGTGTCATTTAGCATTTATTAGTGTGAGGAAAGGGATATCTAGTGTAGTTAGGGTGCTCCTTTACACTTTAGTTAGCTTCAAAAATGTAGTTTCTGTAGGGAAAGTGTGAAGTGTCAGGGTGACTGTAATGTCGTGTAGGGTTAACTGACTGCTATGGCAGGGTGACCGAACCCTTCCATATCAGGGTGACCATAATGTAGTGTAGGGTGAACTGACAGTGGCTGCTATGGCAGGGTGACCAAACCCTTCCATATCAGGGTGACCGCTATAGAGAAAAGATTGTTTCTCTCAAGTCACTTTCGCTGCAGTAATATGGCTTCGCCGATGTCACCATTATTTTTGGCTGCAGGCGTCTATAGTGATTTTTTGAGCACATGTTTGGAGTCAGGCATGACATCTGAACATGTGTATAGGGGGTATATATAAACACCCATGTCTGTATATATACACCTGCACATATATAGGTGTGAAAGGAGCAGAAAAAACTACTTGCGCTAATAAAATAATTAACACCAATATAGTCACGCTTCTATCCCTATATATGTCTATGTGTGTATATACATATAAGTATGTGTGTATATACACCACTATACACAAGTTCAGATGTTTTGCCTGCCTACAAAGAACCCAAAAAAATGCCCAAAAAAACACTAGCGTAAAAAAAAACACCCAGGTGTGTTGTTGCAGGCATTTTTTTGGGGTTTTTGGAGGCAGGCAAAACATCTGAACTTGTGTATACGGGTATATATACCACTATACACAAGTTCAGATGTTTTTCCTGACTCCAAAGAACCCCAAAAATGCCAAAAAAAACGCTTGCTACTAAACCAGCAAGGTGTGAAAAGAGCGAAGCCATATTACAGATCTATAATTGCACTAATACAAATGATCTTTTTATTTATGGTTCTGGACATGCTACAGAGCTGAAACTTCACAGGTACACCTTTTAGACCCACCAGACACAAAATCACACAAAAAAAGTTCTCAAAAATTGTCATTTTTGATCGATTTTTGATAGAGAGCCAATGATTGAAAAAAAAAAAAAATTTCTTTGGATTTAGTGTCTGGGGGGTCTAAAAAGTGTACCTGTGAAGTTTCAGCTCTGTAGCATGTCCAGAACCATAAAAAAAAAGATTGTTTGTATTAGAACACTTATAGAACAGGTTAGTGGCTTCTCGCTTTTAACACATTGCCGGTTTAGTAGCAAACGTTTTTTTTGGGCATTTTTTGGGTTCTTTGGAGTCAGGAAAAACATCTGAACTTGTGTATAGTGGTATATATACCACTATACACAAGTTCAGATGTTTTGCCTGCCTCCAAAGAACCCAAAAAATGCCCAAAAAAAAACGCTAGCGTCAAAAAAAAAAAAAAACGCCCAGGTGTGTTGTTGCAGGCATTTTTTGGGGGTTTTTGGAGGCAGGCAAAACATCTGAACTTGTGTACACACACATACTTATATGTATTTTACACTTAGACATATATAGGTGTTATAGGAGCATAACCATATTAGTGTAAATTATTTCATTAGTGCAAGCATATATTTCTGCTACTTTCGCACTTATATATGTCTAGGTGTGTATATACATATAAGTATGTGTGTATATATACCCGTATACAGAAGTTCAGATGTTTTGCCTGCCTCCAAAGAACCCAAAAAAATTCATAAAAAAACGCTAGCGCCAAAAAAAAACCCGCCCAGGTGTGTTGTTGCAGGCATTTTTTGGGGGGTTTTTGGAGGCAGGCAAAACATCTGAACTTGTGTATAGTGTACCTGTGAAGTTTCAGCTCTGTAGCATGTCCAGAACCCCCAAAAAAAGATCATATAGGTGTAAAAGGAGGGTCCCACCATCCCTGCTCTACTGAAAAAGTGTACCTGTGAAGTTTCAGCTCTGTAGCATGTCCAGAACCCCCAAAAAAAGATCATATAGGTGTAAAAGGAGGGTCCCACCATCCCTGCTCTACTGAAAAATTATCTTTTTTTCTGGTTCTGGACATGCTACAGAGCTGAAACTTCACAGGTACACTTTTTAGACCCCCCCCCCCCCCCCCCCAGATACTAAGAAATTTATTTTTTTTATTTTTTTATTTTTTTCAAAAATTGTCTCTATCAAAAATGACAATTTTTAAGAACTTTTTTTGTGTGATTTTGTGTCTGGGGGGTCTAAAAGGTGTACCTGTGAAGTTTCAGTTCTGTAGCATGTCCAGAACCATAAAAAAAAGATCATTTGTATTAGTGCAATTATAGATCTGTAATATGGCTTCGCTCTTTTCACACCTTGCCGGTTTAGTAGCAAGCGTTTTTTGGGCATTTTTTGGGTTCTTTGGATACACAAGTTCAGATGTTTTTCCTGCCTCAAAAGAACCCAAAAAATGCCCAAAAAACGCCTGCTATTAAACCGGCAAGGTGTGAAAAGCGAGAAGCCACTAACCTGTTCTGTAAGTGTTCTAATACAAACAATCTTTTTTTTATGGTTCTGGACATGCTACAGAGCTGAAACTTCACAGGTACACTTTTTAGACACCCCAGATACTAAATACAAAGAAATTTTTTTATTTTTTTTATTTATTTATTTTTTTAATTTTTCCAATAATTGGCTCTCTATCAAAAATGACAATTTTTAAGAACTTTTTTTGTGTGAATAATAGTCCCTGAGGTATGACCCAGAACCCTAGGCACTTTTTAGGGGCATTTATTGGGTTTTAGGGCTTCAAAATTGTGTTTTTTGATTACCGAAGTTCGGGTCCCATTGATTTCAATAGGGTTCTGAAATCCGGGCCGAACTTTCGGGAAGTTCGGATGTTCTGGCCGAACCGAACTTTTGAAAAGTTTGATCATCCCTAATGTTAACTCTATTTAAATATAGAAACTAAAAACAGATTTCAACTAAATGACCAAATTTAAAGTGGAGTCGTCCCCCCCCCCTCTAAAAATTAAAAGTCAGCAGCTACACATACTGTAGCTGCTGACTTTTTATATTAGGACACCTACCTGCCACCGCCATTGCCAGTAACTGAACCCGGCAGTGAAGCCTTGCGGCTTCACGGGCAGGTCCCTACTGCGCATGTGCTAAGCACGCTGCACATTCGGATTGGCTCAGTGGCGGGGGGGTAGGAGGAGGGGACCTCACTTCGCCATGGTGCCGTTTCCTGGAAGTGGTGAAAGGTACCTGTCAAAAACAGTTACCCGTTGCCCCCTCTCCCCTGAAAGGTGCCAAATGTGGCACCGGAGGGAGGTAGGAAACAAATGAGCGGAAGTTCCACATTTGGGTGGAACTCCGCTTTAAGTTATATTTTTCTCTTCTCCACCTAACTTCTCTTTTAAAAACTGTCTAGGCATGTGATAAAAAAAAATACCAGGGCATCACAGTGGCTCATGATATCCCAAGGAGACCCTTCCCATTAGCCTGTATATCTAGAGTGTGGAACATGCTCCTTTTTAGTTTCCAGCCCCATCTCAGCATCTCAATGGGTAAGGTTCTCATGTCCAAAACTGTTAGGACAGTAGCACTAGAAGCGTTTTGGCTAACAGACCTTGCACTTCCACTCAAGGCCCATTTTTTCATTTGTATATTTCATTAATCTAATTTTCATACATGTTCCATGTTAGTGGTTTACAAAACTGCAAATGCATATGCCAGCCAGGTAATAACCTATTGTCAGAAGGAGAGGTCAGTAATAGCAACTTTTCTAAGTTATCTAAAGTTTCTTTTAAATATAGACTTCAACAGTCCTTTTGCTATCTATCCATATCTCAATTTCTCAGTTTGTATTAACTAATTATTAAGATTTTTTGTGTGTCTGCTGTACCTAAATTACCACATATGTTTTATCATGAGGACTATACTAGCAGCAGACAATAGTACTTCTAAACATCATCATATTCATAATCTCCTAAAGCAGGGGTCGGGAACCTTTTTGGCTCAGAGAGACATGAACACCACATATTTTCAAATGTAATTCCGTGAGAGCCATACACTATATTTCAGGGGTCGGGAACCTTTATTTAATATTCTTATTCATGGGCCACAGCTATACAATGAGTAGATGGAGCCATGTGAAAGTGCCTGAAGTCCGGTCGGGAAGAGAGCACAGCAGGCAGGTATGCAATGAGGCCGGAGTGGTGAAGCGCCTGCAGGCCTGCGAGTGATGGAGGTGAGTATAGGCCCTGAGAAAATGGCGACCGGCCGCTGAAGGCCTCAGAAGTGGATGTGAGAGGCAGCTCCCGTGGGTCCCCGGGTGTCAGAGGGGAAGGAGATCGTGTCTGTCGGGGCACAGGGAGCGGATGGCAGGTCTCCTTACTGGGCAGGGATTGGCAAGGCCCACAGATGTACAGCACATGAGCCGGCGGTGGTACCATGAGTAGGCCGCAGGGTCCGTAGTGCGGCAATCTGGTCACCCAGAGACGAACTGAGGGTAGCGGTGGGTAGCCCACAAAGTGTACCGTCGATGGGTGCAGAAATCTTCTCTGCACCGGGCACAGCTACGCGGATGGCACTGGATTGAGTGGTAGATGCGGCGGAGCTCTGGGACTAAACGTCCAGTGTGGCTCAGGTCCGGACATGCCCCCTTTATTAAAGATTTGTCTGCGAGCTAGATGCAGCCATCAAAAGAGCCAGGTCTGGCTCGTGAGTCATAGGTTCCCTACCCCTGTCCTAAAGTGTATGCACAGTCAAAAAGGTTTTTCTTGTTTTTGATGAAGTACGGCGGCATTAGGTCCCATATCAAGTTTTAGTTGCTGTCTGTGTCCGTACTAGCCTAAATCCCCCTAACAGGGACACAGCAATAAAATAAATTAACAAAGGTTCCAATCCTTTCCTACTCTATTTGTTCTTGTGACCAATGATTGTTAATCACTTCCTTTTGCATCAGTGGGACAGGAAGTGAAGGGCATCTCTCAAATCGGTTACAGACAGCAACTACTGATAGACAAGGTTCTAACCATTCCTTACTCTATTCAAAAACTAAAAAAAGTTTGGCTATATACAAACTTTAAATCACAAGCAGGCTTTTAGTTTACAAAATTCTAATGAGGATTATGTTTTTACTTTTTGGGAGAAAATGCTTCCAAAAGCAAAATACAAGGAAAGATAAGCAATATTTATCAATGTATTGTGTGGCTAGCATAAAGGGAGAGATTTACTAAAACTTGTGCACTCAGAATCTGGTGCAGTTGTGCATACTAACCAATCAGCTTCTAACTTCAGCTTGTTCAATTAAGCTTTGGCAATAAAACCTAAAAGCTGACTGGTTTCTATGCAGAGCTGCAACGGATTTTGCCAGATTCTGTTTTGGAAAATAACCACCAAAGTCTCATGAAGTTACTGTAAAACACATGACTGATATCTCTCTAATTTAAATTGCAAGCTTGTAATGTTGTGCAGAGTTTGGTCAACATATACACTGTAAGTGGAAGCGAAAGTAAGTTACCTTGGATAAAAAAGTGAAGTTTGTAAATACTGACTTAACTTCTGCAGAATATTAACTATCCTGTGGCATGCACTTTTTCCTTATATCCTGCTAAGTATTAAGTTTTATTAGCAAAAGGACTTCAACCTTATAAGATAATTAAATATTTTAACAGGTATTTGCTTTAATGGAGCTTAAAAATGTCATGTCTGCTCTGCTTCTACAAAGTTCTGCAATTAAAATAAATTAAATCACATGGCCTGTGTTCAGTTATAGAAACAACTGAGATGTTTTTATGTTTTCAAGCTACTCAAGCTTCACTGCTTTATGTAATTGTGATAAATGGATTTGTAATTTGCATACAAAGTCCTAAGTGTAAACATGACAATTGGTTTACAATTATTTTTTTTTTTAAAAAAATGACAACATTGTATTTTAAAAGAAGAAAGAAAATGTCAATGTTTTACCATTGCAAAGCAGTTCATCAGAAAAAATACAATAAATATAATTTTAGCTTTGGCTGAATTAAAGAAAAAAAAAAAGGTAATTCACTAAAGAATTAACAATTTAGTAAAGTGCAAATGTTCACTGAGCTTAGTAAATAAAGTGAAGCTACACTCAACCATCATGTTCTAGTAAAAATACTATATTTTTATTTTCCTTAGATATGTTTAGGTATTCAAAGTAAACACATGTTGCACTTATTTATGAACGGTCACTTAGCAAAGCGGACAAAGTAAATATTAATTTTGCTAAGTGAACAGCCTTAGCTGCTTTAGTGAACTAATCCTAGGTTTTGTTGATCGCTCTATCCTTCCTGTGTAAAATATTTCCCATTACTTCTTGTCACAGCAATACCCTGCGGTCTGCACATAAAGTGAGGGGAATTCTGGGATACAGACAGCAAAAAAATCCTAGATTCTAAGCCATCTAGCTCAATCAAAAAACCGAACCGAATGGACGCCTGATCTCCTCGCTCTGCACAACACAGGAGAACTAAGCCTAATCCAAGTCAATCCTTCAGCCTAACACACTGGCGGCAGGTATGGGGAAGTCCTCTGCTCACTCCTCACCATCGAGATCCCGGTCCCCGTGCGATCTGCAGGCCGGGGGAAGCGTAAATATACCGGACATGTTCCGGCAGCAGGCGCCGCTTTGCGAGTCCCCGGCTTCAGTTGCGGCCTACTCTGATGTCGCACGCGCCCCCCCCGCTGCACTCTGCAGAGAGACTTAATATACTTCAGGAACACCTCCAGCCCCCATTATAGCACCGATTACTGCCCCTTTACTTCAATTACCTACTTCACAGGCCCAAACAATGCCTGTGGCCCCCATCACAAATCCCAATGGAACCCCACTGACTTTAAAAGATCTGAGATCTATTGCTGATGAAATCAAAGCATCACTTGCAATAGCAGTAGCAGACCTCAAAAGGGATATTCACTCTATCAATACCAGGGTAACTGATGTGGAAGAGAAAACAACGTACCAAGAAGAATCGCTGCATACCCTAAATGACACCAGCAGCCTCCACACTATGCAAATAAGAGATCTTCAAAAACAACTTGAAGATCTTGACAATAGGGATGATCGAACGGTTCGGGTCGACCATCGGTTCGGCCCGAACATTGGGTGTTCGAGGTTCGGCCGAATTTAGAACTTTTTGTCCAAAAAGTTCGGAATTCGGCAACCAGAACCGCCCAAAATGCAATGCTTCAGGAAATGGGCTTTAAAAGCCTGTGATTGGACCAGAACCATTAGCAAAAGCCAATTGAGGGGGCAGGAGAATGCTAGGAATGTGATTGGAGTGACTAGGGGGTCCCTAGACCAATCATTAGTGAATACGCCCCCCAGTATATAAGATCGCCCCCGCCATATTCCTAGCATTGTTATACTGGACATGGAAGAGAGTGAAAGCAGTTCTGTTAATTTTACTTTAAAAGTGTCATTTAGCTATTTATTAGTGTGAGGAAAGGGATATCTAGTGTAGTTAGAGTGCTCCTTTACACTTAAGTTAGCTTCAAAAATTTAGTTTCTGTAGGGAAAGTGTTAAGTGTAAGGGGACCGTAGTGTAGTGTAGGGTTAACTGGCAGTGACTGCTATGGCAGGGTGACAAAACCCTTCCATAGCAGGGTGACCGCTATAGAGAAATGATCATTTCTCTGAATTGCTTCGGCACAGGAATATGGCTTCTCACCAGCCAAGCATTTTTTATGCTGCAGGGGCTGCCACTGCCAGTGCTTTTTTTGTTTCATCTGAACATGTGTATAGGGGGTATATATACACATATATGTCTGTATATATATCCCTAGACATATATAGGTGTGATAGTAGCAGAAATATATGCTTGCGCTAATGAAATCATTTACAGTAATATATTTCTGCTACTATCACACCTATATATGGCTAGGTGTCTATATACATATAATTATGTGTGTATATATACCATATACCACTATACACAAGTTCAGATGTTTTGCCTGCCTCAAAAGAACCCCAAAAAATGCCAGAAAAAACGCTAGCGTCAAAAAAAAATGCCCAGGTGTGTTTTTGCTGGCATTTTTTGGGGGTTTTTGGAGGCAGGCAAAACATCAGAACTTGTGCACAGTTCCACTATACACAAGTTCAGATGTTTTTCCTGACTGCAAAGAACCCAAAAAAATGCCTTCTATTAAACCGGCAAGGTGTTACAGCAGCGAAGCCAACCCCCTGAGCTGAAAGTTTTCTAATACAAACAATCTTTTTTTATGGTTCTGGACATGCTACAGAGCTGAAACTTCACATGTACACTTTTTAGACCCCCCAGATCTGAAATCTCTTTTTTTTAATTTTTCAATAATTGGCTTTTTTTTTATCAAAAATGACAATTTTTAAGAACTTTTTTTGTGTGATTTTGTGTCTGGGGGGTCTAAAAGGTGTACCCGTGAAGTTTCAGCTCTGTAGCATTTCCAGAACCAGAAAAAAAGATCATATAGGTGTTAAAGGAGGGTCCCACATCCCTGTTCTACTGAAAAATTATCTTTTTTTTTTCATGGTTCTGGACATGCTACAGAGCTGAAACTTCACAAAATCAAAAAATCTCTCTTTTTTTTTTCAATAATTGGCTTTTTTATCAAAAATGACAATTTTTAAGAACTTTTTTTGTGTGATTAATAGTTAATGGGGCATGACCCAGAACCCTAGGCACTTTTTAGGGGCATTTATTGGGTTTTAGGGCTTAAAAATTGTGTTTTTTGATTACCGAAGTTCGGGTCCCATTGATTTCAATGGGGTTCTGAAATCCGAACCGAACTTTTGGGAAATTCGGGTGTTCTGGTCGAACCGAACTTTTCAAAAGTTCGATCATCCCTACTTGACAATAGAGGCCGGAGGCATAACCTGAGAGTAAGAGGACTGCCAGAATCGATCGACCGCAACCAAATTACAAACGCAACTGCAGCAATTTTCAACTATATCATTGGTAGACCCCCCGATGCACCAATCGAATTTGAAGACCTGCACAGAGCTCTGAGACCAAGAACAAGAGAAACAGATCCTCCTATAGATATCATTTGCTATTTGGTGAACTACCAACTAAAGGAGGACATACTCAGGAGATCAAGAGACAGACGTTTGTTACTGTACCATGGTACTGAAATCAAAATCTCCCAACTAAAATCGGGCAAAAGCCCAGGCCCTGATGGTTTCACTGCCCCCTACTATAAGACCTTCCTGGATTTATTGTCACACCCACTAAGGAATGCATTCAACTCCCTATCATCCCCTACCCCCCCCCCCACTGATTACTTGAAGCCCCTATCACAGTCATCCCTAAAGAAAGTAAAGACTCAACATCAGTTGCGAATTACAGGCCCATATCACTACTAAATGTCGACATTAAATTATTCGCCAAAATTATTTCTAATAGACTCCTCCCTATCATATCCCATCTGATTAATAAAGACCAAGTAGGCTTTGTACCCGGACCTTAAGCCAGAGACAATACAATTAAGGCCATAAATATACATCATTGGATGACAACCAATAAATTCAAGGGCTTTATGCTCTCACTTGACGCGGAGAAGGCGTTCGACAGGCTAGACTGGACATACATGGAGAATGTCCTCCTACACCTCAGCTTTGGGAATAGACAAATTCAGCTTATCATGTCCCTCTATTCCACACCATCCGCTCGGGTGCGAGTGAACTGATGCCTGTCGAGCGCCTTCTCCATCGGCAATGGAACTAGACAAGGATGCCCTTTATCCCCCATTCTATTTGTCCTCAAGTTAGAACCTTTCTTAAGATCCCTTGCGCACAACCAAAACATTCAAGGAGTAAAAATTGGACCCCAAAATGTACAAAATTGCAGCTTTTGCTGATGACATACTACTTTTCCTCAGTAACCCCCCTCTTATCCATCCCCGCCCTCCTAAAAGAGTTTAGAATCTTCCGAACCATCTCAAATTTTGAAATTAATTCCCTCCCCAACACATTAGTAGATCAATGTAAAACCAACTTCCCATTTCAATGGCAACGAAATTCAATTAAATACCTGGGCATAAACCTCACAACTTCCCTATCTGATGTTTTCTCTACTAACTACATCCCCAGTCCTGCAAAACATTAAGGAAGATATCAAATTAACGAATAAGCCCCACTTTTCTTGGTTTGGCCGTGCGGCTATAATCAAAATGAATATCCTCCCTCGCCTATTGTACATTCTCCAAACAGTTCCCATTAAAATTCCTAAATCATTTTTCCAATCATTCAAATCCATGTGCAATAACTTCTTTTGGAGTCAAAAAACACCTAGACTCTCATTCAACTTACTATCACAATCTAAAATGAATGGAGGCATAGGTTTCCCAGACCTCCAAAAATATCACTGGGCATGTCACTTCAGGATATTAGACTGGATTTTACATAAAGAAAATAAAGAATGGGTCTCCATTGAAAGCGCTTTCTCCACAATCCCTTTACATGCAATACCCTGGATACCCACTGACTTGATCCCTCCCTCCATCAAACATCACCCACTTATAAATACCACACTGACTTCTTTTAAAACCACATCCCAACTTTTTAACATCTCCTCGAACCCAGGACCCATGACCCCGATTAAGTTCAATCCATCCTTTGAACCAGGCATATCAGAAACCTTTCTCAATAAACAATGGAAAGATAAGCCAATCCGAGCACACCAATTTTTTAAAACCACATCCCAACTTTTCAACATCTCCTCGAACCCAGGACCCATGACCCCGATTAAGTTCAATCCATCTTTCGAACCAGGCATATCACAAACCTTTCTCAATAAAAAATGGGAAGGTAAGCCAATCCGAGCACACCAATTTTACAGTAGAGGAAATCTCATAGATCGCATCTACCTTAGACCGAACTCCTCCACTCCCCCTATCCCCAACTGGACTTATTTTCAAATCTGACACTTCCTGAACTCCCTAAACCAGAACAACACTATCTCTAGAGACCTCACTCCATTTGAAAGACTTTTCTCCAGCTCCTCCCCTAGACGTCACCTCATTTCCCAGACATACAACCTTCTTTTCTTAGACACACCTACTCACTCTAACAAAGCACTCTTAGCATGGCAATCTGATTTAAACATTACCATTGCTGAACAAGAATGGAAGAACATATCTTTTATTTCACACAAAAGCTCCCTCAACGTATAAACTCAAGAGAACTGCTACAAAATCCAAACTAGGTGGTACAGAACCCCAACACTTATTCACAAATTTTATCCTAACATGTCCAATCTGTGCTGGAGATGCTCTGAATCACCAGGGAATCTCTTGCATATATATTGGTCATGCCCCCGAATCCAACCATTTTGGAAGCGTATACATGACATCGTAACGGGAATTCTAAATGCCAGAACTGACTTTACGCCAGCACAGTACCTGTTACATCACTCTAATACCCCTCCACTTAGATGCTGTAAGACAATCACACCTCACCTAATAAATGCGGCTAAATCATGCGTACCCGTCCATTGGAAATCACGAACAACACCCTCGATTAAGGAATGGCTTAAATGGGGATAAGACATTTTTCAGATATATAAATGAAAAAAAGAAATTAAAACAAGGAATAACTAAATTAAAAACAAAGGACGGAAGGTATGTAGAAGAGAATAAAGGGCTAGCCGACTGCCTTAATGAATACTTCTGTTCAGTTTTTACAGAAGAAAAAGAAGGAGAAGGACCTCCACTTGAAAGGATGACTAATGAATCGTTTGATGCATGTGTCTTTACAGAGGAAGACGTTCTAAGATTGCTGTCTAAAGTGAAGACAAATAAGTCACAGGGTCCTGATGAGATACACCCAAAATTATTAAAAGAGCTTAGTGGTGAGCTGGCAAAACCATTAACATATTTATTTAACCAATCATTAGTAACAGGAGTCGTCCCGGAAGATTGGAAATTGGCAAATGTCGTGCCCATTCACAAGAAAGGTAGTAGAGAGGAATCGAGCAACTATAGACCAGTGAGTCTGACATCAATAGTAGGCAAATTAATGGAAACCCTATTAAAGGATAGGATTGTGGAACATCTTAAATCCCATGGATTGCAAGATGAAAAACAACATGGGTTTACTTCAGGGAGATCATGTCAAACAAATCTTATAGATTTTTTTGACCGGGTGACTAAAATAATAGACGGTGGAGGTGCAGTAGACATTGCATATGTAGATTTTAGTAAGGCTTTTGACACTGTCCCACATAGAAGACTTATCAATAAACTGCAGTCATTGAGCATGGACTACCATATTGTTGAGTGGATTAGGCAGTGGCTGAGTGACAGACAACAGAGGGTTGTAGTCAATGGAGAACATTCAGAACAAGGTCATGTTACCAGTGGGGTACCTCAGGGATCTGTACTGGGACCAATTTTGTTTAATATCTTCATAAGTGATATTGCAAAAGGCCTCGATGGTAAGGTTTGTCTTTTTGCTGATGACACAAAGATATGTAACAGGGTTGATGTTCCTGGAGGGAAACGCCAAATGGAAAAAGATTTAGGAAAACTAGAAGAATGGTCAGAACTCTGGCAACTGAAATTTAATGTGGATAAGTGCAAAATAATGCACCTGGGGCGTAAAAACCCAAGGGCAGAATATAGAATATTTGACACAGTCCTGACCTCAGTATCTGAGGAAAGGGATTTAGGAGTAATTATTTCAGAAGACTTAAAGGTGGGAAGTCAATGTAATAGAGCAGCACAAAATGCCAGCAGAATGCTTGGATGTATAGGGAGAGGTATAAGCAGTAGAAAGAGAGAAGTGCTTATGCCGCTGTACAGAACACTGGTGAGACCTCACTTGGAGTATTGTGCGCAGTACTGGAGGCCATATCTCCAGAAGGATATAGATACTCTAGAGAGAGTTCAGAGAAGAGCTACTAAACTAGTACATGGATTGCAGGAAAAAACTTACCAGGAAAGGTTAAAGGACCTTAACATGTATAGCTTGGAAGAAAGAAGAGACAGAGGGGATATGATATAAACTTTTAAATACATAAAAGGAATCATCTCGGTAAAGGAGGAGAGCATATTTAAAAGAAGAAAAACTACCACAAGAGGACACAGTTTTAAATTAGAGGGGCAAAGGTTTAAAAGTAATATGAGAAAGTGTTACTTTACTGAGAGAGTAGTGGATGCATGGAATAACCTTCCTGCAGAAGTGGTAGCTGCAAATACAGTGAAGGAGTTTAAGCATGCATGGGATAGGCATAAGGCTATCCTTCATATAAGATAGGGCCAGGGACTATTCATAGGATTCAGATATATTGGGCAGACTAGATGGGCCTAATGGTTCTTATTTGCCGACACATTCTATGTTTCTATGTTTCTATGTAATGGCTAAACAAAGTAGATGCAATTGCTAAACTAGAGGAAATAGTTGCTATTGCTAAAGACAGAACTGAAAAATTTGCCCACATTTGGGCCCCTTGGACAGACTTTATCAAATTGCCAATGTACACCCTTTTGATGAATACTCCCTGAAAACTAAAACTAGAAATTCTATATTAACCGAAATCCTACACATATCCTATCCCCCTTGATGTTAAGGGAATACCTTCTGTCTATCAGGGTGGCGTGCCGGGTCCGTAAGACACACATCCCCCCTCAACTATTCCTTCCTCCCTCCCTCCCCTAAACAAGGGAAGCAGAAGGGAGAGGGATAAGCCTCTCCCTGGTTCGCCCCTCTCTTGGACACGAAGCCCCCATCCCCAATCGACCTTGATCCCATTAGACAAACATATTTCTTCCCTCCCCTCCCATCCCTTCTTTTTCCTCCTTGTCCTTCCCTTATTCCCCCTGCCCTATCCTCCATCTCAAAACACAATCTGGAAGACCTGCTCCCTGTTTATGAGAGCAGGTCGTCCTCCTCACAGATGAGATAACATACAGCATCTAACACTATTAAGATTAATGAACATATTTCGTAATAACCTTTAAGATAATTGTGTTGACTTGATCATCGCTAGACTGAGATCACTTTAGTTATGTTCAAGATCCCAGCATTGATATATGAGAGACCTTAGACACTTTGGGATCAATTTAACACTCCCCGGTATTTCCCTCACAAACCTTGACCTGGAATTAAGGCATTATTTACAGGATATAGTTTGAAGATATCCTCATTCTGAAATGTATACTTTTGATACCAAGTTTTGTATCTACAGTTAACTGAAAAGCTTTATTTCTTGAATAGTGTTGAGCGAACACGGACTGTATTATTCGGGTCTGTACCGGATAATTGGATTTTTGTTACCCGGACACGGACCCTAAAACTTTACTGTATGTTCGGGATGAAAATCCGTGTTCGGTAATTTTATTTCCTGTTTTGTATGTAATGGCGTGCTTTTAATGGCGGGCTTTTAACAGCCAATCAACAAGCGTTTAACTGGTGTGCCATAGAAGCCATCACAGCCATGCCTACTAATGGCATGGCTGTGATTGGCCAGCTGAAGCATGTGACCCAGGTCTTTATAAGCTCGAGACACAGCGCGCTGTGCGTCAGTCTGCTGTAGTGTAGGGAGAGAGTACACATAACGGTGCTGGCTGCTGCTGATTAGGGCCAGACAGGGAAAAACAACATTGTGCCCGAAAAGAATACAGGGACAGGTCGGAGTGTAGGCAGGGAAAGATATTTGAGCATTTTAGGGACAGGCTGGAGAGAGTAGGCAGGGAGAGATTAGGAGACACAGGACAGAACAATAGTCCGTTAGCGATCTACATCGATTTTGCTGTGTGGGGGGTGGTGCAGTGAACAATCTTTTTGCCCTCACTTGAGCCCACTGAGGAGGAGGAGGAGGAGGGAGAAAAAAAAATATTTTTATCAGTCTGTTGTGTGCAGCGTTCAGCTATATTTTACTACAGATTGCTGTTCTAATCTGCTTTTTAAAATTTACAAAGTTAAAGGGGAATTTTTTTTTTCCCCTTCATAGCCTGCTGCTGACCGTGACATAAAACATAAGACACTGCTGTGTTCACATGTGCCATTGAAAAATCACCAATTTTATATACTTTTTTCTATTCCGCTATTTAATATACACTCCTCCTACTCCTCTTCCTCATCCTCATCCTGCCTTTAGGGTACAAAAAATTGAAATCGGGGGCTAGTCTGTGTTTGTACGTGTGATACACCGTTTTATAAAATGTTTTCTATTTCGCTATTCAATATACACCCTTTTGGGGTAAAAAAAATTAAATTGCGGCATAGTCTGTATCGGTACGTGTGAGAAACACCTTTCAAATTTTTTGGGCGCATCTTCCACCGCCGAGGATTGCAGGGCACTTCAGTTTGCCTCCTGTTCTGAACTCCTCCTACTCCTCTTCCTCATCCTCATCCTGCCTTTAGGGTACAAAAAATTGTAATCGGGGTCTAGTCTGTGTTTGTACGTGTGAGATACACCGTTTTGTAAAATTTTTTCTATTCCGCTATTCAATATACACCCTTTTGGGGTAAAAAAAATTAAATTGCGGCATAGTCTGTATCGGTACATGTGAGATACACCTTTCAAATGTTTTTGGCGCATCTTCCACCGCCGAGGATTGCAGGGCGCTTCAGTTTGCCTCCTGTTCCGAACTCCTCCTTCTCCTCTTCCTCATCCTCATCCTGCCTTTAGGGTACAAAAAATTGTAATCGGGGACTAGTCTGTGTTTGTACGTGTGAGATACACCGTTTTATAAATTTTTTTCTATTCCGCTATTCAATATACACCCTTTTGGGGTAAAAAAAATTAAATTGCGGCATAGTCTGTATCGGTACGTGTGAGAAACACCTTTCAAATTTTTTGGGCGCATCTTCCACCGCCGAGGATTGCAGGGCACTTCAGTTTGCCTCCTGTTCCGAAACTCCTCCTACTCCTCTTCCTCATCCTCCCTTTAGGGTACAAAAAATTGTAATCTGGGCCTAGTCTGTGTTTGTACGTGTGAGATACACCGTTTTATATCCTTTTTTCTATTCCTCTATTCAATATACACCCTTTTGGGGTGAAAAAAATTAAATTGCGGCATAGTCTGTATCGGTACGTGTGAGAAACACCTTTCAAATTTTTTGGGCGCATCTTCCACCGCCGAGGATTGCAGGGCGCTTCAGTTTGCCTCCTGTTCCGAACTCCTCCTACTCCTCTTCCTCATCCTCATCCTGCCTTTAGGGTACAAAAAATTGTAATCGGGGTCTAGTCTGTGTTTGTACGTGTGAGATACACCGTTTTGTAAAATTTTTTCTATTCCGCTATTCGATATACACCCTTTTGGGGTAAAAAAAATTTAATTGCGTTATAGTCTGTATCGGTACGTGCGAGATACACCTTTCAATTTTTTTTGGCGCATCTTCCACCGCAGAGGATTGCAGGGCGCTTCAGTTTGCCTCCTGTTCCGAACTCCTCCTACTCCTCTTCCTCATCCTCATCCTGCCTTTAGGGTACAAAAAATTGTAATCGGGGCCTAGTCTGTGTTTGTACGTGTGAGATACACCGTTTTATATAATTTTTTCGATTCCGCTATTCAATATACACCCATTTGGGGTAAAAATAATTAAATTGCGGCATAGTCTGTATCGGTACGTGTGAGATACAGCGTTTTATATACTTTTTTCTATTCCGCTTTCCGCTATTCAATATACACCCTTTTGGGGTAAAAAAAATTAAATTGCAGCATAGTCTGTATCGGTACATGTGAGATACACCTTTTTATATACTTTTTTCTATTCCGCTATTCAATATACACCCTTTTGGGGTGAAAAAAATTAAATTGCGGCATAGTCTGTATCGGTATGTGTGAGATACACCTTTCAAAATTTTTGGGCGCATCTTCCACTGCCGAGGATTGCAGGGCACTTCAGTTTGCCTCCTGTTCCGAAGCTCCTCCTACTCCTCTTCCTCATCCTCCCTTTAGGGTACAAAAAACTTGTAATCTGGGCCTAGTCTGTGTTTGTACATGTGAGATACACCGTTTTATATCCTTTTTTCTATTCCGCTATTCAATATACACCCTTTTGGGGTGAAAAAAATTAAATTGCGGCATAGTCTGTATCGGTACGTGTGAGAAACACCTTTCAAATTTTTTGGGCACATCTTCCACCGCCGAGGATTGCAGGGCACTTCAGTTTGCCTCCTGTTACAAACTCCTCCTACTCCTCTTCCTCATCCTGCCTTTAGGGTACAAAAAATTGTAATCGGGGTCTAGTCTGTGTTTGTACGTGTGAGATACACCGTTTTATATACTTTTTTCTATTCCGCTATTCAATATACACCCTTTTGGGGTAAAAAAAATTAAATTGCGGCATAGTCTGTATCGGTACGTGTGAGATACACCTTTTTGTATACTTTTTTCTATTCCGCTATTCAATATACACCCTTTTGGGGTGAAAAAATTTAATTGCGGCATAGTCTGTATCGGTACGTGTGAGATACACCTTTCAAAACTTTTGGGCGCATCTTCAACCGTTGAGGATTGCAGGGCGCTTCAGTTTGCCTCCTGTTCTGAACTCCTCCTACTCCTCTTCCTCATCCTCCCTTTAGGGTACAAAAAATTGTAATCGGGGTCTAGTCTGTGTTTGTACGTGTGAGATACACCGTTTTATATACTTTTTTCTATTCCGCTATTCAATATACACCCATTTGGGGTAAAAAAAATTAAATTGCGGCATAGTCTGTATCGGTACGTGTGAGATACACCGTTTTGTCTACTTTTTTCTATTCCGCTATTCAATATACACCCTTTTGGGGTGAAAAAAATTAAATTGCGGCATAGTCTGTATTGGTATGTGTGAGATACACCTTTTTATATACTTTTTTCTATTTCGCTATTCAATATACACCCTTTGGGGTGAAAAAAATTAAATTGCGGCATAGTCTGTATCGGTACGTGTGAGATACACCGTTTTATATACTTTTTTCTATTCCGCTATTCAATATACACCCTTTTGGGGTGAAAAAAATTAAATTGCGGCATAGTCTGTATTGGTACGTGTGAGATACACCTTTTTATATACTTTTTTCTATTCCGCTATTCAATATACACCCTTTTGGGGTGAAAAAAATTAAATTGCGGCATAGTCTGTATTGGTACGTGTGAGATACACCTTTTTATATACTTTTTTCTATTCCGCTATTCAATATACACCCTTTTGGGGTGAAAAAAATTAAATTGCGGCATAGTCTGTATCGGTATGTGTGAGATACACCTTTCAAATTTTTTGGGCGCATCTTCCACTGCCGAGGATTGCAGGGCACTTCAGTTTGCCTCCTGTTCCGAAGCTCCTCCTACTCCTCATCCTCCCTTTAGGGTACAAAAAACTTGTAATCTGGGCCTAGTCTGTGTTTGTACGTGTGAGATACACCGTTTTATATCCTTTTTTCTATTCCGCTATTCAATATACACCCTTTTGGGGTGAAAAAAATTAAATTGCGGCATAGTCTGTATCGGTACGTGTGAGAAACACCTTTCAAATTTTTTGGGCACATCTTCCACCGCCGAGGATTGCAGGGCACTTCAGTTTGCCTCCTGTTACAAACTCCTCCTACTCCTCTTCCTCATCCTGCCTTTAGGGTACAAAAAATTGTAATCGGGGTCTAGTCTGTGTTTGTACGTGTGAGATACACCGTTTTATATCCTTTTTTCTATTCCGCTGTTCAATATACACCCTTTTGGGGTAAAAAAAATTAAATTTCGGCATAGTCTGTATCGGTACGCGTGAGATACACCTTTTTGTATACTTTTTTCTATTCCGCTATTCAATATACACCCTTTTGGGGTGAAAAAATTTAATTGCGGCATAGTCTGTATCGGTACGTGTGAGATACACCTTTCAAAATTTTTGGGCGCATCTTCAACCGCCGAGGATTGCAGGGCGCTTCAGTTTGCCTCCTGTTCTGAACTCCTCCTACTCCTCTTCCTCATCCTCCCTTTAGGGTACAAAAAATTGTAATCGGGGTCTAGTCTGTGTTTGTACGTGTGAGATACACCGTTTTATATACTTTTTTCTATTCCGCTATTCAATATACACCCATTTGGGGTAAAAAAAATTAAATTGCGGCATAGTCTGTATCGGTACGTGTGAGATACACCGTTTTATATACTTTTTTCTATTCCGCTATTCAATATACACCCTTTTGGGGTGAAAAAAATGTAATTGCGGCATAGTCTGTATTGGTACGTGTGAGATACACCTTTTTATATACTTTTTTCTATTCCGCTATTCAATATACACCCTTTTGGGGTGAAAAAAATTAAATTGCGGCATAGTCTGTATCGGTACGTGTGAGATACACCTTTCAAATTTTTTGGGCGCATCTTCCACTGCCGAGGATTGCAGGGCACTTCAGTTTGCCTCCTGTTCCGAAGCTCCTCCTACTCCTCTTCCTCATCCTCCCTTTAGGGTACAAAAAACTTGTAATCTGGGCCTAGTCTGTGTTTGTACGTGTGAGATACACTGTTTTATATCCTTTTTTCTATTCCGCTATTCAATATACACCCTTTTGGGGTGAAAAAAATTAAATTGCGGCATAGTCTGTATTGGTACGTGTGAGATACACCTTTCAAAATCTTTGGGCGCATCTTCAACCGCCGAGGATTGCAGGGCGCTTCAGTTTGCCTCCTGTTCTGAACTCCTCCTACTCCTCTTCCTCATCCTCCCTTTAGGGTACAAAAAATTGTAATCGGGGCCTAGTCTGTGTTTGTACTTGTGAGATATTCAATATACACCCTTTTGGGGTGAAAAAAATTAAATTGCGGCATACTTTGCATATTTGACTGTGAGATACACCCGTTGTATTTGTATACTGTTTTTCTATTCCGCTATTTAATAAACACCCTTTTGGGGTAAAAAAAACAAAATTGCGGCATAGTTTGCATATTTGACTGTGAGATAGACCCGTGCGATACTGTTGTTGTTTTGTTCCGCTATTCAATAAACACCTTTCTAGGGCAAGATCATAAATTACAGAAATATGAGGAGAACGTCAAATAGGGGCCGTGGCCTGGGTCGTGGTGCTGCTGGTAGAGCTCCTGTTGCAAGGAGAGAACGTGGTCGATCTGTGCCAGCTACACGCACAAGTGAAACACCTTCCTCAAGTGTGAGTAGGCGACAGAACCTGCAGCAGTATTTGGTAGGGCATCATGCGCCTCTACAAGTGTTGAGGCAAGAACAAGTACAGGCGATAGTAGATTGGGTTTCTGACAGTTCCTCCAGTTCCTTCACATTGTCTCCCACCCAGTCTACTGCAGAAAGGTCAGAGTTGGCACCTGCAGCCAATGTCCAACCATCTTTCACCTCACCCCCTTGCAAATCAGGCAAGCAGCCTGAGCCCCAAGTCATGCAGCAGTCTCTTCTTCTTTTTGAGGACTCTGTCAGCAGGGTTTCCCAGGGCCATCCACCTAGCCCTGCCCCAGAAGTGGAAGAGATTGAGTGCAGCGATGCCCAACCACTTATTTCTCAAGTTGAGTACATGGAAGGACCATCGCAGCACGTCTCCGATGATGACAAAACGCAGGTGCCAACTGCTGCGGCACTCAGTATTGTGGTGACCGACAAGGAGGGCAGGGGTGAAGACTGGGTGGAAGATGATGTGAAGGACGATGAGGTCCTCGACCCCACATGGAATGAAGGTCATGCAGGTGACCTGAGTAGTTTGGAGGAAGAGTCGGTGGTCGCACAGAGCCACCAGCACAGCAGAAGAGGGAGCAGCGTGCAGAAGCGGAGCGGACGTGCCCTAGACACTACGCCTGCTACTGCCCAACGCAGCAAGGGACCGAGCGCACCAAAGCCAGCTCAAAAGGAGTTCTCTAAGGTGGAAGTTCTTCAGACAATGTGCTTATGACAGGATACGAGTGGTTTGCACCCTGTGCAATCAGAGCCTGAAGGCGAGGCATAAACCTTCTCAACCTGAGCACAACCTGCATGATCAGGCATCTAAGTGCAAAGCACGAGCTGCAGTGGAGTAGACACCTTCAAAACCAAGAAAGGTCTCTGGCTCCTCCTGCTTCCTCTTCTGCTGCAGTCTCGGCCTCTTCATCCACCTGTGTAGTGATACCGGCACCTGCCACCCCGCAAACAGACGATCTGTCAGCAACACCACCACCTGGGTCACCAACCATCTCCACAATGTCCCGTGGAAGCGTTCTGCTTTCCATCTCCCAAACACTTCAGAGGAAGAGGAAGTACCCCCCTACCCACCCGCGATCCCTGGCCCTGAATGCCAGCATTTCAAAATTCTTGGCCTTTGAAATGCTGTCATTCCGTCTGGTGGAGACGCACAGTTTTAAAAGCCTTATGTCGGTGGCTGTCCCACAGTACGTCGTGCCCAGCCGCCACTACTTTTCCAGGCAAGCCATCCCTTCCCTGCACAACCAAGTGGGGGAAAAAATCAGGTGTGCACTGCGCAACGCCATCTGTGCCAAGGTCCACCTAACTACTAAATACGTGGACCAGTAAGCACGGTCAGGGGCGTTATATCTCCCTAACGGCACACTGGGTAAATGCAGTGGCAGCTGGGCCTGAGGCGGATAGCAATTTGGCGCATGTCCTTCCACCACCGAGGATTGCAGGGCGCTTCAGTTTGCCTCCTGTTCCTTACTCCTCCTACTCTGCTTCCTCACCCTCTACCGCCTCCTCATCCGGTCAGCGTAACACCTTCACCACCAACTTCAGCACTGCCAGGGGTAAACGACAGCAGGCAGTTTTAAAACTTGCCTGTTTGGGGGAAAAACCACACACCGCGCAGGAGTTGTGGAGGAGCATGGAACAGCAGACAAATGAGTGGTTGCTGCCAGCGAGCCTCAAGCCCGGCCTGGTGGTGTGCGATAACGGGCGAAATCTCATAGCAGCTCTGGGCCTAACCGGTTTGACGAACACCCCTTACCTAGCACATGTGCTGAATTTGGTGGTGCAGAGGTTCCTTAAAAATTACCCCGATATGTCAGAGCTGCTGCAGAAAGTGCGGGCCATCTGTGCGCACTTTTGGCGTTCTCACCTTGCTGCTGCTCGCCTGTCAGCGCTGCAGCGTAACTTCGGCCTTCCCGCCCACCGCCTCATATGTGACATGCCCACAAGGTGGAAATCCACCTTGCACATGCTGGAAAGACTGTGCGAGCAGAAGCAGGCCATAGTGGAGTTTCAGCTGCATCACGCACACGTTAGTCGCTCTGCGGAACAGCACCACTTCACCACCAATAACTGGGCCTCCATGCGAGACCTGTGTGCCTTGTTGCGCTGTTTTGAGTACTCCACCAACATGGCCAGTGCCGATGACGCCGTTGTCAGCTTAACTATCCCACTTCTATGCCTCCTTCAAAAAATGATGGAAGAGGATGTGGCACAGGAGGAGGAGGAGGAGGAAGAGGGATCATTTCCAAGGCTTTCAGGGCAGTCATTCACAAGTGGCTCCGAGGGTGGGTTCCTGCACCCACAAACGCCAGGTACACAATTGTCCGGCAGGGGCACAGTTCTGGAGGATGAGGAGGATGAGGAGGATGAGGAGGATGAGGAAGAGGAGATGGAGGAGGAGATTGAACCATGTTCACAGCAGGGTGGCACCCAGGCCAGCTCATGGCCATCACTGGTGCGTGGCTGGGGGGATACAGAGGACACAGACGATACACCTCCCACAGAGGACAGCCTTTCGTTGCCTCTGGGCAGCCTGGCACACATGAGCGATTACATGCTGCAGTGTCTCCACAACGACCGCCGAGTTGCCCACATTATAACTTGTACTGATTACTGGGTGGCCACGCTGCTGGATCCCCATTACAAGGACAACGTACCGTCCTTAATTCACTCACTGGAGCGTGATCGCAAGATGCGCGAGTACAAGCGCACGCTGGTAGACGCCATGCTGCTGGCATTCCCACCTGACAGCGGGGCCACAGTGGAAGCACAAGGCTAAGGCAGAGGAGGAGGAGGAAGAGGTCGCCAATGCAACCAGGGCACCGCCAGCACCTCAGAAGGCAGGGTTAGCATGGCCGAAATGTGGAAAAGCTTTGTCAGCACGCCACAACAAACAGCAGCACCAGCAGCTCATATGGAACGTCTTAGCAGGAGGCAGCATTTCACCAACATGGTGGAGCAGTATGTGTGCACACGCCTACATGTAGTAAATGACGGGTCTGCCCCCTTCAACTTCTGGGTCTCCAAATTGGGCACATGGCCTGAGCTTGCCCTTTACGCCTTGGAGGTGCTGGCGTGCCCTGCAGCCAGTGTATTATCTGAACGTGTATTTAGCACGGCTGGGGGCGTTATCACAGACAAACGCAGCCACCTGTCCAGAGATAATGTGGACAAGCTCACATTCCTTTAAAATGAACCAGGCATGGATCCCACAGGACTTTTCCGTACCTTGTGCGGAATAGAGATGGATACCGACCTTACCCAGCCATTGTTATATTTTTGATCTTTCTCACTCTTTTGGGGTGTACCCTAATTTAAAATGACTAAAAAAAAGCAGTGTTGGCTACCTCATCCCCCTCCACCGCCGCTTCCACCTACACCGCCACATCCACCGCCACCTCCACAACGACCGCCGAGTTGCCCACATTATAACTTGTACTGATTACTGGGTGGCCACGCTGCTGGATCCCCGTTACAAGGACAACGTACCGTCCTTAATTCACTCACTGGAGCGTGATCGCAAGATGCGCAAATACAAGCGCACGCTGGTAGACGCCATGCTGCTGGCATTCCCACCTGACAGCGGGGCCACAGTGGAAGCACAAGGCTAAGGCAGAGGAGGAGGAGGAAGAGGTCGCCAACGCAACCAGGGCACCGCCAGCACCTCAGAAGGCAGGGTTAGCATGGCCGAAATGTGGAAAAGCTTTGTCAGCACGCCACAACAAACAGCAGCACCAGCAGCTCATATGGAACGTCTTAGCAGGAGGCAGCATTTCACCAACATGGTGGAGCAGTATGTGTGCACACGCCTACATGTAGTAAATGACGGGTCTGCCCCCTTCAACTTCTGGGTCTCCAAATTGGGCACATGGCCTGAGCTTGCCCTTTACGCCTTGGAGGTGCTGGCGTGCCCTGCAGCCAGTGTATTATCTGAACGTGTATTTAGCACGGCTGGGGGCGTTATCACAGACAAGCGCAGCCACCTGTCCAGAGATAATGTGGACAAGCTCACATTCCTTTAAAATGAACCAGGCATGGATCCCACAGGACTTTTCCGTACCTTGTGCGGAATAGAGATGGATACCGACCTTACCCAGCCATTGTTATATTTTTGATCTTTCTCACTCTTTTGGGGTGTACCCTAATTTAAAATGACTAAAAAAAAGCAGTGTTGGCTACCTCATCCCCCTCCACCGCCGCTTCCACCTACACCGCCACATCCACCGCCACCTCAACCTCCCTCCTACTCCATATGGGCCTCGTCCTTCACAGATGAAGAAAATTGTTTTATTTTTCTGTTTTTTTTTTGTTGTTTTAAGTTATTTCCCTATCCACATTTGTTTGCAGAGCACTTGCCATGCTCTTAACTACATTTTGCTGCCATTTGCAGCACTCTAGCCCTTCCCATTGGTTTTTTAGAGCCATTTTAGTGCCTCAAAGTTTGGGTCCCCATTGACTTCAATGGGGTTCGGTGTCCGGGTTCGGTGTTTTTAAATTTCGGCTGAACCCGCCGAACATGGACATCCAGGTATCCGCTCAACTCTATTCTTGAATGTTTCATTGTTCCACTGATGATTGTGCTTTTGTTTAATATGTTCATTGTATTTCCAAAGTTTTCAAATGTACTCTTTTTATATGACTGTATGACCTAAAAATTTTCAGTAAAAATTTTTTGGAAAAAAAAAAAAAAACACATTGCAAAATAATCAAAGTACCCTTTTTTGTTTCCTAGATCCCACTTATTTGGGCACCCCTTTTGAGGCAGGCCCAATATTAAAGGACTTTCTAGGCTTTAACCACTTATGTACTAGCTCTCCTTGTATAGAAACAGGGATGGACTTATATCCAACAAAAAATTACCCGTTCTATGCCATCCCTACATCCAAAAGAACCACCACTTATCCCAAACAAAAAAATTGGGCATGAACATCGCCTGTTCCCCCATTTGGCGAATACCCAATTTTGCGAGGGGCTTGGTGGGACGTTCACCTCCTGAGCGCCCCATAATGCACTGCACGCTTCACAGTGCATTCTAGGGCCCTATTTGGATCAGGTGCAAGATTTTGCGAATTAGGGCACAGAGCACTGTCAGAACCCGAATTGGACAAAGTGATGATGACTTTCTCCAATCATGGCTCAGTGCTCATAGTACCTCCCCACGCTAGAAAAGGCCTCTTCCCATGGGAAGCTTTTGCAGTGGGTTGGAGTGGAGAGAGATAGAGCAGGGCTCAGTTTGCTACTAGTGAGTTAGTAGGTTCACTTGTTGTGGCTCTGAGTGTAGAGGGTTAGTGTAGTGCTAGTATGGTGTGTCAGTAAAGTGTAGTGATAGTGTAGTGTGAGTATAGTGTGCAAGTATAGTGTGTCAGTGTAGTGTGTTTAACACAGCATTACATAACATTTAGTGCTGTGTATCTCTTCTTTTTTTTTTGGTTGCTGCATGTTTTATTTTTATTTTTTCTCTTCTTTTTTTGTCCCCTGCCTGAACCCTTTTTTTTTCTTAAATTGTCAGCTGCAGTTTTTCTGACTGCAACGCTGGTGTTCCCCCTTTTTATTTTAATTTTTTTTATAGTTTTTATATTTCTGTCAGCGTCAGTCCTTAATTTAAAGTGCACCAAACACCGCTTTTCATTCTATAAAGTGCATCCAATCACACTTTTCCCAGTTTCAATTACATTTGGGTAATAAGCCCCCCTCCCATGTCTGAGAGGTCAACAAAGAGAGGTAGATGTGCCTGTGCTATCTAGCTACAGCATGCAGAAGAGGTGGTGGACTGGCTTACTCAACCATCCTCATCCTCCTCATTCTTTATGACCCAAGCTGACACTGGTGGGCATTCGACTGCAGCTGCCAGAGTGGCTTATTCTGCCTCCTTGTCCACAGCTACACCCGCCATAACCCCAGCATTATGCATGGAGAAGTCAGCTGGATTATTATCAGGCAGGGCTGGCCCAAGACATTGTGCTGCCTGGATCCAAAAATGAATTGTCCCTCCCCCAAAAATAAAATCACACCCACCAAAATGCCAACGCATACAGTATTTTATATAAATATACAATTTAGAAAATATTGTATATACTGTTATCTTCTTCCATAACTCCCCAGAGAAGACACTCCGCCTCCTCATACTAATCAGTATATGCTACCGATGTCAGTATGAGATGGGGAAATTCCTCCCGTAATGCGCTGCAAACTGATGACACACAAAACTGTTGGAAAAAATATCTTGGGAGTCAATTTGCTGCCCCTCTCAAAGTGTTGACTGGGTTCAATGGACCCAGTGGGACTCATGGTAGAGCTGGCCCTGGATGCAGGACAGGGCTCAGTGCTGGAGCTCATTTTTCTGCCATGGCTCCATACAGCTAGGGATGGGTCGAACAACCCCCTATTTGATTTGCAGCAGAACTCCCGAACAGGGGCAAAGTTCTAACCCGACTAACCCCTTTGGAGTCTATAGGAACTGACAAATCAAAAGTGCCCATTTTGAAGGCTTTGTGCAAGTAATTGGGCATAAAAGGGGTATGGGGGTCTGGGTAATGCCCTGGGGAACATGTATCAATAAAAAAAAAAGGATAGTTTTTTTAGGAGCAGTGATTTTAATTATGCTAAAAGTGTAACAATAAAAATGAAAAATTTCTTTAAATATGGTGCCTGGGGGGTCCCCTAATGTGCCTGTAAAGTGGTGCAGCTGTAGAATGCATAAAACATGCTACAACAAAAATTAAATTTTTAAATTACTTGCGGTTACAATTGCTGGCACCCAGCTATTGAAAAAATAAAGAAAAATAGGGCATGGGGTTCCCCTTAAAATCCATACTAGACCTAAAGGGCCTGCTATGAACTGGGGGGGACCCCATGCCCTTTAAAAAAAAAAAAAAAAAGTGTGGGTCCCCTCTAAAATTCATACCAGGCCCTTATCCCAGCTCGCAGCCTGGAAGGTTAGGAAAGGGGGGGGACGAGTGAGCCCCCACCCAAAAGTCCCCATGTTGTAAAAAATGGCCTGGTCATGAAGGGAGTAAATCTTCCGGAGGTCAAGTGGTTATTGTACTTTTGAAGGAGGAAATGGAGGGGTTAATGTGCTGGTCACATACAGGGGCATTATGAAGATGAAGGGGTTAATGTTTGGATGTGCAGAAAAAGGAAGGCAAAAGGGTTAATATACAGGTCATGTGGAGACACTATTGAGTTAGCATGTGTAGAAGAGGAGGGAGGCATGATAAAGATAATAAAAATGATCCTTATGTCATTAAAACAGAATGAATGAATCTGCAGCTGTGGCTGCTGATCCATTCATTCTGTCCCCATTCGCAAATACATGATCTCTTTTCTTCCCTGGGGGAAGGGTAGGAATCACCTCTGTAAAGAATACCACATGATCGCTGTAATGACCAATCTCAGTGATCACATAATACCCAGCCCATTGGATTGGCTAGGTACAGTGCCTCTGTGTACCCAGATGTCTAATGACAACTCAGTACAGAGTGATCCCTGCACATATTAGCCACCAATCTGCCATTGGAAAATATACCCTTGTACAAAAGTAGATAAAGAAAAAAGTGCTCACCTATTGATCCATCATGATCCACCAGTGGGTCAGGAAAACTAACACATTTTTGCTGTTCATCAATCTGCTGATTCCAGATTAGATCTTTGTTCAAGCAAACTAGTTTGTTTATCTTTCATCATAGCCATTGAGGGTTATGTAGGCTATGCTAGTAGAAGATACTTTGTTGTTCTTAAATTGTGGTGGTCACATCTGAATAAATTCCCCCATATGTAAAAGTTCAGGCAGCATGCACTTTCAAATTACTAATCGGTTCATTAAAAGGACAGAAGTAGAAATCTGGCAACTTTGTAACTTTGCAGAAGGCTACTATATCTTAGAGCAACAGTGGACTACTGGGAATAGTATTGAACTGCTCAGCCTCAGTCTTCTATCTTTTTTAATAAGATGCAATAAATAAAAAATGTATCCAAAGCCAGCAACTGGGGATGATGCTTGCCATTGAACAAGAAGGATGCAAAAAAACTTTGTTTCCAGACAAATCAGCTTTTTAGCATGATCCCATTTGCACAACTAACTCCCTCAATATAAATTCTAAAAATATGAAATTCACAAAAAATACAGAGCACCCTGCAGCCTCAGGGTATCATATTCCAACATAGTAATAAAATGGGAGCAGCGCCAAAATTAAATACATATACAAAAAATATGCAAATATACAAAAAACAGTATAGACAAAAGTCCCAAAGTCAAAGATGGAGTTGACGGAGGAGAGGGAGGAAACCAGTCCAGATCATCCAATCACCAGCGCGTAGTGGGGAAAGCGTATGATCACCCAAAAGTGACAGTCAAACTTGCTTACCAGAGAGTTTGACCCTCCTGTTACAGAGCGGTCAAAAAGCACCAGAGCATTCCAGAAGCACTTGACATAAAGGATCCCTCAGAGTTCCTCCGGTCTGTGATGACACCCAAACTCTGAACTCACAGGGCAATGCAGAAGGACAACACCAGCCTGAACCACTTAGAAAGCTCCAACCAGAAATGTAATACCTCAGGAGGACAAAAGCAGGCCAATGGTGTAGTACGTAAAAACAAGCAACTTTATTTAAAAAGTAATGCACTTACATGGTTGTAGATTCAAACATGTGAATAAAAACCGCGGTATAAATAGAGCGTGCTGCACATCAGAGTGCCCGGTCCGCCTTACGCGTATCGTCATACACTTGATATCATCAGAGGCGTTAACGTCACGCCTCTAATGAGGTCAAGTGTATGACGATACGTGTAAGGCGGACCGGTCACTTCTGGGTGATGATACGCTTTCCCCACTACACACTGGTAATTGGATGATCTGGACTGGTTTCCTCCCTCTCCTCCGTCAACTCCATCTAAGACTTTTGTCTATACTGTTTTTTGTATATTTGCATATCTTTTATATTTGTATTTAATTTTGGCGCTGCTCCCATTTTATTACTTTCAGTGTATGAGTTTTTAATCTACCTATTGAGCTGGCTGCCTATGCTATCTTGATGTAATTCGGAGCGCAGGTATCTTTCTCCCTTTTTTTGTTATCATATTCCAACATGCAGCATTTATTTTCTTAACACTTTGCTCCAGCAGGACAGCCCAAGATGGTACTGACTCTCACTTAGAACTCATGCATAGAGATGTGGCAGCACCCCCCTTGCTCCTTCCTTCTGCTCCTTAAGAAGTCCTTCATCTGACAGGGACCTGAATTTTATTTACCTGCATCTTCAAAATATGCCAATTAAACCCGATAATCAAGCAAAGTTAGGAAGAACTGAATCCAAAAGCACAGCCCATATTACAAAACTCCAGGATGAAATGAGCACTATGTCTGCCCCCATAGACACAGTTAATAGATCAATGTAAGTGTTCACACACAAGCTTTTTAAATTATCCAATTATCTTTGGTGGTAAGATATCTAGAAAGGCGTGTTGGTTCCCATTATAGGATCATTTCTGACCCTTATGACCACTCCAGCTGTTCAGAGTGGTTTGAATGTTACAAAGGGCACTATCCCTCCTGCTAAGGCCTAGGCCTTCATACATGCAGCACAGCGTTACATTTGCATCACGCTATACCATGAGGTCTTTCTATCTAAGATGACATATGTAATAAGTTGTTACTTTTTATTACTTGTTTGCACAGTTATCTGTATTGCTCAAACATTTTTATTAACATTTTAGACTGTAGCTGCTCTCTTTTATACATTGCGCAATGTCCAATTATAAACCATAATTTCTATTACATTAAGCCATTTGACAATACATACAACAGCTCTCAGCCTCTGTATGGTAAACCCCTACTTCAAATGATCAACTATATAGTTACATTGGCCAACTTTTACCAGTTGGGAAAATGCATAAACATTTCACCTAATGGATCAAAAGAGAAAATTAAAATTCTTGTACAAATGCTGATAGCTCAGTGGAATGAGAATGATTTTCTTTGCTGATAGCTCAATGGTATGAGGATGATTTTCTAAGCATTTCTCAGGCAAAACACAACACGCTTTGTCAGGAGATCATTGGAAGGATCTATAAATATTCAACATAAGCATATGAATAGCTTTCATATCAACCACTCTGCATAGATTAAGAATCTTTGTAAGAATACTGCATACATCTTGGTAATGCCTAAACCTCAGAAATATCCTAGTATAGCTGAAAATCCTTAATTAACAATGATCTTAAATTACTGACTAAAATTATGGCAAATAGATATCTGCCTTTATTCATCTTTACATTCACAAGGATCAGGTAACGTTCATTCCAGGAAAGCAGGGTTCTGACCATATTAGAAAGGCGGATATTATTTCTCTGCTCCCAGTGGGATGGGGAGCAGGCCCAGGAAGGCCTTTTGCTCTCTATTGAAATACAAAAAGCTTTCAACTCGGTATCCCGGCCATATTTGTTTTCTATCTCAGAGGCCCAAAATAAACTACAGGGCCATTAATCCAGGCTCATCTCTATTGCTAGGGGGACCCAACGGGGCTGCCCACTGTCCCTGCTCATATTTGCCATTATGATCAAAACACTAGCTATAGTGCTCCAAGACAATCCTAATTTGTGCAATATAGGTAAAGGAAGCACAAATGTGCACTATTTGCGGATGATTTATTGTTGTTCATCACTTCCCCTTTGATGTTCTGTGTTGGCTTGGGGAGGTCTCTCTGGCCTTCGAGTAAATTCAAATTAATTTATGGCTACGAATGGTTCCCTACCCCTGGATCTCTCAATATGCCAAAAAAACATTACTCCTTTCAGTGGCAGGATGACTCGATCCCCTATTTGAGGTGTCTCTCCCCTTATCCATATCTCAGCTCTATCGCCTTAACTACCAACCTATGTTCAGACACTTGGAAAAGAAGATCTGTCTGTGTTTGACCTCTTATAAATAAAATGCTTGCATACTGGTAAAATGGCAATCTTACCAAAGGTGTAATATTTTTTTTTTTTTTCTTCCTATAGCAAACTGACCATTCCAATCGCATGATTGAGTATATCTGTGGCCAGTGTGAACATAGATTTGTGAAGAGTATATTACATGCTCCCAGGACCTGGGGTGGGCTGGATTATCAAGCAGCTCAGCTGACATAATTATCGTTGGTTTACTTCACGCATGAAACCGGATTCAGTACAGGTGAAGAGACAAGCTATCCGACCGTTTACCATTGACTTTGTGATGTGGCAAACCCCTAGGGCCCGCTCAGCGATTACGGTCCCCACATTATCTCACTCCCTAGCACTGTCAGACAAATAACAGACTAATGATAATTTAATTTTTCAGTTTACCCCTTAGCCCACATATTGTATTAATTACCCCAAAATCCCTCTAGGTATAGATGCTAGGGCTTCTAAATGGTAGTTAGAAAAATGACTTTATAGAATTGGGCACTATTTTACCCCAACTGGACCCTTCACCTTAGCCCCCCCCCCCCCCTGTGTATCTAAGCTTGACTTTCTATGATCTGATTTATTTTGTTTCTATCAAATTTCTATTTTTTTTAAATCCACATGCCTGGCAGCGCAATGAGCCCCTACTCTTTCCCCATATGAAAAATGGTGTAATAGGGATAAAGCACAAAGGAGGAATCTCACAAATTTATGGTCTGTGGCTGACCTCTCCAGCTAAATTATCTTACATAGTGGACTGTGACAGGGATTTGTCAACAGATACAACACTGGAGGAGTGGCACACCCACTTTTGTGTTGCTTTCCGAGATGTTGTAAACATTTCCCTCATTAGGGCGAATCTTAAAGTGCTTACACGGTAGTACCTTGTCCCAGCCTGCCTAGCTAAGATGTACCAAGGTTCATTCCTGTTGTGGTTTCAAGGCTGTTCCATAAAGGGAACCATGTATTACATATGGTGGGAGTGCCCCCAAATCAGGGGTATTGGAAATGGATATTCTAATTGCTCTATCACATTCTAAGTAAAACTATTAATCAACAGCCCCAGTATGCTATATTGAACAAAACTATTCCTGACTTCTCCCATATTAAACAAAGATTAGTCTCTTCCATATTTTTTAGCAGTCAAATATACAATTGCAGGAGCTTAGAAAAGGCTGTCTGTGTATTTTACCCATACCAAACATAATATTTTGTGAATCATGATTCACGAGAACTGTGCTAAATAGTAGGGTCATGCATTTTGAAAAACATGGTCACCTTGGGTTCATAGATGCACATCCAACTGGAGGACTATTAGGATTATTGTAGCTCTATGGTCCTGGAGCACACTAGGTCTCTTTTCTTTATCTCTTCCTTTCCCTTCCCTAACCCTTCCTTCTTTCCCCCCTTTTTTCCTGCCTTTCTCCTATTTCTCAGGTACTTTCCCTCTCGGGTTGGAATACATGAGGCAGGGGGCCTTCCTAAGTTGAAAGTTCCTAAGCTTCTCATAGACTCAGCTCATAGAATATACAGTATGTGCCAAGCCACACATGTTATTTGTGACCAATATATTTATATTTTTTTTCTCTATTCATAGTGCTACATGACTCTTAAGGGTTCCCTATTGGATGGTTTTCCTCCCCGTGGGCCAGTGGGATATCTTTGGAATTATTCCTTTATCGATCTCCCCTCTTTCAGTATATTCAATAGATTTGTGGACCTGATTAAACATGATATACCGTATTTTTCGCCGTATAAGACACACTTTTTCTTCCCCAAAACTGGGGGGGAAAAGTTGGTGCGTCTTATACAACAAATACACATTTTGCCTGCATTAAAACTGTCCCTAACTTTGTGTGGTGCTTGCTCGCATGTACTGCGGGCTGCGGAGACTTCTCTGACCCTCCCTGCATGGCCAGGCTGTGTGTGTTCGGGCTTCCCTCTCCCTCCTATAGCGCGCCTAGTCCCCCCCTCCCGACAGTCTAACCACATGCTGCCCGGGCACCATGTCAACGCTCTACTGAGCTTACCAGTACCTTTCCCTCCATCAGTGCGGGCTGTGCCTCCTCATGTCTCCCCGGGCAGTCTCACTCCTTGCTGGGCAGTGTGAACACAATCGCACCGCTTCTGTGCATATCTCCCGGGCACTGTATCAATCTATGCTGCCCTGAAATGTCCGCACATCTGCCCCTCCTGCTCCATACGTTCCGCCTCCTCCGGCCAATGTTTACTGTGTGCTGTCCCCGCTCCTACTTGATTTGATGCCCGTGTTACTTTCACTGTTTACTGACTTTACTGACTGTTAATGAGAGTAAAGATAGTGCTTAATATGTTACATGGTTGACATAAAATTGTTCTTAAACTGCTGTTAACTTTATACAGTTGATATAAAATATTTTACTACAGTATTTGGTTCAGAATCTTTTTTTCTAGATTTTCCTCCTTTAAAATTGGGTGCGTCTTATGTTCCGGAGCGTCTTATACGGCGAAAAATACGGTACATATGAAGGTATGAGATGAATGTGCTTTGTGAATTATCCATTGTATATGTAGGGGCATGTGTACATGATTGTATGCATATGTGTTAGCCTGGGTTTTTCTTTTTTTTTTTTACTATCTTTACTGACAATGATACCAATTTAAAGATATCTTTTTAAATTCTACCCTAAGTACACTGACCTTAAATCCCAACTTTTGACCTTGATTTTTGACTATGACCTTGACCTTTGACCCCAGTCTTGACCCAAACCCTAACACTGATACTGACCTAGATCAAACCCTGATCTACCTATTTTATCTTTATTTATTATTATTATTATTACTTTAAACTTGTTTGTTCATTTACATTTTTATTTCCATTCAAAGGTTAAAAAAAAAACACACAGGAGTGGGCTGTACAGTGAATGATCACTGTGATAGCCAATCAGAGGCCATCACAGTGATCAGGCCATTGAAAAACAGGCTCCCCAGTTCCTGATCGTTCCACGAGACCCAGGGCTTAAATTACATTTTTTTCTTTGTAAATTACAGCTTTGCTGTAGTAGAAGTTTACATCATACAGATTTGCCACTTCACAGGCAGGTTAAGGGCATTTCCCATGCATGTTATTTAAAAACAATTTAGCATGTTTAATGTTTTACTTGAAACATTAATAAAATTGCTGCTTGCCGCCAAACAGAATTAAAATATATATATTTTACTTTGCCCTTGGGCTGTTCCAAATCCTCTATGTCATTTGTTTGACAATCTGTTGACTATTAATCTGAAACATGGCCATTACTGCTTTTTTTTTTTCTTTTTAAATAGCCACCCATTAACTTTAATGAGGTTCCGATTCATTTAGTCATGTTCTGAAAATCTACCTTGAACCAAACCTAGGTATTCAACATTTCACATCAGGAAAAGAAGGAAAATCTTCCAGTGGGAACTCTTGTTTCACTTGAAGCTAAGAGGTGATATTCGTCATTGTATACAATATACAAGGCATATAAGTGTTGACTTACTAAAACTGGAAAGTGCAAAGTCTGGGACAGATGTGTATTGTAGCCAAGCAGCTTCTAACTTCAGCTTGTTTAACCACTTTACGTCTGCTCACAGTAATACTACTGCGGCAGAGTGGCTCGTTATCGTCTGACGACGTAGTATTAACGTCGTCAGACACTCCCCCTTCTGGGCGGCGCTTGCGCGCCGCCGGAGGCTCGCTTCCGCTGTTTTCATTCACAGCGGGAGTCGGGCCAGGGGAGGAGCAGCGGCGATCGCCGCTGCTCTGCCCCGATCGCCGGGGATCTAGTGTGGAGATCCGGCCGCCTGTGTAAACACAAGCGGACGGATCTCCATAGTGACAGGGAGTGACAGATCGGACTGTTCAGCATAGCTGGACATCCGATCTGTCCATGACTCACTCAGTCACCTCCCCCCCTACACGTCAGTAAGCACCAGGCATACATTAACCCCTCCCTCTCCAATAAAATTAACCCATTCCCTGCCAGTGTCATTTTTACAGTAACAGTGCATATATATAGCACTGATTACTGCAGTAATGTCACTGGTACCCCCAAAAGTGTCAAAAATGTCAGTCAAGGGTCCGATCTGTCCGCCGCAATGTCGCAGTCCCACAAAAAAAATCGCAGATCGCCGCCATTACGCGTTAAAAAAAAAAACACCAAAAATGACAGAAATCTTTCCCTTTGTTAGTAAACGCAATAACTTTTGCACAAACCAATCAAAATACGCTTATTGCGATTTTTTTTTACCAAACATAGGTAGCAGAAAACAAATTGGCCAAAAATGTTTTAAAAAATTGGTTTTTACATCTTTTTTGGGGGGAATTTCATATAAAAAAATGTTAAAAATATTGTTATTTTTTCAAAATAAACGCTCTTTTTTTGTTTATAGCGCAAAAAGTAAAAATCGCACAGGTGATCAAATACCACCAAAAGAAAGCTCTGTTTGTGGGAAAAAAAGGACGTAAATTTCGTTTGGGTACGGCGTCGTACGACCGCGCAATTGTCAGTTGAAGTTGCACAGCGCCGAATCGCAAAAAGTGGCCTGGACGGAAGACAGCAAAATCCTCCGGTGGTAAAGTGGTTAATTAGGATTTGACAAAAAAAAAACCTGGAGGCTGACTGGTTTCTATGCAGAGCTGCATATAATTTTGATCTTTCCAGTTTTAGTAAGCCCACCTCAAAAAGTACAGAGATGGCAAAATAAAATTGAAAGAAAGGTTGTTACTATTCTCTATTCTATCAAAAAAAAAAAAAAAAAAAAAAGACTTGACTTTAGATGTATTTTGATGTAGGTTGTACATCCACATGTTTGTCAAGGCTGCTTCAGTTTTTGATCAGGATTCAGAGATCGGAAAATAAAATTGAGAGTGGGGGAAAAAGAGATTGGACTTTATAGGCACCAATGTAAAATGATATGTTCTTTATTAGAAAAATTTTTTACAAAAACACATACATAATAAACCACAAAAAGGGGGGGACATATAAAAAAAAAGAGCAACATGTCATATACATTAATAATTGCAGTATGGCGGCAGAGCCTACAAAAAGTAGTACCAGTCACATAGCCTTATCAGATATTGATTATTATACAGTGTTCACAAGTGATACAAGGAAAACCTATATTCCTGAGGCGGCCCTGGAGAAGGGATGACCGTCTCCAAAGGGTCGTCTGTATGTAGTGGGCACAGATGTTAGGTTGAATCCCAGCTGCTCTACATGTTTCGCTTAACCTATTAAGCTTCTTCTGGAGCATATGGTAAAGACAAACATCTGAAAAAAGATATTACAGGTGAAAGAACTTTCTGATGAATCCTGCCATAAAGGCTGGAAAGGGTAATAACGAGGGGGATCGGTACGCTGCAGTTAGAAAAAGGAGCCAGGTAGAAACGTCCAAACTATCATAAGTTATAAGGCTTGGAGTGGCATACATATAGAGCAAAATATTGGCTTGTTACTATGGGGAGTATGGTCCCATAGAGAAATCATGTGTGGCGACCAGGTGGGGAGAAAAAAGCCCCAGCCTATAGGCCCAAATCACAGATCAGTGAGACAGAAAGCTCACATGCCAAAGGACCAATGGTATGTTGAAGTAATGGATCCTGATACTGCAGCGACCGTGTGTGCACCCCCCCGGATGGGGATACCGCCATTGGCTCTATGGGACCATACTCCCCATAGTAACAAGCCAATATTTTGCTCTATATGTATGCCACTCCAAGCCTTATAACTTATGATAGTTTGGACGTTTCTACCTGGCTCCTTTTTCTAACTGCAGCGTACCGATCCCCCTCGTTATTACCCTTTCCAGCCTTTATGGCAGGATTCATCAGAAAGTTCTTTCACCTGTAATATCTTTTTTCAGATGTTTGTCTTTACCATATGCTCCAGAAGAAGCTTAATAGGTTAAGCGAAACATGTAGAGCAGCTGGGATTCAACCTAACATCTGTGCCCACTACATACAGACGACCCTTTGGAGACGGTCATCCCTTCTCCAGGGCCGCCTCAGGAATATAGGTTTTCCTTGTATCACTTGTGAACACTGTATAATAATCAATATCTGATAAGGCTATGTGACTGGTACTACTTTTTGTAGGCTCTGCCGCCATACTGCAATTATTAATGTATATGACATGTTGCTCTTTTTTTTTATATGTCCCCCCCTTTTTGTGGTTTATTATGTATGTGTTTTTGTAAAAAATTTTTCTAATAAAGAACATATCATTTTACATTGGTGCCTATAAAGTCCAATCTCTTTTTCCCCCACTCTCAATTCTGTTAACTAGGATGTGGCACTTTTTTACCTTTTCTTTGATGCGCCTAGACATCCTGCGACCTAGGAGCGCACATATCTAATTATTCCGGAAAATAAAATTACCTCTTGATCTGTCAAAGCCCCAAACAAGCACTTATCGCTTATCCATATTATAAACAGTCAACAGCAACACCGTTACCTCAATTTAATTTTATACTATTGTATGAGGGGGGTCTTCAAAAAGTTTCCACACTTTTATATACAGTATATAACTTAGTTAAAAAAAAGTTTGCAAACTTTTTGAAGATTATTACCAAAAAGTTCTGGCGCTACTCCAAAATGATGAAGTCCTGGAATGTCCCTTCACAGAGAATACACGAAAACCTGTAAAGTTCATGTGTTGAAGGTGTATGGGAATAGCAACACTGTTCGCCCAATTCCTGATGTAAGACAGCATAGAACATGTAATGGAAATTGGATATAGGAGATGGCGCTCAGTGTGCATATAGTAATAAACCCCAATATGGACTTAGATGGATAGTCTCATAAGTATTTTATTAAGATGATCCAAGGGTAAAGCATATTATGAATAAAACAAGGTCAGTCCTACCACCCCTTGTAGCCTCTGGACATTCACACCGATGGTAATGGAATCCTGTAGGAGACCGGTGGATGATGTTAAGAGCCGGTTGTCAGGTGGGGTCGCAGGCAGGAGAGCTCGGTTGGTCTGATGTGCGGCCGCTTCCTCAGACCGGAGCTTCTGTGTTACGCTCCCTCGGCACCCGACAAGAGCCTCGGGAGTCGCGCTTTGATGACGTCACTGCACGGGACCGAAGATCCACAGCCAGCCGGCTTGGAGGAATACTAGGATGTCAGCACGGATGGGGGACTGGTTGAGTTTGCTTCTGAAGAGCCTCCCAATCGCCACAACGACATGTTTCGCTACAATAGTAGCTTTATCAAGTTGTGGCAAGAGGCGATCAGGGGCTCTATAAAGCCGAAAAATGGGCGGGGTTAGGCACGATGGCCAATAAACTGACCCCAAACAGCTGAATCAGAAATAGCATTAAGAGATCAATGAGTAAATAAAAAAATGAAAAAATAAATAAAAAAATGGAAAAAGGGGGGAATAAAGATGTAAAAAAATCGGGAAAAAGGTGAAAAAATTGGAAAAATAACTAATAATTGAAAACAATGAGCATGTAATAAATAAGAAGTATATATATAAAAGAACATATATAACGGAATATAGAAGGTCCAGAATGCTACAGGGAGCTAACAA
The DNA here is from genome assembly GCF_965119305.1 of Pelophylax lessonae. Taxonomy (NCBI): domain Eukaryota; kingdom Metazoa; phylum Chordata; class Amphibia; order Anura; family Ranidae; genus Pelophylax; species Pelophylax lessonae. Next base: position 375,174,332 of record NC_138770.1, read on the forward strand.
GAATTAGTATATCACAACTGAATGTGTACGGTTATAATACCTTTGTTTATATACATGAAACGATCTAAAAATTGATAAGATAATAAATATGTGTAAATCAATAAAAATATATCTATATGATATTTAAAATATATATATATAAATTACATATATATATATATATATATGTAATTTATATATATATATATTTTAAATATCATATAGATATATTTTTATTGATTTACACATATTTATTATCTTATCAATTTTTAGATCGTTTCATGTATATCAACAAAGGTATTATAACCGTACACATTCAGTTGTGATATACTAATTCTTGTTAGCTCCCTGTAGCATTCTGGACCTTCTATATTCCGTTATATATGTTCTTTTATATATATACTTCTTATTTATTACATGCTCATTGTTTTCAATTATTAGTTATTTTTCCAATTTTTTCACCTTTTTCCCGATTTTTTTACATCTTTATTCCCCCCTTTTTCCATTTTTTTATTTATTTTTTCATTTTTTTATTTACTCATTGATCTCTTAATGCTATTTCTGATTCAGCTGTTTGGGGTCAGTTTATTGGCCATTGTGCCTAACCCCGCCCATTTTTCGGCTTTATAGAGCCCCTGATCGCCTCTTGCCACAACTTGATAAAGCTACTATTGTAGCGAAACATGTCGTTGTGGCGATTGGGAGGCTCTTCAGAAGCAAACTCAACCAGTCCCCCATCCGTGCTGACATCCTAGTATTCCTCCAAGCCGGCTGGCTGTGGATCTTCGGTCCCGTGCAGTGACGTCATCAAAGCGCGACTCCCGAGGCTCTTGTCGGGTGCCGAGGGAGCGTAACACAGAAGCTCCGGTCTGAGGAAGCGGCCGCACATCAGACCAACCGAGCTCTCCTGCCTGCGACCCCACCTGACAACCGGCTCTTAACATCATCCACCGGTCTCCTACAGGATTCCATTACCATCGGTGTGAATGTCCAGAGGCTACAAGGGGTGGTAGGACTGACCTTGTTTTATTCATAATATGCTTTACCCTTGGATCATCTTAATAAAATACTTATGAGACTATCCATCTAAGTCCATATTGGGGTTTATTACTATATGCACACTGAGCGCCATCTCCTATATCCAATTTCCAAACTTTTTGAAGAACACCTGCATCTGGATTTCTGCAGAAAGTCATACACAGCTGCCTGTCAAAATATACAGCTATAGGAAGCTAACATTTTAAAATGTCTTCAATTTGTGATCTCTAAACAGTCAAGTCAGTGTGAACAGTGCTAGACCTGGATTACATGGACTGGTTTGCTGTGCATGTTAAGATCTGAAAGACTTGTTTTTGCTTCAGATAATTTTATTTATATGTACACCTCCTGTCTTAGGAAAAAACAAATTAAATAGACCAAATACGATTTTGTCATGGTTCACCCAATGCAAAGACCTCTTCTGTAATCATTTGAGAAACATGTAAAAATGTGTAATTTAGCAATTTCAGTAAATACCTAATGCAATAGTATCCACTATATTTACAAGGTAATTTGATTAAAAGCAGATGACCATATAATAACTTTGAAAAAAAATGGAGAAGCTTTTTAGCTATGTTTGGTTAAAAAAAAAAAAAAATGTTGGCTGACATTATTATCTTGCTATATGGAAAAGCTGAAATAAAAATATTCTTAGATCTTTTCTCAAAATCTTAGAAATTTCTCTCAAATAATAAAAAAAGCAAGATTTTGGTTTATGTTTTATTTAGTACAGCCACAACAGCCATTATTATCATTGGTTTTGATTAAAAAAAAATAAAGGTCTGATTTACCTTAAAAATAAAACTATAAAAGTTTCCATTATTACTTCCAAGCTGAAACTTTTGTTAGCAATTTATTTGAAACATCCAAATAAACATTGGCTAACATCAATAGATATTATATGGCAACATATACTCCATAACAATCGCTCATAATGTATCTGTTATGCTGAATTTGAAGACTTTGAAGTCCAAGTGGTATTGGCTGATTGACATGCACAGCATTTTACAGTACTATAATATTCTGCTCTTTTCCTGCCGTGTGAAAATACCATACAATTTTCCCACATCTAAAGTTAAGAGATGCTATTTGCACAGTGTGCATCAAGATATGGCACATTTCCCTATTTACATTTGATTTTACCCTCTGATACAAGAGGAGCTGCCTGATTTTCCTTCTTTGACCCACAGATACCTCAAAATGGTTACTCAATATACATATTATGCATGTGGAGGTGTGCAGGCAGTTAATAATTAAAATAAGAGATTTTAAGTTAAACTTTTGAAATGTGTGTAATTTATAATAATTTAACTACAGTTCAATCATTAGTGGATGCCTAATAAGTTTGCATAACATGGATTTATTTTTAGTTAATAATTACTAATTGTAATTTCCACAAAGTTTAGTAATTAGTGACCAGACAATTTTAAGCTGGTAAATTTGCTAGATGCTACCAAACCAATTAGCATGTGATAAACATTTGCAAGTTCTGTTCGTGTACAAAAATTTACAAACTTTGTTCCTAAAGCTAAGCTAAGTAACTAAAGTAATAAGAACCTACATGAGATTAGTGGACTCGGTGCCTGTACCTGTGGTGCCCACTAGGTATCGCACTAACCTTTCAATCTGAACTCAATGTTAGAGGGTGGGTAGGATTCCAAGTTCAAGTAAATCAAGATGGTATGTGGGGTCCGATCTGTTGTAATGAGCCGGGTTCAAAATGGATCCTCACGGACAAGCGGGTCCAATCTGGGTGCTCAAACACAGAAAAACCTCATGGTGTAGTATATACAACTGCATACATAGGCAAGTAGTAGCAACTCACAATTCAGGCTGATCAATTTCAGTAAGATGAATGCAGCTTCCGCGTTCCACAGCTAGAGACTGCACACCGGAAGTGACGTTGATGTAAGTACCGCCCTACGCGTTTCGTCATTGGACGTCTACTTTTCTGTGTTTGAGCACCCAGATTGGACCCGCTTGTCCGTGAGGATCCATTTTGAACCCGGCTCATTACAACAGATTGGACCCCACATACCATCTTGATTTGCTTGAACTTTGAATCCTACCCACCCTCTAACATTGAGTTTAGATTAAAAAAGGTGGAAACAAGGATGAGTGCGATACCTAGTGGGCACCACAGGTATAGGCACCGAGTCCACTAATCTCACCTTAATTAATTTTAGCTGTCACGGGTACTGTTCCCAGTACGCTTTTAAAGGGGATTTCTTTCCTCTCCCCACTACAATTATTTCATATTTATATCATCACTGTTTATTTATTTTACATTGTCACTCAGGTCAGTGGATCCTGATTCACATTTCCATATTGGATATAAACTGTCAGCACTTCATAAATAAATTATTAGTTTGCGCTTTGTTGTACCAGTTTTTAAACCTCTGTTAGCACTTCAAGCACTCTTAGGGCTTATGTTTTTCAGTCCAGATCTTGTTTCTGCTATTTGCACTTGCACTTCATCTTGCATGTTATTATTTATTTATTGGTTTGCACTTGTGCATATATTATTTATATGGTTTTATAATAAGACCACCATAGGATCTTGGTCTCTACATATATCCATATCAGGTAGCGCCGGTTCCAACCTTTTATTTCTTTTACTTATCTTTGGCCCCTATTTATTAGGGGTTGGTTGGTGGCAGCTTGTATATATTTATAATTTTTTATCACTCTATAGCGCTGGTCAACCCCCCACCTGTTTTTATTATCTTCTCATTAAGCTCTGCAGAGTGTGACTGCCCCCTTTTTCTGAACTCTCACACAAGCTTTAAATATTCAACAATTTGAATGGATGTAGATAAGAGAAGTGTCAGGAAAACCCAGTGCTGACCAGAAATGTATGGACTTGCACAGGGAACACCAGGCACAAACATGATATAAAATAATGTGGTTTATTAAAGGATAATGCCATTAAAACAACAATATAAAACACATACACCAAGATTACCAAAACCTCAAGAACCTAAACCAATGAAGGCTAATGGATGAGAGTGGTAAAAATAAATAAAATAGACCAAATAACCAAGCTAACTATATACAGATGACAGGGTAAGACTAAAAGAGTCAGTATCAAAGGCATACACAGAAAATCAGGCAGAAGGTGTAGAGAACAAGCCAGGACAGGTTAAGGGTACACGGGAGCAGTAACAAGCTGGCTGGTGAAGGATCAAGATCAGGAACAGGGTAGCAGGTCACAAGGCACACAGATCAAGAAAACACAGCAAAACACCAAAGCAATGAGGAGTTGCACAGGAAGAGCTAAATATACTTCCAGCAATCAGCATCAGGTGATGACTAATTAGTATGTGTTGCTGGCTGCTGAGAGACACCCGCTGGCGAACACTGGAACCACACTACCATCAGCACATGAACCCATTCCTGTCAAGAAGACTGCAGATAAACAGATGCAACTTGGAGGAGGATTTGTGGATCCTCCATGTAGGAGGATTTGTTTAATCTCTGTGTATCACCTGAGGTCAGTCACTTCACTGGGTATGTGAAAGGGTTTACAACCAGAAAGGACTTTTCAGATGTCATTCAATTTCAGACTAGCTTTAGAAAGTTATTTCCATAAAGTACTCAATTTTATTTTCCCACCTAAAATTCAATGTCTAGAATGCATTTTACCATATATAACTACAAAAGAACAATGCATAGTTATGAAAGTTATGAGATTTTGAATAAAGAAATTTTAGTAATAGCTTGTCTAAGATAAGACTAAAAACATTCTGCCCCTCTAATATAGAGGGCACATGTAGGACTTTGAAAAAGTTAATGTTGTCTATGGTGGTATTAGAGGACTTGGAATGGAAGACAGAGAAAAAGACTGAACATTTTTCTTCCAGCATTTATTAGTACTGTGTGCTAGTGAAGACCATTCCACCAATATGTCTAATACTGCAAATGGTGTCCATAAGGTAGCCTTAGGATAAAAGGGTGAGAGAACTCATTCCATTTGAACTCATTGCTTAGTATGCACTTGATGGAAAAAAATCAAAGAGAGAATAGAGGCTTTGTAGTAAATCTCAAGATCAGGTAGGCTCACCCAGTCCATTTTCTTTCTTCCTAGTTAGGCTTTGGCAGTTCAATCCAGGTTAGGAAGAACACCGTATAAATTGATAAATAATTACCCTAGGATGGCAGGAGAAGGAACATTGAATTTGAATGGGAACTGTTTGGAACAAAAACACACATTTTAGTAAAATCTTTATAATGCTCATTCTACCAATTTAGGATAAGACTTTTCAACTTATGTAGATCTTTTAGAGAAAAATTGTAAATAATTTAATGTAAAAAGAATTTTCATATCTGCTAGTTTTTTTTTGCTAAGTATGTTATTGGAAACAGAACAGAAATAAAATGAGCAAATAGTTTAAAGAATAAGGTGATTTAATGGTAGTAACTATTGGCTGTTTTGGTGCAAGCCATGAGGAGAGGGAAAAAAGATATAGAAGGGCAGAGGTAGGAGAAGGATAGTTAGGAAGAGGTGGAGAAAGAGGAAGATAATATAAGTGTAAAAAATAAAGGTAAAAAAGTTACTAAGGTGAATGTAAACAGTAAGGTGGGGACAAGGAAGAGTCTGCAGAAGAAACCAGCTATACCTTCAGCAAAGCTCCTCCAGCTTGTATATATAAAAGAAATGTATGCATTCATGGCAAGTATTAAGTAGAGAAGGTGGTATGGGGGACTATGATCTTTTTATTGCATGAAAATCATGATGGCCCAGTAAACACAGAGGGGCAATAGGGATATGGATATTGAAGGGAGGTTGTGATGCAATTAGTCACAGCACATGCCGATCAGTGGGTGCCGGCCAATGGATGACCATCGGCACCCACTGATCAATGAGGAGAAAGAAAGGGCTAAGCTCTGTCTATAGTACCAGGCAGAGCTCTATTCTATCAGTAGGGATGTGCTGGTTTTTGTTTCCCTGCAAAGCAGGTAATCAAAAACTAGCACATCCCTTAGTGAAATCACCACACAGTACACATATAACCCTGTTTAGGCACACATTTAACTCTTAGATCTTCCTAGATGTTTAACCCCTTCACAGCCAGTGTCATTAGTACAGTGAGAGTGTATATTTGTAGCAATGATGACTGTATTAGTGTCACTGGTTCTCACAAAGTGTCAGAAGTGTCAGTTGGTGTCAGATTGTCCTCCATAATATCCCCCTGCAATGATCGCTGCCATTACTAATATAAAAAAAAAATGAATAAAAATTCCAGTGTATATATATATATATATATACTATAGTTTGTAGACACTATAGCTTCTGTGCAAACCAATCAATATATACGCTTATTGGGATTTTCTTTACCACAAATATGTAGCAGAATACATATTAGCCTAAATTAATGAATACATTTGATTTTTTACATTTTTTTAAGTAGATATGATTTATATCGGAAAGTAAGACATTTTTTTACAAAATTTTCAGTCGTTTTTGTTTATAGTGAAAAAAAATGTAAAAATCTAGTGGCGATAAAATACCATCAAAAAAAAACTCTCTTTGTGGGGTAAACAATTATATAAATTTCATTTATGTACAGGGTTGCATGACCATGCAATTGTCAGTTAATGTAATGCAGTGCTGTATAGCAAAGAATGGCCTGGTCATAAAGAGAGGTAAATCTTCCAGAGGTCAAATAGTTAATAACAACATGTTTTACCAATTATCAAAAATATTGTTAGTAATGGACTTATAATGTGAAAATGGCAGGGGAGATTAGGGATGGGAAGTAGGAATATCACACTGCAAGTAACTCCAGGAGCACAGTCAGGGAAGGCTAGATACCAACCTTGGTAAACTAACATTAGCACTGGGAATCTACAGTAGTCCCAGCTGAGTTGTAGTAGTATACATGTTTTGGCACCTGTAAGATAAGCAAACATGGGCCTCTGCATGTATATGAATATTAGCACAGTTTTAAAATTGAACAGGTAAAACATTCAGAAACAGAAAGGTGTAAACAAAGAAGATAAAAATACATGCCACTATCCCTGGTTATCCCTCTCAGGGCCAAGTTCTGACTAATTAAGAAACAAAAATATCATTATAGGACTGTTGGACCAAGGCCTAAGAGATCAAGCATGTGAGGGGATTATTACAGTAAAATATGTCTCCATTGCATCTGTTACTCACCATTATATCAACTATAGAATATTGAAATATGTCAGTATGTATAGAAGGTTTCTGAATATCCAAATACTTGTTCCAGCTCCTCCTCAGGAGGTGCCTCTGTCTATGTCTCCAGGCATTGAGGTAGGTGCACAGTTTAGAGGGCAGCTCGTTCATAGAATGCATCTGCAGAACAATAATGACAGTTGGTCCTGGTATGCCACCTAGCAAATAAAGGCACATAAACTTTTGACAAGTCCATTATTAAAAAAAAGAAAATCCTCCCAAAAATGTCCCACTGTGCCAGCTTTTGCTGGTTATTGAGCCATCATCAATCATGGTGCCCCTCTGCCTGCCAGCTTGCTGAAAAAACCCTCAAAGATCCAGTGCACACGACTAATCCCGATGGTTCTCATAGTCCGTGAAAGTGCGAGACCTTGCCACTGTAGAAATGTAGAAGAAAATTACACAGGATTCAAATTAAGGGTTATTGAAAAAATCCAGACTATTGTTTCTGAGCAGGAAAAGCTGTGTTTTTAGTTATATCAGGATTCTTTAGGCCTGGATTGGGGCCTGAAGCTTGAAGGTTCCAAAGTGTATTGGGTGGAACAGAACATTCAATCCTGTGTTCTAGATTTTACCAGGTGCCAGCAGCCTATGTGAGTACACAGGTGTGTAGGGTCATTATATACTTAAACCTGAGGATAGCTCAGGGCTGCCAGTTTGGAAACAGCTCTCAGTTTGGAGACATAAGGTCTCACCCAGGGATCAGAGGAGCCCCATCCAAGAGTCAAGAGACAGAATATCTTACTCAGGGGTCAGAGGTGTCCCAGACAGCAGTCAGGAGGGCTTGTTCCAGGAGTTAGGGGGGCTTCTATCAGGGTGTCAAGAGAACCCCTATCAAGATACCAGGAGTGGACCGTGCAACAGAGCACAGAGACTATAGGCTAAGCAAACCAAGTTATCCAGGAAAGCTTGGCAAGAAATGATAGAAACTCCTACATGGGCAACTGATGTTTATGTGAAGTTTGCTTTTGTTCAGTAAATGTGTGCTGCCATGCCCTAAAATCTAGTTTAGACTGGTGGAACTCATAGGGAAAAGCATCGGCCACATGAGTACAATCTCCCCAATTCCACAAGCCAAACAACAGCTCCCCTGGTTGAGAACAATCTGGTATATCCACAATGGTAGCTTACTATGTCTTACTGTTTGATTAGGTGATTAGCTTATTGTTCTCTTTTCTGCCACACTGAAAGTTTTTTTTTCTTTATTGACTTAGAGGGTCAGGATTCGCTGAATTGAGACCCCAAAGGAAAATCTTAAGATTCCAAAATCTTTAACAGTTCAACTGGTGATGGCAAGAAAAGCAAAGGATATCCTATGTGTTTTGGGGGCCACAAAATTCCCATTCATCAGAGCTGGTTGGAACAACAGAATATTGTATGGAGTCAAACTGGCTTCCATGCAGACTTGTCTGCAGACAGAGGATATTGAGGAGAATTATCAGTGCCAATGTTCATAGCAAAATGGCAGAGTGTGGCACCTAAAACCTGAACTTTTTTTTTTGTAAAGTGTTGAGTATTTAAAATATTCTAAAAGAAAATTGCTGATTTAGTGAGTGGATTGATTGAGAGACAAATGTTGGTAAAACTGAATTCCTGCCCAAACAGATATTGGGGTTAATTTATTATGGCAAATGGGCTATTCACTTTGCAAGGGAATTTGCCTCAGAGCTCAATAAATTAGGTGAAGCTCTGCTGACTTCCATCATCCAATCATGTGCAAGCAAAAATGAATAATCTGTATCTGTTCTCAGTAGTTTTCTACAGGCAGCCTGTTGTGGGAGGACCTTCTGGGTATTACCCACAGTTCTGGTATCTGTGTGGGCTATGAGCAGCACAGTGAAGCTACATTTACAAAGTAATTTCTAGGTTTGCAAAGGCATTTGCTGTATACAAACTAAGAAAATATTCTTTGTGCCTTTTTGATCATCTATTTAAAGTATTCAAGTTTAGTTTTAAAATGTACAACCCAATTCCCAAAAAGTTGGGACACTGTACAAATTGTGAGTAAAAAAGGAATGGACAATCGGGATGCAATGACTGCCCTGGGGGCCAAACCGGCTTGACCCGTCTTGTATCTGCACTTTCCCTACTCCCTCCATCCCCTTGCCATTAGTTCTCCTCGCTCCCTCACCTTCTCCCCCCCTTTTTGTTTTTTTTCTCTCTCCTTCTCTCTTTCTCTCTTATTTCTGTCTTCTCTTTCCTTCTATACGTGCTTCAATCCCTCATATGCTCCCATCCAGACGTCGTCTCTTTCAGGGAAGACCTTGCATTTTCCAACATGACAATGCCAGACCACATACTGCATCAATTAAAATCATGGCTGCATAGAAGAAGGATACGCCTACTGAAAAGGCCAGCCTGCAGAACAGATCTTTCACCCATAGAAAACATTTTGCGCATCATAAAAAGGAAGATGCGACAAAGAAAACCTAAGACAGTTGAGCAACTAGAAACCTGTATAAGACAAGAATGGGACAACATTTCTATTCCTAAACTTGAGCAACTTGTCTCCTCAGTCCCAAGACGTTTGCAGATTGTTATAAAAAGAAGAGGGGATGCCACACAGTGGTAAACATGGCCTTGTACCAACTTTTTTGAGATGTGTTGATGCCATGAACTTTAAAATCAACTTATTTATCCCTTAAAATGATACATTTTCCCAGTTTAACCACTTAACCTCCTTGGCGGTAATCCCGAGCGTGACTCGGGGTTGGTTTTTCATATCAGGAGCGGTAACCCCGAGTCACGCTCGGGGTGGATTGCAGAGAGCGCAGCGGTGTTCTCTTACCTTATCCTGGCGATCCAGCGATGATCTCTCATTGCTGAGATCGCCAGCCGAGAGTCCCGCCGCTCCTCCGTCCTCCGTCGGTCTGATCACTTCCTAGTTCCGTTCCCTGCAGCAGCAATGCTGCATGGGAGCGGAACTAGGGAGGGAAATTAAAAAAAAAAAAAAAAAAACGTTGCACAAAACACAAAACACATTTTGTATTATATATATATATATATATATATATATATATATATATGCATATATATATATATATATATATATATATATATATATATATATATATATATATATATATATATATATATATATATATGCATATATATATATATATATATATATGCATATATATATATATATATATATATATATATATATATATATATATATGCGCATATATATATATACCGGTGTATATATATATATATATATATATATATATATATATATGCACACACACCTATATATATATATAAAATTATATTATTGATTCAATTATAATTCATGCGTTATATATTATATATATATATATATATATATATATATATATATATATATATACACACATATATCTATAATATATAATGCATGAATTATAATCTAATCAATAATATAATTTTATTATATATATTATATATTAAATAATAAAATATTATTATTGATTCGATTATAATTCACGTGTTTGTGTTTCAAATTTATCACATCTGGGATGTCTACTAGACTCTTGTTTTGGTCAGGTTTAAGTCAGTAATTACTAAGAATTGTAGGCCTATAATACATAACGCCAAATTTCCATGAAAACAATTGTACCGCTTTTGGTATGTAATTCCTGACATAATCATACCGCCAGGGAGGTTAAGCCCCGGAAGATTTGGCTGCTCAAAGACCAGGCCCTATTTTGCGATTTGGCACTTCGTGATTTTAACGTAACAATTGCGCGGTCGTGCGATGCTGTACACAAACAAAATTGATGTCCTTTTTTTCCCACAAACAGAGCTTTATTTTGGTGGTATTTGATCACCTGTGCGATTTTTATTTTTTGCGCTATAAACAAAAAAAGTGCGAAAATTTTGAAAAAAATAACAATATTTTTCACATTTTTTTACATGTAATTCTCAAAAAAAATGTAAAAATCAACATTTTTTAACATTTTAGGCCAATTTGTTTTCTGCTACATATGTTTGGTAAAAAAAATCGCAATAAGCGTATTTTGATTGGTTTGCGCAAAAGTTATTGCGTTTACTAACTACTGGAAAGATTAATGTCATTTTTATTGTTTTTTTTTTTTTACTAGTAATGGCGGCGATCTGTGATTTTTTTGCGGGACTGCGACATTGCGGCGGACAGTTTGGACCCCTGACTGACATTTTTGACAATTTTGGGAGTACCATTGACATTACTACAGTAATCAGTGCTATAAATATGCACTGTTACTGTAAAAATTACCCTGGCAGGGAAGGGGTTAACTTGATCAGGCGGCTGAGCGAGTGATGTACCCCTACGTCACTTTGCCCAGCAGTGGCTGCCTGCTGCAGTATATCTATCGTTATGTGGTTAAACATTTGATATGTCATCTATGTTGTATTCTGAATAAAATATTGAAATTTAAAACTTCCACATCATTGCATTCTGTCTTTATTCACAATTTGTATAGTGTCCCAACTTTTTTGGAATCGGGCTTGTAAAAATATAGTGTTCCTACCCTTTACCTAAGATGCAGAGGGAGATTTAATAAAAATCAAAAAATGTTAATAATTATTACAAACAGAATTGCTCTTTATTGAAAAAAAAATGTATGACACATAAAACACATTCAATTAGGAATGAAGGAGTTATCATCTTTTTTTTAATGGCAGCCATGCTTTGAAAGTGTCCCAGACCACTAAGGAATTTGCCATATCAGCATTAGAGGGCCAGTAGTGACATAAGGCCTCTGGGAGTTCCTCCTGTATTTTAGGGTCCAAAATCCATGCCAGCAGGTGCAGACAGTTGAAGACTATTGAGGAGGGGAACATAATTCAATATTGCCCAGGAGAGGATGTCCACAGACACCACACACTGAAGGATCTCGATCGATGCAAATGCCAGATCAATGCATGAGAACGTCCTGTAGGTGGTTGAATGGCACGTGTAGTCCCTATCAGATGGGTGGAAATATCAACACACATCCGGCAGGGAAAACGCACTCGCCCATTGAGGAAGGCGGTTACCATATGTCTAACTGTGTAAAACAAGGCCACAGCAGCTGGATATAGACCAACGATTATGAACGGAGCACCAAAAATAGTCGCATGTAGCAGTACAAAATGCCTCCCAGGATCAGTTCTCACTTACAGGAGTTAAAACTGCAGGGATCCGTGAATCAGGATAGCAATTTTTTTGCATTTATACAAATTCCCCAGGGCATTAGCCAGGCCCCCGTACCCTTTTTTTTATGGCCAATAATTTGCATATAAGCATTAAAAATGGGGACTTTTGATTTTTCAAATTTGGGTCCCATAGACTTCAATGTTCGAGAGTTCTATTGCGAATAGCACAGAAGAAAAGAAAAACAATATTTAAGATACAGCTACACCATAATTTGTAACACTGGGAATTTGTCTTTATATTTAGTCCAGGGATTACCAAACTTATCTTTCCAATTAAAATAGTTACTTTCTAATAGACAGTTGTATTCGATAATGAAAAAAACATAATATTTGTTGTATATTAATAACTTGCAATGTGTTCCAAGACAACAATCATTTAAACTGTTCCTTAATTGCTTCCCACCTGGCCAATGTCCATAAACGGCCGGGTGGACCACCCGTCTTTCTCAGTGGACATACAGGAACAATTCAGAACGAGTGCCCGCAGCACGGCCATGTGATCGCTGTGGATCTACAAGGTCTGTGACAGCTCTGTGTGTAAGGATGATTTTACATACAGTACACTCGTTCTTACACACATCTGTCACAGTGCCCCCATAAACATCTGTACCAGTGCACAAAACATCTGTACCACTGCACAAAACATCTGTCAGTGTCCCATCACATCTGTACCAGTGCTCAAAACATCTGTCAGTGTCCTGATACTAGAGTGTAATTGGTATTGGTAATAGAACAAATAAGGATAATGAAGCGTCCTTCAGGGTTCGTAAAGCAATTGTGGAGTTGGAAGGGGATAGTGTTCTGTATAGCAATTAGTAATAGCAATTGTTTCCACAAATAGCTGGATTTGAAAATATGAGGAAATTTGTTGTGGTTGCATAGGGGTGTCACATATTGGGCAAAATGCGTTTCCTGTACGCAAACTATGTCGCAGTTTAGTGATATTGCTGTTTTCCACATGGAAACGCGTTTTACTAGATTGTTTAGTTCTTTCGCATTTAAAGATAGTATAGTAATGGACATATTGTGTATGTGTTAGAAGATGGTATTAAAAGTATTAACTCACAATTGGAAGTGATGGTTGGAGTAAACTTCAGAAAGTTGCTGGAATGACGTAGAGGATTTTCTATTCTTGGAAGTTCCAGGCAGGATATCAATTCACATAAATGTCAAGGATTCTGTGTGTAATAAAGCAAATTTTAAACACTGCACAGTGAGGGTTAACTTGTGGATCCTGGAGTTCACTAATTTCTATGTTCAAGAGGAGAATAACAGGCGGCAATGAATACTGTAAAAATGATACGAAAAATAAAAAATAACATACTAAACAGGTAGATATATCAGCAGTATGAACTTAAGGTGCTGACCGAACTGGGGGGAAAGTTCAAGAGCAAGATGTGGATGAGCATAGAGCCTGGCCGGACTTCAAAGTTGTCGCTCTGTGTACATAGGGCAAAAACAGTTATTTGTATTTTGATTTGTGGTTTCCACGGTAGTTCCCATGTTGCGGAGGTTTGAGTTGATTGGAGGTGTCATAGGTATTGTGTGGGAGCTCAGGTATGATGCCCCATGAATGGAGCAATTTCATTCCTCCATATATTGTATATATTGCATGAGAGGCCCCGTTGTGTGTGACTATGATAGTGGTTGGGTGGTGCCATTTTTAGATTAATTTGTGTTTGGAGAGGGTTTTCATCACCATTTTTAGCTTTCTTCTCGATTGCAAAATGTATTGTGATAAATCTGCGAATATGTGGATATTTTGAGTATGGTGCTGGTAATGAAGATAATGTTTTCACTTTGGTTAGAATTTTTTCTTTAACCTGGTAGAAGTGGACCCTCAAAAGAAGATCTCTGGGGACTGTCTTCTAAGTGGCGTGGTTTAAGAATTCTGTGAATACGGTCAATAGTTAATTCTAGCGGAGGTAATTCAGGCACCAAAGTTGAAAATAGGCTGTTAGTGTATTTTGCAGGAAGAGGAATAGACTTGTATTTTAATAATATTGCGATAAGAGTGATCTTCTAAATCTGCTAAGTTCCCTTTTATCCACATGTTGTCATCTTTCTGCTTTATATATGCATCTACAAGGTCATTCACAGTGCATTCCTCCATTTTATTTTCCATATATTGCACTCTATCTCCCATGTGTTGCAAATCAGTAGAGAATTTATGAATCAGGGAGGAGAGGTTTGCCATAAGGGAGGATTGCATTGACAAAAGCAAGTCCTTCATTGTTGTATCAAGGACAGGTTGCCCTGAGGTGGGAAATGCAGCTATTGAGGATTGTAATGATGAGATAGATTTCTCATGGTTCTGGTCTGTACTCACTGTGGCCTTGGCCTGGTGCGCTGAATTCATCCTCATCCTAGCTTTTGCTGGGCTCTGTGTACCTGGAGTGAATGGATGAGAGTTGTTGGGAGTGAGAGGGAACATCCCACTGCCCAGTGCTTCCGAATCTTCCTTCCTTCTGTCTGTATATGCCACTGAAAGCTGCGAGGCGTCGCCATCTTACCTCCTTCTCTGTTGTGGAGTGGGCCAATGGAAGAAGGCTGTGAGCTTCTTCGGGCACCATTCATCCATTCTCTGGCAGGAATGGCATGTTGAGTCTGTGGGAGTATGGGTGCCATAGGAGGGTATTGAAAGGGCTGTATCTTTGCCCTATGGCTGTCAGTGTCCGGTCGGCTGTAAGGAGCTCTCTTCTTAGGCAGGCCATCTCGAACACGTGCAAGCCACCCCCCGAGATCCAGATTTTAAAGGACCAATGGGTCTCAGGGCCAGTTGCATCCAACTTGTTGAAGGCCAGGAAGTCGTACTCCAGAAGGATTTTATTATAGGACCTGTAGGTTTTAGGGTGGCCTGGTATAAGGCCAAAAAGTCAGGGGTGTTAATGAGTTTGGCTTTTATCACTAATAAAGGTCAAACATCTGCTTTGGTGATTTATTTTCAGAAGCCAATTTCCTTCCATTCATTGGTACAAGTTTTTGTGCAGAGAAAATCCATATGGTTCTGCCTGTTAAGCCTCTTCTGTCCGGAAATTCGGTTGGTACTGTTGACTCGGAAGGTGGTGTTCCCAGAGGCTTTCACTTCAGCAATGAGGGTTTCAGAATTGGCAGCTTTTTCTGTAGGGAGCCTTTTTTTTAAGTTCTCCACCATGACAAGGTGATACTACATCCTCATTCATCATTCTTGCTAAAGGTGATGTTGAGTTTTAATTTAAATGATGACATTATTCTATCTTTCTTTTTTCTTAGTCCTCAATCACTGAAAGAGAAAGCTCTGCACACACTGGATGTGGTTAGTGCTTTCAAGGTTTATCTTAAAATGACTGCAGGGGTCATGTGGTAGGATTCGTTATTCATTCTTCCACATGGTCCCAGGAAAGGTCAAAACGCTCCAGTGCAAACACCTTTTCAGCATCTAATGCTAGAAAGATTGTAGGTGTTTTAAGAAGCTTTGCATAGTTAAGTGGGTGGAGAACTCTCATGGTTGCAGCAGGGGCCTGTCAGTTTTTGATAAAGCCCACTTGATCCAGATGGATCAGAGAGGGATGTATGTCCAACAACTTGAGAGCTAAAGCTTTTGCATACCTTTTTATAGCAGTTTAAAAGGGAAATAGGTCTATAATTGCAAGATAGTGGGGTGTCTTTGGTTTTGGAATTGTAGTAATCACTGCTTGTAGAATTTCTTTGTGGAAGCAACCATGTTTTAATGCTGCATTGTAGATAGTTACTAAATGAGAGGTTAGGGTCATGATGGGGAGGCTGTGGACGACTTAAAAATTTTCAGCGGTAGTAAAAAAGCAGAAGAGAATAGAAATGTTCCATTTGGGCCTCAGTAAGTTTAGGTAAGGATAACAGGCTAAGGAATGAATAGATGTGTGCCCTGGTAAGGTGGGGAGTGTATTTGTCCTTGTGTACGTTATATAGAGAAGAATAGTAATCTTTAAATAATTCAGCTATTTACGTAGGTTAGGTTATACTGTAAGTTTTAGAATTATCATGTGGGTTTAAGAGGAATGCTATTTTAGTGGCAAGTTGTTTGCGCTTAATACGTTTTGCTAAATATGATCCTGCCTTGTTACTAAGAGCATATGTATTGGCATTGAGAATGTGAATCCGTTTTTTCATGTCTATATAGTAACAATGTTCAGTTATGTAGTGCATATCTGAGTTTTAATAACTTTGCAGAGATAGAGTTGCAGAGTAAGAGAATTTCCATTTGCTAAGCTTCTCAGTTTCTCGTATGATTAATTTAGTTAGTCAAATTGCTGAGATATTAAGTTTTTAGCTTGAAAACTCCGTTGTGGGAGGTGCATGCGCAGAGGCTCCCTGTATGGACATGTGATCAGGAAGCTCTGTCCCACTCCGGCCGATTAGCCTGATCTAGAGCCCATATACAGCATGGCCCAGCACCGCCTTAACACCCGAAGCTCCACAGATGTCCGGCGGCCAGGTTAGGAGGGACCTTTCCCAGCAATTAGGCTTGGTCCCCCCGCTCCCGGGAGGTTCCAAGATGGCGGCAGCTCCCCTCCACAGCATGGGCTCGTATAGCTAGGGGGACATTGCAGATGTCAGACCTATTCCCCCTAACAGGCCAGTCCTGCCCAGCCCTGCTCCTTCAGGCGAACACCCCACCATACTTTCTCCAGCCTCCACAGTCTCTCTTCTCCAGAGGACTCTCGATGAGTGAATACAATCCCCTGCTGGAAACCTCATGGAGAGCCCATGCCTCACAAATGGAGCTTTACAATTTCCCCCTAATAATCCTCCTGACTTTTCCTATGTAATGGCCACCTTTTCCAAAATGCTGGCAAGGGGGTTGGCACAAACGGCCACACAAATACCCACCGCCATACAAGCTGATTTGCAAAATTTGGGGTCCAGGATTGAGGCCATTGAAAATAAATCTGACCAAGCTGTTGCAAGGGTTAATCAGAACACAGCAAGGATTCAAGACCGTCATGACCAATTGGACACTGCCCTATCAAAAATCAATGAACTGGAAAACAGATTTGGACATTATAATTTTAGGATAAGGGGTCTATCCGAAACTATCAAAGATGTCAATTCTGCATTGTGCTCTTTCATTAAGGAATTGATCCCAGACATTCCTCCCCACTGCCTGGAACTGGACAGAGCTCACAGGGCACTCTGTCCCCCTAACCCTGATGGAACACTGAGAGATATCATGGTAAAGCCCCACTTTTACAGGGTTAAGGAGGAAATCATGAAAATCACCAGAAATATGGATCAGCTCAGCATCCAAGGGCATACCATTCAAATTTTTGCTGACCTCTCACCCACTTCTATTCAGAAAAGGCGATCACTTAAACCCCTTCTCTTTTCCTTTTCATCTGAGCTTTATATTCAAACAAAAAAACCTACGGGTTTTCCTCATTTTAAGAAGGTGAACATTTATTACTTAAATTGGATCTGATTACCCAGGAACCATCTTCAACCTCCCCTACTAAATACACTGGATAATCGAAAAGACCCTCCCTTGCAAGCCCTCTAGTTCCTGTTTGGCAGAAACAGCAACCAAAAAGGGTCAAAGACTCCCGGCCCCCCCCCCGACTGACTCCACTGACTACCTTGGTGAATCCATAGACTTTTACACTGAAGAATTTCTCCACTCCATTCGTGGACCTGGACCTTCCCTTATTGGATTTGGGTTCTCTTTTTGGAACCCCAACTCCTCCTACAGCTGAAGTTTTACTCTGTTTATTACAGTTTGGAATTTTTAAATTTAGGTTTGGATTGTATGTGTTTTTTCCTCCTACAAGTGGGAGCCATTTCTATATCATTTGTTCTTCGCTCAAGAACACTAACCAACTCTCTCCCTCTGCAGCTTAACAACAAGAAGCAACCTCCCTGGACTTGGCTCCTGGACACCCTTCAGCCCCTGTGGGTTAGGGGAACCCACCCCCCCCCCATTTTATTTCTCTTTTATTTCCCTCCGCCTTTGGAGCATTTCTTTAGCAATGGGTTTTAGGCCGGGTGGGATTCCACCTGCTCCTCTACCATCCTCCACATGGGGATTATCTCAACCTGCCGAGGGGGACTGATGTCCACTAATTGTGTGTACCCTTTTTGGAAATTTGGATTGGGCCCCTCCTCTCTGCCATTGGTTGGGAAATGTTTTATATGTTGTTGTTTTCATGCAATAATAACTTTTTCCCCTTATCCCCCCACCTTTCCTCTACCTTCTCTCTCTATTCTATTCCTATTTAGTCACCCAGAAAACTTTGTGGATACTACTCCTCCAAATCTTATTTGCCAACTGAGGGACTGCTCACTCCGAAGCCCAGCTCAGCCTCTCAAACCACTTTGGCTCCACTGTAAAACAACGTCAGCTCCCAGATCCTTGCCTGCATAATGACCTCCCGCGAACAAGATCCTCCTCTTTCACATAACGTTCAAGGTTTGAACTCTCCAATAAATGGACGTAAGATTTTTAATTCATACCACTCTCAAAAAATTGATGTGTTATTAGCCCAGGAAACACATATTCTAGCACAGTACAATCCCTGTTTTATCCACCAAAAATACGCACAATTTTGTTTAGCGAATGCCCCTGAAAAAACTAGGGGAGTGAGAATATTCTTTGCTAGACACGTTTCATTTTCCCTAACCCAAGCAATTAAAGACCCAGATGGGAACAATGACTAATTTCTATTTTACTATGCACCCAATCGAGGCCAAGAAGAATTCTTTGCTTCCCTGGCTTCGGACATAATAGTACAAGCAGAAGGAACAATAATAATGGGTCGGGACTCCAACTTAGCCCTAGACCAAAGCCTTGACGAATCATTAGACAGGAAACCACTACTTAAGAAACCCACTAAACAAAGCACCCGAATAGCCAAGATGCTTCACTCCTTAGGCCTTATCAATATATGGAAAGAATTAAACCCTAAAACAAGAGATTACACCCATTTCCCCCCCCCCCCCCCCACCATACACATGCTAGGATTGATCACTTTTTTGTCCCTGCTACTGGAATCCTGTTATCCATTAAATCCCACATTAGGGACACACCCCTATCCGACCATGCCCTAGTAGTCCTACTTCTCACACGTTCCACTAGCTCTAATTCTCCGTATAGATGGCGTTTGAATGAATCCATCTTGGGTGACCCAGTTCAGTGCTTCATAATATAAAAGGAACTTCAGACAAAGTTTCTCTGGGCAGCCCATAAAGATTTCATAAGAGGGAAATTCATTCAGATCGCAGCCAACCTAAAGAGGCAACGAAAGGCAGAGATTTCTAAACTGGAAGCTGACTTTCAAACAATAAGCAAGGCCCATAAAAAGAACCCCACAAGAGCTTCCCAGGCTAGGCTAGACAAGGTGAGGCTCACTCTTAATCTGGCCCTTACTACAGAAGCTGAGAAACACTTTAGGTGGATGGGAGCTAGATATAATGCCTTTAAGGATAAAATAGGTTCCAAATTGGCAGCTAAACTGAACCCGAGAACCCGTACCTTCTCCTTCCCCAAAATCCAGACTTTATTGGGTAACCTCTCTCAAAATCTGCATAACATAATGCAAACCTTCCAAGCTTTCTACTCCAAACTGTACAGCACTGAGTCCTCAGCCTCTCCTGAACATATTCAAAAATTCCTGCTGGGGGTCCCTCTTCCCCAGCTGACTCCCCAACATTGTGCAAATCTGGATAAACTGATCTCAGTAACTGAGATCTTAGAGGTGATTAAATCCCTTAAGGGGGGCCTCTACCCCAGGCCTGGATTGTTTATCCACTGGTTACTACAAATCATTTGCTACAATCTTGTCTCCCCACTTAAACAGATTTTTTGACCTCCTACAGAAGGGTCAACTAGTGGAAAAATCTTTAAACCAAGCCTATATCTCGGTCATCCCTAAACCTGGGAAAGATTCTAGTGATGTCGGAAACTACAGACCAATATCGTTAATCAATGAACTAAAAATAATAACTAGAATCTTCTCTAACAGGATTTCAAGGTTCATTGGTGAATATGTACACAAAGACAAATCTGGCTTTATCCTGGGGAGGCAGGGCCCAGACCAAATTAGATGGGCAGTGGATATCATATCACTGCTTCACTCTAGATGGGACGGAGGAATACCCCAGGAAGGTTTCTTACTCTCGATAGATTTACAAAAAGCATTTGATACAGTTACATGACCATATCTTTTTGATATTTTGGATAGATGGAATTTTGGGCTCAGGTTTATCGGTAACCTTTGAGCCCTATACTCTACTCCTTGCACCCAAGTTAGACTCTTAGGCCAATACTTGGAACCCTTTGCCATCTCTAGGGGTACCCGACAAAGTTGCCCTCTATCTCCCCTCATCTTTGCGATTGCTATAGAAACACTTGCTATAGCAATTAGAAACCACCCAGATATTTGAGGCGTAACCTGTGGATCTAAGGAACACATATGCGCTCTCTTCGCTGATGACCTCCTCCTGTTTATCACCTCGCCTCTTATTTCTGTCCCCAATATTTTCAAGCTTCTCAATCACTTTGGCCATATTTCCAGACTCATTGTAAATAAAGCTAAATCCATGGCCCTAAATGTCTCGGTCAAAGAGCCACTATTACACTTTCTATGCTCTCATTTCCCCTTTATTTGGAGCAGGGACTCCATCCCTTACTTGGGAGTTTACCTCACCCCTACTATAGGCCTCCTTTATAAAGCTAATTTTCCCCCTATCTTTAAGAAGCTAGGAGAAGATCTCATCAATTGGGCTAGGCACGATCTTTCCTGGATTGGTAGGATAGACTCCATAAAAATGAATATGCTCCAAGGCCTGCTCTACCTTTTTTGATCCCTCCCTATACCTCTTCAAAAAGATCAACTACAAAAACTACAGTCCAAAACGATTTACTTTATTAGGAGGAATAAAGGGTATCGATGTTCTAAATCCATCTTATTCAGGCTCCGCACTCAAGGTGGCTTAGGACTACCTAATCTATGGAAATACTACCAGGCAGCTCAATTAGCCCAATTCTCAATGATATACTCTCGGGGGGCTAAACCTAATTGGATCCAAATAGAAAGGCAGGATATTCCGCATGGTGTTCCCCTAAACTTGGACCAACGATACTGGCCCCCACTCTTTCACACTCTATAGCTTTATGTGATCGGATCCATAAAAATCCTAGCATGGTCTTGGTTCTGAGGCCTGTTGCTCATATATTCCACAACCCTCTTTCCCCCCAGGCCTGAATATTAAGGCTTTCCAATGGTGGCTAGACAAGGGATTATTCCGTATTGGATACTTTTTCTCTATAGGCCCTATCTCCCTTTCTTACTGTACCAACAAACTGAATATGCCCATTATGGAAATATTCAGATTTTTTCAAATAATACACTTTCTTAATACAATCTGGACTAACAAACCAGATCCCCCCATTCTCACCCCCTATGAACGGTGGTGCGCGGAGACCCAGGACCATAGAGGAGGTATCTCCATTATTTATTCTTCATTGGCTGCTTCTTCAATAAAACCATCCTATGCAAGGAGCTGGGAGCAGGACCTTGATGCGGAGCTGGACTTGGACAACTGGTATCAGTACTTGCACTGGGCATTTATAGGAATTATTAATGTTTTCTTGATTGAGGCTAATGTTAAACTGCTAACACGCTGGTACCTTGTGCCTATTTGTCTTTCTAAAATGTTTCCAGGCTCCTCTCCATTATGCTTTCGAGGTTGTGCCCATCAGGGAACTTTGTTTCATATTTGGTGGACATGCCCTCGCATTAGGAGCTTCTGGAACAAAATCTTCCACCTAATCCGAAGAGTCAAGGGCCTTCAGATCCTTCAAACCCCTCAAGTTGGGATACTAAACGAGCAAATCCAGGGGGCCCCAGGCACGCTCAGTACCTGTTCTTCTTTTTTCTTTTAGGAGCCAACATTACTCTGGCCAGAGCAAGGAAACAACCCTCTGTGTCCTATGTGTCAGCCAAAAGGAAAATCTCCTGGATTATGTCACAGGAAAAAATGGTTGGCATTCTTCAAAACAGAGTTACAAGGTCTGAGCGTATTTGGGGACCCTGGGCACAATTTGAGCACATATCTATTTGAATCCACCTACAAAGGCAAAAATTAGTTTTATCCGGTGCTGGCCCATCACCTCTATTTCCTCTCCCACCTCCTCTTTTGTTTACTTCTTTTCTATCTCTCCCCTTCCTCTATCCTCTAATACCCCCCCTCTTACTTTTCCTTCCCCCCCTCTGGCATCTTATAGTAGGCTAACCTGCCCCTTCTTTCGGTAAGGAAACTCAGAACCCATATGTTTTGCAACCTCACCATGGTGCATGGGTTTTGGCCCATTCTAAAATGATAATCCTTTACCTTCATGCTTATCTTCTACCTTTTCCTTGCAGTTACACTTAAGTTTATAACATTTATATTTTTTCCCTTGCCCTTTTATACTGTCTGAACTTATGTGATCACTTATACGCTGTTTACTGTTATTTTTTTTTTTTTTTTTTTTGGATTTTAAAGTTTATTGGCATTATAAAAATATAAAGTTACAAACAGGCAAACAGCCACAGTAGACAATGAGGCCGTACAGTATTATGCAAAGAGAGAGATTGTAAAATTACAAACAAACAATCAGCCATCTTTGGTAAAAGTAACTATGTGAAACCGTGTAAAGCAAACATCATCAATAACCAAGGGGGACCAGGACAACTCCGCCCTGTGAAGCGCAGCCATACGAACAGGAAGTGGAAGTAGAAAGAAAAAGGAGTGGTGGAAGTGAAAGAAGAAGCACTAGACATCAAAGAGGAATGCGAGTCATCAGGAGAACCACGCAAACACGTCAGGCAAGTCCGAGTCATGACCCATGGCCTGGGTGGACAAAGACCCAGGGACGGGTGACAGGGGGGGTTGTCCGGGGGGGGGGGGGGGAATGACGACAAAGCCAGGAGGATGTGCAGAAAAGGGGGGGAGCCAGTTGTCCGGGCCCGCCCAGAGACAACACGGCTTCCAGCGGAGGACAAGGAGGGAAAGGGAGACGGGGAAGGGGGGCGGGGAGGGGAGGGGAGGGCCAAGAGGAGAGAGGAAGAGAGAGGAAGAGAGAGGAAGAAGAAGAAAAAAAAAAAAAAAAGGGGGGGGGAAGGAGACAATGAAAAGCAGAAAGAGCGAAGCACCCAAGAGGTCAGCGAAAATGGTACCACAAGGTCATCACTGACAAAGTCGGGAGTATTCCGGCGTGGAAGTATATTCAATCCAGCATGCCCATTTTTTATAATGTTTGGAAGGAGCATCTCTTGCGACGGCTATGAGCTCCTCCATTTCCGCAACCTTGGAGAGGCGCTGGAACCACTGCTTGACGGTCGGCACTTGTGAGGTTTTCCAAAGTGCCGGGATGCACTGTCTGGCAGCGTTCACCATAAGAATCGCAAGGGATTTAGAGTAAGTTCTACTGGAGGTAGAGGAGTGGTGTAAAAGGTACTGGGCAGGAGTGAAGGCAATGTCCGCTGTGGTCACTCGCGTTACAATCCTATGGACTTCCTCCCAAAAAGCGGTGAGGCGAGGGCAGGTCCAGAAGATGTGGAGGAGCGAGCCAGGTTCAGCGTCACACCTCCAGCAAGTCTGCGAGGTGGAAGGGAAAAGCTTATGCAATCTCGTGGGGGTGTAGTACCAGCGGCTGACCAGCTTGTAACCGCTTTCCTGCGTGGTGACATTAAGTGAACATTTGTGATTGTTGGTATGGATAAGGTCCCAGTCTTCCGGGGTGAAAGTGACTCCCAGTTCCGCTTCCCAATCCTCACAGCGCTTGAGCTTCCTCTGCTCAGGCTCATCTAACAAGAAAGAGTGGATGGTGGAAAGTAATCCGCGGACCGGGCCTTCCTGTTGGCAAAGGTGGTCGAACGGAGACAAGGTGGACAAGGAGGGGCAAATGCGAGAAAGAGATTTAAGGTACTGCTGGAGGAGCAAGTGTGACCAGGGAAGTATGGGGGGCATGCCAGACTTCGCAGAAATGGAGGAAACGGAAAGAGGGGCGTCGTTGTCCCAAAGATGATGGGCTCTCAGTTGGTCTGGAGCCCAGTTCGAGGCCAGGTAGGTACGGTGCAGGCCAGGAGGGAAGTCTGGATTCAAGCGCACAGGAGTCATGGGACCCGGAACTGCGGAGATAGAGCGAGACACGGAAACTGTCCGGAAGACTTTCAGAGTGGGACCAATAAGGGGATGGAGTTTAAGGGCAGGGGGGACATGTGCGTCCTTGAGCCACGGAGATGAGTAGAGATCCAGAGCGGTAAAGCCCTTTTCTATGGAAACCCAGTCCTTGTGGCTCTCATGTATGTTCCAATCTGTTATTCTAGTAAGGTGACAGGCAGCATAATAGTTGTACAGGTCAGGAAGGCCAATACCTCCCTTGGATTTTGGCCTCGTGAGAGTTTTATAGGAGATGCGTGGCTGTTTGTCCCCCCATAAGAAGACAGTGCTGATACGACGAAAGGTCTTGAAGAAAGAAGGGGGGAGTAGTATGGGGATCGTCTGAAGAACGTAGAGGAGGCGGGGCAGGACGTTCATCTTCAGGACAGCCGCCCTGCCGAACCAGGACAGCTGCAGTTTGGACCAGGAACGGAGATCCTTCGATATTCGTGCAATGAGTTGTGGGAAGTTACGATCAAAGAGGTTATGGAGATCAGATGGAATTTCGATGCCTAGGTAAGTGATGGAGTCCGACTTCCACACGAATCGGAAATTCGCCTGACAGCGTTCGACCTCCGATCGGGGTAAGGTGACGTTGAGCGCGAAAGACTTGGAAAAATTGATCCGAAAGTTGGAGAGAGAAGCGTATTCGTCAAATAATTTAAGGAGCGCAGGCAGAGTCGTGATGGGGTCGGTGAGAAACAACAGTAGGTCGTCCGCATAGGCGGCAAGCTTATATGTACCGTCAGCGAAGCGAACCCCGTGGACCGTATCAGAGTGTCTAATCTTGTGAAGAAGGGGTTCCAAAGTCATGATAAAGATCAAGGGGGACAGGGGGCATCCCTGTCTAGTACCGTTGGAAATACGGAAGGCACCCGACAGGGTGTCGTTAACACGTACCCGTGCCTGTGGCGAAGTATACATAGCCTTGACATATCCAAGGAATCGGGGACCTAAGCCCCAGGCGGAAAGCGTCGCCGACATGAAATCCCACGACACCCTGTCGAATGCCTTCTCAGCGTCCAGGGAGAGCAGAAACCCCTTCTGGTTAGTGGTAGAGAGGACATGGTGTAAATTAAGTGCCTTGATGGTGTTATCACGGGCCTCACGGCCCGGGACAAAACCAACCTGATCCTTGTGAATCCCTCTGGACAGGAGGGGGAGTAGCCTGTTGGCCAGGATCTTTGCGAACAGCTTGACGTCCACATTGATGAGTGAAATCGGCCTGTAACTGGCCGGGGAAGTCGGGTCTTTCCCTTCCTTCGGGATCACCACAATGTGGGCCTCAAGCATCCGCGAAGACAGGGGGTTTTCAGCCGAAACTGAGTTAAAGGCGGATAAGAATGGGGTGGCTAGGACTTCAGGGAAGGATTTATAGTATGCAACCGGTAGGCCATCAGGTCCTGGACTCTTGTTGGGTTGCATGTGTTTCAGCGCCAAGTCCCATTCCTGTTTGGAGATGGGGAGGTCCAGTGCAGTGCGAAAGTCGGACGAAGCTTGTTGAGGAACATTGGTCGCAAGAAAGTCGGAAATGGCCTGAGATCTGGAAGGGTGGGAGACGGGTTGAGAGCGGGCTGAATCAAGGTTGTAAAGAGTGCTGTAAAAGGCCTCGAATGTGGCCGCAATATCTCGGTTATTAGCCACCAAAGAGCCAGAGGGTGAGCGAAGAGAGTGGACCGTGGTCTTCGCCTTCTTCTGGCGAAGAGCTGTGGCCAGCAGTCGACCACTCTTATTGGCCTGTTCATAAAAAACCTTGTGGGACAGGAGGAAGTTCCGCCTGGTCCTTCTGTCCAGTTCCTCCGTAAGTTGTTCACGGGCGGAGGTAAGGGCCGACAGGGTGTCCTGTGCAAGGGATTGCTTGTGGGCAAGTTCTAAGGAACGAACGCGCGAGAGCAGATCAGAGACAAGAGCCTCCCTTTGTTTCCTCAGTGCCGCTGAGAGCGCTATTAACTTTCCCCTGACCACACACTTGTGGGCTTCCCATTGAGTGAGGGTCGATGTGTCAGGAGTCGCATTGATAGAAAAGTATTCCGTCAAGGTTTCGCGTATCGCGGCCAAGTTAGCTTTATCCGTCAATAAGGCGGAGTTAAGACTCCAGACCCGATCCCTGGATAGGGTCACCGGGAAGGACAGAGTGAGAGAGACAGGGTGATGGTCCGAGAGTATTGACGGTTCTATAGAGGATTCAATAAGGGACGAGAGGGCCGACTGGGATAAGAATAAATAATCGATCCGTGAATATTTGGCGTGGAGCGGGGAGAAGTAAGTATAATCTCTCTCTCGTGCGTGAAGCGTCCGCCAGGAATCGTGGAGCTGGAGATCCCGGAGGCACAGCTTGATCTGCTTGAGAGCCCTGTAGGGCAGGCAGGAGGAACCTGAGGAGGTGTCGAGCAGTGGTTCCAGGGGAACATTAAAGTCGCCCCCAAGAATTAAGGTGCCTATTTGAAAGGGTGCCAGTTCACCCAGTACTGATCTGAAAAACGAAACCTGAGACTTGTTAGGGCTGTAGACGTTCGCAAGAGTGATCTGAACATGCTTAAGGGAACCTCTAAGAAACAGGTAGCGTCCTTGGGCATCTACCAGAGTATCAGAAATGGAGATAGGGGTCGATTTAGCGACCAGAATGGAGACTCCTTTAGATTTAGAAGTGTCCGACGGAGCGTGAAATGCTTGGGTAAAGTACTTGTTCGTGCACCGCGGGAGGGCATCTGAGCGAAAGTGTGTCTCCTGTAAGAACACCACGTCCGCCCTGAGTCGGTGCATGTGCCCAAGCAGTTTAGAGCGTTTCTGGGGCGTGTTTAAGCCACGGACGTTTAAGGAGACTACTTTAAGACGGAGGTCGCTCGGCTGTGGTGCGGAAGCGGCCATCTAGGCTCACTCTTAGATGGAAGAGAGAAGAGAGAGAGAGGAAGAAAAAAAAAAAAAAAAAAACAGGGGGGGGGGGGGGGAAACACACAAACAGGAGGGGAGGAGGAGGTAAGGGCGGGGGTTGGTAGAAGGCCTAAGGTACCGTGAGAACCAACAGACCTGCTGAGGAACTCAATACGGGTGGGGGAGACTGGAAGTCGGCAAAAGTCGGACAACCGTCAGGGGACGGCGACCGTTGGCGGGCGTGGAAGGAGGCAACCAATACGGTGGCCAGAACTCCAAGGACCTGCAGGAGTCACTAGTAGCTATTAAAGGAGCCCGATGTGCGAGAGAGCATGGGAGAGTCAGTGCAGGGGTCAAAAATAGGCAAGATCCGTAGCAGGTCAGCAAGGGAGTGTCAGGGACACAGACGTAAAGAGGAAGCCGGAGGTAGGGACGTAAGTCGTAGAGGCGGGAGGTGAATGCGACAATGGCGAGAGAGAGAGGAATTCCGTGGGCGAGCCATGAGCAGCATGAGAGGTGGCAGGTAGGTCAGCAGCTCTATAGTCGTGCAGGGGCAAGTCATCTGGGGGCAGTCAGGGTTGAGACAGGCAGGCACACAGATAAAAGGGAGGAAGAGAGAACAGGAAAGAAAGCCATGCAAGAGAGGGATGAGCTCATAAAAGATGCGCAATCAGGTGAGGTACATCCAGATCGATCAATACAGGCATTAACAAGGAATTGTAAGAGTCAACGTTCAACATAGCACAGGGAAACATGCTAACTAGAAGTGTGCTGGGTCTAATGCATCAAAGGAACAGTAATGCAATAAAACAACAGTGAGACTCTCCTGTAGGCAAAGATCATATATCACATAGCCCCTGACCCGGTGTAATGTGCACAGGCGGGGCAGTAGCCACCGCCATTACCATCCTCGGCACCGGGGACCCGCCGCCGGCTCGCACCCCAGCACACCCTAGCGGGTGTGAACCACCAGGAACGCTGGCAAGGATTCTGTAGCCAGGGGCGCGAGCCGCCAGCGGGACCCGGCGCCCACGGTCAGTTCAATTGGGAAACAGCACAAGGGGTATAGGCAACCACTGACCACCCCACCCCCCCACCCAGAGGCGGAAACAAGCGCAAGGGGGGGAGGCAAGGCAGAGCAGTGGTGTCCCGCGGGCAGCATAGAGGCAGCCGTAGCGGCCCAATCAACCAAGAGAAAGAGAAGCCCCATAAGAAAAGCGGAGGCTCCACTCCCTGCGGCATAGCCGGGGTACTATCATCTAGGTAGAACAACAGGGTCAGAGCACAGGCTGTCCACATGAGCAGGCATGGAGAATCTGAGGAAAGGTAGGGGGGGAGGAGGGATAAGCGACGGGAGAGAGAGTGTGGGGAGGGGAGGGAAAGAGGGGAGGGAAGGAGAGGGCGGGAAGAAGGGAGGGAAAGAGGGAGGGAAGAAGGGAGGGAAGGAGGGGGAGGAATGGAGAGCGGGACGGGCTGAAGGGGAAAGGGGGGGGGGAAACCCCAGGGGGCAATGAAGAGTAATGCAAGAAAAACACATAAATCTGAATACAGTCCTCGGCATATTAGTAAGCAAAGCACCAACTAGGCAAATCAAGTCCATGTCCGTAAACCTGTGGAGAAAGCCTTTGTTAGCCATAGAAAAGACCGGGGGAAGGGGATACCAGGGGGAAGCAACCTAGAGGTGCGGGGGCTGAAGTCCCGGCTAAAGGAGAACCTAGGCAAACAGTCTCGTATCCTTAAAAAGGGGGAAACCCGGGAAACCAATGAAGGCAAGGGAGATGGGAGGGGGGGAGAATGCCGGCAAGATGAGGGGGTAATCCAGAATACATACCGGCAGGGGTCACAAAGAGCATAAGTCATCAGTGCATGGGGAGAAGGGGCTACATAGCTGAGTAATCCAAAGCCGAAGGCATGAGAAAGGCAACTCACTGTTCACAGGAGGTCAAGACACCAGATGAATGGCGCCCGCGGGACCATGCGCAGAAGGCAACTGCTGAGAGGCAGCAGGCAGGCCGATGTAGTAGGAGAAATCCGGGACCGCGGGCACATCACGGAGGTAAGTAAGGCGTAGTAGCAATCCGTCAGTGGAGAGAGTCAGATCCAGCAGACATCCGAAGAGCAGTAAAAGGTCCCTGTGCTGTCCAGCAGGAGGAGCGGTGAGTTCCGGCATCTAGTGGTCGTGACGTGCCCTCCGGTGAACCGGAGATGCCGAAGGGCTTCCGTTGCGAGGAACATCCCTACCGCAGCCCGGAGGTGAAGAAGGCGGGTGGGAGCGTCGGCGACTCAACACAAAGTTGTCAGCCATCTGGATGCCATCCATAGAGATTGCCCGATGCAGCGGAGAGCAGCGGAATTCACTGTACCAGTCGGGTACATTAACTCGGGGTATGCCCAGCGTGGCACAGAAGTGCTCGAGGTCTTCAGGAACTCGCAGTAGAGCGGTGCGACCCTGCGACGTGGCTGACAGGCCGAAGGGGAATTTCCAGCGATAAACGATCGCCCTGGATCTGAGTTCCTCCAGCAGCGGGCGAAGCTCCCTCCTCCTCTGCAGGGTTATGGCAGAGAGGTCCTGGAACAGCTTGATATCCGCGCCCTGGAACGTGAGGTGCTGCCGCATCCTGGCATTCCGCAAAACATCCTCCTTGAGCTGGAAGTTGGCCAGGCAGCACACCACGTCCCTCGGGGGATCATTCTCCCTGCCACGGGGCCTCAGGGCTCTGTGAATTCGTTCAAATGCCACGGGCGCCTCAGGGGGTCTGCCAAGAAGATCGTTACAAATGGAGGAGACGGCCTGAGGTAAATTCTGATGTTCAATACTCTCGGGGACCCCTCGCACCCTCAGGTTCCTCCGGCGGCCCCGATTGTCCAAGTCTTCGACATGCCGGTTAAGGTCCCTTAGGAGCACAGCGTGTGATTCAGTCACTTGGTGGACATGACCCAGGGAGGTGTCATGGCGGGCAGTGATTTGTTCAACTTCCTCCACCCTTGCCGACATGGCCTGAAAATCACTGCGCAGTTCAGCTATGGCCGCCGCCATGGCAGCCTTAATGTCAGCCGCAACAAGTTGTAAATCCGCCATGGAGAGTGTCGGAGGAGTCAGCGGTGGCCTCGGGGGATCGTGAAAAGGCATAGGCAGGGAGGCACCCAGCTCCACAGATTGCCTGTTCGGCGAGCGGGAACGTGAGCGGGCGGGCTGAGAGGCTGAGGGGGATGGAGAAGGCCTCTGTGTCCGGAAGATCTCCGGGATATTGCGGCTGGGCTGTGACTCCATTTCCCTCGGGGTGCCCACCCGAGTGGCAGAAGAGCTCCTAGCCTTGCTTCCCATGTCTCTGAATGTGACAGACGCGGGGAAAGGGCTCAGAAAAAGGCAATGGCAGACTCCACAGCGCAGGAGCTCAGATTCAAGCGGCCATATTGGATCGGGTCCAAGCCACGCCCCCCTGTTTACTGTTATTACCTCTTGTCATCGTTTAACTGCATGTATGGAATTGTGATTGTATCTTCTTTATTATTCTAACAATAAAAAAGATTGAAAGTAAAAACAAAGAAAAAGAAAACTCAGTTGTATCAGTATTCCTCACATCTGAAGACAATCCATAAATAAAAATGGGGGTTTGGTCCCACCATATGGCCATATCGTGCTCAAGCCCACTACTGCGTCAAAGTACCCCATTATCAGTGGGTCCTACACTATCCATGAAAAAGAAATGAATCCAGCCTTTCTAACCCTTGGAGATAATACTCCTTGCTGGGAAGGATGTGCAAATGCACTACAGGGGACTCCTCCTATATCCACTTGATGGTGGACACTGATTGAGTACAGGTGTGTGTGAGGGGGTGGGGAGGGTTGCTCAACCTCGATAGTCTTGTCAGACCGAATACATAATAAACAGGCAAAACATTTGGGGGAGCATACCCATGTATTTCTAAAGCTGCTGCAGCTATGAACCAAAAGACATGTATATTAAAAAAGAATAGCGCGCAAATGCAAAAGAAATAACTACCAAATCTGAAGACAATCCATAAATAAAAATGGGGGTTTGGTCCCACCATATGGCCATATCGTGCTCAAGCCCACTACTGCGTCAAAGTACCCCATTATCAGTGGGTCCTACACTTTCCATGAAAAAGAAATGAATCCAGCCTTTCTAACCCTTGGAGATAATACTCCTTGCTGGGAAGGATGTGCAAATGCACTACAGGGGACTCCTCCTATATCCACTTGATGGTGGACACTGATTGAGTACAGGTGTGTGTGAGGGGGTGGGGAGGGTTGCTCAACCTCGATAGTCTGGTCAGACCGAATACATAATAAACAGGCAAAACATTTGGGGGAGCATACCCATGTATTTCTAAAGCTGCTGCAGCTATGAACCAAAAGACATGTATATTAAAAAAGAATAGCGCGCAAATGCAAAAGAAATAACTACCAAATCTGAAGACAATCCATAAATAAAAATGGGGGTTTGGTCCCACCATATGGCCATATCGTGCTCAAGCCCACTACTGCGTCAAAGTACCCCATTATCAGTGGGTCCTACACTTTCCATGAAAAAGAAATGAATCCAGCCTTTCTAACCCTTGGAGATAATACTCCTTGCTGGGAAGGATGTGCAAATGCACTACAGGGGACTCCTCCTATATCCACTTGATGGTGGACACTGATTGAGTACAGGTGTGTGTGAGGGGGTGGGGAGGGTTGCTCAACCTCGATAGTCTGGTCAGACCGAATACATAATAAACAGGCAAAAAATTTAGGGGAGCATACCCATGTCTTTTGGTTCATAGCTGCAGCAGCTTTGGAAATACATGGGTATGCTCCCCCAAATTTTTTGCCTGTTTATTATGTATTCGGTCTGACCAGACTATCGAGGTTGAGCAACCCTCCCCACCCCCTCACACACACCTGTACTCAATCAGTGTCCACCATCAAGTGGATATAGGAGGAGTCCCCTGTAGTGCATTTGCACATCCTTCCCAGCAAGGAGTATTATCTCCAAGGGTTAGAAAGGCTGGATTCATTTCTTTTTCATGGATAGTGTAGGACCCACTGATAATGGGGTACTTTGACGCAGTAGTGGGCTTGAGCACGATATGGCCATATGGTGGGACCAAACCCCCATTTTTATTTATGGATTGTCTTCAGATTTGGTAGTTATTTCTTTTGCATTTGCGCGCTATTCTTTTTTAATATACATGTCTTTTGGTTCATAGCTGCAGCAGCTTTAGAAATACATGGGTATGCTCCCCCAAATTTTTTGCCTGTTTATTATGTATTCGGTCTGACCAGACTATCGAGGTTGAGCAACCCTCCCCACCCCCTCACACACACCTGTACTCAATCAGTGTCCACCATCAAGTGGATATAGGAGGAGTCCCCTGTAGTGCATTTGCACATCCTTCCCAGCAAAGAGTATTATCTCCAAGGGTTAGAAAGGCTGGATTCATTTCTTTTTCATGGATAGTGTAGGACCCACTGATAATGGGGTACTTTGACGCAGTAGTGGGCTTGAGCACGATATGGCCATATGGTGGGACCAAACCCCCATTTTTATTTATGGATTGTCTTCAGATTTGGTAGTTATTTCTTTTGCATTTGCGCGCTATTCTTTTTTAATATACATATTCCTCACATAAATACCTTGTGGGCATTCCAGGGGGTAAAACTGCTGACACCCTCTATAGCATTCAAGGCAAAGTGGGTTTATTACCAGATTTGTGTAGAAATTGTGTTTATTTTTCAAAACTTAAAATGTACAGAATATTGGCACCTGTTATCAGCCTGAAAGATGGATGATAACTGGTATCGGTATCAGCCCAGAAAAAAACAATATCGGCCTATCCCTACTGTGCAAGTAGGATATTGCGCTAAACCTCTAGGTAAATAAGAGAGCCAGAACATTCAATAAGTGCTAGAGTTGGGTAATGAAGTTGTCAGTGCCCATACCCAGGACAAGGCCTCTGTGAACAAGGGGGATTCCCTTCCTTGGAAATAATTTAGCAATCTAAACAAAGTAATTGGGAACAGAAGAACTACTGCAACCAGCACATACAACCAGCACATACAGTATAATATATGAAAAGATTGACAAGAGTACATACATCAAATTTACAAACAGGTATTATTAACAAAAAAACAGATAGGATTGGAATTGTGCACAAATACCCAGGTATACCCATGTATACAGTATAAAGTCATTAACAGAGATACCTCTAAATTAATATTACAGCAAATAAATTAATGTTGTGGCCCAGGTGCATGGGCCCCTGAGAATGATGTCATGTCTGTTTCTGTGTCTGAGACCTGAATACAAGATCAGGAAGGAAGGGGAAATCCTCTGACTGTTGTCTAACCAGCCTGGAATGGGGATTCTCACCGACAGAAATTGTGGTGTGACACTGGAACTCAGAGTCATCCTATCTACTCTGCATTTTAGTCCCTCCCTAGTAATCTCTAATCTGATATGTTACCAGACCTCTTACTACCAGAAGTGGCCATTGGATGCCTAACCTGGCTCTAGCCTTAGCTGATTGTTAAGCCATACACTAAAACTAGCTATAGAATATCAGACCAGAAGGAACAGTGTTAACTAAAATAACAGGAGATGTTTATACTTAAAATAACATGAGCTTCATATAAGCTTGATTGTAGTACACAGGTTTACCTACTAATATACTGAAAGGTGAACACTACACACATATAGTAGCACAAACATAACTATCTGGCACTCTGCATGTGAGATAATAACAATAGGTCAGAAATGTGTCTGTCACTAGGAGGATTCAGATCAAGAAGTTATGGCCAGCTACAGTTAAATAGCTAGAACACAGGAACAATTCCCTAATACTCTCCGCTTCTTATCTGCGTGAAAAAAAGAATTGCAATAATGCAGTTGCTGTATGTGGACATGTGGTGTCAGCTCCTCCCTCTCTCTCCACTTCCTCCTTCTGGGGTTTCTCCTCCAGCCTCTCAGAGATAGGAAGACTGGACATATTTATATATAGCACTGTAATATTAGCAGCTAACAGTAGAGGGCAGCAAAACCCTACACATATAACAAAGTTAGAGATTTTTTTTCAAAAAATGCTCCAACTATTTACTTATATTTTTAATGAGTCACAAACATTACCAAAACTACATCTGACAAATGACAGAAAAGAGCCCTGTGTTGGTAAATTTTTTCATTATTTTTTTTATTAATATAATGAAAAAAAAAAAAAAAACAGTAATGAACAAATACCACAATTTGTGTGAAAAAAATGATGTAAATTACCAGTTAAAATAGTACTGCTTAGTGCATAGTGCTAAATTGCAAAAAAGGCAAGAAGTTAAAATATTCCAGATCTTAAGTGGATATATACATATTGTATATCTATTAGGACTTTTTTATGCATGAGGCACTGCCTAGCTTACAAAAAAAAAGAAAAAAAAAGCCTAGGCAGCTAGTCAGAAGTGTATTGTGATCATTTGTTATGACTTACTGCTGCATTATGCTTTACTCTTTGTACTTTTTCTTTAATGGTTGTGTATGTTAAAGGGCAGCTGAATCTAAGTTACGGTGCTGTTAATATGCAGAACGTGAACTTTTAAATATTAGAGAAGTAGGTAAGATGAATAGAATAGAGTTGCTACAGCAAAGACCCAGGAAAGCTAATAAAACAGATTTGGCCTTTTTCTAACAGGTTTTAATATACAATTTAACCACTTCTGGACCGGAAGGATTTGCCCCCTTAATGACCAGGCCATTTTTTGCGATTTCGGCACTGCGATATTTTAACGGACAATTGCGCAGTCGTGCGACGCTGTACCTGAATAAACGTCCTTTTTTCCCACAAATAGAGCTTTCTTTTGGAGGTATTTGATCACCTCTGTGATTTTTATTTTTTGTGCTACAAACAAAAAAAGAGAGACAATTCTAAAAAGAAAAAAAAAAACAATATTTTTCACATTCTGCTATATAACATTCCCAAAAAAAAGATCGGACCCCTAACTGGCATTTTTGACACTTTTGGGGGGAGTGACATTACTACAGTAATCAGTGCTAAAAATATGCACTGTTACTGTAATAATGACACTGGCAGGGAAGGGGTTAACACAGTGGGTGATGAAGGGGTTAAATGTAAGCCTAGGGGAGTGTTTTGAATTGTATGGGGGTTGGGCTTTTGAAATGATTACAGATACCTGTGATCCTATATAGAAGGTTCGCAGGCGCTCTGTGATCATTCCAGAGAGAAGAACGGTCAGCTGTGTTTACAACAGCTGACCATCCTTCTCTCTCAGCGGGGAACAATCGCAAGGTGCCCGGGAGCATGCATGCATCGGAGTCCCCACTGCCGAGTGGGGGCAGAAGCATGCCGGTGGCAGCACACGCTCGCCCCCTGGCTGCAGGCGCGCGACCAACGTACAGCTACGTCGCTTCGTGCAGGAGGGGCTGCCGACCGCAGTATATCTGCGGTGGGCGGTCCTTAAGTGGTTAGGAATGTTAAGAAAAGTATTTTGTTGAAAGACAATACCCTAAAAGATATGCTCTCCAGAAAACCTACTTTTATTTATAAGAAGGCCCCGGGTATTAGAAAAATGGTAGCAAAGAATGTCCTAGATCCACCTAGGAGGACCACAACCTTCCTTGAAGAGTAGGGTTTTATAGCTGTGGGAGATGCATTGCATGTAGAGTCACCAAAGATAAGAGGAAGAAAATACATGCCTTTTACGCATCTATTAATAAAGAATATCACATTGATACGTTTCTTACTTGTGGTACCAGGTATGTCACATGTCCATGTGGTTTGGGATATGTGGGTAGAAGTCTGGCTAAACAAATTAATAAACATGTGAAAAATATTAAAAAAGGTGTTTAACAACATAGGGTATGTAATCATTTCAGATTAGCACACAATAGAGACCACTCTTTGTTAAGTTTTTGTGGAATAGGTAGGGTATGCAAACACTGGAGGGGTAGTGACATGTGTAAACAGATATCCCAAAATGAGACTAGATGGATATATGAGCTTGGTACGCTCAGTCCATCTGGTCTCAATATTGACCTTAATCTCAACTGTTTTTAACAGATTTTTCATTATTTAATAATAAGTTTAAATCATATTTTTATACAGTATCTCACAAAAGTGAGTACACCCCTCACAATTTTGTAAATATTTTATTATATCTTTTCATGTGACAACACTGAATAAATAAAACTTTGCTACAATGTAAAGTAGTGAGTGTACAGCTTGTATAACAGTGTAAATTTGCTGTCCCTTCAAAATAACTTAACATACAGCTATTAATGTCTAAGCCGCTGGCAACAAAGTGAGTACACCCTTAAATGAAAACGTCCAAATTGGGCCCAATTAGCCATTTTGCCTTGCCGGTGTCATGTGACTCGTTAGTGTTACAAGGTCTCTGGTGTGAATGGGGAGCAGGTGTGTTAGATTTGGTGTTATCGCTCTCACTCTCATACTGGTCACTGGAATTTCAACATGGCACCTCATGGTGAAGAGCTCTCTGAGGATCTAACTAAAAAAAAAATTGTTGCTCTACATAAAGATGGACTAGGCTATAGAAAGATGGCCCTGACTCTGAAATTGAGCTGCAGCACGGTGGCCAAGACCATACAGTGGTTTAACAGGACAGGTTCCACTCAGAACAGGCCTCGCCATGGTCGGCCAAAGAAGTTGAGTGCACGTGCTCAGCATCATATCCAGAGGTTGTCTTTAGGAAATAGACGTATGAGTGCTCCCAGGATTGCTGCTGAGGTTGAAGGGGTGGGGGATCAGCCTGTCAGTGCTCAGACCATATGCTGCACACTGCATCAAATTGGTCTGCATGGCTGTCGTCCCAGAAGGAAGCCTCTTCTAAAGATGATGCACAAGAAAGCCTGCAAACAGCTTGCTGAAGACAAGAAGATTAAGGACATGTATTACTGGAACCATGTCCTGTAGTCTGATGAGACTAAGATAAACCTATTTAGTTCAGATGGTGTCAAGCATGTGTGGTGGCAACCAGGTGTACAAAATACAAGTGACAAAAACAAGTGTGTCTTGCCTACAGTCAAGTATGATGGTGGGAGTGTCATGACCTGGGGCTGCATGAGTGCTGACAGCATTGGG
Organism: Pelophylax lessonae; assembly: GCF_965119305.1. Taxonomy (NCBI): domain Eukaryota; kingdom Metazoa; phylum Chordata; class Amphibia; order Anura; family Ranidae; genus Pelophylax; species Pelophylax lessonae. Next base: position 375,211,848 of record NC_138770.1, read on the forward strand.
GTGCTATAGTACATTGAGGGAACCATGACTGGGCCGCAGAGCAGTATTTCAACACGACAACGACCCCAAACACACCTCCAAGATGACCACTGCCTTGCTAAAGAAGCTGAGGGTAAAGGTGATGGACTGGCCAAGCATGTTTCCAGACTTAAACCCTATTGAGCATCTGTGGGGCATCCTCAAATGGAAGGTGGAGGAGCGCAAGGTCTCTTACATCCACCAGCTCCATGATGTCGTCATGGAGCAGTGGAAGAGGACTTCAGTGAAAACCTGTGAAGCTCTGGTGAACTCCATGCCCAAGAGGGTTAAGGCAGTGCTGGAAAATAATGGTGGCCACACAAAATATTGACACTTTAGGTTGAATTCAGACATTTCCATTTAGGGGTGTACTCTGTTTTGTTGCCAGTGGTTTAGACAATAATGGCTGAGTGTTTAATTATTTTGTGGGGACAGCAAATTTACAAGCTGTACACTCACTACTTTACATTGTAGCAGAGTGTCATTTCTACAGTGTTGTCACATGAAAATATATAATAAAATGTTTACAAAAATGTGAGGGGTGTACTCACTTTTGTGAGATACTGTATATAGGCGTATATGTCCACTAGTGGTCTGCATAAAAAAATGTTTTGAATATGTCTGACCTATACATTTTTATGTCAATAATATGGATGTACACTAGATGGTGATGGTTGAGTTAATGTTTATTGTGGTAACACAAAGGGTTAAGAAAATGTTGCTGAATGAATTCTCAAGTCTGAAGTCTCAAGTGTCAAGTATTGAGTGTTGTGTTGGTGTTACTGTAATTAGTTTCCCTTCAAAGGTTGGCCTTTTATTTTCGCTGATCACATCTCACATATGTAGTAAACAGCAGCCTTCTTTGACTCATCCAATCAGGCTGGGCCCAATATACATTTTCTAGGTACAGTGACAATTGGGGGGAGTTATATTAGCCACAGTACAGAAAGGAGAGGGGGTTTGAATGCTCTGTCACCAAGCTATGAGCCTCTTTTGTGTGGGGACACACAGCAGTTACTATACCCTGACCTAAAGTGGAAAGGTAAACTAACTCCATACTTGTACATTGTATTGTAAATATGGTTGTTGGGGGTAATTTGTAAAATCATGTAAGCCAGGGGACTTACACCATACATTGTGTTGTAAATACTGTCTGGTGTGTAATTTGTATATATTGTGTAAGCCTATCCATAAATGTGTATTGTGGATGGCACTATCTCTTTTGTGTAAGAATATAAAACTAGGCAACAAGACGCATGATTCACATGAATTTTATATTATATTTTTTGGGCTTTTGGTTCTGTTTCCTGCTCTTTGATTGAAGAATTTTCCTATGTAATGGACTCACTGATATTTTATGTATAACCCACGTGAATATTTTATTGATTGCTTTTTTGAACTTTGTTTTTAACACAGTTTATTATCTTGTGAGGAGCAGCACCTACCTTTCATATTCTATTCAAACACTTTTCGACCGCCGCACTACTATTTACTGCGGCAGTCAGCCGCTCCTGGACAAACCGACGTAGGACTACGTCGCTCGCCCAAGAGCCTGCAGGGGGCGAGCGCGCCCCGCCGGAGGTGCGCTCCCACCCCTACTTGTTCCCTGACATCCCCGCGCGAGTGACCGGCGGCCACTCACGATCTCCCGCTGGAGAGGGAGAAAGGCAGATGGCTGATGTAAACACAGCCATCTGTAATTCTCCCTGAAGTAACTGCAGAGACTATACGATCCTGCTATGTAGGATAGTATGTCTCTGTGGTTACATCACAAGCCACGCCCCCCACAGTTATAATCACGCCCCTAGGGATATATTTAACCCACTGATCACCAATAAAGTTAACCCCTTCCCTGCCAGTGTCATTTTTACAGTAACAGTGCATATTTATAGCACTGATTGCTAGTTAAAAAAAAAAAAAAACAATAAAAATGACATAAATCTTTCCGTAGTTAGTAAACGCAATAACTTTTGGGCAAACCAATCAAAATACGCTTATTGTGATTTTTTTTTACCAAAAATATATAGCAGAAAACAAATTGGCCTAAAATGGTAAAAAATTTTGATTTTTACATTTTTTTGAGAATTTCATATAAAAAAATTAAAAATATTGTTATTTTTTCTAAATTGTCGCTTTTTTTTTGTTTATAGCGCAAAAAATAAAAATCACAGAGGTGATCAAATACCACCAAAAGAAAGCTCTGTTTGTGAGAAAAAAAGGACGTCAATTTCATTTGGGTACAGTGTCGCACGACCGCGTAATTGTCCGTTAAAATCACGCAGTGCCGAATCACAAAATAGGGCCTGGTCTTTGAGCAGCCAAATCCTCCGGGGCTTAAGTGGTTAATGTGCAGCACAATTTAAATTGTAAGTTAACCTTTACAGAAACATTGTTCACATCTCACACGGGGTACGGATTCATACACCCCATGTGAACAAGGCCTAAAAACATGAAAGCAACTTCTATTTAGAATATTTGAGTCTAAACTGTCCTACAGCTTGTGCAGTGTTTCTCAATTCCTGTCCTTAAGTAGCCCCAGAAAGCCATGCCTGCTTTTATGCTTTTCAATGTATTTAAAGCCAAACCTTTTTTTTTTTTAGCTTTAGATATAATAGAGAGGGATTAGGATTAGGAACCTCTGTCAGAACTTTTTTTTTTTTTCAATACAGGCAGGTAGGGTCATTTTCTCAGTTTGCCTTGGTGAACATTGTCACTGGGACTAAAAGAGACGGAAAACCAGAGAAATTGCAGAGAAAATCATTAAATGGGAGTTAGCAATTCTGGTAATAACTGTCTAAGAGGGAATTTCTCTCACTTTAAAAGATTTTCTCTTACATACACACTATACCTATTTATAAAGGACAGGAAGTGAAGGGAAATTCCCCCATTGTAAAACAGATTGCAAAAAAAAGTTGGTTTTACCATTATATGGTCTATCCAAAATAAAATAGGTATGCTTTCATTTCATACAGGTGAGTTTATTTGTGATTCCAACCAATTGACTGCCCTCAAAATTAGGCTTTGAGCTGACCCACTGTTGGCCTTCAGATTTTAACTTGCCTTGTTTAGACCTAGTTAATTCTCTCTTAAGTCCATTTTTCAATTTTAGATTAGAGTGGAAAGGAGTTTGAAAGCCTGTTTTTTCCCCTACTCGGGAGATTCGCTCTCAATATTTCCTGAAGGCCACTGACTAAAAGTTATGGGTAATCTTTCAATGTATACACCAACACCATTTCTAGTCACAACTGCCTAAAAAGTGTTTTACATTACTTTAGAAATCTTTTTATCACTTCCTGTTATTTCTAATGGATAGGAAGTAAAGGGACATGTCCTTAGTGGGACATGAGTGACCACAAAAACATCTAACAGGGGTTTTCATCATTCCCTACTCTATCCAATATGAAAAAAAAAAGGTTTTGGCTTTAGATGTACAAAATGTTAAGCTTTCCCTACTGTAGCATTGTCACCTATGACCTTCATTGTTCCTAGAAACTGTGGGAATGTCAGTTAAATAATGCATTCACTGGCATTTTCCCCTGAGGTATGCATCAGTTCCCTTTAATATTACTCAATAACTGATAGCACTGTCTGCTGTCATTTCAATACTGTAATGGTCGGATAAACCAGATGATAACTGCGGCAATTCTCTTCATTTCTAGCAGTCTCTCTATAATTTTTTACACTGCAGACCTTGAAGGACCCTGACCTCCTTTACAATGTTTAGCCCATTGCACGGTATCCTTCTTTCTCTTGGATTTTCCCTAACGTATCTTGTTCCAGGTGTTTTTTATATCTGCTAAAATGGTTGGAAGTTCATTCCTGTTTTGTAATTCTTTATTTGTGCTTACTTTTCAATATCCATTGATCAACTATCCAAAAAGATACCAAAAATAAATCCCGTTGTTCCATCCTAAGTAACCCATCTACTTCTTTTGTTTTTTTTGTACATCTTCACTGCATATATAAGAATAGGTTTAAGAATAGTTATAGCTTATATTTCTGTGGTAAAGTATTTGATCTTATAACTGTCTTTAGTGAACAATAATATCTCTCTGTAGCAGCTAATCTTTCTTTTATCTCCCCTGGATGCATTGTTCTCTTCCTTTATTGTGGAGCCCAGGTAGAGGAATGGATTTATTCTATTATATCCATTCTTTCACAACACATTTCCTTCACCTCTTTTAATATGCTCTTTCATTTTCATACTCATGTATGTAGTCTTTCCCAAACTCACCTACAGTCTAGATTTCCATGTTTCCTGCAATAGTTTGTTTATATTGTCACTTTTTTGAATTTCATGTCACTTCCACCAACTCATCACCATAAAATGTGTCCTGAACTTATAATGCTGCCTTTTAGCTTATCTGTTAACCTTCTTGTTACATGCTCCAGAGAATCATGTTATCCTGCTTGTCTTTTGTGTCTCCAAGACCTATTTCAACCATACTATAACTACAGTGGGGAAAATAATTATTTGATCCCCTGCAGATTTTGTAAGTTTGCTATTACTATTTCAAAGACACACATTACAATATCGCAATATATAAGCAAAAAAATAAATAAAAAATATATAAAAATAAAAGCAAAAAAACAAATCTAATTGAGAGCAAAATAAAGTATGCATACAAAAATCCAAAAAATCTATGTGTATATATATAATATATATATATATATATATATATATATATATATTATATATATATATAAAAATATGTATAAAAAATATAAAAAATATTGGTTCAGCTATTACTAATAAACACCTTTACATTCAACGTTCATTCCGAATGGGACATAGGTATTGGATCCACCAAGTCTCTAACTTTGAGATTTTTCTAACTACATTACTCCCTGTCCAACTACTAGTAAATCTTTCTATACCCAAAAATAAAGTACCCTCCAGGTCATTATTATGATGGAAAGCATATTGCTTTGAAACGCTGCGGTTTGGGTAGCCTTTTCTGATATTGGTCATGTTTGTTAAGCCTAGTTTGAAGCATATGTTTAGTGCGGCCAATATATTGCGGGCCACATGGACAACAAATAAGGTAAACCATATTCTTTGAGGTACAAGTAATGAATGGTTTAATAGTAAAATATTTGTGTGTGGCATTGGAATCAAAAGAACAGAATTTCTTAGATTTTTGAACAATAACCAAACATATAGGGCATTTCCTGCAAGGGAAAAAATCCATTCATATTTTGAAAAAAAGAGGGTTTCTCTTACGTCCTCTGACAGTCGCCAACCATTCATACAGTCTTCACGATTGGGTATTGGCCTTCTCCGCAGGAGCAAGCTAGGCAGTAATTTTGTTAATACAACAAATATTAACATATAGACACACCCACAGGGGGCCGTTCCTCTGGCCTATATCCTCCAGCCAGTACCACTCTAATCCAGTTCTTTGCTGCCTAGCGTCAGGAGTAGGCTAGGTTTTTCCTGATGGGACCTAGTGTCTCAGTTTTTTTCTTTTTTTATTTCTGAAAAGTGTTTTTTCTTTTAAGAATAGCTTTTTATTTTTTCTCACCTACGCTAGTTAGTCAGAATTTGGAGGACTACAAGCATCAGCAGAACTGGGCCTCATACTGGTTGATATAGAACCTTATGGAGTACCAGTCTGCCATAGAGCGTCGCAGTTTTTCTATCCTCACTGGGATGCAAAGTTTTTCTATCCTCACTGGGATGTCTCAATGTCGGAACGCCCCGGGGTTGCTAGCATCCTTCCTGGCTGATGGTCTCCTGTGTCTGAGCGGTGCCAACATTCGCGTTATGGTGAATACTACTACCCCTCTGTCCCTGGGAACAGGTTTTTGAGGGGGTGTTGAGTGGGCCCACTCTGGGAATGGCGGTACATGTACAGTTTGCTGTAATATCCCCCTCATGGCCGTGGGATGGCCCGCTGTGTCTTACCTTCCCTGCCCCTGCGGGGGCGCTCCTGCGGTGCAGACCGCCATACCAGGGGGTGTGGGGGCTTCCTCTCCCCGGGGGTGCTCTGTGCAGATCCCGGTGGGGGCCAGTGTGGGCGTTTTCTGTGGCGTTTGCCGCTGTCTCGCCCCGCCGCCATGTTTGGTAAGGGTTGAATGTTTGGCCTCAGAGTGAGGGCAGCGGCCATTTTCCATTATCATTGCCAGCACCGATCGGGCGCCATCTTTAGTGTGGGCGGATGTCCTATCTGGGCAGTGGCCATTTTCTAAGTGCTTTTCCTCCATTTGACTCTATCAGGCATCATTTTTTTGTGGCTCAGGTCTGGCTTTTGCTTCTAGGGGCATGAGGTCACTTCCTCTTTATAATCAGCTTTCTCAAAAGCAGCATGGCAAGTATAGGGACACTGTGGGGGGGATTTTACTGTTTTTTTTCTGGCTATATTTCTGCTAGCACTCTTTTGTTAGTTTAGCTTTAGTTAAGAGAAGGGTCTCTACCTGTAGTTCAGTTTGCAATAGGGGTCCGCGGGAACTGCCGTTTTAAAGTGCCAGTGTCATTTTTTTGCACTTTGCTAATATGGAGTCCCAGGATAGCAAATTCCCCACAGACCTAGTTGGTGGTTCAGATACTCCTGATCCCACTTCCTTAGTCTCTTTATCTGCTGCACTTGCGACTTTAGCGTCAAAAGTTGATCTGCTGATGTCTGACCGAGTTACAAAGAAACAGCCCCGTTGTGTGATGTTGGGGAAACCAGTCAGGGACCAGCATTGCTGGAGCAGAGTGACGCCCCTAGCTGCCAGGGGAAGAACTCCTCCAGTGAGGCCGGGAGAAAGGGAAAGGAAAGACAGGTGCTGGTGGTAGGGGACTCAATTATTAGAAGGACAGACAGTGTAATCTGTGACATAGACCGTGTGCGCCGAACAGTCTGTTGTTTGCCGTGCGCTCGGGTTCGGCACATCGCGGATCGGGTGGACAGATTACTGGGTGGGGCTGGGGAAGACCCAGCTGTCATGGTACACGTGGGTACCAATGACATAGGCAGAGGAAGACGGAGAATCCTAAACGATTTCAGGGACTTAGGCGCTAAGTTAAGGACTAGGACCTCCAAGGTAGTATTTTCCGAAATACTACCTGTACCTCGAGCCACACCAGAGAGGCAGCAGGAGATTAGGGAAGTTAACGAGTGGCTGAGGAGCTGGTGTAGTAAGGAGGGTTTCGGGTTCCTGGAGAACTGGGCCGACTTCTCAGTCGGTCACCGGCTCTTTGGTAGGGACGGATTGCACCTAAATGGGGTGGGTGCAGCCGTACTGGGTGCGTGGATGGCCAAAAAGTTAGAGGGGCTTTTAAACTAGGGAATGGGGGGGAGGGTACAGATGTAGAATTAGCCAGTGGAAAGCAAGTTTCAGAGGGCAGAAATGGGGGCATTAGCGGTAGGGTGTTCGGAGCTCCTAAACCCAGGGTGGGTACAGGGAAAAATCAAGAGAGCAGCCTAAAAACATCAAATGAGGATAAATATAACCGATCAAAATTACGAGGTTTGTATACCAATGCCAGAAGCCTGGCCAACAAGATGGGAGAGCTGGAGCTGCTGATGTTTGAGGAGGACTTAGATTTTGTGGGGATAACTGAGACTTGGTTTGACAGCTCTCATCACTGGATGGCGACCATTCAGGGGTATTCCCTTTATCGTAGAGATAGAGAAGGTAAAAAAGGGGGAGGGGTATGTCTGTATATTAAAGCGGAGTTCCAGCCATTTACTCACCTGTCCAACGGTCCAGCGATGCGGCCGCCGGAAGCCTCGATCCTCTCCCCCGGCGCCGGCATCACTGCTGTGGGCACCCGGCTGTTACAGTTTGCGGCTTCACAGCCGGGTACCCACTGCGCATGCGCGGGTCGCGCTGCGCGCCGTGATTGGCCGGCAATCTTCTGGGACCTCTGACGTGTCCCAGAAGATTGCAGGGAGGGAGGGGGAGAGGAGAACTTCCGCTCAGGGCGCCGCGGCACTCCGAGCGGAAGTGGGAGCGGGTACCTGTCAAAACTAGGTACCCGCTCCCCCCCCCAAAAAATGACATGCCAAATGTGGCATGTCGGGGGGTCAGGACTCCCTAAAGCGGAAGTTCCACTTTTGGGTGGAACTCCGCTTTAAGAACAGTATACAGGTAAATATGAGGGATGATATTAATAATGGAGCTATGGACGAGGCAGAATCCCTATGGGTAGAGCTTTAAAGGGAAGGCACGGTGGGGAAGGTAATATTGGGCGTATGCTATAGGCCCCCCAACCAGAGGGAGGAGGGTGAGGCGGACCTCATGTTACAGATAGGATTTGCAGCAAGGATGGGAAATGTCATTATAATGGGGGACTTTAATTATCCGGATATAGACTGGGCAGAAGGAACCGCGCATTCAGCCAAGGCTAGGCAGTTCCTATATGTTTTGCAGGACAATTTCATGGGTCAGATGGTGAATGCAACGACAAGAAACAATGCGGTACTTGACCTACTGATTACCAACAATACAGACCTGCTCACGGATATAGAAATACGGGAAAACTTAGGGAGCAGTGACCATAGGTCAATTGGTTTCAGTATTAATTACAGTAATAGGAAACACAAGGGTAATATAAGGACACTGAATTTCAAAAGAGCAAATTTCCCTAAACTGCGCTCGCTGCTAGAAAATATCAAATGGGATAGAACCATGGGAACAAAGAACACAGAGGAAAAATGGGAGTGCTTCAAGAGCATACTTAACAAGGGGGTGGGCCAGTGCATTCCACAGGGAAATAAATTTAAAAGAGCAAAACTAAACCCTGGGTGGCTAAACTCCAACATAAAAATGTATATTGGAGCTAAAGAAAAGGCCTTCAAAAAATACAAGACTGAGGGGTCATTGGCAGCATTTAAGCACTACAAAGAGTGTAATAAGAAATGTAAAGACGAAATCAGGGCGGCTAAAATAGAACACGAGAGACATATAGCGGAGGAGAGTAAAAAGAACCCCAAGAAGTTCTTTAAGTATATAAACAGTAGGAAAGCGAGGCCAGAGCACATTGACCCCATAAAAGATGATAAAGGAAAAATGGCCACTGGGGACAGAGAAAAGGCGGAAGTGTTAAATAATTTATTTTCTTCAGTCTTCACAAAGGAATCGGGGGGCTACACGAACCCAGCTTGTAAGGCCGAACTAAATAATACACCTCAGGAAGTGCCGCCATGGCTAACAGAGGATAGACTTAGAGCTAAACTAGAGAAACTTAACATAAATAAATCCCCGGGACCGGGTGGCTTGCGCCCGAGGGTTCTTAATGAGCTCAGCCAGGTGATTGCCAGACCGTTATTCTTGATCTTTAAGGATAGTTTACAGACGGGTATGGTGCCAGCTGATTGGAAAAAAGCCAACGTGGTACCAATATTTAAAAAGGGGCCGAGATATATCCCGGGGAACTATAGGCCGGTCAGCCTAACATCAGTAGTCTGCAAGATTTTGGAGGGGATGTTAAGGGACCACATACAAGACTTTAGTAATGAAAACGGTATTATAAGTAGTAATCAGCATGGATTCATGAAAAATCGTTCGTGCCAAACCAATCTATTAACCTTCTACGATGAAGTGAGCTGCCACCTAGATAAAGGTAAGCCTGTGGATGTGGTGTATCTGGACTTTGCAAAGGCCTTTGACACCGTTCCCTACAAACGCTTACTGTACAAACTAAGGAAGGTAGGTATGGACCATAAGGTGAGTACCTGGATAGAGAACTGGCTCCAGGGGAGAGTACAGAGGGTGGTGATTAATGGGGAGTACTCGGATTGGGCGGGTGTGGAAAGTGGGGTCCCCCAGGGTTCTGTCCTGGGACCAATCCTGTTTAATTTATTCATAAATGATCTGGAGGAGGGGATATCGAGTACAATCTCAGTATTTGCGGATGATACTAAATTAGGCATGCCAATATCTTCTATGCAGGATGTGGAAACCTTGCAAGCGGACCTGAACAAAATAACGGGGTGGGCAACTACATGGCAGATGAGATTTAATGTTGAAAAATGTAAAGTAATGCACTTGGGGGCCAGAAACCAGAAAGCAAGCTACTCACTAGGGGGGGAACCTCTGGGTGAGTCTAGTATGGAAAAGGACCTGGGGGTACTGGTAGACAACAGGCTTGGCAGTGGCATGCAATGCCAAGCCGCCGCAAGCAAAGCCAACAGAATACTGGGTTGTATAAAAAGGGGATTCACTCCAGAAATAAAGAGATTATTATCCCGCTCTCCAAGACTCTGGTCCGGCCACATCTGGAGTATGCTGTCCAGTTCTGGGCACCGGTCCTCAGAAAGGATGTGCTGGAACTGGAGAAAGTCCAGAGAAGGGCAACAAAAATAATTAGGGGAATGGAGGACATCAGCTATGAGCAAAGACTACAAGCACTGAACCTATTCTCTCTGGAGAAGAGACGATTGAGGGGGGATATGATATCAATGTACAAATACTGTACTGGCGACCCGAGCATAAGGAACAAACTATTCAGAGAAAGGAGATACAATAAGACATGTGGCCACTCACTAAAACTTGAGGAAAGGCGGTTTAACCTTAAAGTGCGTAAAGGGTTCTTCACTGTAAGAGCGGTAAGGATGTGGAATTCTCTTCCACAAGCAGTCGTATCAGCAGGGAGCATTGATAGTTTCAAAAAACTATTAGATGGACACCTTAAAGACCACAACATACAGGGGTATACAATGTACGGTTAAAAGCAAACACACACATACATCATAGGTTGAACTGGATGGACTGATGTCTTTTTTCAACCTCACTAACTATGTAACTATGTAGCCTATACCCTCTCAGTCTTCTGACTCAGAGCCTGAATTGGTTGCCATGGGCGACGTCCCCCTTGAGGGGTCCCCGTTTTCTCAGTCAGATGTGGAGGAGGAGGATTCTTCCTCTGGGATTCCGTGCTGCGGTAGATGCACTTATTAGCTACGTTAAGGAGACTTTAAATCTTGATGATGAACCCTCCATGGCAGGTAAGCGGGTTTCCTTCAGGACCCACAAGGCCCAGAAGTCGGGTCAGGTTTTTCCTTGTCCTGAGAAGTTTCAGGAAACAGTAAATGACCAATGGCGTCTCACTAAGCAGACGCTGGTAGTACCTAAGAGATTTAAGTACCGTTATCCCTTTGTGGATTTGGTTGATACTCGCTGGACTGTGGTTCCTAAAGTGGACCACACTGTTTCCAGACTGAATAAATCCACCTTGATGCCCGTGGAAGACTCCCCGGTGTTTAAGGACCCGGCGGACAGAAGGGTGGAAACGCTTTCCCGCAACATGTATATGGTGGCGGGTTCCCTGCTGAAACCGGTATTCGCCTCAGTGATGGTCTCTCAGACTATCGCAGAATGGGCAAAGGTGCTTAGGTGCACTCTGGTAGCAGAGTCTGTTTCTGCTGCTGCGCTGGACATGTTAGATCAAATGGCACAGGCCTTGATGTACCTGTGTGACGCGGCTTTGGACGAGGCTCCTTTGGTCGCACGTCTATCTGCGATCGGGATTGCAATCCGCCACATTATTTGGCTGAAAAGCTGGTTGGCCAACCATGCTTCTAAGAAGACAGTGTCTGACATCCCTTATGCAGGGGATCGTCTTTTTGGTTACTGTCTGGATAAGCTGATCAAGGGGCTTACTGGGGGTAAGAGTACTCTCTTGCCTCAAGTCTTGAAAGGTAAATCTCCCTACGCTAAGCAGGGTCCCTCCTTTAAGACTAACCGGGGGTCTTTTCGTGCCTTCGGGGCACAGGAAAAGGGTAAGTCCATCAAGGCCTCCGGTGGTCACAAGAAATTTTGGGCGGGTAAGCCCAAAACGGGTCAAGCTGGGCAGGCAACCCAGTCCACCCCTTCCTGAAGGGATGCCCTCACCGTTATCAGGGGTGGGCATCTGCGTTGTTTTCCCGAGCCCTGGCTGTCCGACATTTAGGACAGGTGGGTTCGCAAGCTCATTCGTTCAGGGTACAAGATTGAGTTCCAATCTCGCCCCGCAGACAGATTCTTTCCATCCAATCTCCATCTGACTCCCAATCATTTCCGGGATCTACAACGGGCGGTTCAAAATCTTCTCGCCCAAGGGGTCATCGTCCTGGTCCCTCCGCGAGACAGGTTACTCCAATCTGTTCATAGTGCCCAGAAAAGAGGGCAAGGGCGTCCAATTTTGGACCTAAAGTTACTGAACCGCTTTGTGCGGGTACAAAAGTTCTGGATGGAATCCATCCGGTCGGTGGTGGCATCTCTGAGTCCAGAGGAGTTCATGGCCTCCATCGACCTAAAAGATGCATATCTGCACATCCCTTTTTACGAGGGTCATCAGCGGTATCTCTGCTTCGCAATCGCAGAGGAGCATTACCAGTTCATGGGATTGCCCTTCGGTCTCGCTTTGGCTCCAAGGGTTTTCACCAAGGTTTTGGCTTCTGTGTTGGCTCTGCTAAGGGGGCAGAGATCCTTACCAGGTGGAACAGGAATCCTCAGTCTTGGACAGAAGGATTTCTCTAAGCCACCAGGTAAGATCGGGCGGCCAGGGAAGAGATTCTGTCTTGAGCCGAATCCAGCGATTTCGGACGTCCACATTCCAAGTGTGGAAAACTGGTAGGCAGACTATCTGAGTTGCCAGACCCAGGACCAGGGGGAATGGTCCTTACACCTGGAGGTATTTCACCTTCTGTGTATCCGATGGGGGTCTCCGGACATGGATCTGTTCGCATCCCGTCTCAACAAAAAAGTGGTAAGGTTCGTGGCTCGATCTTGCGATCCTCTGGTGGACTCCTTGGGCGTGTTAGTGGTGCCGTGGCATCGGTATCAGCTGATATATGCCTTTCCTCCAATTCAAATGTTGTCCAGGTTCCTCCGCAGGTTAGCCTCGGAACGGATGCTGGTGATTCTGGTAGCTCCAGACTGGCCGCGTCGGTCTTGGTACACGGACATTATGCAGATGGTTGTCGAACCTCCCTGGCGGCTTCCACTAAGAAACGATCTTCTGTCTCAGGGACCGATCTTCCATCCTGCTTTACAGTCGCTGGCTTTGACGGCTTGGCTGTTGAAAGCCAAGTCTTGAGAGACAGGGGTACCCCGTCAACTGCCATTCCTACCTTGCTAAAAGCTAGAAAAGCTTCCTCAGGGAAGATTTATCATCACACCTAGAGGGCATATTTTGCCTGGTGTGAGTCACAAGGTCTTCACCCCCGCTCCTTTTCAGTGGCGAGGGTTTTGGCCTTCCTACAGCCTAGCGCTGACCACGATCAAAGGCCAATTGTCGGCCTTGGCCATTCTTTTTCAGCGCCCTTTGGCATCTAATTCCTTGATTTGCACCTTTATTCACGGGGTGCGTCATCTGGCTCCCCCGAGGAAGGCTCCCTTACCTCCCTGGGACCTGAATCTGGTTCTGTCCGTTTTACAATGACCTCCCTTTGAGAACATCAGAGAGATCCCTCTGCCTGTGTTGTCACAGAAAGTTGCCTTTCTAGTGGCGATCACATCTGCTCGCAGAGTGCCTGAGTTGGCGGCTCTGTCTTGCCGCTCCCCCTATCTGGTTGTTTATAGGGATAAAGTGATCCTGCGACCAAATCAGTCTTTTCTTCCTAAGGTGGTTTCAGCCTTCCACCTCAATGAGGATATTGTGTTGCCTTCGAATTTGCCTTGCATTCGGTCCGGGCGATCAAGATTTACCTTTCCGCCACGGACTCTTTCCGGAAGTCGGATTGTCTGTTTGTCCTTTCTTAAGGACCTCGGAAGGGTACAGCGGCGTCTGCGCAACCATTTCCAAATGGATCAGACAGACGATTGTGCAGGCCTATTCGATTAAGGGTCGGGTTCCTCCCTTCCCTGTTAAGGTGCACTCCACTAGAACGGTTAGTGCGTCTTGGGCTTTTAGCCACCAGGCGTCGGTGGCTCAGGTGTGCAAAGCGGTGACCTGGTCATCTGTACACCCCTTTTCTAAGTTTTACAAACTTGATGTGTTGGCATCCTCGGATGCTTCTTTTGCCTGCAAGGTTTTGAGTGCGGCAGTGGTTTATAGAGATATGCTATTTTTTTAATGTCTCTTAGTCATGGGGTTTATTTCATTTTTTTTCCTGGGTTAGCTCCTGTTGAGCTTTACTTACCCCACTGGTTCAGTTCAGTTTTTTCTCTGACCTGGGTGCTGCGTTGCCTATTTTAAGGTTGCGTCTTCCCACCCCTCACATCTACACTGCTTTGGGACGTCCCAATCGTGAAGACTGTATGAATGGGTGGCGACTGTCAGAAGACGTAAGAGAAAATATAATTTTTGTAAAATCTTAGCGTAAAATTATTTTCTCTCTGTCCTCTGACAGTCCCCGCCCCCGCCCCTCTCTTTGGGGTTGACGGTTTTTCATGGACTGCTTGCTACATAACTTTATTAGAGTGGATTAGAGTGGTACTGGCTGGAGGATATACAGTAGGCCAGAGGGACGGCCCCCTGTGTGTGTGTCTATATGTTAATGTTTGTTGTATTAACAAAATTATTGTTGGCATATGCTTCTAGGTAAACCTACATCTATCGATGATACAATAAATGGATACAACCTTTGCACACCTATATAAAGCTAATAGAGAAGTTCTCCTTCTTACTCAAAATAAAATTGTCTGTCAAAACTGAAGTAGTTCTTAGGACAATTTCCAGTAGTCACATTAAGAAGTACTTTCAGATTGTACGTCGATATTGGTGAAGATACCACAGATCACCCAAATGCCCTCAGAGTGTGAAACTGAAGTACACAAGCTAGTGATATCCATAGTATATAACAGAAAGTCAGCTGGAAACCCACCCACTCTCTGGTTAGTGTTTGTCAGGGAAGGCATGCCCATGATACAGATGAAGTTTCGCAGTGCACGCATATGCGCATGAGCAGACCTGCAACTGGCTGAGCAGATATGCATAGTTGTGGCTTGGGAGCATGCAAAGGCGCATGTGCATGCGCACTTGCACATCAATGCACACACCTGTCACTAATTCTGGCGCAAAGGGGGCTATTTACACAGGCTTCTGTATGGACTCAATGCTGTTTTCTCTGCTGCTTCTGTGTGTGTTCTAGATTCCTGTGTTGACCTCTGACCCTCATCCAGCTTACTTCTGACCTGCGTTTGACTGCTACCTACCCAGACCTTGGTTTGTGACCCAACCATCCTACTGTCTGCTGTCTATGCCTGATCTCCCTGACCATTGCCAACTCAGCTCGTCTGACCCTGTATCTTGCCCATCCAGCATGCTACAGCTCTCAGTCCTGCAAGCTCTCATCTGGTTTCTGCTTCAAGCTGCTTACTACAGTCTTCCAAGTTCTGTGCCAGCTCATCTACTACCAGCCTGCCTGCTGCCAAATCTACCTGCTGACTGCTCCCACACAGACTACTGGACTGATCACAGGCACTCATATGTTGCCATGCTCCTGTTGCTGCTGTCTCACTATCAGTGGTCCCCTGAGCATGAGCTGTACGAGAGGTCCTCCTCTACACATCAGGCTCATTGACCAGGTACATGACAGTGTTTGAAGAAATTGGTCATGTCCTGTAAGTATGAAGGAAGTTAAAGAAAGAGTACAGGGGACTTTAGCTGTGTTTCTAGATAAAGTTTACTCTCAAAACATTCTGAATGAGGCAACTGTTAGATCAGGACAATGCACTAGAGACTCACTTTTGAATTTCAAACCTCCCCTTTTCCTCTCATTCTTTTTGCCTGTCCTGACTAATAAGCACTCCAGGAACCTTCTAACCAGTCTTTTCCATGTTGATTTTTCTTCTTGCATGATGATGCTTGCATCGTCACTACCCTCAGGGGATGTTTTAGTGTGGAAACTGTATGAAAAGTAATTCTATCAGCCACTAATGCATGGCAAGAGGATTCCTATACCTGAGTTCTACAACTATTGTACAGAAGATAATATGCAGTATATTTAGACCACAAAGAGGATCTGCTTACCTGTCAGTCATCACAGAAGTGACATAGGTATCATTATTTCACATCTCTGGTTGCCTGCCATTTTTTTTTTTTTTTGAGGCTGGACATAATCCCTTACAGTTGAGGTTTACAGCAATTAAGAAGGTTCAGAGAGCAAAAAGAGGTGGCAATCTCTTACTAAAACTATCTCAAAGAGAAAGGTTTTGAACATACAGTATCGGTTGGATACTTTGTCCCCGAGGGATATAATGTCAAATGCAATTTGATGGCCTTTTTTCGAAAATGACAGGCCTGCTGTAGCCTCCTATTTTTTATGTTTGGTACATTATATATATACAGTATTTTACACGCTTTTGGTGTGCTATTCCTAATCTGTGCATTTATTTTTCCTACAAATAGTTTAGCTTTCCTCACAGCTTCAGGGATGACTTCTGGTTCCCTCCCACTCTTGCCCATGAACT
Source organism: Pelophylax lessonae (assembly GCF_965119305.1). Taxonomy (NCBI): domain Eukaryota; kingdom Metazoa; phylum Chordata; class Amphibia; order Anura; family Ranidae; genus Pelophylax; species Pelophylax lessonae. The sequence continues at coordinate 375,228,192 of NC_138770.1, forward strand.
ATATGCTGCTTTCTCTCAAATGGCTATATTTTATGCTGCTACTGTTATAACTTAGTAGATGAAAAAACAATCAGCGCAGACAGGTAAGTGTAACTAAACTAGATGGAAATGCCAGCTGAACACCGACCCAGGACACACAGCAAAAAATCCCAGAGAGATATGACAGACAAAATGATGCAGCGCAAATCCTGTAAATAATGGCATAAGAAATAAAGAGTCCCAAAAAGATGAAAGAGACAGTTCCTTAGGTCCAATCTGTGTTGAAAGAGGATATAGGAGACAACGACTCCACACAGTGATCTCCCTCCACCATAAAGCACACTGATGCCCTCACCTCATGATTCGACCACTGTGTTACCAGAGGTCAAAAATCGCAGTGTCAATCCACATCAATAAGCAGGCTTCAGGTACATTCGTATACACTCCTTGATAACTAAGGACCAGATAGGACTCACAGACCGGATTCCCCAAATGTAGACATTCCGAGGTCTTTGGTAAAAAGTAGATGATGGGGGTACGACAAGACAATGGATCAAGGAACAATGATTCCTTCTTGATAAGAATGTTATGGTCCTTCCCTCTCAGGATAAGTGCATGTAACTCCTGGATCTCAGTCTCTGACAGCTCGTTGCTCAGCCCCAGGCTTCCTGCACTCTAATGAGCAGTGCAGCCTCATTAGAGTGCAGGAAGCCTGGGGCTGAGCAACGAGCTGTCAGAGACTGAGATCCAGGAGTTACATGCACTTATCCTGAGAGGGAAGGACCATAACATTCTTATCAAGAAGGAATCATTGTTCCTTGATCCATTGTCTTGTCGTACCCCCATCATCTACTTTTTACCAAAGACCTCGGAATGTCTACATTTGGGGAATCCGGTCTGTGAGTCCTATCTGGTCCTTAGTTATCAAGGAGTGTATACGAATGTACCTGAAGCCTGCTTATTGATGTGGATTGACACTGCGATTTTTGACCTCTGGTAACACAGTGGTCGAATCATGAGGTGAGGGCATCAGTGTGCTTTATGGTGGAGGGAGATCACTGTGTGGAGTCGTTGTCTCCTATATCCTCTTTCAACACAGATTGGACCTAAGGAACTGTCTCTTTCATCTTTTTGGGACTCTTTATTTCTTATGCCATTATTTACAGGATTTGCGCTGCATCATTTTGTCTGTCATACTGTTATAACTTACCACTAGATGGAGGTTTCTGGTCCCTATATACCTGCTGCTTCTGCCCATGATTGTTAGTCTGTCTACGCTGCCCTTCCTCCTGGTTGGCATAGGACAGGACCTTGTTGCATAGAAAGGAGGGACATCAAGTGTGTTTGCAACATCGCTTCCTGTTCCTGTTGTTCGTTGGGCCAGCCTACGGAAGTTTCCAGCGACATTTGAAGCTGGGTTGTCACATGCTCAGTATGTCTCTGCTATGTAAGTGGTCCTGTACCAAGAAATGTCCCTTTTTTCAGAGCTCAACTTCTCCCTCTGCTCCCTGCACTTTTATCTCGGATAAAAATGCTGGTACTTTGTATTTCTATGTGACATATTGCTTTATGCTGCATCTAATGTGTATACCTATTTGATATATTTACAGAATTGTTTATGTATAATGTGGCCATTTTGCTATATATATACACCTTTTGTATACATTAGTATTAAAAAAATGAATGTATTTAGGGTGTGCTGGCCAATTGCATCTATCAATGATAACCTCCGAAGAGTCAATTCCTTTCCTTTAGACCTACCTGCCTGCTACAAACTGCTGCCTAATATGTACTAAATGCTTCCTTGAATAGGGTACTTCCTTGGCTACCTACCAAATATTACCTACTCCAATGACACACTACCTGCTATATGTGCTTCCACATATGTCAACTGCTCAGTATACTAATTGTTGGGGAAAGCAGTAGTAAATATGGGTTTCAGTGGATTTTTTATGCTTGATTTTATTCTAGCCTGGGAATAGCTGATTCAACACAAAAAAGTGTCTTGCATTATGTAGTAGCTGCAAGCTATGCACAAATTGGCAAACACTTTCTGGATATGTCATTAGCAGCCTTAGTTTCATATTGAATGTTAGTACAATGGCTAATTCTTTCAGCCTGAACAGAGTACATTTTTCTTTAAACTTGTAAACAGACATCATTAACACAAAAGTAACTCAAATTTTAGATTTACTGATCCAATAACAGTTGTTATGCTTTTATTAATTTGGGTAAAAAAGAAGCAAAATCCCCATATGTATTTCTTTAATTTGAAAATATAGAACGCTTCAGAATACTTTATATATATCCTTATTTTCATACTTTCATTTATGTCTTTTATTATAATGCAGGGTTTAAGTGAGAAGGCTTTGCATTTATCTGTCAATTGACAATCTCCTTCACTTGTATAAGTTATCATCGGCCTCCCATAGTATTTCCCAACCTTGGAAAAGCCACTTATATTAGGTGGTCATATTGTGCATTTTTTTCTACAAGGATTATAAAATATCCTAGGAATCATTACTGATCCAAACATAATACTCTATCCTGCTGGCTCAAGTAGGTTTTCATTTAATGTCCTTTACACAACAATGCTTTTCATCTTGTCGTCTTATAATGACAGTGTTCAGCCACTAAATAAATTGTCGAAGTTGAAAGGCAGAATTATCCCTTGAACCCCACAGCATTCCTATAGTCTAGCTCCAGAAACATTCACTGTGAAAGAGTCACTGATAAGCCAGATTGCCAACTGCCATTTGTGTTCCATGGCATAGTTTAATCTTTCTTGATGTTTTATAAAAAGGTTTTTTTTTTTTTTGTTAAGAAGGTAAAAAGTGAAAAGAGGTTTCAAAACATATTAAGAGTTAGATTTGCTAAAGAGGATTAAGCTGTTGAATGCAACATTACAAATCAAATGTGACATTAGTGTAGCTCAGTGCTCTTTATAGAAAACAAAATGGTTGTAATTTTAGTCTTCTTTTAACTTCATGAACTAAATATAAATGATATTCATGTTAATATTGAACATTTTTAGGGGAAAAAAACTATATTGTCTGTTTCATTTTTTTTTTTTTTTTTTTTTTAGTGAAGAAGCAAGAATATTACTTATTGAGGAGAGGAGATCATTTTGTTTTCTGAGCAGTAACAGTAAATATTTGCTATGACACTGATACAAGTTGATAAACTGATACTGATGTGGAAATTAATGCATACTGAGCTTTACCTCTTTTAACTTTGTCTTGCATTAGTCTTTGATATATAACCAATCATGTCTTCATAAGAATCATTTAAAACAAAAAATACCTTAATCTGTAAAAAAGAGAGTAACATTACTCAAACTTTCTGTCAATTATTTTGTCCAAGTAGGGCTATTGTCATGTAGAGGATAGGTACATGCCCAGTGAGGGTAAAACCTGCAAGTAATATAGTTTGGATGAGCGGCTTATATATCAGTCTTATGGTTCCATAGGGATCCAAAAATTCCTGTATATTAAAGGAAATACCACTGTCAGTTTGTGTGGTCATGGATATTGCTGAAAAAATTAAAAAATATACATATAATTTTCATGCAGTCCAACGTTTTACTATAAAGTAACACTAACTTTTTGAACTGCAGCAGAGCCGTGATATTTCCTCAGAAATGAAGAATGTTTGATGTCTTTTGAAGTAGAATGTGATTGAAGTGTCATAGCTAAAAACTAACAAGTGCATCAGAGGTCCACTTGAATGACCTATACACTAAGCACATTTTTGAGTTAAAATAGCCTTAATGCCATCTACTGTTCCTACTGTGTTACTGCAATCTGTTGTTTTAGAACAATTAGCAATCTGCCAAAAGAAAATACGCACTTGCCAACCATGTAAAGTGCCATAATATAAAGTATTTCATGTTGTCCTCCTGCAGCTAGCATTACAAATAAGTTATGTGTGGAATAATAAATGTTTGAGTTTTAATAAATACTCATACAAGATACAACATGAAAATGTGTGCATGCATTTATTTGTAAGTAATTACAGTATTATGTACCTTATAAGAAAAATAACTTTTTCTTAGACTATAAGGCTCATGTATGATAGCCTTATAGTAAGATATACATATGCCCATGTACATAATATGGTCCCATATGCACCTGCACAAACCAAGGACATTTTGGTAAACCCTAATCAGAAAACTGCAAACATTCCTAATATTAGGGGAAATGTATTGTTCTATATTAGTATCTTTCATGACGTCAAACATAGAAAAAATAATTACAGTAGCTATAAACATGGAACCAATGGGTAAATAATGAATATAGAATATAAAAATATGCAATACAATCAAAATATGTGTACAGACACCAGTATACTGCATAGGAAGGAAACATAGGGATGATCTTAAAATATTATATTGGAATACTGATTGTAATATAATCAGTATAGATAATCAGCTCAAAAAAAAAATTGTATAATAAAAATGAATGAATGAAGCCCCATTTTTTTCATGAATTTAACATCAAAACTGTAAATAGTCAATTGTCGTTTTAGATGTACAATGTACTTAACAGCTTCTACAAATAGTTGATTTTTAGAAAGCTTTACTTATTACTATCCTTTTTTACTTGACATCAGTTTATGCACTCATTTGGTAAGCACAGACTAAAGCTAAAAAGCTGAACAAATTACTACAGCAGTTAGCTCTGGGGACAATTGTTTTAAATGTATTCAATATTTAAAAATATAGAATTCAAAGTATGTTTGAATCTGATCTTATTATGAACCTGCTGACTATGTTCAATTGAAAAGCTATATATATATATATATATATATATATATATATATATATATATATATATATATATGTACACACACACAATATTTATATAATAATCTTACAGTGCTTATTTTTTCCTGTGGACTTTTAAGTTTAAATACTTCAAAGGACTCTACTAATACTGCTATGGCTTCCTAGATTAATGAAGGCCAGTTATTCCAAGTCTGCCGTTTCAGGTTCTGGGAAGAGTGCTATGGTCCCCAGTAATTCTTAATTCAGGTCTCAGCACTTTTACCATTGCATGTCATGTTGAAACTGGGCACACTTTGCAGTTTTCTTGCTTAACACACACTTAGGGGTGGCTTCAAAGTCGCCCGACTCTGAAGCTGCCCCATGCAGTGCGACTTCAGCCCGGCTTCCAAACTACTTCTCTAATAGAAGTCAATGCAAGTTGCCCCCAAAGTAGTGCAGGAACCTTTTTCTAAGTCGGAGCGACTTGAGTTGCTCCAATTAGAACGGATCCATTGCACTGAATAGAGTGCAACTTGTCAGGCTGCTAAGTCGCCTGACAAGTTGCCCCAGTGTAAACTGGGACTTAGGAGAGACTATAGCAGACTTCAAGTAAAAATAAACACAAATAAAATATAATAAAAAAAGTAAAACAAAACTGTTTCAATCAACAAATTGACACTAACACACAGTATGTTGGTATAATTATAATCAGGGTGCACTTAGACAAGCCCAAATGTTTTACTTGAATTATATGAGATTGTTTAGGATGCTTGAGCATAATAATTATATCAAAAAATAGAAGCGATAATAAAATCATTCACCCAAATTTAAACCCATAGTATGGGTTTTGAGAAATGTTTTGTAATGATTAGAGCCATATTAGATATAGTTAAACTATAGGGTAATAAAGGCATTAACTAAGCATTTTCTACACTAAATATCTTTTCAGTAAATGTACATAATCTGCAAATACTACCAATAGTAGATCCCAGTAGTATTTGCACATTACTACAGCTCCCCCTAGTGAGAGAAAATAAGGTATACAAAAAAAACCTGGAGAACATGTCAGTTGACAACTTTTGAAATGAAGACATTATTTAACAATTAGTTGCGTTAGTGGAAACAGAGCTTTTATTATACTTAGCTTTGTTGTCTGACATAAAATAGGAGTAACATGGGAAAACTAAGGGTTTGGCTTAAACATAAAACTTTGTGGATCCCAATAAATATACAGTGAAGATTTTAATTTGTAGAAGAAAGGAATATGATGTTGATTGGATGCCTAAAGCTAAATATTCCCAAATTGGATGGATTTACTAAAGGCAAATAGGCTGTTCACTTTTTAAGAAAATGGTAGCTCTGCTAAGGGAATTTTCCCTTAGTTTAGTGAATGAGATGAAGCTCTGCTGACTTCCATCATCCAAATATGTGCAAGCAATTTTTTTTTACTTTCCTTGCACATAAATAGGTATTCTGGTTTTCACTTTCATTAAACTAAGGGAAAATCCCCTTGGAAAGTAAAAATTCTCTTGCAAAGTGAACATCCTATTTGCTTGAATAAATCAACCCCTCTATCTATCTATCTATCTATCTATCTATCTATCTATCTATCTATCTATCTATCTATCTATCTATCTATCTATCTATCTATCTATCTATCTATCTATCTATCTATCTATCTATCTATCTATCTATCTATCTATCTATCTATCTATCTATCTATCTATCTATCTATCTATCTATCTATCTATCTATCTGTCTATCTGTCTATCTGTCTATCTGTCTGTCTGTCTGTCTGTCTGTCTATCGTCCTCTTATATTAGAGATTGAAAAAAGGATTTAAGCTGGAATAGACATGCTGTTGCTAATGGTGATTAACTGAAATTAATGGTTTAAAACACATTTTACTTGGAAGGCTAATAGTAAGGTATTACCATTCAAGGTACTATTGAATGACGTATACTTCAATAATTCCTCTCTTTGAGTTAATACAAGAGATTCATGTGCATGTCAATGTATAGTTACAATGCTTTCTATTTGTCCGTAGGTCCTTGATTTTCAGACTTTCATCTTCATTCAATAAACCATCTTTAAATCATGACATTGTTAACTATAGGCAAGGGACTAGGATTATTAGAACACAAGTATCACAATATAAAGGTATATTCAAAAATTATATTTTGTTACATAAAATTTAAGCAGTAATATAATAAAGTATATACCTTTCATTTTACAACAAAATAACAAACTCATTTTATGGGCCCACAATCCAATCTCTGAACAGGTAAAAGCTTTATTTTTAGGGCTCAAAAAAGCAAACTAAGTATTTTAAAACACAGATGGGGCACTGCTAAACTAAAAACTCAAAATTTCACTGATTTATCTATGTGGGGTTGACCAAAGGTGTACAGACTGTAAAAAGGTGAAACTGTTCAGTGCCAAGCATGTATACTTTCTAACCAGTCCTAGAGAGGTATGACATACATTCCAGGGATATCAGACAATGACAAATGTCTATTCACAGGCAGAATACTCTATAAAACAGATAATACAATCTCCCACTACATTCATGGAACGTCACTTTACAGATCTTCATGGAGCAAAATCCTTTCAAAAAACCAGTAGGCAGCTATATGTGCAAAAAGAGAGATATCCACTGTACTCTACAGGGGGCAACACTTATCAGGGATGAATTCCAAGCAAGGTTTCTGGTATGCCAGGTGCTTAGGGTGTTTGCAAACCAAAATCTTTTTTTTAGGTTTAGACAGAGTACGATAGGGTTTAAACTCCTACCAGGATATTCTTGATGTCTGTAAAATGAACCCAACAAAAAAGAGGGGTGAATATCCCCAGTGACGACACAAAAAAAAAAAAAAACACTTTAAGGGTAATGGCTTTTATTTTTAGTGGTGCTCCAGCTGTGCTTGGGAATATTTTATTGTCCTAAATCTTACAATTTTTTGGGGACTTCATTTTATCCACCTGAATATTGTTTAACCAATATACTGTATGCATTAGTTATAAAAGATGAAATCCACTATGTGTACACAAGCATTTGTGTTTGTCACATTTGTAATTAATAAGTTGTTTTTAACTGATCTTGAAAATACACACATATATGTTTTGTTTTAAAAACAGATGTTAACCTGCTTCTCTAAAAAAAAAATTCTTCACAGTTTTGCCAGTCATGGCATTTCATACACTACATAAAATGAAGGATCTGCAGAAAATAAGAACAGTGACACTTCGGTGCAAACTGATGTGTTTTCCTGAAACAGCAGAAGATAATAAACAAATTCTTAAATGACTGAATCAGATGAGTACAATAATTGTCTTTAAAGCTCATGCATGCATAAAGTTACTGTTAGTATTTGACAGCCTGGAACAGTTTCAGGCAGTTTTTCTATTCTAATGACGCACATTTATGACACAACATATATATAACAACAGATGTAACAGAAGTTCTCAACATAACCATTTTTTCAAGGTCAGGCTTGCATATAATGAGAAAAACAAAATTACTTCCCTAATTATTTTGTTTAGATCTAGTCAAAGAAAATGAATATTTGCAATTAGAAAGAGCTCGTTGTAGAAAAAGCCTGCTAAAAGATTTTGAGTATTTTGTAGGTCATTCCGTAAAGTAAGTTTCAGTTGATTTAATCCAGGAATCCCTAAGAATTGTGTATGGATGATTACAAAAAAAAAAAAAAACACAAGAATACGTTCTGTTTATTTTTGAACCTCTGCAGTGCGAGAGAGACTCTTAGCAAACAGTGTTGTTTATAAAGTTAATTGGTTGGAAATAATCACCAAGCAGTAGAAAGGCATGGAAATGCTTAGACCTTTTCTGTTTAGCCAGTAATAAACCCTTCATTAGAAATGACTGGGGGTTCTTTATATTGCTATTATTATTTTCAGGCATGAAATTATGCAAATGATGTAGGGCTAAAGCAATAAGATTATTGTTTATTGCAATGTAAGAATTTTATTTTAATTACTTATCTGCTAGTTCTTGCCAACTAACAACTAATGTTCCTTTGATTACTGATCTATATATCAAAGTAATTCTGCATGATAACTGTGAGCAGTTTTTTTTTTAATTGTCTTCTTATCTGATTGGGCGCTTGAAGTAAACTTAGGTTTACTGAGCTGCAATAGAGGCAATACATGCAAGTTCACTGAGCTGGCCTAGACATACCCATAAGCTTTTTAAATGCCTTTTCTCTCACTTTTCAACTATATATTGTAATATAACCAAAGCAAATAATCTCAAAGTAATACAGATGGATAAAAGGTTAATTTTCCCAACATGAAAATTACCAACTACCCTTTCTTATCAATTGTAATTGTCAGATATAGTGCCAACTCTCATGACTTATTACATGTCCACAAGATGAAAGTGTGTATAAATATGCATATATTCAATGAAATAAGCTATGTTAACATTTAGATAAGTCATTACATTACCAATGACAAACTGTCTGATGTCCTAAGGGCATTGGTGAGTAGTTAGATGTGACTTAATTTACCCTAGAAACCCTGTGAGATTTTTAGCCCTTTTTTTTTTTTTTTTTTTGATGCATTCAGAATCCCTACAGTTTGCATACACAGTTCATGGTGCAATACTGAATCTGCCATGATGCTCTCATGATACTGGTTCCAGTTAGATTCATAATCACAGATCACACTCCCTGTTGTTTTGTAAATTATAGCCTGCTTTCTAATGGTTGCCTGTCCAACAAAAAATCATATAAAGACATGTTAGTCACTTTAGTAAAGGTGCATGGTGGACCCTGCCGAAATGTTTAGAGTTAGTTGCAATATTTAACCAATTTTCCTATGAGATAAACCATTTCCTTTTAGATAAACCATTGCTATTCATATATGGGAGCTGTTGTACCTTCCATTATTTTTGTATAGCTGTCAATATAGTCCTGAAAATTAGACTGCCCTGCTAGAGAGCTAAAACTATATTTTTTGTTACTGAGGTTAGACGATATAATTTAGTCACAGCATCATCCTAAGTCTGTGACTGGACAGGGAAAAAGCAGCAGTACACTAAGGAGCTCACCCTCTGGCCACTATTCTCTCTTTTTCTATAAATAAGTGCTGCAGGACAACAGAATTGCTCTCAATGCTGCTTCTCACTTTCTTGGTCTGAGCCCAGAGGGATTACAAGAGGCTGATACCAAGTTAATCACAGGTAAATTCACTAGTTGTATATAAACATATATTTTGGGCTGAACTCTAAAGAAGAGAAACCTTTACTCTTGAAGTGGATAAAGCCCTTCCCCACTGCATGCATTAACAGCATGTTTTGCCCAGGGAATGATGAGCAAGGTAATACAGTGACCTTATGTTTTACTCTAAGAGTGTGGTTCCTGCGATATCTTGGGTAAATAACACGCCCTGATGCCGCACGTACAGTAACTGATACTGAAAAAACAGTTTGGAATGATAAATATATGGGGGGGTTGTACTGTGCTTCAAGGGTGTTTAAACAGATCTCTTAAAATTCAATTCAGGCAATTCCCTGAGGAAGTCACGTGATACCGTGACGCAACGCGTAGGAAACCGGGAAGTGACGTGACGGAACGGGACAGATGTCCCTCAGCGCTTCTCTGCATACAGTGAACAGCCATTTTAAATGTAAGTCTGCTATTGTTTTGCAAATAAAAGTTGTATATACTACACTATGATGGCCCTATTGTTTTGATGAGCCTCAAGGAACACAGGTACTAGTTATCGGAACGAACCCAGAAGGATCCAAAAAGCCCCATAGGAAGCCCACGCTAGGCAAAAAGAGACGGACGGAGGCCAGGATAGACTGTGATTCCCCGGAAGGAGCAGGACTACGCTGTGATAAGGAATCAAAGGAGCCACATCCACCATAGGTCAAATGATACAGGCGTATTTTTGACCTCACTGAGGTGAGCATTTAGGACACCTAGAAGTGTGATCACTGGAAAAAAAAAACAATCACGGAGATTAAAGGTGGAGGAAAATAATTAGCACTGCGAATTGCCTAATACATTTATATATTTTTTTTACAATTTTGTGATTGGACACTTTATACTCATTATTTGATTATAATTTTTGTTTTTCACTAATACTGGAACACCAAGTTTATATATACGGTTACAGGAGAAAGGCACTTGCACTAGTGAACACGGAACACATTTATGTATATGATTATGCACGGATTCACTTTAAGCAAAATAAGCACCTTCTAGTTATATTTATTGTGATTGTGACACTTGAGCACTTTATAGTATTTAATATTGAATTATACTAATTCAAACTAGTGTTAATATTTTGCACATGTTTATGTAGTCATATGATACACACAGAAGCACTATATAGATTTATTTATTATATTTATTGAATTTTAAGAGATCTATTTAAACACCCTTGAAGCGCAGTACAACCCCCTCATAGATAATACAGTGACCTTATGCCTCACTCCCCGGGTAGCTAAAGCTCTTCTTTATTGTACAATGCTACTGATTTGGGGGAGAGCCCTTCGTATTCTCAAATACAATGCAGGACTGTTGGTCCAACATTGTATGGGGTTGTGTAAGAGAGTTATGACCATTTGGGCACTGAGGGGAAATGGGTTTGGGGGACTATTTACAAGAAGAGAAGAAAACCTGCAGGAGCAATGAATAAGGACGCATATCACCTTATTCATATTCTCCTAGGCAAAAGGAGCAGTAAACCTTTGCAGTGAGACCCCCTCCCCATTGCAACAGTAAGTGGCTTATTTTGCTTATAATGAAAAGGGTTTCCTTTCCCCAGAGTTCAACTTTAACAATTTAATTAATGCACACATACATTCATTGGTGTTTTTATTATATCTGCCTGAAGTTCAATTTTAAAGCGAACATTCAGTTTTAATGGAAATCTCTATTTGTTAATGGCTCTATGTATTAGCATATACATGTGTTTTGCCTCCCACAGCTGTCTAGTTTTCCCAAGAACTTTAATTCCAAGTGTCAGTTACAACATTCAGAAATGCATTTTAACTGACTGAGATAGACAGTAGTATTTAGAGAAATGTAAACAATACTGAGCTTATAACTATGTTTATAAATTAGATGCATTTAGGATATCCCCTTTTAATTGTGGTCTTTATCACAAAATGAAATACTTGTTTTAGAAGCCTTTGCTAGAAGCAGTGACTCCCTAACCACTGACAAAAATGACATGCTAATTCCAAGGAAGTAACGTCATTTACATAATTTCAGTTTCTCTGTAGCTAATATGTAGCCTGAGATTCAAAAACGTATTTATACTTATCATAGGCTCCTAAGGCAGGTATTTTGCACCCAATGACATATTCCTTTTATTGGCATTAAAATCATAGTTTTATGTGTAACCAGCATTTCAGAAAAACAACAAATGCAATGATTTTTAACCACTTGCTGACCTGCCGCTGTAGTTTTATGCGAAACAATGTACATGTACGTTGCTTAGCGTAGCAGCTAGTGTGGGCGTGCGCACCGCTGGAGGCCCTCGCATGCACCAATGGGCTATAGGGGGAGCCAATTAGTGGGTCTAGTGGCCATGATGTCCGCCAGGCACCCGTGATCGCTCCCCATGGAGACATAATGGCCATCTACCAATGTAAACACGCCAAACTGCTGTTCTGTCTCTGATGAACACAGGGATCCTGTGTTTCTCCTATTTAGGAACACAGGTCTGTGTGTTCATCCAGTGAGCCCATCCCCCACACAGTTTGAAAGCACCCCCCTAGGCCCATATTTAACCCTTTGATCGCCCCTAGTGTCAACCCCTTCCCTGCCAGTGTCATTAGTACAGTAACAGTGCATATTTTTAGCACTAAATTCTGTAGTAATGTCACTGGTCCCCAGAGATGTATAGTAACTAAGTAGAACTACTTCACTACTGTACTTAAGTACCGAAAGGCGGTATCTGTACTTTCCTAGAGTAGAATTTTTTTCTCCTACTTCCACTTTTACTTTACTACATTTTTTCAATGATTTCAATACTTCTACTCCAATATTTTTTTTTTGTGCTGCATAGTTACTCGTTACAATTATAAAAATTACCACTGCCAGAATAGTAGATGGCAGGTTTCATGAAGCTCAAAACGTGTATTATCAGTGTATACGAAAATATATGCTACTGTATGTATAAATAAAAGCTGCATTTGAAATAATAAAAAACAATATGATGTTCAAACTTTTGACTTCTTTCTTTAATAACTACATAACACAGTACTTGTACTTTTACTTTCAGTACTTGAGTAGCATTTTTTTTTCAAAACTACTGGTACTTTTACTTTCAGTACTTGAGTAGCAAAATTAAAAAAAAAAACTACTTGCAATACTTAAGTACAAAAAATGTTGAATACTTTAGTACTTCTACTCAAGTCACTTTTTGATCGAGCACTTGTACTTTTACTCAAGTATGGGTTTCGAGAATTTTAAACAACTCTGCTGGTCCCCCCAAAAGTGTCAAAAATGTCAGTTCAGTGTCCGATCTGTCGGCTGCATTGTCGCAGTCCCGCTAAAAATCACTGATCGCCACCATTACTAGTAAAAAGTAAATAAGTAAATAAAAATGACATAAATATTTCCCCTTGTTTGTGGAAACAATACATTTTGTGCAAACAAATCAATATATATTTATTAGGATTTGTTTACCAAAAATATGTAGCAGAATACTTATTGGCCAAAAATTATGAAAATATTTTATTTTATTTTTTTATTGGAAATGTTTTATAGCAGAAAGTAAAAAATCGTGTTTTTTTTTCAGAATTGTCACTATTTTTTTGTTTATAGCGCAAAAAAAAAAAAAAAAATCGCAGAGGTGATCAAAGACCACCAAAAGAAAGCTGTATTTGTGGGTAAAAAAGGAAATCAATTTTTTTTTGGGTACAGCGTTGCACGACTGCACAATTGTCAGGTAAAATAACGCAGTGCCGTATTGCAAAAAAAGGACTGGTCATTAAGGGGGTAAAACCATCTGGTCCTTAAGTGGTTAAATATATCCTTAGTGTTAAGATACCAAACAGTATTTCAATGTGTCCTCACAATTGTTTTTAACTTTATCATTCTTTATACTGAACTAGAGGAACACAACAAGATCTAGAAGAGTAAATAGTATAGAAATTCCAGGTGTATCAGTAAATCGGTTTATTCCAAGATCAGTCTACAACCTTTTAAGTGGATGTTCTCATAGACATAAGACAGCAGTTGTCTGATTTTGGATGGATTTAGTGGTAATTTGTATGTTAATGGAAATCTTGTGAAAGTCCCAGCTGAATATTTTTTTGGAGCTAAATGGATGGTTGTTCCAATTAGTCTGCAGTGTTCTCTCTAGGAAATGCTTGAGGTGGAATATTTGGGTTTCAAAGTATGCACATGTATTCACTTCACATGTATTTTGTTAGAAAATGGTCATTTAAAGATCAGATAAAGTCCACATTTCTAACTGCCATCTTATGTCCAAAGCCTGTCCATAACAAATGTAATGCTTTTTTGTATGGCTGGGCAGTTTTTTCAAATGCATCTGCAAAAGTGGTGCCTTCACATTGAAAAATGAATAAATAAAGTAAATAAAACCTTGAGAAAAAAGCAGCAACTAACCAGCTAGAATGTACTTAACAAAAATAAAATGTATGTTTTTTTTTAAATAATTGTTTAACCAGTTCTGGACCAGAAGGATTTGTCCCTTTAATGACCAGGCCATTTTTTTGCGATTCGGCACTGCATTACTTTAACGGACAAATGCGCAGTCGTGCAACGCTGTACCTAAATACAATTGATGTCCTTTTTTCCACACAAATAGAGCTTTCTTTTGGTGGTATTTAATCACCTGTACAATTTTTATTTTTTGTGCTATAAACAAAAAAATAGCGACAATTCTGAAAAAAAAAATGATATATTTTTCACATTCTACTATATAACATTCCCAAAAAAACCCCCCAAAAAAATAAAAATTAAATTGTTTTTATCTTTTTAGGCCAATTTGTATTCTGCCACATATTTTTGGTACAAAAAAAATCTCAATAAGCATATTCTGATTGGTTTGCTAGTAATGGCAGCGACCTGCGATTTTTAGCGGGACTGCGACATTGGACAGATCGGACCCCTAACTGACATTTTTTACACTTTTGGGGGGACCAGTGACATTACTACAGTAATCAGTGCTTAAAATATGTACTGTTACTGGAATAAAGACACTGGTAGGGGAGGGGTTAACCTAGGGGTGATCAAAGGGTTAATTGTAAGCCTAGGGGAGGGTTTTCTAACTGTGGGGGGAGGAACTTGTGAAATGATCACAGAGACCTGTGATCCTATATAGAAGAATCACAGGTGCTCTGTGATCATTTAAGAGAAAACAACAGTCAGCTGTGTTTACAACAGCTGACTGTCCTCCTCTCTCAGCGGGGAGCGATTGTGGGTGCCCAGGGGCAGTCCCTGCTGCCTAGTGGGGGCGGGAGCGCGCTGGCACGTGCTCACTCCCCCACCACCACTTCCGTGAATTGATATACCCATACGTCGATTCGCGCAGCCGAGCCAGCCAGCCTGCCAGTATATATGCGGTTAACTATTTGCTGATTGCCCACCATGTTTTTACTGCGGCAGCGTGGTTCTATTGCGTGAATTTAAGTACCTGTACATTGTTTCATTCAATAGCCACTAGATGGCGAGATCACACAATGATGGGCTAGCGGGGATGTCAATCAACGGGTCCGTGGACTCAATATCCACCGGCCACCCAGGATCATCCCCTGGAGTGGCAGAATGGTGATCTGCCTATGTAAACTAGGCAGATCGCTGTTCTGTCAGGGATGAACACAGTGATCTTTTGTTCCAGCTAAGCAGGAACACAGATCTCTGTGTTCATCCAGTGAGTTCATCCTACACACATTTATAAAGCACCCCCTAGGGACAAAATTAACCCTTTGTTTGCCCCTGATGTTAACCCCTTCCCTGCCACTGTAATGTCGTCACTGGTCCCCAAAAAGTGTCACGAATGCCCCGTACACACGTGCAGATTGTCGGCCGAAAAAAGATTCGGCCGACGACCGATCGGCCAATTTTCGGCTTGTTAGTATGATGCTTCCGACAGCCGACAGCGCACTTTCGGCCGAAAAGAATCTGTCGTGCAAGCATTAAAATTTTTGTATGCCGACACCAGAGCGGCCGATTGTTCGCCAGTCAATACAGAATTCGGCCGACAGACAGCAGATTTGCAAGACTGGGCATGCTCAGAAAAGAAAAAACACAGGGAAAGTTAACCATCACATGACATCACTTCTCCAGTCGGCTGTAGTTGGCGGACAAAATTCTTGTGCAGTCTTTTGCACTTTTCAACAGACACGACAGCCCGGGGACAAAAGACGGCCTATCGTTCGGCCGACGATCTGCACGTGTGTACGAGGCATAAGTGTCCAATTTGTCCGCCAAAACATCGCAGACCCGCTAAAAATTGCTGATCACCGCCATTACTAGTAAAAAATAAAAAAATGAATAAAAATTCTATAAAATTTTTGCATCATTTGTAGACACCATAACTTTTGCACAAGCCAATTAATATACACTGATTGGGATTTTTTTTTTTTTTTTACCAAAAATATGTAGCAGAATACATATTGGCCTAAACTGATAAAACAATTAGATTTCTTTAAATGTTTTCATTGGCTGTGTTTTATAATAGAAAGTAAAAATATTGTTTTTTTTTAAATTGTTGCTTTTTGTTTATAGCGCAAAAAATAAAAATGGCAGAGGTGATCAAATACAACCAAAATAAAGCTCTATTTGTCGGAAAAAAAGGAAATACATTTTATTTGGGTACAGCGTTGCACGACTGTGCAGTTGTCAGTCAAAGTAACGCAGTTCAGTATCGCAAAAAATGGCCTGGTCATTAAGGGGGTAAAACCTTCCGGTCCAGAAGTGGTTAAATAGAAAGAGTTGTTCTTTTTACACAATTGTTTCATATTTTAGGGGCATTTATCAATATGCCCTATTCCATCCCTAGTGCAGATTTTTTTCCATAGTAGTTAACCACTTCCCGCCCGCCCTATTACAGAATGACGGCGGGAATGTGGTTGTGTTATCCTGACCGGACGTCATATGACGGCGGCAGGATAACACAGCTCTGGGCGCCCCCCCCCCGGGGCGCGCAGAGCGGCGATCGGTGATGCGAGGTGTCAGTCTGACACCCTGCATCTCCGATCTCGGTAAAGAGACTACTGACGTAGCTCTTTACCATGTGATCAGCCGTGTCCAATCACGGCTGGTCACATAGTAAAACAGGAACAGCCGTTGATCGGCTTTCCTTAGTTCGTGCCTGACAGGCACGAGTAAAGGAGCGCCAATCGGCGGCTCCCCTGACAGGGGGGGGGGGGGGTCGGCACTGGTAATCAGATCATTGATTTACCAGTGCAGACCCTCAGGGGGGGGATGCCACTAGATCCACCAGGGATGCCCACTATGACCCCAGGGATGCCCACCATGACCCCAGGGATGCCCACTATGGCCACCAGGGATGGCAATCAGGGCTCAGGGAGCCCCCCATTGCCCTCCCCATCAGTGCTGCCCACCAGTGTCCTCCCTATCAGTGCTGCCCACAAGTGCCCATCATTGCCATCCTTTAGTGTCGCCCACCAGTGCCCATTATTGCCCACCAGTGCCGCCTATCAGTGCCCATTAGTGCCCATCAGTGCCGCCCGTCAGTGCCGATCAGTGCCACTCCATCAGTGCCCATCAGTGCCCACCAGTGCCGCTTATCAGTGCCCATTAGTGCCCATCAGTGCCACCTATCAGTGCCCATCAGTGCCACCTATCAGTGTCCATCAATGCCGCCTATCAGTGCCCAGCAGTGCCGCCTATCAGTGCCCACCAATGCTGCATATCTGTGCTACCTATCAGTGCCACACATCAGTGCCTATCAGTGCCGCCTATCAGTGCCACCCCATCAGTGCCACCCCATCAGTGCCACCCCATCAGTGCCTCCTCATCAGTGCCTGTCAGTGCAGTCTCATCAGTGCTCATCAATGCAGGAAAAAACATATTTATTTACAAAATTGTATAACATAAACAAAAAAACTTTTTTTTTTTTCAAACTTTTCGGTCTTTTTTTATTTGTTTAGCAAAAAGGAAAAAACCCACAGGTGATCAAATACCACCAAAAGAAATCTCTATTTGTGGGGGGAAAATGACATAAATTTGGTGTAGGTACAGTGTTGCATGACCGCGCAATTGTCATTGAAAATGCAACAGCGCTAAAAGGGGAAAATTGGCCTGGGCAGGAAGGGAGGGAAGTGCCTTGTATTAAAGTGGTTAAAGAGGTTGTAAACCTCCAAAAAAAAAAAAAAAACTAAAAGAATAAAAACCTGAAAGACAAAGGCATAATGAGCTAGTATGCATCGCATACTAGCTCCTTAGGAAATACTTACCTTAGACTTACCTTAGAATGAAGCCCCCGCAGTGCTGCCTGCTCACTGCTGACACGGCTGACAAGTTCACCCATCTTCCTTCCGGGTTCGCATCCTCTGGCCATCCAGGCCTGCGATGACGTCACTCCCCTGCATGCACGTGGGAGCCACCGTTCACTGCACAGGGCTCTGAAGGAATGGCACCGGCAGCCGTTCCTTGAGAGTGAATGCGCCAGTGATGTCACTGGCTGCATGTAAAGTAAATATCTCCTAAATGGTGCATGTTTAGGAGATGTTTACAATGCCTTTAGGTAAGCCTTATCATAGGCTTACCTATAGGTACAAGTTACAGAAGAAGCTTTATTTCTTCTTTAAATAGTATCTAATAGTATCTAAACCCTTGCACAAAAATGTATTAATTTTCTTTTTTCAAGCCTGTTTTAATTTTCAATTTTCAATTTTTTCATTTTTAATGTTCACCTTCCTATCTAGCAAGTAACTTACTTCTTTTCCTAGGGTGACAAGGTTCAGTCAAACTCATGTGCCTATTATGGAACGATGTTGTCACTATAAGGCAGGAAGTATGCTAGGGCTACAGAAAACCCATGCCTCACATCCTCACCATAAGATAGTGGGGAGATGCTCTGTAAGTCAAAGAGAACACTGGGAACAATGCTAACTGATAACAAGTTACAGAATAAACAATCAGCAGGGTTTTTTTTTTTTTTTTTTTTTATTTGTCAAATTAATATAACAAAATGCTTTCCATGTTAAATTTAACAAGCGAGAAGATAGAAATGACATAAGATCAGCACAGGAAGTTACAAGTTATGTGGCATAATCAGCAGGGTTTTTTTGCATTTATCAAATTTTTAAAAATGCTTTCAATGTTCTATTTAACAAGCCAGAAGGGAGCAAATGACAAAAGATCATTGTTAGGGTTAGAACAGTTGTAACCCTAAATCCTGTAAGGTATAATCTATAGCATCATGCTTTCTGCTGTGTTATTTGTTCATTTCTTTGATCTAAAATACCTGGTTGATCCTGCCTGTTCCTGTGCTCCCCTCTGTGTACTGACCACAGTAATCATATCTGCTGAGCCATGATACCGTGGTCAGATTACATGCCTCAGTCAACATGCTCTCTGCCCTCTGCTCTGTGCTCTGAGTTTCTAAATCTCTCCCCCTCAACTCCCTGCCTGTCAGTTCCAAAGCCTGTGTGTGAGAGCCAATCTCCTCCTCGCCCCTCCCCTGCTGCTGCGATTCCTTGTGGTTTGACAGCAACTTTTAAAAAATAACTTGCATTCCCTCTGTTTTATCAATATACAAAGTACAGTGTATCTGTTATTTTACATTCTAATCCTAAGTACTTTCTTGCACATCACTGATGTGTGGTTACGTGTCCTTTTTCTGCTAGCCTGCTGACATCAGAGGGGAATCTCAGCCCCTCCCACCACTCTCTTTAGATCAGGGAAGGAGAGCGGAGGAGGACATGTGACAGCACAGTGGTGCTATGAGAAAAGGTATTTAGGATTAGGATTTGTAAAAAAAAAAAAAAAAAAACAGACAGACAGTACTTTGTATCTTATTAAAACAGAGGAGAGGAAAGTTATTGAGGATTATGACTTTCCAACCACTTTAACATATATATGAACATAAAAAAAATACTAATGCATCAACAGGCATTGTTTTACTGGTGGCTATATGTGTAGTGCAAATTTTCAAGTTTGTATATATGCTTTATTAATTCCATATATTTTTTGTTACAACATACAATATCATTAAAGTGGCTTTCAAGGTTTCATGTAGGAAATTATATTAAAAATGCTGATCATGGATTTTATACCACCTAATTTAATTTGCCTGTTTTACCTTTAATACAAATATAATAGTAAATTATCAGTTCTTTTCTGCTGAGCTGTGTATAAAATACAGTTGCTTTAATTTGCATATATCAGGAATATTTTTAGCATTTCATTAAAAAATACACTGAGCTTCTGTGGAATTTATTTCATCGAAGATTAACGAATATTTGGCCTCATGTATCTAGGGAAAAAAGGATAGATGCTTGAGAAATCACTGTGAACTGCAAATTGACATATCGTATTGACAAGGCCTTGCTAATAGCATTTTACAGCTCTTAACTAAGCTTTGTGGATTTTTTTCTCTCCCATAGACAACTGTTTCTTCTAGTATATGAGATGCATTTTTGTACAGATTACAGATTAGAATGATGTCTTCATTTAGAAATCTTTTCAGAAAAAAAGAACTTTAAATCTGTGTCTACATGGAATACATTTATGAATAAATACTGGAATTCATTAAAACCATGTGTTTTAACCACTTTAAGACCGGAAGGATTTGCCCCCTTAATGACCTGGCCATTTTTTGTGATTCGGCACTGCATTAATTTACCAGACAATTGCGCGGTCTTGCAACGCTGTACCCAGATAAAATTTATGTCCTTTTTTCCCACAAGTAGTGCTTTCTTTTGGTGGTATTTGATCACCTGTGCGATTTTTATTTTTTGCGCTATAAACAAAAAAAGAGCAGAAGTTTGAAAAAAACAAACAAACAATAATTTCACATTTTGCTATATAACATTCCAGAAAAAAAAATTAAAAATAAACATTTTTTAACATTTTAGGTCAATTTGTTTTATGCTACATATTTTTGGTAAAAAAATCATCAGTAAGCGTATTTTTATTGGTTTGCGCAAAAGTTATTGCGTCTATTAACTACGGGAAAGATTTATGTCATTTTTTATTTTTTTTATTTTTACTAGTAATGGCGGCGATCTGCGTTTTTTTGCAGGACTACGACATTGCAGTGGACAGATCGGACCCCTAACCGACATTTGTGACCCTTTTGCGGGTACCAGTTACATTACTACAGTAATCAGTGCTAAAAATATGCACTGTTACTGTAATAATGACACTGGCAGGGAAGGGGTTAACAGTATAGGTGATCAAGGGGTTAAACGTGACCCTAGGTTAGTGATTCTACCTGTATGGGGGTTGGACTTGAGCTCTGTGATCATTGCTAATGATCCATACTTCTCCCCAATACACATACCTTTGATGAACAGTAGTGCAAGAATCACTGTTTGTCATAGCCAGAGCAAAGCTTTTAGGATTTAGGAGGTGATTTCTTAAAAGATGCCGGTTAAAATAAAAGCTAAAAGGGCATTTTCTCTCCTAATCTGAATGAATCATCAAGCTAAACAAATATTTGCAGGCCTGCTCTTTTTATATGAAACTTCTTTGTTAACATAGTTTTAATGTGCACAATCATTTGATACTATTGGAGAATTAAAACATATTCCCCTTAATGGCTATTTGAAATGTGAAATTGTTGCTTTATGGGGGGGGTAGGTTTCTGTCACTCTAGAAACGACAAAGAAAAAAGACAAGGCACCCAGTGTACTCTAAAAGTTCAATAGATGCCTGTGTTGGTGCCTCAGTCGCTCCTTAAAAAACTCCTGGGATCAGAGTGAAATCAGTATAGCAACTGGGGAAAAGGAAGTGCTTCTGGTTTAGGTTCAGGCTATCACACAAGGTTTATATAAATATGAATGCATAGATGAATAAATGGTTATATCCTTTTTTTTTTTTTTTTCTTATTTATTTTTTACTTTTTATTATTTAATTATAATAGTGTTGGTATTCTTTAAGTTATTTTTTTATATCTTTTTTGACAAAAGTTCTTTAATTGAAAGTAAATACAAACAATAAAACAATGTTTCACATAGTAAGTCACATCAGTTATGAAGTTACGCTGCCTTGTAATGTAGGCCTGACAAATTCCCACTGATATATAAGCCATTTCTGGCAGTACATGAATATAAAAATCATGTGTGGAATTCTAAATAATGTGATATCATTTGCCATACATGATCTAATCCACCTTTGTTGTTATCTACTCAGGACAATTGGAACACTGATGAACCAGACAGCGTTGCTAATCAGTTTAAACTTCAATATTTTTATTAAGTATAACAAGGAAGGGATACTACAGGTCACTGATAACATTATATTTTTTATATTTTTTATGTAATTATGTACCATAATATTTAAGATTTTTATAGTGCTCATGGTTTCTTAATATAAAGCCTCTGTTTACTTCACTCATAGCTGCATAGCCTCACACTGGCTGTCCTTTTGGCTATTATAAATTACACAAATCGGTCTGTCCCGTCAACTGACTTTAACAAAGCGCGGAGGCGCGAAACATGTCGTCATAGTGACGGGACCGTTCTCTTTCCTGCTTGCTGTTCACTGTTAGTGGTTGTCCACTCAAGCCTGGCTCTCGTGCGCAGGTGATTGACTTCATTACCTGCGCTTTCACCGGTTCCATCGAGCCCCACGTTGATGCACGCCGACATACAGTTTCATCTTCTGAACCAATTGCCATTTTGGATGGTACAACAGCTGATGTGTTTTCTTCATGTCCTCCACGGCTCCCCACGGCATTTGTGCGGTCTGGCAGTTGAAGGGCAAGTAGACTCGGTCTGACATTCCATCTGAATTGTGATCCATTGCCACATTTGACCCTTGATGGTTGTTTTTACTGAACAATAAAACTCTGTTTTTAACTTTGAACCTTTCACTATGTGGAGTGTCTTAAACTCAGGATATAACCATTTATTCGTCTATGCATTCATATTTATATAAACCTTGTCTGATAGCCTGGACCTGAACCAGAAGCGCTTCCTTTTCCCAAGTTGCTACTCTGTCACACTAGGCCTCAGCCCACTTACACATCAATTTGCTGAATTTCAATAAGACTATCCTATAGACAACAACAATTTCCTGACTACCCTCCTGTTTTCCAGCATTATTCAGCCACTCCCAGATTGTTTCTATCCTTGTACGGCTTTTTCCATTTGAATTAATGGAATAGTGTACTGTCTACTGTATGCTTCAACTGAATTACTACATATGTGAGGGGACACTTCACCATACTCTTATACTCCGTGGCCCCTTTAAGCCACACAGCATGGGTGTGCTAGTTCCCCACAAAAGATTAAATCCGTTCTAAAACCTCTGAAATCCTCAGCTCCAGCTTGCAGTGATCATTCCTCCAGGGAACATTCCTCCGATAGACAGTTCAGCAAAGTTCTAGAGCTACACACTTCCAAAAGGTAAAATCAACTTTTATTGTTCAGCACAAACATAGACACTCCACCCATGTTCTTATCTTGAAAAAGTTTCATCTACTGGGGCTTCATAGAACCATGATTAACCCCCAGTAGTGGGTGAAAAGCATTAGCGAGAGCATCCTGGGTAAAGTGTCTGTGCTTGTGCTAAACAATTAAGTTGATTTTACCCATTAGAAGAAATTTACTGAACTCTCTTTGCAGCTATGTCACAAGTTTTGTCTCTTTCTTCTCAGCTGGGGACTGAAAGACGAACAAAAGAGGAGAAATGTGATTGGCCACAGTCACAATGGAGCTTAAGCCCCACCAATGGAACAAGCTGAAGCGGCACTGAGTAAGTTAAAATTACAATTTTTATTGATTAACAATTAAAAAAGGACATAACAACATAGATACTTTGCCTCAATAGAGGCGTTAATACATTGAACCACCAACAAGAAAAATTGGTATATGGATATACAGAGTACTTAATGCAGTAATAATATAGGCATACGTCACATCATACAGATCTCACAAACGATGACAGGGGTGTGTGTTGTCATCCATAAGGTCGATTGATGTGATGTCTGATGTGCAGGTATTTCATACAGCCAGAATGCTCTACATGTTTCCCTTGAAACAGCTTCCTCTGGAGCTACTGGTCCATTTGCTCTGCATAATTAAAACATTGACATTAGCTAGGGTATATAAATATATACAATACCATTTTGACACTATATGGTGGTGCTAAAAAGAAAGCCAGTGGAGCTGGCAAGAAGTAATTATAAACATACACATATAAGATACATTTAAATGAATATCAATCACCTAGAGTTTGTCAAGGTATGCTGATAAGGCTCATGGGAAACACCTGGATAGGACCGGGGGAGGGGACCACATATGGGGATCAGTGCACAGTAAAAATAATGGTAGGAGGACTAGGTGTAAGGGGTACAAGATAATGAGTCACCACCCAACATAGCTGAGTATATCCAAATTATATCACCACGGTAAAAAGGCATCTGTTCGTCACTTTGCAAAGATACTTTTTCTTTTGTGGATCATAAATATGTTATTTGGAAGGTTGAGCTCTCCACAATTACAATTAAAGGGCCCACGCTGCCATACTTTGTTGCAGATTTACACACTGGCCAGTGGTTATTTGGGTCTAAATTGGTAGTTGGGCTCCAATAGAGAGCTGCATCCCTCCTTCTACATATACAGTATGTATCTGGGGTATTTGTTGCAATTCTCCACTCCTGCTTTTTAGGCTTTTCACTGGCTTTGAAAAGAACATACAATAACCACATTTACTTTGCTGAGATTTTAAATTGTTTCATTTTACTGTTACATTTATTATTGGGAATCCTCTTAACCACCTGCTTTCTTTGGGCTTATATTTGAATTAAATAAAGCCCATTCATGGGCATTGGTGTGTCAGTGTGTTGTTGGGTCCAGTTACAGGGCGAGACATCATTGGGCAGCCTGCCATTTAGCAGAATAATATTCCACATAGTCAGCAGTATAAAGCCCTGAGGCAGAGTATGTATCCATGTCATTTTCCCAGTAGCAACATAAATAACCCCCATAGCCTTATATCCAGCATCCCCAAACCCCCCTTCAGAGCTATTCATCAACCTCTTCTATTATATACCCCACTAGCTCATGAAGCTGAAAATCTACCTTTCCCTGTGCAGCACTACATACATAAAGAACAAAAGAAGCACTGAGATGTCTCTTCCATACTGAAAGGAAGCTTAGGAGGGTCTGTGCAGTGTGCTGATATATGGATGACACAAAGACGCTGTCACTGTTACATTACTGTCTAAGTGGAAAATCTTGAATAGCTAGCTGAGATAAGCCATTGAAAGGGGTTAATTGATGGGTTAAAATAGGAAGCGTTAGGGTTCTACAGGGAAGGTTATGGACTTTTTGTTCAGATCCCTGTCCCCTGATACACCTGAGGTAGGCATTTTGTCTCCCTACCCCTTGATTCAGTCCTGATTCTGGCAGACATAAAAAGATATGTTGTGTCAAAGCACATCTTAAACCAAGTGAATGCTTTTGTGGTTGATTATTGTCAGCCAGCTCTATTATAATACAATAAAAAAGCAAAGCTAGGTTGTGGGCACAGATGTGGGTTGCTGTGCTTTGTATGCCATGGTTGCTTTGTATTCCTAGAAAGGCACTACTCCCCACTCCCTAGAAAGTATAAATCTTGGCTAAACAGCATTCAAAGGCTTAGCTGCATTAAGATATTAATACATGTTCAATAAGGTTTTAAAATCTATTTTTTACAGTGGCATGCCATGCTCACACATACAGATCCTTAACCTGCATCCTGCTGAATAATTTCAACAGGTGACTAAGGAGCTATTGGAAAATATTTTGCTATGCTTAAATAATTTTGCAATAATTTTGCTTGGCAATACAATGGATCAAGGTGCTTGATATGATGTATTTTGTTCAAAGAATGCTTGTAGCAATTTGTCAAAGTACATTTCCTCAGTCAGAATCAAACTGCTGAACTTATTTTACCTTTTAACAAGAAGCAAACACAAGATGGAGGAAAAGTAAAACTTCAAATCAACAGCAGGGAACATTAAACACAATTTTACACTCTGGTTACTGTTGGAAATAGCAGTGATTAGTGGTCACCATCAACAAAGATTGCCTTGCCACCCGAAGTGTTGCTGTTTCACACTGGAAAAAAAAGAAAGAAAGAAAGAAAATCTATACCACCTTCTAGGTAAAATAGCTCAAGCACTTTACACCGCCACCTCAGTAAGGGAATTTCTCTGAAAAAAGTATAGTATACAGCACAGTTAAATGCTTTTGTTTTTACACTTTGACTGTTGCTATATCATTTTTTTTCTAAATACCAATCTCAAAGCACAGCTGGAACAGTCCTCGGGGAAGAGGTTGAGCTGTATGGGTTTTAAAACAAGCATTACAACTGTTTATTATTTTCTAATTGCATAGTTGGTATGTTCCAATACATTTGCATGGATAAGTGCAAGCAAAGGTTTTAATCACATTGTAATTAATTAAAACATCTGTACAGTGCATAATGTGCATTGTGTATATTTCTCACTCTAAGACATAAAGTACAATATACTAACCAAGTCACAGCATGGATCTCTTTTGTCTGAAATTATATATAGGTGTGGGTAGAGCAGCTCAGCAGTAACACTGGACTTGTTTTTTCCCTTTTAACACTATTTAAAAAAAAAAATGTTTAAGGTTTTTATTCTTTTAGGAAATTAAAATAATATCAGTTTAGCATAGTTTAATTTAGTATTTTCTTGTGTGAATTTCAGTCACACAGATTATTAATGAAGAATAAGATGAATTAAACAGTAGATAGAATGAGGAGGAAATAGAGTTTTCTTCAGTTAAATATATTCCATTTCATTATGAATTTTACAGGCAATCACATATTTTAAACCCAAGCTAATGTTAAAATGAATGATAGCTCTGTCACTAACCTACTAATGTGCTAAATAGAATAATGAAAAGAACCTTCTGTAAATGTGCTTAAAGGTTATCTGGATCCAGTAGTAATATTTGTGTTTCGCTTAGACAGGCTGGTTAAAACACTGACTGGCCTCTTACATTTCTCCGTGACTCAAATGATGACTCCTCCTGGAAGTTGAGGCTTTGTTCACTGTTATACTGTATTCAGTTTAGACCATTATATGGTGCAACTACTCCTTTTTAGACAGATGTAAGGAATATATAAAAAATAAACAAACTTTGTAAAATGTTCTGTGGCCCAAAAAAAATTGAGCTTTATTGAGGATAGAAAAATGAACCTCTAAAAGTCAAGATGAAAAAGGATCTTTTTTTCCGAAGTTGTTAATCAGGACCTCAGAGACCCAACTTTGATAAGACTGCTTGATTGCCTAATTGTATTTTTTGTTGTGCTGTGTTAGTTTGTACCATCCCAGAAAGTAAAGCGCAGTTCCACTAATTCCAGTGATAGTCACCAAAATGGCAGCCATTGTTACTTCTGGGACTGCTTTGCTGGCAACAGTAGACAATATGACAGGAGCAGGTGGAGAACCACATCTTGAGAACAGACCAACTTAAGCCAAGAGTCAGAACCTATGATAGACAAACATATTCAGAAGATGTGGCAATAGTCCAGAGAAGAAAGAAAGGTCCTAGCGCTTATGGATCTATACGTGTACATGTATGCGCTCACTCCCACACTTTTAGTAGTCCAGAGCAAGTTGCAGACAGAGAGTGTGATAGTATTAACCAGAAAGGGGAACTAGTTGTAAGCAAGGGCAAAAGATCAGAACAAAAGTAACAGAAGGCAAACCGAGGCAAGCTCAGTTGTAGAAGAATAGAACTGAGAACAAGTCAAGTATTGGCTAAAGAGGCAGATCAGGTTCTTTGCAGGATAGTTTCCAAAGTGAGACTAATGAGTACCAAACACCTTTACCCTGGCACTAACTCAGCACATTGAGCTACATTTAAACCTAGCATTTGAGTATAGCTTTGGGTTCTTTTTTGCATAAAAAATATCTGCCAGCAGATGATTCTGGCATACACCACACTAAATTTGCCCACATTAGGAACAGGGTATGAAGGGAAAAATAGAGATGGAAGCTGAAAAAAGACTGTAGCAGCAGGTGGCACATCCAAATGTTGAGAAAGAGAAACACGAAGAACCACAGAATAGCATCTTACCTTCATGGGAAGTACATGACTACAAATGCAAGTAGGCCTTGCCTTATCAATTAAACATTTACCTATAGCTATGTTGGTATGGATCACATAAAACAATTTTTTCATTGTACACATCATTTTCAGACTTCCATACTGGAAGGATTTCTGGTTAGAAGGCAATATAAGAAAAAATTCCTACCCAGAGATTCAATAGCAAACACGTGTGAACTAAAAAAGAGGCAATTAATAAAGTATGCAAGACATCACTTTAGTATGAACCCAAAGACAAAAGAAAAATTGTCCTTCAGAAATTCACTTTATTGTTCATCATAGAAGTAATGAAACTGAATTATAACAGTTTCATAAGCAACACTCCTTCCTGTTACTAGACTAATGCATTATTAATGAGCACTATTTTTGAAAACGAATAAACTGTTTGCAAAGCATTAACATAGTCTATTGGTTATGATTGACACTGACTTTCCTTTCATTTTGCTTTTGGCAAGAGACATCTAGGCAGAATTATGTGCATCTGGACATTACTAATATTATTCTTGTTATTCAAGCTGGCCAGGAGTGATATGGAAATTTACCCATATTATAGCCTAGAATTAAAATAGCTGGCAGAGGTTTGTTCAGTATGATGATCAGTAAGAAAACTTTATGAACTAAGAACTGTGGATTATTGTACTCTACATTTGTTCATATTTACATGAGGATGAGGATCCATTTAAAATCCAATAAGCGTGAAAGTGAGTTATGAGTGAAACTTGCAATATTAGACTGTGAATTTCACATTAAACAAACATAAATGTTTTATTACATCACCATTTTGTTTTTGGCTTTTTAATGATTCTACTGTTACATTACTGCCAAAAGATAGTAAAAAAACAGCAGGTATGTGTATATATCAAAAACCTAATACAAACAAAGACTTGTTTTTTAAAATAGTTTCCCATGGAATGCATTATCTGTTCATTAGCAGGCACTGAACCTCTCTGTTCATGCTATGCCTACTCTAGCAAGCTTATTGTTGTTTTCAAACATGGTTAACTGTTTTGTTTTCTAGGATAGCCTTAAAGTGGTTGTTACCCTGAAAAAAAATGGATCCAGTTTCTTTAACTTCTTTACGACCGCCCGCCACAGAAGTAATGCGGCAGGCAGCCGCTCCTGCGCGCACCACTGTAACTATACGCGGCCGCGCGCAGGCGCTCCCGCCCCCCGCTCATCAGTGGGGAAGCCAATGCAGTGGGCAGGCGGCTCCGATTGCCGCCTGACACCCGCGATCGTTCCCCGCTGAGAGAGAAGAACAGTCGGCTGTTGTAAACACAGCTGACCCTTCTTCTCCCTGGAATGATCATAGAGCCTCTGTGATCCTTCTATATAGGAACACAGGTCTCTATGGTAATTTCACAAGCCACGCCCCCATAGTTAGAATTACTCTCCTAGGCTCACATTTAACCCCCTGATCACCCACAATGTTAACCCCTTCCCTGCCAGTGTCATTATTACAGTAACAGTGCATATTTTTAGCACTGATTACTGTAGTAATGTCACTGGTTCCCCCAAAAGTGTCCCCCAAAAGTGTCAAAAATGTCAGTCAGGGGTCCGATCTGTCCCACAAAAAAACGCAGATCGCCGCCATTACTAGTAAAAAAAAAAACAATAAAAATTACATAAATCTTCCCGTAGTTAGTAGATGCAATAAATTTGTGCAAACCAATCAAAAAACGCTTTTTGCGATTTTTTTTTTTTTTTTACCAAAACTGTGTAGCAGAAAATAAATTGCCCTAAAATGTAAAAAAATTATGATTTTTAATTTTTTTTTGAGAATGTCATATAGCAGAATGTGAAAAATATTGTTTTTTCTTCAGAATTGTCGCTCTTTTTTTGTTTATAGCGCAAAAAATAAAAATCGCACAGGTGATCAAATACCACCAAAAGAAAGCTCTATTTGTGGGGAAAAAAGGACGTAAATTTTGTTTGGGTACAGCATTGCATGACCGCGCAATTGTCAGTTAAAGTCACGCAGTGCCAAGTTAAAAAAAGTTGCCTGGTCATTAACCACTTAAGCCCCGGAAGATTTTACCCCCTTCCTGACCAGGGGGTATTTTGCGATTCGGCACTGCGTGACTTTAAGGGACAATTGCACGGTCGTGCGACGCTGTACCTAAATGAATTTGAGTTATAGCAAAGAGATCCCCTAGGGGTGGGACTTTAAATGGCAAAGACCAGAGCTTGAGTAGATTTCTTCAAATTTTTATTCGTACAATAGATAATATGAATTACATTTGTGAGAATGAAAGAAGTGAAAATAACTGTATACATAGGTTACAAACAATTAGTGAATAAAAACAAGTGGCCAAGTGATACATCACAGATAAGAATGGCTGGGATTTCTTGGAAGGAAGGGACCCATTCTTATCTGTGATGTATCACTTGGCCACTTGTTTTTAATCACTAATTGCTTGTAACCTATGTATACAGTTATTTTGACTTGTCTTTCATTCTCACAAATGTAATGTAATGTGTGTGTAACAGCAAAGATCAACGGTCCTACATAGCAGGACCGAGTGATCTGTGCTTTTACACAGGGAAGAATGACAGGCGGCTTTGTTTACATTAGCCGCCTGCCTTTCTCCCTCTCCACCCGACGATCGCGAGTGACCCGATGTCCACCGGTCACACGCGTGGGCTTCCTAGTGAACGAGCGGGGGCCGGAGCGCGCCTCCGGCGGCGCACGCTCGCCCCCTATTGGCTCCCAGGCTAGTGACGTACTGGTACGTCACTTTGCCTGGGAGGGGCTGACCGCCGCCGTATATAGTCGGGTGGCGGTCGGCAAGTCGTTAAGGGGCAAATCCTTCCGGTCTTAAAGTGGTTAAAGCATGAATAACATCACAGTGCTTGTGCTGTGTAATATGGCCTTTGTATCATCCTAAATACCTGGTTGATTTTGCCTGATGCTGCCCTCCCCTCTGTAAACTGACCACATTGATCATGGATGCTGAGTTCTCACACTGTGGTCAGTTTACCCCTCCCTCCCTGCCTGTCAGCTCATGCCAGTGCCCTGCCCTCCTACTGCTAAAATTATCTTTTAATTTTCATGTAATCCCCAGTGTCTGATAATGTTATGTGCCCGATGTATGTGGTGTAAAAAAAAAAGAGCCATTTTATACCTTATATCAGAGCGTTGCTTAAATCTCACGTGACTGCCTGCCTCTCTCCTTCTCTCCTCCTGGCTGACATTAGCAGGGGATTCAGCCCCTCCCGCTGTAGCTGTCCAATCAAAGGAGGAGAGAGGCGGGTAGTCGCGTGATCGCTGAGCGAGCTCTGAAATAAGGTATAAAATGGCATTTCTTTTTTATAACGCACATACACTGAGCACATAACATTATTGAACACTGGGGATTACATGAACATAACAAAGTGGCTTTACAACCACTTTAATGCTTTGTGATGTCCAATGCCATTTGACTTTTTTTTGCCTAGAGTTCAAGGACCAAAATGTTACCCACTTCCTCCTGCCCATGCACATCCTTATTGATCAATATAGCCATCAAAATCATTTGAAGGGATGATTATGGGAAAGAAGTGAAGACCACAGGGTGCCCTATGCAAGGTTAGGAGATTTTTTTTGGTGGGCAAAGGTAACTTTTGCTACATGTCCTAAATATAAAATAAATATATTTTTATTAGTGAGCATGAACATTATTACATCAAGTATTGCAGGAATTGGTGTTAGTAAAACATTTTGTCATTTGGAGTGAACAAAGGTGTATGCAAAACATTTGTGCAGACTTTGCAGATGCACAAGGAAAGCTGGAAGTTCATTTATATTGGAAGCAAATTAGACAGATGCTGAAACACCTCCTGCTAAACATGGACCCTATTTATTTCAAGTACAGGTGACAAACATAATACATGTAATGCTCATGGTTTGTACTATCTAAGTGATGCTGGACAAGAAGCATTTGCCGTGGTTGTATTCTTGACACAATGAAGGGGAATTTAATAAAGCTTTTTCTTCACTTTCCTGGCATGAATGGCTATTGTACATGGGTTACGCCTAATTCAAGAAACATTTGTGATAGTTACATAGTTACATAGTTAGTGAGGTTGAAAAAAGACATCAGTCCATCCAGTTCAATCTATGATGTGTGTGTGTGTGTTTGCTGCTAACCGTACATTGTATACCCCTGTATGTTGTGGTCTTTAAGGTGTCCATCTAACAGTTTTTTTAAACTATCATTGCTCCCTGCTGATACGACTGTTTGTGGAAGAGAATTCCACATCCTTACTGCTCTTACAGTGAAGAACCCCCTGTGTATTTTAAGGTTAAACCGCCTTTCCTCTAGTTTTAGTGAGTGGCCACATGTCTTATTTTTCTTAGTTTTGGTTCCTAGAGTGAGTAGTGCACTCAATTCAGGAAGTTTTAATTTGCACGTCTGCTCAAAATTCAAAATCAATTATTGAAAGTTTGTATCTCATGAAACAGGCTAATTAAGACAAACTTTCTTTTGGCGTACAGAGAGAAAGGACAGACTGGACCCAGAAAGATGTGTATACAGGTCAAAAAAGTGCAGCGCTAGCTTATAAACCAAGAACTTAACATTAATGGTGGAATCCTCTCAATAAACCTTAATATTACTACAATACTAGTCTCTGTGATATGTAACTACACATATAATACACATTAAACTAAAAATAAAACATAAATAATAAAACTTAGCAGAAATGGTGGAAACCCCCTCCTACAGATAGTTATCATACAAATTACGTTCAGTTGCAATAATTCAAGTAATATGTGACTTCACATGTAATACACATCAAAATAAAAATTAAACATAGCATCTAAAAAAACAAACAAATCCAAGGTGCAATAATAGTGGGAACCCTCCAACTAAAAAGACTTCATTTTGTGAAAAGAGTGAAGAAAAAATAATAAACTGCCAGTAAAACATCCAATACATGTATCTAGAAAGCTGCATGTTTCCACAGTGAGCTCCAACTTCAAAGAAACCCTTGTGATCTACCACCAGTCAGTGAATGCTCTCACCTTAAACTCAGACCCATTTACAGGTCTTAATGTGCTTCCAGGGATCTTATCCTTTAGCTATCTGCTCCTCAGATCCTCCAACTCCTCTTCACAAGTAACCATGCACTTATGGGATCACCACTCCTAAACGTACGGATTAATGCTCAAAGATAATGATGGATAAACCAATATAGTGTTTATACTTTTTAAAAGCTCATTAAAATACTTTAAAACACTCACTCACATTTACATTGTGCATTAAAATCTGTGCACATAAATATACAGCTTGCCAGGGTACAATCACATTGGCCCCTTTAAGAGTCAAAGATATCAGTAACACAGTATATCAGAATAGAGGGAATCACTTCCTACTTAGCATGATGACTCGCAGGTATAGTTTGCATGGGATCTCCTGGATGATGTCACATGCGAACAGAGCAGTGGGCGTGGTTACGCATTTTAAAGGACCTCCTTTGCCAAGCTCTATTCCTCCATCTTACAACTCTGCTTTCCAGGACTACAAGTGAGAGTCGTCCATGTTGGGAATGTTGAGTACATGCTTTTTCTTTTTTTATTGTGTAAGTAGCCAATTTGCATTTGATTTTAACATTAAATACTTTAAATCTACTATAAAATTGTTGAATATCCGCGCTCTCAAAGATTAGCAGCCAGCATTAACCACAATGTGATAAAAAAACTATAGACAAAAAATGCAGCGCTCATAGAATAACATATGGTGTAAATGAATATATGAAAGTCCACTTCAAGCTGTTGAAATGAGTTGTATAGTCCACCGACAACACCCTTAATGTGTGACAATCCGTCTATGAAATCACAGGGACAGTGACGACCTCCACCACACACAAAGTAGCCTACTGGCCTCTTACCAGATGGGTATGACCACCGCTCTCACAATGGTCACACAACGCTTGTTGTTATAAAGCTTGATAATCGACCCTGAAAGCCTTCCAATAGGTGCTCCCAAATCAATAGGCCCCCCCTGATGACGCAGTTGCCTGCGAAACATGTAGGCGGAGCTTCAGCACGGTTCGACGTCACAAGCTGGAAGTGCTTTACTGCTACAGTGGTTTTTTGATTCAAGGCTGTTTTATGATGATGTATCTGGTGAGTGCATTTTACTTTCAATAAATATACACCTGTGAAAACGTACTTCACCATGGTCTTCCCCCTGTTTTTTAACTTTTGGGAGTGATTGTGCCTGGCTACTTTGGGATCCGACATTTGAATTGGGAGCACCTATTGGAAGGCTTTCAGGGTCGATTATCAAGCTTTATAACAACAAGCGGTGTGTGACCATTGTGAGAGCGGTGGTCATACCCATCTGGTAAGAGGCCAGCAGGCTACTTTGTGTGTGGTGGAGGTCGTCACTGTCCCTGTGATTTCATAGACGGATTGTCACACATTAAGGGTGTTGTCGGTGGACTATACAACTCATTTCAACAGCTTGAAGTGGACTTTCATATATTCATTTACACCATATGTTATTCTATGAGCGCTGCATGTTTTGTCTATACTTTAAATCTACTGCACTTAGTGTGTGCTCTTCTTGTTTGTCTGTACAGTATGTCATTTGAAGATTAATCTAATCTTGTGAGGAGCAGCACCAAAGGCAGAATGAGGTTTCACTCTTGCACTCTATCATTACTCTTGATCATTCCAAAGTCTGGACTAAGGATTTGTGGTTTAATCAACTTATGAATATGAACTGTTTTTTCTGATGGACTTGATTTTTGTTTGGTTTACATTCCACAAGTTCTTTCATTTACATTTCAGAGTCACAAGTATTTTGAATGTGTTTATTTTGTTTTTGTGTCTGTATAGTACGTCTAATTCACCTACATTAGAATAACTGAAGACTATAGGAAATTTTTGGACATCTTAGGTAATTTCTCAAATAGGGAATTTAATGACTCGGGCAATGTAATTTTCCATTAAAGATGTTACCTTGGTACCTTGTCTCCAATAGCAATTTAAACCACCAGTTCTCCTCAGAGATGCTTGTGACGGTTGTAAGAGCTTTGTACCAAATTCAAGCACAAGTTCTAGGCAAGCACATAAATTTGGCACACTCTGTCCCACTTTTAGAACACCTGTGAGACACTTAAGCTAAATCTGCAATGCCACACAGTAAAATCGCCAGTGTTAAAATCCTGGTGTTAAGGTGTTTTAGAGTAAACTGTTAATATTATGGTGTTGAATTGCAGGGAATTAACACTATTAGTGTTAGCAATCCTCTCTATCTGATGAAAATACAGAGGTAAACAACATCAACACTAGGAGTGTAAATTGGAACATTCAAGATATTTATGTGTTCTGTTCTCCTACACCCTATATAATGCGGGTGGTGTTTTAGCACATGAACTATAGATTAACCACTTGACCACCTGGTGTTATACCCCCTTCATGACCAGGCCAATTTTTTATTCTATTAAGCGCTGCGACTGCAGCGGTAACTGACACCAACTGACATTAACAGGCACCAACTGGCAGTAACCAATGCCAACTGGCGTTGACTGACATTGCCTTTGACAGATTCCTCTGCAGGGGAATCGCCATGGGAGTGAGTGGCAGCGCGATCACGCACATGCTCACACATCACGCAAACTCGGAAGACATACCTGTACATCCTCTGGGAAAAACCAGCCTGCGGATTGTCAGCACTGTATAACCACTTAACCACTTCCCGACCACCCGCCACCTATTTACTGCAGCAGGGTGACTCTCCTTCACAAACTGACGTAGGTCTACGACGGTCACGCGTGGGAAGCTAGGGGGCCCGCCCCCACTTGGCATCAGGGGGCTAATGCATGGGGCAGGTGGCTGCGATTGCCGCCTGACACCCGCAAATGCTCCCCGCTGAGAGAGAAGGACGGTCGGCTGTTGTAAACAGAGCCGACCGCTCTGCTCCCTGAAATGATCACAGAGCTCATGTGATCCTTCTATATAGGATCACATGTCTCTATGGTCATTTCACAAGCCACGCCCCCCCCCCCCACAGTTAGAATCACTCCCCTAGGCTCACATTTAACCCATTGATCACCCATAGGGTTAACCCCTTCCCTGCCAGTGTCATTATTACAGTAACAGTGCATATTTTAGCACTGATTACTGTAGTAATGTCACTGGTACCCCCAAAAGTGTCAAAAATGTCAGTTAGGGGTCCAATCTGTCTGCCGCAATGTCGCAGTCCCGCAAAAAATAGCAGATTGCCGCCATTACTAGTAAAAAAAAACAATAAAAAGGACATAAATCTTTCCCGTAGTTAGTAGACGAGGGTGGTGGGGTGGTCGGCAAGTGGTTAATTGATTCTATTAACATGGTTGCTGCTCCACAATGATGCTGTTCTACATCAGCACTTTTATAGTTACATAGTTAGTCAGGTTGAAAAAGTCCATCTGGCTCAACCAAAAGGAAAAAAAAACAGTAAAGAAAACCCAACCATACAATCCCATATACACAATCCTATACCTGCAGTTGATTCAGAGAAAGGCAAAAAAACCCAGTAAAGCATGATCCAATTTGCTACAGCAGAGGAAAAGAAATTCCTTCCTCATCCTTCGAGAGGCAATCGGATATTCCCTGGATCAACTTTACCTATGAATATTAGTACCAATTTATATAATATGGGTATATTCCTAAACCTAGGAAAGAATACAGGCCTTTTTTATAGCTATCTAGTGAGCAAGCCAGAACCACCTCTGGACAGAGTCTATTCCACATTTTCATAGCTCATACCGTGAAGAAACCTTTCCGTATTTGGAGACGAAATCTGTTTTCCTCTAGACGTAAAGTTGCAGCCTGCCTAAGCTAGGCAAGTAAGTCCACTTTGTAATATATAAGAACATTTTAGAACCTGTCTGGAGTTTACTTGCAGATAAGCTATGGCTTTTGTTGCTTCAGCCTCCTCACTTTCACCATGTTTGTCTGAAATCTGCACCTCCCCCAGTGATGTCACCACCAGCCACCAATGAAGGTGCAGATTTGTGTCTCTCCCAAGCATATTTGAATCCACTTACCAATGGATTACTTACACTTACTTTCTAAGGTCAGTTTTGAACTTTTGCTTCTACTAGTTTAAGGTCATGTCCCCATGTTTTTGATCCTTGCTCTATTGAAAATACTGTCCTCGTGAACCTTATTTACACCGTTTATATTTTTAAAGGTTTTAATCATGTCTCACCTTTCCCTTCATTACT
This sequence comes from Pelophylax lessonae, assembly GCF_965119305.1. Taxonomy (NCBI): domain Eukaryota; kingdom Metazoa; phylum Chordata; class Amphibia; order Anura; family Ranidae; genus Pelophylax; species Pelophylax lessonae. The sequence goes on from NC_138770.1 coordinate 375,265,412, forward strand.
CTAGACCAGTGATGGCGAACCTTGGCACCCCAGATATTTCGGAACTACATTTCCCATGATGCTCATGCACTCTGCAGTGTAGTTGAGGATCTTGGGAAATGTAGTTCCAAAACATCTGGGGTGCCAAGGTTCGCCATCACTGCTCTAGACCATACATGTCAAACACAAGACCTGAGGGGGGAATAAGGCTTACCAGGCCTTGTTTTGCAGCCCTTGCCACATCGCCATTGGCAGCCAATTGCATCCCTCTCAGTGACATGGATTGGCTGCCAAAGCCTATTTCCCCATGATCCCTAGCCACCGACATGTATCCCAGCACAGCCATGCACTGCCCACAACAAATAATGATTAGCTGCCTGGTATTTTACAGAAATGCCTAGTGAAGTGTCAAAATTGTCGATTTGTAAATTCCATCAATTATGTCACATCCGGTGACACTTTCTCAGCTGATTGCTTACTGCACCTGTGCTGGTCAGGTCTGTTGTCAGTTTGTGATTGGTTTAGCAGGGCCCTATATGGCATAATGGTAATTGGTTGATGTTGCCGAGCCCCCAAGAATCTTCATTGGTGCAGCCCGGGGGGGGGGGGGTTACCAGCCAATTAAGATTCTTGGGGGCTCATCAATAGCAACCAACCAGAATTGACCAAGCACAAACTGGCAATATCAGTGACGAATGCAGGTGCTGTGATCAATACAGAATGTGATTTTACAAATGGAGGAATCTGACTCTTACATCGGCCCGTCAAGGGTAAACATAATGCTGATACAGCCCTAGATAAAAAATTAAGTTTGACACCCCTGCTCTAGACTGTACATATTTAGTTCCTGCAGTCTGGCCTAATATGTTTTGTTCCCCAGACCTTTTATTATTTTTGTTGCCTGTCTCTGGACTTGCTCTATCTAATCTATATCTTTTCTTTCAATGGTTTTTATTAGAATATAACAAATTCAGGTACAAAATATAAATGGTACAACAAGGTAAAAAACCATCTGTTAACAAAGATCAGAAAACTGAGGCCAGAGGTGAAAAGTAGTCACATAATAACTAAGTCAACCAATACTATGTATGGCATAATCAACCCAAAGTAAGGTATAGAAAAATATGAAGGGCTAAGATCCATATAACTGGGGGTGGAACCCCCAAAAAATAAGGACATGTCCCTGAAGACACCCCTATAGAGAACACACTGTGTCTCAGGGGAGGTGGCCCATATGAATAGGATCATATTAGAGGAAGACCGAAGCGTACCTTAATCAGTAAGCTTGAAACATATTATCTGCCAAAAATTTGAACATAAGGAGGGTTCAGAAATGGAATCGTGTCTTACTGAATCAAGGTATAAAAATTAAACCCAATGAAACCAGAGGGAAAGGAAGAACACCAAGTAGCAAATAATCTCTGGCTGACCTCGGAAGCATGAAGCAGTGTCAATGATATTAACAAAGTAAAAAGAAAAGAGAGAAGGAAATACCAACAGAAGGAAGAGATAGTACTTGGAAAGGATAGGAGGGGAAAAAGGGGGGGAGGTGGGGGGGAAGAGGTTCCTGCGGCCGGAGTACTGCTTGCCATGAAGCTGCTATAAATATATCCATCGCTGGAGTGGGTCATGAGCGCAATTAAAGAGTCACATTCACAAAAGCTGTCCAGGGTTCACAGATCTTCTCAAATTTTTGGAGTCATCCAATATACTAAATATCTTCTCCCGTGACATAATCTAAGAGATTTTATGTCTAGCCAGACGTGAAGAAACCGAGGGCAGCTTCCACTGCCTAGCTATCATCATTTTAGCACTGAGGAAGATGTAAAAAATAAATGTTTGGGTGTGCTTAGGAACTTTGGGAATGTGGTGGCATAAGAGGGCAAAAACTGGTGATGGATGAAGGAAAAGGCCCGTGATCTGGTGAACCATTCTAAAGATGCGATGCCAACACAACCTAATTTTGGGGAATTCCCAAAAAATGTGGAGGAGGGTGCCATTCAGGTTGCAGCCTCGAAAACAGACTGGGGAGGTAGTGGGAAAAATTGTGGCCAAACGTGTAGGTACCGTGTAACGTCTCATGAGAACCTTGAGATTAGCTTCAATGAGTCCTATGTTGTGCACTCCCCTGAAGGAGCGCCCAACTAATGCATGCCAGTCAAAGAGGTCCCATTCCATGTTTAGATCTTTTTCCCATTTAATCATGTAGGCAGTTTTTACCTGAGAGTCATTCAGCAAAGCGTAAATAAGTGAAATCCCGCCTTTAACGTCATAAATTTGTGCGCACCATTGTTCGTAAGGGGTTACCCGCAAAGGTTCAGAGGATTCCGTCCTAAGGGAATTGAGGAAGTGTGTAAGTTGAGATAGTCAGAATCGTTCCACAGGTGGCATCTTCAACTTAGTAGCACAGTGAGAGTAGGTTAAGGGACCCGTTCTATCAAAAAAGTGGCCAATTCTATAGAGACCCTTGTCTGTGCACCATTTAAATGCCCTAATATCTTCACCAGGAGGAAAGGCTGGGTTATTAAAAATATGAGTGAGAGGAGCCCAAGGGGAGGTGACCTTTAGAGATTTGTGTATCGAATCACACATAGAAAAGGAATGGGAGAGGGAAGGAGCCATCACTGGAGGACGCGAGTTGGAGGGCCGCCAAACCAGGTAATCAATAGTGTGTAGAGGCACGGCCTGACGTTCCACGAAATACCAATCAGGCTTGTCCCCCTTGGAATAAATGATGGAGAACTGAGACAATTGTGCAGCCTGGTAATATTTCCAGAGGTCTGGTACCCCAGACCCCCTTGTTTGTGTATCCTATAGCCCTTTCTACCCCAGATAAACTTAAAAATGTTAGCTTGCAGTTTCAGAATGCAGGATGGGAAGTGAGTGGAATAAATATAGAATGCGCAGAAGAAGAGTCATCTCGATGGCATTAATTCTGCATAGCCAGGAGATTTGAGAACGAGACCAGTCTAGTAGGTCATTATTAAATTTTTTGATCATGGGCGAGTAATTAACAGAGTAGAGCTTGTCAATCTTGGAAGTTATAGAGACCCCTAGATAAGGAATGTTATCTGAATGCCATGAAACGGAGAAATGATCTTTCAGTCGATCGACTAATGATACGGGGAGATTAATGTTGAGAGCGAGAGATTTACTCATATTGACCCGAAGACCCGAGGCTGCGCCGAAGACATTAAGGAGGGAAACTATATTTGGGAGAGAGATCAAGGGCGAGGTGACAAAAAAGCATTATGTCATCCACGAACAAGGCACATTTGTGGGTATAGGCACCGCACCTGAGACCGTGGATATCAGGGTGGAGGCATATGGCCGTTGCTAGCAACTCCAAAGCTATGGCAAAGAGAAGTGGGGATAAAGGACACCCTTGCCTCATGCCTCTGCAAATCCGGATATCAGCAGAATAATAACTTTGCAATCTGATTTGTGCTGTAGGAGAGGAGTAGAGGGCTGTGAGCGTGGTGAGGAAAGAAGGGCCAAAGCCCCACCTTTCAAGAGTGTTGAAGAGGAACGGCCAGGACAGGGAGTCAAAAGCTTTTTGTAGATCTAAAGAAAGGAGAAACCCGAGTTCAGCAAAGTAATTGCGTGGACTACCCTCCTTACCTGATCAGGACCCTGTCTGCTCGGGATAAATCCCACTTGATCCTTATGTATATATTTGTCAATAAAGCTGGATAGGCGGTTTGCGAGAATTTTGGTCATTATCTTAAGATCGTTATTAATGAGAGAAATAGGCCTGTAATTCCCCATCTCAGAATGATCTTTTCCCGGTTTAGGAATAACTGATATGAAGGCTTTATTAGACGTGCTGTCTAGCTGAGCACCTCCTCTAAGAGAATTGAAGAACCTGACCAGATAAGGAGAGAGGGTAGACGCGAAGGACTTGTAATAAGTGTTAGAGAAACCATCGGGGCCGGGGGTGGAGTTTGGACGGAGGGACTTAATGACATCTGGGACTTCTTGTTCGTTAATGGGGGCTTCGAGGAGGGATCTATGTGAAGACTTGAGTCGGGGGAGAGGGACGCTGTCCAAGAAAGAATTGAGATCATCACCCTTTTTAAGCTGTGGGGCAGCATAAAGTTTAGAATAAAAGGAGTGGAAGGATTCCATGATGGAATTAGGGTTGTTGGTGAGCTCTCCTAAAGGAGATTTAATTTTGGGTAGGGAAACCACCCTAAACCGAGGGGACAGTTTTGAAACTAGTTTCAGGCCCACTTTATCCTGAGACGCGCAAATACGAGCCCCTTGACAGCATAAGCTCTTTTCTGCTCTAGAGGTGAGGGCTAGATTAAGCGACAGTTTAATCTTGTCTAATTCCACAAGGGAGTCAGAAGTGGGAGAGCGTTTATGGACTCTACTAAGGTGTTTTAATTCAGCCTCAAGACGATCGATATCAATTTGTCTTTCTCTTTTGATCTTGGCTCCTAATTGAAAGAGTTGTGGGTGAAGTGTCGCGGAGCGCATTTTCGATCATGGTGCATCTGGTCGGTAGATTAAGAGGGAGTCATTCAGTCTCCAAGGGGCAGGTCCCTTATGGGGAGAGGAACATGTAAGCTGGAGAGTAACCATAGAGTGGTCAGACCAAGGGGTGTCTCTTATTTTAGATTTCAGGGCAGAGGGAATTTCAGTAGTGGGAATGAAGATGTGATCAATTTGCGCCAGAGTGTTATGAGGGGCTGAGAAATGGGTGTAATCTCGGGCAGAGGGGTTTAATTCCCCCCATATTTCGACCAGGCCTAAGGCATAGAGTAACCTGGCCACCCGAAGGCTCTGTTTTGGGGGCCTCCGTACCTTATGGCGAGAGGGCACAGTTTTGTCTTGAGAGCAGTCGAAAGGCTAGGTTAGAATCTCCTCCAATGATGACTTGTCCCTCAAAATGAAGGGAAAGGAAAAGAAGCATCTCGGACAGAAACGTTGCCTGTCCCTTGTTAGGTGCATAATAAGAAATAAATGTGTATAAGAGACCGTGTAAATGTACTTTAACCAAGATGTACCTCCCCTGGGGATCCTCAATGTTGTGCAAGTGCGAGAAGGGTAATGATTTGGCAAACAATTTTGCCACTCCCCTCTGTTTAGAGGGGGCATTGGCCAGAAAAAAGGTGGGATATTTATGGTGAACATATTTGGGTTTAAATGAGACTGGGAAGTGGGTCTCCTGAAGCAAGAAGACCCCAATTCCTTGGGAATGGTAGTGCTGAAACACTTTTTTCAGTTTAACAGGAGAGTTTAGGCCCTGTGTGTTGTGTGATGCCACCTGTAGAGAAGAAAACGTACTTACATTAGTCGACATAATTCATGGATGGAAAGCGCTCAGCTGGGGGGAACCAGCAGGAGACAGAGGGGTCCACCAGTAGTCGATCCATAAGGACTTTAGGGAAAGTGTAGCTCAACTTGGCGGATCGCCCAGACCACAGGAACCTAGAAAAAAAAAAAGGAAGAATAGTAAAGATAGAAAAAGAGGGGAGAGAGAGCGGAAAAGGGAGGAAGAACATGCAAGAACCTGGTCTTGCAGGAGAATGAAGAGACCGCGAGGGTAACCCCTGCCTCCCCACCACATGTTCAGATGCATCCTGAACCAGTCAGGGCGCATTCCTGCAGGATGTAAGGAAATGGAATCCTACGTCCAACAGGAGAAGGCGCATAAAGGCAGCACCGGCCATGGAGCCCCAGTCCGGCACACCTAAAAGAGAAAAGTTAAAGTAGCACCCCTAGCCAAATATTAGTGGAAGCAGGAAGAGGGACATGGATGGAAAGACAGGGAGGGAGAGCAGGGAGAGGGAATGGAAAGTGGGGAGGGGAGGAGTGGAGAGGGAAGGGAATGGGGGTGTGTGGGGGTGGTAGGTAGGGAAGGCAGGGGGGGTGGGGGGAAGGTAGGGGGTGAGAGGGAGGTGGGTAGGGGAAAGAAGGGATGTCTATGAAACAAATCTAAAGGAAAACATCCGCAACTGAATTATACCATAGGAGCAGATCATAAAGAGTTAGGGGTGGAGGGTACCAACAAAAGGACTCTGAGTAGTGAAAGTATCCAGTATCATGAGCAAATATGGAGAAAAAATAAGCAAAAAAAAAAAGAAAGCCTTAAAATAAAACATTATCTGTGAGCATAACAAAGATCGGCGGGGGCATTGAACTACCCCTTCAGGGAGAGGACTCACAGAGGCACAAAGTGCAAAAGGAAAAAAAAGCCTGGGGCTAAAAAGAGTCATCAAGGAGGCTTGACGTCATGGTGGCTCTTCGACTGGTGCTTGTTCCAAATGGTCGAGAGGGGGCTGATCGATGGAGGGCGTTTGGATGACATTGATCTGGTATTTGGAGCAGGGGGTGGGAGGTCTATGGCGATGATTCCCAGCTGCAGAAGAATACCCTCTCCCTCCTGGAAGCTGGAGAAGCCATAGGCCTTGTTTTGATGTTGGAAATTCAGCTTGACGGGGAAGGACCACCAATATTTCAAAGATTTATTGGAGAGAGCAGTAAGTAGCGGTTTCAGGGTTCTGTGGCATTGGAACGCCATAGGCGAGAGGTCAGCCAAAAGCTGGATTTTATGACCTTGCACAGATAAGTCCTCTTTGCCCCTACTTTCTTCATAACTTCCTCTTTCACCCTGAAAAAATGTGTGTTAACAATAATGTCTCTCGGAAGACCATCTTTGCGGGGTGGCTGGAGGGCTCTATGTGCTCTGTCCCGTTCCAGCCGGTGGTCTGGAATATCAGGAATGAGGTCCTTTATAAATGTTTTGACGGCAGCAGGAACATCAGGGACGGTTTCGGGGACCCCCCGAATCCTGAAGTTAAGCCATCTGCTCCTATTTTCTAAGTCATTCAGCTTTGAGAGTGCGGTGTCCAATTGATCTTGGAGCGTTTAAATACAAGCAGAGTTTTGATTGACCCTCGCCACGGTTTGGTCATCTGTGGATTCTATTGCTTCAATTCTTGTGCCAATATTGTGAAGTTCTGCCTTGATCGATTCTGTAATCTGGGAAGCCGTGTAAGCTAACCTGGCAGCTAGCATGTCAGAAGACTGAGCCATAAGCTGAGCAATATCAGGGTTAGAACCCGGTGGACTAAGGGCCAGGTGTTGTGAAAATGTTTGAGAGGCCGGGCTATGCAGGCCTGGTGTCCCCACTACTTGTGCCATGGATCGATGTAAGAGGGATTAAGGAGAGGCATCTGGGGGGTGTAGAGCATAAGCTGGGGTCGCTGGGAAGGACCAGGGCTCTGGGGATGCTGGCGGAACGTCTACAATAGAGTCTATAGGCCCCCTACCTCTGAGCTGCCTCATGCTTCAAGCGGTTGTGAGCTGGCGGCTGCCATCTTTGCAGAGTCCTGCAGCGGTGGAGTGAAGTTGAGTTGGTGGGAAACCTCCTTCCTATGACCCGCCGACATGCAGGAACTGTCCCTTGGGTGTCCTGGAGGGGGAATGCTGGCGGGGAGAGAGAAACTTCTGGTGGCGCCGGAGCTGGGGCTCACAATAGACCGGAGCGGTGCGGAGCTCACGGGCTATGCATCCATCCCGGAACTGCCGTGCATGCGCCTCTCTTATCTATATCTTTTTGTAGGTGGTCTCCAAAAATTAACACTGTATTCTAAATAAGGTCTAACTAAAGGGCATTATTTTACATTTAGAAACATTAAACTGCAGTTTCCACTGCTTTGACCAATCTTCCAACAATGCCAAATCATGTTTGATGTTGCAGACACTTTCGGGAATATCAACCCTATTGCACACCCTTTTGTAATCAGCAAATAGAATAACCTTACCCACCAAACACTTCAGTTAAATCACTTAAAACATAATAAACTTTGTATCCACTGACAGACCCAGGGGTTAAGTCCTGTACAACTTTATAATCACTGTGTGGATCTGTATCAAAAGCATTGCTGAAAGCGCTGGAGTTACACTATGTCCACAGAACCACCCTGGTCACCTTTGGCGCCATTCCACAAGTGTGTGCAATTTTAAAACTTGACATGTTTGGTATCATTTTACTCAGTGAAACATAATTTTTTATATTTTACAAAAAAAAATGAATTATCTACTATGTTTTCTTGCTTTATAATTCACTAAAATGTATTTTTTCCCACAATAATTGAGTTTGAAAAATTGCTGCGCAAATAACATGTGACATAAAAATTGTAATGGCCACCATTTTAATCTATAGGGTCTCTGCTAAAAAAATATATAAATAAATAAATATAAATATATATATATATATATATATATATATATATATATATATATATATATATATATATATATATATATATATATAATGTTTGGGGGTTCTGAGTAATTTACCAGCAAAACATGATGATTTTTAAATAGGAGAGAAGTGTGAGACTATGCCTGGGCTGGAAGGTGTTTTAAGAGACAAAATCTGGAAATGTTTACAACTGTTTTTCTTTTTACCTTTTGTAGTCATGCTGCAGCAACGATGAGCATCTAGGACAAAGACCAAGTCATCAACCATATCTTCCAGCAATGGGGAGGAGTAGAGACAAGATTGACAACTACTACATTGTACTAGATAAGAAGCTTATCCCTTGTGAAGCGTTTATTCTCTGGGAGCTTTTGATGAACCTTTCAAAGTCCGTTTTGTTTTTAACCCATCCCATGATGCTGTACTTGTTAGCTTCTATACATTTCTGCAAACAATGGTCTATAAAATTATAATTTGTTACATGAAAATGTTGCTTTGTCTTAGATGTCAAGACCCTCATGCAAATGCTCAGTCCTTTCAATCTCATTTAAAATTTGAACATGGGTTCTATCCCACCTCTAAGTTTAGACTTGTTTGTGCACAACAACTTTGTCAAAAACAGTGTTCCACATACTCTGTTTTTTGGAAAATGTTCATATTTCAGTTTTAGAAAATAATACTTCTCAGATTAATCAGTCTACTCAGTCAGATACATTACAATCCAGCACTTCAGAACATGAATCATTTTCTTATAGTGTTTGTGTAGAAAGTGTAGAAAGTGGGTCAGTACCTTCCAAAAAGCATGTAAAGAACATGTGTGCCTCAATTGTTGCAAAGCTGCAGGGAAGTGGTGTTTAAAATTACATAGCCTCTTCAATTGTATGTGATCTGGAAGAGTTTACACCAGTTACACTCACCAATGCAGCAGAATATTGTCACTTCATAGGGCTCTGAACACTTAACACAGAATTTTGAAAATCTGATCACCCAATTGTAATACTAATAGCTAAAGGAGCAAAGTTCTTTAGTTAAAGGTGGGGAATTTTCGAGCATCTGGAAATAGTTCTTGGTGTTAGATATGACAGTAGAATATATAAAAAAATGGCAACTATGACCAGTTCCAGTTAAGGAAACTGTCTCTTAGAGCGCTTTCACACTGAGGCACTTTTCAAGTGCTTTAGCGGTAACAAAAAAGCAACTGAAAAGCTCACAAAAACCTATTCTAATTAAAATCATTAAATGCTGAGGTGGTGCGCTGGCGGGGCAGTGAAAAAAATCCTGCAAGCAGCATCTTTGGAGCATGTTTTGAGCGCTAAATAAAGTGCCTTCAAAAATGCCCTTCTCTATTCAAATGAATAGGAAGCACCTAAAAAAGTGCTTCAAAAGCGCCTAAAAATGGTTCTTCAAGCAGTTTTTCAGTCACGTGTTTTTTAAAAAAAAGCGCACCGCTAATGCCTTAAAGCGCTCAGTGTTTTATGGGTAGTTTCCAAGCGCCTCATTGTGAAAGGGCTCCAAATGTGAGCAGGACATTTTGCTCACATGCCTGTCACTTTCAGGCAGCATTGAATTTGCTAAGGTCAGGATGATACCTGCAGGTACAGGACTGTTACTGATGAGAGTGTGATTGCAGTTAGCAATCACACTCCTATTACTCTTAGGCAGCCATTTCAGTTATCCAGCCCTGTTTTATATGTGTAACTATGGCATATGATTCCATGTTTATGTCATTCTTCTGTAATTTACTTGTTCAGTCTTAATTGGTAATACTCAATAAAATATATAGTATCTTACAAAAGTGAGTATACCCCTCCCATATTTGTAAATATTTTATTATATCTTTTCATGTGACAACACTGAAGAAATGACACTTTGCTACAATGTAAAGTAGTGAGTGTACAGCTTGTATAACAGTGTAAATTTGCTGTCCCCTCAAAATAACTCAACACACAGCCATTAATGTCTAAACCACTGGCAACAAAAAAGTGAGAACACCCCTGTGTGAAAATGTCCAATTTGGGCCCAAAGTGTCAATATTTTATGTGGCCATTATTTTCCAGCAATGCCTTAACCCTCTTGGGCATGTAGTTCACGAGAGCTTCACATTTTGCCACTGGAGTCCTCTTCCACTCTTCCATGGTGACATCACGGAGCTGATGGATGTTAGAGACCTTGCCCTCCTCCGCCTTCCATTTGAAGATGCTCCACAGATGCTCAATAGGGTTTAAGTCTGGAGACATGCTTGGCCAGTCCATCACCTTTACCCTCAGCTTCTTTAGCAAGGCAGTGGTTATCTTGGAGGTGTGTTTGGGGTCATTATCATGTTGGAATACTGCCCTGCAGCCCAGTCTCTGAAGGGAGGGGATCATGCTCTGCTTCAGTATGTCACAGTACATGTTGGCATTCATGGTTCCCTCAATGAATTGTAGCTCCCCAGTGCTGGCAGCACTCGTGCAGCCCCAGACCATGACACTCCCACCACCATGCTTGATTGTAGGCAAGACACACTTGTCTTTGTGCTCCTCACCTGGATGCCACCGCACACGCTTAACACCATCTGAACCAAATAAGTTTTATCTTGGTCTCATCAGACCACAGGACATGGTTCCAGTAATCCATGTCCTTAGTCTGCTTGTCTTCAACAAACTGTTTGTGGGCTTTCTTGTGCATCATCTTTAGAAGAGGCTTCCTTCTGGGATGACAGCCAATTTGATGCAATGTGTGGCATATGGTCTGAGCACTGACAGGCTGACCACCCACCCCTTCAACCTCTGCAGCAATGCTGGCAGCACTCATCCATCTATTTCCCAAAGACAACCTCTGGATATGACACTGAGCATGTGCACTCAACTTCTTTGATCGGCCATGGCGAGGCCTGTTCTGAGTGGAACCTGTCCTGTTAAAACACTGTATGGTCTTGGCCACCACGCTACAGTTCAATTTCAGGGTCTTGCAATCTTCTTATAGCCTAGGCTATCTTTATGTTGAGCAACAATTCTTTTTTTCAGATCCTCAGAGAGTTCTTGCCATGAGGTGCCATGTTGAACTTCCAGTGACCAGTATGAGAGAGTGAGAGCGATAACACCAAATTTAATGCACCTGCTCCCCATTCACACCTGAGACCTTGTAATACTAATGAGTCACATGACACCGGAGAGGTAAAATGGCTAATTGGGCCCATTTCTGGACATTTTCATTTAGGGGTGTACTCACTTTTGTTGCCAGCGGTTTAGACATTATTGGCTGTGTGTTGAATTATTTTGAGGGGACAGCAAATTTATACGGTTATACAAGCTGTACATTTACTACTTTACACCGTAGCAAAGTGTCCTTTCTTCAGTGTTATCACATGAAAAGATATAATAAAATATTTACAATAAGGTGAGGGGTGTACTCACTTTTGTGAGATACTGTAACAAAAAAAGTAAAACAAGTGCCTTGTTTTTGTGGGTCAGTATGTATAACTAATTTGCTCTAAATATAGTAAATTAACATTATTTATATTTCAAGATTTTGTTTATAATTATATTTATGGTTATCAAAACCTGTGAGAGTTAAGTATTTAACTCTTCAGTGTGGGCAAATAAACTTACCTCAGATATGAATAATTAACTCTAACAGAGTTAATCTACCTCTTTAGCAGGTACAAAAAGAACTACTGCATTAACACCTTTCGGAGTAAAAATCCCTCTGTGAGAGTTATGTATTCATATCTGAGATACAGTAGTTTTTTTTTTTTTTACCTGCTGTGGAGTTAGATTAACACAGTAAGAGTTAAAAAAAAAAGAACCCTTTGAGAGTTAACTATTACAGCAAGTAGTGTGATTTTACTTTCTGAAGAGTTACATTAACACTTGTAGGAGTAATCAAATTCACTCCTTGAGAGTTAAATGCTCAACTCTTATGTAGTGGTAATTTTATAACACTTTTATGAGTGTTAACTTAACTCTGAACAGTGTGGATTATATAAAGACCAGGAAAGTGTTAAAAATAACTCCTACAGAGTTAAATAAATACTGGCAATTTTACTGTGCAGTCTTTATGAATTCCAGAGAATCTGTTGACTCCAATATTATACAGTACTGTTTAGAGGCTTCCCTGGCTTCATTAGCCCAACACAGCAGATGTGCCAGCATACAAAATACATTTTAAGCTTTTATAAATATAACATGTTATAATGCAGAGGGGACAGTTATAAAGGTTTATGGTATATGCAGTTATGTATAAGTTTAAAAAAAACAATGAAAATCAATTCTTGAAAATTAAAGGCCACAAAAGAAGACTTGCATTCAATATTAATCTGGAAAGAAGATTTAACTGTATTGATTTTCTACGACCTGAACTGTCCAAAATACTAAAAAAAAAAAAAAAAGTGTAATTACAGTATTTCTTAAATTTATCTGACAGACAGTTACCTTGGTAATCTCCTTCATGAGAGGGAAAAAGTTTTTTCTTTGTTCAGAATAAAGGTCCATATGTATAGTACAATGAAAAGTAAAAGATACACAGATATGTATATATTTACATCAACACGAATCACGCTTACATGTGACTTATCAACAAAATCAATCAATGAGAAAAAAAAGGCATTAAATAAATAAAGTTCATAAATAAAGTGTAAATAAAGTCCACTGTGTGAAAGGAAGATGGTCCTCTTTCCATGTTCCAAGAATCTAAAACATGTGATCAACATCCATCACTAATAAGGAAGTGTTCCAATAATGAAGCGACCACCAGATGAAAAAATGCATGCTTACCAACTAGCGTGTGACTCCCTAGTGAAAGAGAATTCAAAATTAGCCTGTGGTAGGGCATCCAGCCTTGGATTCTCCTAGGCAATTCCTTGGGCTCCTCCACTAGTTGATGGTTGGGACTAGTTACCATTCGGGTATCACCTCATGCAATAAGGGAATAAAGAGTGGTGCTCCAATAGCGTAAAATGTTATGGGCACATTTAATAAATTATTCAAAATTCCACTCACATTTTTGTAGATTAAATATTTGACTACTGGGCACATTTACCCCTTTCCTGCTCGTTCCAATTTTCAGCTTTCAGCGTTGTCGCATTTTGAATGACAATTTAACTGCAATGCTGTACGCACACAAATTTTTATAATTTTTTTCACAGAAATAGAAATTTACTTTGGTGGTATTTAATCACCACTGGGTTTTCTATTGTTTGCTAAACAAACAAAAAAAGACCCAAAATGTTTTCTAAAGTTTGTTATAAAATTTTGCAAACAGGTAATTTTTCTCCTTCACTGATGTGCACTGATGAGGCTGGACTGATGGACGCTGATGAGGCAGCACTGATAGGCACTGTTAAGCTGCACTGATAGACACAGATGAGGCAGCAATGATAGGTGGCACTGATGGGCACTGATAGGTGGCCTTGATGGGCACTGATAAGGCGGCACTGGTGGGCACTGATTAGGAGGCACTGATGAGGCTGCACTGATGGGCAGCACTGATAGGCACTGTCAGGCATCAGTGAAGGACACTGATAGGTGGCTCCAAGTTCAGCCAAGTTACGCAGGGGGCGTGGTCTTCGCAAACACGGGAGGATGTCCACGAACGCCCTACCGGCATTTTAAGCCTGCGTTTTAGCTGTCTTTCGGCTATAGCGTGGGTGGGAAGCGGTTTAAAAATGCTCTTAAGCAAATAACTGGCCAGAAAAGCAGCACTCATACAGGTGCCAGGTGGGACGGGGATGCTGAGCGGAGGAGATGGGTCATCTGCTATAGGGGCCATTCTCTTGCACAAAACAACTCATCCCGCTACCCCCTAGCCCAGTCCTACCTATCCCTGCTCCTCTGTAAGCTGGTCCCACCCCTCCTTGCTAGTCTCCTTCCCTTACCTATCACTCCAAGTCAGTCCCCACTGATCTCTCTTCACCTCGCTCTTCTCCTATTCCCCCCACCTGTCCTCAGTCATGGCGTGGACTCAGCCGGAGGTACGTGCTCTCTACTTGAAACCATCTGGGTGTGGAGGTTCTGAGAACATTCTACAATGAAGGACACTGACTGTGCTGGGGACTTATACACATTAAGGTGGATTGAGACTTTCTTAGACTTTCCCTAGCGTGACAGCAGCCAGCATGTGGAGAGGCGAATCCTGAACAAGCACATGATGTCAGACGTAAGACAGTTTTTGACAAGTCCTTAATTCAAAAACAAAAATAAAAAATAGTGTCCCTCGATGTAAATCCATCGCCAATCACGATGCCCGCCGCACCTGAAAAATAGAGGCTTACCCGTCGAATGACGCTCTTGATCTTTGACAGCTATTTTATAGACAAGGGACGGGCCACCCGAATATGCCACTCCGTGGCACCGCCCCCTTCTGATGTCACTTGACATCATGTGACGTCAGAAGCGGCAGTGCCCCAGGGTGACGTGACCTGGTGGCCCCGCACTTTGCCTATAAAAGAGCTGTCAAAGCTCAAGAGGGTGGGTACGCCTTTAGAAGAGGCAGAGCGTCTTTAATTTTTTTCTATTTTTCGGATGCAGCGAGCGTCATGATTGATGATGGATTTACATCGAGGGACACTATATTTTTATTTTTATTTTTGAATGAAGGACTTGTCAAAAACTGTCTTTTGTGTTTATTTTTTTGTACTCTTTTGTACGATGTACCCGATACCCATTCACAAGGGGGGGGGCAGGTTCTGGGGTCCCCCTTGTTAAAGGGGAATTTCAGATTCTGATAATCCCCCCACCCGCAGACCCCCACAACCACAGCCCAGGGTTGTCGGTAAGAGGAGGCCCTTGTCCCCATCTGCAGCCAGGGAAGCTGCAGACTAGCTGGATGTCAATGAGCCCTCTCTTCGTGCCAGGCACCGAAAGAGTCCTGAAACCTGAGACCATTTCCTGGTTCCTTCTCTACAAACAGGCGTATACCTTTGATTCGGTGGTCCTGAAAGGGGCTGCACTTTTTTACCGGAGTCACTAAATTGTTGCTATGTTTACCGATAAGCTCAAATGGAGGCAGCCCCTCGTAAGGGATCGTGAAAAGCTCTCTGCGAGATGCCTCACCACCAAATGCAAACGCACCTAATAGGTGTTATCTGTTGGAAAGCTTTGCCTGAAAGGCACCACTACAAATTATGGTTTTGTTTAATTGATACCCATAGTCAGGAAAAACGGTCTCTCAACCCTCTCGGCCAGGTTTTTCCTGAGTTAATCTTTGGTATTTTTCATGAGACGTTTTGTTTTCTGCACTTCCGGAGCTTTCTTGTTCATTTAAAATATTTATTTTGGCGGAGCTTTGCTGGCGTGGTGCTTGTTGCTGAGGAGGATCTGGCGGCCATCTTTTTGGAGTCCAGAGCTACTGATCTGCATACATATCGTTCCATGCTGTGTTTTACTAGATAATGTGTAAGTGGCCAATTTTAATTTCAATAAAACCTTAGTCTGATGTACTATACCATGAGGAGTCTCCCTTTATATCTCTGATCTGAGGTCTGTCATTCATTGAGACTGGGCTGCCTGACTTGGAAGATTTTTGGATCTGGGATCGGCTCCACATGAGTGATTGTTTATAGGGCACGCTTGACTGATCTCTGTAATGGGCGTCTGTCAGATTCGGTAAGAGGCTTGGACACCTGGTGTTTGCTGGTGGTGGCTTCTGGATTCACAACTTACAACCTTTACTCTGTCTGTTCCTGGGATTCCCCATTCATTCATACGTGTGTGGACTTCTTATGAACTTTTACTCCCCAATTGATTTTTTGTGGATTTTAATATCAAAAGCGCTGCATGTTATTTTAAGCCTATTTATATCCACATTTCAGGATTAGTGCAAGCTGTTTTTTTTCTGTTGATATAGGGTTTGTTTATTTAGTACAGTATTATATCTTTATTACAATATTTATTAGGCCTAATCAGTTACTTTAGTAGTCTTGCCACATTGCATAAGATCTTATCATTAGTCACATGACGGACATACCTCTGGTTACCTGAAATGTTGGGGGACTACACAATCCTTTAAAGGGGTTGATGCTGAGTACGGTACTCTGTAAGTACCATCCTGCAATAATAGGCCTCCAAGAGACCCATCTCACACCAGAGACTCTTAGCTCTATAAAGTACTCCTGGGCACAAAAGATATAACATGCCACGCATACTTCATATTTCCAGAGGGGTGTGTGTCCTACACAAATCTCTGGATTTTCATGAACTAGCTGCAATATCTGATTCGGAGGGGCCATATGTATTTTTATATTGTAAATGTATGTCTTTAATATGTATCATAGCTGTGGTATACATACCTCCACCCTCTTCCATTTTAGTGCTGCAGGACCATCTGGTCTTTACTTTTGACAGGCCTGATATTTCAATCTTTGTCCTAGGTGATTTTAATAATGTCCTAAATCCTGCCCTAGACATACACCCCCTCCAAATGTAGGTTCCTCACTAAGAGGCAGCCCACTGCTACGATTTATGGAAGAGGTAAAATGGGTGGATGAATAGAGAGAAAAGTACCCCGTAACTCTCCAATTCTCCTGTTATTCTAAGACAAATGGGTCACTGTCCCGTAAATAGCTTTGTCTCGGGTCAGCTCGATCGATTGGGCTGATTTCAAAAATACTGTATGCTCCTAGAGGGGTGTCTGACCACTCGCCTTTAATATGCTTGATTACAGCTAGACCTATCCTGACCTTTCTTAGAGCTCCATGGTGTCTAAACACTTCTTGGCTGAAACTGATTCCTAAGAGCACCGGGATTGGAAAAAACATGGTTAGTATCTTTGGAGATAACGCGCTCTATACTGATAAGCTTCTGAAGTGGGATGCTTTTAAATATGATATACGTGGAGTCTTCATATCCGTAGATAATAGTATAAAGACAGAACCTCAAAAGCATGGAAAACGTATCACTCAGCATGTCCAGGAAAGGGAGAGGGTGTGTATTTCACAACCCACAGAAGAGGCCCAGTCAGCTTGGCTCGCTGCACAGGATGCCCTGATACAACTGATTAACTCCAAAGCCGAAAAAAATAGGTTTTTTTCCAAGGTAACTTTTTATGAAGAGGGGGAACGGACTGGTTATTAGGGATGATCGAACGTTTGAAAAGTTCGGTTCGACCAGAACACCCGAACTTCCGGAAAGTTCGGGTCCGGATTCCAGAACCCCATTGAAATCAATGGGACCCGAACTTCGGTAATCCAGAAACACCATTTTGAAGCCCTAAAACCCAATAAATGCCCCTAAAAAGTGCCTAGGGTTCTGGGTCATGCCCCAGGGACTATTAATCACACAAAAAAAAGTTCTTAAAAATTGTCGTTTTTGATAGAGAGCCAATTGTTGAAAAAATTATTGAAAAAAAAATTAGATTTCTTTGGATTTAGTGTCGGGGGGGGGCTAAAAAGTGTACCTGTGAAGTTTCAGCTCTGTAGCATGTCCAGAAGCAGAAAAAAAGATTGTTTGTCTTAGAATTGTAGTAGAGCAGGGATATGGCTCCGCTATTTTCACACCTGGCCGTTTTTGTTGCAGGCGTTTATTGGGCTTTTTTGTGGACGTCTTTGGAGGCAGGCATGACATCTGAACTTCTGTGTAGGGGTATATATACACACATACATATATGTATATATACACATACACACATATAGGTGTGAAAGTAGCGGAACCTTATGCCTGCGCTAATGAAATTATTTGCAGGCATAGGGCTCCGCTCCTATCACACATATATGTGTGTATGTGTATAGATACATATATGTGTGTGTGTATGTATACCCCTATACAGAAGTTCAGATGTTATGCCTGCCTCCAAAGACGCCCAAAAAATGCCCAAAAAAACGCCTGCAACAACACACCTGGGCGTTTTTGTTGCAGGCGTTTTTTTGGTCATTTTTTGGGCATCTTTGGAGGCAGGCATAACATCTGAACTTCTGTATAGGTGTATATATACATATATGTGTGTGTGTATATATACCCCTATACAGAAGTTCAGATGTTATGCCTGCCTCCAAAGACGCCCAAAAAATGCCCAAAAAAACGCCTGCAACAAAAACGCCCAGGTGTGTTGTTGCAGGCGTTTTTTTGGGCATTTTTTGGGCGTCTTTGGAGGCAGGCATAACATCTGAACTTCTGTATAGGGGTATATATACACACACACATATATGTATATATACACATACACACATATAGGTGTGATAGGAGCGGAGCCCTATGCCTGCAAATAATTTCATTAGCGCAGGCATAGGGTTCTGCTACTTTCACACCTATATGTGTGTATGTGTATATATACATATGTGTGTGTGTATATATACCCCTACACAGAAGTTCAGATGTCATGCCTGCCTCCAAAGACGTCCACAAAAAAGCCCAATAAACGCCTGCAACAAAAACGGCCAGGTGTGAAAGGAGCAGAGCCATATGCCTGCTCTACTGCAATTCTAAGAAAAATGATCTTTTTTCTATGGCGGTCACCATGACATGGAAGAATTTGGTCACCCTGCCATAGCAGTCAGAGTCAGTTCACCCTACACTACACTATGGTCACCCTGACACTTAACACATTCCCTACAGAAACTAGATTATTGAATCTAACTATAGTGGAAAATAGTACCCTAACTACACTAGATATCCCTTTCCTCACACTAATAATTGCTAAATGACACTTTTGAAGCAGGAGTAACAGAACTGCTTCCACTCTCTTCCACAGCCCCTGTATTACAGTGCTAGAGATTTGGCGGGGCTATGTTATATACTGGGGGGCGTATTCACTACTGATTGGCCTCTGGACCCCCTAGTCACTCCAATCACATTCCTAGCATCCTCCTGCCCCCTCAATTGGCTTTTACTGATGGTTCTGGTCCAATCACAGGCTTGTAAAGCCCAGTTCCTGTCCCATTGCATTTTGGTCGGTCCGTAAAAAGTTTGGAATTCGGCCAAATTTCAAACAGTCAATGTTCAGGTCGAACCGATGGTCGACCCGAACCGTTCGATCATCCCTACTGGTTATCTGCTTGCAAAAATAGTTAATGTATGCCCAACGGTTCTGGTGATTGATGCACTAAAGCTTCCTACAGGGGGCTATGCCAATTCCCCGGAAACGGTTATGGCAGAACTAATAGAATTCTACTTGGATCTCTATGCTGCTAAGGTCTCCTATACCCTAGAGGCCCTATCAAATTATTTACAGTCTATCAACATACCCACCCTCATAGAGCAAGTCTGGATGCTGCTCTTAGAGGAGATCTGGGAGGCAACCAAATCTTTTCCCAACTCCAAAGCACCTGGGGATGATGAGCTGCCAAAGGAGGTATTCCAACAACACACTGATATCCTTTTACCTAAGCTGTTGAAAGTATTCAATGAGGCCCATGAGTATGGATGGTTACTGCCTTTCATGAACAGGGCTAGTATTATTTTGCTTCTGAAGCCTGATAAGCTAGCTACTGAGCCTAATTCCTATATACCTATTTCCTTGTTACAAGCTGACATAAAAATGTTGGCTAAAGTACTGGCTGGGAGGCCTAACAAAGTAATTGCTGATATTGTTCATGCAGACCATGCTGGCTTCACACCTAACAAACCCACTGCTTTCAACCTCAGATGACTTTATATAAATATGCAGGCACCAGCTGATAACGGAGGGGCGAGAGCGCTTGTGTCGCTGGATGCAAACAAAGCCTTTGATAGCGTGAATTGGGCAGTGCTGGAAAGATTTGGCTTTGGAGAACGATTTATTGGTTAGGTCCTTTTATTGTATTATAATCCCCAGGCTGCTATATGGATGGTGACAGGACCTCACAGATATTTTCACTGGATAGGGGCTTTACATATGGTGCACTCCATGAAAAGATCATGTTGTATGCAGACGACATGCTGTTTTTGATGGGAAACACAGGCCCCTCTTTGCAAGGTGTAATGGACATAGTCACTGAATTTGGCATTTATTCAGGCTTGACTATTAACTGGATCAAGTCAGCCCTGTTGCCACTAGATGGAGCTCTTGACCCCCAGTTATCTTCTTTCTGCCCAGTGCCTATAGTGGGGCAATTCAGATATTTGGGAATAATAGTCCCAGGTGAGATTGTGGATTATTGCCGTTTGAACATATTTCCCCTGCTGTCACGGTTTAGGGATAAGGTGAAATTGTGTTCTAAACTACTGCTGTCAGTGGCGAGTAGAGCTATTTTAGGAAAAATTATCTTAATGCCCCAGCTACTCTATTTCCTCCACAATACACCTGTGGTTATACCCCTTAAAATATTCTGAATGGTAAATTCCATATTTCGCTCACTACTATGGAAATAGGGTTCTGCTAGAGTCAGTCTGGAGCAACTCTAGAGGTCTAAGGATACTGGGGGCCTATTTTTCCGGAACTTCTGGCTGTACTATCTGGCAGCCCAGCTGCAGCAGCTGAAAAACGGCACGAATGATGTATCGGCCGAGGGGGAAACACACACTGATTCCACATAGCTGTAGCGTTACACTGTGTAGAACAGGGATCCTCAAACTGTGGCCCTCCAGCTATTGCGGAACTACACATCCCATGAGGCATTGTAAAATTCTGACATTCACAGACATGACTAGCCATGATGGGAATTGTAGTTCCTGAACAACTGGAGGGCCATAGTTTGAAGACCCCTGGTGTAGAAGTTCAGACTCTCCTGGAAGCCCTTGGGGCCCAGTTCTTCTTAAAGTCCAACAAAATATACCCCATGTATAGGCTACTACATAAGATTTGGATCAAAGCAAAACAACTACAAAGAGTGTCAGGATTTACTAGTTAAAGCCCCGTCTGGAATAACGGCACTTACTCCGAACTGGCAAAGCTGCAGTGTGCAGCCGGTGGCTAACATATGGTGTTACTCACCTCCATTAAGCCCCGGAAGATTTTACCTCCTTCCTGACCAGGGCCTATTTTGAGATTCGGCACTGCGTGACTTTAACGGACAATTGCGTGGTCATGCGACGCTATACCTAAACAAATTTGACGTCCTTTTTTACCACAAACAGAGCTTTCTTTTGGTGGTATTTGATCACCTGTGCGATTTTTTGATCATGCGCTATAAACAAAAAAAGAGCATCAATTTTGCAAAAATAACAATATTTTTCACATTTTTTATATGAAAATCCCCCCCAAAAAAATGTAAAAATCAACATTTTTTAACATTTTAGGCCAATTTGTTTTATGCTACATATTTTTGGTAAAAAAAATCGCAAAAAGCGTATTTTGATTGGTTTGCGCAAAAGTTATTGCGTTTACAAACTAAGGGAAAGATTTTTGTCATTTTTGTTGTTTTTTTTTAACGCGTAATGGCGGCGATCTGCGATTTCTTTTGTGGGACTGCGACATTGCGGGGGGCAGATCGGACCCTTGACTGACATTTTTGACACTTTTGGGGTTACCAGTGACATTTCTACAGTAATCAGTGCTATACATATGCACTGTTACTGTAAAATGACACTGGCAGTGAAGGGGTTAACTTTTTTTGAGAGGGAGGGGTTGTGTGTGTCCCTAGGGGCATGATTCTAACTGTGATTGGCTGTGGCTTGAGGTGTAGGAATAGTGATCAACGGTCCTACATAGTAGAACCGTATGATCACTGTTCATACACAGGGGAGAATGACAGGCGGCTCGTTTACATCAGTCGCCTGCCTTTCTCCCACTCTAACGGACAATCGCGAGTGCCCGGCGGACATCGGGTCCAGCGGCCACACGCGTGGGGGGGACCGTGACCGAGCGGGAGCGTGCCTCCGGCGGTGCACGCTCGCTCCCCAGAGCCTCACAGGCTAGTGACGTACCCATACGTCACTTTGCCTGTGAGGGGCTGACCGCCGCAGTATATGTACTTGCGGCGGTCGGCAAGTGGTTAAGCAATGGCAGGTTGCTCCTATTTGCCCAGACGCAAGCCAAATATGGATTGTCAAACAAAATGTACTTCCCCCCACCTTCAATTGCAGCACGCCATTATAGCGCAATAATTTTTAGAGCAGGCGGTGTTATCTCCCACTACTCTTTTCAATATGATACAGCAATCCACATCCACTAAAGGGTTCATCTCCAGGTGCTATGCCATGCTGCTGCCGGAGTACATTGAGAATTTTCCCAACACAGCTATGGAAAAATGGGCGGAGGGTGTGGGTGATATAGATGGGGATCAGTGGTCGGAGGCTCTGGAACCTGTCTACGGCTGTCCTTTAAATGTAACCAAAAGACTGTCCCAAATACTGTATATATAATATTAAGGGTTCATCATACCCCACTTAAATTGCTTATTCTTGGAATCCACCCAGACCCACTGTGTACAAGATGCAAGGGAGCTAAAGGGAACCTGATGCATATCCTTTGGCGGTGCCCAAAGTTGCACAGCTTTTGGACTGGCATAGTAAACACCATTAACAATACTTTTCAAGTAACCGTCTTTCTTGACCCTAAACCTTGCTTATTGGGTATACTGGATGAGGTTATAACTAACATATATGTCAGAGACGCAATGTCCAGAGCACTGTTCCAAGCTCGAAAGCTGATCTTGCAACATTGGATCTCTCAAACCTCTCCAACTTTAGAGATGTGGTTAGCCAACATGGGATTAACTTTGAGATATGAGCTCTTGATATATCAGCATAGAGGCAGCCCGAGCCAGTTCAATAGAATCTGGGGATGCTGGCTAGCTACCCCCGGCTTGGCTCCATTGGACCTAATTCTTGATAGGCTATTAACTTAAAGTGGGAACTCAACCGTTCTGTTTGTCCCCTTGGAGTGAGTTTAATTGAAGGTACTGGGGAAGAGATATGATGAGAATGTCTTCTTAAACCATACCTAGGGATGCATACACTGTGAGATATAACGACTAATGACATCTCAGGTTCAACTGATTTTATAAACCTGCTTTGTCTTTGTACAAGAACATTATTCTACTTTGTATGCTAATGTATTGTATAATGTAATACTTTGGAATGTGTATTGTTTATTGTACTGTTAATAGTTGTTAATAAACTTTATTCTGATTAAAAATATATATATGAATTGTTAATAAAATAGAGATAAAAAAAATCAGCAGGTAAATAATAGCTGAAAGGAGAAGGGAAAGAAGGGGTCAATTATTGCTGATTAGGGTAAACTATGGGTTCATAAGGAATAAAGCTGAACTCCAGAGATGCATTTTATTGCATAATTACATTGGTCCAACTTGAACAAAGTAATTATGCATATGCTAGACCTGTGGGACTGCTGTGGAAGCATACAATCACTGTAGTAGTCTGTCACTACTACTGTGATGCCTGCTGTCTTCATGGTGCCATGCTAAGTAATTTCCCTGCTACATGGTAAACACAGTGGGTTGCTTACTTGACATGGGAGCTATTTACAGAACACCTTGCATAATTCTCAATAAATGCAAGACATCCTCTTGACATCACTGCTCCATCTCTCCACCATATAGAATCAGAGAATGCATTGCATTCCTTAGGAAAAATGCAAGGCATTCTGTGAATAGTGCCAAACGAGTGATCTTGGCAAAAGAGCTTCAAGACAGCGGCAACTATTGTAGTAGTGGTGACTACTACAGTGATTCTCCACTTTCACAATGGTCCCACAGGTATGGCACATGTATACTTACATTGGTACAATATGTACTAATGTAAATATGCATTAAAATCTAAAGTATATCTAGATTTCATCTTTAAAAAGAAAAAAAATATATTATTTGTCAGGTTGCTTTAACCGCATCTCGTTCAGCCATTGCACATAAATGACTGGACGGGAGCTTCCTTGATGCAGGTGGACGTACGCATGTATCACCCCCCCCCCCCCCATATGCCAGTATAACCTTTTACGCCTGTGTCATTAACACAGCCAGCAACCATGTACCAGTTCACTACTAACACCAGTAACACTGTTCCCAAACGAGTGCCACCAGCCAGTGTCCCTGTCATGGTCTTACCTTCTTGCTGTTCTCCTTCGTTTGACATGTGCTGGCGGCCATCTTGGTTTCTGGGTTTCTTGTAGCCTCCCACCCTGCGGCTCCTCCTTCCCACTGGGAGGAGCTGGATACCTAGCTCATATATATAGGAGGTCTGTGGCTTCAGTTCCCTGCTTGGTCCTCCTGTGTTCACATGCTACTAAGACTGCTGCTACTTCTGGTTCCTGTTCCTGGCTTCGTCTGACTACCCTGCTGGTTCCTGATCCTGGCTTCGTCTGACTACCCTGCTGGTTCCTGTCCCCTGGCTTCGCAAAGACTCTGCATCGCTTTCGCCATCCGTTTGGACTTTTGCTTTATAGCTTGTTTTTCAATAAAGCTTTCTTATTTTCACTTATCTGTTGTTGTACGTCTGGTTCATGGTTCCGTGACATTAGGACCAAGCCATGAATTCTGACGGTACAGGGCCATCCTCGCTACCCACGCTGGTTGCCAGACTTGATCAGCAGGATCACCTGTTGGGTCGGTTCGCCGTGGCGTTGCAAACCCTGCTTGAACGCACGGTTCATTTCGCTCCCGTTGCCGATGGGTCGGTTGTCGCTCCTGGGTCCGCTCCTACTGCCGCTCCGGTTGTTGCGCCAGAGTCTACCCCGACACCTGTTGTTGCGCCTGCGGTGTTTCGGGGTATGTCCGGTTCTGCCCCCCTTCCACAGCGCTTTGGGGGAGAGCCAACTCAGTGCCGAGGTTTCCTTAACCAGGTGGGCATTTATTTCGAGTTGCTGCCACATGCCTTTCCTACTGAGAGATCAAAGGTGGGCTTCTTAATCTCGCTGCTCTCGGACAAGGCCTTGGCCTGGGCCAGCCCTTTATGGGAGAACAACAATCCGGTGGTTGCCGAGTTTTCCGGTTTTGTTGCTTCTCTTCGGAAGGTATTCGATGTGCCGGCTCGTGCTGCCTCTGCTGCGAAGCTCCTTATGTCCATCAGACAGGGTTCACGATCCGTAGCTGAATACGCCATTGAGTTTCGTACCCTGGCAGCAGAGGTGGGCTGGAATAATGAGGCTCTGGTCGCTGCTTTCTCTCATGGTCTCTCGGATGCCTTGAAGGATGAGGTTGCAGCTAAGGACCTACCAGTGGAGCTCGAGTCTCTTATTTCTTTCCTGATTTTGATTGACACCAGACTCAGGGAGAGACCTTCCTTTAAGGAGAGTCTGCGGAGGCCTCCTAACAGATTGGCGCCTACCTTTGTTGTCCCACCCGTGCCTCCCTCTCCTCCCACGCCTCCTGGGGATGACTTGTCTGGGGGTGAACCCATGCAGCTGGGGTTTGCTCGCCTGTCTGAGGGGGAGAGGGTACTCCGGAGACGCGAGGGCCGATGCATGTACTGTGGTCTCGGTGGGCATTTTCGGTTGGCATGTCCGAACCGTCCAGGGAAACGCTCGCACCTGAGATCCTGTCGGGGGCAGATCTTGGGTGGAGTCTCCTCGTCCCCGGTTTCCCGTGTTGACAAACCACTGATCACTGTTGTCCTTTCCTGGGTCGGGGGCTCGGTGACGACCCAGGCGTTGGTGGACTCTGGTGCTGGTGGTTTGTTCATTGATAGTGCGTTCGCTGCCGCCAATTCCATTCCTCTGCAGGCTCGAGGTTCTCCTCTGGCTCTTGAGGCGATAGACGGCAGACCCCTTCTGCCGCCACACGTGACTCATGAGACCCTTCCAGTGGGGTTAGCCATTGGTGCCGTCCACAGAGAGTCGGTCTGCTTCCAGGTTATTTCGTCTCCACACTACTCGGTGGTCTTGGGGTACCCCTGGCTCCAGGAGCATAATCCGATTTTCGATTGGAGATCGGCCGAGATCCTCTCGTGGTCACCGCAGTGTGGGGCTAGTTGCATCCATGGGCCTGTCAAGTTGCTGTGTACTTCCTCGGACTCTCTGTTGCCCCCTGAATACGAGGAGTACCGGGATGTATTCGATAAGGTGCGCGCGGTTGCCCTACCTCCGCACCGCCCATACGATTGTGCCATCGAGTTACAATCTGGTGCCGTTCCTCCTCGTGGCAAAGTCTATCCACTGTCGGTAGCGGAGAATGAGGCCATGGAGGAGTACGTGAGGGAGGCGCTTTCACGTGGACACATTCGCAAATCCTCGTCCCCGGCAGGGGCTGGATTTTTCTTTGTGAAAAAGAAGGGCGGTGAGTTGAGGCCTTGCATCGATTACAGGGGTCTCAATCGCATCACGATCAAGAACGCTTACCCGATACCCTTGATTTCCGAGCTGTTCGATCGCCTTAAAGGGGCCACGGTCTTTACCAAACTCGACCTGAGGGCGGCATATAACCTCGTAAGGATCAAGTCGGGCGATGAGTGGAAGACCGCGTTTAACACCAGGACCGGTCATTATGAATCCTTGGTTATGCCCTTTGGGCTGTGCAATGCGCCCGCAGTCTTTCAGGAATTCATCAACGATGTTTTCCGTGACCTGTTGCAGCAGTGTGTGGTGGTCTACCTGGATGACATCTTGGTATATTCTGAGTCCATGGAGACCCACATTCTGGATGTCAAACGAGTGTTGCAACGGTTACGAGAGAACAAGCTGTTCGGTAAGCTTGAGAAATGCGAATTTCACCGATCCCAGGTAACCTTCTTAGGTTACATCATTTCCGCTGAGGGGTTCTCCATGGATCCTGAGAAGGTTTCGGCTGTCTTACAGTGGCCCCAGCCCAGTGGTCTTCGCTCCCTGCAGCGCTTTTTGGGCTTCGCCAATTATTATCGGAAGTTCATCAGGGACTTTTCCATGCTAGCCAAGCCTCTCACGGATCTGACCAGGAAGGGCAGTAATTCCCAGGTCTGGCCGCCCGAGGCCATCCGAGCTTTTGAGGCTCTAAAGTCCGCCTTTGTGTCGGCTCCGATTCTGTCGCATCCCAACCCTGGGTTGCCCTTTGTCCTCGAGGTGGACGCGTCTGAGACGGGAGTAGGCGCCCTTCTGTCTCAGCGTAGAACACCAGAGGGTCCTCTGCTTCCTTGTGGGTTTTACTCCCGGAAACTGTCTTCCGCGGAGTGCAACTACCAGATTGGTGACAGGGAGTTATTGGCCATCGTGCAGGCTCTCAAAGAATGGAGGCACTTGCTCGAGGGTTCGGTGGTTCCGGTCCTCATCCTGACGGACCACAAGAATCTGACCTACCTCTCTGAGGCCAAGAGATTGACACCACGTCAGGCCAGATGGGCTCTGTTCTTGTCACGTTTTAATTACGTGGTCTCCTACCTACCCGGTTCCAAGAACATCAGGGCTGATGCCTTATCACGGCAGTACTCCGACCTGTCCAGGGAGGAGTCGATTCCGACTTCGGTCATACCTCCGAATCAGATCCTGGCTGCCATTCGCACCAGCCTGACCTCTCCCCTGGGTGAGCAGATTTTGGCGGCTCAAGCTGGTGCTCCCTCTGGGAGACCCAACGGCAGATGTTTTGTGCCTGAGGAGTTGCGCACTCGGTTGTTGCGAACCTACCATAACTCCAAGACCGCGGGGCATCCTGGAAAGAATCAGCTGTCCTGGGCTGTTTCACGTCTGTTCTGGTGGCCTTCCCTACGTTCCGACATCGCCGCATATGTAGCGGCATGCTCCGTTTGTGCCCAGAGTAAGTCCCCTCGGCACCTTCCGTTGGGCCTTCTGCAACCCTTAGCCACCGGGGAGCGCCCATGGTCACACCTGGGGATGGATTTCATTGTGGACCTCCCTGCATCCCGAGGCCATACGGTCATTCTCATGATTGTGGATCGGTTTTCCAAAATGTGTCACTGTGTTCCTCTCAAGAAGTTACCCTCTGCACAGGAGTTGGCCACGATTTTTGCCAGGGAGGTCTTCCGGTTGCACGGTTTGCCCAAGGAGATTGTGTCGGATCGGGGGAGTCAGTTTGTGTCCAGGTTCTGGCGCGCCTTTTGCTCCCAGTTGGGGATTCATCTCTCCTTCTCCTCTGCCTACCACCCTCAGTCCAATGGGGCCGCAGAACGTTCCAATCAGGCCTTGGAGCAATTCCTTCGTTGCTATGTCTCCGATCACCAAGACAATTGGGTTGACCTCCTGCCTTGGGCTGAGTTTGCCAGGAACACGGCGGTGAACTCTTCCTCTGGGACGTCTCCCTTCATGGCCAACTATGGGTTCCAACCTTCCGTGTTACCGGAGGTATTCTCTCCCCAGGATATTCCGGCTGTGGAGGATCACCTTTCCGTCCTACGTGCTTCTTGGGTACAGATCCAGAAGTCCCTTGAGGTCTCTGCGCAGCGCCAGAGACTCCAGGCTGATCGCAGACGAGCGCCTGCTCCTTCCTACCAGGCCGGAGACCGTGTATGGTTGTCCACCCGCAACCTCAACCTTCGAGTGCCCACTCCCAAGCTGGCGCCTCGCTTTGTTGGTCCCTTCCGAGTGCTTCGCAGGGTAAACCCGGTAGCCTATGCCCTTGCGCTTCCTCCTGGCATGCGGATCTCCAACGTGTTTCATGTCTCCCTGTTGAAGCCTCTGGTGTGTAATCGTTTCACTTCCTCGGTTCCTCGGCCTCGTCCGGTCCGAGTGGGTAATCGTGAGGAGTATGAGGTGAGCAATATCCTGGACTCACGCCTGGTCCGCGGTCGGGTGCAGTTTTTGGTTCATTGGCGTGGTTATGGTCCAGAGGAGCGTTCCTGGGTTCCCTCCGCAGATGTCCATGCTCCTGCCTTGCTCCGAGCCTTCCACGCACGCTTCCCTCAGAAACCGTTCTTTACTCCGCGGAGGAGGGGCCCTTGAGGGGGAGGTACTGTCATGGTCTTACCTTCTTGCTGTTCTCCTTCGTTTGACATGTGCTGGCGGCCATCTTGGTTTCTGGGTTTCTTGTAGCCTCCCACCCTGCGGCTCCTCCTTCCCACTGGGAGGAGCTGGATACCTAGCTCATATATATAGGAGGTCTGTGGCTTCAGTTCCCTGCTTGGTCCTCCTGTGTTCACATGCTACTAAGACTGCTGCTACTTCTGGTTCCTGTTCCTGGCTTCGTCTGACTACCCTGCTGGTTCCTGATCCTGGCTTCGTCTGACTACCCTGCTGGTTCCTGTCCCCTGGCTTCGCAAAGACTCTGCATCGCTTTCGCCATCCGTTTGGACTTTTGCTTTATAGCTTGTTTTTCAATAAAGCTTTCTTATTTTCACTTATCTGTTGTTGTACGTCTGGTTCATGGTTCCGTGACAGTCCCTGATAGTTGTCCTACCCCTGTCAGTGACCAGTATACATCAGCACTGATCAGTACCACACCAGTACCAGTGTCTACAGAGCCAGTGACCCAGGAATACTGTTTTGATCACTAGTCATGCCAGTGTCAGCAGAGTAACGTAGGCAAGAGTGTTGCAGGCTCCAGGGCCTCCAAAATTGTGATTAAGAAGTCCGGAAATTATAAAGCCTAAAGGTGCACCTTGGATTTTGGGGCTCTCTATGTGGCTAGGCTGTGAAAATGTCCCACACATGTGGTATCACCATACTTAGGAAGAGTAGCAGAATGTGTTTTGAGGTGTAATTCCAAGTATACAAAACACACAGAGGGCGCAACGACCTAGTGCATTATCCCAAGACAAATGATTTATTGTATAAAAACACAGTAAATATTATACTCACAAAAGGAACAGTAAAACGTGCATCACAGATCTCAGTAAGTTCCATCCAATTTATCAACACTTATAGATACACTAGTCACTGAAGACCCCGTGGGCTGACGCGTTTTGAAAAATCCCTCTTCTTTAGAGCCACCAGAGTGAACAAAGTGCAAACAAATCCTTCCTGTAAAAACCATCCACAGGAAGGATTTGTTTGCAAAACTGGACCAGCCTGCACTTCTAAAGTGCTTTCTATGTGAGTGTTTTTAATTAATTTTATGGCACAATAAAGTGAATATAACAGAGAGCACTAAATTGTGTCATTTTTTGTCCCCATATAATCTGAGGAGTGTCATCGAGGCTCTGTAGAGCCAAGTGGAGGAAGAGTAAGGTGGAAGGAAGCCAGCGGTATCCTGGTTGTTATATATCGGGTTGTTATACATCCCCAGAGGGGAACTGCTTTATCTGACCAACTGGTAACACAGAGGTCAGATGACAAGGTGAGCAGCTTGTGTGCACAGGTGAAGGAGAACACCAGCACTTCATTGTTAATTTAGCACCAGGACTTTATATCTATCTGCATTGAAATGATTCACGGATGCAATTGGATTTAAAGGCACATTTGCGATATGGACTTGATTGCTTAATATATTGTTTTATTGTGAATAAATGTTTATCATCAACCATTTGGCAGAACACATTTTTTTGGGGGTTTAATGGTATTTCAAGTGTGGAATGAAAACAATGTATTTGTGTAAGCGGCCTTTTGGTTGTATATTATCACTGTTTTTCTCACAAATAACTTTTGCATTATTCATTGCGCTGATTTTGTTTATTTTTACATAACAAATTGTTATTCAATTGTTATAGCGCTGAAAACTTAAAAATGGCCTGGCCTGGAAGGGGGTAAAGCATGTTTGTCTTCAAGTGGTTAACTGACATTGTCTGCAGATTGAGGCTCATTACTTTGATCGGAGGATGAATGAAACAGAGTCGCCACAGTGTTACTTTTTCTCTCTATTTTGTGTCTGAAGAGTGTTGATAAAGACTGAGTCAGACAGTCTTTCCTTTTTTCAGAAGATGTTCCTAGAGCTGCTCTAGTTACACAGCCACCCCTCACCCCCCCCCCCCCCCCCCGGCTGTCTTCAACTAGTTAACATTTATAGTTCTAAGGCTGCCCATACATTATACAATTTTCTTGTATAATTTGCCCTTAGATTTACCAAAACTACAGTATATAATAGGCAGTCAAGCTTAAACACTTTCAATTTGTATGTAATCAGGCAGGCCCATGCACTTTGGAAGTCCTCTGCCACTGCTTGTATGCATCTGTTAATACTGTGTAAAGAAGACATTTTACAGAGAGGAAAATGATGTCAGGTGCTGTAATTTGGCTGCACAAAACTTGGTATGTATGGAAATTAGTTTGCTGTCTTCCAGCAAATGAAAGGTTCTGATAGATTTCAAGAGAAAGATACAAGTGGCTGACTGCCCAACCAAGAAGCCATTTCAATGGAAATACCATCATTTTTTTGCCAAACAGCTCGAGCACAGAGTGTAATCATGCCTCTAGGTTTTCTGAAAAACTGAACTCTGCAAAAAGTCATGATGCAGTCATCTGAATTTTCAGAAACTTCACTGGTTCTGTTTGTCACACATTTACATGTAAAAAAACAAGAAAACACGAATAAAAAGTCTAAGCCGAAAATAATCTGTGTAGCATCTGGGCCAGCGTGATTTAGAATAATTATGAAATGTCCATAAATAGGCACTTATACGTATACTACATGTAGGTGTGAGCAAAACAGGACCATTGTGTGCTGTTACATTAACCACGGTAAAGTCTTTTTCTTTTTTTGATGTCATTCATGTGTTTTCTACTATCACTGCTACAGCACCTACCACTTAGGAAACCAGACATATTTCAAACTGCTAATTAATTTGTTTTGACGTTATCATTGACTTGACCTCCAATCTGAATAACTGAACCTGCAATTCAGGCAAATTTGTTCAGTGAATTTGCCTAAAATTATTTGACAGGCAATTAGTGTTATCTGAATCAGCAGAAATGTAGTCGATCCTCAATTCCAACGAATCTGTCCCTTCAGCAATATACTAAAAGGAACTTAAATTTGTAATTTTTAAAAGTGATGATAAAAGAAAAAGGTAATGGCAAAATATTAGTTATTGTTTACATATTAAGGA
This sequence comes from Pelophylax lessonae, assembly GCF_965119305.1. Classification (NCBI taxonomy): domain Eukaryota; kingdom Metazoa; phylum Chordata; class Amphibia; order Anura; family Ranidae; genus Pelophylax; species Pelophylax lessonae. The sequence goes on from NC_138770.1 coordinate 375,297,293, forward strand.
CCAAACAGTGCTTTAAAGCTATGGTCCAATATATAATAATGTGTGCAGAGATAATGGTGGTAACTCATACCTACAGTATATTCCATTGCTAACCTACAGCTTTGTTAACAGTCTTGCAGTCATGAAGAAATAAAATGTAACAATGAATGAAATGCAGTACTTACCATTTTGTGCAGTTCTTAGTATTTTGTAAAACAAAATTCTTCAAGCCCCCTGCAGCACAGACCAAATGCTTAGGGGTTTGGTCATGTGATCTCAGAATAGAAGAAGAAAAAAGGTCAGATTCTTTGATTTTGCCCTTAGCAGGGATCATGTGACCAAATGGGTAGCCTATACAAGACCAGTGCTAGAGGGAGCCTGGAGCAGCATGTTATCATTCAGGTACGACTTTTTACCATAGTCTTAAAGTAAACCTGAGAGATTTTGGGGGCTGCTGCTGTTGAGTATATTCTAGTTTAATGGCAGTCATGTTGATGCAGTGGTTTCAATATTTGCTGATTAAAGCCCCGTACACACGTACCGATTGTCAGCCGAACGATCGGCCTTCTTTTGTCCGGTGCTGTTTTGTTGGTTGAAAAGTGCTCAAGACTGTACACTAATTTTGTCGGCCAACAACAACCAACTGCAGAAGTGATGTCATGTTCTGGTCTACTTTTCGTGTGTTTTTTCTTCACTGAGCATGCCCAGTCTTGATCATCACATTTGTGTCGGCCAAAATCTGTACTGACTGACGAACAATCGGCCGTTCTTTGTTGGCCAACAAAAATTTTAAAGCCTGCACACCAGATTTTGTTTGGCCGAAAAGTTGCAGTCGGTTGTCGGAAGCATCATACTAACAAGCCGCCAATCGGCCAATCGGACGTTGGCTGAATATTTACGGCCCGACAATCGGTACGTGTGTACAGGCCTTTACTGACCTGGAATTAGTATGGAAGTCAGGATATCTGACTTTTTAATCAGAGTGCTTGTTCTAGGACAGTGATTAAGAAAGGATTGAAGTCTTAAATTAGTATTTTAGCCTAAGGGTCCTTTCACACGGGGCAGATTTTTTGATCCGCTCTGGCACTTTTTTTCTTTTTTTTTAACGGACACAGATGACACTTGTGTCATCCGGTCCGTATGTCCGTTTATTATCCCATCCGTTTGTGGATGATAAACGGAGATAATGCATGTCAATGGGATTGCGGATGTCAGCGGATAACACCGCTGACATCCGTTTTTGCATCCGTTCCGTTTTTTTTAAACGAGAAAAATAGGGTTCTCTTCCGTTCCAACAAAAAACGGAACTGATCGGAAAGGACGCAAATCGGATGTCAGTGGATGACTATCCGCTGACATCCGCAATCCCATTGACATGCATTATGTCCGTTTTTCATCCGCAAAAAAATGGGATGAAAAACGGACATACGGACTGCCCGTGTGAAAGGACCCTTACACAAAGAGCACAATTAAATAAACATTCTCCAGTAAATTATTTGTTAAAATTACTACCCAAAACCCTGCAGTTTACAACTTTTAGAGCCCATTCACACTAGCGCGACTTGTGAGGCAACTTGTGTTGCCCCAGGTCGCTTGACATAACAAAAGCAATGTTAATCAATCAGTGCCGTCTTAATTGGCACTACTGAAGTTGCTCCAACTTCAGAAAAGGGTCCTGTACTACTTTGAGGCGACCTATGATCCGACTGTCCCATATACTTCAATGGGAGTTGCCTCCTTATCTTAATTGACACGACTTGTTATCAGACTTTCCAGGAAGAAGAAAGAGATTAGCCAGGCATTCCCCACAGACAAAGTCGCCTGTCTCTTCAAAGTAGTGCACAAGTCTCTTCCAAGTCTCTTCCAAGTCTCTTCCAAGTCTCTAAACAAGTCTCTTCAAGTCACGGGGCGACTTTCTGGTAGTGGTAGTGTGAACCAGCTCTTAATGTTGTTGGCTCCTACAATGATGCAAATGCCTCAAATGTTTTCATAGTCATCACAAATAATCCCCATATTGTGCCTAATATGTTCACTTCCTACGATCATCAGCTCCATCAAGTGGCCATAATGCAGTATTTTCCTGAAGTTTTATAAATTGACCCCTTGGAGACCAAAACACTGAGATAAAGTTAACTACAAAGATTTAGTACAGAAAAAAACTAAGTGTCCATGCTGATAAAATAAAATAAAACCATTTAAGTACTGAAATGAGAACTATAAGAACACTAAAAGACCAAACTGCTGAAATAAGCTTAATTGGCTATTGAAATAAATAATAAAAAAAAAAAACACTAGGACGCCAAACTACTGAAATATGACACATTGTCTACTGAAACAAATATTAACGTACACTAAATAGCTACTGATAAGTACTTGAAAAGCCCTTTAGAAACAAAGACGCAAAATCTCCTGGATCATGACCCAGCTTCTGGTTAGCATCTTCCGAGACAAGCAAGCGGAATTTGAGGCCATATGGGAGCCCTGGTGTCTGTACATCTCCCCTCCTTCATCCTAATTACTCTGACGGGAAGAGTGGTGGGAGTTGTTTTGTATTTCCTTCCTCCTGTCCCTTCTCGCATCCACTCCAGCATCTCTGCCCTTTCTCCTTTCTCATCTTGAGCTCTTTCTTTTCCTTCCTTTTTTTTTTTCCTTTCTGAAACTTCGTATCTCCTCCTTTCTTGTGACTTATAGTTTATCTACCTTTCTCAGGACCTATATCTCCATAGGGTGATTATATGCAAACCCAGTTCACAGGATTCAGGGTGGGGGGTTTCCCCTCCCTGGTTTGCAGCGGGCACTTGTCACTTACATGCATGTCCTATGTTTTGTATTTCTATGCTCTGTCAGCGGGCCGGGACTCTGTTCTGGTCCTCGGACATTTTGGTAATTCTATTTTAGTAAGCATGCCTATCTCGTTCTGCATTGTTCCTAGTGGCTTCCTTATGAGGGCCCTTCCCATGTGGGCCTTGTTTATGTCACATTATGAATCTGACTTTTGTAATATTCTCTGAGATTGTATGTTGTTATTCTACTTATGTCTTACAAAATAAAAAACTTTTGCAAGTAGAAACAAAGATGATAAATTAAAACTAATCAGCTACTGAAATAAGTACTAAAGAATATTTTAAATGGGTCCAGTTCTTCAACCACTTCCGGCAAACCGACGTTGCTGTACATCAGCTTCAAGAAGTGGTTTCACTGAGGTGATGCCTGCAGGCAACAACCCGGTACCATTTTTTTAGAGCCGGCTGTCGGCTTTCTGGTAATACCAAAGGATGCGGCTCAGAAGCCGCTTGACCGTTATCCCAGCAAGCTGGAGGGGACATCCGGCCACCTTCCGCAGATCTGTCTGGGTCTCCCATCCCACAGGGAGACCCAAGCAACCAGCCGGCACATCCATCGGCTGGTTAGAGTCCTGAACGAAGCCTGATTTGGCTTTGATTGGGTCTCTGATCAAGTAACTTGGAAGCGATGTCAGTGTGAGAGCAATAATTCTAGCAAAAGTCCTCATCTGTAATGCCCCATACACACGTGCAGATTATCTGCAGACTTTTGTCTGCAGACTTACCTTTTCTATGTAGTGCAAGGGCCTGCCGGATTGCATACAAATTGAAAGTGTTTAGGTTTGACCTCATATTATATGGTTTTGGTAAGTCTGCAGACAAAAGTCTGCAGATAATCTGCACGAGTGTATGGGGCATAAAGGCCCGTACACACGTACCGATCGTCGGCATACAAACGTCGGTGGACGAAGGATCTGCCGATTGTACGCGTGTTAGTATGGTGCCTCCGACAGATGTCTGCGCACAATCCGCGGACAAAAGTCTTTCTTGCAAACATGAAAATTTTTGTATGCCGACACCAGAACGGACGATTGTTCGCCTGTCAGTACACAATTCGGCCGACACACAGCTACAAATCCCAACACGCATGATCAAACCAAATGAGTTCCCGGAAGAATTTTCTCTAGTAAACTCAACATTTTATCCAGAAAGAACTTTCGGCTCGCGGAAGTCCAAGAAATAGGTGAAATGCGGAGCACATGCTCATCTTGATAAATGTGAGAAGAAGGAAGATGCTGCTCATAATGCCATACTTTTCTAATAAAAAGGCATGTGTTCTGTTATGATGAAGATAATGTTTGTCTATTCTATCTGTTCTATCAAATTTTAGAATTAAATAATTTGAACTCTTCACCATTATTTTTGTATTTTCACACCAAAGATCTAACTATTGATATGACCCTTTATTCTTGTATGAATTAATGTCTAAAACATATTTTTCAGGTTATGCACAATATTAAACATGTTAACAAATTCAGATAGGCCATTTTTTATTTTCATTTTCTTTATTTTTTGGATCTCAGCAAAAAAAAAACAAAGCAAACATCAATACTTTCCGTATAATAAACTAAACATAAAAAAGGTCCATTTGGACAAAATTAAACTAGAAACTGGCAAACAGGGGTAAAATAAATAATAGGGGGTTACAAAAATTAAAGTTGCTGGTAACTGTAATCAGGTTGCCATGAGGGCAGGTTTGGATCCTGCTGGCCATATTGCCACTGGCCATGTGGCATTTGGCGAGGTGGTGGGTGTTGTGGAGGTGGAGGTGGAGGTGGAGGGCACGGGTGCTCCTGGCATGCATGGCTGTGCTCAGTAAGTATGCCGTTTTCAGCCTTTTGCAGCACATCGAGGATGATTTTTCTGGCATACTGACACTGCCTGAGGTCCACCTTATCCAAAATTTTTGCCGTCATGTTGCCGAAGGACTCATTGGCCTCCGGTTTCCGACGTAGGGCTATGGTGGCCTCCTGGATAAACTCGTCGGTGATGTCATCCACGTGCTTCCTCTTTTGCCTCCGTTTGGCAGGAGGAGGTGGTGGTGGAAATAGTTCCACAGGCTCCTCAGGCTCCGCAGGCTCCCCAGGCTCCTGGCTGCAACCTGGCTCCTCCTCAGTGACACTTCCCTGTTGATGAAATGAACAATTGATTAGAATGTTATAGTGTATATAAAAATGCATGTTTGTTATATTATTGTGAACAAATAGCAGACTTTACATACAGTGGCGTATCTAGGGTCTCCAGTGCCCTTGTTGAGGAGCTGTATTTGGCAACAACCCCCCCCCCCCCCCAAGATCAATGTAAAACTGTAACCCACCCCCCCCAAAAAAAATTTAAGGGCATTAAAAGTTTCTAATTTGCCCCTTGTTTGCCCAGTGTAGAGCTCTCTAGTGGGCAATCATTGTCTCAGGTGTGAAAAAGAAAGAGAGGGTTGAGAGATAGAGAGAGGGAGAGAAAGAGGGGGTGTGAGAGAGAGAGGAGGGGGTTGCAGAGAGAGAGGGGCCTGAACTTGCAGAGGGCTTTGATGTAGGGCATTGAGGGTGAAGCAGTGCAGGGAAACAGGAATAAGGAAGCCACCTGCCTTGCTGACCCAGAGTGAGAGACCAGAGACATGGAAGCAAGGATGGATGTATCATTTGCAGGAGCTGTTAGTTTTGTATTAAAAAAGGTTGAGCCAGAGGAATGCTGAGGCTACAGCAGTGTTTGTTAGGACCAGAGGTGTGCTGGGGATGCAGCAGTGTTTGTAAGACCGGAGGGGTGCTGGGGATGCAGTGAGAGGCAGTCTCAGTCTCCTGGTCTTTTGGCTCAGCTGCTCTCAATGTTTTACACCTGCATGAAGCAGCTCTCAATGTTTTACACCTGCATGAATCCGCCTGCAAACTGGGGGTTCTGGGGTGTGCAGGCTGAGTGGATTGTTAAAATAAACAATAAAACAATGCCAATGTTTTTGTGACCCACCCCCCTTGGCCTGCGCCCCTGGCGGTTGCCTGTCATGCCAACCCCTTGCTATGCCCGTTTACATAAAGGGTCAATTATGGTTTAGCTTATAATTTTGTTACATGATTACATTTTAGCAGACAATATATTGTGAAATGCCATACCTGAGTAAAACTCTCCTCCAGGAAATCCTCATCCTGGCTTGGATCAACCGACACTGAGCCCTCTGCCGAAGTAGAAGGCAGTGTTGAAATTGACGGCCTGGATTCCATGGTGTCTGCCAGGAATCGCATGTTATCATAGTACCACAGCCGTGGTACATATACATTCCGTGCACCTGCTCCAGACTGGGTGGAATCTTCAATTTTTTTTAACTCCCGCCTGTAGGCAGTGCGAATACTGTTTATTTTTTTGCGTATATACTCAAAATTTGCCCCAGGACAGACGGGCTTGTAGAAGGCCACCAAATGTTCCATGGCCTGTTTTCTGAGTTTTCTATTTTTATAATCTGCGGACTTGACTTGCCACAAACACGGCAGTTGCCTGAATTCATCAATGAAACTGATGAGAAAGTTGTGGGTGGTGAAATTGTCCACCATATTGCAGGACAGTATATGCCTGCAAGACACAAAACAACACAAAACATATTAAAATAGCATGTATTTTGGCACATAATAAAGATATTCCTAATAAAAGCTGTATAGGGCCCAAAACACACACTTTCTATTAAAAGAGTCGTACCTTTGTTTGTGGGGAAAAGTCGTGATTCGCCGCTCGATCGTGCTCCAACTCTCGATATGTCAGCTAGCGAATCGTCGGCCGAACGATCTGGCGTCCTTTAAATACAGCGCAGGCGTCAACTCCTCCTCCAGTGGCGGGCTTGTGCAGGGGTGTGTACGTGCCGAAGATCAGGCCTACATGCGGAACTCACACCTGAGGCAGTGGAATAATCATTGTTTAATTACGAACCATGTCTCAACAATCTGGGAGCTCAATTAGTGGGGGCAGAAGTGATTGGGCCACCCGAAAATCAAGGGCTACACCCATGTCAAAGCCAGAAATGGTGGAGATGGTCTCCATTTTAGAAAAAATGGATTACGATGGAAAGTTGGCAAATTACGATCGGCCCAATGCCAGGAAAGATGGCATCATGGACAAGGTGGTGGCCTGTTTGGTCAAAAAATTCGGTGTCGAGCGATCGAAAGATCAGATTCGGAAACGGTGGTCTGACCTCAAACACCGTGAGCAGGATCAGCTTTCCCAAATCCATCGGATTTTGAAAAAAAGTAAGTTTTTTTTTTTTTTTTTAATCATGCAATATGTTTTTTATAATTTGGTGTATGTTGTATTAACATGTCTAGATTATAATGTCTATGTAAAAAGTTAGATTACTCATTTTAGTTGTCATGTCGTGATTTGATCGATCTATTGTTGATGTTTTAGTATATGACATTAAAAGTCAGGAAGCCATAGTTAAAAATATATGTATTGTGTTGCAACGAACGTTCTTTCCTGCACGAATCTTCTCAGCAAACATTCCTATTAATCACAGATTATTATTCAAACCTTTAAATAGGAGAAAAACGTAAACTCCGTGCCAAACTATGGGAAAGGAGGAGGAGAGGTTTGGCAGCTCCATCGGCAGTTGTGGAAGAAGAGGAGGACATGGGCCCAGATGGTGGCACAGATTCCACTAAAGGTAATTGGTTCCTATGCACTGTCAAACATTAATGTACCATATTTTTCGTAGATAACCATGTACATGTCTTCATATTTGTTACTAAAAGAGCTATCAAGCAGGGCACCATGTCCTAACAAATGTACCTCTTGTGACTTTTATGATATGGCCAATGTTTTGTATTATGTAGATGAAGACATTATGCCTGAGGTGATTCTGGTGGAGCCTACAAGTGACCAGACACCAGAGCAACAAGAAGGTTGGTAGTCACAGATTTTTGTGTAGTGGGATCATAGAAATATGTGTATTTGCAATGATTGTTTAACCTTATATTCTTGTATTCCCTTACAAATTTACATTGCAGATGTTGCGTCATGCCAGGATGTGGCATCCCCAGCCAGGTCTGAACCAATATCTCCTGGCAACTTGCCAAGCAGCATGGAAGCCACTTCAGAAAATGTGGAGGATCCTGGACCAAGTGTCCAAGAGCCAATTGTGTGCCCACGTAGGTTTTTTCAGAATGATTTTTATCAGTGTTATTTTTAGCCTCCAATTTACAACACTAGTTCCCTATGGGAGCCTCTTTATTTGAATGGAAGTCGCACCGTAAGTCGGATCAGGATGCTCTGACTTGCGGGGCCACTTGCGTTGTGAAGATTTTTGAGGGGGAACTACACCAAAAAATTGAAGAACCCACCGTGGGTGTCCCCCCAAGTTCACAACCAGGCCTTTTGTGTGTGGTATTGAGTTTGAGGGTATGCCCACAACAAAAAGACAGCGTGGGTTACCCCCAAAACCCCTACCAGACCCTTATACAAGCATGCAGCTTGTCAGGCCAGGAAAGAGAACGAGCAAGCGGACCAAACACCCCCTGGACCACAGCAGGACACATGCCCTCAACATGGGGGGGTTTTGTTGCTTTGGGCCAGGGGGCCTCTGCACCGCACACCCAAAAGCACCTTACTCCCATGTAGAGGAGGACAAGAGCCTCATCCCCACAACCCTGTCTGGTGGTTTTGGGGGGTCATGCGGCCAGGGGGTTCCTAGGACTTTGGAAGCAACCTTTAACAAAGGGTGGCCCCCAGATCCCAGACCCCAATCACTATGTGAATGGGTATGAGGTACATAGTACCCCTACACATTAACCACATAAATGGAAGTGTATGTGAATAACGACAGGAGACGTTTATGAAATGTTCTTAAAGATCTTCGTCCGGTCTTCTCCACTCTGCTCTTTGGATCTTCTCCTCTCCAGTCTTCTGCTGTCCAATCTTCTGCTCTTATGTTGTCTGCTCTTTTGCCCTAGGCTCTTCTTCTTCCTCCTGTCCTCCTCCAATGCTGTTGCCGTGCATTCTGCCCGTCTCTGGTCTCTGCATCTTAATATATATACATTACAACCATGCCCTCACAATGACGTCATCATGCGTTCACACCCCTAATGAATATATAGTAAGCTCAGGAGACCGGCAGAATCATCAGCAACAGCATTGGAGGAGGTCAGGAGGAAGATGAAGAGCCTAGGGCAAAAGAGCATAAGAACAGGGTAGGTATTAACTCGAGAGGAATTTAAAGATTACCTGCACACCAAATGTTTCTATATTATGACCTCATGTAGGTGATTCACATTGACTCCGTTGTATTTTATTTTCCAGATCATGTATTACATAGTTGCACATTGGCCAAATTGACCCGTGAGGCTCTTCAATGCTGCTCAGACCTCGAGCAAATAAAAGAGACTGCAACGGCATTGCAAGGAAAGATGCGTGATTTTGTGGACATGCTTGCCAAATTTTAAAAAAAATTAATTTTAAATTTTTTACTGTTTGTTTTGGGATGTTCCTATTTTTATATAATATTTTATGCCAGTTTTATGACACTCAGATGTTAAAGAGTGTACCCAAGTTTGGGAAAAGCACTTTCCAACACCCTAACCCTAACCCTAACCCTAACCCTAAACCTAACCCTAACCCTAACCCTAACCCTGTGAATGTTTGATACTAAAACATTTTTACATTCAACAATGTGTGTTCAATTCTTTATTAGACTTTCGTTGGGGGGTCGAGGTCTAAAGCTGTGTAAAGAAGCACTAAATGTATGATGGCTGTCCTATTCACATATTTACATGTTAATGAAAGCATTTGGGACACTGCCATATGCAAGTTGCTGGAGGTGTCAATGAAATGTTAAAGATACCCCCAGTTTTAACGCATATCACAGTGCGATCTGACATTTCACACAGGATCGGATCACACAAGTTTGAACGACTGTGCGATCCTATCCTGATGCGGCTGAATAAATGCATCATGTGCGACTTTTGTGCGAGTGCAGTGCAAATTGAGCCATACAAACTGTATAGCTGATTTTCGCATGAACATCTGATCGCATGTAATAAAGGAGCAGTGCGCTACGATATTACATGCCATCAGATGTGCAGTGTGAATTGAGACATACACTTTGTATGGCTACATTCGCACTGAACACGCATACAAGTCGCACATGACCCTTTATTTCTGATGTATCTGGATTGGATCGCACAGTGCTTAACACTTGTGGAATACAATCCTGTGGAAAAAGTAAGTGGCGGGTCACCCTTATGCAATGCTGGAAGGCTGCAAAGTCGCAGACTTCCCGCATCGCATAAGTGTGACTCAACACTCAAGGTACTAGCAGTCCTAGGATTCAATATGGCATTGATATTGCCAGTAGCAATCAGTGTAGGGAGATCAGTGTAATCTATAGTGTATTGCTTGTTCGTTGCTCTAGTTCACTTTCCATTACCTATATATATATAACACTTTGAGATGAACAATGATCAAGTTTCACATAACACTGACATATCCTAACATTGGTGGGCAGTGAGAAGGATGTCATAAATGAACACAACATAACAGGTGTAGGTACTTTGTTAATACCCTAATGTATTATCTGAAATATATAGTATGGGCAACTTCTGGACAATGAACACCAATATAAGGTGACATTAGATGAACCTTGGGTGTGACCTAGTTCTCAATGTGACAGGGTTTGTGTACATTTTGTGGGGTGCAGAAGGCCCTTGTATTTACACCACTGGCTAAAAAATAACACATGGCCATCATCACTTTGGATCAGCTGGTGAGAGACTACAGTCAAGAAACACACTGATGAATGTATTAACCCTTCCAAAGTCACACATATATAACACATGATTAACCCAAATAATTGTGTTTGGCATATGTGCCCAAATGATTATAATCCACAATACAGAATCATTGCAATTTTTGTTTAATGTGTTGAAAAATAATATATCTCTGACATTTATCTTGTGTGTCCAATCTTTAACAAGATTAATGTGTTTGTGACAGTGATTGCTGCCAGGACACAGCTCCTCTCCCCACGAAATAGTCCAGATATTCCTGGCGGATCTGACGGGCCCTGTGTGATGCCAATGCTGACCGTCCAACTTCCATTGACGGCATGGACTCCACTTGGTTAGAAGGTTGGGCCTCTCCACTTGTACCTGGCATAGCAGGGTCAGTATCCAGTTGCTGCAATACATAATTTTGTGCATTCCTGCGTAGGAAGTTGTGCAAAATGCAGCAACACAAGACCACATTATCCACTTTGTACAGTGCCAGGTTTATGGACGTCAGGAATATCCGGAACCGGTTGGCCATTATCCCGAAGGCATTCTCCACAACTCTGCGAGCTCTGGACAACCGGTAGTTGTAAATCCTTTGGTCTGGGGTGAGGTTCCTCTGAGGGTAGGGCTTCATGAGATGCTCCCCAAGCGCAAAAGCCTCATCTGCGATAAACACAAAGCTCATACCCTCAACAGTTTGCTCCCTGGATGGCAGGTTCAGAGTGCCGTTCTTTAGACGACGAGCGAACTCCGTCTGATCAATAACTCCCCCATCCGAATTGCGGCCATTTTTGCCAATATCCAAAAAAATAAACTCATAGTTTGCATTAACTATGGCTAGCATGACTATACTAAAAAAACCTTTATAATTATAATAAAATGTGCCGGAATTCGGAGGGGGGACAATGCGGACGTGCTTCCCATCAATAGCACCCCCACAATTGGGAAAATTCCACTTCTCCAGAAATTGATCAGAAATCTCCAGCCATTGCTCTGCGTTTGAAGGAAACTGTGGGGAAAAAATAAAAAAAAATAAAAAAAATAAAATTAGTGCTTGAGCACATCACATTATTAATTACACACACAGTTGTCTGTTAAATGCTTATGCAACTTGCTAAAAAAATATACAACAGGAAGGCAAAGGTTTGGATATGGGGATGTAACATCTACATACATTTATTTTCAACCTCCTATTGTTCTTATATTGTAAAGGGCCATACACACTAGAAGATTCTCTGAAGACTTTTTCGTGCAGATTTACCTTTTCTATGTAGTGCAAGGGCCTACCAGATTGCATAGGATTTGAAAGTGTTTGTTGGACCTCATATTATTTGGTTTTGGTAAATCGGAAGGATAAATTGTTCTGACAATCTTCTAGTGTGTATGGCCCATTATACTCACCAGCTAGAGCTGAGATTTACAAACTACGGCCCTCCAGCTGTTGCAGAACTACACATCCCATGAGGCCTTGTAATTCTCTGACATTCACAGACATGACTAGGAATGATGGAAATTGAAGTTCGTGAACAACTGGTGGGCCATAGTTTGAAGACCTCTGAACTTGAGCTTTGGTATATGCTGACTTTGAGATTTAGCATGTGGGTGGGGGATGGGTAAGTAAAACTGGGCATTTATACATCAATAAGGGCTTGTGGTCAGTGAAGGTTTTAACATCATTACATAAACATACAGAATCATAGGTGGGAATGGATGGACTGATGTATTTTAGATAAATCATTAACTAGGTACTAAAACATTGGCCAAGGAATAATTGTTTGAGGGAAAGCAATAAAATGACCCAAATTCAAAATACTGTTAACAGGCAATGCGTTTAGGGACACATAGGAGAGAATGGTGGGGTGGTTAGTGGGTAATTTTACAAATGGTTAAAGATAATCTACATCTTTACTACTATGTGCATGCGGACAGAGGGTAGTTTACAAATAATGGCCTGTATCAATTGCTGTACATCCAAAAACATCATAATTCGGGTGAAACTAGTAATACATGTAATGTAATGTAAAAAATCAAACATACCTTGATATAGTCCTTCTGCAAGACCTTGATGATGGCAGAGCAGGTCTCAGGGATGATGATACCAAGTGCTTGGGGGGAGATGCCTGTGGTGAACTTCAGATCCTGCAGGCTTCTCCCTGTTGCAAGATACCTCAACGTCGCAATTAACCTTTGCTCAGGAGTAATTGCAAGCCGCATACAAGTATCCTGCTTCAGAATATAGGGGGACACCAGGGCAAGAAGACGGTAAAAGATGGGATCCGTCATCCTCAAATAATTCCTGAAGTCATCAGGATTATTTTCCTGGAGCTCCCTCAGCAAGGACATATGAGAAAATTGATCACGGTTAAGCAACCAATTTTTCGTCCAGGAGGTCCGCTTCTTCTTCCTATTGCTCGTACGTCGTCTCAGAGCCAAAACTCCAACACTAACGACAGCAACGGACGAATTCACGGTCGCCATAATAAATTCTCGAACGATGTCTCGGAAAATAGCGAAATGTCGTCAACCAAACAAATGCTACCGAAATCAGCGCGAGATGCCCAGAAGGGTCACGGCCAAACACTCACTTCCTCTTTTGTAGCGGCGAACGTGCGTGGAACGTAGTGACGTCATTTTCTGTCGGAAGACAAATGTCCTGGGCAAGTTTAGAGCACTTTTCAACAGACAAACAACAAACACACCAGCCGCGAACATTTGTAGGACGTTCTGTCGGCCGACGATCGGTACGTGTGTACGGGGCTTAACTCTACACTGGTAACCCTTAAAAAATGTTTAAGCATCATCTATAAAAATGTTAAAGTACCTTAGTTTATCGCCATGTGCAATTTTAACCACTTAAGCCCCGGAAGATTTTACCCCCTTGCTGACCAGGGGGTTTTTTGCGATTTTTTACTGCGTGACTTTAACGGACAATTGCGCAGTCGTGCGACGCTGTACCTAAACAAATTTGACGTCCTTTTTTTCCCACAAACAGGGCTTTCTTTTGGTGGTATTTGATCACCTGTGCGATTTTTTGATCATGCGCTATAAACAAAAAAAGAGTGTAAATTTTGCAAAAATAACAATATTTTTCACATTTTTTTATATGAAATTCCCCCCAAAAAAATGTAAAAATCTAAATTTTTTAACATTTTCGGCCAATTTGTTTTATGTTGTTACATATGTTTGGTAAAAAAAATCACAAAAAGCGTATTTTGGTTGGTTTGCGCAAAAGTTATCGCGTTTACTAACAAAGGGAAAGATTTTTGTCATTTTTGGTGTTTTTTTTAACGAGCAATGGCGGCGATCTGCTATTTTTTTGCAGGACTGCGACATTGCGGCGGACAGATTGGACCCTTGACTGACATTTTTTACACTTTTGGGGTTACCAGTGACATTACTGCAGTAATTAGTGCTATACATATGCACTGTTACTGTAAAAATGACACTGGCAGGGAAGGGGTTAACTGTATTGGAGAGGGAGGGGTTAAGTGTGTCCTAGGGGCGTGTTTCTAACTGTGATTGGACATGGCTACTAGTGTAAAAACAGAGATCAACGGTCCTACATAGTAGAACCGTCTGATCTCCATTTTTACACAGGGGAGAATGACATGCGGCTTGTTTACATTAGCCGCCTGCTTTTCTCCCTTCCCGGCGAACGATCGTGAGTGACCGTGGGACATCGGGTCCGCCGGTCACACGCACTGACTTGTTAGGGATCGAGCCGGGGCACGCTCGCTCGCCCGCTATTGGCTCACAAGCCAGTGACAGGCTAGTGACGTACCGGTACACTTTGCCTGGCCGGGGCTGACCGCCGCAGTATATGTACTTGGGGCGGTCTGCAAGTGGTTAAACCAAAACATGTTAGGTATCTATTTACTTAGCGTGACATCCTTTTACTGTTTATTTTTTTTTTTTTTTAATTCAGTAAAGCGTATTTTTTCCCCAAAAAATTGCGTTTGAAAGACCGCTGTGCAAATACTGCATGAAAAAAAATATTTTAATGACCGCCATAATATTTTACAGAGTCTTTGTTAGAAAAGTATATATAATGTTTGGGGGTTCTAAGTTAGTTCTCTAGCAAAAAAAACTGATTTTAATTTGTAAACAACATGTGGCAGAAATAGGCTTGGTCCTTAAGTGGTTAAAAAAAATAAAAAAAGTTGCAGTGCAAATGCCTCAGCCATAATGCAGTATTTTTAAGATTGAAAGAGTTCAGAAAAATAATTCATGATGGCCACTAGATGGAACTGATGATCATAGGAAATACAAATAATAAACATGGAATGGGGATTATTCACTATGGCCATGCAAATGCTTAGGCATTTGCACAGTAATTTTTTATGAATAGACCCCTAAGAAACCAAACTGCTGACATACTGTAAAACTAATTGGTATTTAGAAGCTCTTTAGATATCTGCATGTTTGCATGTAGAGGAGAGCAGCAGCTGCAAAGACTATATTCATGAGAAAAGTTGTGACAGCAGTAAAACATATGGATCTCTACAATAGTCATATTTGTATCAGAAATGCAGAGGCAGTTGTATTGATATCTAACCTTAAACAGTGTGTATCTGGCATAACCGGTGCTGACTGAGTGATGAGGGAAGAAGAAGATATAAATGGAATGTTATCAGTTATTAGAGAGTTTATTCATATGTAGTGATGAAGTGATGAAGTGATGGGGGGGGGGGGCATGTACAGTGTAAGAGTTGGATATGTAATGCATGTAAATAACCCACAATACATTTGAGATATTCCTTAAAACAAATGTAGGTTAAACATAAGAAATGAAAAGTGAAAAAAGAAAATAATGAGAATGAAATAAAAAATGAAAAATTAAATAGATATGCGATTAATAAATCTGATGATTATTGGATGGAATAATGATAAAGAAAAAGGTGAAAGAGGCTCTGGTGATACATAACCTTGGCTATGGTGAGTGTGTCAAGAAGAAATAAAGAATGTAAAGTGGAATATTGGTTGAATAGCTTGTGAGCATAGCTAATGTGAATGTTATTCACATGGAGCTTTCTATAATGCATACTTTTTAGTAGTTTTTATTATTGTTTTTTTTTATTTTGATTTACATTTTTTTTATATGTTTCTATGGATGGTGTTTTTGGTGAGAGGATGGGAATATGGCCCACATATGGGTGATTCGGTCTTGTCTTCTTTCCCACCAATACATCACCCATTTGAGTTTATTAACCACATAGGATTATGAGAGGAGTATTTCAGTTGATTTAGACAGTAAACAAATTGGTTTGCGGCTTATTTGATGCATATATATATATATATATATATATATATCTGTTAATTTGTGGTTTCTGCCAGCTATGATTAAGCACCAGTGAAGGGTGTGAAATGCGTCAGCTGTTGCTGTAACAGTGTCTCCTATGCTGTATGGATGTATGGATTTTATCACGGCAATAAAGGTGTTTGCAATTGGAGTGCGGCCATCCAGAACTTTTTCTTTTCTTGCTATAACTGTAGAGCCGGCACCTGTTTGCGAGGTGAAGGTGTGATTCGGAGTACTGACACCTGGAGCAGTAATACCTTCCCCACTATTGATGTATTCCTTAAAACAAATTTAGGTTAAACTTAAGAAATTAAAAGTAAGAAAAGAATATAATGAGAATGAAATAAAAAATTAAAAAGAAGACATTTTGGGTATGGGGATGCCAACACCTTCCATCAGGCCCAAAGGCTACAAAGGGAGGTATCCGTGCATAACCCACCGAAGGATTGGGACTTTAGAGGCAGAGACATATGGTGGAAACATATATTGAATATGGACCAATGTTAGATAAAAAATCAACTTTTATTTAACAATCACATAACATAATTTTAAAAACACTGATGCAGTATATACATCAAGAGACAAAAATACAAAGGTACATAAAAGAACCAAAAAAAACAGAGAGATGAAGGTCAACAGGGTCCTACATGTTTTGCTCATATGATTGGCTTCTTCAGGACATGACTACCTGACGCCCTGGTATACCGGACGATTCTCTTCCGCTGCTGGCTTGTCACTGGACAACTATGTTCTGACTGAGGCTTGGATATTCATTCCATGCCCTCTCTGTGGGATATTGTACACTTGCTGCTGGCCCCAGCTCGGTCCAGTACTTACCAATTTTGGAGGCATGTGACAGGTGGCTCTATTTGAACCAGAGTTTTCTGTGTTTTTGCATATGAAAAATGAAAAAGATATGCGATAAATAAATGTGATGATTATTGGATGGGATAATGATAAAGGAAAAGATGAAAGCGGCTCTGGTGATACATAACCTTGGCTATGATGAGTGTGTCAGGAAGAAATAGTGTGTAGAAGAGTGTAAAGTGGAATATTGGTTAAATAGCTTGTGAGTATAGCTAATGTGCATCAAAAAAAGGAGGAACAGGAGTGTGATAATAGGACATAACTCAAGCATAATATAATGAGGACAGGGTTTTTAGTTGGTAAATCCAGAACATCTCACACTTACATAACATTGTAATCTTTGTGATTCTAATGTGTTAGTGTTTGTTTAACCACTTAAGCCCCGGAAGATTTTACCCCCTTCCTGACCAGGGGGTTTTTTGCGATTTTTTACTGCGTGACTTTAACGGACAATTGCGCGGTCGTGCGACTCTGTACCTAAACGAATTTCACGTCCTTTTTTTCCCACAAACAGAGCTTTCTTTTGGTGGTATTTTATCACCTTTGCGATTTTTTGATCATGCACTATAAACAAAAAAAGAGCATAAATTTTGCAAAAATAACAATATTTTTCACATTTTTTTATATGAAATTCCCCCAAAAAAATGTAAAAATCAAAATTTTTTAACATTTTCGGCCAATTTGTTTTATGCTACATATGTTTGGTAAAAAAAAATTGCAAAAAGCATATTTTGATTGGTTTGCGCAAAAGTTATCGCGTTTACTAACAAAGGGATTTGTCATTTTTGGTGTTTTTTTTTTAACGAGTAATGGCGGCGATCTGCGATTTTTTTTGTGGTACTGCGACATTGCGGCGGACAGATCGGACCCTTGACTGACATTTTTGACACTTTTGGGGTTACCAGTGACATTACTGCAGTAATCAGTGCTATACATATACACTGTTACTGTAAAAATGACACTGGCAGGGAAGGGGTTAACTGTATTGGAGAGGGAGGGGTTAAGTGTGTCCTAGGGGCGTGTTTCTAACTGTAGTGGGACAGGTCTACTATTGTAAAAACAGAGATCAACGGTTCTACATAGTAGAACCATCTGATCTCCATTTTTACACAGGTGAGAATGACAGGTGGCTTGTTTACATAAGCCGCCCGCCTTTCTCCCGCTCTACTGACGATCGTAGTGTGACCGGTGGACATCGGGTCCGCCGGCCACACGCGCGGACTCTTCAGTGAACGAGCCAGGGCGGGCGCGTGCTCGCCCGCTATTGGCTCACAAACCGGTCACAGGCTAGTGACGTATATATACGTCACTTTGCCTGGCCAGGGCTGACCGCCGCAGTATATCTACTTGCGGCGGTCGGCAAGCGGTTAATCTATGTCTAAAGGTCCCTTTAATCTTCTATAGTTACTACCTATTGGGAAGACACGTTCAGGAATGATTTGATGGGCCAACTAACACCAATGCTATTAGAGATAGTACTGGTGGTCTTTGGTCCTAGCGCTTGGGAACTCAGACATCTGGTACTCCTGCATACAAAATATATGACAATAAAGGGTGCCAATAGGGGACTTGTTAGTTTTTAATAGGGTTTATTTGCTTGGTGCCAATGCATTCTTCACTATTAAAGAATGTAATTCTAAGTCTTTGTTTAGAAAAGGGTCAGGGGTATTATTATTATTATACAGGATTTATATAGCGCCAACAGTTTGCTCAGCGCTTTACAACATGAGAGCAAACAGTACAGTTAAAATACAAGATAAATCAGAGGGCCCTGCTCATTAGAGCTTACAATCTAAGAGGGAAGGTCAAGTGATACAAAAGGTAATAGCTGTTGGGGGTGAGCTGATGGAGAAAATAAAAATATAGTTGTTAGGTGGTGGCAGAATGGGCTTGAAGGGCTTTCAGGGGTCGTCTATAAGTAGGAGATAGTCAGACAGATTGGGGTAGGGAGTTCCATTGACTGAGAAAGGCTCCAGAAAAGTTATGGAGGCTCGCATGGGATGAGATGACAAGGGAGCTAGAGAGCAGGAGGTCTTAGGAGGAACGAAAAGAACAATTTGGTTGGTATTTTGAGACTAGGTTAGTGGGTCCATGGTAAGCTGATGTCAATGTCTGGAGATGATATTCCTTATTTCTTTTTTCTTTCAATCATTTTTTATCAAGTTTACGATGTCAAAAAGACAATATTACAATATGTAACTGTCCGCTTATCACTTTAAATCTTTGTTCAGCACTTACTGCCAGGTGGAACCTTTCTGCCTTCCTTTTGGTTCCCTGAGGAATGTTTAATCAGCAGAACCACTAGACCACTCTTCCTACTCCTCCTTCTCAGGTCTGAGGTAAACTTTCTGGGGACTCACATTTCATACAGAGCAAGTCAGCAGCATTTAATGGAAAGGCGATTGCTAAAGAGAGGATTACTAAAGTTTAAAGTTTTAGCACCCCTTGGCAAGCGGAGCGAGGTATACAGTAAAAGTGCATATATATATATATATATATATATATATATATATAGAGAAGTATATATGTTGTTAAACATAAATTGTGTCCATGCTGTTAGTTTAAATATGCTATAGATAATCCAAAGCATCCTGCATGTTGGCCATGTTTCCTTAGATGTTTTATGTCATTAGATATGTGTGCAGACAACTGTAATCCACCTTGTAATTTCACATTTGTAATTAACCTTGTAACCCCCTTTTTAGTGATCACTGTAAACAAATGTATTGTATGTCCTTTACAGTTTTCACAGTGCAATGGTGCTATGGTGTTTATGATGCTTACGGTTTACGGTGCTCAAAGTGTTAAAGAGAATAACGTTCAACCCTCCTGCACACCTTTGATGCAAAAGAATGTAAGGAAAAAGGGGTTTGAATAAGCCCCTTTTTACAGATGGGATGGTGACAGGCCAATTTAAAAAATTTTAACAAGGCAGTTAGAGGACAGGCTATAGTTTTGAACTGTTGCTGGGTTAGATTAAGAATTCAGGTGTTTGTTTGGTCAGATAACCCCCCAATCATATTAAGAGATATGTGTAGCTAGGGAGTTTAAGTTTAATTCTGGTTTTAACCTGTTTTTATCCCGCCTTTAGAGCCTGCCTATGGTTATAAAAGGGGGCTCATTCTCTCAAGTCTTCAATCACCTCAGAAGAGATCGCCGTGTCAAGTTCAAGTTTTGTCTGACTGACCTTTCTCTGACGGCCGTCGGGCTTTCTTGCCGCCGGTGTCTGCAGGTTCTTCGCGTCAACTGCCGTGCTGGTGTTCCTGGAGCTTCGGGTCAAGCTGCCGGTGTTTCGGGAGGAAGACTTCGGGTCAAGGCCCCGGTACCGCTGAAGAAGGAAGAGCTTCGGGTCAAGTTTCGTTTCCCTGGATAGCATTGGAGCTTCGGGTCAACTTACCAGTTCCGGTCTTCTAGCAACATGAGTCTTCTGCGACGCCTCATCGAGCGGGCCGGCGAAGCGGGAGCCGAGGAGTGGATCCGACGTTGCCTGGAGATGCCGTCCGCCGCGAGTCAAGGCGCGTCACCGGAAGAGGTTGTTCGTCCCGCGGTTGTGACGGAGCCGGTCGCCGGGTCAAGTCGGGTGTCGGATGTCGTCATCGGTGAGGGACGGAGGTCTCCGGCGCAGAATCCTGACGTCCGGAGCGCGGACCTGCGCAGAAGAGGATCGAGAAGACCTGCAGCAGAGGATGCCGCCCCGGCGAAGAGGAGACGGGCTCCGCGACGACGCTTCTCGCCGACCACCGACGCCGGACGGGTGCAGTCGGCACGTCCATCTTCGCGGACATCGGAGAGGAGTGGGCCTACTCCTCGTTCCGCCGGGGGTCCTTCGATTCCTGCACCGGAAGAGGATCGTCGCCTGAGGGTTCCGGATCGTCCGCCCGTCCGAGGGCCAGGTGAGATTAATACTGCCTACACCTCTCGGGCCACGCTACACGGGTCTCAGGGTGCTGCATCTGCCATGGCTCAAGGGTCCCAGGGTATCGCTGCACTACAGGGGTCTCAGGGCCCCTCTACCTCACTAGCTTCCACTGTTCAGGCCCCGATGGCTTTCCAATCACCCTCACTTGCTCGGAGTTCAACTAATGTTCCCCATTCAGCGATAGGAGGGTCTGCTTGCCCCCCCCTTCCCGATGCGATCAGCAGGGTAGGGGGGGCTCCAGGAGGGCCTATTACCAGGCCCAATACGACGGAGGCACTGTCAGAATTAATGAAGGGGTTTTTAAGCTCTTTCCAAGCTATTCTACAGTCCTCCAATCCTTTGCCGGCTTCATCTACCGATGTCAATCCTTCACTGTCACTATCCTCTGATGCTATGCCTATTTCTTCACCTATGCCTGTGTCCTCTGCGGCTGCAGTAGCAGCTGTGCATGTTGCTTCTAGTCCTCACAACCTTCCTGTATCCTCCACATCTATGTTGACTGCGGTACATGAACCTTCCCCTTTGGACGTTTGGGCACCATCTGGTGGGCTTTTAGCTGTGAATGTGCAATCTCCAGTGGGTCAACCGACCCCCAGTATTGCTTCTCCTCCGGTCCCTGCTTCTATTGCCCTAGCTAAGTCACAGAATCTCCCAGAGACATGTCTCAGGGAGGCTCTGCCATGCGAGTTGTCGCCATTGGGTTATCACCTTTCTGACGGTATAAAGGAGAAGATATGGAATGGTAAGTTTATCGATCTACTCTCTCTTCTGCCATCAGTCAGGGAATTTGTATCAAAGGGGGACAAGAAAGATGAGGACGACAGGAGGCGGCCTGTTACTAAGACTTTTAATAATTGGTTACAGGCATTTTTTATTTATGCTGCCGTATTATGTGAGAAGCACCCGGGTAAGAGTGTTGGTTTATTTCAACACTTAGATATAATTTTGGAAGCTTATAAAAACTTTGGCGGAACGGCTTGGTTTTCTTATGACGTAGCCTTCCGCCAGAAGTTGTCCGTACAACAGCATTTAAAATGGGGTGTGAAGGATGTCAGCCTTTGGCTGGATCTGTTTTTGCCCAAATCCAATTTCGGTAGACAGGCCGTCCCGGGGGCTCAACAGCAGCCCGCCCCTCATTCTTTTCGCAAAGGAGTTTGTTTTTCATACAATGACTCCCAGTGTAAGTGGCCGGGAACCTGCAAATATAAACACGAATGTTCCTTTTGCGCAGGTTCCCACCCCATCGCCAAGTGCTTCAAAAAGATGCACAGTTCACAACAATCCAGTAATTTTTCAAAAGGCCATAACCCCGGTGAAACTTCGCGCAATGTTACCGTGGCTGCAGCTGTACCCAGACCGGGAGAAAGCCACTCTGGTAACTGATGGTTTTTCTGACGGGTTCTATTTGCCTTCTTTTTCGGGTTATGTTTGCACAATTGTTAAGAACCTCAAGTCGGTCGATCACCTTGAGGACATAGTGTTAGAAAAAATAGGTAAGGAAATTTCTGCGGGTAGGTTTGCAGGTCCTTTTCTTTCCCCCCCATTTCCCAATTTCCGGATATCTCCGTTGGGCATTGTTCAGAAGAAGGAACCTAATACTTATCGTCTTATCCATCATTTGTCGTTTCCCTTTGGGGCGTCGCTGAATGATGAGATTGGCGAAGATGAAGCTTCGGTTCAATACTCTTCTTTTGAGGATGCTCTGGTGGTTTTGAGGAGGTTGGGAAGGGGGGCTCTTTTAGCAAAGACCGATATTAAATCCGCGTTTCGCCTTTTACCGGTTCATCCTGATTCTTTTAACTCTCTCGGTTTTTTCTTTTTGAATCATTATTTTTTCGACAAATGTCTCCCTATGGGTTGTTCCTTGTCGTGTTTTTATTTTGAATGCTTTTCTACTTTTTTAGAGTGGGTAGTTTCATTCAGGGCTGGTCTTGATGATATCGTTCATTATCTGGACGATTTTTTGTTTATGGGTCAGGCGAATTCCATTGATTGTTTGCATTTGCTTCAGACATTTTTTGAGGTATGCGAGCAGTTTGGGGTTCCTTTGGCTCATGAAAAAACCGAATGGCCTTCTACTAGGGTTCAATTTTTAGGTATTACTATTGATACCGAACTCATGGAATTTAGTCTACCACTTGAAAAAGTTGAAAAGTTACAGGACTGCCTGCTGCAAATGATTCGAAGGAAAAAGGCGACGCTAAAGGAAATGCAATCGTTGCTAGGTTTGTTAGCATTCGCTTCCAGGATCATACCGTTAGGTAAGTTGTTTTCCCGTAAGTTGTACAGTATTATATCGGGTCTGAAATCCCCATCATCCCATGTTAGGTTGTCTTCTGAGGTTAAGGAAGATATGCTGGTCTGGTTACAGTTTTTGTTTTATTTTAATGGTAAGACAATATGGCAAGAAGACTTTGTTATTGACAAGGACTTTTGTCTTTTTACGGACTCTGCGGGCTCCGTGGGTTTTGCCGCTATTTGGCGAACCCACTGGTGCGCGGATTCTTGGCCGGACAGATGGCTACAGTTGGGTTATACTCGGAACAGCGTTTTGCTGGAGTTATTTCCTATTGTGGTTGCTCTGGAGGTTTGGGGAACCCAGTTTAGGAATAAACGTTTAATGGTAAGGACAGATAATAGGGGAGTGATGTTTGCTATCAACTGTCTTTCCTCCAGATCCCCACCTGTCATTAGGTTGTTGCGATACCTTGTTTCCAGATGTCTGCGGTTGAACATATGGATCAAGGCTTCTTATGTGCCTGGTAAAGACAACTGTATGGCAGATTCTTTATCTCGTCTGCAGATGGAGCGGTTTTTTCAGCTGTTTCCAGAAGCGGACCGGACCAGCTGCCTTTATCCAGATCGGCTTTGGGACATAGTTTAGACTTGGTATCGCATAATATTGCACTTTCGCTCGCCCCGTCTACACTGGCCGGATATCTATCGGCCTGGCAAGTTTGGAAATCACACCTAACTTCGCTTGGCGTCTCTCATGATTCCTTTTCCGAGTCTTTGGTTCTTTCCTTTTTAAATTTTTTGTTCTCAAAAAATTACTCTTGGTCGCATATTAACAAATTGCTGGCGGGTGTTTCCTTTTTTATGAAATTGGATAATCATCCACCTTGTTCGTCGTTTTTTTCCGTGCGCCAGGCGCTAAAAGGCTATAGGAGGTCGAATTGGCACCCTGATCGCAGGGAGGCGGTTACCCCTCGCCTTTTGGAGCGGTTGTGTCGTGCAACTGTGCATGTTTGTTTTTCCGAGTACGAGTCGGATATGTTTCAGGCGGCGTTTTCGCTTATGTTTTTTGCGGCGTTGAGAATTTCAGAGTTAATACACAATGTTAATAGCGATTCCGGTTTGCGATTTTCGGATGTTAAGATTTATGCGTCCTCTATCAGTATTTTGCTGCGATCCTCCAAAACTGACCAGCTTGGTGTCGGCAAATGGATTCATCTTAATCAATACGTGAATTCAGATATATGTCCAGTTTTGCTTTTGAAGCGTTTTTTATCTGTGAGGTTATCCTGCAGTGGCTCCTTGTTTGTTCATCAAACTGGTAGGAGTTTAACCAAGTATCAGTTTGACGCAGTGTTGAAAAAATGTTTGAAATACCTGAGATTAGATCACTGTTGTATCTCTTCTCATTCTTTCAGGATTGGCGCTGCCACGGAGGCCGCCAGATTAGGAGTGAACGTTCAAATGTTAAAAAATATTGGTAGATGGAAATCGGATGCATTCCGTACGTATGTTCGTCCTAATGTGTCTTGTTGATATTTTCAGGATATCAATGTTTATCGATTTGGATCATCGGCCACTCGTTCGTACATTGGGCACGCGCAAGGGCCAGGAGACGCTGTTATACCGAAAACATTGGCTTGGATCCACGGAAGTATCATATTCAATGGTTTAGTAAACGGGGCATGCTCTGGCATGAGTTTTTACCGGAAATCTCTAGGCTACTAGGAGTCCTTCCTCCCCCGGATGTGATGTTGGTTCATCTGGGGGGGAACGACATAGGGAAGTTTAGGACTCTGGATCTTGTTTTCAAAATTCGTGACGATTTTAACTATTTGAGGTCTGTCTATCCAGGTATACGGTTTGTATTTTCCGAAATTATACCCAGACTCTTGTGGTTTAGACATGCTCAGCTTAAGCCCCTTGAAAGAGTCAGGAGGAGAATTAACCGAGCCTTATCTAAATTATTAAGCGGGATCGGTGTCTTCTCTTTCAGACACTTAGAGCTGGAAGGTGGGACCCCCGATTTTTACAGGTCTGACGATGTACATCTGTCGGATCTGGGGATAGATGTTTTTAATGCTAACCTGGGTACATGTGTAGAAAAGGCCGCGTGGTGGGGTGGTGACAGGAGGGCGTGAGCCTCCTGTCTTATGGATAATTTCTAAAAAGTTAAGTTGGATTTGTTTGACCCGGATTTTGGTAATCAGGTCAATTCTGATTTATGAATTTGTTAATGATAATTTTAACAAGCATTAAACGGCCGCGGCCTTTAAATTCCAAAGCTGTGTAAGATCTCATTATTTAATTAGTATTAAGTTAAGCTAATAACAAGTCCTGTCTACCATCCCATGTAAGGAAAAAGGGGTTTGAATAAGCCCCTTTTTACAGATGGGATGGTGACAGGCCAATTTAAAAAATTTTAACAAGGCAGTTAGAGGACAGGCTATAGTTTTGAACTGTTGCTGGGTTAGATTAAGAATTCAGGTGTTTGTTTGGTCAGATAACCCCCCAATCATATTAAGAGATATGTGTAGCTAGGGAGTTTAAGTTTAATTCTGGTTTTAACCTGTTTTTATCCCGCCTTTAGAGCCTGCCTATGGTTATAAAAGGGGGCTCATTCTCTCAAGTCTTCAATCACCTCAGAAGAGATCGCCGTGTCAAGTTCAAGTTTTGTCTCCCTCCCCCCCACCCCTGTTTTTTCTTAATTTTGTCGCGGTCAGTTTATGCCTGTTTTGGTCACCTGTGTGTAATGCAAAGGTGGACGATGCTTGTGTATGTTTTATTATTGAATTTTGATGTGGATAATTTCTAAAAAGTTAAGTTGGATTTGTTTGACCCGGATTTTGGTAATCAGGTCAATTCTGATTTATGAATTTGTTAATGATAATTTTAACAAGCATTAAACGGCCGCGGCCTTTAAATTCCAAAGCTGTGTAAGATCTCATTATTTAATTAGTATTAAGTTAAGCTAATAACAAGTCCTGTCTACCATCCCATGCACCCGTCAGAAGCTCTCCTCTTGTTATTCACTCGATGCCAAAGGGGCCGCTACACAATATATCATGGTCTAAAATGTTAAAACAGGGAAGGAAAATGTACTGTACAAAAGTTTGGTATAGCATCCATGAGGTAAGCAGCGACATGCATAGAGTTAGATCTTTAATAAATGAATATTGTACAGTACAGAAAACATAGCATTACACTGTTGTTGTTTTGGCCTTGGCTCTCTTTGGGCTGTGCTGTGCTGTGTGCCCTGGGCTGCTGGGTCCGCAATTTATGATGCCATTACTGTGTTGAATATTCTAGTTCACTTTGATCAACATTTACCTTTTATGATCTACTTACCTTCATACTCATTAGTATTGTAATGTGTCTATTTGTACTATTCTATTTCATGCTATGTCTCATGACCACCATTTGATGATGAAATGTTTTCCATTATGTCATTTGTATTTTTCATGTACTCCAGTTGTCATATGCTTTGGTAGCTGTAACAAATTACATTTTATTACACACTTCTTATACCATTGGCCTCATCTATGCATAGCCCCTCATTTAAAGTCCCAACCTTCTCTTTTTTCCATAAAACCAGGGATGGAGACCATATTTTTTATGTGCCTCATATAAAGTCCCAATACCTTTCCCTTCATGTTCCCAAACAGGGATGGAGGAGCTTTGTTGTTTGAGGCTTTCCTTTATATGGCCTTGAGCCATTATTAGGTTAATGTCCCCTATATGGGGTCAGGTGACACCCTTTTCTAGCATCATTTTTTATTACTGTTTGCTGGCCCCATAGGTTCGTATTCCTCCTTTGGACTACCCTTATAACAATCTTTGCATTTTTTACTAGCATTACACTGTTGTTGTTTTGGCCTTGGCTCTCTGTGCTGTGTGCCCTGAGTTCCTGGGTCCGCTGTCTGTCCTTGGGAACTGCGATGCGCTCCGGAGGACCCTCCCTTCCTTCTATAGGAGGAGGGGGTGGACTGCTCCACAGCGCATCGGCCCCACGTTTCCCATGCCGGCCGTGTGACGTCATTCCTTGGCGCCGCTCCCCCCGGTGTCTAGGGTTCCATCTGCATCTCGATGCACGTGGGTTGAGGTGCCAAATGCCTGAGCGGCTTCTTGCCACTCAGTGAGTGACATCAGTCCCTTTGCAGAGTGCCTTTACGTGACGCTGGGAGTAACCTGGGGTTCAGCACGAGGGGGTGTATATGTACACCCACCCGTTTTTCAGGATAACACCTCACTTACCATTTTCTCTTTACTCTGAGATACTTTGTATCGTGGACATCATTGGTGGCAACAGGTAATCCTGATGGTTATGTAGTCATTATACTCATCTAATCCTTTTTTCCTTTTGCTCTACATTTTATTTTATCATTATCCTTCAAGTACTTCTTAGTTTCATTGGGTACTTGTCTTTACTTTTTTCTTTCACACTTTCTTTCCTAACTATTCACCTGACACTTTTTCCCTTTTTTTATCATCTGTTACGTTTCAACTAGTATATTGGGCTACTTTCGGTGATACATCTGCACACTAGATATGGTCTCTCTTTTCACTTTCTCACTCCTTCAATTATGGTGCTTCTCACCGTTCACTTTTCACACATTCTGGGCACATTACTATATGGATACATTTACATATATACATTCTTACTTTGTTGTCTTTACCCTCAGAACCCTCATTGCCATGTCCATTTTACTACCTCATGCATTCTTATGGAGATCTTCACTACTTCTCTGGTTCCTGTACATGGCCGTGTCCTTGGTTTTACTCCTTCAGTTCCCTCTATGGACGTTTGATAGCCCTTGGCTTTCAGCATATACATACCATTGTATGTTGGTCTTGAGGTAAATTTATTTGAAGGATACTATATGTACCTTAGGTGGGGGTTGTGCTTTCCCAACCCCCCCCCACCTTTGGTCCCCATAATTTGACATATACATTGAGTCAATCATACTCTTTGTTTACTATTCATTACCCATGATGTACATTTCTCCTAGATATTCCCCTGTGCATCCACTCCTGAGGAAGTAGCTTACGGTCTACAAAACGCGCTGAGCAATTTATGAAGCCATTACTGTGTTGAATAACCTAGTTCACTTTGATCAACATTTATGTTTATTATATATTATATTTAGTATTATTCCATTATCTACTTACCTTCATACTCATTAGTATTGTAATGTGTCTATTTGTACTATTCTATTTCATGCTATGTCTCATGACCACCATTTGATGATGAAATGTTTTCCATTACGTCATTTGTATTTTTCATGTACTCCAGTTGTCATATGCTGTGGTAGCCGCAACAAATTACATTTTATTACACACTTCTTATATCATTGACCTCATCAATGCATAGCCCATCATTTAAAGTCCCAACCTTTTCTTTTTTCCATAAAAGCAGGGACGAAGACCATATTTTTTATGTGTCTCATATAAAGTCCCAATACCTTCCCCTTCATGTACAGAAAACATGAAACTCTGTAGGCCAGGTGTTCTTTTTCAGAGCATAGGATGAAATATAATAGTTTAGTTGCACGAGGACAAACTTAATTTGCATTGAGAACACGCCTAAATCTTCTTGAGTAGCATTCTCTCTATAGTCTAGTACCAGAATTGTATGAGGTGGGGGCCGCTGGTATATAGCATAATAGAGGAAGGAGAATGGTAAAAATGCTATGGCTGTAACATGAGGTAAATGATTCCACTTATGTGTGCCCTGGTTAAAGAGCAAAGATAGAAAATTGAAGAAAGAAAAGAACAAATAAGGGATGGCATGGAAAAGTACAATGTAAGACTCACACATACTGGGGTGAAACCAGGGATTGCATTACCTTACAGATGTAATAAGGACCTGTCAAAGCCTGCAGGAAGATAAAATTCAATCTATAGGAACCAAGTGTTTACATGTCTTGTCATTCAGTACCACAGCCATTTTTTCTTGAGACATATTCCACCTTATTTCTTGTTTCACCTAGGCAATTATTGCCATGGAAGGACACCACACTTTGGTCAATGTTTGTTTGGCTGCTGTAAATAGGAATGTCAAGAGGCAAACTGCCTAGTATCGCAGTCAAACAGTTTTAGATTCAGTAAGGCCTCCTTTGGCAATTTGCATATACTTTTTCCTAGTAAGGCATAAACCATTTTGTAGACTGCTGTCCAAAACTGCTTAATTTTGGGGCAGATTCACCAAATATGGTATAGGGTTCCTGTTGATTGGCAGCCATGAAAACAGATGAAGCAAATTTAGCCAATGTACCAATGCATTAGTAGTTTGTAGTTGGATTCTACGGCTGTGGATTTAACCACTTGCCGACTGCTCACTGTGCTGCTACTGCAGCACAGCGGCTCCCCTTGGTCCAGCGATGTAGACCTACGTCGCTGGACTCCTAGTGGTCTCGGCGGCGCATGCGCGCCTCTGGAGACTCGCTTCCGCTGTGTTTAGACACAGCGGGAGTCAGCCTGGAGGAGGAGAGGCGGCGATTGCCACCTCTCTTCCCCAAATGTCGGGGAAAGTGTGAGAAGATCCGCCCGCTTGTGTAAACAAAGCAGGCGGATCTTCTCTGTGACAGACAGGGAAAGATCACAGGATTCAGCATAGTTGAACCTGCGATCTCTGTCTGTGTCACAGCACCCCCTCGCCCCACACACGTCAGTAAGCATGAGGCATACATTTAACCCTTTGATCACCAACAGTGTTACCCCTTCCCTGCCAGTGTCATTAAATCCCTCAAAAAATCGCAGATCGCTGCCATTGCTAGTAAAAAAAAAAAAAAAACAATAAAAATGACATAAATCTTTCCCGTAGTTAGAAAACGTGATAACTTTTGCGCAAACCAATCAAAATACGCTTATTGCTATTTTTTTTTTACAAAAATATGTAGCAGAAAACAAATTGGCCTAAAATGTTAAAAAATTTAGATTTTTAATTTTTTTTTTTTTTGGGAATGTTATATATCAGAATGTAAAAAATATTGTTATATTTTCAAAATTGTCGCTCTTTAAAAATCGCACAGGTGATCAAATACCACCAAACGAAAGCTCTATTTGTGGGGAAAAAATACGTACATTTTCTTTAGGTAAAGCGCTGCACTACCGCACAATTGCCGGTTAAAGTAACGCAGTGCCGAATCGCAAAATACGGCCTGGTCAGAAAGGGGGTAAAATCTTCCGGTCTTAAAGTGGATAAAAATATGCTCATTGAGAATTTTTTTGTCAAAGACATGTAGCTAAATACATTTTGGCCAAAATATATGACAAAAATTGAATATATTGGATATTTTTTAACAGTCAAGTTAGAAAATGTCAATTTGCAAAATTTTCGCTATTTTTTTTATTAATAATAAAAAGTGCAGAGGTGATGAAATACCACCAAAAGAAAGCTCTGTTTGTGGGGAAAAAAAGGACGTAACTGTTATTTGGGTACAGGATTGCATAACTGCGCAATTGTCAGTTAAAGTCGCACAGTGCCAAGTTGAAAAAAGTGGCCTGGTTATTGAACAGCAAAACCTTCCGGGGCTAAAGTGGTTAATAGCACATTGAGCAGTGGTTCCCCATATTTGGTACCAATTTTCCATTTCAAGGTCCTCTCCTGAGTCCCTTTCCCACTTGACTATATACTTAATAGGGCATGAGGCTTGCATAAATAGCAGATAGTACCTTTTGCTGAGGGATCCTGCAAATGTAAATGTCTTTGTACGGTTTGGTTTGTCCTTTTTTGGATATTCTTTATTTCTTTATTTTCTTTTTAAACTTTTTTAAATTTGTTATAAAAGTAGAACATTGTATGTGGTTTATCTCAGTATTTTACTAAACTATACAAAGACATTTCCCCTATCTTAGATTGCTAGCTCTCTTGATTGCTCCCTCTGTTAACCCTTTTTGGTAAATTTTATTGCAGAACATTTTTACTTGATCTGCAAAATCGATGTCTAGCAAACAGTTTTTCCTTAGTCTTTTGAATTGACTGAAGGGAATATTGCTTTACCAGGGTTTAAAATGGCAACTGTTTAAATTCAAATAACTATTACCACACACTTAAAGTATGTTTTGGCAATGATGTTTCCATCTGGATTTCCAATTTAAACATTGCCAAGATATACCATGGAAAAAGATGAGTGTGACTAGTGAGGGAGAGGCCTCAAGTATTATTGCTAACGTACTGGGTGACTAGAGGGATTGTTAAAGGATCACCTTCCCAACTTAAAATTATGTAATTTATATAGTGTTTATTACAATATAATATTTAAAAAATAGACTAGTGTATGAACATATGAATATTAAATACATTTTTGTTTGAAATGACCAGCTTTGCAAACGTACAACTTTGCAAAAGTGGGAGCTGATTTTCCTAGTAGTCTGCTCTGAGCCTCATCTGGATTCAGAGCTGTGGTTACACAGATGGGGTTCAGGGCAGACTCCTGTAAATTACATTTTTTGGAGGTTCCCACATTGATTCAAATTTTACAGAAAGTTACGTTGCTGCAGATTGAAATGGAACGTGAAAGAGCCTGAAATACCATATCGATATAGAAGTGTGGATGCTTGCTATAGTGTTGAAGTCAAGCTGACTTTCCTGTGGATTGCATAAAGTACTATTTGACCACTCATAACTGAGGGTCATCTAATCCTGGTAAGCCCCCCTCTTGTTACGTTGAAGGGGTGTGCGGTTCTATAAAGACTTTAGGGAATCCATCTCTGTCCTCCTTTGGTGTATTCAGAGAAGATCACTGTCCTCTTGGCTCTTCATTGGGACTTCATGCATTATATTGATTTTGCACATAATATACATTATATTGTATATATTTTTTTTAATATATACATTTGCTTTGTGTAATTTGATTGTGGTCACCTTAATAGCGACATATATGCTCACAGAGTCCAAACTATTTTTTTTATCTCATTTTGCTTAGGATTGTAATACAATTGTGATGCATTGCTAAAAAACTTAGGAATCATGTCTATATATATTTTTCAACCCACTCTGTATGAATTTTATCATAACTTTATGTAGATTTAGAGACCATCTGGTTAAATGTATACACATTCCTTCTGCATTTTTTGTCAAGGAAGATTTTTTTTCTATATATATATAAAAAAAGTATAATATGTAAATAAACTTCTATGTTCATATACAGAATAAGTAAGACGGACTCCAAAGTATAACATTAATGTGATTTTTGAACCTTTGTTTGTATATCTTTATATATTTGAATGTAGTAAAAATTATTGTTATACAGTAGGTTTCAAGGATGTACGCTTTTGACTTACTATACTGGTTTTACTAACACTTTTATGTTTTTCCAGTAGCTCTTTTGTAGTACAGTACATGACGCCCTCTTTTATTCTGTCTGTGTTCATGGTACAGTGGATTTTGCTAACTGGTATACTAATTTAAGAACTGACCCTCTATTTCATTATAGAAACTCATTTCCTTTATGTCTGATTAACACCTACTCAGCTATGTCATGTTCAATTGGAGGGGAGGCCATAAACAAAAACAAAAATTCAATATTCTCATGTAGCTTGTGGCATGGAAGAAGGAAACACAGAGATACCCCAAACATGTTTTTCTTCATAGAAAGGACTATATTTTTCTAATACGAATGTGGCTAATACTATGGTCTTTTTATATATCAATGTCACCTAGTTAAATCCTCTAAGGGATGAGATTAGAGTGGAAATACATAATTGGTTGTTAATGTTTTTTTTTTTTTTTTGTTTTTTTGTTGTTGTTTTTTTAAGAGCTGAAAGCTTTATAATAATGGAAACGACAAATGGACCATGTTTAGGTAGATCTTTGATAAATGTCATGTATCATACATGATCTAAAGATAGTGTGATTAAATAATAATAATAAATAGTGATTTCTTAATGTTTTTACTAATTTACTGTGATTAGAGATTGTTTACAAAGCAATCATTATGAAAATCTGCTTCTGTAAAAAGATTAAATAAAAGCCATGAATCCCATATGGAATGCCAAATTGCATACATTTTTTAGTTTGGTTATCTGATCAAGAAAACTCCACAAGTGGAATAAACTAAATAAGAGCCAGAAAATCACTCTATTGAAATTTGAATGCCATCTGCCATTATTATACTGCTTACTATCCAAAAATAAAACCTGCAGAAACAAACAGATTTAAATGAGTTTAAAAGCATATCTCAGAAGGTATAGACACATAATTGTTTCAGTGAATACAAATCTGGATGGTGTACTTTGTTTGGACATTGAGATTTGGAAGTGAGCCTGTGTTAGGATTATTGAAATGAGACAATGCAGGTGTACCTCTCAGTTCCAGATAATTCTTTTTATTCATGCTGTAAAATTCTAATGTTGCACCTGAATTTTTATGCATATGCAAATACACGTGTCACAGAACCAATGTGGTTTACAACATCAAAAATGGCTTCCTTAGTCACTGGAATCCCTCAACAATTTTCTTCCTATATTAATTTTAGTACTAGAGCATTTTTTTCTTACACTTTGGAGTTGCCTTAATTTTGCTGATTTTACCTTTTTTCATTTGCAGTCTACCCAAATATATTATACATTATTTTTTTGTAGGGGGCTGTTATTGTTTTCGTTTAATAGGGGTATTATTTTTACATTTCCTATTTCTATCAATCCATATTAATATTTTTTAGAATATTATTAATATGAAATAGTAAACATTAGAAAACAAAATGTTTTCTGTCACTTTTCCTAATGTAACATTTGCATAATTGGTGCACCCCCAGACATCCAGATATTTTCCCCAATATATAACCAACATAGAAGAAAATTAATAGCAGGGTGCTGTGGTCAGTATCAAATAAAAACCACTTAATAAAATAAGCAGCACACTTTCATTGAAGTTAGCATGAAACAGCATGGATAGGGAACACCTGGGACAAAGCAGCTGTAATTCGTGTGAGGCTGTAGGCATCACTGGGTAAACAGAGACCGAGGATGACAGGTAGTCAGCCAGCTCAAAGTATGGATATCATGTTCTAGACTGCAATCGAGGATGACAGCTGTCAAAATGCCTGGTGGATGTTGGGAGAAAGGGTGTGCATGACGTGTTTCCAGGGACTTTGCCCTCTTCTTCAAATGCATGGACAGTTAAAGAAAGTGATGGATTCATAAAGCCAAAATGGCAGGAAAGGGAGGAACATGGGCGGGGAAACAGGGAGAAAACTGAGCTGCTGCAAAGAGCTAGAGGGGTCCCAACAGTAATAATGTCCAATAGCTGTAATGAGTCCTTGACATATGAAGGCAAAGATTGCACCATGGGCTGTAGGAAGCAATTGATGTATTGAGAGAGCCCACTGGTGACACTCTCCATGCTAGCTATGATTGGCCTGCTGGGTGGATTGGTAGAACTTTTATGCACCTTAGGTAAATGATAAAAAGGAGAAAGAAAAATTTTGAAGCTGTCCAAGTACATTGAAACTTTATTCCTCCTTTGACAATGCAAATCCTTTGTATTATTTGACCAATGGTCTCTAGTTCTGTTAAACAAACTTCAGAAGAAAAAGATTAAAATGCTTAAGAGAGACCTTGAAGACTATAAACTAATATTCAGCAGGGAGAGGTCCCTTTTTAGGTGGCTTCAAGGACAACATTACATTTACACAAATACACAATTTCTGTAAATTATGAGTTTGGGGAATGCATATAAACTGTATATGGTGTTAAAGTTATGGACTGTATATGGTGTTAAAGTTATAGACAGATTAAGGTATAGCATGAGCTAACCTTATATTTGGTCATGGAATAATTGTTTTTCTTTTAGATTTAGCCTTTCTACAACAGCACTCTAATCTGATTCATTCCAGTGTTTTCCATGTCAAATGTAACTGAGAACAACATTGTTCTCTATCTGCCACCAGAATAGAATGCCCAGATTTGGGGAATGTTTAAAATCTTTCATGAAGCATGGCCATTTTCTTCCTTCTCCCTTTTGCACCCCCAGCCTTTCTCTTCTTTGGCCTAGTAATGGAGGCATCTGGAAGCTCTTAAACCCGTGCAGAAGCCAATTTCATCTCCATATTGGGTTTGCCCAGCTCTGTAATGTGGGTCTGTTCAGTTTTTCTGCTGCTCACAGTAACCTTATGAGCAGCAGTCTTCACCTGCAAATAGATTAGGGGAACTTTTGCTACCATGGACCACTCAGAACATGCTAAGAATTTTTACTTTTTACTTTTAAGATGACTTAGGAACATTACCAGTTTATATAGGAGAATTTTTATGCATGTGTATCCTCAGTGATTATTGATCTGTATCTCAATATCTATCCATAACAGCAATCACAAGTTAGGTGCTCCCTATGTGTGCATTTACATGTGTATGTTTGTGTACAAGGGAGTGGGGCAGACACAACATATTTTGTTTTTATGTTATTGAATGTAACTTTAAGATCCCTGTTGTGTCATCTACCCTCCTTATAAGCTAATGAAGTACAGATCACAGTCCATTCGCTTCTTTCACAGCCACAGAAGGAGGGTAAAGAGACAGTAGAAACTGGAGGTGACACTATACATGTTGCCTCAGGGATCTTACTATGTATGGGAAATCAGTGAACAGACATTTACTGGTCTCCCCTACCCTGCAACATCCACCATGTGGGTTCCTAACCCAGAGTCTGAAATGCGTGGTGGTGGTCTGGGGCCCATGAAAGTCATTGAGTTACTGTACAACACCCAATCACTTTATTCTGAAAGCCAACAGTCAGTTTGTGAGTAGGGGTGATCGAACTTTTCAAAAGTTCGGTTCGACCAGAACACCCGAACTTCCCGAAAGTTCGGCCCGGATTTCAGAACCCCATTGAAATCAATGGGACCCGAACTTCGGTAATCAAAAAACACCATTTTGAAGCCCTAAAACCCAATAAATGCCCCTAAAAAGTGCCTAGGGTTCTGGGTCATGCCCCAGGGACTATTAATCACACAAAAAAAGTTCTTAAAAATTGTCATTTTTGATAGAGAGCCAATTATTGAAAGAATTATTGAAAAAAAAAAAAGAGATTTCTTTGGATTTAGTGTCTGGGGGGTCTAAAAAGTGTACATGTGAAGTTTCAGCTCTGTAGCATGTCCAGAACCAGAAAAAAAAGTTTGTTTGTATTAGAATTAATACAGAACAGGTTAGTAGTTTCGCTACTTTTACACCCGGCTTTTTGTTGCAGGCGTTTTATTGGGCTTTTTTGAGGACATGTTTGGAGTCAGGCATGACATCAGAACTTCTGTGTAGGGGTATATATACACACACACATGTATGTATATACACATACACATACACATATATAGGTGTGAAAGTAGCAGAAACCTATGCTTGCGCTAATGAAATAATTAACACCCATATGGCTTCTCTGCTATAACACCTATATGTGTGTATAAATACATATAAGTGTGTGTGTATATATACCCCTATACAGAATTTCAGATGTTTTGCCTGCCTCCAAAGACCCCTAAAAAATGCCCAAAAAAACGCCTGCGCCCAAAAAAAAATGCCCAGGTGTGTTGTTGCAGCTGTTTTTTTGGGGCATTTTTGGGGGGTCTTTGGAGGCAGGCATAACATCTGAACTTCTGTATAGGGGTATATATACACACACACTTATATTTATTTATACACATATACATATATAGGTGTTATAGCAGAGAAGCCATATGGGTGTTAATTATTTCATTAGCGCAAGCATAGGTTTCTGCTACTTTCACACCTATATATGTGTATGTGTATATATACATACATGTGTGTGTGTATATATACCCCTACACAGAAGTACAGATGTCATGCCTGACTCCAAAGACGCCCAAAAAATGCCCAAAAAAACGCCAGCTACAAAAACGCCCAGGTGTGTTTTTGCAGCAGGTGTTTTTTTGGGCATTTTTTGGGGGTCTTTGGAGGCAGGCAAAACATCTGAAATTCTGTATAGGGGTATATATACACACACACTTATATGTGTTTATACACATACACATATATCGGTGTTATAGCAGAGAAGCCATATGGGTGTTAATTATTTCATTAGCGCAAGCATAGGTTTCTGCTACTTTCACACCTATATATGTGTATGTGTATATATACATACATATGTGTGTGTGTATATACCCCTACACAGAAGTTCTGATGTTATGCCTGCCTCCAAAGACGCCCAAAAAATGCCCAAAAAAAAGCCAGCTACAAAAACGCCTAGGTGTGTTTTTGCAGCAGGCGTTTTTTTTTGGGCATTTTTTGGGGGTCTTTGGAGGAAGGCAAAATATCTGAACTTCTGTATAGGGGTATATATACACACACACTTATATGTATTTATACACATACACACATATAGGTGTTATAGCAGAGAAGTCATATGGGTGTTAATTATTTCATTAGCGCAAGCATAGGTTTCTGCTATTTTCACACCTATATGTGTGCATGTGTATATATACATACATGTGTGTGTGTGTATATACCCCTACACAGAAGTTCAGATGTCATGCCTGACTCCAAACATGTCCTCAAAAAAGCCCTATAAACGCCTGCAGCAAAAAGCAGGGTGACAGGGGCGAAGCCACTATCTGGTTCTATAAGTGTTCTAAGAGAAACGATCTTTTCTCTATAGCGGTCACCCTGACATGGAAGGGTTTTGTCACCCTGACATAGCAGTCAGAGTCAGTTAACCCTACACTACACTACGGTCCCCTTACACTTAACACTTTCCCTACAGAAACTAGATTATTAAATCTAACTATAGTGTAAAATAGTACCCTAACTACACTAGATATCCCTTTCCTCACACTAATAATTGCTAAATGACACTTTGAAGCAGAAGTAACAAAACTGCTTCCACTTTATTCCACAGCCCTGTATTAAAATGTTAGAGATTTGGCGGGGCTATGTTATATACTGGGGGGCGTATTCACGAATGATTGGCCTCTGGACCCCCTAGTCACTCCAATCACATTCCTAGCATTCTCCTGCCCCCTCAATTGGGTTTTACTGATGGTTCTGGTCCAATCATGGGCTTTTAAAGCCCAGTTCCTGTCCCATTGCATTTTGGTCGGTTCTGGTTGCCGAATTCCGAACTTTTTCAGCAAAAAGTTCGGAATTCGGCCGAACCTCGAACAGTCAATATTCGGGTCGAACCGATGGTCGACCAGAACCGTTCGATCATCCCTACTTGTGAGATATACACATACTCTCAGCTATTGTGTGTGTAAAACCCCCTGCTGCCACCGACGTATTACATATATATTGGTGGCAATAAAAGGGTTAACCCCCGACTCCAACCTTTATTCAATAAAGTGTTGTTGTTCACCCTTCAGTATAATATTCACTTTCTCTACTATTCAACAAGCAAAGGAATAGCTAGGCTTTATTACAACAATACCAAACTCCTCCTCAGAGACACAAACATTTTAAGGAAGTGGAGGAGGGAGCACTGAGAACCAGAAACCCTCTGTTGCTAATGTGACATACTGCAGGTACATGCACGAAGGTTCGCAACCTGCCACCCTAATCAGATGGCTACTTTCCCCTTAATACATTCCCCACACTTACTTTCTATTAAAATCAGAGAAGCTGGATTACTCCAGGTCCAAACTATTGTAACTGCTGTCCATAACAGATGATATTGTTTTTTAGAGGCCAGGAGTTATTATAATACACCAGATTTTACACAGAGATATGGGTTCAATTGTCATGTTTACTTTTTTCTCAGCTAGGATTTTGACAGATAGGCAAACACTCTACCCATGTAGGCCCTAAAATCTTTGACCTTGTGACCTTCTCATATTTTAGTTACTTTGAACACAGTCCTCAACTATAAACCTGCTCTGCCAACTGCTGATCAGCAAACTATCAGACCATGTACACCTTTCTTCAATATCAAACTTACTTGACCTTTAGCCCCTGTTCACACCGAATTTGAATTTGAAATTGTGTGACTTCACTTGAAATTGCATGATTTCAAATCTGCATATCAGATGTGACTTGGCTGACATCCATGCAACTTCATGCAAAAATATCTATGCAAGTGTCACCTGAAATTGCCAAAAATAGTGCAGGAACCTTTCTTTTTCTAATCTGTGCAGCACCGCAAAGTCTGCATCGAACCGATTTGAACAGTTTTATAGCTGACAATCGGGTGCTTGTCATGTGATTTGGATCTGTCAAATCACATGACAAGTCACACCGGTGTCAACAGGAGCTACTGTATTCAATTACCTACTGCTCTTCTTTAGAGACATGCAGTTTGACAGATTGACTTGACAAAGTGCATACGTGCAAAACACGTCGTCACAGCAACCCTTCTCCCTTCTGTGTTCCAGGCTGGTCAACAGACATCTCATTCGGTCCGGCTCTTCCGCCTTGTATTGTGGTGACGTCATATGGGAGCCCAGAGGGACCCAGCTTGGCTCCCGTACGTCCGTAGCTCTGTGCGAGTGGCTGCAAGCCTGCACTCCAGGGTGTTTTTTTCTCAACCTTGCTACACTGGTTAAAGTGGCCATCAACCCTCTTACATCTGGACCCACTGGCCTGGTTCTGTATTGGATTTTATTGACTAAAGGTTTTAACGCAATTGTGTGTAATAAACTGTATTGAGACTTTCAATTGGTCTTCAGCATTTACAAGGAAAAGTGGTCATCTTTAGCTCTTGTGCACGCAAACCTACCCACAACGGGGCCTCATCTCCAGCCTATATTCACTACTCTCCTCCAAACAGAGCATGTGACCTATGGGAAAAAGAATTAGGGATATCCCTCACGCATGAGAATTGGACACAAATCCTTGCCACTATATACAAGGGCTCTATCAACGTATCAACGCAATAAAACGGATACAAAATCCAATCGTGATGGTACCGCACTCCATCGATATTACACAAATTGTATCCAACCCTTCCGGAAAAGTGTTGGCGATGCCACGCAGGCCCTGAATCTCTATTGCATATCTGGTGGTCCTGTTCACAGATTCAATCCTTCTGGATTGAAGTTCAGAAGATCATAACACAAGTGAGAACACTGTCCCTTGAATTCACACTGGCTCTATTCTTATTACACCATACGAGCCTACCACGCAAAACCTACCACAAATCATTGACTATGCACATGATCAACGCTGCCAAACAATGCGTACCAAGACACTGGAACTCTCCACAAATCCCCTCAATTAAAGAATGGCTTACCAATCTAAATAGAATAGCTGAGATGGAAGAATTAATTAATATATCGAGAGATAATTCACAAGTAGGGTTGAGCGGACACCTAGATGTCCGTGTTCGACGGGTTCGGCCGAACTTTAAAAAAAAGTCCGGGTCCGTGTCCCGGACTTTTACCGAACTTTTCCCGGACACCGAACCCCATTGAAGTCAATGGGGACCCGAACTTTAAGGCACTAAAATGGCTCTAAAACACCAATGGAAAGGGCTAGAGTGCTGCAAATGGCAGCAAAACGTAGTTAAGAGCATGGCAAGTGCTCTGCAAACAAATGTGGATAGGGAAATAACTTAAAACAACAAAAAAAAACCCAGAAAAATAAAACAATGTTCTTCATCTCTGAAGGACGAGGCCCATATGGAGTAGGAGGGAGGTTGAGGTGGTGGTGGATGTGGCGGTGTCATAGGCGTGTGCACAGGGTGTGCCTGGTGTACCTGGGCACACCCTAATCACCTAGGGCACATAGCATTATCGCTCTGTTTGCCAGTGAGGAGATGGGAAAGATCTCCCTCGCACCTGCTCTGCTCTATTTCTCTTTGCCAGCAGGGAGAGTAATGTATCGGGGCCATGTACATGTAGGCAAACACATGCATGTGTATTTCAACTTTG
Organism: Pelophylax lessonae; assembly: GCF_965119305.1. Classification (NCBI taxonomy): domain Eukaryota; kingdom Metazoa; phylum Chordata; class Amphibia; order Anura; family Ranidae; genus Pelophylax; species Pelophylax lessonae. The sequence goes on from NC_138770.1 coordinate 375,337,978, forward strand.
GGGTGCACACCCTAATGCAATAGGCTGCGCACACCTATGGGCGGTGTAGGTGGAAGCGGCGGTGGAGGAGGACCAGGGCCGGATTAAGAGCATCATGGTCTTGGTGCTGAGGATTTTGAAGGGCCTTAAGGGCCGTGCCTTGGCATGCACCCAGAGGAGGAAGGGTGCAGCCATGCATGCCTAATTCAACATGGGATGCTGTCTCTGAAGCCCATAAACACATCCATGCATCGGCAACTGTCCCTCCTTGTCCGGCCTTCGCGCTGTGTGGGGAGGTTCTGAGGGTGCTGCCTGGGGAAGCGAGCATAGAAGCCAGACTTCTGTGTTTACAAGTGACAGAAGAGCGGTCACAGTGAATATGGCCAACCCGGGGCCTATATAAAAGGTAGGGGCCTGCATGGAGCTGCAGCTCCAATAGCCCCTACGTTAATCTGGCCCTGAGGAGGAGGACGAGGTAGCCAACACTGCTTCTTTTCACAAATTTTAAATGAGGGTACACCCCAAAAGAGTGAGAAAGAGCAAAAATGGAACAATGGCTGGGTAAGGTCGGTATCCATTGCTATTCTGCACAAGGTACGGAAAAGTCCCGTGGGATCCATGCCTGGTTCATTTTAATGAACGTGAGCTTGTCCACATTGTCTCTGGACAGGCGGCTGCGCTTGTCTGTTATAACACCCCCAGCCGTGCTAAATACCCGTTCAGATAATACACTGGCTGCAGGGCACGCCAGCACCTCCAAGGCGTAAAGGGCAAGCTCAGGCCATGTGCCCAATTTGGAGACCCAGAAGTTGAAGGGGGCAGACCCCTCATTCACTACATGTAGGCGTGTGCAAACATACTGCTCCACCATGTTGGTAAAATGCTGCCTCCTGCTAAGACGTTCCATCTGAGCTGCTGGTGCTGCTGTTTGTTGTGGCGTGCTGACAAAGCTTTTCCACATTTCGGCCATGCTAACCCTGCCTTCTGAGGTGCTGGCGGTGCCCTGGTTGAGTTGGCGACCTCCTCCTCCTCCTCCTCTGCCTTGTGCTTCCACTGTGGCCCCGCTGTCAGATGGGAATGCCAGCAGCATCGCGTCTACCAGCGTGCGCTTGTACTCGCGCATCTTGCGATCGCGCTCCAGTGAGTGAATTAAGGACGGTACGTTGTCCTTGTAACGGGGATCCAGCAGCGTGGCCACCCAGTAATCAGCACAAGTTAGAATGTGGGCAACTCGGCGGTTGTTGTGGAGACACTGCAGCATGTAATCGCTCATGTGTGCCAGGCTGCCCAGAGGCAACGAAAGGCTGTCCTCTGTGGGAGGTGTATCGTCCGTGTCCTCTGTATCCCCCCAGCCACGCACCAGTGATGGCCATGAGCTGGCCTGGGTGCCACCCTGCTGTGAACATGGTTCCATCTCCTCCTCCAGCTCCTCCTCCTCCTCATCCTCCTCATCCTCCAGAACTGTGCCCCTGCTGGACAATTGTGTCCCTGGCGTTTGTGTGTGCAGGAACCCACCCTCGGAGCCCCTTGCGAATGACTGCCCTGAAAGCCTTGGAAATGTTACCTCTTCATCCTCCTCCTCCTCCTCATCCTGTGCCACATCCTCTTCCATCATCGCCCAAATTGTTTTTTCAAGGAGGCATAGAAGTGGGATAGTTAAGCTGAGAACGGCGTCATTGCCACTGGCCATGTTGGTGGAGTACTCAAAACAGCGCAACAAGGCACACAGGTCTCGCATGGAGGCCCAGTTATTGGTGGTGAAGTGGTGCTGTTCCGCAGAGCGACTCACCCGTGCGTGCTGCAGCTGAAACTCCACTATGGCCTGCTGCTGCTCGCACAGTCTTTCCAGCATGTGCAAGGTGGAGTTCCACCTTGTGGGCACGTCACATATGAGGCGGTGAGCGGGAAGGCCGAAGTTACGCTGCAGCGCTGCCAGGCGAGCAGCAGCAGGGTGAGAACGCCGAAAGTGCGCACAAACGGCCCGCACTTTCTGCAGCAGCTCTGACATATCGGGGTAGTTTTTAAGGAACCTCTGCACCACCAAATTCAGCACATGCGCCAGGCAAGGGATGTGCGTCAAACCGGCTAGGCCCAGAGCTGCTATGAGATTTCTCCCGTTATCGCACACCACCAGGCCGGGCTTGAGGCTCGCTGGCAGCAACCACTCATTTGTCTGCTGTTCCATGCTCCTCCACAACTCCTGCGCGGTGTGTGGTTTGTCCCCCAAACAGGCAAGTTGTAAAACTGCCTGCTGTCGTTTACCCCTGGCCGTGCTGAAGTTGGTGGTGAAGGTGTTACGCTGTCCGGATGAGGAGGCGGTAGAGGATGAGGAAGCGGAGTAGGAGGAGTTAGGAACAGGAGGCAAACTGAAGCGCCCTGCAATCCTCGGTGGTGGAAGGACATGCGCCAAATTGCTATCCGCCTCAGGCCCATCCGCCACTGCATTTACCCAGTGTGCCGTTAGGGAGATATAACGCCCCTGACCGTGATTACTGGTCCACGTATCGGTAGTTAGGTGGACCTTGGCACAGATGGCGTTGCGCAGTGCACACCTGATTTTTTCCCCCACTTGGTTGTGCAGGGAAGGGATGGCTTGCCTGGAAAAGTAGTGGCGGCTGGGAACGACGTACTGTGGGACAGCCACCGACATAAGGTTTTTAAAACTGTGCGTCTCCACCAGACGGAATGACAGCATTTCAAAGGCCAATAATTTTGAAATGCTGGCATTCAGGGCCAGGGATCGCGGGTGGGTAGGGGGGTACTTCCTCTTCCTCTCAAGTGTTTGGGAGATGGAAAGCTGAACGCTTCCACGGGACATTGTGGAGATGGTTGTTGGTGACCCAGGTGGTGGTGTTGCTGACAGATCGTCTGTTTGCGGGGTGGCAGGTGCCGGTATCACTACAGATGTGGCTGGAGCGGCCGAGACTGCAGCAGAAGAGGAAGCAGGATGAGCCAGAGACGTTTCTTGGTTTTGAAGGTGTGTACTCCACTGCAGCTCGTGCTTTGCACTTAGATGCCTGATCATGCAGGTTGTGCTCAGGTTGAGAAGGTTTATGCCTCGCTTCAAGCTCTGATTGCACAGGGTGCAAACCACTCGTGTCCTGTCATCAGCACATTTTCTAAAGAACTTCCACGCTAGAGAACTCCTTTGAGCTGACTTTGGTGCGCTCGTTCCCTTGCTGCGTTGGGCAGTAGCGGGCGTAGTGTCTAGGGCACGCCTGCTCCGCTTCTGCACCCTGCTCCCTCTTCTGCTGTGCTGGTGGCTCTGTGCGACCACCGCCTCTTCCTCCAAACTACTCAGGTCACCTGCATGACGTTCATTCCATGTGGGGTCTAGGACCTCATCGTCCTCCACATCATCTTCCACCCAGTCTTCACCCCTGCCCTCCTTGTCGGTCTCCACAATGCTGAACGCCGCAGCAGTTGGCACCTGCGTTTCGTCATCATCGGAGACGTGCTGCGATGATCCTTGCATGTACTCATCTTGAGAAATAAGTGGTTGGGCATCGCTGCACTCAATCTCTTCCACTTCTGGGGCAGGGCTAGGTGGATGGCCCTGGGAAACCCTGCTGACAGAGTCATCAAAAAGAAGAAGAGACTGCTGTATGGCTTGGGGCTCAGACTGCTTGCCTGATTTGCAAGGGGGTGAGGTGAAAGACGGTTGGACATCGGCTGCAGGTGCCAACTGTGACCTTTCTGCAGTAGACTGGGTGGGAGACAATGTGAAGGAACTGGAGGCACTGTCAGCAGCAAACCAATCTACTATCGCCTCCACTTGTTCTGGCCTCATCACTTCTAGGGGCGTATGATGCCCTACCAAATACTGATGCAGGTTCTGTCGCCTACTCACACTTGAGGAAGGTGTTTCACTTGTGCGTGTAGCTGGTACAGATCGACCACGTCCTCTCCTTGCAACAGGAGCTCTAGCAGCAGCACCTCCACGACCCAGGCCACGGCCCCTATTTGACGCTCTCCTCATATTTCTGAAATGTAAGATCTTGCCCTAGAAAGGTCTTTATTGAATAGCGGAACAAAAGAACAACAGTATCGCACGGGTGTATCTCACAGTCAAATATGCAAACTATGCCGCAATTTAATGTTTTTTACACCAAAAGGGTGTGTATTGAATAGCGGAATAGGATAAAAAACTGTGTATCTCACACGTACAAACACAGACTAGGCCCGATTAAATTTTTTCCTACCCTAAAGGGAGGATGAGGAAGAGGAGTATGGAACAGGCAGCACCCTCAAATCTTCAGAAGTATGAGATGAACCCCAAAAACTTGGAAAGGTGGATCTCACACGTACCGACACAGACTATTCCGCAATTTAATTGAGCCACAAAGGTTTTTATTGAATAGCAGAATAGGAAATATGATCAAAAAAAAGTGTATGTTTTTCACACGTACAGAAGCACACTAGGCCCCAATTACTATTGTTTGTACACCTAAAAGGATGGATGAGGAGGAGGAGGAGGAGGAGTATAGAACAGGCAGCACCCTCAAAGCTTCAGAAGTATGAGATGAACCCCAAAAACTTGGAAAGGTGGATCTCACACGTACCGACACATGACTATTCCGCAATTTAATTGAGCCCCAAAGGTTTTTATTGAATAGCGGAATAGGAAATATGATCAAAAAAAAGTGTATGTTTTTCACACGTACAGAAGCACACTAGGCCACAATTACTATTGTTTGTACACCTAAAAGGATGGATGAGGAAGAGGAGGAGGAGGAGTATAGAACAGGCAGCACCCTCAAAGCTTCAGAAGTATGAGATGAACCCCAAAAACTTGGAAAGGTGGATCTCACACGTACCGACACAGACTATTCCGCAATTTAATTGAGCCCCAAAGGTTTTTATTGAATAGCGGAATAGGAAATATGATCAAAAAAAAGTGTATGTTTTTCACACGTACAGAAGCACACTAGGCCCCAATTACTATTGTTTGTACACCTAAAAGGATGGATGAGGAGGAGGAGGAGGAGGAGTATAGAACAGGCAGCACCCTCAAAGCTTCAGAAGTATGAGATGAACCCCAAACACTTGGAAAGGTGGATCTCACACGTACAGACACAGACTATTCCGCAATTTAATTGAGCCCCAAAGGTTTTTATTGAATAGCGGAATAGGAAATATGATCAAAAAAAAGTGTATGTTTTTCACACGTACAGAAGCACACTAGGCCCCAATTACTATTGTTTGTACACCTAAAAGGATGGATGAGGAGGAGGAGTATAGAACAGGCAGCACCCTCAAAGCTTCAGAAGTATGAGATGAACCCCAAAAACTTGGAAAGGTGGATCTCACACGTACCGACACAGACTATTCCGCAATTTAATTGAGCCCCAAAGGTTTTTATTGAATAGCGGAATAGGAAATATGATCAAAAAAAAGTGTATGTTTTTCACACGTACAGAAGCACACTAGGCCCCAATTACTATTGTTTGTACATCTAAAAGGATGGATGAGGAAGAGGAGGAGTATAGAACAGGCAGCACCCTCAAAGCTTCAGAAGTATGAGATGAACCCCAAAAACTTGGAAAGGTGGATCTCACACGAACCGACACAGACTATTCCGCAATTTAATTGAGCCCCAAAGGTTTTTATTGAATAGCGGAATAGGAAATATGATCAAAAAAAAGTGTATGTTTTTCACACGTACAGAAGCACACTAGGCCCCAATTACTATTGTTTGTACACCTAAAAGGATGGATGAGGAAGAGGAGGAGGAGGAGTATAGAACAGGCAGCACCCTCAAAGCTTCAGAAGTATGAGATGAACCCCAAAAACTTGGAAAGGTGGATCTCACACGTACCGACACAGACTATTCCGCAATTTAATTGAGCCCAAAGGTTTTTATTGAATAGCGAAATAGGAAATATGATCAAAAAAAAGTGTATGTTTTTCACACGTACAGAAGCACACTAGGCCCCAATTACTATTGTTTGTACACCTAAAAGGATGGATGAGGAGGAGGAGGAGGAGGAGTATAGAACAGGCAGCACCCTCAAAGCTTCAGAAGTATGAGATGAACCCCAAAAACTTGGAAAGGTGGATCTCACACGTACCGACACAGACTATTCCGCAATTTAATTGAGCCCCAAAGGTTTTTATTGAATAGCGGAATAGGAAATATGATCAAAAAAAGTGTATGTTTTTCACACGTACAGAAGCACACTAGGCCCCAATTACTATTGTTTGTACACCTAAAAGGATGGATGAGGAGGAGGAGGAGGAGTATAGAACAGGCAGCACCCTCAAAGCTTCAGAAGTATGAGATTGTGTTCACTGTACCCCACAAAGATTGTGTTCACTGTACCCCACAAAGATTGTGTTCACTGTACCCCACAAAGGTTTTGTTCACTGCACCCCACAAAGATTGTGTTCACTGTACCCCACAAAGGTTTTGTTCACTGCACCCCACAAAGATTGTGTTCACTGTACCCCACAAAGATTGTGTTCACTGCACCCCAAAAGGATTGTCTTCTCTGCACCCCACAAAGATTGTGTTCACTGTACCCCACAAAGGTTTTGTTCACTGTACCCCACAAAGATTGTGTTCACTGCACTCCAAAAGGATTGTCTTCACTGCACCCCACAAAGATTGTGTTCACTGTACCCCACAAAGGTTTTGTTCACTGCACCCCACAAAGATTGTGTTCACTGTACCCCACAAAGGTTTTGTTCACTGCACCCCACAAAGATTGTGTTCACTGTACCCCACAAAGATTGTGTTCACTGTACCCCACAAAGGTTTTGTTCACTGCACCCCACAAAAATTGTGTTCACTGTACCTCACAAAGGTTGTGTTCACTGCACCCCACAAAGGTTTTGTTCACTGCACCCCACAAAGATTGTGTTCACTGCACCCCACAAAGATTATGTTTACTGTACCCCACAAAGGTTTTGTTCACTGCACCCCACAAAGATTGTGTTCACTGTACCCCACAAAGATTGTGTTCACTGTACCCCACAAAGGTTTTGTTCACTGCACCCCACAAAGATTGTGTTCACTGTACCCCACAAAGGTTGTGTTCACTGCACCCCACAAAGGTTTTGTTCACTGCACCCCACAAAGATTGTGTTCACTGCACCCCACAAAGATTGTGTTCACTGTACCCCACAAAGGTTTTGTTCACTGCACCCCACAAAGATTGTGTTCACTGTACCCCACAAAGATTGTGTTCACTGCACTCCAAAAGGATTGTCTTCACTGCACCCCACAAAGATTGTGTTCACTGTACCCCACAAAGGTTTTGTTCACTGCACCCCACAAAGATTGTGTTCACTGTACCCCACAAAGGTTTTGTTCACTGCACCCCACAAAGATTGTGTTCACTGTACCCCCCAAAGATTTTGTTTACTGCACCCCACAAGGATTGTCTTCACTGCACCCCACAAGGATTGTCTTCACTGCACCCCACAAGGATTGTGTTCACTGTACCCCACAAAGATTTTGTTCACTGCACCCCACAAAGATTGTGTTCACTGTACCCCACAAAGATTTTGTTCACTGCACTCCAAAAGGATTGTCTTCACTGCACCCCACAAAGATTGTGTTCACTGTACCCCACAAAGGTTTTGTTCACTGCACCCCACAAAGATTGTGTTCACTGTACCCCACAAAGGTTTTGTTCACTGCACCCCACAAAGATTGTGTTCACTGTACCCCACAAAGATTGTGTTCACTGTACCCCACAAAGGTTTTGTTCACTGCACCCCACAAAGATTGTGTTCACTGTACCCCACAAAGATTGTGTTCACTGTACCCCCCCAAAGATTTTGTTCACTGCACCCCACAAGGATTGTCTTCTCTGCACCCCACAAAGATTGTGTTCACTGTACCCCCCAAAGATTTTGTTCACTGCACCCCACAAGGATTGTCTTCACTGCACCCCACAAGGATTGTCTTCACTGCACCCCACAAAGATTGTGTTCACTGTACCCCCACAAAGGTTTTGTTCACTGCACCCCACAAAGATTTTGTTCACTGCACTCCAAAAGGATTGTGTTCACTGCACCCCAAAAAGATTGTGTTCACTGCAGCCCACACACAGAAAAATGGATGTGGATCACTGACACCTGCCTATCTCCTATCCCACACCACACAGCAATATCGATTGTAGTTTGTAGAACACACTTTCCCTAAAATTCAGCAGACTCTGTCCCTAACAGGATTGAGAAGAGATCGTAGATCAGGAGAACTAAGTGCAGACCCCACCCCACACAGCAATATCGATTGTAGTTTGTAGAACACACTGACCCTATAATTCAGCAGACTCTATCCCTAAAATGCCTACAACTCGCCCTGCCTAAACACTCCGACCTGTCCCTCAATTCTATCCGGACACAAATGTTTTTTTCCTGCCTATCTTTCCCTAATCAGCAGCCAGCACGTTGATGTGTGCTCTGTCCCTGATCTAACCAGCATAATGACGCCGCTGCGGCTGCCTCGAACTTATAAAGACTTGGTCACATGCTTCAGACGGCCAATCACAGCTACTGAGACATTTGCAGGCATGGCTGGAATGGCTTAAGGCACACCAGTTAAACGATTGTTGATTGGCTGTTGAAAGCCCGCCATGAAAAGAGCGCCAAAGCATGCAAAACCCGGACATAAAACGACCGAACACGGATTTTTACCCGAATATACAGTAAAGTGTCCGTGTTCGTGTTCGGGTAACAAAAATCCAATTATTCGGTACGAACACGAATAATACAGTCCGTGTTCGCTCAACACTATTCACAAGCTTATAACTCCAAATGGGCTTGCTGCACACACTTCAAAACAACCACCGCCTACCTACACCTGGTTACCTGAAAAAAGAAAAGTACCTTCCTCATACCCTCACGAACCCCTCTTAGAAACATTTCTCCCCGGGATTGATGGTCCTATGGCAACAGGCTCCTACCCATAATTGATACCATCTCTCCCACAAACAAGTGTGAAGATAATTTACTGGACTTCTCAACAGCGGTATTTATTGATAATATCGCACTTTGCTGGAGAACAGCAGATAATATGATAATACGTTTATACTAAGCCAAGCATAAGACCCTCCCCCCCTTTTTTTTTCTCCCCTCTCTTCTCTCTCCTTGTTCTCCCTCTCTCCTTCCCTCCATTCCCTTCCCCTTCACCACATTGCTTCTAAACCCACACATTCTTAAGACTCATCACTCGTACACCAACTGTACTATACAGAGACAACTGAAGCGTTCAACAACATTTACAACCATTCCCGGGTACAGAGATCCTTCTAAAAACCTGAAACTATCCCATACACATATGATAGATCAGCTTTCTTCATCCCCATCCATACCCCACACTTAACTCCCCCTTGTACGATGACTCCTTGGCTGTTATTGAAATTGCAACTGTTGAGCTACACCATAAACCCTAGTTCAAACTGAACCGAAAGATTATTTTCCCTTTGCCCTCAGGTGATGTGACGCTTATAGATTCTATCCCTGATGTTAACTCCATAAGCTATAATGTGATACCTTCGCTTACTTTGTAATCATCATTGTTTGTCGACTCACTGATGTTGCATTAGTTTATTACTGTACTCTGTATTACTATATGTTCTGTTTTATACTCTCAATAAAAAATTGGAAACAAAAAAAATGGTCATCATCCCCCCAGATAGTGCTGTCCTTTTTGTTGCCTCCTTATGAAAACCTGTGACCTATGTAACAGGCAAGCAAGGATCTAAAATAAGTCAGGAGAATTAAAAAAAAAAAAGCTGGCTAGATTGGTAATGGAGTATAGGTTGAAGTAAGACAATATGTCAGCATAGAGGGAATAGCTGGGTACTCAGCATGAGTTTAAAATAAGCCTGATCTTTTAATAGTCAAGGTGATGCCATCATAAGCACTGAGTATGTGTTTATGTTCAGCTTCAACCATTTAATAAAGGCTATGGGCTGTGAGCTCATAGTTTTCATGGCAGATGGGGTTCTACTGACAGTAATAAAGGTAGTTTACATGGGCCTCATTCACTAGAAGATAAAGGTAAAGTGTTAGTCAAGCTAAAAATCTTTCACATCCCATTAGCAGTGAAATAACATTTGCAACAAGGACACAGGCAGCAATACAGATTTGAAAGTGGTCCCAGCCTTCCTGTACTTCATTAAAATATTAAAATTTTTGCCTGTATTTCTGTTGAAGTTCCACTGTCCACTTCACACCCCCCCCCCCCCATGACAGCATGCTCTGCCTGCACAGTGGCATCAATTATTTGCAGAGATCTGTAAATAAATGAACTTCAAGTCCATTCTACCACCAGGGCAAATAGACCTGCAGTTTTCTCCAGAGTAAAGATGTGGTGATCCCCGCACTGGTAATCCATTGGTACCTCTGTTAGCACTTCAACTTAAAGTGACATTAAAGGCAATTTTTAAAAAATAACAAACATGTTACACTTACCTGCTCCATGCAGTGTTATTGCACAGAGCAGCCCCGATCCTCCTCTTCTTGGGTGCCCTGGGGGTGCTCCCAGTCTTTCCCACCTGCCGAGTGCCCCCAGGGCAAGCAGCTTTCTATAGGGGCACCCGAGCAGACTCACTCCTGAGCAGCTGCTCTGCATGTTCATTCACACACAGAGCCATGTCTCAGCCCTGCCCCCTCTCTATCATCATTGGCTTACTGGCTGTGATTAACAGCAGCAGGAACCAATGGCTCCCGTTGCTGTCTCAGCCAACAAAGAGGGAGAGTCCCCAAAATCCAAGGCTCTTGTGCACATTGCTGGAGGAAGATCAGACTCAGGTAAGTATTGGGGGGGGGGTGCTGCCCAGAGAAGGTTTTTTTACCTTCATGCAAAGAATGCATGAAGGTAAAAAACCTTGAGCCTTTAGAACCACTTTAAAGCCCATACCTCTGTACAGACAAGGAGCTGGAGGAAGAGTCTGCAGGAGTCTGGCATTCCACCCCTGATCCAAATTTTTTTCTGGCAAGAAAACAAAATGCATGGGAGGTAGGAAAGATAAGTATTGTCTTTTTTTCAGTTTGAATGTTTTAGGATTTTTGGAAGGTAAGCGCTGACCCTGAAGCAATTCAGTTCTATGGCTTTCACTAATCAAACTCCTGTACTTTTGCTGGATACTGTATGGGGATTAGTATTAGGGCACTAGCTCCATAGACTAACCTACAAACACTGCGCTGAAAACAGGCAGAATCATAGAGATATACAGGACTAGGGTAGGTGTTATTGTTCAAAAAGTGGTCACTTTACCCACCTATAATTGGTCTAAAAAGCAAGGAGCACTGGAAGGGCAAACGCATGTCAAAAAAGCCAAGGAAATTCAAGTCACAACTTATCAACCAGCCTGCGACCAACTGAATTAATATTAGTTAGTATGTGTTAAAAACAGGGGTTTAGTTGCACACATTTGCAAATACATGCGTAAGCTGCAGGCCCCGGCAAGGCATCCTGATATCTGCAGTCCCTAACTCTACCTTTAAAGATTCTTCACAGTGGGAACACATGCATTCTGATGGATAAATGGAGTACAGGTGACTGGAGAGAGCCCACCCCTCCTTAAAGGTGAAGGAATGCACTGAACACCCACCTTTATAGGTGGGGGAAGTGACCACTTTTTATATTGTTGTTATATTAGTCATATTGGTTCCTGCGCCTTTAAAGAGGGGTGGGCTCCCTCCAGTTACCTGTCCTCCATCTATCCATCAGAAATTAAGAATACATGTGCTCTCACTGTGGAAACTCCTTAATGGTAGAGTTAGGGACTGTGGATATCAAGGTGCCTTGCTGGGGCCTGCAGCTTACGCATGTATTTGCAAATGTGCACAACTAAACCCCTGTTTTTAATGCATATTGTTAGACAGGATAATTTGGTTGGTTGCAGGCTGGTTGGTAAGTTGTGACTGGAAATTCCTTGGCTTTTTTGACATGCGTTTGCCCTTCCAGTGCTCCTTGCTGTTTGGACCAGTTATAGGTGGGGAAAGTGACCACTTTTTGTATTGTTGTTATATTGATCAGCCAACGCACTGATACCTTTGCTGCCATTGGGGAATGTGCTGGGTGTTCAGTGTGTTCCACCCTAAAAATGAACTTTGCACCGTCCGTTAGCTTACAAAAACCTGAAAAAGAATTGGATAGTTATTTTTTTTCCTTTCACTTACCTTATTTTTTCAGAAAATTAACTTACCTTCCTTCCACTTCCTCCCTCTGTGGCCGCGGCCCCCGACGTCACTTCCTTTGCATTGACTCCTGGGAGATGAGCGTCATCAATCCCAGGAGTCAATGCGCCTGCATCGGTGTCACTCGTCACGTCCGGTGCAGGCACGTCATTCCCTGCTAAACAGTTTCTGGCCATGCACAGTACCAGCTGCGGGATGACGCTCCTGCCCCGGAAGTGACGAGCAGTGCATTCTGAGTCTCCAGTATCACGAAAGAGGACACGAAGAGGGACGCTCCGGCTTCATCTGCCCACACCTGAGATGGCAGCACTGGACAAGAAGGGGGACAGTTCAGAGGCTATCGTTGCTTAAATGCACTAGCCCTGACTGTCTATCTAGGGGTCATTTTTTTTAGGGTGGAACTCTGCTTTAAGTAGAGGTGGGCTCCCTCCAGTTACCTGTCCATCTATCCATCAGAATAAATGTGCTCCCACTGTGGAGACTCCTTAAAGGTAGAGTTAGGGTCTGCATGTATCAGGGTGCCTTGCCATGGCCTGCAGCTTATGCATGTATTTGCAAATGTGTGCAACTAAACCCCTGTTTTTAATGCATATTCTTAGACAGGTTAATTCGGTTGGTCGCAGGCTGGTTGGTAAGTTGTGACTGGAAATCCCTTGGCTTTTTTGACATGTTACAGTACTAGTAAAGTCAGTATATTCAAAAACAAAGCCCCCCCCCCCTGCAAGTTTTAGTAATAATGTACTAGTTTGCACTGCCGATAGAGTCTCTTCTGTTATAAAAGCCCTACCTGTCAGCAATTAAAAAAAAAATAGGTTTGCAACCACTTTAAACATAAGAACAGAATACCTTCTCTACCATCCTGCTTATTATGTTTATCACTAAGGGTGTTCTTTACACAGAAGATCTTTTGTATTGCACATAGCAAGCAACCACACTTTTACTGTACAAAACATAGCAGACGGCATACAAAAAAAGTTCTGTGTTTGCTCACAGAAGGAAGAGACGCGGTGTGGACATCATGCCGCTTTCTTAAACCCCTAATTTCAGGATCACATACGGACTTTGGTTACTGTAGCAACACATAAGAACTATGAACTGCCTGTTAACCCTCTTGTAGCTGCTATATCATAACTATATTACTCCCTAGATATTATAACTTGCAGATGAACACAGTCAATTTTTTTTGACAGCTAAAAACCGTTATTATTGCAAAGTTTCCATTGATTTGTATAGAGGTACATTTTAGTATATTTTGGCTGTAGCTCTGTCATTCACAATCTGGAAAATAAAGTCTGGTACGTGTATTACAAACATAGCCAAATATTTGCCGCTACTCAACACTCTCTGTAGGAAAACATAGCTGTTATTATTATCATGTCTGTTTTCACATAACAAAAAAAAAAGCAGCAACCAAAGTTCATAGATGGTAACTAACAGCTTTCTTTTCAGATATTTTACTGACACATACAGTGACCCCTTGCAGGAATAAAGAATTAAAGATACATTTGGCATCACAGTGCAGAATAGCACACTTGGAGATCACTATTATTGGTTAAGCTTTCTTTTTAAGATCCTGTTCAGTAATTCACAAGTTATACTGGCTATATTTTTGTACTTTGACTACGATGTGTATGTATATATATATATATATATATATATATATATATAAAGGTAATGCATAAATGTAATGTGATATATTAAGAGTAGCTAAAAAAATGCTTTGCATGATGTATTATATGAAAAGCTGGTAATACAGATTTCACATTCCCTTGGGTGCTTGGAAACCTATTATGTGTATATATAAAACAAGTTGCAGAACTATTATACTGTGAAATCACATGTACATTTGTTCTGTATGAATGACGGCAGAAACAATTGTTATCAGACTATTTTCTCTCCAGGTTAAATGTCATGCTTCATACAGCATAGAATAAAACAGGAAAATACCACATTATGGCCATTAGATTAGGCCGATGATTATATTAAATAAGTATACATTTCCTATGATCCTTGGATCCATGTAGTGGCCATAGTGTTGTATTTTCCTGATTTACTGTTTTCTGTACGAAGAATAACATTCAACCTGGAGAAACAAATAGCCTTATAGCATCCATTTTCCCCTTATTCATACAGAAAAAAATTGTACACACAGTTTCACAGGATGAATAGATCCATTTTTTTTTAAATATATCCCTTTGTGTTTGTATCACAGTTTCTAAAAACTGAAGCTCCTATTATCTCTTGAAAGTTTAACACACAGTACAGTAATAGTAATATTACTATATTAATATTAATTAATTAATATTAATATATTAGTAATAGTAGTACAGCACAGTAATTTGTACAACATTGCGTTTATTTAAATACATTTATGAAAATAATTTTAATAGAAATAAAGACAATAGATTGAATATGTTTTATGAGATGTGAATGTAATGTATTGAATTACTGTTAAATCTAAATTGCTTTCTTGGAAAAGTAGCAACATGTTGACATGCTATCCCCACATATTTTTTTTATTATTTGTATATTTGCAGGACTTTAAATGAATGTATACATTAAAGTATTAAATGTACTTTAAATGTTTAAGCAGTAAATTATTGTCTGGAACATGTGATGGTTTCAGGGAAATCATTATTTGGAACAAGGCCTAAAATACATTTCATTTTATACAGAACACAAATGTTAAGTAAGCTGGCAAAGTATTTACAGAAAGCAACATCCTTTTAAAACCACACTGAAACAAAAAATAAAAGTCAAAGGTTGGGATTAGATTTGGGTTTGCGTCAAATGTGGGTTTAAAGAAAGCCCAGTTTACCGAATGCAGCAGTTTACCCCTCTGAATCCTTGACTTCTGTAATGTAAACACAGCACCAGGCATCCTGACTGATGTCCCTGACTAAATTTGGTTATAGTCCATATTTGGTTGATAATGCCACCTGGAATCCCTAGTGTTCTGTATATTTTATCTCAGCACTGGAAATCTGCCATTTAGGTCCTTTTTTTTTTTTTTTAAGTAATAGTACACATTTATACAAAAAAAAATAATAACAAAAAACAATTTAGGGCTCCCCTAAAATTTTACCCAGATCCTTATCCAGATATGCAGCCTGCATAGTCAATAAAGGGAGAGCAGCAAGTGTGCAGCCCTCTTACTGTACTAGTCTGGGCCACAAGCCTTTTTAACATTAGGAGGTACCATGCAGGGGGTAGGAAAGCCTTCCTCCTCAAGGGGAAGGCGCATGGTGATTGAGCGTCAGGTACCGCCCGACCGGTTTCGTCATACGTGACATCGTCCAGGGCGTGGTTGAACCACGCCCCTTAGACACCTGGCTTACTACACGCGGGACGCCGCAGATTTCAAGTGTCTCTATTGATGCAATGTTTTCATCTACACTATGTAAGTGCAACCTTTAATAAATTTTACCGAATATTTTACTGGATTACACTATGGGCTTCCTTGTCTCTTTTCCCAGATACATGGTATATATATATATATATGCTTGGATCGATGCTAACTTGATCCGGAGGAGATAGATTTTCCTGCATAGGAGTCCACATAAAGGAGTTTGCAGATCACAAATCTCAGCGTGTGTGGCCTGTCCATTGATTTGGGGGCATTTTTTTCTGGTAAGCGGCCTATAAGATACATTTATCACGGGTCCACTCCAGCTATTATATCTCCTTGGGATCTCAGCCTCCTCTCCATCTTTTTTTTCCACTTTGGGACCTGCATATCCACTCTTGAAGTTTTATTTTTTGGACTCTTTATTCTATATGCACATTGTATATTGTCAATATATGCACTTTTGGTCACTTTTCATTTATAGTTGCACCAATTAATTGTGATTTATCAGATTTGTGATACGTTTAATTTTTTGTGTACAATTCATGATCATAAGTTTTTTCCATTTAGCTTCACGTTTACTCCTCATGTTAGTGCTGCACTATTTGTTTTCCAGGCAGGCATTAATCATCATGATTTTTAAAAGCACTTTTATTATTATTTATAGCTTTTTTAGCTTTGGCAGTGAGTCACATAGGTTTTATTTTTAGCCTGTTAAAGTTATTGCTCATGGGAATGTATTTTGCACTGTGTTTACATACAATCATTTTGAAAAATCCCCATTTCCCATTCCTGTTCTATGTTCATCAATACCAATATTCCTTCCCAGTCTTGGAGAGCAGCCTTCAGCCTTGGAAAATCTGCTTTCTTAAAATGAAGTGTTTTTTTTATCTTTCCAGTATGTGCTTGTTGTTTACAGCTAACATTAAATTAAATCATGTTATGGTCACTGCTACCCAGCTGTTCTTTTATATAAAAATTAGTAATAAGCTCAGCATGGTTTGAGATTACCAGGTCCAGCATAGCATCATTTACAGTTGGGGCATCTATGAACTGTACCATGAAATTGTCTTGTAATTGGTTTATACATTTTTGCCCTTTAACTCTTCTTGCAGTAGGGATGGGTGAATGGGTTGAGCCGAGCATAAGTTTGGCCTGAACATCGCCCATTTGGGTGTTCGCTGAGCACATAGTCAATAGGTTGTTAAGGAACAGGGCCAGGAAGCTGGCTCACACGTTCTTAATATCGGGTGAGTCATCAGCTGTTAGCGGGCTTCCCTGATGACAGCTGAATGAAAAAAAAACTTTGCTGACTTTGCGGGCAATAGAAAATGAAAAAACAAATGACGTGGGGGTCACCCCCCAATCCAAACCAGGCCCTTATCCAAGCATGCGACCTGGAAGGCCAGGAAGGGAGGGTGAGCAAGTACCCCCCTCCTGATCCATACTAGGCCACATGCCCCAAACAAGGGGAGGTGCTTTGACCCCCACCCCAAATCACCTTGCCCCATGTTGATGGGGGGTCACTGGGCAGTGGGGGGTCTATGGTCAGGGGGCTTATTGGAATCTGGAAGCCCCCACTCACAAGGGGGCCCCTAGTTTCTGGCCCCCACCTATGTGAATAAGTAGGGGTACATTGTACCCTTACTCATTTACCCAAAAAAGTGTCAAAAATAGAGACAGGGGGCAGTTTTTGATGGGCTTCCTCGCTGACAGCTGAAAGAAAAAAAACAAAAAAACGATTTGCCGGCAATAAAAAATTGAAAAAAAAAATGGCCTGGGAGTCCCCCTAATCCATACCAGGCCCTTTGGGTCTGGTATGGATTTTAAAGGGAAGCCCAGACCAAAATTTAAAAAATATTGGCTTGGGATCCCCCTAGAATCCATACCAGACTCTTATACAAGCATGCAACCTGGCAGGCCAGGAAAGGAGGGGGGCAAGCAAGCGCCCCCCTCCTCATGACCCATTCCAGGCCACATGTCCTCAACATTGGGGGTGTTTTGGGCCGGGGGAGGGGGGGTTGTGCCCAATCCATACCAGGCCCTTTGGGTCTGGTATAGATTTTAAGGGGAACCCCAGACCAAGATTGAAAAAATAACGGCATTATTATCCATACTAGACCCTTATTCAAGCATGCAACCTGGAAAGCCAGGAAAGGGGGCTCAAGTGAGTGTCCCCCCCACCTCCTGAACCATACCAGGTTACATGCCCTCAACATGGGGGGTATTGATAGGGGCAAAGGCCTCTTCCCCCCAAATCTGGGCTGTGGTTGTGGGGGGATTCTGGGCAGGGGGCTTATCCAAATTTAGAAGCCTCCATTTACAAGGGGGTCCCCAGATCCTGGACCCCAACTATGTGAATGAGTAGGGCTACTCATTCACCCAAAAAAAAGTGTCAGGAGTCAGTTTTTGATAATTCCTTTATTAAAAAAAAAAAAAAAAATGTCTCCCAGTGCAGATCCATCATCAATCACGATGCCCGCCACACGTCTGGACCCAAAAAAGGAAAAAAAAGAATGCACCACCCTCGACGAAGTCTAACTGCTGAATGCCTGCTCTGCTGTGTGTCAGTTCTTAAGGGCCGGAGCCACCTGTTAACGTCATCTGGCCCTTGCAGGCTGGGTTTGTTTAAATAAAAGAATTGTTAAAAACTGCCACCTGTCTTTATTTTTAACACTTTTTTGGTTAATGAGTAGGAGTAAAATGCACCCGATACTCATTCACATGGGGGAGGGGGGGGGGGCTGGGATCTAGGGGCACCCTTGGTAGCTTATTATTATTACTTACAGGACATTTCAAATGTTACTTACAGGTTAGAAGACTCTTGTTTTAATCTCCTGTTTTTGATTCTCCCAATTCAAAGTTCCAGCAAGCTCAAAGTGAGTTCTACAGAAAATTATATAGTACCTGTAGCCTGTGCAAACAATTAATCACTCCCCTCAATTAACAGAGTAAGTCTAGGTTCGTTCACATCTATGAAAAACGCAAAGGAAACCATGTTAAATGGTCTATAGTGAGTTTCTGAAAAACAGAAAATGCACAAAAAAAGCACATAGGTGTAAATGTAGGGTAAAGGATGGCAACAAAAAAAGTGCTGTTAAAAAATTGACAGAAAAGGTGTTTTAAAAAGCTACTAGCAAAGATGCAAAAGAAGAAAATAAAACAATTTCAACCACAAGTAATCAACAGCAGTAAAAACACAACTCTGGTGTTTCACTCACCACTCAAATTTCCAACTTTTCAGCTTCCAGCCAGCAAATGTAATAAAATATAGAAAACATGTTAACTTTGAATAAAATTTGTCAAGGAAATGTTGAAACCTGGATTATGCTAGCAAACAATTTGTTGATTATTGCAAGCACAGCTTTACCCTATTTACAAGCATTCACTTTGCAAAGTGAAGACCCTCAATTATTTTAGTAAATAAACCTATAAACTTGAATTTTGAGAAATAGCACAACCAAAGCTAACATGTAACATATATATTTACTAATTACACAAAGAAGTACATTTTTAAAATTATTTAAAAAAACTAAATGACATGCCAGTCTTGGGTGGACTACTTGAAGTCATTACCAGTTATCAAAAATGGCAAAAGCCATGGAAAAAAACATTCTAGTAAAAATACCCACATGAAATAAATGACTCCCACTTTGATATCTGTGCCCCACAGCTAGTAATAGACCCTGTGATATTATTTTTATTTTCTTTCATTGTATCATGTACACAAACTGATGTAACACAATAAAAACAGAGTTATGTTTAGACAAGGAAGAATCCTTGAACACTTTAAATGGTTATACATTGATCATCACAAAGAAAATATATCAAAGGACAATTAACTGTATTTCAGTGCTAATGGAAAATGTGGCCATTGTAGACAAAGACAGCTTATTCTAAAATAAACTAAATAAAATATCTTTCATTTAGCCATGAAAGTATCTCCATACTTCTACATTTGACACAATGATGGATCATTTATTTACTGAGCAGCACTGGTGGCCAGAAAATCTGATTTCCATGCATGAGATCCATGAAACCTCAACTGCTGCACAGCTTTATTTACGCAGGGCAAAAGTCAGCTATCAGGGGATTTTTTTCTTAAGTTTGGTGTGATTTCTTATGCCTCATTTGCTTCAAGAAAATACAATTTCTTCAAGTGCATACAAGAAATGCTTACAACATTTTTTTTTTTTTATTTGTGAGAAATGGTTGGATGTAAAATAAAAAATATTATTAAGTCTTGGTCTATGCCTTAAAAAGGACGATTATAAGATTATTTATTAAGGAAATAAAAATAACAATGACTCTGCCCAAAGTGCACTAACCTATTGCAATATTGAAATAGTCAGAACTTAGCTGATATTAAACAGGAAGCCTCAATTAGATTGCTATTCACTTTGCACATAGTCAATGTGCTTTATGTTTTATTGTTAAAGATATCAGATGAAGTGCATTAGGTGGTATGGTAATTGTAACTATTACTTGATAGAATGGGGGGAAACAGGAGTTCAAGACAATTAACACATACTTATAATAACAGTGAGGGTTTATGGATAGAAAAACTGTAAAACTTTGGTTATGAGCCTAGTCATCTCACACCAAATTGTATTACATTTTAAAATGAAAATTACATACCAAAATATATTAAACTGTTCAGTTCAACCAAATTAACAGATTAACTGCTAATTTTAGGTCTTTAAATGACTAGAAGACGCGCACTACTTAACTAGAATCAGAGGGAGAAGGGCCCATCACAAATCATTAGATCAGCCTATTTATCTAATTGCTGAGTGCTTATAGTTGCTAAAAATATTTAATTTATGCACAGAAAGAATATTAAAGGTATATTACACATGCCAATGAAACAAGATAAAAACTTGCACCCCTTACTGATCTTGTGTATTAGTCATGTTAACAGACAGCCTATATTCTCTATTTCACTTTTATTATTCTCAGGGCCGACTTTTACGTGGGGCAAATGGGGAAGCTGCAATGCTCCATTAAACTGGCTGTCTGTAGATCGTCTGATGAGGCTGCACTGATAGACACTGATAGACTGCACTGATGGGCATTGATGAGGTAATGGTGATGGGCACTGATGAGGTGGCACTGATGGACACTGATAGGCTGCACTGATGGACACTGATAGGCTGCACTGATGAACACTGATGAGGCTGCACTGATGAATGCTGCTAGGCTACACTGATGGACACTGATAGGCTACAATAATAGGCACTAATGAGTTAGCACTGATGGGGTGGCATTAATGGACATGGGAACTGATAGGCTGCCCTGTTGGGCACTAATGAGGCTGCACTGAAGGGCACTGGTGAGGCTGTACTGGTGGGCACTGGTGAGGCTGTACTGATGAGGCTGCACTAATGGGCGCTGATGGGCACTGATAAGCTGCACTGATGGGCACTGTTGAGCTGCACTGATGAGACTGCACTGATGTGCAATGATGGGGCTGCACTGATGAGACTGCACTGATGTGCATGAATGTGGCTGCACTGATGGACACTGATGAGGTAGCACTGAAGGGCACTGATGAGGTGGCACCAATGGACACTGATAGGCTGCACTGATGGACACTGATGAGGCTGCACTGATGAACACTGGAATTTCTATCACTGTTGGGTAATGCGGCAAAGCTGGGACCAGTCATCATATTGGGGGACTTCAATTATCCCGACAATGACTGGGAAGAGGGGACTGCACTCACTAAAGGCCAGTCTTTTCATGAATATCTTACAGGACAACTACATGTCTCAGTTGATGGATTCTCCTACTAGGAAGAATGCATAGCCGGATCTATTAATTACTAATGACCCAGATCTAATCTCAGATATAGGAGCCCGGGACAACTTGGGTTCTATGGCCTTCAAGAAATAAAAATCGAAGGGCACATTATCGGCTTTCCAGCAATACAAGGAATCAAATAAGAAATGTAAATACAAAATCAAGATGGCTAAATATACAAAGGATACAAAGAAGGCAACCAAGCTTAATGCTTTCTTCTTCTCAGTCTTTACACAGGAAAAGGAGGGGTATACTGTCCATGACTGTATGGTTAGCAGTACTTCACATGACATACCGCTATGGCTAACAGAGGGTGAAATCATGGAAAGGCTGGATAAAATTAACACAAATAAATCACCAGGCCTGGATAGCATGCATCCGAGAGTACTCAAATATCTCAGTAAGGTTATATCTAGACCACTGTTCCTGATCTTTGCAAATAGTATTTTGACAGGAACTGTACCAGGTGACTGGAAGAAAGCTAACATGATACCAATAGGGCAGAGGCATATCCCGGGAAATTATAGGCCGGTCAGTCTGACGTCAATAGTTTGTAAACTACTGGGAAGGATGATAAGGGACTATATCCAAGAATTTGCTAAAGACAACAACATCATCAGCAGTAATCAGCACGGGTTTACAAAAGGGCGTTCTTGTCAAACCAATCTGTTAACATTCTACGAGGAGGTGAGCTGTGAGCTAGATAGGGGGAGACCTGTGAATGTGGTGTATCTAGATTTTGCTAAGATATTTTATACAGTTCCCCACAAACACTTACTTTACAAAATAAGGTCTGCAGGCATCGACCACAAGGTTTGCTCTTGGATAGAAGGCTGGTTAAAGGGGTGTGTCCAAAGGGTGGTAATAAATGATGCATACTCAGACTGGTCTGGGGTGGTAAGTGGGGTCCCACAATGCTCAGTCCTGGGACTAATTTTGTTCAATCTATTCATAAATAGAATCGAGGAAAGGATTGTTAGCTCAATCTCAGTTTTTGCAGATGACACAAAATTAAGCAGGGCAATAACTTCACTTCATGATGCAGAAATCTTACAGAATGACCTGAACAAAAAAACGGAGTGGGCAACTACATGGCAAATGAGGTTTAATGTGGAGAATTGCACTTGGGGACTAAAAACATAAACGCAAAATACGCTTTGGGGGGAACCTCTGGGGGAATAGAAAATGGAGAATGATCTGGGAGTCTTAGTAGAAGATAGAATAAGCAATAGCATGCAATGTCAAGCTGCAGCTGCCAAAGCTGGCAGAATATTAGTATGCATAAGGAAGGGGATATATTCCAGAGATAAACTATAATCCTACCACTTGATAAAACTCTGGTCCGACCACAGCTGGAGTACTCTGTCCAGTTCTGGTCACCAGTCCTCAGAAGGGATGTGTTGGAGCTGGAGAGAGTCCAGAGAACTAAACTAATTAGGGGATTGGAAGACCTTAATTATGAAGAGCGATTAGAAGCGCTTGATTTATTCTCCCTGGAAGAGATGCCTTAGAGGGGACATGATAGCGATTTACAAATACCTCAACAGTGATCTCAGCATAGAAAAAAAAATATTCAGTCGCAAGGAATGTAAGAGGACATGAGGCCATACATTGCGATTAAAGGAGAAGCGATTTAACCTAATGCTACGCAGTGGGGTTTTTAAAGTAAGGGCTATAAGATTGTGGAACTCTCTACCACAAATGGTGGTAACTGCGGGGAGTATGGCTACTTTTCAAATACTCTTAGATGTACATCTCAAAGATAAAAACATTCAGGTGTATGGGAAATGATTACGTCCACACACACCTACACAGGTTAAACTGGATGGACTATTGTCTTTATTCAACCTCAACTACTATGTAACTATATGTAACTATGTAACTATGTAATACTGATAGGCTGCACTGGTGGGCACTGATAGGCTACACTGATGGACACGACACTGATAGGCTGCCCGGCTGGGTGCTGATGAGGTTGCACAGATGGTCACTGATGAGACTGCACTGATGTGCACTAATGAACCTGCACTGATGGACACTGATAAGCTGCACTGATAAGGCTGCACTGATGGACACAGATTCTGATAGGCTGCACTGATGGGTACTAATGAGGGTGCACTGATGGGCACTAATGAGACTGCACTGATGGGCACTAATGGAGCTGCACTGATGAGACTGTACTCATGGGCACTGATGAGGCTGCACTGATGAGCACTGATGAGACTTCACTGATGAGGCTGCACTGATGAGACTGCACTGATGATCACTGATGTGGCTGCACTGATTGACAATTATAGGTTGCCTTGATGGGCACTGATATGCTGCACTAATGGGCACCGATGAGGATGCACTAATGGGCATTGAAGAGACTGCAGTGATGAGGCTACAATGATGAGACTGCACTGATGGGCACTGATGAGGCTGCAGTGATGAGACGGTGCTGATGAGATTGCACTAATGAGGCTTATGAGGCAGCACTTATAAGGCGCCACAGAAGAAGCTGCACTGATAAGGTGGCGTGATGGGCCCCGATAGCTGGCGCTGATATGCTGCATTGATGGGCACTGATATGCTGCACTGATAGGGCAGAACTTATAATCAGTGTAAATGTCCCCTGTCACAGGAAAGGTGCTTATCGGCTTCCCTTTCCTCAGACAGTGCCAGCACTGAGAAAAGTAATGCCGATAACTAACATTTTTTTACATGGGATTAGGTGGGATTGGACACAGCTGATCACATGGTAAAAAGCCTATGTCATGGGCTCTTTGCCATGATCAGTGATATCCTCTGTATCCAAGAGACATAGCTCACTGCGTGTCAAGAATAGGAGGCGGTCACTTGATGTCATCTCAGAACAAGAGCAGTCCTGACTGGCCATCATTGTACCAAAGTCTAAGCAGGAACCAGTTAAATGATGCTGGTGTGCAATAGATGTAAATGTGGGAGCATACAAATGGCAGGCAAAATGTTTCACTGAAGAGCAGTATTCCAATCTGTTGTCATCTCTTAGTTGTGGATGTCCAAGCCTTATTTTATCGTAAGGCATAAAGTGGCTAAAAAGGGTATATATTTTTACATTCATGCATTAGATGCATGAAGGTTAAAAAACTTTCAGTGTGAAGCTCCCACCAGCCTTCTCCAACTTACCTGGGCCCAATCATGATCCAGCAATGTGCAGGAGAGCCTCTGCTCTCCCTCTTTATTGGCTCAGACATAGCAGTGGGAATCATTGGCTCCCACTGCTGTCAATCAAAGCCAATGAGAAGGGAGCGAGGGGTAGGACTGAGCCAGACTCTGTATGCCCCCTTGGGGGGGGGGGGGCAAGAAAATGTTTGCCCAGGGTCCAGTAAATAATATAGATGGCCCTGGATATTCTTGATAGTGTAACCTAAGTAATACTCTCTGGACTGTTTATAAGTTATTGTCTCCTGTTGTTTTATTTTTTTAAACGTCTCAAAGCAGGGAGGGAAAGGGGGTGGAATAGGCTAGTGGTGTATATATTTCATATAAGAGTCTGATTGAGAACAAACTATTTGTGGGTGGTAGAAAAGGTTCATATTATTATTATTCAGGATTTATATAGTGCCAACAGTTTGTGCAGTGCTTTACAACATGAGGGCAAACAGTACAGTTACAATACAATTTATTGCAGGAGGAATCAGAGGGCCCTGCTCACTAGACCTTACAATTTAAGAGGGAGGGTCAAGTAATGCAAAAGGTGATAGCTGTAGGGAATGAGCCGAAGGAGAAAATAAAAGTACAGTTGTTAGGTGGCGGTAGATTAGGCTTCTCTTAAGAGAAGGGTTTTAAGGGATCATCTAAAGGCAAACAGAGTAGGGAATAGTCAGACAGATTGGGGTAAAGAGTTCCATATGATGGGAGTGGCTCTCAAAAAGTCCTGGAGATGAGCGGAGGGGATGAGAGAGGTAGGGAGCAGGAGGTCTTGGGAGGCATGAAGAGAACAATTATATTGGTATTTTGAGACTAGGTTAGTGATGTAGCTGGGGGCCAAGTTGTGGATGGCTTTGTAAATTGTTGTTAGTATTTTGAATTTAATTTGTTGGGTGAGCAGAAGCCAGTGGAGGGATTGACAGAGAGGAATAGTAAACACTGAATGGATGGTAAGGTGTATGAGCCTGGCAGCAGCATTCATGATGGACTAAAGGGAAAATAGCCTATGTAAAGGTAATCCAATGAGGAGGGAGTTGCAGTAGTCGAAGTGAGAACAGACCAGGAAGTGAATTAGAAACGTTGTGGTGTTATTGGTTAGGAAGGGGCATATATTGGAAATGTTGCATAGGTTGAGGTGGCAAGCTTTGGACAGAGATTGGATGTGGGGCCAAAAAAGAAGAGTTCAGAGTCCACGATTACATTTAGTACTTTGGCATGCAAGGATTGGTTGCTAGTTGTGCCGTCTATCTTGACAGAGAAATCAGGGGAAGAGGTATGTTTGGGAGTAAATATGAGCTCGGTTTTGGATAGATTGAGTATGAGTAAGTGGATCGACATCCAGACTTATATGTCTGTTAGTAAATTAGTGATGCATTAGGAGACTGAAGGTGTGAGCTGAGGGCTAGAGAGATAAATTTTGTTGTCGTCAGCTTATAAATGGTAATTGAAGCTATGGGAGGCTATCAACTGATACAGGGAGGATGTGTAGATCAAGAATAGTAGAGGTCAAAGAACAGGACCTTGGGGGACTCAGACAGAGAAAGAAAAAGGAGAGGAGAAAGCAGATAATTATCAGATCATTTGTGAGTTTTAGGAGAACAGTTTCCGTGGAGTGTTGCAGGCAAAATCCAGACTGAAGAGGATCAAGAAGATTATTCCCAGATTGATGATATTTATTGTTCTGTATGTATTTTTATATCAGTCAACCTGTACATGGTTTACATGTCAACAACTTGTTCAGTTGGCAAAACTCTTGTTTTTTTAAACCCACGTCCCCTGTATACCCAGCCACCTGTGATTTGTTTTACCTGTTGTGTGTTAAATACTGTATATTGTTATCCTAATAACAATTTTATAATTAACAATCCCTGTGATGGATAATCTGGTAATTTGGTATTTACTGCTTTATATTTTGTAACCACTTTAGCACTGCTCACATTGCTGCTACTGCAGCAATGTGGCTCGTTATCGTCCAGCGACGTAGACCTACGTTGCTGGACTCCGCCCCTTGTGGGCGGCGCGCACGTGCCGCCGGAGGCTCGCTCTCGCTGTTTTCAGTCACAGCGGGAGTCGGGCCAGGGGAGGAGCGGCGGCGATCGCCGCTGCTCTTCCCCGATCGTCGGGGAAACAGAGCGGGCGGATCTCCTAAGTGACAAGGAGTGACAGATTGCAGTGTTCAGCATAGCTGAATATGCGATCTGTCCTTGTGTCACTCAGTCACCTCCCCCCCCCCACGTGTTAGTAAGCACCAGGCATACATTAACCCCTCCCTCTCCAATAAAATTAACCCCTTCCCTCCCAGTGTCATTTTTACAGTAACAGTGCATATTTATAGCACTGATTACTGCAGTAATGTCACTGGTACCCCCAAAAGTGTCAAAAATGTCAGTCAAGGGTCCGATCTGTCCACCGCAAGGTCGCAGTCCCGCAAAAAAATTGCAGATCGCCGCCATTACGCGTTAAAAAAAAACCCACCAAAAATGACAGAAATCTTTCTTAGTTAGTAAACGCAATAACTTTTGCGCAAACCAATCAAAATACGCTTATTGTGATTTTTTTTACCAAACATAGGTAGCAGAAAACAAATTGGCCAAAAATTTTAAAAAAATTTGATTTTTACATTTTTTTGGGGGGAATTTCATATAAAAAAATGTTAAAAATATTGCTATTTTTTCAAAATAAACGCTCTTTTTTTGTTTATAGCGCAAAAAGTAAAAATCGCACAGGTGATCAAATACCACCAAAAGTAAGCTCTGTTTGTGGGAAAAAAAGGACGTAAATTTTGTTTGGGTACGGCGTCGCACGACCGCGCAATTGTCAGTTAAAGTCGCACAGCGCAGAATCGCAAAAAGTGGCCTGGACGTAAGACAGCAAAATCCTCCCGTGGTAAAGTGGTTAAACACGTTATTCCTGCATTACTATTACTGCCAGTATGAAGAATATGGGGTTGATTTACTTATTGCAAATAGACTGTTCACTTTTCAAGGTAATTTGCACTTTGAAAAGGAATTTTCCCCAGTGCTTAATGAATCAAGGGAAGCTCTGCTGACATCCATCATCCAATCATATACAAGCAAAAATGCATTAAAAATAAAAATTGAATTTCTTTGCATGCAATTGGGCATACTTTGCAAAGTAAAATTTCACCGCATTTACTAAACTCTGGGGGGAAATTCCCTTGCATAGTGCAAATTCTCTTGCAAAGCAAACAGCTTACTTGTCTTTAATAACTCAACTTATATATGTTACTTACCTTTCTTGTTTCCTCACTGTCTTCCTTTTCTGCGGCCCATGGTGCTTCCAGGTTCTTGGACCAAAATTGATGTGCATCTCTTAAGGGGGCAGATGCTACTTAAGGAAGCATCATATCTGTGCCTGGGGCCTATGCAATGTTTTCATGAATCTCTGAGCTTCTTGCTGCCTCTCATCCTGCCTGTTTCCCAGTATTGATCCTCTGTGCACCAACCAATTTCATCTCTCGGATTCATTTATCTGCCACCTTACATGATCTTTGACATGTCTCCTGTATCCTCTCATTATCTTTTCCTATTTTGGCTTTCCTTGTACTCCAGCTCACTCTGTAATCCACTCACTTTATTTTTTTCTCTATATCTGCAGCAGGGTGAACCTGGCACTAGCATGCAGTGAAATTCATCCTCACCATCAGAAGCTCTGATAAAAACTGGTTGGTGCTTACATTCCACAACCTTGGGATCCTATACCACTTGTCCTCATGAGAGTTCACTTCTGTGGATTCTTGACAATATGACTCATTTACAAGCAAGATTATATAACCTACAGATATAAGAAATAAAGATTGCCCACATGTACTGTATTCACAGACATTTGTGACCTTTCTATTTGAGAAAGAACAGCTGGAAGTATTTGATTTCAGATTTTTCCTTTCTGATTAAAAGATCTAAACAGAACTGACAGAGAGAGGGGAGTTTTTTACCCTCCCCTCCAGCGATGTGAAATCACTGGTGCCAAGATCTTGTCAGCTTTTTTTGGGTTCAGGTTTTACTTTGCTTGGCCTTGCCAGGATGACATAACTCTCATACATACACTCAGAAATTAATCCATCCCAGCACTTGGTAGATCCTGGGATTCTACACTGAGCTACACAAGAGACACAATATCATATGTCTTTTCTGCATTAAAAAAAAAAAAGAACAAAACAAAAAAAAACCTTGCCCTTTTAACCACTTTACAACCGGAGGATTTTGCTGTCTTCCGTCCAGGCCACTTTTTGCGATTCGGCGCTGTGCGACTTCAACTGACAATTGCGCGGTCGTGCGACGCCGTACCCAAACGAAATTTACGTCCTTTTTTTCCCACAAACAGAGCTTTCTTTTGGTGGTATTTGATCACCTGTGCGATTTTTACTTTTTGCGCTATAAACAAAAAAAGAGCGTTTATTTTGAAAAAATAACAATATTTTTCACATTTTTTTATATGAAATTCCCCCCAAAAAAGATGTAAAAACCAATTTTTTTAAAAGTTTTTGGCCAATTTGTTTTATGCTACATATGTTTGGTAAAAAAAATCGCAATAAGCGTATTTTGATTGGTTTGCGCAAAAGTTATTGCGTTTACTAACAAAGGGAAAGATTTCTGTCATTTTTGGTGTTTTTTTTTAACGCGTAATGGCGGCGATCTGCGATTTTTTTTGCGGGACTGCGACATTGCGGCGGACAGACTGGACCCCTGACTGACATTTTTGACACTTTTGGGGGTACCAGTGACATTACTACAGTAATCAGTGCTATATATATGCACTGTTACTGTAAAAATGACACTGGCAGGGAAGGGGTTAATTTTATTGGAGAGGGAGGGGTTAATGTATGCCTGGTGCTTACTGACGTGTAGGGGGGGAGGTGACTATGTGATTCATGGACAGATCGGATGTCCAGCTATGCTGAACACTCCGATCTGTCACTCCCTGTCACTATGGAGATCCGCCCGCTGTGTTTACACACAGCGGGCGGATCTCCAGACTCGATCCCCGACGATCGGGTAAGAGCAGCGGCGATCGCCGCTGCTCCTCCCCTGGCCCGACTCCCGCTGTGAATGAAAACAGCGGGAGCGAGCCTCCGGCGGCGCGCAAGCGCCGCCCAGAAGGGGAGGAGTCCAGTCACGTTAATACTACGTGACTGGACGATAACGAACCACTCTGCCGCAGTAGTATTACTGTGAGCGGTTGCAGAGTGGTTAAGGTACATTGTGTTCATGTTAATGGGAACAGGCAACTCAGTCCCTCATCCTGTCTCCAAAAGGGATGTGAGGGTATGTGGAGGGGAACTTATGAGAGTCTGGAAGACCCTTTAGATCAGGAGGTCCATAGATATTCGCCATGCTACATAAATAAGTTTGGGGTACATAGTACCTCTTATTATTAATTAACATAAACAAAGTGAATAAGTAAATAATAACACCCACACCATTGAAAAAAGTCCCTTTTAAAATAAATACAGTATGTCATTTTGCAGCAGCAGTTCGGTAGGGTGGGTGGGATAATCAGGTAGCAGGTCATCATAGTGGAGGGGAAGCATTCTTTGGTGGTGGATTGTCATGACATAAGTATCCCTTAATTATTCAATATAAACTGATTATTGCTTCGCTGAGTAGCTGTTTAGAATAAACTTGGCATAGGTCAAACATTACAAGGGAGCCCTTACAAATTTATTTGTAGGTGGGATGATAGAGCTTTTTGATACAAAAAACTATCAATAATGTAGTAAGCATCCTTATTAGGGTAGAGTAGGAAGAAGTATCCTAGAGCATGCAATAACATGCATTGAAATGTACCTGTGCTATAGTGCACCACAATACACAGATGTTATGCTCTGTGCATTGCAGGGTGTTAAACATATTGTAACTGTGATTAATTTGTAATTGTACATGTTTGTTTCTTTTTTATTTTAAAAATAAACATGCCTCTACTTACTTGCTCTGTGAAATGGTTTTGCACAGAGCAGCCCTGATCCTCTTCTTCTACAGTCCCCCCCCCCCAGTGCTCCAGGCTCCTCCTCCTTATCGGGTGCCTTCACGAAAATACTTTTACCATAGGGGCACCCGTGCAGGCTTGCTCCCAAGTCCGACTGCTGCATCCCTTGATACAGGCAGTGGGACATGGCCCCAC
The DNA here is from genome assembly GCF_965119305.1 of Pelophylax lessonae. Taxonomy (NCBI): domain Eukaryota; kingdom Metazoa; phylum Chordata; class Amphibia; order Anura; family Ranidae; genus Pelophylax; species Pelophylax lessonae. The sequence goes on from NC_138770.1 coordinate 375,368,576, forward strand.
CCCCCACTCCCGTGTCACAGCTTTTGATTGACAGCAGCAGGAGCAAATGGCTCCTGCTGCTATTAATCTGTCCAATGAGGAGAGTGCCAGCTGCTGCACTCATGCACATTGCTGGATTGGATCTGGCTTAGGTAGAGGTCTGGGGGGAAGCTGCAGCGCATAAAGTTTTTTTTTAACTTAATGTATAGAATGCGTTGGGGGGCATGGTCTGGCTCTGGTCCAGGATGGCCACCTAATCTGAGCTCTCCTGCACAACTGAGCTAATAATCAGCTTTTTCTGGACACCAAGAAAAGACCACTCTAAAATAATGGGGAAGAACGACAGCAGTGTGTCGGCATCCCGCAACCTCAAAGACCCGCTTTCCCAATCGACAGGAAACATACCAGCCATGTTTCATATGTCCTCAGGAGATGGCCATGCGGCCTCAGGGGCAGAGATGTCCCGAACTATTCGCCGGCGAACAGTTCCCGGCGAACATCGCTTGTTCGCGTTCGCCTCGGCGGGCGAACATATGCGATGTTCGGTCCGCCCCCTATACATCATCATTGAGCAAACTTTGACCCTGTACCTCACAGTCAGCAGACATATTCCAGTCAATCAGCATACCCTCCCTCCCAGACCCTCCCACATCCTATAAAAAAGCAAGGACAGCATCCATCTTAGATTCATTCTGAAGTTGCAGAGTTAGTTAGAGCAGGGGGAGTGCTGCTGCTGCTGCTGCTGACTTAATAGGGAAATCATTACCTAGGCCAGTGTTCTGTGTCCACTCTTGCTGTAAGGACAGCATCCTGACAGCACCCCAAAAAGCCCTTTTTAGGGTTGGTATATCAGTCTGCTTTTATTTATTTTTTTCTATATATGTACAGACTGTACTGTGTGCACACCACTCATATCGGGTGGCACAGTACCTTGCAGATAAAAAAGTCATTTAATTTTTACCCTTTAATATAATTGCAGTTGCCTGCCAGTGTGTGTCAGGCCCACCGACTGAACTGTGCCCACTGCCAGTGCCCACCACTCATATAGGTTGGCACAGCACCTTGCAGATAAAAAATGCATTTAATTTTTTCTCTGTAATATAATTGCAGTTGCCTGCCAGTGAGTGTCAGGTCCACAGACTGTACTGTGCCCACTGCCCACCACTCATTTAGGGTGGCACAGCACCTTGCAGATAAAAAAGTCATTTCATTTTTTCTATGTAATATAATTGCAGTTGCCTGCCAGTGAGTGTCAGGTCCACAGACTGTACTGTGCCCACTGCCCACCACTCATATAGGGTGGCACAGCACCTTGCAGATAAAAAATTAATTTAATTTTTCCTATAATAAAAAATAAAATTCATCCAGAAAAAACAGGAACTGGCTTTTTCATTCGAATTTCAGTAGCGCGGGGATGGTGATAACCTCTTACCAAATAAATAGGATGATAACATATACCAAAATATTTGAATCAGATGTGATAAATATAAGCATAAAATCATAAATACATAAAAGCATGAAATCACATCAATAGGAGTCCATAAAGGCCATAGGTATAAAGTGCATAGAGCAATGAAAGTGCAAATTCAGACTCACTATAAATTTACCAGGAAATCTTCCAGAGGAGTCTTTGCAGCACAAATCTGAGATCTGGAGGAAACCTGATTTTACTATATGCTGTTGTTGGCTAGTCCATGAGAGGGGTTAGGCATAGGCGTCTGGTGAGTCTGCATTTCAGATACTTCTCCCGGCACTGTGTGGTGGTGGCAAGCAAGGGTGGTCCCCATAAGTCGCACCTGTGATCCGTCATGTTTGCACTTTCATTGCTCTATGCACTTTATACCTATGGACTTTATGGACTCCTATTGATGTGATTTCATCCTTTTATGTATTTATGATTTTATGCTTATATTTATCACATCTGATTCAAATATTTTGGTATATGTTATCATCCTATTTATTTGGTAAGAGGTTATCACCATCCCTGCGCTACTGAAATTCGAATGAAAAAGCCAGTTCCTGTTTGTGTTATTCTGTAAGGTTTTTGTTACCTGTATTTCCTAAAGCGCAGTGGATTACAACATCATCTATTAATTTAGTACAAGTAGTGATATTTATATATTTAATTTTTCCTCTGTAATATAATTGCAGTTGCCTGCCAGTGAGTGTCAGGCCCACAGACTGTACTGTACCCACTGCCCACCACTCATATAGGGTGGCACAGCACCTTGCAGATAAAAAAGTAATTTCATTTTTTCTCTGTAATATAATTGCAGTTGCCTGCCAGTGAGTGTCAGGTCCAGAGACTGCACTGTGCACACTGCCCACCACTCATATAGGGTGGCACAGCACCTTGCAAATAAAAAATTTATTTAATTTTACCTCTGTAATATAATTGCAGTTGCCTGCCAGTGAGTGTCAGGTCCACAGACCGTACTGTGCCCACTGCCCACCACTCATATAGGGTGGCACAGCACCTTGCAGATAAAAAAAGTAATTAAATTTTTCCTCTGTAATATAATTGCATTTGCCTGCCAGTGAGTGTCAGGCCCACAGACTGTACTGTGCCCACTGCAAATGGACTGTTTGCGGTTGTTTGCGGTGCGTTAAACGGGGAGTTTGGTGTGTCAGAGTTTGGTCTGTCACTGTGAAGCGGGGGTAACCCTTACACTACCTGATCAATACAACATCATACCTGATCGTATTCACACACTGGATGTTTTAAAGCATGTTATTCCAAACAATTTAGGAATGTTAGGTGATTTATGCCCTTAATGGATTAAAACCCGACTCTGCGTCAACTACGTAATTTTCCACGGGCGTTTTGCCATGGATCCCCCTCCGGCATGCCACAGTCCAGGTGTTAGTCCCCTTGAAATAACTTTTCCATCACTATTGTGGCCAGAAAGAGTCCCTGTGGGTTTTAGAATTCGCCTTCCTATTGAAGTCTATGGCGGTTCGCCCGTTCGCGAACATTTGCGGAAGTTCGCGCTCGCTGTTCGCGAACATAAAATTTTATGTTCGTGACATCTCTACTCAGGGGCAGAGCACCCATCTCTGGCAAGCAACGTCCCACCAGCTCATAGAGAGAACTGAAGCCCGTCTACCTCTGCAAGACAATCTCTAACCCTGACATCAAATCCACCCTCTCCGCTGCGATTACCGACCTGCAGGCCAACATACAATCAATAGCAACTTGGATGGGGACAGTGGAACAAGCTACCACCCACCATGCAGATGCTATCAGGCAAGTACAGAAAACCCCAGGCACGAATCTATCCCACATTCTTGAGATCCATAGAGACCTAGAGGATCTTGGTAACTGAGGCTGTGGCCACAACATTCGCATCAGGGGAATCCCAGAATCTATAGAGCAACCCCTCCTAGAACAAACTGCAACAGGCTTATTCAATGACTTACTAGACAGGCCTCCCAACTCCCCTGTCAAAATGGATAGAGCCCTTAGACCCAGGGGATGTGAAAATGATCCCCCAAGGGACACCATATGATGTCTGGTAAACTTCCCACTAAAAGAGGCAATCCTCAGGAAAGCCCGAGAGCAAAATCGTATACTCCTTAATGGAGCTGAAGTTAAACTATTCCAAGACTTATCCAACATTACTCTCCAGCAAAGCCCTTCGCCCTTTACTGGAACAACTCAGGATCTGGAGAATTCCTTACAGATTGAAGTTTCCATTCTGCTTATCAGCTACGTGGAGGGGCCATACAGCACAACTCCGCACCCCTGATGATCTACAATCCTTTTGCGATTCTCTAAGTCTTCCTTTAATTGAAGTGCCTGATCCACCCTCTCCGCTGCGATTACCGACCTGCAGGCCAACATACAATCAATAGCAACTTGGATGGGGACAGTGGAACAAGCTACCACCCACCATGCAGATGCTATCAGGCAAGTACAGAAAACCCCAGGCACGAATCTATCCCACATTCTTGAGATCCATAGAGACCTAGAGGATCTTGGTAACTGAGGCTGTGGCCACAACATTCGCATCAGGGGAATCCCAGAATCTATAGAGCAACCCCTCCTAGAACAAACTGCAACAGGCTTATTCAATGACTTACTAGACAGGCCTCCCAACTCCCCTGTCAAAATGGATAGAGCCCTTAGACCCAGGGGATGTGAAAATGATCCCCCAAGGGACACCATATGATGTCTGGTAAACTTCCCACTAAAAGAGGCAATCCTCAGGAAAGCCCGAGAGCAAAATCGTATACTCCTTAATGGAGCTGAAGTTAAACTATTCCAAGACTTATCCAACATTACTCTCCAGCAAAGCCCTTCGCCCTTTACTGGAACAACTCAGGATCTGGAGAATTCCTTACAGATTGAAGTTTCCATTCTGCTTATCAGCTACGTGGAGGGGCCATACAGCACAACTCCGCACCCCTGATGATCTACAATCCTTTTGCGATTCTCTAAGTCTTCCTTTAATTGAAGTGCCTGATTTGTACAGCTTTTTTTCCATCTCTGAGGCCTGGATTGAAGTCTCCAATAATTGTACCCCAAGAGCACAAAGGCATCATGATCGTCGATGCAGAAATCACTAATCTTTTCCAACCCACAATCCAAACCGGAGAGAGGAGGTTCCACAGAGCCCTGGTTTGTCTCCACCACGTAGATGGGACTGTATGGATACCTGATAAATTCCTACCTACCTAATCTTGTTCTTTTCAATGCTTCACGAAAGAAAAGGGTGTGAAGCCCCTGGCTCCTCCTTTAGAGCCTCTGATCTACATCACACTTTACATGGAAATTAATATTATACAGGATTTATATAGCACCGACAACTTACACAGCGCTTTAAAACTTGAGGGTAGACAGTACAACTACAATACTCTTTAATACAGTAGGAATCAGAGGACCCTGCTCATTAAAGCTTACCATCTAAGATGGAAGGTCAAGAGATACACAAGGTAATCATTTTGGGGGGATGTGATGATGGAGAAAATAAATGTACAGGTGGGGGCCCGATAGGCTTCTCTGAAGAGATGTGTTTTCGGAGATTGTCTGAGAGTGGACAAAGTAGGTAATAGTCGGACAGATTGGGGTAGAGCATTCCAGAGGATGGGAGAGGATAGGGAGAAGTCCTGGAGGCGAGTATTGGAAGAGGTGACAAGGGAGCTAGAGAGCAGGAGGTCCTGGGAGGAACGAAGAGAACAATTTGGTTGGTATTTTGAGACCAGGTTAGTGAGTTAGCTGGTCACCAGGTTATGGATGGCTTTATAAGGTATGGTTAGTATCTTGAATTTAATTTGTAGGTTGAGTGGCAGCCAATGGAGGGATTGGCAAAGAGGGGTAGCAGAGACCGAGCGGTTTGTAAGGTGGATGAGCCTGGCAGCAGCATTCATGATGTACTGAAGGGGGGATAGCCTACTTAAAGGTAAGTCAATGAGGAGGGAGTTGCAGTAATCGAGACAAGAGCTGACCAGGGAGTGGATTAGAAGCTTTGCAGCGTCGTTGGTTAGGAAGGGATGTATCTTGGAGATGTTGCGGAGGTTGAGGTGGCAAGCTTTGGACAGTGACTGGATGTGGGGCTGAAAGGAAAGTTCCGAATCCAGGATTACATCTAGGACCTTGGCATGGGGGGGACAGGTTGATAGCTGAGCCAATGATTTTGACAGAGAATTCAGGGCAAAAGGAACGTGGGGGAGGAAATATTATGAGCACGGTTTTTAATAGGTTGAGCTTGAGGAAGTGAAAAGTAAGTTGGTGATGCATGAGGAGACTGATGCAGTGAGCTGAGGAGTGGAGAGATAGATTTGGGTGTCGTCAGCATAGAGATGATATTGAAAGCCATGGGAGCTAATCAGCTGACCCAGGGAGGAAGTGTAGATTGAGAAAAGGAGAGGTCCAAGAACAGAACCTTGGGGGATTTAATATCTAGGAGGATTTAATATCTACTGTTTGTGTTCTCCTAATTTAGATCTATGCTAGTTAATAACTTTTCCTACAAGTTTTTTCTTTCCAGCGTTTCAGGAAAGATATATTCAAAATAAGACACCTGCGAACTCTTTAAAGACATTTAAAGACCTCTTCCATTTATCCACCAGCATTTAGTGAGTCAATGTCATCTTTAATATACAGTATCTCACAAAAGTGAGTACACCCCTCACATTTTTGTAAATATTTTATTATATCTTTTCATGTGACAACACTGAAGAATTTACACTTTTCTACAATGTAAAGTAGTGAGCGTAAAACTTGTATAACAAATAACTCAACACACAGACATTAATGTCTAAAAAAATGTAAGTACACCCCTAACTGAAAATGTCCAAATTGTGCCCAATTAGTAATTTTTTCCTCCCCGGTGTCATGTGACTTGTTAGTATTACAAGATCTGCGGTATGAATGGTGTGCAGGTGTGTTAAATTTAACCTTATCGCTCTCACTCTCTCATACTGGTTACTGGAAGTTCAACATGGCACCTCATGGCAAAGAACTCTCTGAGGATCGGAAAAAAAAATTGTTGCTCTACATAAAGATGGCCTAGGCTAAAAGAAGATTGCCAAGACCCTGAAACTGAGCTGCAGCATGGTGGCTAAGACCATACAGCATATAGGACAGATTCCACTCAGTACAGGCCTCACCATAGCCGACTCAAGAAGTTGAGTGCACGTGCTCAGTGTCATATGAAGAGGTTGTCTCTGGGAAATAGACGTATGAGTGCTGCCAGCATTGCTGCAGAGGTGGAAGGGGTGGGGGGTCAGCAGCCTGTCAGTGTTCAGACCATACGCACACTGCATCAACTTGGAATCCATTGCTGTTGTCCCAAAGGAAGCCTCTTTTAAAGATGATGCAAAAGAAAGCTGCAAACAGTTTGCTGAAGAGAAGCAGACTAAGGACATGGATTACTGGAACCATGTCCTGTGGTCTGAAAAGACCAAGGTAAACTCATATGGTTCAGATGGTGTCAAGCGTGTGTGGCTGCAACCAAGTGAGGAGTACAAAGACAAGTGTGTCTTGTGGTGGGAGTTTCATGGTCCGGGGCTGCATGAGTGAACCACGAATGCCAACATGTACTGTGACCTACTGAAGCAGAGCAGGATCCCCTCACTTTGGAGACTGGGCTGCAGGGCAGTATAACGAACCCAAACACACTTCCAAGATGACCACTGCTTTGCTAAAGAAGCTGAGGGTAAAGGTAAAGGACTGGCCAAGCATGTCTCCAGACCTAAGCCCTATTGAGCATCTGCGGGGCATCCTCAAACAGAAGGTGGAGAAGCGCAAGGTCTCTAACATCCACCAGCTCTGTGATGTCATCATTGAGGAGTGGAAGAGGACTTCAGTGGCAACCTGTGAAGCTCTGGTGAACTCTATGCCCAAGAGGGTTAAGGCAGTGCTGGAAAATAATGGTGGCCACACAAAATATTGACACTTTGGGCCCAATTTGGACATTTTGACTTAGGGGTGTACTCACTTTTGTTGCCAGCAGTTTAAACATTAATGGTTGTGTGTTGAGTTATTTTGAGGGGACAGCAAATTTACACTGTTATAGAAGCTGTACACTCACTACTTTACATTGTAGCAGTGTAATTTCTTCAGTGTTGTCACATGAAAAGATATAATAAAGTATTTACAAAAAATGAGAGGGGTGTACTCACGTTTGTGAGAAACGATATATATCCTACTCATTTGTTCCACACTTATTTACAGATATAATTCTCTCAGTCAGATATTCCACCACTAATTAGTGAGGGCAACCTTATAATCCAGACTTTTCTTATGCTCGCGCACTTTTTATAATGGTCTCATTTATCTCAGTTCTTGCAAATCTTACAAATGTTTGTGACACTTTAGGACTCATCCTGTACAAGGTTTATTTCTCTGTTTTGTTCCCCAAATCCAGGTAACAAAACATTGGTCGCTGACACAATGTCGAATTTCGAGTTTTTTTTGGGAATGTTATATAGCAGAATGTGAAAAATATAGTTTCTCTTACTTCCTCCGACAGTCGCCGCCCATTCACACAGTCTTCACTCTTCACAGACTTCACCTCCACAGGAGTTTCTAGGCATAAGACTTGTAAAAGAACAATAAATCTACATAGTCACACCCATGGGGGCTGTCCTACTAGTCCAATACCCCCCTGCAATAGCCAACCCAATTCAGTTTGTCTTCTGCCTAGATTAGGAGTGGATAGGCTTCCCTGTGCTGGGGCTACAGTCTCAGCCTTCTTCTTTTTCCTTATGATTTATTTTCTGGAAATGTCATTTTTCTTTACATTGCTAGCTATCTCTTTTGTCAGCTCTAGTTTAGTTAGATCTTCGGTTGAAGACAGCGTTGCGGAGCTGGGAATAGGACTGACCGTCCTGGTTCTCCAGGACAGAGGGTCGGATGGAATCCCAGCCCGCCATCGAGCGTTTCGCAGGCTATGCGTTCGCCCTGGCCTCATAAATGACCCATCCCTGTCCATCAGGGATGCAGCCATGTGAGGTGGCTACCTCACTGGACACAGCATTGGTTCGTCCGTGCATTCATAGTGTCCTGCGTTCTTGGCTGGCGGCACTCCCCTGCCATCTGAGGGTGGGCGGTTTCCCGCTTGATCTGAGGCACCCCACGCCATCGGTACAGGTAAGTACACTCTATGTGGGGTCTCAGTCTGGGGTCAGCAGTCCATGTGTGTCTGTGGTGTCCCCTGTGTCTGTACGTTTTTGGGCTCCCTGTTTCGGTCCCTGCGGGGGCGCTTTTCTCTCACAGCTGCGCTGTGTGGGGTTTTTTGGGGGTCCCTATCCTACATGTCACTTAGGGTGCTTGAGGATGCAGACATTTGCGGCGACCACTGCGCGGTAACACACCACCGGTCCGCCATTTTTCATGTGGACAGCATGTCTGGCTTCGCTGTGGGCGCTCTAGCAGCATGCTATGTAGTGTATTTTCGCGCCATCTGGCGCCATCTTGTGTGTGGCAATGCGATCATTCCGAGCACATGTCGGCGGCCATCTTGCCGAAGCCTCCCATTAGTTTACATAGGCATCCATTTTCCCTTGGCCTTCAGCCTGACTCACTTCCTCCCTTTTCACAAGAGATTCCGAAGGAGCTGGTAACACTTTGTGGGGTTCTGTCCTGCTGTTCTTTTTCCTGCCTTGCTTTGTATGCCTTTCCTGGTCAGTTTTGTCCCTGTGCGGGTTCTGTTTATCACAGTCTTATAGCAGTGTGCTGGGGAGGGTTCCGCAGCGCACTTAAAGGGCCAGATTCAAAAAAAAAAATTTCTTTTCTGCTATGGAATCCCAGGACAGCAAATTCCCACGAGCCTTGGTGGGGGATTCAGGGTCATTTGCATCCTCTAACCAGCCTGATTTGGCTGCTATTGTGGCAACTTTGGTGTCAAAAATGGATGTGCTGATGTCGGAACGTGCTGCTAGGAAAAGGCCTAGGATTTCCTTTTCTTCTGATTCTGAGTGTGACATGGTTGCTGTAGGTAGCGTGGCTCTTTCAGGGTCTCGCTCTTCTCAGGACCCGCAAGAGTCTGAGGGGGAGGCGGAGGTCGCAGGGGTGGATGACTCCCCCCCTGGGTCTCCCAAGGAACGCGCAGCTATGGATGAGCTGATCTTAGCAGTGAAGGAAACACGACATTTGGAGGATGAGCCCACTCCTCCGGGCATTGTGTCCTCTTTTGGAACACACAGGACCCGCAAGACGGCGCGGCACAGGTTTTTCCATGCCCCGTGGAATTTCACCATAAGGTGACTGAGCTATGGCGTAATCTGAAGCACACCTTCGTGGTGCCTAAGAAGTTTCAACTTCTGTACCCTTTTGCGGCTACTACGGCTGCGCGCTGGTGTGTGCCTCCTCAAGTGGATCACAAGGTGGCCAGTTTGAACAAGTCTACCCTGTTGCCCACTGAGGACTCCCCGGTGTTTCGGGATCCTACTGATAGGAGACTGGAGTCTCTTGCCCGTTATGCCTACACGGTGGCGGGTTCCATGCTCAAGCCAATTTTTGCCTCTGTGATGGTGGCTCAGGCTGTGGCGGTTTGGACCACGGTGCTCAAACGCACCCTCGTGGCTGACTCTGCCCCTGCCACTACTGTGGCCATGGTGGAGCAGATTCATCGTGGGGTCATGTATTTGTGTGATGCGGCTCTGAATGAGGCCCCATTGGCAATTCGCCTGTCCAGTGTCGCTCTGGTTAACCGTCGATTAATCTGGTTGAAGTGCTGGTCGGCTGACCAGAAGTCCAGAAAGACGGTGGCTGACATCCCCTATGCGGGGTCTCGCCATTTTGGGGAATCTTTGGACGAATTGGTTAAGGGTGTCACTGGGGGTAAGAGGAATCTTCTCCCCCAGAATCCCAAGGGCAAGTTTTTCCGCGGTAAGCGGGGCCCATCCTTTAAACCTACTCAGGGGTCCTTTCGTGCCTTCAGGGCGCAGGACAAGGGGAAACCCTTCAAGGGCCAAGGTGGCCAGAAGAAGCCCTGGTTGGGTAAACAAAAATCCAGCCAGGCCGGTGTGGCGGCTCAGTCCGCCTCTGCCTGAAGGGGCGCCCTCACCCGTTACAGGGGTGGGGGGACGTTTGCGTGGTTTCCTACAACCTTGGCTGCTCCGAATCACGGACAGGGGGGTTCAGGAAATCATTTGGTCAGGGTACAAGATTGAATTTCTTTCAAGGCAGACAAACAGATTCTTTCCCTGAAATCTTCATTTGACCCCAGGGCGGTTACAGGATCTGCATCAGGCGGTGCAGGATCTTCTCGCTCAGGGGGTGATTGTCCCGGTGCCTCATTGGGACAGGTTTCGGGTTACTATTCGAATCTGTTCACTGTGCCCAGAAAGGAGGGCAAAGTGCGTCCGATTCTGGACTTAAAAGTGCTGAACTGCTTCGTGCGCGTTCAAAAGTTCCGCATGGAATCACTCCATTCAGTGGTGGCCTCCCTGAATCCGGGAGAGTTCCTGGCTTCCATAGACCTGAAGGATGCGTATCTGCACATCCCCATTTTCGAGGGTCATCAGAGGTACCTCCGATTTGCTATCGCGGAGGATCATTACCAGTTTTTGGCGTTACCTTTCGGTATCGCATCGGCTCCAAGGGTCTTTACCAAAGTCTTGGCGCCTGTTCTGGGCCTGTTGCGGGCACAGGGCATCGCGGTCTTGCGATATCTGGACGATCTCCTGTTAAGATCGAGTGCCAGTCAGGACCTCCTGCGCGATCTATCCACTACGGTCCAGATGGTTCAGGAGTTCGGTTGGACGATCAACGTTCAGAAGTCGACCTTGTCTCCTTTGGTTCGTCTCCAGTATCTGGGAATGGTTCTGGACTCTGCTCATGCAAAGGTGTTCTTGCCAGAGGACAAGCTCCAGACTCTGCAGAACGAGGTCAGGTCCCTCAGGGACAACGACTCCTCGTCACTCAGGACCTGTATGCGGTCCCTGGGGTTGATGGTGTCAGCCTTCGAGGCGATACTATTTGCCCATTTTCACACGAGATCTCTCCAGGCGCAGATCCTCGCCAGGTGGGACAGACTGCCTCAGTCCTTGGACCTGAGGGTGTCTCTAAATCACCAGACCAGAATGGATCTCTTGTGGTGGCTTCAGTCCCCGGCGGTGTCGGACGGAAAATCCTTCCGGCCAATTCTGTGGATCGTGGTGACCACGGATGCCAGCCTGTCGGGCTGTGGTGGCGTCCTGGGCAACCTGTCTGCCCAGGGCACCTGGTCGAAGGTGAATGTTCCGATAAATATTTTGGAATTGAGAGTGATCAGGCTGTGCCTGCTCCGTTGGTCAGAACGCCTCAAGGGCCGTCCTGTGCGGGTGCAGACGGACAATGCCACTGTGGTGGCTTACATCAACCACCAAGGGGGCACCAGGAGTGCCCGGGTGGTCCAGGAGGTAACCGGTATTCTGTATTTGGCAGAGACTCATGTCCCGGGGTTGTCGGCAGTTCACATTCCGGGTGTGGAGAATTGGCAGGCCGACTATCTGAGCTGCCAGACCTTGAACCAGGGGGAATGGTCCCTACACCCGAGGTGTTTCAGATGCAGTGTGCGAAGTGGGGATCCCCGGATGTGGATCTGTTCGCGTCTCGGCTGAACCGTAAGGTGGAAAGGTTCATGGCAAGAATGCGCGATCCTCTGGCAGATGCGTCCGATGCGCTGGTGGTGCCCTGGCGTCAGTATCGTCTGATGTATGCCTTTCCTCCGCTTCAGCTGTTGTCCAGGTTCCTTCGCAGGTTGGCCTCGGGAACCATCACTGGTGATTCTGGTGAGACTGACAGTTTAGTAAAAAAACAAAAACATTTGCAGGTAATTTACATTTCCTTGCTGGCTTCTAAAAAAAAAAAAAAAAAGATAAATGTGGGAATCTCCCCAAAAGTTTCCTCAAAGAAAACCAAGCTGGTAAAAAAAAATGTAATTTCTCTGCAATTTAAATGGCCTTTTTTTCTTTGTAACTGTCAGTTTTTTACCAATCGGAACTGTGAGCTATTCAGTGAACCTCTTCTGAACCAAACCCACGTATGTTTGGCTCATCCCTAGTCCTTGTATAAACGTGTAAAGTCCCCCCAGTCTACCAATACACAAATTCACAGAGTGAATTTATGGTGAACTAGTAATCCACAGAGGACACCTGCTTGCAGTGAATTGGTTCAATACATTATAATCCATTTATCTCAGTATGTTTTTTGTCCACATATAGTAGAGCTAGCACAATATGAAATTTATACCATTCAAAATTATTACCACATGGTTATAAAGTAAATAAAACACACTATCTGACATTTTTGAAGTGTTAGCCTGACAGACATGTTTTTATACAATCTTTTACTTCTCTGTGCACTTCAATTAAACATATGGCTGTATCACAATGAGGAGTTTGAAAAATAATATTTTTTTCAATGGAATGAAGCAATAATATTTTTATTTTATAGTGGAGTAGAAAAAGGGAAAACATTATTATTAAAAGGTCTAAAGTATGTAAATGTATACATTTTTATTAGTGTAAAGAAACAAAGCTTTACTTTTAACAGTATCAAACTAAAACAAAAATGAAAAAACCTTTGTCTCTTAAATTAAAATTTCTCAGTTTTGAGATTTATGTAATGTAAACTACTGCATAAAAAAAAAAATCATGTCTGAACGTGCTGTCTAATCTAAAATGCATGAAGGCCCATCTCTGTTTCCTCCAAGAAACTCACTTCCATGCTGACAAAGTACTAAGTCCAGAGGAGTAAGTATCCTAATGCACAATTCTGTCCCGTGGTCTTTCTGTAACCTGTGATATGCTGCAGATGGGCGTGCATTGTTTGTGAAAGGTATTGTTTGTGAAAGGTACTATAGACTGGTCGTTATTCACTCTGGTGAATCTTTACCTACCAAATACGAACAAGGTCACATTAATTGATCTAATTCTCAAGCAACTGGGAGCATTTGCAGAAGGTGCTCTGGGGGGTTGATTTTAATTTCATGATGACCCCCCGTCCTGGATGCCCCCAGGGCCACCTCCGAATATCTCTTATGCAGCATTTAAACATCTTAGTGAATAAAGTAATCAATGGGTAGGTGATTACCTATAGCGCTTGCTGCAAATTAATAAACCTCTGAAGACGTCTAGCCAATGACGAAACGCGTTAGATGGAACGCACGTCGTGACGTCACATGAGCTTAGTGGAACGCAAGCCAGAAGTGCCGCTCTCCACTCGCAGCTCACATGTGTGACGGCGTTCATTCAGTTTTTCACATTGTTTCCCACTGTTTTCTCACCGTATTTATTGGATTTTACTGGATTTTATTGAATTTTCCTGTTTTTTCACCTGTTCTTATCACCCCATTGGGAATGTATTTTTTGGATTGACCAGGGTTGTGTGCAATAAATAAACCACTTAAACGGTACTGCACTATCTGGATTTTTTATTCTATACACCCCCTCTGCTTGGAGGTGATTAACAGGAGGATTGCTACTGCAAGAGGAGCTGGTCTGTTTGGAGGGAAGGCACCCGATTTGGAGGCTATCAGCAGTAAGAGTGGTACTGCAGAGGGATAGTTTCGCTAGGAGGGAACGCACCCCGACCTGGAAAGGGTCATTTAAGCACGATTGGTCTTAGTGTCATTAGGCATATAGGACCCACGAGTTCTGGTGAGTGTGAAATTTATCTACCTTTCACAGTGAAGGGATACCAGGCTAAGATTGAAAGCACCTGCACTTTAAATACATTTTTTGGACATTTTTCATCAAGAAGTCACTATTGTTTTTTTGCACTTATATTTAATGGACTGTTCACCTACAATTGTTTGTGCACATGAACTTTAAGGATTTTTTCTGAGAGTGATTTATTTATTTATTTTTTTATACTATTATACATATCCTATTTATTAAGCACCTTTTATTGTCACAACGTATATATATATATATCCTTTTCAGATTTACTTGTATTGTTATAATCTACGAATTTTTATTAGATGGTTTATTAATTTGTAGCAAGCGCTATAGGTAATCACCTACCCATTGATTACTTTATTCACTAATTAGCACATGCACTTTACTATAGCAGCTGCGAATCACCTTATATTTATATATTTATTTAGGCCCTATACATCCACAGGTCTCCTCATGTGGCGCGTGTAATATACTTTGTATATTTTACCTACATTTAAACATCTTAAGAAAGGTTTAAATGCCTTTCATCTGGTTGAGGTGTGGCGGATCTTCCATCCAAACCACCGTGATTCCACATTTTACTCTCACCCACATGATTCATACACCAGAATCAACCTTTTCTAATCCCCATTCACTGTTGTTGTGAGTTACATCCACATCCATTGGGTCTATAACCTTCTTGGACCATACTCCTGTTTTACGTTGATCTAGATTTGCAGTCCTCCCGACCCAAACTGTGGATGTGCAAACCTAATAAATGACTCTTCGAAATGTCCTTTGTCTGTGTGGAGGTGACCAAGGAATTAAAATTCTTTTTTTACAATAATACTGCTCTGGATAAGAGTCCTAAATTAAATCTGAACCAGCCTAAAATGGGAAACAGCTAAGCTGGGTGCAGAGATTCTGCACAAAATCAGCAATCTGGAATCCACCCATAAAAAATTCATGGACCTTTCGGAACTCATTGTGTTTGGGTACAGTTTGTGGTCCCTTGTGATGGAGAGAGCTAAAGCCACAAATGCTAAATGTAAGAAGACTGTAAAAAAAAAATATAAGAAGACCTATTACGAGCATGGAAATAAATGTGGCAAGCTACTGGTGCGATCTCTAAGAATCCAACAGGTTCCCTCTTTTATTCGGAAACTTCTCGATGAAGACCAAACTAAGGTCCATGCTACCAAGGAGATATCAGGGGTTTTTCAAAGATATGACACGTCTCTTTACAATCTACCCCATGCAAGCTCCCCTGCAGTTAACACATTGTTGTACATGGCTATCACAGTTTATCTTAAAGACTCTGGGCTACCCCGTTTGGCCGACTCCATCGCTTTTTGGAAGCACCCTCTCACCTTACAGGAGTTTGACAAAGCTCTGTCTCAAATGCAATCCAGAAAGGTGCCAGGCCCAAAGAGTATTCCCTTCTCTACTATAAGCCCTTTGTGGCCCTTCTCTCTCTTCATCAATGCTGTAGGCACAGGTGCTTCTTTACCAAAGGATAGGCCCTAGGCTCATATCAGGGTGATTACTAAGAATGGAAAAGACCTCCTCCTTTGCCAAAATTATAGACGCATTTCCCTCCTAAACATTAACCTCAAACTATTCACTAAAATCCTTTCGATGAGATTGCTTGAGTCGATCTCTAGCTCACAACAGAGGTGAGGAATAACATTACCAAAGTCCTGGCTCTGATGCACACAGCCCGCTCTTGAAAAATACCTGTGCTGGGGGCATGGCTGGCAGCCGAAGAAGATGGCCGCGTGAGATCCGAGCTCCGTCTCTCCCGGTATCTCCGCTGACAACTAAGCGACGAGGGTAAGCACCTCCGGCTCCCTATCCCTACCTGAGGCACCAGGGATCCTCCAGACCGTGATGAGGAAGCGCAAGGACCGCGGGGTGCCCCGTAAACTTACAGACTTTTTTGCCTCCTCTAGTACCCCGCGCTCCCAAGATGGCACCGAGGCCTCCTTGCAGGCCCGAAGCGCCGGAGCCTCCGGCGGTGCTCAGCGGGACCATGAGCGGGACACTAGTTCCATCTCCCCCTCTGCCAGCAGCAAGTCCTCGCAGGGGCTCTCGCCTTCCCATAGCCCTCAGAAATCGGCACCCAAGCGGTCGGAAAGCCGTAGATGGGCCGGGGATGAGCGGGCGGTGGAGGGGTCCCTGAACAGCACATTGGAGTTCTATGAGAACTTTAAGGACTTCCCTACCACAGGGCAGCCGCTCACAGATGCCACTATGAAAGAAATGCTCCTCACTATTAACGGCGCTTTTCACAGAGAAATTGTGGCCTGTGTTAATGGTATCAAAACGGATGTAGTTGAAATCGGGGGCAGAGTGGATCACTTGGAAACTAAGATGGAGGAGTTCATTATTGCACATAACGACCTGGTTGATTCTCACAACGAGAAGGAAGATGACCTGGAGGCCCTAAAAAGCAAAATGGCGGACCTAGAGGACAGGGCCCGCCGAAATAACGTTAAACTTCGGGGGGTCCCAGAGTCTATTCCCCCTTCAGAACTGAGGCCTTATGTGCAAGCCATGCTTTTGGCCCTGATGCCTGACACGCCTGTGGCGGAAGTGGTGGTAGATAGGGCTCACCGCTTGCCTAAACCGCCTACCAGACAAAGTACCAAGGGATGTCATCGCCCGCATCCATTTTTTTCATGTCAAAGATGACCTCATGAGGTTTGCACGGAAGCATTCGCCGTTGCCAGACCCGTATCATGACCTATCCATCTACGCTGACCTATCTCAGTTCATCATGGCAGCCAGGAGGAAGCTAGTTCCCTTAACCAAGCTACTCCGGAACAACAACATCGCATATTCCTGGGGATTCCCTACAAGCTGCTCATAATTAAGGAGGGCCACACACATGTCATCCGTTCAGTACATGAGGGCTTTGCATTGACCAAGCAGTGGGGACTTATTCCGGACCAGCAGAGCTCGCCTCCTCGTTCGGATCCGCCAGCTCGCCTTGAACCAGAGTGGCGTCGAGTCAACAGATGAATCTTCGCGGCTCACCCTGACGGCTGCGATGGTTCTTCAAGTTTGTCCCTTTCCATGGGGTGTTCCTTCTGCAGGTCTGGAGAGATTCTCGGAGGCCTGTCTTTCTTTCCTGACCGGCACGCTGGAGTTCAGGAGTTAACCGGGTGGCCGGTGCTAATACCCCCCTCACCACTACCTGCGATTGAATCGCATGCTGGGGTTTACCCCAAGTTACTGTTTTCTTGTTTTTTGTTGCTTCTATGTTTTTTTCTGCCTTGTTTCTTGTTCCTTCAGCCTCCCTGCAAGATACTTATGCCTGGAAACTGCTTACCCTGTGACCAAGGATGCCCATTGCTCACCCATGCCAGTGAAGGACAGTTGCTCTGATCTGAACTTTCTCTAAATGGACTGCAGGTACTGTATGGGGTTTGGCCCAATGTTGCCCTCCCTTTCCAGCCCAATCGCTATTGCCTGGGAACCCTCTTGGTCTCCCACTCTCACTTATCGGTTCCTTATGTATGCATATTTTTTGGATATGTCCGCTGAACTGATCACTATTGTACCCCTTTAAATGGTAGTTCAAATTGTATCTATTAATGCTCATGGACTGAACAGCCCGTTCAAACGTAGGTCCCTGTGGAGGGAAGCTCGCGCCCTTAAGGGTGACGATATTTGTGTTCAGGAGACCCACTTTGCGCGATCCAACCCACCGAAATGCACGAATAAATCCTATCCTCACATATTTGTTTCCTCCGGGGAATCCAAAAAGAAGGGGGTGCTCATTGCTGTTAAACATTCTGTAGCCTTTCAGTTGCATGAAGCTGTGTCGGATGAAGCGGGTCGCTATTTGATACTGATTTGCGACATCAACAACACTACCTATACAATTGTAAATCTCTATGCCCCGAACAAGGGCCAGATCAAATTCTTTAAAGCACTGGTAAAAAAGGTGGATCGTGTGAAGAAAGGTCTCACGGTGTACTGTGGGGACTTTAATTGTGTGGTGGATCGGGAACTGGATTGCTCTCTGACTCAGGGGCGTGCGAGGGCTACTCTGCAATGGTTCTTGCACGCTTCTGATCTGTATGATGTGTGGCGTTGCCTTAACTCCACCGAACGGGATTTTACCTACTATTCGGCCCCTCACAAATCTTATTCGAGGCTGGATTTGTTTGTGGCCGACTTGCAATTTCTGCGGGCTGTTAAAAAATCTGTAATTCATCCCATATCCTGGTCTAACCACGCGCCGGTTTCGCTGGCGGTCTCGGAGACTCACACAACGGCGCCTGTCCATTTGTGGCGCAACAATGTCTCCTTGCTCCGGGACCCGGTCCATAGAGAGCGACTGGGTGATCAGATACGGGACTATTTTGGTGACAACGACACCCCTGGGATAGACGTTTTTCAGCTGTGGTGCGCTCATAAGGCGTACTCCAGGGGGTTGCTCATTCAGCAGGCTTCTAGGGCAAAAAGGGCACGAACCACGGTTCTCAGAGCCTTAATGGAGAGACTTTAAGTGCTAGAATCGGCTCATAAAGCAAACCCTAATCAGCTCCTGTTGCAGTAGCTCACAGACTGTAGAATGCAGGTTAGATCCAAGCTTATGGAGGAACATCAGCACCTCCTCTTCCTCACTAAAGCGCGGTACTACTCTCAGGGGAATAAATCGGGAAAAATGTTAGCTAACTACTTGAGAAAAAGACAACAAAAAACCAAGCTGGCCTCCATCACTGATCCCATCTCTAGTACTCTGGTGCGCCATCCTACTGAGATTGCTAACGCTTTCTCAAACTACTACACCTCATTATACAATCTCAAGGATGATGTGGATACTCCACAGCCTACAGACTCCCTTATTGCCAACTTCCTAGATTCACTTCATCTCCCAGCGGTGACGGACCACATGCTGCAATCCCTCAATGCCCCCATAACTGAAGAGGAAATTCAATTGGCCATAGCTTCCTTGCCCCCCAATAAATCTCCCGGGGCAGACGGCTTCTCTGCAGAATACTATAAGGCATTTAGTCAGGTCCTCTCTCTGTATCTCTGTAAGGTGTTTAACGCCGCTGCTCAGCGCTCCTCCTTCCCTGAGGAGATGCTTCAGGCGGTGATTGTGGCACTCCCAAAACCAGGGAAGGCGCCGGATGCCCCTCAGAATTTTCACCCCATATCCCTTTTAAATACCGACCTCAAGCTGTATGCCAAAATACTAGCCGTCAGATTAGTGACTCCTCACCTGGTCCAAGCTGACCAAGTGGGCTTTGTAAAGGGTAGGCAGGCGCCTGATGGCACTAGGAGGATGTTGGACCTTGTGCAGATAGCTGAGACTCCGAAGGTGCCCTCGGTGTTCCTGACGTTGGATGCTGAAAAAGCGTTCGATAGGGTTCACTGGGGGTACCTTAGAGCGACACTCACTAAGTTTGGGTTGAGGGGGACCATCTTCTCTGCTATCTCGGCACTGTACACCAGGCCAACGGCTAGGGTGTTTACATCTAATGCTACTAATCTACTAACTTTAGCATCACAAATGGGACCCGTCAAGGGTGTCCCCTTTCCCCCTTGATTTTCTCTTTAGTTATGGAACCGCTGGCTGAGGTGATTAGGATCGACCCTAATATTATTGGGATTACAGTGGGGGGCAAGGATCACAAAATCGGACTCTTCGCGGATGATGTGATCCTGACCTTGACTTCCCCTGTGAAGTCTTTGCACTACTTACAACATCAGTTATATAGGTTTGGGACAGTCTCCTATTACAAACTTAATGTCACTAAGTCTATGTGCTTGCCGCTCTCCTTGTCCCCTCCGATCTTGAAGTTCCTGAAATCGAAATATCCCTTTCAATGGACTACCAAGTCCCTTCCGTATCTGGGGATCTCTCTGGTGGCGCCTGCGTCCTTGACATACCAGACTAACTTTGCTAAATTGCAGTCAATTGTTGAGGGGGACCTGCAGCACATTGCGTCCTATGAGCTTTCCTGGCTGGGCCGCATCGCTGCCCTCAAGATGATAGCGCTTCCCAAAATATTGTATTATTTTCGGACGCTCCCTATACCGCTGCCGGAATCTTTTTTTTACCGTTGCATGGATAAGCTATTTCGGAAATTTCTCTGGGGGGGAAAAGTACCCAAAGTGCCATACTCTACGCTGCTTAAATCTAGGTCTGAGGGGGGAGTTGGCTTCCCACACCTTAAGTCCTACCACTCAGCCGCCCTTTTGGACCAAGCGAAGGCTTGGTTCGACCCGGCTTCGGACAAGTTGTGGGTGTTGCTAGAGAGGGCAATGGTGGCGCAGCGAGAACTACCGTATCTGCTCCAGGCTGCATTAACAAAGAGGGAAGTGCATATCCCCAACCTGTCCTCCTTGCGGGCTACACTGGGCGCATGGGGGGATGTGCAAAATCTAGTGGGAACCCCCGAAAACTAAGAGAGAATTAACACTGGCTGCCTATCAGTTCCTCCTTCCCTCCTTGAGAATTCCGTGGAAATCTTTCCCGGACACCTTCACATACCACGATGTCCGCAAGCAGGTCAGAACTCCACCTTCCTTCTTTCATGCACAACTACACCATTACCACATTAAGTATCCTAACCCAACTATCGAGGTGCCCTCTGAAATCTGGGATTATCTGCATAAAGAGTACCGTAAAACGAAAGGGTTGTCCTGGTTTTACCATAGTCAACATCTCCAGCGTGGGTGGAGTAAGTCGGCAAACATGTTGGCTTGGGAGAGTGACCTCTCCATGGCATTTTCGGAGCGGGATTGGCGGCTGGCCACTCACTCTTTTCATGTATTTACGCATTGCACTAATCATTGGGAGGTGGCCCTCAAAATACTCCACCGTAGTTACCTGACACCAGTGAAGATGGCAAAGATGTTTGCAGACGCATCCACCTCATGCTGGAGGGGTTGCAGGGGGCAGGGTACACTATTCCATCTATTGTGGCAGTGTAGGATGCTGAGAGGGTATTGGGCAGCGGTGTTTGCACTGATTATCTCAGTAACTGGAGTATCGTTGTCCATGTCCCCAGCCCTTGCTCTATTGAACCTGAGAATAAATGGGGTCCCACGTCAGTTTCGTTGTATCACCTCGCATATACTCACAGCTGCTAGGACGACTGTCACAGCTGCATGGCGGTCTGCTGTTGTACCCACGGTGGCGGAAGTTACTAATAGGGTTAAAACCCATTACTCCTACAAAAAGTTCTTTGCCAACTCCAACAATAGAAGCCTGCTGTTTGATCGCGATTGGAATCCTTGGTTACTAAAGTACCCGAGCTGAGGGATATCCCTTTAGTTCAGGCTTGACCTCCAACTGATGATATTGTTAATGATGACATATGCTTATATTTGAGGCTGTTGTTTAGACCTCTCCGGTTGATGGTCTCCATGTCTAGATGCATGGCCAATGTAAGCGTAATGAGCTGGGGTGTGCTATAGTTACTGCTCCTCATAGATGCCCCCCTTGCTGACTTACGAATTGACCAGGGGTTCCCTGGGGGCTGGGTCCCGGCTTCTGCGGAGAGGGGGAGGGGGGAGTGCCGGACCACAGTATTGTTCCCTTTTGGGGTGGTCTGGGCGGCCTGACCCTTCTGCTCGACGCGGGGGATTTTGGCCGGGGGCCGGTCAATGGGGGGCCTTGATGTTGGGGAATTGGGGGCACTAAGCCCATTTCCATACTGTTTTGCATGGTACACCCTTGTGATTTTATTGTTTCTGTTCCTTGCTATATTGCCATTACGTGTACTGTATTACATGTTTGGTGTTTTGAAAATTCAATAAAAACTATTGAAAAGAAAAATACCTGTGCTGCTCCATTCCACCGGTGCCAAAAAGGCATTTGACAGGGTGAATAGGAACTTCTTGAAATAAACCCTTTGTCATACTGGCCTTGGGCAGCTGATGATGCATGGGATATGTGCTCTCTACTCTCAACCTACCACACAAGTAAAGACTAATGGCCAGGTCTCAACTCCCCTCCTAATAACCAATAGGACTCAAGAGGTTTGACCCCTTTCACCTTTGATTTTCATACTGACCCTAGAACCCTTTTTGCTTAAGATTAGGAGCAACCCGGATATCGATGGTCTTAACCTGGGGTCTACGCTCTTCTCCAAAGTGGTGGCCTATGCTTGCTACTTGCTCGTTACCAAATTTTATGACAGAACTGAAAAACTTTGAGGCCTAGTCATTTTTCTGCATTAATTACCAAAAACGGGAGGCTTTAAATGTCTCCATGACCGCTTCTCTGGAATGTTTATTAATTTCCTTTGGTTACAGAAGCCTCAGTGACTTCACTCAGGCTATACTGTGACTCCCGGAACTGCTGGGAGGAATGGCATTTCCAGAAGTGACCCTCTATCATACCACTTGCCATTTGACTAGAGTGCTGGACTGGTGCTGCTATAGGTCCACGAAGCAGTGGGTGCTATTGGAACAAGTCAAGTCGTAAGTGCCAATGGACACTTTGCCATAGTGCCATACAAATCTCCCCAACACTGTAAACACCCACCCTACAGTCGAAGAAACATAATGTGTATGCACCAAAGTGTTCAAAACCTCAACACTTTTGCAGGAACCTTCTCCATTTTCTTCTATAGTCAGAAACACTACTTATAGCCCTGGTCTGCTCAATCCCAGATTCCAAGCCTTGAAAACCAATGGCCTTTTCTAGTCTCAAATTTTCATCTCAGCCAGATGCTGGGCTTCCAAGCTTTTTTGAGAACCCTGTATACTTGGGGCTCTCTTTTTGGCATAAGCCCCAGCTTACACAGTTCCTTAGCTCTTTACCCCCAGCCGGGTCTTTTTGCCACTGTATTACCTCCTTTGAACTTTTATGTACGTAGAGTTCCCTACTACAACATATGGTCTCACAAATTCTCTTTTTTATGTACAAAACATCCATCAGCTCTAGGTACCAAGAGTCAGCATCCTAGCTATTATTGAGATAATATTGGGATAATATTACATACCCACCCAGATCAAAAAGATATTTCCTCTGTGTTCAAACGTATGTTGGTGGTGTGGAGAGGAAACTGGCTCTCTTCTATTTTCTGGTCCTGTCCCTCTCTCCAAACTTTTTGGACAGAGATCTGCCACATCAATCTAACAATTCACTGACCACGTGTTACTGTGGAATGCAGCATTTTTTCTCCTGCATCACTAACATATTTCTGAGAAGGCTTACAGACGTTCCATTTTACAGCAGTTACTCACTGCTGCTAAAAGCTGCATTCCGCCTTTTGGAAACCCCACAAGTGCCACCGATCTCCGTCTAAGGTTAATGAAATAAATGATCTTGAAGACTTGGTGGTAACTTAGAGAGGCCTTCAAGAAAAAATCCTCAAAAAGTTTACTTTACTGGAACAGATTTATTTACTCGTATGAATATGCATCCTTGGTATGCTAATTGTAGCCTTATCCTTTCTGAGGTTGTTTCGCTGTCCCTGGGAGCTTGGGAGGGGAGGAAGAATGGAAAGAGGTTCTTCCTTTTTCCCTACCCTTTCCTGATCGACTTCTTTGGCACCCCTTCCCTTTTTTTTTTGTTCCTTTCCCCCCCCCCCCCTCATTTTCCTAATGAAACCATCCTATTTGATCTTTAATTGAATAAACACAGGGTATAGAGACAACCGGCAGTCTAGTTCTCTGGGGTACTTATAAATGTGTGAACAGCTTTTCTTCTCATAGATCTCATTATTATGTTGGACATTATACATGTAATTTAGTGAACCTGACTATGACTAATGCTGAACTGTTGATCTTTCTGTTGTACTTCTGGTTGTATATGTTATCATATTCAGTACAGAGATCTTTGTACTAAAGCCTTGTGGTGAATAAATAAAAAAAATAATGGCTGAAGCATAGGGGTTGATTTACTAAAGCCAAATAAACTATGCACTATGCAGTTGCTCCAGAGCTTAGTAAATGACCATAAGCTCTGCTAACTTCCACCACACAATCATGTGCAAGCAAAAATGCAGTTTCTTTTTTTGTTTTCCTTGCAAGTGATTGGGTATTCTTTGCAAGGTGAAGCTTTAGCTCATTTCCTAAGCTTTGCTATCACAAATGTAGAAGAGGAGAGGAGAGGAGAAGGGAGGAGAGGAGAAAAGAGGAGAGCATAGGGGAGAGGAGAGGAGAGGAAAGGAGAGGAGTGGAGAGGAGAGGAAAGCTGTTCAGGATCATCATCACTAAAGCACTTTAGCCTGCCAAATTTTTCAAACATGGGAAAACCCTTTAACACCACCATTCAAAGTTTTGATTATAATGAGTTTACTGGTAAACATCAGCTAATGGCATGTACATAGGTGGCATAATATCAGAATAATTTCTATAAGTATGGAGGAAATGTGCAGTTTGATAACTTTGGGTTGATTTACGAAAGGCAAATAGGCTGTTCACTTTGCAAAGGAAATTGCACTTTCCAAGGGAACTTTCCCCAGAACTTAATGAATGAGGTGAAGCTCTGCTGACTTCTATCATCCAATCATATGTAAGAAAAAATAATGTTTTTTTGTTTTTTAAATATTCTTGCATGTGATTGGGTGTTCTTTGCAAATATTTCACAGCATTCGCTAAGTTTTGAGGCAAATTCCATTGCCAGAGTGCAACAATATTTGTAAAGTAAACAGACTATTTGCATTTCCGTAAATAATCCATTTGGCTCATGCCATTAGTTAAATAAAGTTGTTTTACCATATTATCCAACACAACTTTTTTGTTCTACAAGTATAGTTGTTTCACTGAAATATTATTAATTGTGTTAGAGGTGAAAAAAAGTTTCAGCAGTTACTGTAAGAAACTCTTATACTGTTCTGCTTTCCATAATATATTGCTTTTAGTTATTTGTTGTACAATCAACCCAATCGTTATAAATACTTTTACAAAAACCAGACTTTATTGCGTGACAGTTATGGCAAAAGCTACTATATATGTTTTAGTATTCTACAACTTTTTGCAAAAATACATGCCTTATCATTAGAAAAACATATTTTTTTTTATATTACAGAGGTAATATTGTGTAGTGTATGGGCAACTATGTCTAATTATGATATATACACAGTATTTGCACAGTTATGCAGATGAATCAGCTTGAATTCCTGTACATCAAGTTCACTGTACCAAAACTAACAAGTGAGCAGCCAGCCGAATGATTTGATTGCAATAACATCTTAAAGTCTTACATGATTTCTGTTATAAGTAATACAGAACTTCACATCTGAGATGTAACGATGGGAGTGTACAGTATACGTCAAACATAATACTGTACATCTTCACCTTGTCAGTTATTTCAACAAGATAAATACCTAATGCCATTATCTGGTCATATATTGATTAAATAATTAAAGTGTTAGTAACTTCTGGTTCCGGCACCACATGTAGAAGGAGCTTGGGACGGTGGCTCCAACAGGGTGAGCTTGTAAAACTGGCTCTCATCTCCCAGGCACACCCTTTGGGTCCAATCCTACTTTCCCTGAGTTTCCCTACATGGATCGATACCTCATAGTGGGCGGTTCTTGCTCTTCACTAGCCACAACACCAGAGTCTCTGCCTCCTGGCTCTCAGCAGCCCAAAATGGCCAACACCACAGACTTGAGTACTGCCACGCACCCTGCTCTAAAAGCCCCTGCCTCCCTGGAAGATCAATATGGGAGGATCGCCCAGGCAGTGACCACCCTGCTTTCCCCCAGAATTACAGCAACAGTGGATAAAGAAGTGAGTGCAGGCAATGACCAGCTCAGGAGGGAGATCAAGGAATAGACAGGCAGGCTCACTGAGGCAGAGAACTGCTTA
Source organism: Pelophylax lessonae (assembly GCF_965119305.1). Lineage (NCBI taxonomy): Eukaryota > Metazoa > Chordata > Amphibia > Anura > Ranidae > Pelophylax > Pelophylax lessonae. The sequence continues at coordinate 375,394,439 of NC_138770.1, forward strand.
TCAGAACTAGAAGAAGAGGCTCAGAGTTTGCAGGCAGATGCCCACCAGACTTCTCAAACCCAGCACCATATACTGGAAAAGCTGGACGATTTGGAAAATAATTCTCGCCGGAAAAACTTAAGGGTTACCGGCCTCCCTGAGTGCTATAACTCCAAATCCCTGTGAGAACTCTGTACAGTATGCATCCCTACAGCCCTTGGGATCACCTCCTCATGCACAGTTGAGAGGGCACATCTACCACTAAAAATCGCTGATCGCCATCATTACTAATAAAAAAATTGTCCATAAATCTATCCCATAGTTTGTAGGCACTATAACTTTTGTGCAAACTAGTGAGGGGGGAGCTAACCTCCCCAACCTAAAGTTTTATAACCTATCTTGTCTATTAAGAGTATGTATGGACTGGATCTCACAAAGCTCAAACTACACTAGCTACAAGTTGAAAACTCAAATGGCAAGCCCATACAGTCTACCTGGCCTACTACACTGTAAGTTACGATCTATCCCCTCACACCTATGGCAGAACCTGTTAATACGAGATACACTGATTGCCTGGTGTGAGACCAGGCAAAAGCTCAAACGATCTCCTTGGGTGTTTCGCCACCTCCCAATTCATGGGAACCCCTCCTTCCAGAATCCTAAACCACACTTGGTCTATACTGAGTCAACTTCCCAGAACCTGTCACATTTTGTACAGCTATTTGATCGACCAGGCTCTGCATTACCTATTCCTCAAACATTATCTTACTTTCAGCTGCCTGCCACAACATCACTTTTTGTATATCCATCAAGCAGTTCATCACTTTTCGAGCCTATGTTCAAACAGACTCCAAAGATTTTACCCCACGATCCTGGAAACCTTACTGGATAAGCATCAGTACAAAATTTCAGATATATACAAGCCTCAAAATACGTGCTTCTGTACGCCTCTCTCAGCCACTTCGGTAGCTTCATGGAAAAAAGAACTAAACACCCCAGAGGCCGTGAACCATATTTTGGCTGGTTTCAACTCCACTTGTACTCTGGTTACCAAAGAGTTCTGGCGTGAACAACAATTCAAAATAATGCTCTCTTAAATGCCTTTGCCCCTTATGTGGTCAGGAAAAGCCCTCTTTACTCCAAAGACTCTGGTTGAACACTTAGCTGCAACAGTCATAGGGCGCTCTCCAAAGAAAGACGTCTTCCCTCTACTATTTGGCGACCTAACATCTGTCTCTTCAAAGGATCCTACAGCACAACAAGTCATCACTCAACAAAACAAAGGTTGGTTGTCAACCTGCTCCATGTCGGCCAGGTGAGCCATCATCATAAAATGGTCCTCTACCAACCCACACACTATCTCAGATGTTCGCCAAGACCTCTTAATCCTCCTGTTTAAGGAAAAACTTGACGCTGATTTGTCATCTACCAGCACGTCATCCCGCCTAAAGTTTAAATGGTTACCCTTTATCACAAAGTTTCTTCTAAGCAAAGACCAACTTGGGTACCTATCTCCGTCCATTCATAGCAGCGCCCCTTTCTGAAGATGCTTCTCCCATTGCTGGTCCCAACTCATCTCTCATTGACCTACAGTCTGACCTGGGGGTGTACTTCTCTAACCTACTTCACTAATGACTATCATCATTTTAAGAGGACACCCAAAAAAATACTACCTGAGAACTTCTATATACCCATGGTTTCTTTCCCCCCTTCCTCCCCCCGAAACCTCCTGTTTATTTACTTTTATATTCTCAACTTCTACCCTCTCTGCTACCCCTGACTGATTTTGATTCATCCATTGTCTCCAATCTCAGGGCCCCACTATATGTCGCACCTCATCAATGTTGCCCATTGTCAGCAGTTCCGGATGAGTTTTTATTTTTCCCGAAGCTAATGCTCCTTTATCAGCTGTGACTACTCCTCTCTACCCCCTTCTTATTGCCCCACCCCCTTTCACTACCAATTCCAGGACTGAAGTGGGGTGACAGAGAGGAGTAGGAGAGGATCCTTTATAGTCTGATACAATCTCAGTTATAACTAACACGGGAAATCTAGATATCGGGTCCAAGTCTTACTACTTATATCATTTACCATTCTTGTATCGCCAACGTGTGAATTTTCTCAGTTACATTGCTATGTTTCTTTCAGACTTCTGTTTGAAATAATCAATTACGTCTATCTACTCTTTGTACTTCTGTACACGTTGTTTTGCTGAAAATTTTTAACAAAGTATATTATAAAAAAATAAAAGTGTCACTAAACCCACAACAGTAAAATCAGTCTGTATATGCTTGTTATACTCACTGTGGGACCTAAGGGGTAAATCCTGTTCATTGTGTATAAAGTCTGTGTATTCCTGTCTCTCTGATCCTCCTTTTCTTCCACTGACTCCAGACCATTTCAGCACTGTCCAGACAGAGGGTCAGAGGAAAATGAAAACTCCTTCTAGAAGCTTTAAGCAGACAGTGATAGAAGTCACAAGACTGCTCTAACTGCTGAGGAGAAAATATATTTAGAAGTTTATATTTACTAAAATAATTGCATTTCTATGCTGTATGTACTGTGGGAGACCAGATAGAGTGAATGCAGGATCCTGGGTTTAGTAACACTTTAACTACCTTAAAAACACAACTAAAGTTAAGACAGTGCTAAAAAAAAGAAAGTAAAAATACCTAACCTAACAAATAAATAATGCATAGAAACATACACATATGCCTAAAGACACGCATAGCATTGTTGTTGAATGTTTAAAGAACAAGAATAACGAAGTTTTGATCAATCCTGACATCAACATTTGTTTACAACTCTTCATCTCAATTATGATCAGGTAGACAATATCATAGTTGCTTTAAAAAAGAACATAATTCAGGTGAACTTTCTGACAGTCTCTTTCGTGAAATTCATACAGAACAGGCAAGCAGAATTTGCTGCCCAATTGGGCTGCAACTGGAAAAAAAAAGTGAAATCTCTTATGCAGAGACAACCTGATGTAACACAGGGGACTGGTGGAGTTATGTATATGAATGTGTGGGCCATTAAAGAAAGTCTTGTTAATATACATTCTGTATGTAGCCTTACAGAACAGACATTGAACAATCCACACGGGCTTTATCTGCTGCCTCTCTGCAAACAGGAAACAGAAACTTTTCTTCAGGGAAAAGACAGAGCCTACTATAGGTGCAGCTACACCCTTATAAAGACTGCCATCTACTGGCTGAAGAATACATCTCTACTAAATACTGATGTACAGTAGTTGTTGCACAAAATACAATTCTGTATTCTAACATCCCCACTCAACAACTACTCCTTCTATTGGTCCCATTTCAGATCTGAGTTCTATAAATCGGTTTCTGGTAAATGGTTCTGTCAAAGTATCTGCTCCACTTTTGTTTCTCATGAGTTGGAAGTCTTTGTAACTCATCCCATGAATCAGGCTCTAGTTTTATTGCTACGCGAGCAACATAGGACAGACGTTTGGCTGGGATGCCTTTATTGCGTCTTGTGAATTTCCTGATTGAATTGTGGCTTTGGCTTCTTCTTTTATAGCATTTGAATTGTCCCTGTTAAATTCTATGCAAATTTGTTGCTTGTCTTCATGTGACACTGGTGTGGAATTTCCCTCAGTTTGAAGTGTTTATGTTAGTTCCTAAAATTTTGAACACACTGATGTTTGATCGAAATTTACACTTCTACTGATGGTTACCTTGTTCGAGTGAAAGCATTCCATTTTGTACATTTTTCTTTTGTGATGTGCACACAGGCTTTGCATCCAAACTTTTTTCGATAGTTTAAATTTGGGGCCCCTACATTCCAAAGATCATGTGGAGTTTTCTCAGGTGATTTTCCTGGTCGATTTTGGAGATATCATGCAGTCATGATTGCCCTCCCCCAGTATGTGGTTGGCACATCTGCATTAAACACATGGACTATTTTTTATTCCACTTGCATAGTCATTCTCAGTTAATTTCTTTATTATGTCAGGACTTCTCTGCCCAAGTTATCTGGGCCATGTGTACATGCAGTTTGAAAGTTTTTCCTCTTTGGCAGTATTAACCACCTCATCGCAGTTCAGCTGATACAGTTCATCTGTAAATGTAGCCTTTGCAAGTAAGATATCCTCTTTGTGATGACACAACTGTCATCTTTGAAGGTCGCTACACTGCCATATTTTGTGAGGTTCTTCACTAACAAAATATTAGTTTCAAGATCAGAGGACATTTTTCACAGGTGTCTATCTGGTGACAGTCTGATAAATAGGACATTAAAGAAAAGCATCTCCTGTTCCTTCTGATTTCATTTACCCATAATCTATGGTGATTTTTTTTTCTGGTCAAGGTGAATAAAGAAATTTCTGTCATTTGTCATGTGACTTATAGTGCCTGAATCAACACACCATGCCTGCCACCATGAGATGAGACTTTTGAATTGAAAAACATATTCTTTATCTGAAGTAAAATCTGTTTCTTCCTTCACACTTCTGGCCTTTTGCAGTTTAGTTTGTTTTTGCATTCCAGCTTTCTAGATTCTGCAGTTTGCTTTTAAATGACATTGTTTCTTGCACACAAAGCATTCACGTTTTTCTTGTTGCAGTTTACTGTTTTTTTTTTCCTATTTTCTATCTTTAAAGCAGACTCTGCGACAGAAGTACCTTCACTAATAATACTTTCTGTTTCACGCTTATATTCATCCACAAGCTTGCCCTTAACATATTCCAATGTCAGTTCATCATCTGGACATGCATCAAGTGCTGTGACAAGTATTTCATAACTTTCTGGTAAGCCACTAAATAATAGTGCTTCGACATGAAAATCTTTTATTTCGTCTATACCTCTCAGGCGATCAATCATTTCCAAGGTGAAGTAAAAAATGATCACTTCCAGCGCTCAGAAGTCCTCCACCCTTAAATAGGACTGTGCAACAATTTCAAATACTAGGCAAATGCAGCCTTCCATAGATAGGGGAATCCAAAGTGGAACTACAAAAACAGGAAGACAGGAAGGTGCAAGGACCTAGTAGAATTTATTTGAGCAAATAAAATGGATAAAAATTGGATACTTACAAAAGTGTAACTGGTAAATACACATAGATCCCAAGATGCCATATAGTGTAAGATAATCTATATTGACAAAAGTACTGGGACGCCTGTCTTTACACACACATGAACTTTAATGGCATCCCAGTCTTAGTCCATAGGGTTCAATATGGAGTTGGCCTACCCTTTGTGGCTATAACAGCTTTAATTCCTCTGGGAAGGCTGTCCACAAGGTTTAGCAGCGTGTCTATGGGAATGTTTGACTCTTCAACCAGAAGCACATTTGTGAAGTCAGGCACTGATACTGATGTGGATCAGAAGGCCTGGCTTGCAATCTCTGCTCTAATTCATCCCAAAGGTGCTCTATCGGGTTGAAGTCAGGACTGTCAAGTTCCTCCACCTCAAACTCACTCACCATATCTTTATGGACCTTGCTTTGTGCATTGATGCGCAGTCATGTTGGAACAGGAAGGGGCCATCTCCTAGCTGTTCCTACAAAGTTGGGAGCATGAAAGTGTCCAAAATGTCTCAGTATGCTGACGCCTTAAGCGTTCCCTTCACTGGAACTTAGGGGTCAAGCTCAACCCCTGAAAAACAACCTTATACCATAATCCCCCCTCCACCAAATGATTTGGACCAGTGCGCAAAGCAAGGTCCATAAAGACGTGGATGAGCGAACCAGGGGTGGAGGAACTTGACTGGCCTGCATAGAGTCCTGACCTCATCTCGATAGAACACCTTTGGGATGAATTAGAGTGCAGACTGCGAGCCAGGCCTTCTCGTCCAACTTCAGTGCCTAACTTCAAAAATGCTCTTCTGCAAAAATGATCAAATATTCCCATAGACACACTCCTAAACCTCGTGGACAGCCTTCCCAGAAGAATTGAAGCTGTTATAGCTGCAAAGGGTGGGCCAACACCCAATATTGAACCCTATAGACTAAGACTGGAATGCCATTAGGTTCATGTGTGTGTAAAGGCAGGCGTTGCAATACTTTTGGCTATATGGTGTATGTATACTCCAATTGTATCCTGCTGTATAGCCAAGTTGGTGTGTTTCAGGGGCGCACCCCCTTCCTCAGAGCTGAACTGACCATAGAGACACACTAAGAAACCCCTCCCAAAAAAACAACTATAAATCCAATGATTCATACACACAACATAACTTATTTAAATAAATATGTAATATAAAGTACTGATACTGTTATAAGGAAAAGTAGAGCAGACCTTACCGTCAATCAAAATGTCATCCTCCTCTGACCCAGGAAGCCATACTGCTGTACGGACACTGGAACGCATCCAGCGCTCACTGAAGCGAAGACAGCGTCCATCCACGAGCCGGAAGTGTGGGGATATCAGTTCCGGGTCAGGTGCCCACTCTGGGGCAAATATACTGGTACCCAGAAAAGACAGGGAGGGAGAGAAATGGGCAACATTGGCCGGACTGCGTACCTGGGCATCTGCCCGCATGTTGGCGTGCTAGTCTGTGTGTACAGACTATCCATGGCTAGCCCCAATCATCTCCATCACAGGTCTGTGAAAACTGGAAGTGGCAAGAAAAGTCACTTTTAATTGGTACACGGAAACAACAGTGAACTCATGAACAGCTGATGTTCGGGTCAAACTTATGTTCAACTCGAACTCATAGCCCATCCCTACTCACAGATGAGGATATGAACACAGGTATATATAAATGAAGATACTACAGCTGAAATCTGTGCTATAACTAGATTTATTCAGTGGCATGCTCAATGTAAACCCCCCAAAAATTGAGTTCTTGCTTTCTATCATGTTTTTGTTCTTATGCTTTCCCCTACAATTTATTCAAGTCACATGTAATCTCTTAACATAAACATCAATAGCCCTAGAACCCATTCACTTGTTCATTTGTATATAAATATACTTTTTTACTTCGTAATTGGAGTAAAGTGATTTTGTTGCATTAATTGTCTACTTAAATTAAATGAAGTCTATTTTACCAATCCCTGAACAAACCAGCTATATTCCTGATCTGATTTCTAATCTGCAGAAGGTCATTTCTTTTCTTACCTTGGCACTTTGAAAAGATTAAAGCAGCAGAGTAATATCTATATGAAAGATTCTGCTTCAGAATATATTTTAGGTTCAGTGATTCTGCTTCAAACATGAGCATGTAGCAAAGGGTCAATGCTTTGACTTGTTCTTTGTTTTGTTTATAGATTTTTTTATGAATCATGTTTTGTTATAGTATTTTTTTATTTTTTTATTTATTAATATATAGTATACAAACACAGAACAAGGCAGAGTTCATCTAAATCATACCGCCTGTCCCAAGGCAATAAAGATGTACAATTTGTGCTCTGTTTTTTCAAAATGACAGGTGCCTTGAGAAACATTTCTACATAAAGTTTAATTTACATCACATGAAACTCTTGCCTTCCAGTGCCCTCTACAGTAAAGACCTATCACACACATGTGACATGATCATGCACTGCAGCAAGCAAGGCTCAGCATTTCAACCTGTTTCCAAATAAATCATTTAAGAGATCATTTAACACTTTGAATATGAAAGCATTGCTGTTTCATATACATTTCACTCTTGCCCGTTTAATTTAGTGTTCAGGCTAACTGAAAATGCTTTTAATTGTTGAAGACCAAAGACAGACACAGATAGATAGATAGATAGATAGATAGATAGATAGATAGATAGATAGATAGATAGATAGATAGATAGATAGATAGATAGATAGATAGATAGATAGATAGATAGATAGATAGATAGATAGATAGATAGATAGATAGATAGATAGATAGATAGATAGATAGATAGATAGATAGATAGATAGATAGATAGATAGATAGATAGATAGATAGATAGATAGAGATTATTCCAATGGTGCAATTTTTAAATAACTTGCTGTATTTGCTTTAAACCTTAAAATATTGGGAAATTTATATTATGCTCACAATATACTGGTAGGCAAGCATTTGGTCCGATCACTGAATAGCGTATTTCATAAAAACAAAACATTTTTTTTTTTTTTTTTAAATCAAAAACTTTTGAGACAACTTTATTTTAATCATTTTTAAGTATATCATTTTTAAATAAATATTTACCAATTTAAAAATTTAATATAGGGTGCTCCTATGACAGTATTTTTTAACCAAGGTGCCCGGGCACCCTGGGGTGCCTTCAGGTTTCTTCAGGGGTGCCTTGAAAAAACCCTAAAAAATTGCTCCAAACTTGTATGCAAGCCAGCAGGTTATATAAGCCTACATGTATGGAAGTTGCTGCGTTATCTTAAACTTTTAGTTTCATTTTTTACATTTTAGAATGCGGTGCCATAAGGCCCCGTTCACACTGGGGCGATCCGACTTCCCGGGGCGACCTCCGAGGTCGCGGTGCGAGCAGCGCGCCGCGACCTCGGAGCAGCCGGCACGGACTTCATAACATTGAAGTCTATGACGGTTGCTCCGGGTCGCCCCAAAGAAGCTCCGGACCCTTTTTCTAAGTCGGAGCGACTTGTGTCGCTCCTATTAGAACGGGTCCGCAGCTTCTCTATGGAAGGCGACCTACGGCGACCTGTGAGGCGACCAGGTCGCCTCACAGGTCGCCCCAGTGTGAACGGGGACTAATTGTAAAGGGCGCTTTGACTGCAAAAAGGTTTATAAACACTGCCCTATGACAAAAACAATAAAAAATAATAATAATAATAGTATACAGAGTATTTTGAAGAGCGAACAGAGGTTACTACTTTCAGAAACTCTTTTTCTAATTGAATGTCCATTGGATGACATCTGGAAGGATAGGGGAAGGTATAAGTCACTGTTCTGATTAAATCACTTGTGTGCGTACATTTCAGCTTGAAGTACTAAACCTTTGTAAGCAACAGTTTTTTAAAGAAAATAAGGAGTTCCTGCATAACATGTAAACAAGATCTAAGAGCTCCACCTGCTGGCAGCCCATGAAAATCTCAAAACATCTGATCATACCTGATACCTGACTAGAAAAAATGCTTTTCACATTTTATTTTTTAGTCCATAAGAATTAAAGAAAATGTATACAAACCAAAACACTTTACATCAAATGTAATGCATGTATAGACATACCACATGTATAACCATATGGATGTATACTGTATGCATGTACATAGGTTTTTTTTATCTACATTTTCTCAGATTTACATGCAACTGGTTTGCTAGGTGATGAAATACATATTTGGGATTGCAAGAGACACCAGACAATCAGACATTCTCTAACCATTTATCCAGATCTCATGCGTGAGTTCTATATTGACTGACCACCCAGACTGAATTGTTTCCATCTGGGTGAGGCACATGATTAAAGGAAAATGCTTTGTTAATAAGCTGACAAGCAAAAGTGATTGATGAGTGATAAGAAACATTTTTTCTGTCTTCTAACATACAGCTTCAGAGGCATGGAAAATGAACATAAATAGTGAATTTTGTTACAGTATTGCTAATTTAAAAAAAACCAAATTCATGCTTTTACAAATATTCTCGGTTCTTTCATTGCAATTATTGTACAGATGGTAGTTTGATTTCGCAGAATATAAAATTGAAACAAGAAGAATACAACTTGGTCAAAGAGGAAAATTAACCAGTTACTTAAAAGAAAGCTATAGCGTATTTACTTTTAGTGCATATTTTATGTTACGTAAGAGAGCCTCTCTCTATACTATACATTTCAGCAACAATATTTACATAAAATTATATATAAAATTACTTTGTTTCATGAATTTAATCTCTCTGTAATCATTTATAATATTATAGTATTAAACAGGCCTTATGCTGCTGCTGGAAAACACCACCTCGTGGATGCAATATCAGCAACTCTAGGCAGACTCAGAGTTGTCCCCTAAATTATGCTGTGTAAGTATTTCTATGCTATAATTGATTTACCATTGAGGGCATACCTCTTAACCGTCCTGAATTTTGCTAGAACCATTCCGAGATTTCTACTGTGATATTCCTCATCAACATGTCAATATATAAATAAACGTGATAAAAACTGTATTAATCAATCTATGTAAATACGCAACAATCCAATTCTCAAAAGTCTATTCGTGATATTAAAAAATGTCCAATAAATCTTCAAAAGCAGTTTTTCTATTTCATATATCTCAATCCACCTCTATTGTGGGTGATCTTAAATAAATATAGTCACTTTCTCCTTCACCTTGTGCCACTTCTAGGTGTACTAAACTCTCACCTCTATAACGAGGGATATGCGCCTGTGGTATATCTCAGGGGGAAGTGATGGTTCCTCTTTCACCTTAATCCCAATATGGTACCAGATCCTTCCAAAGATATCCATCTACTACACCTAGAAGTGGCACAAGGTGGAGGAGAAAGTATATGAAATAGAAAAACTGCTTTTGAAGATTTATTGGACATTTTTTAATATCACGAATAGACTTTTGAGAATTGGATCGTTGCATATTTACATAGATTGATTATTTACAGTTTTTTATCATGTTTATTTATATATTGACATGTTGATGGGGAATATCACAGTAAGCACTTAGCACTTTCAAATAGCACTTATATATTTGTGTGTCACATAAGATGTTATATACACCATTATTTTGATTTAGAATTGATTATTCACTTATCCATTCAGTATTTCATTGTGATTGAATTTTGAAGCACAGAGCACTTTGGAAACAGCAATATTTATATATTTATATTTTTATACAAAAGGACACACATCAGACAGAAGGAGACACAACATATTAATTTTATACATTTTTTTGATTTATTTATCTTTTCACGTTCATCACAGATAAGCACTTTATATTTATCTCTCACCTTGAAGCGCACCACAACCCCCATTGTATATGTCTTAAAAACTGTTTTTTAGTATCAGTATCAGTGGTGCAGCATTAAGGAAACCAATAGCACCCCAGATAGCGCAGGAACCACATACCCCCTGATACATTCCGAGATTTCAATTCCGGTGTCCCACGAATCCAGACTGAATCCTGGAGCTGAGTTCTGAATCCACTAATTTGCCTGGCAGGGGCACCCAGGACTGAAGATGTCAATGTTGGGAGACTCACACTTAGTGACCAGCCAGACAGCACAGCACTCCCTGCATGTCTGCCATATAGCCCACACTAGGGCCCCGAACTACAGGCCACAGTAAAGGCCACCCTACATCCTACCCTACAGCCTACAATATAGCCTGTGTAAATAGAAGGGGGAAGATGGATCCACCTCCTGCCCATGTCTACCTGTGTCTGTCCACGCTCAAACTCCTGGTTTGAAGCCAGTGCTGTGCCTGTGAAAAGGGATGGGTGGGAAATTTGAAGCAATTCATATAATGCCACTGCCGGAGCCTCTGGAGACCAACCTCGGGTGAGTGAACACTGTCACAGAACTGTCACAGAACTCTCCTGTTCTGTGCTAATTTCCTGTGACTGTGCTGCCCTTGTGAGACATGTGAGGGTGCCATTAATTTTTAATGGCACCCCAAACACATCTTGAAAATGCAGAATATTTGCAGCCATCAAATCACATGGCACTGCAGTACCATGCGGTCTGGTGCAGCATGATTTTAAAAGTAGAGCTTGCACTGTTTTTTATATGTTCCTGTTCATTTAGCAGCCTATTCAAATAAATAGGTTGTCAAAACCAGACCTCACAGGAACACACATGTTCCAATGTGAACCAGCCCTCACCTGTCCTCCAATATTATCATTAAAATCTGTTTTTGTTTTGTTTTCAATAGTACTTGGTCCCACATTCTTTTAAGTGACTAAGGGCTAGTTCACATTTGCGGCAGGCACTTTGGCTCCACTGAAAAGTGATCCACACTAAGGTTGCTTTTCAGAGGCACCTCCACATGTTTTAATCCCATAAATGTTGCACCACAATGCCACAACCTGTCACGGAACCATGAACCAGACGTACAACAACAGATAAGTGAAAATAAGAAGGCTTAATTGAAAATCAAGCTGTAAAGCAAAAGTCCAAACGGATGGCGAAACCGAGGCAGAGTCCTTGCGAAGCCAGAGGTCAGGAACCAGGAGGGTAGTCAGACGAAGCCGGGATCATTAACCAGCAGGGTAGTCAGACGAAGCCAGGATCAGGAACCAGCAGGGTAGTCAGACGAAGCCAGGATCAGGAACCAGCAGGGTAGTCAGACGAAGCCAGGATCAGGATCAGGGACCAGAAGCAACAGCAGTCTTAGAAGCATGTGAACACAGGAGGACCAAGCAAGGAACTGAAGCCACAGACCTCCTATATATATGAGCTAGGCATCCAGCTCCTCCCAGTGGGAAGGAGGAGCCGCAGGGTGGGAGGCTACAAGAAACCCAGAAACCAAGATGGCCGCCAGCACATGTCAAACGAAGGAGAACAGCAAGAAGGTAAGACCATGACAGTACCTCCCCCTCAAGGGCCCCTCCTCCGCGGAGTAAAGAACGGTTTCTGAGGGAAGCGTGCGTGGAAGGCTCGGAGCAAGGCAGGAGCATGGACATCTGCGGAGGGAACCCAGGAACGCTCCTCTGGACCATAACCACGCCAATGAACCAAAAACTGCACCCGACCGCGGACCAGGCGTGAGTCCAGGATATTGCTCACCTCATACTCCTCACGATTGCCCACTTGGACCGGACGAGGCCGAGGAACCGAGGAAGTGAAACGATTACACACCAGTGGCTTCAACAGGGAGACATGAAACACGTTGGAGATCCGCATGCCAGGAGGAAGCGCAAGGGCATAGGCTACCGGGTTTACCCTGCGAAGCACTCGGAAGGGACCAACAAAGCGAGGCGCCAGCTTGGGAGTGGGCACCCGAAGGTTGAGGTTGCGGGTGGACAACCATACACGGTCTCCGACCTGGTAGGAAGGAGCAGGCGCTCGTCTGCGATCAGCCTGGAGTCTCTGGCGCTGCGCAGAGACCTCAAGGGACTTCTGGATCTGTACCCAAGAAGCACGTAGGACGGAAAGGTGATCCTCCACAGCCGGAATATCCTGGGGAGAGAATACCTCCGGTAACACGGCAGGTTGGAACCCATAATTGGCCATGAAGGGAGACGTCCCAGAGGAAGAGTTCACCGCCGTGTTCCTGGCAAACTCAGCCCAAGGCAGGAGGTCAACCCAATTGTCTTGGTGATCGGAGACATAGCAACGAAGGAATTGCTCCAAGGCCTGATTGGATCATTCTGCGGCCCCATTGGACTGAGGGTGGTAGGCCGAGGAGAAGGAGAGATGAATCCCCAACTGGGAGCAAAAGGCGCGCCAGAACCTGGACACAAACTGACTCCCCCGATCCGACACAATCTCCTTGGGCAAACCGTGCAACTGGAAGACCTCCCTGGCAAAAATCGTGGCCAACTCCTGTGCAGAGGGTAACTTCTTGAGAGGAACACAGTGGCACATTTTGGAAAATCGATCCACAATCATGAGAATGACCGTATGGCCTCGGGATGCAGGGAGGTCCACAATGAAATCCATCCCCAGGTGTGACAATGGGCGCTCCCCGGTGGCTATGGGTTGCAGAAGGCCCAACGGAAGGTGCCGAGGGGACTTACTCTGGGCACAAACGGAGCATGCCGCTACATATGCGGCGATGTCGGAACGTAGGGAAGGCCACCAGAACAGACGTGAAACAGCCCAGGACAGCTGATTCTTTCCAGGATGTCCCGCGGTCTTGGAGTTATGGTAGGTTCGCAACAACCGAGTGCGCAACTCCTTAGGCACAAAACATCTGCCGTTGGGTCTCCCAGAGGGAGCACCAGATTGAGCCGCCAAAATCTGCTCACCCAGGGGAGAGGTCAGGCTGGTGCGAATGGCGGCCAGGATCTGATTCGGAGGTATGACCGAAGTCGGAATCGACTCCTCCCTGGACAGGTCGGAGTACTGCCGTGATAAGGCATCCGCCCTGATGTTCTTGGAACCGGGTAGGTAGGAGACCACGTAATTAAAACGTGACAAGAACAGAGCCCATCTGGCCTGACGTGGTGTCAATCTCTTGGCCTCAGAAAGGTAGGTCAGATTCTTGTGGTCCGTCAGGATGAGGACCGGAAACCACCGAACCCTCGAGCAAGTGCCTCCATTCTTTAAGGGCCTGCACGATGGCCAATAACTCCCTGTCACCAATCTGATAGTTGCACTCCGCGGAAGACAGCTTCCGGGAGTAAAACCCACAAGGAAGCAGAGGACCCTCTGGTGTTCTACGCTGAGACAGAAGGGCGCCTACTCCCGTCTCAGCTGGTTCAGTGATCCAGTTATTTGAAATACCCTTACTTCTCCTGCTGGCCAAAGTTGAATTCTACAGCACAATTGTGACAAAGGACATTATCTGCCAGAGCTTCACTCTTCCATTCCAAGATCCTGGCCATTTTTTGCATAAGACAGCTCCAACTCATTACCATCAAAATTAGCCAAACAAGTGATTGCATCATTCTCATCATACTTCCTGCCATAGTCTTCTTTTACACCATTGCAATATGTGAATCCATTCAAGGAATAGCCATGAGAATGTTCTTTTTCACTCAATAAAGTGCAACATGAACTTGGGGATAGAGTTGAGCGAACACCTGGATGTCCGGGTTCGACCGAACTTGAAAAAAAAGTCCGGGTTTGTGAACCGGACTTAACCCAAACTTTGCCCCGATCCCGAACCCCATTGAGGTCAATGGAGACCCGAACCTTTGAGCACTATAATGCCTCTAAAACAAACATGGAAATGGCTAGAGGGCTGCAAATGGCAGCAAACTCATCTTAAGAGCATTGGAAGTGCTCTGCAAACAAATGTGGATAGGGAAATAACTTAAAATAACATAAAAAACAGAAAAATAAAAAATAATCATCTTGAAGGAGGTTGAGGTGGTGGTGGATATGGCGGTGTAGGTGGAAGCGGCAGCGGCAGCGGCAGCGGCAGTGGAGGAGGAGGACGAGGTAGCCAACACTGGTTTTGGTTTTTAATAAAAAAAAATTAAATTCGGGTACACCCCAAAAGAGTAAGAAAGATCAAATCCAACAATGGCTGGGTAAGGCCGGTATACATGTCTACTCTGCACAAGGTACAGACAAGTCCTGTAGGATGCATGCCTGGTTCATTTTAATGAACGTGAGCTTGTCCACATTGGCTCTGGACAGGCGGCTGCGCTTGTCTGTGATAATGCCCCCAGCCGTACTAAATACACGTTCAGATAATACACTGGTTGCAGGGCAGGCCAGCACCTCCAAGGCGTAAAGGGCAAGCTCAGACCATGTTCCCAACTTGGAGACCCAGAAGTTGAAGGGGGCAGACCCATCATTCAGTACGTCTAGGCGTGTGCACACATACTGCTCCACCATGTTAGTGAAATGCTGCCTCCTGCTAAGACGTTCCATATCAGCTGCTGGTGCTGCTGCTTGTTGTGGCATGCTGACAAAGCTTTTCCACATTTCGGCCATGCTAACCCTGTCTTCTGAGGTGCTGGTGGTACCCTGGCAGCGTTGACAACCTCTTCCTCCTCCTCCCCTGCCTTGGCCTTGTGCTTCCACTGTGCCCCCGCTGTCAGGTGGGAATGCCACCAGCAGCGCGTCTACCAGCGTGCGGTTGTACTCGCGCATCTTCCGATCACATCCAGTGAGGGAATTAAGGATGGTACGTTGTCCTTGTAATGGTGATCCAGCAGGGTGGCCACCCAGTAATCAGCACAAGTTACTATGTGGGAAACTCGGTGGTCGTTGCGGAGACACTGCAGCATGTAATCCCTCATGTGTGCCAGGCTGCCCAGAGGCAACAAAAAGCTGTCCTCTGTGGGAGGTGTATCCTCTGTGACCTCCGTATCCCCCCAGCCACGCACCAGTGATGGCCATGAGCTGGCCTGGGTGCCACCCTGCTGTGAACATGGTTCCAAATCCTCCTCCATCTCCTCCTCCTCGTCACCCTCCAGAACTTTGCCCCTGCTGGAAAATTGTGTCCCTGGCGTTTGTGGGTGCAGGAACCCACCCTCGGAGCCACTTGTGAATGACTGCCCTGAAAGCCTTAAAAATGTTACCTCTTCATCCTCCTCCTCCTCATCCCGGGCCACATCCTCTTCCATCATCTCCCAAAGTGTTTTTTCAAGAAGGCATAGAAGTGGGATAGTTAAGCTGAGAACAGTGTCATCGGCACTGGCCATGTTGGTGGAGTACTCGAAACAGCGCAACAAGGCACACAGGTCTCGCATTGGTGGCCCAGTTATTGGTGTTAAAGTGGTGCTGTTCCGCAAAGCAACTCACGCCTGCATGCTGCAGCTGAAACTATGGCCTGCTGCTGCTCGCACAGTCTGGCCAGCATGTGCAAGGTGGAGTTCCACCTTGTGGGCACGTCACCTATGAGGCGGTGAGTGGGAAGGCCGAATTACTCTGCATCACTGACAGGCGAACAGCAGCAGGGTGAAAACGCTGAAAGTGCGCACAGACGGCCCGCACTTTCTGCAGCAGCTCTGACATATCGGGGAAATTTCCAAGGAACCTCTGCACCACCAAATTCAGCACATGCGCCAGGCAAGGGATGTGTGTCAAACCGGCTAAGCCCAGAGCTGCTATGAGATTTCACCCGTTATCGTACACCACCAGGCCGGGCTTGAGGCTCACTGGCAGCAACCACTCATCGGTCTGCAGTTCAATGCCCCTCCACAACTCCTGCGCAATGTGTGGTTTTTCACCCAAACAGGAAAGTTTTAAAACTGCCTGCTGTTGTTTACCCC
Organism: Pelophylax lessonae; assembly: GCF_965119305.1. NCBI lineage: Eukaryota > Metazoa > Chordata > Amphibia > Anura > Ranidae > Pelophylax > Pelophylax lessonae. The sequence continues at coordinate 375,411,142 of NC_138770.1, forward strand.
TGGCTGTGCTGAAGTTGGTGGTGAAGGTGTTACGCTGACCGGAAGAGGAGGCGGGAGAGGATGAGGAAGAAGAGTAGGACGAGTTAGGATCAGGAGGCAAACAGAAGCGCCCTGCAATCCTCGTGATGGAAGTACATGTGACAAACTGCTATCCGTCTCAGGCCCAGTCGCCACTGCATTTAACCAGTGTGCTGTTAGGGAGATAAACGTCCCTGACCGTGCTTACTGGTCCACGTATCCGTAGTTAGGTGGACCTTGCCACAGATGGCGTTGCGCAGTGCAAACCTGATTTTGTCACCCACTTGGTTGTGCAGGGAAGGGATGGCTTGCCTGGAAAAGTAGTGACGGCTGGGCACGACGTACTGTGGGATAGCCACCACCATAAGACTTTTAAAACTCTGCGTCTCCACCAGCCGGAATGACAGCATTTCAAAGGCCAGGAATTTTAAAATGCTGGCTTTAAAGGGCCAGGGATCGTGGGTGGGTAGGAGGGTACTTCCTCTTTCGCTCCAGTGTTTGGGAGATAGAAAGCTGAATGCTTCCACGGAACATTGTGGAGATGGTTGTTGGTGACCCAGGTGGTGATGTTGCTGGTGGATCCTCTGTTTGCGGGGTATCAGGTGCCACTGTCACTACAGAGGTGGATGAAGAGGCCGAGACTGCAGCAGCAGAAGAGGAAGCAGGAGGAGCCAGATACCTTTCTTGGTATTTGAGGTGTGCACTCCACTGCAGCTCGTGCTTTGCACTTAGATGCCTGGTCATGCAGGTTGTGCTCGGGTTGAGAATGTTTATGCCTCGCTTCAGGCTCTGATTGCACAGCGTGCAAACCACTCGTGTCCTGTCATCATCACATTGTCTGAAGAACTGCCACACTAGGGAAATCCTGTGAGCTGGCTTTGGTGTGCTCGGTCCCTTGCTGCGTTGGGCAGTAGCATGCGTAGTGTCTAGGGCACAGCCGCTCCGCTTTTGCACCCTGCTCCCTCTTCTGCTGTGCTGGTGGCTCTGTGCGACCACCGCCTCTTCCTCCAAATGACTCAGGTCACCTGCATGACGTTCATTCCATGTGGCATCGAGGACCTCATCGTCCTCCACTCCATCTTCCACCCAGTCTTAACCCCTGCCCTCCTTGTTGGTCTCCAAAATTCGGAATTCCGAGGCAGTTGGCACCTGTGTTTCGTCATCATCCGAGACGTGCTGCGATGGTCCTCCCATATACTCATCTGGAGACATAAGTGGTTTGGCATCGGTGCACTCAATCTCTTCCACTTCTGAGGCAGGGCTAGGTTGATGGCCCTGGGAAACCATGCTAACAGAGTCATCAAAAAGAAGAAGAGACTTCTGCATGACTTGGGGCTCAGACTGCTTGGCTGATTTGCAAGGGGGTGAGGTGAAAGATTGATGGACATCGGCTGCAGGTGCCAACTCTGACCTTTCAGCAGAAGACTGGGTGGGAGACAATGTGAAGGAAGTGGAGGCACTGTCAGCAACCCAATCTACTATCGCCTGTACTTGTTCTGGCCTCAACATTTGTAGAGGCATATTAGGCCCTGCCAAATACTGCTGCAGGTTCTGTCACCTACTCGCAGCTGAGAAAGGTGTTTCACCTGTGCGTGTAGCTAGCACAGATTGACCACGTCCTCTCCTTGCAACAGGAGCTCCACCAGCAACACCACGACACAGACCACGTCCCTTATTTGACCTTCTCCTCATATTTATCTAATTTTGGATCTTCCCCGAAATGGGTTTTTATTGATAAGGGGAATACAACAGTATGCAATGGGTGTATCTCACTGTAACATATGCAGCTTAGGCCGCAATTAACTTTTTTTGCCCCTAAATGTTTTTTTTTATTGCAATGCACAATACAACAGTGTGAAATGGGTGTATCTCACTGTAACATATGCAGACAGGGCCACAATTAACTTGTTTTTCCCCTAAATGGGTTTTTATTGCAATGAGCAATACAACAGTATGAAATGGGTGTAGCTCACTGTAACATATGCAGACAGGGCCGCAATTAACTTTTTTTTCCCCTAAATGTTTTTTTTTATTGCAATGCGCAAAACAACAGTATGCAATGGGTGTATGTCACTGTAACATATGCAGACAGGGCCGCAATAAACTTTTGTTGCCCCTAAATGGGTTTTTTATTGCAATGCGCAATACAACCATATGCAATGGGTGTATGTCACTGTAACATATGAAGACAGGGCCGCAATAAACTTTTTTTGCCCTTAAACGGGTTTTTTTATTGCAATGCGCAATACAACAGTATGCAATGGGTGTATGTCACTGTAACATATGCAGACAGGGCCGCAATAAACTTTTTTTGCCCCTAAATGGGTTTTTTTATTGCAATGCGCAATACAACAGTATGCAATGGGTGTATCTCGCTGTAACATATGCAGACAGGGCCGCAATTAACTTTTTTTTCCCCTAAATGGGTTTTTATTGCAATGTGCAATACAACAGTATGCAATGGGTGTAGCTCACTGTAACATATGCAGACAGGGCCGCAATTAACTTATTTTTCCCCTAAATGTTTTTTTTTTATTGCAATGCGCAAACAACAGTATGCAATGGGTGTATCTCACTGTAACATATGCAGACAGGGCCGCAATGAACTTTTTTTGCCCCTAAATTGTTTTTTTTATTGAAATGCGCAATACAACAGTATGCAATGGGTGTAGCTCACTGTAACATATGCAGATAGGGCCGCAATTAACTTTTTTTTCCCCTAAATGGGTTTTTATTGCAATGCACAATACAACAGTAGGCAATGGGAGTAGCTCACTGTAACATATGCAGACAGGGCCGCAATTAACTTTTTTTTCCCCTAAATGGGTTTTTTTATTGCAATTCGCAAAACAACAGTATGCAATGGCTGTATCTCACTGAAACATATGCAGACAGGGCCACAATAAACTTTTTTTGCCCCTAAATGGGTTTTTCATTTCAATGCGCAATACAACAGTATGCAATGGGTGTATGTCACTGCAACATATGCAGACAGGGCTGCATTAAACTTTTTTTGCCCCTAAATGTTTTTTTTTATTGCAATGCACAATACAACAGTATGCAATGGGTGTATGTCACTGTAACATATGCAGACAGGGCCGCAATAAACTTTTTTTGCCCCTAAATGTTTTTTTTTATTGCAATGTGCAATACAACAGTATGCAATGGGTGTAGCTCACTGTAACATATGCAGACAGGGCTGCAATTAATTTTGTTTCCCCTAAATGGGTTTTTATTGCAAAGCGGAATACAACAACAGTATGCAATGGGTGTATCGCACTGTAACGTATAAATGAAAATCTGATAAATAATTGTCCCCTTAATTGGTGATTGTTGAATCGCAGAATTGAAATGCAGTGTGTGTCTAAACGCTGTAAGTCACAGTAAAATATAAGAAAAAATTTTTTTCTTTTTTAAATGCAGATTAAGCAGACACATATGAACTCAGCTTGCAGGAAATGGCTGCTACACACCGCACGCCTAACAGGTTGGATACTGCTGTTGTTCTATTCTGTTATTGAATAAAAAAAATACCCCATTTGAATGAAAAACTGAAAAATATTTTTTTTTCCCTAAATACTGAAAAATAATTATTTTCCCCTTACATTGGTGCTTTTTGAAGAGCAGGTTAGAAAAGCAGTGTCTGTCTAAACACTGTATGTCAAAGTTAAATATGAAGGAAAACATTTTTTTTTTCTTTTTTAAATGCAGATTAAGCAGACACATATGCTTGCATTAAATGTGCATATATGCGGTGCTGCACATATGCACTGAGCTTGCATTAAATGTGCAGCACCGCACGCCTAACAGACTGATAAAAGTTTTTTTTTCCTCCTTTCTCCTCCTCACTGGGCTCAGGTCAGGGCATAAAGATCGTGCACTGCACCCCCACACAATACAATCAATGTAGATTGCTGTCTGATTAAAGAAGTTTGTTCCTATGCTTACCCTCAAAGCAATCTCCAGCCTGACCCTACAGTAATCTCCTATCTCTCCCTCAGGGCAAAAAGATCGTGCACTGCACCCCCACACAATCAAATCAATGTAGATCGCTGTCTGATTAAAGAAGATTCTTCCTATGCTTTCCCTCAAAGCAATCTCCAGCCTGACCCTACAGTAATCTCCTATCTCTCCCTCAGCAGCATCAGGAACCTCTCCCTAGTATAGTTATAGCAGAGTGACGCGTGGCGCTATGTGACTCCAGCTTATTTAGACTCTGGGTCACATGCTGCACTGGCCAATCATAGCCATGCCATTAGTAGGCATGGCTCGAATGGCTTCTAAGGGCACACTAGTTAAACGCTTGCTGATTGGCTGCCTTGCACCTGTTGAAACCGCGTCATTAAAGCCACGCCAAAACATCAAATAATGTTACCGAACAAAGGACAGTACCCGAACATACAGTGAAATGTTTGGGTTCGGGTCCGGGTACCAAATACCCAAAAGTACGGTACGAACCCGAACAATACAGTCCGGGTTCGCTCAACCCTACTTGGGGACCAACCAAGATGCACTTTATGAACATCAAGGTCTTTAGCATTCAGGTGTTTTAGTGGAATCTTTTCTGTAACCTTCATTTCAAATTATACATTGCCCTTAGAAACACTTCAATATATGTAGCCCTTCCACCATCCCACGAAAAGGTAAAACTCTCCATAGTGAGGGAAGAGGCACTCCCAGGAAATTTTGAAATGTATGTCACAGTTATGTGTCAAGAAGAACATTTGTGTCATCCACCTTTTCATCCTCCTCTTCAACTGGTGCCTATGGTGATTTGGACCTGCAGTATTTTTTTTTGTATGTATCTTGTACTCAAAATAACCACATCCATGATCTTCACGTGGTGTGAAATAAACCGGGTTCCTAGCATCAGAAAGCAAGTGGGGATTTGTGTTCATGCTCATTGCACACATGTTCCTTTTTCTGAGCTAAGGACCAATGTTAGATATTTTCTGCCAGTTTATCACGTGCATATTTTTGTGTACAAGCATGTGCGCATACCAATCAGAACTTGGCACCCAGTGGCCTATTTAAACTGGTCTATCACTATAAGCAGTTGCTGAATGGTCTTCAGCCTGTTCTTGTATTCCTGAGACCTGATCTGCTCTTCAGTGTATTTCCTGCCTTGCCTTTGGACTTCACTCCTGCTCTAGTTCTGTTACCTAACAACTGGACCTGACCTTCCTGCTTACTCTGTACTGCTTTGCCCAGCTTTTGTTGACCTTGACCTTCCTTCTGAACTTGCTTTGCCTTCTAATTCAGTCACTACCCAGTTGTTGCTGACTGTTGCTCATCTCCTGGATCTTTTTCCGCCTCCTGCATCCTGTCCTGAGGACTTCAACTACCAGCTCCAGCCACCTACAGAGTAAACATCACCAGTCTGTTACTCATGCCACTCCTTGCCTTACATTCTCTGTCTCAACCTTCCGGAGTGTTGAGCAGGAGGTGCAAGAGAGGCCTCCATAACATTCCAGTCTTCACCAGGTACATGATACATGGCCTTTTTACGCCTCTTTTCTTATCTTTTTCCCTGCCTTATCCACCTCTGCCTGCCACTCCCACCTCATCCACCTTCATGGCCATGAGTGGCTGGGGTTGGCTGGGCATGCTCTCCACTTCCTATTTGGCTTGTTCTTTGGCTCTGCCTTTCACATTGGTGCCCTCTTCATCCTTCTCTTCTTCAATGCCCAGAAGGGTCCCCTCATCCTCCTCCTCTTCCCCATCTTTTCCTTCCTCAAAGTCCTAGTCATCCTTGTTCTCGTCATCCTAACCACCTGCCTCTTCCTCCCCGTCCTCACTGCTATTCTTCCCACCTGCCTCCATACCTTCCCCATCCTTCTCTTCTTCCTCTTTCCAGACAACAGCCTTCATGTCCCCTCCTTCTGCAGCATTGGCTCATTTGTCCATCACTCTGCTGACTGCCGGCCTTCATCTTGTCATCCAAGGCAGCCTGCAGCCTGTCCATCAGCTTGTACTTCAGCCCCTTATCACTCAGCTGCCTCTTCTTCAGTACCTCTTTGAACTCCAACACCTTCAGCTTCTTCAGGCTGTGAGGGCTCTTTCTGTCTGTCTATATAGTAGCAAAGGGAGGGGCAGGAACAGGGGTTGACGAAACCAATAATTAATACTTTCAGGAAGTCGCTAGACACCTAAAAAAGTTACATCGGTCACAGCATGGGAAACAACTTTAAAATAAAGTGGGAATACAGTACATGTAATTGTTTATTATTCTCTACTGCTGAAAAGTTTTCATGTAAATGTGAGGTCTGGTAACAGGATCTATTTATTATAGTTTTTTGTTCACACATTTTTGCAGGCTTGTTCTTTTTCATTTTTGTCATTTGTAGAGTAGTCTCTTGAATTTGGTGTTAGTGGCTTAATTCAGTTACTCTGTCTCCAACTTAAAAGTAACCTGCACTGAAAGAAATGTAGGGGCTGCCATAGCTGTCCACCTTTTGGCAATGTTAGCTGTCTGGCAATCATACTAATTCTGATTTAAAGTAACAAACCTTGGACAACCATGCAGCAAATGAAGTTTTCTCGTGAGCTCCTCATGTTCATACTGTTTTTAGTCAAAGACTAAATTATTGAAGCCCGTCTCTCTGCATAACAGCTAAAGAACTAAAGTTTTCAGAAGGAGGTAAAGTAGATCATTTTAACCTCCAAATTTATTTCAGTACAAGTTTCTATAACCAATGAGATGTGTGAGGTTGATTTAGTAAAAAATGTAAAATGTTAACGCCTTCTGTTTACTACACTGATCAGACATAACATCCTGATGACCCACCTAATATTGAGTAGGTCCCACTTTTGCCACCAAAACAGCCCTGACCCATTGCAGCTTGGATGTTGCTAGATCTTTGGCGGTAGTCTGTGGCACCAAGCCTTGAGTAGAAGATCCTTTAATTCCTGTAAGTTTTGAGGTGGGTTGGTGGATGGATTAAGATCTGAAGAATTTAAAGGCCTCAAATCTATTGTTGTGTTCCTCAAACCATGCTTGAAACATTTTTGCAGTTTGAAAGGACACATTATCCTGCTGAAATAGGCCATTGCCATCAGGAAATACAGTTTCCATGAAGGGGGGTATTTGGTTAGTAACAAAGTTTAGGGAGGTGGCAGGTGTCAGTGACAGGATGGCAGGACCAAGGTTTCCCAGCAGAACATTGCCCAAATGATCACACTGCTTCTGTCAACTTGCCTTCTTCCCATGCTGCATCCTGGTGCCATCTCTTCCGAGGGTAAGCAATGCACATGCACCCAGACTTCGAAATGATGTAAAAGAAAACGTGATTCCTCAGATCTGGCTACCTTCTTCCATTGCTCCGTGTTCCAGTTTTGAAGCTCACATGCCCATTGTAGATGCCTTTGGCTGTGGACACAGGTCAGCCTGGGAATCCTGACTGGTCTGTAGCTTTGGAGCCCCATGCATAACATAATGCAATGCCCCATCTCTCTGCTTTCAACACAACAATTTCAGGAACAATATGTCTACTTGCTGCCTAAAATGATTCATTGACTTTCAGGTGCTATTGGAACATGATAATCAATGTTATTTACTTTGCCTCTCAGTGATCTAAATACTATGGCTGATCAGCATAACTTTTCCCAAAACCATGCCCATATTGGGGCTATGTTAAAGTAGAAGTAATGGCTAAGTAATAATCCATAATTTTAATGTTTCTTTTCCTTTTTTCCTCATGTCCCTGAATACATTTTATAACAAATCGCAATGTAAATAACCTTTTAAGTATTTTTTTTTCTCATGTGGTCACATGACCATAAACCTCTGGCTTCCCTGTGTAATGTGGGGGCTGGCAACAGATATAGATTCCATAAAGTTGAGACATCTGCCAATGACCATTGTCACAGGGGAAGAGAGTTTCCTGTCCTCCAGCCTTACCAGGATTAGTGAGAGATTGGATACAAATTTGACTACAAAAATGTAAATGCACTTTAAAGCAAGAATAAGGATCCTAATTTATGTTAATGTACTTGCAAATCTCATTGGATTCAGCTGAAAATAACTGTCAATTTTGTGAATTATTTTATCCTGGTGGGTTAGCTTCTTGAAATGAACCTTTTGCATGCTTTCACCAGGCATCAGCTAGCATAGTGCTCATTCACAAAAAGAAAATGGTAAATACAATACACCACACCATTAAAACAGTCCTTTATTTTATTTTTTTTTTAAAAGAAAGAAACAATGTTGACCTGCTAACATGACTACCCATCTTGTTTATGATTTTTCACCCACTGCTACTCCAAACACAAATGACAGACCCCTGGCATAGAATGAATGTAAACACAGCAGCAGGCAACCTGGATGACAACATTGACCAAATAAAGTCATGACCATATTTAGTCAATGATGTAAGCCAGGATCCCCATCCCCTGTGTTTACAAACAGAAGCCAGTGGGGTTGTACCATTTGGATTCAGTAGGGATACTCCCACTAAATGACACATGCCTTCGTTTGTTGACAAACGCAAGCAGTTAGGGATCTGTTATTTAGCAATGGTGCTGCTATTGCCACAAAATTACAGCCACTCTTTGTAAAAAGGAGGAGCTGGAAAAAGGAGATAGGAGTTTTCCTTTAGTTTTGTAAATATTACTAAGTTCTGTTGACTTCTAACATCAAATCACAGCAAAAGATCCTGCAGTTTTATTTTCTTTACATGTGATTAGATATTCTTTGTAAAGTGAATTTTCACCATATTCACTAAGCTAAGGGAAAGTTCACTTGCAAAGTGAACATTCTATTTTTCTTAAATACTGTAAATAAATCCAAAATGTCATTTTTAAAGGAGTACAAATCCACAAATGTACATACAGCTTTAAGGCAGCTAAAGCATAGTATTTACAGAATTTGTATATTTTCAATGTTGCCCTTTAACCAGCATTTAAAGAACCCCTCATTGCTGAAAAACATTTAAAAAAAGCAAATATTGCATTAAAAAACCCAGAAAAAAGAAAGATTCAGTGCCAATGGTCATTAATAAGAATCAGGGCTATGTCTGGGTGGATTTTTTTCAGGGTTTGCTGAAAATCCTGCAAACCGAACTTTGCATGGTTTACTTATTCCTGTTAAAGCAGTACCAAATAAAAGCCGTAAATAGTATTAAAAATAAAGCTGCCACATTTGGCCTGGCAATCTAGGCATCAATGACCCCCAGTCATAAAAAGGTTACCTTAATGAAAAAAATGTGGGTTCTTTCACTTAACCTCTTGCTGACCACCCACCGCAGATATACTGCGGCAAGGTGGCTCGGCTGCGCGAATCGCAGTACCCATACGTTCCTCCTCGGGAGCAAGCGTGGGGGGCGTGCACCGATTCGCGAGAGAGGAAACAGATCTGCGATGCCGGCGCCCGCGATTGCCGCCAAGCACCCGTGATCACTCCCCAGGGAAACAGAATGGCCGTCTGTCATTATAAACACGACAGACCATTGTTCTGTCAGCAATCAACACAGGGCTCCTGTGTTCCTCCTATTTAGGAACACAGGTCCCTGTGTTGATTCCATAAGCCCATCCCCCCTTACAGTTAGAAAACACGCCCTAGGCATACATTTAACCCTTTGATTGCCCCTGGGGTTAACCCCTTACCTGCCAGTGTCATTCGTACAGTAACAGTGCATATTTTTAGCACTGATTACTGTAGTAATGTCACTGGTCCCCCCAAAAGTGTAAAAAATGTCAGTTAGATGTCCGATCTGTCCGCTGCAATGTCACAATCCCGCTAAAAATTGCTGATCGCCACCATTACTAGTAAAAAAAAAAAAATAAAAAATAAAAATGACTTAAATATTTCCCCTAGTTTGTAGACACCATACTTTTTATGCAAACCAATCAATATACACTTATTGGAATTTTTTTTTTTTACCGATTGTTCTAAAATGATGAAAAATTGTATTGGAATGTTATATAGCAGAAAGTAAAAACAATGTTTTTTGTTTTCAAATTGTCACTCTTTTTTTTGTTTATAGTGCAAAACATAAAAAATTGCAGAAGTGATCAAATACCACCAAAAGAAAGCTCTCTTTATGGGAAAAAAAATGACATCAATTTTATTTGGGTACAGCATCACACGATTTGTCAGTGAAAGTAATGCAGTGCCGAATCACAAAAAATGGCCTGGTCATTAAGGGGGGTAAAACCTTCCAGTCCTTAAGTGGTTAATTATGTTAAAAAATAAATAAAAAACAAATTTGTTTTGACTGCACGCTAGCAGTAAATATAGTTTCACTTTATTTAGTAAGCTCAGTGTTAGTTTTCCAAGTGAACATTTGCTAGCCCTTGGGTAAATGATAAATTAGTTCTGCTGACTTAAGTATGCAGGGGTCATCTGAGAAACAATTTTACTGGTGGCAAAAGGAGTGTGTGGATATTTTTTGTTTACTAAAAGTGCAAAAGATTTTCTGATTATACCAGCAGGTTTGCCACTCAGAATTACTGTACATACCAAACATTAAAATAACTGTGGGCTAATGATCTAATGATAATACAAAAGTAATAATAAAGCTTGAGTGATATTATTTGCTCCACTAAAGTGAAATATGAGACCTGAAGGTGAATGACTCAATTCTACCTCATAGTAGTCTCCGGGAGAAACCCTTTGCCACTGGAATAAATCGATCTAGTGGTTCAAAGGATTGTCTCAAAGATTTAATGCACTTGCAAACACTTTTACATACATTGTAAAAGGGGGGGGGGGGGTCTAGGGTAATTTCCTTATATGGATGCAAACTAAATTATTAGATTCTATTGGTTAATATATGTAAAAAACAATTCTGAGAACATATTTCTAAAAGAGGAACTAAAGACACGACACATCTAACTATATGTTACGTGCTTCTGAGGGTTTTATGAAATGGAGTTAGACAGTTAGCCATTATATTATACAAAATGGAGTAGCACACTCCTTCAAGACCTATGCCCATTCAAAACATTGGGGTTGATTTACTTAAACTGGAGAGTGCAAAATCTGGTGCAGTTGTGCATGGTAGCCAAGCAGCTTCTAACTTCAGCTTGTTCAATTACACTTTGACAAAAAAAAAAATAACTGGAAGCTGATTGGTTTCTACGTAGAGCCACACCAGATTTTGCACTCTTTAGTTTTAGTAAATCAACCCCATAGTGTAGATCGATCATTGACAATATAAAACAGCTTGTAAAGCTAACCAGAAAGTATGAAATTCTAGATATTGAACTGATCAATACATGGTGCCACAGACACTAACTACACTGCTCAAAAAAATTAAAGGAGCGCTTTTAAATCAGAGTATAGCATCAAGTCAATTAAACTCCTGTGATATTGATCTGGTCACTTAAGTAGCAGAGGAGGTTGGTAATTGGTTTCAGCTGCTTTGGTGTTAATGAAATTAACAGGTGCACTAGATGGGCAACAATGAGATGACCTCCAAAACAGGAATGGTTTTACCGGTGGAGGCCACTGACTTTTTTTTTCCCTACTTATGTTTTCTGACTGTTTTTCACTAGTTTTGCATTTGGCTAGGGTCAGTCTATAGAGGTTGCACAGGCAGTCCAACTCCTTCAGTATGGCACATCATTACTTGCCATTGCCAGAAGTTTTGCTGTGTTTCCCAGCACAATCTCAAGAGCATGGAGGAGATTCCAGGAGAAAGGCAGTTACTAGGAGAGCTGGAAAGGGTCGTAGAAGGTCCTTAGCCCATCAGTAGGACCGGTATCTGCTACTTTTGCAAGGAGGAACAGGATGAGCACTGTCAGAGCCCTACAAATGACCTCCAGCAGGCCAATGGTCTGAATATCTCTAACCAAACAATCAGAAACATACTTCATGAGGGTGGTCTGAGGGCCCAATGTCCTCTAGTGGACCATGTGCTCACTGCCCGGCACCATGGAGCTTGATTGGCATTTGCCATTGAACACCAGAATTAGCAGGTCTGCCACTGCCGCCCTGTGCTTTTCAAAGATAAGAGCAGGTTCATCCTGAGCCAGTGACAGGCGTGAAAAGGTCTGGAGAAGCCGTGGAGAATGTTATGCTGCTTGTAACATCATTCAGCATGACCGGTTTGGTGGTGAATCAGTGTTGGTCTAGGGAGGCATATCCATGGAGGGAAGCACAGACCTCTACAGGCTAGACAATGGCACCCTAACTGCCATTAGGTATTGGGATGAAATTCTTGGACCCATTGTTAGACCCTACCCTGGTGCAGTGGGTCCTGGGTTCCTCCTGGTGCATGACAATACCCCGCCTCATGTGGTGAGAGTATACAGCCAGTTCCTGGAGGATGAAGTAGTAGATACCATTGAATGGCCCCCATGCTCGTCTGACCTAAATCCAATAGAACACCTCTGGACATCTTAGTCTGTTCAGGAGCTCAGTGATGACCTGGTCCAGATCTAGGAGGAACTACCCCAGGACACCATTCGTTGTCTCATTAGAAGCATGCCCCAATGTTGTCAGGCATGCATACAAGCATGTGTGGGCCATACAAACTAGGGATCAACCAATTATCAGCAACACTGTGTCAGAATATTTATACTGCTCTGAATATAACAGTGTCTCTATTTATGTAAACAAGCAAAGATCTGTGAGGTAGGAGAATCTCCACTTATTTCCACAAATCAATATGTAGCGAATTATTTTTATCGATTAATTTCTTTTTAAAAGCATTTAAAGTCTGATATTAATAAAAATGTATAAAAAGCAAAAATCAGCTCTTAGAGAAAAATCTACATATGGTTAATACGGCTGGGGCTGTAATCTCGTTACCCTTAAGCATGAAATGTAAAACATTTAAGGAAGGAAATAAATGATAGTAAATAATATCAAATAAACAGCAAGTATATTTACCATATTTAAAATGGTTGCTAGCTTAGAATGGTCGTTACCAGAGTCCTTAAGATGGCTGCCTTCTCAAGATGGTGGCCAGTTAGGGAGGGGTTTCGTTTGGTGTCCCTCAAAGTTTCAGATACATGATGGAGCAAAATGGAGTATGTATAGATGAGTCTATGCATGGCTGTAGTAGCGTGTGTGTTGTATGTGTAATGTATGTTGTGCAATGTCCTGTCTCACATCTGGGTTCTCCTTTTTATATGGTATAGAAAAAAGGACTATTAAAATTACCATAAGTTAAACCCAGAGGGAGTAACTTCATCCCCATTGGTTGGGACATCTTATTCATTAACTGGTGAGGTCATTCGGTGACACCTCTTGGTTGACCAGTATATTAAAATTAAATGATGATTTCTTTATATTTAAGAGTAATCATCAAAACAACATAATAATTTATCCATACTCTCATCTATTACATGTCCATTTAATATATCCATCATGTATCTAAATAAAGGATTAAATCTGGTAACACCATGATATAATTAATATATCTTATTTAATATATATATCTATATATATTGGTAATGACTTTTTAACCTAAGACTTCAATTAGTAGCAGTCAGTCACCAGAGATGGCAGTATTGTCTTGCTCCTTAATTCAGTATTACAGCATTATTTACCTACAAATAAACTTTGAACCTTAAATTGACAAAGAGCCTACAACCTCAGACCTTCTAGACTCTTTTGGCAAGGACAGAAAAGTTTTATGATGCTTCTTACAAAGGATTAACATTTAGTCTTTCTTGACATACAGAGATGAGTCATCAATATCAGTTAAAACTTTTCTTTAGCAAGAATATGAAACAACTTTTATTATATAACATTTTCCTACATATCTATGTATGTTATTCATATATATATATTTAATTGTTAATATTCTTTTACACATAGGATTATAATATATCTGTAAATCTTATTTTTAAATGGGTTTAAACACAGAAAATACTGACTTGTGTTTTATGATCGCCACACAAACAAGATTATCCTGGTATAGTGTCAGCTAGACTTTATCTAAAGAAAGTTAAACAGACTATTTATTTATTACCTTAGGTCAACACAGCATGTCTGTTGAAACTTTTCTTGAATAGACACCTTTCCTAAAAGGAGGTTTGAACTTTTAGTGACCTTCTACAACATGGACTCCACTGCTCAAAATTTCTATATATGACATATTTTCCATATTTCTTTTATTTAATATTCCCCAATAATTCTGACAACTGATATATCGAGGGCCCAATATGCACTTTCCCTATTATATCAGAATCGGCCCCGGTGGTTACCAACATTGCCGATATTGCAGTGACGTCATTACGTATGTTGCGCCTCCTCGAACTGGGAGTCTGGGACAGCTTCTGTGGCCTACTTAGGCCGCCTCCCTCAGCCTCGTTTGGAGCTCACAGTGTTTTTTACACCCGCCTCGGCCACACTGGAGCCTGCATGCAGTGCACAGTCAGTACAGTGATTTCTTCTAAGTACAGTGACCAGTCACAGACACAGTGCACATTGTGTAACACAGCCTCCATGGCCACCCACCCACAGCTGCCCAGTGGCAGCCAGCCACCCAGTCCCACACACCCAGAGGCCAGCCTGACTGTACCAGCTAGCCAGCCACATACCCTGCGCCTGTAGCTGCCAGCCACCAACCACACAGAATGCCAGCCAGACACCAATGGGTGCCAGTCACCCACCACAGGGTGCCAGTCAGCCACCCACCCACCAAAGGGTGCCAGCCAGCCACCCACCCACCACAGGATGCCAGCCAGCCCCCCCACCCACCACAGGGTGCCAGCCAGCCACCCACCACAGGGTGCCAGCCAGCCACCAAAGGGTGCCAGTCACCCACCAAAGGGTGTCAGCCAGCCACCCACCACAGGGTGCCAGTCAGCCACCCACCCACCCACCAAAGGGTGCCAGCCAGCCACCCACCCACCACAGGGTGCCAGCCAGCCCCCCACCCACCAACGGGTGTCAGCCAGCCACCCACCACAGGGTGCCAGCCAGCCACCAAAGGGTGCCAGCCACCCACCAAAGGGTGTCAGCCAGCCACCCACCACAGGGTGCCAGTCAGCCAGCCAGCAACAAAGGGTTCCAGCCAGCCAGCCAAAGGGTGCCAGCCAGCCAGCCATCCACTACAGGGTGCAAATCAGCCATCAAAGGGTGCCAGCCACCCACCAAAGGGTACCAGCCAGCCACCCACCCACCACAGGGTGCCAGACAGACTCCAAAGGGTGCCAGCAAGCCATAGGGTGCCAGCAAGCCGACCAACCAAAGGGTGTCAGCCAGCCAGCCACCCACCAAAGGGTGCCAGCCACTCATCACCACAGGGTGCTAGCCAGCCATTTTTTGTAAGCCTATAGTATATATTCATTAGTGTCTTTCAAGTTTCAATGGAAATGGATGGAGATAGACAGTTAAAAGTGTGGTCTGGGATTATTTCTCTTCTCTATCTCCAGGAAAATCAGCAGCACTGTGCAACACTTGCAAAAACAATGTAAGCATGGGATCAATAACTGCAAAAACCAAAAATATGTCTAATCTTTGGGCCCATCTAAGAGATCCTCATGTTGAATTGTATAATGCAGCACTGAAAAAAAACAAAATGAATCACAAGGTGAAACATCACTATCCCAGGCAACAATAACAGATACGTTTCAGAAAAAAAACAGGTGGCTAAAATCGGATTGAAGATCCCACCTGTTGGACAGAGTAATCACAGAGATGATGGCCACTGATAACCAGCCATTTACAATAGTGTCTGAGTCTGGATTTAAGCGGTTGCTGTCCATACTTGAGCCAAGGTACACACTGAAGAGTGACAAATTTTGTCAAACTGAAATGCTGGAAAAGATTCACCAAAAGGTCATTGAGAAAGTAAAGGCTACGCTGCAACCAGAGAATGCTGGCAACTCACTCTCATTAACGACTGAATGCTGGTCAGGACAAACAGAATCACTAATGAGTCTTCATTGCCACTTCATTGACAGCGGATAGACAGGAAGGCATTCGGTGTTAAATACAAAAGTGATGCAAGGATCCCACACTGGGGAGTACATTAGAGAAATGTTTCTAGGCATGCTAGAAGAATGGGAAATCACCAAAGACCGAGTGATGCTTGTGCTGCTAGACAGCGGAGCGAACATGGTTAAAGGTATGAGACTTGCTGTGTCAGACCTCAGTTGCATGGCACACACCCTCCAACTTGTGGTAAATGATGGTCTGTCAAACCAGAAAGTTTTGCTTGACATTATTAGCATGTTGAAGAAGTGCGCAGGCCATTTCCACCATTCTATCTTTGTCAAGCAGCAACTGAGGTGCATTCAGGAAGATCTTGGCCTACCCAAAAACAACTTGATACAGGCTGTTCCAACACGATGGAACTCAATGCTACACATGTTGCAAAGGATTTTGGAGCAGAAGCGAGCTCTCACCATATATCCTGTTGAATATGGACTTGGAGGACATTCTTGTCCTACTGCTGATCATTGGGACATAGTAGCCAACATCATTGAGACCATCCTACCCATTGAGGAAATGATACTAGAGGGGAATCATTACGACTCATCTGTGTCCTCTGTCATACCATGTGTGAGAGTGCTGAAGATGCTTCTTCAACAGAATGAAGGACCCAACACACATGGCATTAAAGCATGTAGGCAGGCCATGAGAGACAGCCTCACCAAACGTTTTGAGAAGCATGAGGAGAATAAAAATGTTGTGCTTGCATGTCTTTTGGATCCTCGATACAAGAACCATCCTTTCTCTTCTGATGATGTATTGGCCAAGGCAAAACAATGGCTGACAGAAGATATTCAACAGAAGGTGCAGGAGGTTCCTGACAAAAAGAAAAGTCAAGAAGAGAAGGTTTCTGATGTGGAAGAGCTGGATGCAGGAGAAATATGTCCAAAAAGACAACGGACGGAAGAGAAAATTCATTGTGGTCAAATAGATGCCATGTTCAGCATTTTATTGGGGCCTCATGAGGAGGATTCTTCAGAATCTGCAATAATGAGCCAGGATGATGAACTTTATCTCTATTTGAAGGAACAAGTAATTGACAGAAGAAGTGATCCTCTTCAGTAGTGGAAAGAAAATGAGGCACGCTACAAAAGACTTGCTTCTCATGGTAGAAGATACCTTTCTGCTCCTCCTTCCTCAATACCAAGTGAGCATGTTTTTAGTGAAGTGGCAATTTATGAAAAGAAAATAAGCCGTTTAACTGGTGAACATGCTGAAATGTTATGCTTTCTGTACTATAATATTGTTCTACTTAACTGGGAGTATTGAAGTGTAGTAGTAGTGTCTGTCCAGTCCACTGAGTCCATTCCAACCCACTGTCTAGCTTTTGTCTAGCTTTTTTTCTAGCTGTTTTGCACTGACTGTGCTGTGCTGCAGTCAGTGCAAAAGTGCTAGAAAAAAAGCTAGACAGTGGATTGGAGTCAGTGGACTACTGCTGCAGTAGTGTGCCACTCACTGCTGCAAAAATTTTAAACCACTACGGCAATCACTGCAGTAGTGATTTAAAATGATTGCAGTGAGTGATTGCCCTACTGCAGTGGTAGTCCACTGACTACAGTCCAATCCACTGTGTAGCTGTTGCCTAGTTTTTTTTTCTAGCAGGTTTGCACTGACTGCAGTAGTTGCAGTGAGTGCCCTACTGCAGCGGTAGTCCACTAACTCCAGTCCACTGTATAGCTGTTGCCTAGCTTTTTTTCTAGCGGTTTTGCACTGACAGCAGTAGTTGCTGAGAGTGCTCTACCACAGCGGTAGTCCACTGCACTGAATTCAGTCCAATCCACTGTGTAGCTGTTGCCTAGCTTTTTTTCTAGCAGTTTTGCACTGACTAAAGTAGTTGCTGTGAGTGCCCTACTACAGTGGTAGTCCACTGACTCCAGTCTAATCCACTGTGTTGCTGTTGCCTAGCTTTTTTTCGAGCAGTTGTGCACAGACCACAGTAGTTGCTGTGAGTGCCTTACTGCAGCTGTAGTCCACTCCGCTGACTCCAGTCCAATCCACTGTGTAGCTGTTGCCTAGCTTTTTTTCTAGCAGTTTTGCACTGATTGCTCTGCAGTAGGGATTTAAACTTATTGCAGTGAGTAAGTGCACTATTGCAGCAGTTTATTATGCATTAATGCACAATCAGAATGATGTGAAACTAAATGTCCCTGCTATTGAAAATGTCCTATCAGTTCTCATGCAGTTAAGGTGTGAAGAATGAGCCCTTGATGTTAAAAATGTTAATAAATAAAGTTTTACATGTTCAGTACCAGATTTGTGTCTAAATTTCTGTTTGTTTTGCAAAATTTTAAATATCGAAATATGCGAAAATATCAGTATCGGCAATGAAAAAAAAACGATATCGGTCGATCACTAATACAAACTACTGAGTACCATTTAGAGTTGCTGTAATCAAATTTCAGCAAAATGGACTAGCCTTATGCATCATTTTTTCACTTTGATTTTTGGGGTGTTTTTGAATTCAGCCTCCTGTAAGTTGATAATTTTCATTTCCATCAAACGATGTGGCATCCTTTTGTTCCTAACACATTACCCAGTGCATATCAGTATAGATATCCAGCATGATATTTGTCCCCATTGAGATCTGATGTGTTTTCAAAGTATTCCTTTAATTAATTTTTTTGAGCAGTGTATTAACCACTTGACCAGAAGATTCACCCCCCCCCTTCATGACCAGGCCATTTTTTTTTGCGATATGGCACTGGGTTATTTTAACTGACAATTGCGTAGTCATGCAACACTGTACCCAAATAAAATTATATCCTTTTTTCTCACAATTAGAGCTTACATTTTGTGGTATTTGATCACTGCGTTTTTGTTTTTTTTTGCGCTATAAATATAAAAAATTACAATTTAAAAAAAACAACAACAATATTTTTTACTTTGTGCTATAAAACACACACACACACACATATATATATATATATATATATATATATATAATTTCTTCATCAATTTAGGCAAATGTGTATTCTGCTATATATTTTTGGTAAAAAAGATCCTGATAAGTGTATATTGATTGGTTTTTGCAAAACAAAGAGAAACTATGCAATATTTTTATTTATTTTCTTTTTTTACTAGTAATGTCAGTGATCAGTGACTTATAACGGGACTGCAATATTGCAGCGGGCAGTCGGACATTATCTGACAATTTTTACACTTTTTTGGGGACCAGTGACACTAATACAGTGAACAGTGCAAAAAATATGCACTGTCACTGTACTAATGACTCTGGCTGGGAAGGGGTTAACTTCAGGGGCAATCAAAGGGTCAAATGTGTGTCTAGCCTGTGTTTTTTTTCTAAACTGTGGGAGGTGTGTTTACTAGGGGAAGGCATTGATCCATGTTTCTGCTTTTCAGGAACACAGGATTAATGCCTTCCCTACTGACAGCAGACCCTTTCTTTAACTGCAGCCAAAGAACTTTCTTTCTTCAGCCTATAACAATACTTTGTCTTATGTACTTTTAAGCGGGTTCACTTTGGTGTGCTGTGGTTTGGCAACAGTGGTGGCATACTCGCAGTTTTCCAATATTCTACCCTCCAGTTTTAGACAGGGTCCAATGAGCTTCTATTAGGTTGCACATTTTTGCCACATTTTCTGAAAGCACACCCAAAAGTTCTGCATGCTGCATTTTTGGTGCACTTTCAGAAAACCCTGCACCCAAATAGAAGTCTAAGGGACTGTGGCTAAAACTGGGGAGGGTAGAAAGTTGGAAAACTGAGAGTACACCACCACTGTGGCCAAACCACAGCACACCAGTGTGAATCCAAAGGGTTGTTCACGCTTGGAGAAGGCACTGCCTCTTCACGGAAAAGTGCTCAGGTCAATTTTCAGAGGCATTTGACAGGCAGTGAGGAGGTGATATCACATTTCCTCACTGCCTGTTTTAACCCTCTAAATGCCAACTCCCCCAGGTAATGGTTCACTTTGATCTCCACCATATTTCCATAACTCTCCTTAGGTATTAGGTGTGCTCTCACCTTATTTTCTGCACATTTAATACATAAGGAGAGCAACTAAAATAAGATGGCTTTCAAAGTGAATTTCCATATCCACATGGAGACCATTGCAGAAGATTCTTGCTGAACCAGCCGAATTTCAATCCATCTATGGGCAGGTTGGTTGTGTTGAAGTTCATCAATTTTAACTCAATCACTGTCGGTGGCTATAGTTGCTAGCAGTAATCGTATTGTAACAGCAGGGAAACCTCCCACTGTCAAAGCACAATAGCACAACAGGTGGCACTG
This sequence comes from Pelophylax lessonae, assembly GCF_965119305.1. Classification (NCBI taxonomy): domain Eukaryota; kingdom Metazoa; phylum Chordata; class Amphibia; order Anura; family Ranidae; genus Pelophylax; species Pelophylax lessonae. Next base: position 375,431,301 of record NC_138770.1, read on the forward strand.
ACTGTGTTGATGGGGGAAATAAAACAATTTTCTTTCCTTCAACCGGTGGCTGAAGGATAGAACATTGCATAATGTCTGGCCTGCTTTATAGTAACAGTAGGAAAAGTATTGCATGGCCTGAAAGGAATGTATTGCAATGCAATCTGCATAGCATTACATTCAGTGGAGCACAGGGAAGACATGCAGGGTCTTTGAGACCCTGGATGTCTCCTTAAAGAGAACCTGTCGCCAAAAAAATTATCACATAGGACTTTTTGGAAAAGGGGATTTTTTTTTAATTGTAAATCATTAAAGTTACACCCAAGTATATAAAATCCCCCCAAAACATTTCTAATACTCCCCCACCCTCACATATACATATGTACGAACAGAGATGCACATGTCAGGGGCGCCTACACATGAAAATTTCAGTTGTAGTACACATCTTACATATCGCAGCACACTAAAAAGAAATTTTATATAGACTGAGCCACGGGATTACCCACTAGTCACAAAAGGCAAGAGGGAAGCTGCTATCCTTATTTTATATAAAATCAAAACAATATGTAAAAATAAAGGAAGGTACAGCGCTAACCCTTTTTGCACTCCTCAGTTAGTATTACAGAGTATAATGTTCAATATCTACACAAACAATCTGTGCAATATCTGCATAAACCATTAGAAAAACAAAAAACTATAAAGTGCATCGTGCAATCTCCAGAAATTATAAATAACTCATCATATACATCTGTGCTACATTTTTTGAAAACCTTACTTAAAGCGGAGTTCCACCCATTTTTAATAGGTTGGAATACATAGATCTTTGTAATCCCCTTTAACCACTTTACAACCGGAGGATTTTGCTGTCTTCCGTCCAGGCCACTTTTTGCGATTCGGCGCTGTGCGACTTCAACTGACAATTGCGCGGTCGTGCGACGCCGTACCCAAACGAAATTTACGTCCTTTTTTTCCCACAAACAGAGCTTTCTTTTGGTGGTATTTGATCACCTGTACGATTTTTACTTTTTGCGCTATAAACAAAAAAAGAGCGTTTATTTTGAAAAAATAACAATATTTTTCACATTTTTTTATATGAAATTCCCCCCAAAAAAGATGTAAAAACCAATTTTTTTAAAAGTTTTTGGCCAATTTGTTTTATGCTACATATGTTTGGTAAAAAAAATCGCAATAAGCGTATTTTGATTGGTTTGCGCAAAAGTTATTGCGTTTACTAACAAAGGGAAAGATTTCTGTCATTTTTGGTGTTTTTTTTTTAACGCGTAATGGCGGCGATCTGCGATTTTTTTTGCGGGACTGCGACATTGCGGCGGACAGACCGGACCCCTGACTGACATTTTTGACACTTTTGGGGGTACCAGTGACATTACTGCAGTAATCAGTGCTATATATATGCACTGTTACTGTAAAAATGACACTGGCAGGGAAGGGGTTAATTTTATTGGAGAGGGAGGGGTTAATGTATGCCTGGTGCTTACTGACGTGTAGGGGGGGAGGTGACTATGTGATTCATGGACAGATCGGATGTCCAGCTATGCTGAACAGTCCGATCTGTCACTCCCTGTCACTATGGAGATCCGCCCGCTGTGTTTACACACAGCGGGCGGATCTCCAGACTCGATCCCCGACGATCGGGTAAGAGCAGCGGCGATCGCCGCTGCTCCTCCCCTGGCCCGACTCCCGCTGTGAATGAAAACAGCGGGAGCGAGCCTCCGGCGGCGCGCAAGCGCCGCCCAGAAGGGGAGGAGTCCAGTCACGTTAATACTACGTGACTGGACGGGAACGAGCCACTCTGCCGCAGTAGTATTACTGTGAGCGGTAGTAGAGTGGTTAAAATGGCTTTTACCAATGGAAACTTTTTTTTTTGCTAGTAAATACCTTAATTTCGGCTTTATTCCTCCTCTCCTCACTTCCTGGTCCGATCGGCGATGATGTCATTCGGCGATCCGCAGTGTCTGCTGGGATGTATTCTATTCCAGAAATCTCAGTAGCTGTATCTGTACTGAGCCGTGCCTGCCCCGCCTCCGCCCCGCCTCCGCCCCGCCTCCTCTCATTCAGTTGCATTGTATGAATGTATTAAGGCCGTTCTCTGCCCCGCCTCCACCCCGCCTCCTCTCATTGAGTTGTATTGAGAGGAGGCGGGGCGGAGGCTGGGCAGAGAACAGCCTTAATACATTCATACAATGCAATTCATTGAGAGGAGGCGGGGCGGAGGCGGGGCAGGCACGGCTCAGTACAGATACAGCTACTGAGATTTCTGGAATAGAATACATCCCAGCAGACACTGCGGATCGCCGAATGACGTCATCGCCGATCGGACCAGGAAGTGAGGAGAGGAGGAATAAATCCGAAATTAAGGTATTTACTAGCAAAAAAAAAAAAAAAAAAAGTTTCCATTGGTAAAAGCCATTTTAAAGGGGATTACAAAGATCTAAAGTTCCAAAAATGGGTGGAACTCCACTTTAAAGCGCCCAGTGCAAATTCTGAAAATCATCAGCTAACAAATATGAATATCAATATACAGTCAGGTCCATACATATTGAGACATAGACACAATTATAAATAACTCATCATATACATCTGTGCTACATTTTTTGAAAACCTTACTTAAAGCGCCCAGTGCAAATTCTGAAAATCATCAGCTAACAAATATGAATATCAATATACAGTCAGGTCCATACATATTGGGACATCGACACAATTCTAATCTTTTTGGCTCTATACACCACCACAATGGATTTGAAATGAAACAAACAAGATGTGCTTTGACTGCAGACTTTCAGCTTTAATTTGAGGGTATTTACATGCAAATCAAGCGAACGGTGTAGGAATTACAACAGTTTGTATATGTGCCTTCCACTTTTTAAAGGACCAAAAGGACAGATTAACAATCCTAAATCAACGACGTCAAATGTGTGACGAAACACGTAGGAGGAGCTTGCGGCACATCACGCCGCTACGGATGACAGACGCGGCGGCCATCTTTTTGGTTTGGTGCAGGCTTATATCTGCCTACAGAGATTCCACGTGTATTGATTCGTGAGTGATGTAAGTTGCCAATTGGCCTTTGTATTAATAAAACTGCTTGACAGTATTACACTATGAGAGTTATTCTTTTCCCTCATATGACTGGATAAATGCTGAGGATTTTTGCGGGATCGATCGGTGGATAGTTGCTCGAGAGATCTTCCCTGATGTGCATCTGCTATTTGTTTCCCTGCAATCCATGATCCCTGTAATAAGGATGATGGTGATCTGGTAAGAGGCTGAATTTTCCCTCATGGTGGTGGTTGGCTGTCTTACACTTGGCTCTCGTTTATTGAGGATCTGCATGTGTATGCTTTTGGGATACAAGCACTCTTTCTGAGGAATCTCTCTTTGGAATGAGCTATTTCTTTCCAATACTTGTACCAGACGATGGACTTATGAACTTTACTATTCTTGAGATATCGACTTATGAACTTTACTTATGAACTTTACTATTCTTGAGATATTTTAGCGCTACAATTTTATATTATATGTAATCCTAAATCAATCTTTCACTTTTTAATACTTGGTTGCAAATCCTTTGCAGTCAATTACAGCCTGAAGTCTGGAATGCATAGACATTACCAGACGCTGGGTTTCATCCCTGGTGATGCTCTGCCAGGCCTCTACTGCAACTGTCTTCAGTTCCTGCTTGTTCTTGGGGCATTTTCCCTTCAGTTTTGTCTTCAGCAAGTGAAATGCATGCTCAATCGGATTCAGGTCAGGTGATTGACTTGGCCATTGCATAACATTCCACTTCTTTCCCTTAAAAAACTCCTTGGTTGCTTTCGCAGTAGGCTTCGTGTCATTGCCCATTTGCACTGTGAAGCGCCGTCCAATGAGTTCTGAAGCATTTGGCTGAATATGAGCAGATTCAGAGCAATATTGCCCGAAACACTTCAGAATTCATCCTGCTGCTTTTGTCAGCAGTCACATCATCAATAAATACAAGAGAACCAGTTCCATTGGCAGCCATACATGCCCACGCCATGACACTACCACCACCATGCTTCACCGATGAGGTGGTATGCTTTGGATCATGAGCAGCTCCTTTCCTTCTCCATACTCTTCTCTTCCCATCACTCTGGTACAAGTTGATTTTGATCTCATCTGTCTATGTTGTTCCAGAACTGTGAAGGTTTTTTTAGATGTTGTTTGGCAAACTCTAATCTGGCCTTCCTGTTTTTGAGGCTCACCAATGGTTTACATCTTGTGGTGAACCCTCTGTATTCAAGTGAAGTTTTCTCTCGATTGTTGACTTTGACACACATACACCTACCTCCTGGAGAGTGTTCTTGATCTGGACAGCTGTTGTGAAGGGTGTTTTCTTCACCAGGGAAAGAATTATTCGGTCATCCACCACAGTTGTGGTCTTTTGGTGTTGCTGAGCTCACCAGTGCGTTCTTTCTTTTTAAGGATGTTCCAAACAGTTGATTTGGCCACACCCAATGTTTTTGCTATCTCTCTGATGGGTTTGTTTTGTTTTTTCAGCCTGATGATGGCTTGCTTCACTGATAGTGACAGCTCTTTGGATCTCATATTGAGAGTTGACAGCAACAGATTCCAAATGAAAATAGCACACTTGAAATTATCTCTGGAACTTTTATCTGCTCCTTGTAAATGGGATAATGAGGGAATAACACACCCCTGGCCATGGAACAGCTGAGCAGCCAATTGTCCCATTACTTTTGATCCCTTAAAAAGTGGGAGGCACATATACAAACTGTTCCTACACCGTTCACCTGATTTGTATGTAAATACCCTCAAATTAAAGCTGAAAGTCTGCAGTTAAAGCACATCTTGTTTGTTTATTTTCAAATCCATTGTGGTGGTGTATAGAGCCAAAAAGATTAGAATTGTGTCGATGTCCCAATATTTATGGACCTGACTGTATATACAGTATACCGTAAAAAATGCAGCCCAGAAATTGTTCAAAAGCCACTGGAAGTAAAAAATTGTGTTTTTCAAAAGGTTTCTTCAGTCAGACATTTCAGGTGTATACTTCAAAAAACCCAGTGAAATCCTCCACCAAATGAATTGTATGAACTTACCAGAACTTTATGATGGTAAAATTATAAACCAGCTATTGTGTGTTACTCCTGGGGAGAGATACTTTACAACCAGTATTTCCAACCATATACTGCACTATGCAGCTTGTATATATATGTGGAGAACAAGAGTGGAAGGAGCTTCCACAGAATAAAAAAAGTGTATTTTTTTTTAAAACAATACATTGCACTTACATTTATGTGTGTCTCCACTAACACAAGTTAGCAGGCATACAAATGTTAGCTGAGTCATCTCCAGCCAATGTTCCAAGCCGCAAGTGTGACCTCGGTGGTGACGTCACGTCTCAGCTCTGCTCCCAGATGATGTCCAACGATGAAACGCGTAAGAGCTAGCTGAGATGTGACGTCTTAGTAAATGCTCACAATTGTCCAAAAATCCTTACAGTCAGACATGACACCTTGTTCTGAGAAACATTTGAAAGATAGGAAATATAAAAAAAACATATATATATATATATATATATATATATATATATATATATATATATATAAAACAGGAACACATTACAAATATATAGTGAGGTTTTCCCAAATGTGACTGCAAAAAGTGGAAATACTATGTGACTATGTGGCTGTTATTTGCCAATCTCTTCAGACTCTTCAGCTGAAATTAATTTTATATAATAAAAAAGTGTAGAGCTCCACTTTCTATAGTGATGAAATCAAGATATGTATATATATATATATATATATATATATATATATATATATATATATATGCACCAACAAAACTACTAATAAATATCTCAACTAAAAACAGTTACATCAAATAAATCACAATAACATTCATGAACCAAAATTAGTAAGAAAAAAAAAACTTTTTAACCACTTCTGGACAGGAAGATTTCCCCCTTAATGACCAGGCCATATTTTGCGATTCAGCACTGCGTTACTTTAATGGACAATTGCACGGTTGTGCGACGCTGTACCCTTTGTCCTTTTTTTCCCACAAATAGAGCTTTCTTTTGGTGTTATTTGATCACCTGTGCGATTTTTATTTTTTGCGCTCTAAGCAAAAAAATAGTGACAATTCTGAAAAAAAAAAACAATATTTTTCACATTCTGCTATATAACATTCTCAAAAAAACTTTAAAAATCAAAATTTTTTTAACATTTTAGGCCAGTTTGTTTTCTGTTATATATTTTTGGTAAAAAAATAAATAAAAAATCGCAATAAGCGTATTTTGATTGGTTTGCACAAAAGTTATCGCGTCTACTAACTATGGGAAAGATTTAAGTCATTTTTATTTTATTTATTTTTTTACTAGTAATGGCGGCGATCTGCAATTTTTAGTGGGACTGCTACATTGCAGCGGACAGATCTGACCCCTAACTGACATTTTTGACACTTTTGGGGGGACCAGTGACATTACTACAGTAATCAGTGCTAACAATATGCACTGTTACTGTAATAATGACACTGGCAGGGAAGGGGTTAACATTGTGGGTGATCAAGGGGTTAAATGTGAGCCTAGGGGAGTGATTCTAACTGTGGGGGGGCGTGGCTTGTGAAATGATCATAGAGACCTGTGATTCTATATAAAAGGATCACAGGGGCTCTGTGATCATTCCAGGGAGAAGAACGGTCAGCTGTGTTTACAACAGCTGACCATTCTTCTCTCTCAGCGGGGAGCAATCGCGGGTGTCAAACAGCAATTGGACCCGCCTGCCCCATGCATCGGCTTCCCCGCTGCCGAGTGGGGATGGGAGCGTGCCGGCGGAGCGGCCCGCTCACCCCCTAGCTGCAGGCGCGGGACTGACATAGGTCTACATCAGTTTGCGCAGGAGGGCAGCACTGCCGCTGTAAAAAGGCGGCGGGCGGTCCGGAAGAGGTTAAATGACACTCCACCGAATGGTGTTAAAAACGTATGTGCTCCATTAATATGTGATTTTAGGTTCTTGAAAGTTAACTTTCAATGTCAATGCAAAAGTCACAAATAATAACCATAAATGTAATATGTGTGAAACATGTGTGATATGTGTGTTTTTGATTGTTGCCTTTCATCAACTGCAGTGCAAACTAGGTATACACAAGCTAAAAATCGTCTGAAAATAGGACGGTTTAGCATTTATCAGCCGACTTTAGGCCTGTGTGTACAGCTCCTCACCTTAGAACCGCCTTCTGTCGAATAAGTATGCTGGAGAACCAGTAGCTGATCAGCATCTGATCAGGGATTGCAGCATCTGGCTGTGAGCGCTGACCGGTGTATTCTGGCAAGGGGTGATCCCCGTGTCAGAACACAGTGGCGGAGATTGCTGTACTAATATTGCTAATATTGTATAGTTAGTAAAGGGCCCACTGGGTTGAATGAAAAAAAAAATGACCTGTGTGTATCAGGTGAGCATAGGAATTAGTGATTGACCGATATAGTTTTTTCGTTGCCGACACCGAAACCGATATTTTGCCGATCGCATATCGGTATCGGCCGATATTGGCCGATATTTTCACACATTTAAAAATAACCCAGAAAAACACAAACATCTACAGAAATCTCTTAATAAACATGTTAATCTTTATTCATTAACATTTTTAACATTAAGTGCTAGTTCTTCACACCTTAATTGCATAAAAACTGATATGAAAAATTAAATTAAAGGGACATTTGCTTTGCATTTCACATCCTAATTGTGCATTAATGGATAAAACTGACTGCACTGCAGTAACATATTGCAGTGTGTGAGTCCACTACTGCAGCACTTTTACGATAAAAGTGCTGCAATAGTGGACTCACACACTGCAATATTTTACTGCAGTGCAGTCAGTGCAAAACTGCTAGAAAAAGAGCAAAGCAACAGCCACACAATGTCACAGTGGATTGGACTGGAGTCAGGGGAGGAATACTACCCTCTGCAGTAAGGCACTGACTGCAACTAATGCAGTGCAATCAGTGCAAAACTCCTAGAAAAAGTGCAAGGCAACAGCTACACAATGTCACAGTGGATTGGACTGGACTGGAGTCAGTGGAGGACTACCCTCTGCAGTAAGTCACTGACTGCAACCAATGCAGTGCAGTAAGTGCAAAACTGCTAGAAAAAAAGCTTGGCAACAGCTAGACAGTGGATTGGATTGGACTCTTAGCAGTAGGGCACTCACTGCAACTACAGCAGTCAGTGCAAAACTGCTAGCAAAAAGCTAGGCAACAGCTAGACAGTGGATTGGATTGGAGTCAATGGACTACCTCTGCAGAAGGGCACTCACTGCAACTACAGCAGTCAGTGCAAAACTGCTAGAAAAAAGCTAGGCAACAGATAGACAGTGGATTGTATTGGACTCTTAGCAGTAGGGCACTCACTGCAACTACAGCAGTCAGTGAAAAACTGCTAGAAACAAAATGTAGGCAACAGCTAGACAGTGGATTGGAGTGGAGTGGAGTTGACACTACCCTTTTCAATACTCCCAGTTAAGTAGAAAAATATTACAGGGAGTGCAGAATTATTAGGCAAATTAGTATTTTTGAGGATTAATTTTATTATTGAACAACAACCATGTTCTGAATGAACCCAAAAAACTCATTAATATCAAAGCTGACTATTTTTGGAAGTAGTTTTTAGTTTGTTTTTAGTTTTAGCTATTTTAGGGGGATATCTGTGTGTGCAGGTGACTATTACTGTGCATAATTATTAGGCAACTTAACAAAAATCAAAGATACAGTATACCCATTTCAATTATTTATTTTTACCAGTGAAACCAATATAACATCTCAACATTCACAAATATACATTTCTGACATTCAAAAACAAAACAAAAACAAATCAGTGACCAATATAGCCACCTTTCTTTGCAAGGACACTCAAAAGCCTGCCATCCATGGATTCTGTCAGTATTTTGATCTGTTCACCCTCAACATTGCGTGCAGCAGCAACCACAGCCTCCCAGACACTGTTCAGAGAGGTGTACTGTTTTCCCTCCTTGTAAATCTCACATTTGATGATGGACCACAGGTTCTCAATGGGGTTCAGATCAGGTGAACAAGGAGGCCATGTCATTAGCTTTTCTTCTTTTTACCCTTTCTTGCCAGCCACGCTGTGGAGTACTTGGACGCGTGTGATGGAGCATTGTCCTGCATGAAAATCATGTTTTCCTTGAAGGATGCAGACTTCTTCCTGTACCACTGCTTGAAGAAGGTGTCTTCCAGAAACTGGCAGTAGGACTGGGAGTTGAGCTTGACTCCATCCTCAACCCGAAAAGGCCCCACAAGCTCATCTTTGATGATACCAGCCCAAACCAGTACTCCACCTCAACCTTGCTGGCGTCTGAGTCGGACTGGAGCTCTCTGCCCTTTACCAATCCAGCCACGGGCCCATCCATCTGGCCCATCAAGACTCACTCTCATTTCATCAGTCCATAAAAACTTTGAAAAATCAGTCTTGAGATATTTCTTGGCCCAGTCTTGACGTTTCAGCTTGTGTGTCTTGTTCAGTGGTGGTCGTCTTTCAGCCTTTCTTACCTTGGCCATGTCTCTGAGTATTGCACACCTTGTGCTTTTGGGCACTCCAGTGATGTTGCAGCTCTGAAATATGGCCAAACTGGTGGCAAGTGGCATCTTGGCAGCTGCACGCTTGACTTTTCTCAGTTCATGGGCTGTTATTTTGCGCCTTGGTTTTTCCACACGCTTCTTGCGACCCTGTTGACTATTTTGAATGAAATGCTTGATTGTTCGATGATCACGCTTCAGAAGCTTTGCAATTTTAAGAGTGCTGCATCCCTCTGCAAGATATCTCACTATTTTTGACTTTTCTGAGCCTGTCAAGTCCTTCTTTTGACCCATTTTGTCCAAGGAAAGGAAGTTGCCTAATAATTATGCACACCTGATATAGGGTGTTGATGTCATTAGACCACACCCCTTCTCATTACAGAGATGCACATCACCTAATATGCTTAATTGGTAGTAGGCTTTCGAGCCTATACAGCTTGGAGTAAGACAACATGCATAAAGAGGATGATGTGGTCAAAATACTAATTTGCCTAATAATTCTGCACTCCCTGTATAATGCAGAAAGCAGAACATTTCAGCATGTCCATGTCACCTGTTAAAGGTCTTCTCTTTTGTTCAAACAATGCTGTAAGTTCGTGAATATGCTCAGGAGTGGGAAACAAAGGAGCAGAGAGAGAGGTATCTTCTAGCATAGGAATGCCTCATTTTCTCTCCACCACTGAAGAGGATGACTTCTTCTGTCAATTATGGCTTCTTTCAAATAGAGATGAAGTTCATCATCCAGGCTAATCGTTGCAGATTCAGAAGAAATTGAATCCTCCGTATAAGGCCCCAATAAAACACAGAAAATGTCCTAATCAATTAGACGACAATGAAGCAGATTCTCTTCTGTTCGTTGACGTATTTTCGGACATTTGTCTGTTTTTTTCAGCATGATGCTCTTCATAAAAGGAGTGTTCTGGACTTTTCTTTTGGGCAGGAACCTCCTGCACCTCCATATCATCTGTCAGCCATTGTTTCACCTTAGCCAATACATCATCAGAAGGGAAAGCATGGTTCTTGTATCAAGGATTCAAAAGACTTGTAAGCACAACACGTTTAATCACTTCATGCTTCTCAAAACATATATTAAGCAAAGCTCTTTGGCTTGACAGAACATCATTTGAAAGTTGGAGGCTGTTGTGTGCCATGATGAAACAGAGGTCTGACGTATCAGCAAGCCTCACTCCTTTAGGCATGTTTGCTCCACTGTCTCTAAGTTGAGCAAGCATCACTCAGTCTTTGCTGATTCCCCATTCTTCAATCATGCCTAGAAACCTTTCTCTACTGTACTCAGCTGTGTGGGATCCTTGCATCACTGTTGTATTCAACACCAATTGCCTTTTTGTCCATCCACTGTCAATGAAGAATGAGTATTGGCATGTAAGAATGAGTATTGACTCAGACTCTATTTGTGACCAGCAGTCCGTCGTGAATGAGAGCAAGTTGCCAGCATTCTCTGGTTGCAGCATAGCCTTTACTTTGTCAACTACCTTTTGGTGTAGCTTTGCCAGCATTTTGGTTCGATAATATCTCTCTTCAGTGTGTACCTTGGCTCAAGCATGGACATCAACCGCTTAAATCCTGAGTCAGACACCATTGTAAATGGCTGGTTATCAGTGACAATCATCTCTGTGATTACTCTGTCCAGCAGTTGGGATCTTCCATCTGAATCTAGACAGTGACATCTGTTTTTTTCACAAACATATCCCTTATTGTTGCCCGGGATAGTGGAGGAGGTATTTCAAAATGACATTAATATTCATTTTGTTTTTTATGTGCTGCATGATACAATTCAATATGATCTCTTAGATGGGCCCAAATATTTGAGGTATTTTTGTTTTTTGCAGTTACTGATCCCATGCTTATGTTTGTACATGTGTTGCACACTGCTGCTTTTCCTGGAAATGGTTGAGATGAGAAATAGTCCCAGACCACACTTTTACTCATTCAATCTTAAAAGACACAAAATAGCTTAAATAAATGGCTTGCTGAAGCTGAAGTTGCTGCTGATGCTGGCACTGGCACCCTGTTGTGGGTTGGTGGTGGCTGACGCCTGGCAGTTTTGCTGGCTTGGTGTCACCCTGTTCTGGGTGGCTGGCTTGCAGGAACACTGTGGTAGCACTGGCTGGCTGGCTGGCTTGGTGTCACCCTGTTCTGGGTGGCTGGCTTTCAGGAACACTGTGGTGGCTGGCTGGCTTGGTGTCACCCTGTTATGGGTGGCTGGCTGGCTAGCTGGCTAGCTTGGTGACTGGTGTCACCTTGTTATTGGTGGCTGGCTTTCAGGAACAGTCTGTGGTGGCTGGTTGAATGGCTTGGCGTCACCCTGTTATGGTTGGCTGGCTTTCAGGAACACTGTGGTGGCTGGCTGGATTGGTGTCACCCTGTTATGGGTGGCTGGCTTGCAGGAACACTGTGGTGGGTGGCTGGTTTGGTGTCACCCTCTTATGGGTGGCTGGCTTGCAGGAACACTGTGGTGGGTGGCTGGCTTGGTATCACCCTCTTATGGGTGGCTGGCTTGCAGGACCACTGTGGTGGGTGGCTGGATTAGTGTCACCCTCTTATGGGTGGCTGGTTTGCAGGAACACTGTGGTGGGTGGCTGGCTTGGTATCACCATCTTATGGGTGCCTGGCTTGCAGGAACACTGTGGTGGGTGACTGGATTGGTGTCACCCTCTTATGGGTGGCTGGCTTGCAGGAACACTGTGGGTGGCTGGCTTTCAGGAACAGTCTCTGTGGTGCCTGGTTGGCTTGTTTGGTGTCATCCTGTTATGGGTGGCTGGCTTGCAGGAACACTGTGGTGGGTGGCTGGATTGGTGTCACCCTCTTATGGGTGGCTGGCTTGCAGGAACACTGTGGTGGGTGGCTGGCTTGCAGGAACAGTCTCTTTGGTGCCTGGTTGGCTTGCTTGGTGTCACCCTGTTATGGGTGGCTGGATTGCAGGAACACTGTGGTGGGTGGCTGGCTTGCAGGAACACTGTGGTGGCTGTCTGGCTTTCAGGAACAGTCTCTGTGGTGCCTGGTTCTCTTGCTTGGTGTCACCCTATTATGGGTGGCTGGCTTGCAGGAACACTGTGGTGGGTGGATGGATTGGTGTCACCCTCCTATGGGTAGCTGTCTTGCAGGAACACTGTGTCGGGTGGCTGGCTTGTCGGAACACTGTGGTGGGTGGATGGTTGCAGGAACAGTCTCTGTGGTGCCTGGTTCGCTTGCTTGGTGTCAGCCTGTTATGGGTGGCTGGCTTGCAGGAACACTGTGGTGGCTAGCTGGATTGGTGTCACCCTCTTATGGGTGTCTGGCTTGCAGGAACACTGTGGTGGGTGGCTGGCTTTCAGGAACAGTCTCTCTGGTGCATGCTTGGCTTGCTTGGTGTCACCCTGTTATGGGTGGCTGGCTTGCAGGAACACTATGGTGGGTGGCTGGCTTGCAGGAACACTGTGGTGGGGGGCGGGCTTGGGGTCACCCTGTTGTGTGGGTGGCTGGCTTGCAGGAACACTGTGGTGGGTGGCTGGCTTGCAGGAACACTGTGGTGGGGAGCTGGCTTGGGGTCACCCTGTTGTGTGGGTGGCTGGCTTGGTGTCACTCACTCACCCTGGCCTGTTGTGGCGGGTAGCTGCTGGCTTGCTGGAACACCGGTCACGGTGGCGGGTGGCTGTGGGTGACTGGCTTGGTGTCATCTGGGTGGCTGGTTGCTTGCTCACTGGGCTAGCACCCTGTTGTGGTGGGTGGCTGAATCCAGGGCCTGTGGGTGGATGGATGGCTGGCAGCGTGACCGGACCGGACTGCAGCTGGCTGTAACACAAGGCTGTGGGAGGCGTGGGAGGCGGTCTTAAGTGGTGAAATGGCATCACGTACGGGCCGCGCAGGCGTGGGAGGCGGTGTTAGAAGGCAGAATGTGTGCGCGCAACATACGGAAGGATGTCACAAAAATATCGGCAATATCGGTAAATCAAAAGCCGATTTTGATATATAGGGGAAAGTTCATATCGGCCCTCGATATATCGGCTTTGCCGATAATTGGTCGATCTTTAATAGGAATCTCCATACAATTTGTACACTTTGTACACAGTGCAGTGCAGCGCAGTGTCTCTCTCATATTATAGAATTTTTTTTAACCTATGTTCAGATGACGGCTTATTGACTGAAATGCATCAGATGGCCCTCCAGCAGATCCTGGGACATGCTATTTGATCTTACACCGCGGTTTTCTTCTGTGCACCTGCTGTTTTTATCAGTCTTACATGTAAGTGACTGCAATACATGTGAGTTTGTTTATATGTAGAACAAATTAAATATGTTCTGCCACCTTTTCTGTCCAGTTGCCTCCATCCCTAAATACATATACAAAAATACCAAGGAAAAACCAAGGAAAAAATTGGGACTTTGAGTGAGGACAACTGGACTGTGTAATAGATAAATAAATAATTTAATTTGATAAAAAGAGTCACATATACAACCGATGAGGACACATACAGAGAAAAGGCATACAGGGGATTATAAAATTCACATTAAATAAGAATAAATACAATTTCACATGGATCAAACTAGGATCTCTAAAAGGTATAGCAGATTTAATATGACATCATGCTCTCTGTAGGCTCACAGTCTCTACTTGTATCAGACTTGAAATTACATAAGAGTGATTGTAGGCTCGACGCGTTTCTTGGACCTACGTCCATTCATCAGGAGCTTAGATATAGGTTGTATATCTGAAACTGGTAATCTAAATTATTACAGAATATAATTAAGAGGGGTTTAATTATAATATGTTGAAAAAGGAGAATAAAGAAAAAAATTTGTAGAAAGAACACTACCTTGAGTGGTATGATATGTTTGAAAAAACACTATCCAATCCCGGAGAGGAAGGGCGGGGCCGACCCCGAAAACGGGAAGGAGGATGGTGCATCAAGGTTCTGAGCGAAAGCTGTGGAAGATTGGGTGTCCTGTGTAAGCCAGTCAACTATGTCCTCAGAATTTTTTGAGTTCAGGGTACGTGGCTTCTGAACACTGGGCATTATTCTAGGGCCAAAGGAAATCACAGCACCACGACCACGACGGCCCCTGCAGGGTGGCCTGCCTCTGCCTGTCATTTTTTTTTTATTTGTGGTACTATGCGTGCAAGGTGCTGTGCCACCCTATATGAGTGTTGGACAGTGGATACAGTACAGTCTGTGGAGCTGACACTCACTGGCAGGCAACTATAAAAAATATATATTTTTTTAATTTGCAGGGTGCTGTGCCACCGTATATATGAATGGTGGGCACTGCAGTGGGCACAGTACACTCTGTGGACCTGACACTCACTGGCAGGCCAGGCAACTGCAATTATAAAAAATATATATATTTTTTTAATTTGCAAGGTGCTGTGCCACCGTATATATCAGTGGTGGGCACTGAAGTGGGCACAGTACACTCTGTGGACCTGACACTCACTGGCAGGCCAGGCAACTGCAATTATAAAAAATATATATTTTTTTTAATTTGCAAGGTGCTGTGCCACCGTATATATATGAGTGGTGGGCACTGCAGTGGGCACAGTACACTCTGTGGACCTGACACTCACTGGCAGGCCAGGCAACTGCAATTATAAAAAATAATTATTTTTTTAATTTGCAAGGTGCTGTGCCACCGTATATATCAGTGGTGGGCACTGCAGTGGGCACAGTACACTCTGGGGACCTGACACTCACTGGCAGGCCAGGCAACTGCAATTATAAAAAATATATTTTTTTTTAATTTGCAAGGTGCTGTGCCACCGTATATATATGAGTGGTGGGCACTGCAGTGGGCACAGTACACTCTGTGGACCTGACACTCACTGGCAGGCCAGGCAACTGCAATTATAAAAAATATATATTTTTTTTAATTTGCAAGGTGCTGTGCCACCGTATATATCAGTGGTGGGCACTGCAGTGGGCACAGTACACTCTGTGGACCTGACACTCACTGGCAGGCCAGGCAACTGCAATTATAAAAAATATATATTTTTTTAATTTGCAAGGTGCTGTGCTACCGTATATATGTATGTTTATATGTAGAACAAAAGAAATATGGTCTGCCACCTTTTCTGTCCAGTTGCCTCCATCCCTAAATACATATACAAAAATACCAAGGAAAAACCAAGGAAAAAATTGGGACTTTGAGTGAGGACAACTGGACTGTGTAATAGATAAATAAATAATTTAATTTGATAAAAAGAGTCACATATACAACCGATGAGGACACATACAGCGAAAAGGCATACAGGGGATTATAAAATTCACATTAAATAAGAATAAATACAATTTCACATGGATCAAACTAGGATCTCTAAAAGGTATAGCAGATTTAATATGACATCATGTTCTCTGTAGGCTCACAGTCTCTACTTGTATCAGACTTGAAATTACATAAGACTGATTGTAGACTCGATGCGTTTCTTGGACCTCCGTCCATTCATCAGGAGCTTAGATATAGGTTGTATATTTTAAATTGGTAATCTAAATTATTATAAAATATAATTAAGAGGGGTTTAATTATAATATGTTGAAAAAGGAGAATAAAGAAAAAAAATGGTAGAAAGAATACTACCTTGAGTGGTATGATATGTTTGAAAAAACACTATCCAATCCCGGAGAGGAAGGGCGGGGCCGACCCCGAAAAGGGGAAGGAGGATGGTGCATCAAGGTTCCGAGCGAAAGCTGTAGAAGATTGGGTGTTCTGTGTAAGCCAGTCAACTATGTCCTCAGAATTTTTTGAGTTCAGGGTACGTGGCTTCTGAACACTGGGCATTATTCTAGGGCCAAAGGAAATCACAGCACCACGACCACGACGGCCCCTGCGGGGTGGCCTGCCTCTGCCTGTCATTTTTTTTTTGATTTGTGGTACTATGCGTGCAAGGTGCTGTGCCACCCTATATGAGTGTTGGACAGTGGGTACAGTACAGTCTGTGGACCTGACACTCACTGGCAGGCAACTATAAAAAATATATTTTTTTTTAATTTGCAGGGTGCAGTGCCACCGTATATATGAGTGGTGGGCACTGCAGTGGGCACAGTACACTCTGTGGACCTGACACTCACTGGCAGGCCAGGCAACTGCAATTATAAAAAAATATATATTTTTTAATTTGCAAGGTGCTGTGCCACCATATATATATGAGTGGTGGGCACTGCAGTGGGCACAGTACACTCTGTGGACCTGACACTCACTGGCAGGCCAGGCAACTGCAATTATAAAAAATAATAATTTTTTTAATTTGCAAGGTGCTGTGCCACCGTATATATCAGTGGTGGGCACTGCATTGGGCACAGTACACTCTGTGGACCTGACACTCACTGGCAGGCCAGGCAACTGCAATTATAAAAAATATATATTTTTTTAATTTGCAAGGTGCTGTGCCACCGTATATATATGAGTGGTGGGCACTGCAGTGGGCACAGTACACTCTGTGGACCTGACACTCACTGGCAGGCCAGGCAACTGCAATTATAAAAAATATATTTTTTTTTAATTTGCAAGGTGCTGTGCCACCGTATATATCAGTGGTGGGCACTGCAGTAGACACAGTACACTCTGTGGACCTGACACTCACTGGCAGCCGGCAGGCAACTGCAATTATGACAGAGGAAAAAAAAATATTTTTTAAACTGCAAGGTACTGTGCCACCCGATATGAGTGTGGTGTGCACACAGTACAGTCTGTGGTGGGTCTGTGGCCTCTCACACACGGCGGGCAGGCAACTGCACAATATATATATATATATATATATATATATATATATATATATATATATATAAAAATTGACTGAAATACCAGCCCTAAAAAGGGCTTTTTGGGGTGCTGTCAGGATGTTGTCCTTACAGCAGGAGTGGACCGAGAACACTATCTAACAACTGTCCCTATTAACAGCAGCAGCAGCACTCTCCCTGCTCTCACTCTGAATCTAAGATGGATGCTGCCCTTGCTTTTTTATAGGAGGTGGGAGGGTGTGGGAGGGAGGGTATGCTGATTGGCTGGAATGTGTATGTTGACTGTGAGGTACAGGGTCAAAGTTTGCCTCAATGATGAAGTATAGGGGGCGGACCGAACATCGCATATGTTCGCCCGCAGCGGTGGACGCGAACAAGCGATGTTCGCCGGGAACTGTTCGCTGGCGAATAGTTTGGGACATCTCTAATGAGATCCCCTTTACCATTAAGAATCTACCTGGATCCCTGTAACCTGTATTCATGTCATCACATTAAGTGTTTCTGGTAAGCAGCCCATTCATTTACATCCACAGGTGATTACTTGTAGCCCACAGGGATCTTGGTGGTGGTTTCTCATTAGATGCTATCCTGGTGTCCAAACATACCACACTATGTATATCTTTTTTTTGTTTTGAGTTTATTTTACATTTTTGAGACCAGATTTCTGAGGTTTGTCTGCTATCGGATCTGGAGAGGAGTTATAACCTGCGTACAATTGTGTACTTTCCATTAGAGTCTGGTAAGCAGCCTGTGTGACTATCACTGCTTGGTGATCTTAAAGGGATCCTAATGACGGTCTTTTTTTTAATACATCACCTAAATTTATACATTTCTGGTGAGCGGCCTATTTAATCATTTGATAGTGTGGCACCGTCAGAGTTTTTGGTGGTGGGACTATTCTTAAGTATTAACAAGTTGGGACATACTGTACCATGAGATCTCTTTTTGTTTGTTTACATATATCTTGTTGTCTCCATTGAATTGACTGAGCCAAGTTGGAAAAGAGAGATTCGACACCATCTTTACTTGCTGACAGGTTCATTTTGATTTTCCATCTGGTAAGCAGACTGGACTGTCCCTATAACTAATACGGACTGTTATTTGAGCCCCGCAACCGTACATATTTTTTTATAGTGTTGTGGTATTTTCCCTATTGGATGAGTGCACTTTAGTTCTTCTGGTAGATTGCTCTTAAGGCTTTTTCTCATAGGATCAAATGTTAGGAAATGTTGCATTTGCCCTGAGAAAGGCAACAAATAGAAAATTAAATTTCTATATTACATGGGTATTATTCATGATAGTGGGACATTTGCAAATTGATTTTTTTATACATGAATCCATGTGTGTATTTTAGTATAAGAGATCCAATTAATCAAAAAGGAATACAGCAAAACATATACAGTGTTTCTACAATATATTTTAGTTTTGCTACATAATTTTCAAGCAACACAGATAACAGCAATAATACCCCGAATGCATATGTTTTTATAACATATTAATTGTTCATTCTGTCTAAAGTAACTATGTCTTAATATTAATTTATGCAAGTTACATTTACATCATTTAACATAAATTCCCTTTGAGTGATAAGAAAACAGAGTCGACAGTTTCAGCAAGGATGATTCATTTCTTGGATAACATGTTTAAAATGCACGCTCCGTGGACCACTCGGCCCCCTTCAATCAAAAAGATAAATTGGGTGACAGTACAGCAAAACTTGAGTGGCACTGAAAGGTTGCATCTAAAATCAGTAGTTAACAAAGGAAGAACACTTTTTTTTGGTCTTCTCCCAGCTGACATGAGATAGATTGCTAAACTGCTTTATATTAATGAATGCATGTCCTACAAACTTTTATATTATACTGTATACAGTTTTTGGAACTTAATGCGTAATATCAATGTAAATGGTATTTACTTACATAATAGTCATCTATTTGACTAATTGTACCTCGTTGTTTAAAGACTATCTATAATCTTTTTACTTGCATGGAAAAAAAACATATATATAAATAAATATATATATATATAAAAAAATATATACCAGTATATATATATATATACATATATATATATATACATATATATATATTACATATATATATATATATATATACATACATATATATATATATTACACTCCATTACATGAGTGGAGGGCCTCCTATTGTCTCTTTAAAATAGGAGAATAGATTTACAAAGTTAAGAATCTATATCTTAAAATGACCCTACAAACAAGTGGGCTTTGTGGACTAAACAATCAAAACAATTACCCAAAAAATAGTTTTTATGTGTGTAAATTGTGAATAGTGTGTATATATTGGTAATATTTGCAAAATGCTTCAACAATTTTAAACTCACTGACTAAAGTATGATATTTACCTCAATGGAGTAAATGTATACTTAAACAGTGGTTCGAAGAGGGTAGTTAAGACCCTGTGATTTGTATTTGTGAATGTCTCTGTTGGAGCAATTTGTATTTTTAGACGTTATACTGGTCATTTTAAAACATGTACATCAATAGAAAAGAATTTGTATTAAGAGTGCTGTATTATCTTGTACACATCTATAGTCCCTTATACACATGGTCTGTTTTATGGAACTTTGGGATATGGTGTTGATATATTTAGGACCATTTCTGATAGTATTCTTTTCTTCTTCTCTGTTTAACTATAGTGCTATATTTGCTGCCTTGTTTTTGTATAACATGATTTTTTTTTTTAAGTTTTATGGTTGTACAGTGCAAACAAACTGCATTTATTAAATACATAATGTTGTTGTCTCCTGTGATACAAAAAAAAAAAGAATATAAAGCAATTTAACAAACTGGTAGATATGTTAGTATCAAATTTATGCACAACAGAGAATTTAACATGTTATAAAACCGACATTAGGGATGAATGGGAAAAGATCTTTGTAATAGAGATCGGGGTCTCTTATGCATAGAAATGGCATACCGTTGAACAGGTACCCATTTGACTTGCTCTCTATCAATTATTTTAAAGAAATAAACCATTGGAGACTGCTCTTTTCACACAACTACCAACTATAGCCTATTTTTATTTTGCTCCTCAACCCCCCCCCCTTTTTTTAATTCTTTTTTTTTCTTCTCCCTATTTCTTATCTCAGGTCTCTAAGCCCTAAATAGGGTGTAGAAAGTGGAACCTATAAGTTTTGCAACCATGTATTGGTGCATGGGTTCTACTTTCACCACAAACTCCTTGATATGGTGTTCAAGTAGCGGGCCAGAAACCTTCTCATCTTTTGTCCCCAATCCATACTGGGATTGGAATGACTTATCAAGAAAACAATTTGTTTATTTCTTTCTTGCATCCCACTTCCTTACAACAGTTGAACGTTTCTCCTTTGAAAGCGTTAACAAGATTAGGTCTAGATGTAACGACGTACCTCGATTTTGTTGTATGCTTGAAATAGTTTATTATCTTTTTTTACTGCTACCAATAAAATATGATTGAAATTAGAAATGGCATACTGTATGTGCACTATTGTTGAATTGGTGATATGACGATACAAAAGTTGATAAATAGGGTGGAAAAAAAAGGTCCTTGTAGATGTGGTCTGTGGAGGGATGTACATAGGGGTTTTGTGAGGAGGGGGCATGCAGTATGTAGCAAACATTTTGGTGGGAGGTGGCATTTAGGGAGGGTGAATAGGTAATAGGGTGGGTGGGGATGGGTGGATATGGGTGCCCCTTTCACCTCCTTGCCAGGGCTAGAGAAGATGAATGATACATCCTTTACATAAAGAAAAGATTGCAACCTCTGAATATGGTACAAGCAGCCCAGGTTATAGTGTATTGTTTCTTTTTTTAATGGGTTTAAGTTGCCAGACAATCCATACTCATCATAGAGTTCAGTGCTGTAACCTATTCAGCAATTTAGAGAACATGTTGGAATTGCCAATGGTGAGGAATATAAACTCTAGCCCCCATGAGAAAGTGGCAGATAATGTCTTTCTTAGTGAAACCAATCAGAATAATCAATAGAGTGGTTTGGGAGCATTTTAAATCCATGTGCTTGTCAATATAGGGGTCGATTGGACAGTCAGAACCATTTGAAGATTGCATTCTAGGGTCTAAGGTCTCACAAAACAGAAAATTTGTGGAATTTAAAGATTTGTGGGGCTAGAAAAAACATATGTTCTAAAGTGTGTGTGTAATACTCTGCAGAACTCTGAATATCTTTCAGAAAAAGCTTTTTTTTGCAATACATGCAATTTGTTATAGGGGACATTGGGCTTCAAGTTGGAAGAGTCTAGAACATGAGTCTAGATCAGAATCAAGGATTAGTCTGAAATCTCCCCTTAGGGACATTGTAACGTCATCTAGAAGAGTTACATTAGCAGCCATAACTTGATTTTGGTTAGACAAATAATAATTGGACATTGAGGGTGAAAGAAATTAGGTTGGCGAACCTTAATAAGAAATAGGTAGTGAAAGCAGCACTGCAACAAAATTAAATATGAAAAGGTTGTAACATATGGAACATAAATTACAAAAGTGCGCTAATAAAAATTAGGAGAACAAAAATGTTCATAAATGGTGTCTGCTGAGCATCCAGCTAACATAAAAGTCTTTGTATCCAAAAAATATGGTGAGACTGTACAAAAGTCTTTTGGATCCAAGGAATATAGTGAGGTTAGGGAGTGGTGGGAGGTGGGTGTAGCCTCTTCCCAAACGGACCATTTTGGATTCCTGGATCAACACAGTATATGCTTGCATCTCTTCACTAGTCCTCTCCTATCGCTGGGTGTATCACGTGTATTTAAGAGCACTTACCTTGGATCAAGCAGAAAGTTTTGTGCCAGAAAGTGAGTTTCAGAAAAAAAAAATATCTTCCTGGTGAGTCTACTGTCTAATCACAGAAGTTGAAAAGGAAGTTTTTTTTTATGTATTGAAATTGAAACTCCCTTAACCTCCCTGGCGGTATGATTATGTCAGGAATTATGTACCAGAAGCGGTACAATTTTTTTATATTTATAATTTATAATATATATAATATATATATATATATATATATATATATATATATATATATATATATTATACAATATAAACATATTATAGAGTATAAATATTATATTAACAATAAATATATTATAAAGTATAAATATTATATTAACAATAAATATATTATAAAATATAAATATTATAATATATATAATATATATATATATATATATATATATATATATATATATATATATATATATATATATATATATATATATATATATAATATATTAATAATATAATTTATAATTTACAATTTATAATATTTGATATTTTTCTGATACTAAGGTGATACAGTGTAATCCTCTCAGATTATACTGTATCACCTCTTTTTTATGTGTGTGTGTTTTGTGCAACATTTGAATTTCCCTCCTAGTTCCGCTCCCATGCACCATTGCTGCTGCAGGGAACGGAACCAGGAAGTCATCAGAGCGACGGACGAGCGGCGGAGATCTCGGCGGCGATCACAGCAATGGGAGATCATCGCTGGATTGCCAGGAGAAGGTAAGGAACCGCGCTGCAGGCTCTGCACATCTACCCTGAGCGTGACTCGGGGATACCGATAGTAGCATGAAAAAACCACCCCGGGTCACGCTCGGGGTTACCGCTAAGGGAGTTAAATGTCTGGTCAGTTAGTGCTAATGAACCAGCAAGAGTATTTGTGTGTATGTGAAGTATAAATAGAACATTGGGTCATAACTGGTAAACTTGGTAAACTGGGAACAATGTAACATGGCAACGTGCAATACACCACACTGAGGTGGTACTGGAAGTCAGACAATAGGGACATTATTTGAGAGAGTTGAGGGGATGAAAAGATAATTTTGGGTCCTGAAGAAGCAGGAGTCTACATATGTATCACCCCTCTTTGGGGGCATCAAATACAATAAACAGTTTGTCAACAGCCAAAGTATACTTTATATAACATTTATTAAACATTTGTAAGGACCATTGTAAAAACAAGCATCGGAGGGGTTATCCATATCCATTTCTAAATGGTCCAGAATGGTGGTGGATTTTTCAGACAGGTCAGCAAGCATGAAGGTTAGAAATATGGGGTTTCCAATAGCTTGAGAGGCTTCTTTGCTGACCTTGCTGACCAAGACATAGGTGCATACACAGTGCTGAAGCCAGCTGTTGCAAATCCAGGGATCTTGGTCTGAGAAGAGGGATTACATAGGACAGAACTTTAGGGACTCTGTTACATAGATCCTGAATCAATATGCATATCTTTGACAATGTTCAAAAGTTCCACATCCCTAGGATATGGGTTTCCTAACTCTCTAACATAAAGTGTCAGGGGTTGGCATACCTCGCCACACTTAGAGGCCTATTAGACCCTTAGAGGGTATTTAGGGTGTCAGAGAATTTTGGAGCAACAATTCTGAAAAAAAAAAATAATAATAATTATTTTCACTTTCTGCTATATAACATTCCCCAAAAAAATATAAAAATCAATTTTTTTCATCATCTTGGGCCAATTTGCTACGTATTTTTGGTAAAAAAAAATTGCAATAAGCGTATTTTGATTGGTTTGCGCAAAAGTTATCGCGTCTACAAACTAGGGGAAAGATTTATGTAATTTTTACTGTTTTCTTTTTATTAGTTGGGGACCGGCCTCGTTTGCCCTGTAACATCTTTGCAGCGTCCTCCTTCCTTTGCTGGGAGACTAGGATTTCATCTGGCTACAGCTATCACACATTTTACTTGCAAGATCCCCTCAGGATACTTACCTTTGATGCCTGGCTTATCCACTACAATGTGAGTGTTTTATTGGCTTTTTCCATTAAATATTACCTGTGTCAAAATATACTGCACCATGAGGAGTTTTTTCTTGTTACATGTACCGATGGTGATATTAATATGTCCATGAGAGGATTGGCTTTATACACTTAGAGGAATTTCCTGTGGAGGTAATATGTGGTCTGAACTAGTGTGAAAGGAGACGGGTTCCTGTCAATGTGTACTGAGATCCCTGTAATGGGGATCACACATTTCTGGTAAGAGGCCACTGTTACTGGTGTTTGGTGGAGGCTATCCATTCTGATCTTCTCACCCGCATCTTGGACCTCTTATTGGACTCCTTTCTTCTATGGACTTTCTATAATTATGTATTATCATCAGTATTAACACTGATTGATTTCTATGATCACTATATAAAGCGCTGCATACTTTGTTTTAATTCTGTCTGAGGTTGGGGTACAACAACTTTTTTATGCTGGCAGCTGGTATTGTGGTCTGATTTTGTTTGTTTGATTAAGTGCAGTATATTCTGGTTTTTACTTTTTATTAGTAATGGCAGTCGATCTGCAACATTGCGGCGGACAGATCGGACCCCTAACTGACATTTTTGACACTTTTGGGGGGGGGGGGGATGGGGCAGTGACATTCCTACAGTAATCAGTACTAAAAATATGCACTGTTAATGTAATCTTCTAGATTGTAAGCTCTAACGAGCAGGGCCCTCTAGTTCCTCCTGTTTTGAACTGTATTGTAACTGTATTGTATTCCTTCACATTGTAAAGTGCTGCGCAAACTGTTGGCGCTATATAAATCCTGTATAATAATAATAATAATAATAATAATGCCATTGGCAGGGAAGGGGTTAACACAGTGGGTGATGAAGGGGTTAAATGTAAGCCTAGGGGAGTGTTTCTAACTGTATGGGGGTTGGGCTTTTGAAATGATCACAGAGACCTGTGATCCTATATAGAAGGATCACAGGAGGTCTGTGATCATTCCAGGGAGAAGAACGATCAGCTGTGTTTACAATAGCTGACCGTTCTTCTCTCTCAGTGGGGAGCGATCGCGGATGGCTGGCGGCAATCGGAGCCATCAGCCCCGTGCAATCGGAGCCATCAGCCCCGCTGCCGAGTGGGGGTGGGAGCGCCCCCTAGCAGCAGGCGCGCGACCGACGTACAGTTACGTCGGTTCGCGCAGGAGGGGCTGCCTGCCGCAGTAAAACTGCAGCGGGCGGTCCTTAAGTGATTGATTTAAAACTCTGGTCAAATAGGAAAAAAAAATACCTTTTCTTCTGTTTTTTGATGTTTTTTGTTTTTTTTAGAATAATTAGATGGAAATTAGAAAATAAATAATGAAACAAAATATTACTAAAAAATAAAAATATAGGATAAAAAAAATAATTATAATTTTCAATATCTTACTTTTAACATACAAGATGTGAAATAAAATGACACATATTTCAGTTTTAAAATGTACTATTTGAAAAATTCACATTCCACAAATAGTTATTTTTGGCAAATATTTATGTTTATATTTATGAAAGTCGTACTACCTATAAAACTTTTCAATACAAATTAGGAACTAAAACAAGTGTAAACTATATGCAAATTTATGAGTCCTTATAGGTAAGCACGTTTAGAAAGAACCTCAGATTGAGCAAAGAGCACTATGGATCCACTGTTTTGTTATTACTTTGCATATGTAAACCTAATTACTTAAATATTTTATAAGTTTTACATTAAATACAAAATTAAATTATTATTTTACACTTTGCTTTAGCAAACTACAGTAAGTGCCGTTCGGTTAAGGTATACTTTCACATTAGGTGGCAATAAAAGGCATTGAGGCACTAACTTAATAGCATTTGTTAAATGCCAACAAAATGTACAAATTAACCCAGAGTGGGATTCACACATTCCTTTTAGTTACTGATGTATGCACATGCATCTGTGCGAATGAGTTCATGTAGTTTTCACATAAATCAGCAGTGTATATATGTAAAACAGCCACAAAGAAGGTAATTTCCCTTGAAATGCATTTTCCAGTAGTAAAATGTATGTGTTGCATTGAAAGAAGAAATGTAAATAGGACCTTAGAAATTACATTTCAGTGATTTGCCCATCCCATACTAAATATGTTGTTTCCTAATTTTTGATCTACCAAGAAACATTTTGGTGTGTTGGGCCCTTATCAGATTTTAGCTGCATGTATTTATTTTTTTATGCTTTAGCCATATGGAATATTCATCAGGAGAAATAGATTATAGATAGAGTATATGTGTGTTTGCATTAATGTGTGTGTACAGTAAGTAGTACACAGCAGTTTAACCACTTGCCGACCACCAACAGTACATATACTGCGGCAGGTCAATGCCCGTCTTGTCCTGGGAAACGATGTACTTGTATGCCGCTTCGCGCGGGGGGGGGGGGGGCATGCGAGTGCAGCCGGTGGCGCATGAGAGTGCCCATTCGCCATAGGGAAAGCAAATTCGCGGGTATGGCAGCAATCGCCACCGGCCACCCATGACCGCTCCCCATGGAGACAGAATGGCAGTCTGTTGTTGTAAACATGGCAGACCGCTGTTCTGTCATTTATGAACACAGGGATCCTATGTACCTCTTATTTAGGAACGCAGGTCTCTGTGTTCATGCAGAAAGTCCACCCCCCACAGTTAGAAAGCACCCCCTAGTGACACATTTAACTCTTTGACCATCCCTGCCAGTTTCATTAGTACAGTAAAAGTGCATATTTTTAGCACTGATTACTGCAGTAATGTCACTGGTCCCCCGTAATGTCGCATTCCCGCTAAAAATCGCTGATCCCTGCCATTACTAGTAAAAAATGAATAAATAAATAAGACATAATCTTTCACCTAGTTTGTAGATGCAATGACTTTTACGCAAACCAATCAATATACACTTATTGGGATTTTTTTTTACCAAAAATATGTAGCAGAATAAAAATTGGCCTAAAATTATGAAAAAATTTGATTTTTTTTTTTGGGAATGTTATATAGCAGAAAGTAAAAAAAAAAAGATTGTCTTTTTTTTTTTTTTTTCAGAATTGTCACTCTTTTTTGGTTTATGGCGAAAAAAAAAAAAAAAAAATCACACAGGTGATCAAATACCACCAAAATAAAGCTCTATTTGTGGGAAAGAAGGACATAAATTTTATTAGGTTACATTGTCGCACGGCCATGCAATTGTCAGGTAAAGTAACGCAGTGCCGTATTGCAAAAAATGACCTGGTCATTAAGGGGGTTAATCCTTCCGGTCCAGAAGTGGTTAATCACACTTCAGTCATGGAAGCTTGTTTTGATGTCAAATTTTTGACAAGACAGTTTAACTGCAAATATGTCACTGTCTCTTTAGCACAGCAAGGTTCTGTTGAATTTGTCTTCTGAGTGCTCATATTGAGTGAAACAGAGTTTTGAACAAATCTTTGCCGATGAATACCCACTGTTAGGTGAGGAGCTATACAATAGTTTACAGACAAGAGCTGCAAAAATGAGAAGTGTGAAGTCAATAAGCTCATCAGGGGGCGTCTATAACACTGGAGGTAGAGCAATAAAACAGCTCATGAATTATTTATAGAGAAAAATATTATTTGATGTGTCTATTAATTATAAAAGTACCATGCACATACACAAAAGTTACATTTGAATACCACCTAATGTAAATTAAGTCAAACGAACAAATACTAGTACTTGAAAGGGGAAAAGCTGACACAAGCACTAAGCCTAAATCAGATGTAGGCGCTTATTCAGCAGTCCAAAGTTGCTCAAGAGAGTTACAAAGACATTGTTTCCCATTGCTTCTCCTGTTCATGCCATTTTCTGTACTCATGACTGATGTGTTCTATTTTAAAACCTTTGTTAAAATGATTGAGGCTATATTATATGCAAAGAAGAACACATTGTATGCAAAAGAAATCACTGCAGAAACCTGTGAAATGAAACAGTGGCTAAACAGAAAAAGTAAAAAATGTTAGACATGAAAGGCTTCAAATTGCTTGCTGTCACCTGCCTTTGCCTTAACTATATATACACATATGGTGAATATACTAGAGGGCAAAGGCATACTCCTGTGCATTCTTCTTAGAAATATAAGAGTGAGAAAAGGATGCCTGATGTGTGGTGTGATGGGGAAAAGTTTTTTTGTTGGTATTCCAGACAAAGAAAAAAAATATCAAAATGATGTTTTTGATGGATTCAATCTTTAACCACCTCAAGATCAGACACTTTCACCCCCTTCCTGCAATTTTCAGCTTTCAATGCTGTCACACCTTGAATAACAATGACTCATGCAACACTGTACCCAAATTACATTTTTACCATTTTTTGAAATAGATAGAGCTTTCTTTTTGGTGGTATTTTTATTTTTTTGCTATATAAGCAAAAACATACTGAAAATGTTGTAACATTTTGCAAAAAAATTATATTTATTCATACAGTACTTTTAAGCCAAAGTATATTATACTACATTTCTTTGGAAAAATATTGGCCATAATAGTGTACTTTACTTAGTCTATGTGAGAGTTAAACAGTCTACAATTGATGTTAAATATATTTGAAAATTGATTAATCCTGATGTCCAGTACTGCCTATTGGATCTCATTTCTTCAGGCTGTAAAATGCCAGGACAGTAGAAATACCCCCCAAAATCCCCCCTTTTTTTGATTTTTTTTGTCACTTTTTGAAGAAATGAAATAAAATTGGTTGTTATTTTTTCACAAAGTTGTCATTTTACTTTCAATAGATTTTTATTGAATTTTCAAAACAGAACACAACAAAAATTGTGATACAGAAAATGTTGGAGGAAAACATTTTACAGAACACGAACATACAGTGAAAATTCTTTGTCAAAGGCAGATAAACTACAACCTGAGTGAACAATAAGGAAGGGGGAAAAACGCGGGACTCATAACAAGTATGTCTTACAAACATCAACATCAAATTTGTGCATAATACGCGCTCTGTTGCCATAAATTCCAGTCATTATGAAATTTGCACCCACGGGAGACTTAGTAGGCGTAGGCTTTTTCAAGAGAAAATTGCATGTTCACTTGGCGAATTAGTTCCGATTGGGAGGGGGTAACTGATTGTTTCCAATATCTTGCTAAAAGGGTTCTAGATGCTATTAGTACGTGTACACATACATTTCTCATGTCATGGGGGATATTATCTAGTCCCAAAGGGAGAAGAGCAATAAGGATGATTGAACTTTTGAAAAGTTCGGTTCGACCAGAACACCCGAAGTTTCCAAAAGTTCGGTTCGGATTTCAGAACCCCATTGAAATCAATGGGACCCGAACTTCGGTAATCAATAAACACCATTTTGAAGCCCTAAAACCCAATAAATGCCCCTAAAAAGTGCCTAGGGTTCTGGGTCATGCCCCATTAACTATTAATCACACAAAGTGATAAAAAAGCCAATTATTGAAAAAAAAAAAAAAAAAAGAGAGAGAGATTTTTTGATTTTTACTTTGGATTTAGTATCTGGGGGGTCTAAAAGGTGTGCATGTGAAGTTTCAGCTCTGTAGCATGTCCAGAACCATGAAAAAAAAAAAAGATAATTTTTCAGTAGAACAGGGATGTGGGTCGGGACCCTCCTTTAACTTTAACACCTATATGATCTTTTTTTCTGGTTTTGGACATGCTACAGAGCTGAAACTTCACAGGTACACCTTTTAGACCCCCCAGACACAAAATCACACAAAAAAAGTTCTTTAAAAATTGTCATTTTTGATAAAAAAGCCAATTATTGAAAAATAAAAAAATAAAAAAACAGATTTTTTGATTTTTACTTTGGATTTAGTATCTGGGGGGGGGGGGGTCTAAAAGGAGTGCATGTGAAGTTTCAGCTCAATAGCATGTCCAGAACCATGAAAAAAAAAAAGATAATTTTTCAGTAGAACAGGGATGTGGGTCGGGACCCTCCTTTAACTTTAACACCTATATGATCTTTTTTTTCTGGTTTTGGACATGCTACAGAGCTGAAACTTCACAGGTACACCTTTTAGACCCCCCAGACACAAAATCACACAAAATAAAGTTCTTTAAAAATTGTCATTTGTGATAAAAAAAAAGCCAATTATTGAAAAAAAAAGGAGAGATTTTTTGATTTTTACTTTGGATTTAGTATCTGGAGGGTCTAAAAGGTGTGCATGTGAAGTTTCAGCTCTGTAGCATGTCCAGAACCATGAAAAAAAAAAAGATAATTTTCCAGTAGAACAGGGATGTGGGTCGGGACCCTCCTTTAACTTTAACACCTATATGATCTTTTTTTCTGGTTTTGGACATGCTACAGAGCTGAAACTTCACAGGTACACCTTTTAGACCCCCCAGACACAAAATCACACAAAAAAAAGTTTTTTAAAAATTGTCATTTTTGATAAAAAAAAGCCAATTATTGAAAAAAAAAAAACAGATTTTTTGATTTTTACTTTGGATTTAGTATCTGGGGGGGGGGGGGGTCTAAAAGGAGTGCATGTGAAGTTTCAGCTCAATAGCATGTCCAGAACCATGAAAAAAAAAAAGATAATTTTTCAGTAGAACAGGGATGTGGGTCGGGACCCTCCTTTAACTTTAACACCTATATGATCTTTTTTTTCTGGTTTTGGACATGCTACAGAGCTGAAACTTCACAGGTACACCTTTTAGACCCCCCAGACACAAAATCACACAAAATAAAGTTCTTTAAAAATTGTCATTTGTGATAAAAAAAAAAGCCAATTATTGAAAAAAAAAGGAGAGATTTTTTGATTTTTACTTTGGATTTAGTATCTGGAGGGTCTAAAAGGTGTGCATGTGAAGTTTCAGCTCTGTAGCATGTCCAGAACCATGAAAAAAAAAAAGATAATTTTCCAGTAGAACAGGGATGTGGGTCGGGACCCTCCTTTAACTTTAACACCTATATGATCTTTTTTTCTGGTTTTGGACATGCTACAGAGCTGAAACTTCACAGGTACACCTTTTAGACCCCCCAGACACAAAATCACACAAAAAAAAGTTTTTTAAAAATTGTCATTTTTGATAAAAAAAAGCCAATTATTGAAAAAAAAAAACAGATTTTTTGATTTTTACTTTGGATTTAGTATCTGGGGGGGGGGGGGGTCTAAAAGGAGTGCATGTGAAGTTTCAGCTCAATAGCATGTCCAGAACCATGAAAAAAAAAAAAAGATAATTTTTCAGTAGAACAGGGATGTGGGTCGGGACCCTCCTTTAACTTTAACACCTATATGATCTTTTTTTCTGCTTTTGGACATGCTACAGAGCTGAAACTTCACAGGTACACCTTTTAGACCCCCCAGACACAAAATCACACAAAAAAAAGTTCTTTAAAAATTGTCATTTGTGATAAAAAAAAGCCAATTATTGAAAAAAAAAAGAGAGATTTTTTGATTTTTACTTTGGATTTAGTATCTAGAGGGTCTAAAAGGTGTACATGTGAAGTTTCAGCTCTGTAGCATGTCCAGAACCATGAACAAAAAAAAAAAGATAATTTTTCAGTAGAACAGGGATGTGGGTCGGGACCCTCCTTTAACTTTAACACCTATATGATCTTTTTTTCTGGTTTTGGACATGCTACAGAGCTGAAACTTCACAGGTACACCTTTTAGACCCCCCAGACACAAAATCACACAAAAAAAAAGTTCTTTAAAAATTGTAATTTTTGATAAAAAAAAGCCAATTATTGAAAAACAAAAAAATAAAAAACAGATTTTTTGATTTTTACTTTGGATTTAGTATCTGGGGGGGGGGGGGGGGTCTAAAAGGAGTGCATGTAAAGTTTCAGCTCAATAGCATGTCCAGAACCATGAAAAAAAAAAAAGATAATTTTTCAGTAGAACAGGGATGTGGGTCGGGACCCTCCTTTAACTTTAACACCTATATGATCTTTTTTCTGGTTTTGGACATGCTACAGAGCTGAAACTTCACAGGTACACCTTTTAGACCCCCCAGACACAAAATCACACAAAAAAAGTTCTTTAAAAATTGTCATTTGTGATAAAAAAAGCCAATTATTGAAAAAAAAGGAGAGATTTTTTGATTTTTACTTTGGATTTAGTATCTGGAGGGTCTAAAAGGTGTGCATGTGAAGTTTCAGCTCTGTAGCATGTCCAGAACCATGAAAAAAAAAAAGATAATTTTTCAGTAGAACAGGGATGTGGGTCGGGACCCTCCTTTAACTTTAACACCTATATGATCTTTTTTTCTGGTTCTGGACATGCTACAGAGCTGAAACTTCACAGGTACACCTTTTAGACCCCCCAGACACAAAATCACACAAAAAAAGTTTTATATATATACACACATAGATATATTTATATACACACCTAGACATATATAGGTGTGATAGTAGCAGAAATATATTACTGTAAATGATTTCATTAGCGCAAGCACATATTTCTGCTACTATCACACCTATATATGTCTAGGTGTGTATATAAATATATGGATGTGTGTATATACACCACTATACACAAGTTCAGATGTTTTGCCTGCCTCAAAAGAACCCCAAAAAATGCCAAAAAAAAAGCTAGCGTCAAAAAAAAAAATGCCCAGGTGTGTTTTTGCTGGCATTTTTTGGGGGTTTTTGGAGGCAGGCAAAACATCAGAACTTGTGCACAGTACCACTATACACAAGTTCAGATGTTTTTCCTGACTGCAAAGATCCCAAAAAAATGCCTTCTATTAAACCGGCAAGGTGTTACAGGAGCGAAGCAAACCCCCTGTCAGAAAGTTTTCTAATACAAACAATCTTTTTTTTTTTCTGGTTCTGGACATGCTACAGAGCTGAAACTTCACATGTACACCTTTTAGACCCCCCAGATACTAAATCCAAAGTAAAAATCAAAAAATCTCTTTTTTTTTTATTTTTCAATAATTGGCTTTTTTTTATCAAAAATGACAATTTTTAAGAACTTTTTTTGTGTGATTTTGTGTCTGGGGGGTCTAAAAGGTGTACCTGTGAAGTTTCAGCTCTGTAGCATGTCCAGAACCAGAAAAAAAGATCATATAGGTGTTAAAGTTAAAGGAGGGTCCCGACCCACATCCCTGTTCTACTGAAAAATTATCTTTTTTTTTTTCATGGTTCTGGACATGCTACAGAGCTGAAACTTCACATGCACACTAAATCCAAATGACAATTTTTAAGAACTTTTAAGAACTTTTTTTGTGTGATTTTGTGTCTGGGGGGTCTAAAAGGTGTACCGGTGAAGTTTCAGCTCTGTAGCATGTCCAGAACCAGAAAAAAAAGGATTGTTTGTATTAGAAAACTTTCTGACAGGGGGTTTGCTTCACTCCTGTAACACCTTGCCGGTTTAATAGAAGGCATTTTTTTTGGGATCTTTGCAGTCAGG
This sequence comes from Pelophylax lessonae, assembly GCF_965119305.1. NCBI lineage: Eukaryota > Metazoa > Chordata > Amphibia > Anura > Ranidae > Pelophylax > Pelophylax lessonae. The sequence continues at coordinate 375,464,734 of NC_138770.1, forward strand.
AAAAACATCTGAACTTGTGTATAGTGGTACTGTGAACAAGTTCAGATGTTTTGCCTGCCTCCAAAACCCCCCAAAAAATGCCAGCAAAAACACACCTGGGCATTTTTTTTTACGCTAACGTTTTTTTGGCATTTTTTGGGTTCTTTTGAGGCAGGCAAAACATCTGAACATGTGTATAGGGGGTATATATAGACATATATGTCTGAATATATACCCCTAGACATATATAGGTGTGATAGTAGCAGAAATATATTACTGTAAATGATTTCATTAGCGCAAGCATTTATTTCTGCTACTATCACACCTATATATGTCTAGGGGTATATATTCAGACATATATGTCTATATATACCCCCTATACACATGTTCAGATGTCATGTCTGACATCAAACATGTCCTCAAAAAAGCACTGGCAGTGGCAGCCCCTGCAGCATAAAAAATGCTTGGCTGGTGAGAAGCCATATTCCAGCTCCGAAGCTATTCAGAGAAATGATCATTTCTCTATAGCGGTCACCCTGCTATGGAAGGGTTTTGTCACCCTGCCATAGCAGTCACTGCCAGTTAACCCTACACTACACTACGGTCCCCTGACACTTCATACTTTCCCTACAGAAACGGAATTTTTGAAGCTAACTAAAGTGTAAAGGAGCACTCTAACTACACTAGATATCCCTTTCCTCACACTAATAAATAGCTAAATGACACTTTTATAGTAAAATTAACAGAACTGCTTCCACTCTCTTCCATGTCCAGTATAACAATGCTAGGAATATGGCGGGGGCGATCTTATATACTGGGGGGCGTATTCACTAATGATTGGTCTAGGGACCCCCTAGTCACTCCAATCACATTCATAGCATTCACCTGCCCCCTCAATTGGCTTTTGCTAATGGTTCTGGTCCAATCACGGGCTTTTAAAGCCCATTTCCTGAAGCATTGCATTTTGGTCGGTTCTGGTTGCCGAATTCCGAACTTTTTGGGCAAAAAGTTCTAAATTCGGCCGAACCTCGAACACCCAATGTTCGGGCCGAACCGATGGTGGACCCGAACCGTTCGATCATCCCTAAAGAGCAAGTGCAGGATCTGGTTGGAGTAAAACACCAGTAATACTAGAAATCATCTCAAAGACCTTCTTCCAGAAACTGGTGATCCCTTTGCACGACCAAAGGGTATGTAATATCGTCCCAACTTGGTCGCAGTTGCGCCAACACTGTGGGCTTAGGGTGGGGTAAATTTTGGAAAGGCAGTAAGGGGTAAGATACCACCAGTTAGTCATTTTTGTGATTGTTCCCAATGATTCACATATTGGGTAGCCTTGTAGGATGTGCAGATCGCCAGTTTCCATTGAGAGTCAGAGTAAGTGGAATGTAATTCGTCTTCCCATTTAGACATATGTGGAGTTTTGTGGAACGTGAGAGGTCAGTGAGGTATGCCCACACAGGGGAAGGGAGGTACAACTCAGGGGGGGGGGGTTTGTTTGGAAACTGGAGATACTATTGTAGATGTACATAGCCTGCTAAGGGAGTGAAAACTCTTTTTGAATGTCAACAAAGGGTTTGATAGAAGATTCATGGTAGAGTTGCGACACCATTGTGATACCTGCTGAAGTGAGCTTGGTGACTTTGACACAAGGGAGGAGGACACCCAATACTGTCAATGGCAAGGGGACCAATATTGTCTGCTTGATTCGTGGGATATGGGTGAGGAAGATCCTCCATGAGCGTAGGGAGGCCTGTGTAGTGGCAGGGAGAGAATGAAGGGTTAACGGTTTCCATACATCTGCCAGCAGGAGGGCACTGAGGTCAGTCGTATTTGATAATGTGGATTCTATGGGTAGCCAGGAAAGGACATGTTGGGGGGAAAACCAATGTTGCAGGGGAGCTAATTTGGAAGCGTGGTAATAATCTGCAATATCCGGGAGTCCCAAACCGCCTACCGATTTATGACGCACCATGTGTGCGTGTGCACATCTTGCTCTCTTTTTCTGCCATATAAATGAGCGTAGAATTTTAGTAAAGGGAGTAAGCAGTCTGTTAGGTATATGTAACGGAAGGGAACGAAACAGGTATGAGTTTAGGTAGACAAATCATTTTGAAGGCGGCGATACGACCTGTCCAGGATAATTCAGTCGATCTAAGTCTTGTAACATCTGTCGATATGGAAGTCATAAGAGGTCTGAGGTTAGCGGTCAGCAGCTTCGAGGTGGGGAATGTCAGACGGATGCCCAGATATTGAACGTCGTCAGATGTCCAGGAATACGGCAGTTGGTTTTTAAGGTGTGAGAGTGTGGATGCATACATACCCATGTTAAGGATCACAGATTTGATAAAGTTGACTTTGTAGTACGAGATGTCATTAAAGTTTTGAAGGATATGGTGGGCTGCCAGGAGGGACACGATGGGATTCGTGAGGCTGAGGATCACATCATCAGCGAAGAGTGTGATGATGTGGTTGGAGCAGTGGAATTTGAAGCCCGATATCAAAGGATGACATCGGAGCGACTCCGCCAGCGGTTCAATCATTAAATTAAATATGAGAGGGGACAGCGGGCAGCCCTGGCGGTTGCCGTTCGTTATAGGAAAAGCTTTAGATAGGGTACCCGCTGACATTACCTTGGCTGTCGGGTTTGTGTATAGAGTCAAAATAGCAGACAGTATGGGCCCAGAGAACCCACATTTTACCAAGACAGCTCTCATATATCCCCAATGGACACAAACGCCTTCTCTGCATCAATAGATAGAAGCAGAGAAGGCGTTTTTGTGCATTCGGCGTGGTGTAGAAGGTTGATTACCCTCCTGGTGGCGTCAGGGGCTTGTCTGCCCTTGACAAATCCCATCTGGTCTCCCTCAACAAGGGATGGTAATATCAATGCTATTCTATTAGCCAGGAGCTTGGCGTAGAGTTTCAAATCGTTATTCAGTAGAGAGATAGGTCTAAAATTGGAATCTGAAATTTGTTGAGGATATGACAATTTGGTTCCAGTATGCGGATGTATGATATGGTCAATTTTAGTTTTAATTCTCCTGGCTTTGAGCCTGGAAGCCAAAAATTGACTGGCCTTGTTGTGGGAGGAATAATATTGCATGCGTAAGCGTGCTAACATTACGTCATGTTTTTCCGTCAGTAATCTGCGGAGGTCAGATCGTAGTGAACATAATTTAGAGGCGTGGGCTTGGGAAGGAGTAGTCTTGTTCAATTCATCTAGAGAGTGGATTTGTTCGAGAAGCATGTTTCGTTTGCCCTGAAACTTCTTTTTAAGTCTACAGCCCAATTGAATGAGGACACCTCTGGCAAAGGCTTTGTACGCAGTCCATAATAAAGAGGGGTCGATATCAGGGGTGTCGTTATTGTGAAAGAATTCTGTTATTTCGGAGCGGAGGAATTTAAGAGAGTCTGGAGTTGTTGCAGCGCCATATATAAGCAGAGGGGGAAGTAGGGCTAGTAGAAATGGTTAAATGGACAGCAGCATGGTCTGACCAGGTGATGGTGGAAATGGAAGAGTGGGTGACATGTGGGAGCAGGGGGGAGTCTACTAAGAACATATCTATCCTGGTGTAGGTGTTGTGGCAAGCTGAGTAGAAGGAATAATCCCTTTCTTCCGCATGCTGGTAGCGCCACACATCATGGAGTCCTTCTGAGTGGAGAAGGGAAGCGAGAGTAGGTGCAGAGGATTGACCTCTGGATGAGGAGTCCATGACGTGGTTCACCACCAGATTAAAGTCACCACATATGATTAATTTGCCTACTTTAAGTTTGGCAATCTTGGCACAAAGTTTACGTAAAAATTTCAGTTTGCGCACATTAGGTGCATACACATTCACAATGGTGTACATGCAGTTATCAATGGTACAGTTTAAGATGATATAACGGCCATCTGTGTCCAACACCACCCTTCAATAGGTGAAGGACACAGATCCACGAATAGCTAGCATTACACCCCTTTTCTTGTCTTGAGCAGAATATTTAAAAATATGGGGGTAGTCCCTGTGAGAGCAGCGGGGAGCATGATCAAGTTTGAAGTGTGTATCCTGCACAGCCAAGACATCTGCTTTATGGGCCGTAGCTTCCTTCCACATGGAAAAACGTTTGACCTGCTGGTTTAAGCCCTTAACGTTCATAGATAACTGCTGCAAGGTCATGGCGGTGCAGGAGCAAGATTGATATCAGGAGTAGATATACAGTGGTTTGGGAATTTGTTTAGGGAATTGGTGTGTGGCACATTGCCCCGAGTGGGATGCAGTAGTACCTGGTGAGTATACAGCAGATAAGCGTGGGCCGGGAGGCACGGAAGCTGGGAAAGTCCAAAATGACGAGAGCGGTAATACATGTCAGTGAAGCATAGTTCAGAGTCCATGATGCTGATATAGATGGTAAGATATTCAGGGATGTTCGGAGTAGAAGAATTCGGATACATAGATGGAGTCCGGTCCTGTAAGACATGATAGGAGACACACAAGACAGACAAAGAGAAACACAAAAAAGATAAAAAGGACGAGGTCCCGAGGGACCAAGGATGCAGCTGGAGCTGCATGGCTGAGTGCGGGGGGTAAGGAGCACGTTGGAAAATGCTCCCCTAAGGCAGAGGACCCAGGCTTGTCCAGCCTGGGGTGGAGCAGTGATCATCAGTTGTTGCGATGTGAAGATCTTGACGGTCTAGAGACCACTTGCCAGTCTGGTTCCAAGCGCGGAAGCTGTAGATCGGAGTTGGGAATGGATGCTGAGGCTCAACATTGTCTGGGAGGATGCCCCATTGGCGGAGATATCCAAGACCCTGTTCCATGGAAGTAATCTAGGCTGTAGATCCTTGGTGCGTAATGCACAGTTTGGCTGGGTATTTCCATTTATACAGAATCTTGTTGTTGGGCAGGGCCTTTGTGATGGAGTTCAGGTTGCGTCATAATTGCAGGGTATACTGAGAATAGTCGGGAAGGATCTGTAATGTTGCAGCTTGGTCAGGGAGACGGTCTTTCCGCCGGAATGTTTCCAAGATCTTCTCCTTGGCCTGGAAGAAATGTATCCTGAGGAGCACATTTCTAGGTACTTCTTGGGGGAGGAAGGAGGGTTTCGGAATCCGGAGAATTCTATCAATGGTGAGGTCTGCATTGGTAAGTTCAGGTACAGCCTTCTGAAACAAGTTACGAGCAAAGTTAAAAAGTTGGTGAAGCTGAATGGTCTCTGGGATGCCGCAAATTTTGAGGTTATTACGCCTCGACCTATCCTCTAGGTCTGCTTATTTTGCCTGCATGCGGTGAATATCTTCTTGCTGGGATGTATGAGAATCCACAAGAGAGTTGTAGGACACAGCAAATTCCCCCATGCGATTTTCAACTACATCCACCCTGTCCCCCATAGCATGGAGTTCTTTCTGGCAGTAGGATATAGAGGCTAGGATGTTGGATTGCATGAACGTGTGCAGCATTGATAGCATGTCCTTAAGTGTCGTGTCTGAGACAGGCTGACCCGTAGTGCCAATATTGGCAAATGGGTTAGGAGCCGGTGTATATGCCCAAGTGTTCTGGCTATGAGTAGCATTATCGCTCACCTCCATGGAAGATAGCCATTGCAGCTGGTGTCCTTACTCCCTCCTGGGCTTGGATTTGGCTGGGCTTTGCGTGGAAGGGGTAGATGGAGAAGAGTCTGCTGAGCGTGTGGATCTCATCTGCGAGCCGTCTCCGGACTGCGCAGGCAATCCCCGTGCGGTTGCGTCATCTATTGGCGCCGCCTCCGCTAGAGAGCCGAGCGGCTGGAAGTCTGGGTTGGCGCCGCCGCCATTTTGGCGGAGACCGGGGGCCGGCAGTCGGAAGAACTCTGACAATTTACGGACTGGCGGAGCGGTAAGCTTCTTTTTTGTCATCCTGGGAGTGCGCAGGGAGGGTTCCCCGAGAAGAAGATCGCGCTCTCAGGCATGGATGATCGCTGTGATGGGCCATAGATGGGTGCAAAGGCGGACGAGTCCCGGAGCTCCTCGCTTAAGCGGCCATCTTAGACAGCAGTCGCCACGCCCCCCCCCCCCCACAAAGTTGTCATCTTAACAAGTTTGTTCTCACACACAGCATAGCCATACTTAAAGTGATACTCCAAACACTTTCTGCTATGTCTCCCAAATTTAGGGATTCCACATTTCCACATGTGTGAGACTTTTTAACAGCCTAGATGCTTAGAGGGGCTTTCAAGGAGCATACATTACGCATCTAATTTCCTGGCTACTTATCAAGTTTTTGAAGGTCATGGAGCACTGGGACAGTGTGAACACCCACAAAATAACCCTATTTTGAAAAGCAAACACTCCAAGCTATTTTCTGAAAGACATAAAGAGTTATTTGAAAACTTAACATTTTTGCCAAAAGTTTTTGGAAAATGCAGGAAAGAAAATGAAACCGTATGTTTTTTTTTTTTTTTTCCACAAAGTTGTCAAACAAAGATTGACAAATACATTTTTAACACACATCATAGGCATACTTACTTAGAATTACAGTCTAAAAGACATTTTACTACTCCTCACGAATATGGTAAAACCGTATGTTTGAGACTTTTTCACAACCTAGCTACATAGAGGGACCCAAAATCCAAAGACCACCTTTAGGTGTTTCAGGGGCATATATTGCTCATCTAGTTTCCTAGCTACCGAACACATTATTGGAGACCCTAAATCACAGGGCAGTGGAAACACCCAAAAAAGATCACATTTTGGAAAGCAAACAGACCAAGATATCTTTTAACCACTTGCCGACCGTTCACGTTGCTGCTACTGCAGCAGAGCGGCTCGGTCCAGTGACGTAGACCTACTTCGCTGGATCCCTCCCTCTCTCGGTGGCACGCACGCACCGCTGGAGGCTCGCTCCCACTGTATTCAGACACAGCGGGAGTCGGGCCAGGGGAGGAGAGGTGGTGATCACCGCCGCTCTTCCCCGATCATCGGGGAAAGAGTAAGGAAATCCGCCCACTTGTGTAAACAAAGCGGGCGGTTCTCCTCTGTGACAGGCAGAGACAGGTCACAAGATTCAGCATAGCTGAACCTGCGATCTGTGTCTGTGTCACACAATCCCCTCCCCCCACACACGTCAGTAAGCATGAAGCACACATTTAACCCCTTGATCACCAACAGTGTTAACCCCTTCCCTGCCAGTGTCATTATTACAGTAACAGTGCATATTTTTAGCACTGATTACTGTAGTAATGTCACCGGTCCCCCCAAAAGTGTCAAAAATGTCAGTTAGGGGTCCGATCTGTCCGCTGCAATGTCGCAGTCCCGCAAAATAAAATCGCCGCCATTACTAGTAAAAAAAAAATAAACAATAAAAGTGACAAATCTTTCCCTTAATTAGTAAACACAAGAACTTTTGCACAAACCAATCAAAATACACTTATTGTGATTTTTTTTTACCAAAAATATGTAGCAGAAAACAAATTGGCCTAAAATTTTAAAAAATTTTGATTTATACATTTTTTTTTGGGGAATGTTATATATCAGAATGTGAAAAATATTGTTTTTTTTTCAAAATGGAGTAAAATCTTCTGGTCTTAAAGTGGTTAAGAATACACTCATTGAGAATATTTTTGTCAAAGACATGTAGCTAAATACATTTTGGCCTAAATATATGACAAAAATTGAATATATTGGATATTTTTTAACTGTCAAAGTAGAAAATGTCAATTTTTTCGCTCTTTTTTTATAAAATGAAAAGCGTAGAGGTGATCAATTACCACCAAAAGAAAGCTCTATTGGTGGGAAAAAAAGGACGTAAATTTTGTTTGGGTATGGCATTGCATGACCACGCAATTCTCAGTTAAAGTTGCGCAGTGCCAAGTTGAAAAAAATGGCCTGGGCGTTAAGCAGGAAAATCCTCCGGTCTTAAAGTGGTTAAGAGGCATGGAGAGTCTTTTGAAGACTTCATTGTTTTTCCACAAGATTTTGAAAAATGCAGAAAGAAAATAAATATTATACAAAAAGTTGTCAATTCAATAAGATATTTCTCACACGTGGCATGGGACGATCTGAGAATTACAACCCAAACACATTCTACTACCCCTTCTGAGTATGGCAATACCACATGTGTAAAAAAAAAAAAGAGACTTTATCACTTTTTGGACTGATTAGGTAGCAGACATTGGGGTTGATTTACTAAAACTGGAGAGTGAGAAATCTGGTGCAGATCTTGATGGTAGCCATCATCTTCTAACTTGAAGTTGTTCAATTAGGCTTTTACATAAAAAAAATCCTGAGAGTAGGCCGGAAGCGGACCGAGACAGACGGCTTAGAGAGGAGCTCCACCGCTCGCGTATTTAATCCGCAGCAATCCTCTCTAAATACGGACTTGAGAAGTTCATCTTTGCCCCATCAAGCCCCTCAGGACCCTGGGGACACGCTCAACCAAAAATTTTCAAAATCGAGCCACCGGGAGCGGACTTACAATAGCGGCCTAGTTAGGCCTAAAAGCCGCGGACTCGCCTAAAAGCGGCGCCCAGCCGCGATCGGAGCTACCATCCACCACCCACAATCACTCCTTCGCCACCAAAACAAAGAGGGAGACCCTCCGGGAACCGAGGCACTAGCCTGACACAGACTGGGCGGAAAAAAAAATAACAGAATACCCGCAATCCGGACTTAAGGCCTACACGGCGGCCAAAGCCGCGGTCTTTCCTGCGGGAGGCCGCGAAATAACGTCAGGCATACCGGTAAGCGGCGGTGATAGCTTTACTGGGGATGACCAACAATAGCCCCTGCATACTGGCTGAAACACCCCGGTCTCTCCTAACACCTAGAGGCACAAATTAGATCACTGTACAGTGGCACACTACCCGCCATATTGTCCTCAAGTGCACTCTGTTTCAGACCACAGCTTTTCCCCAGGGACCCAGGGATAGAACACTCAAGCCTGCAGAACTTATATCATAATACATCTTTCATTCCCTGCAAGTAACTAATTCATGAACTATGAGCTTTAAAACTCAGATGGAGAGAGGCGCATGCGTGGTAGCTTCCGGAATGGCTGTTTGAATCCGGAGCTCCGTCCCACCCTGGCCGCATTCATGCCCGCACCGCTCATATCCGTACACCGCCGCTGACTAACCGGCATCAACAGAAAGCGGAACATCCACTGACCTGCCCGGACCCTCCTAAGCTCGGCTCTCAGGTCCACAGGGATCTTTCCTCACATCTCGGGGCTGCGGCCTCTCCCACTGCCGATCCCAAGATGGCGGCCGCACTCTCCTCACACACAAACTCTGGGAGAGAGGAGGACATTACCGATGATCCAGATCCAGGAACGCCACATAGATCAGCATATTTGGACCCTGAGACTCCCCCACACGGCCCCCAAATCCTCTCCCCAGCCTCTACAGTATCCCTCCTGGAACGCACACTGGATGAATTAATCCAGTCCCCGGATGGGGCCTATTCTATCCCAGTAGCTACCTCACAGGGGCCTCAGCATCTTCCCTCCAGCACTTCTCCTGACATGCTCTATATTATGACCACTTTCTCCAAAATGCTCTCTACTGGACTGGCCCTGACTGCTACCCAGATTACCTCAGCTATTCAGGCTGATCTACAGAACCTGGGGGCTAGGATCAAGGCCATTGAACAAAAAACTGACCAGACTGTGGGGCGCGTCAACCAAAACTCTGCCAGGCTCCAAGAACTTCATGACAAGCATGACACAGCACTCTCTTAAATAGACAACCTGGAAAACAGGTCCCCGCGGTACAATTTCAGAATCAGGGGGCTCCCTGAAAGTGTCAAAGATGTGGAAGTCGCTGTTTCATCTTTTATCGCGGACATGATCCCTGACATCCCCCCTCATCGTCTGGAACTGAACAGGGCACATCAGGGACAAGGGACATTATAGTCAAACCACACTTTTATAAAGTAAAAGACACCATTATGAGGAACGCCAGACAAGCCGATAATCTCTGCATCCAAGGCCACCCAGTGCAGATCTTTGTTGACCTGTCGCCCCCCACCATACAGACATGTCGGGCCCTTAAACCACTGCTTCAGGTCCTGCAACAAAAAGCCATCAAGTACTGGTGGGCTTTTCCGTTCCACTTAAACTTCATCTACCAACAATGGACCCACGGCTTCTCTTCCCTTCCTGAGGGTGAACACCTGCTGCTCCATCTTGGACTGATCACACAGGACCCTACACCTTCGCCAGCGCTCAAGGGATCTGGATCCACAAAGAGGCCTTCCCCGCAGAGCCCTATCACGCAATCCTGGCAGAGGCAGCACTCCAAACAGTCCAAGGACGCTAGGCCCCCTTGATAACCCAGAAGGGACATTTCCACTTGGCTCTGATGTTTTTTGGATGTCTCTTCCTCTTTAGAGACTCTCGCTCCTACCCCCGTAGTTTTGGGCAACCCCCATGGGTGGCCTCCTGTGGTCATGGTTGGCCCTGTCCACACCATTTCTTTACTGGATTCCCCCCTCCCCCCCTCCCTATCCCTCCTACTATAGCTGCATATGGAAGTTTTTTGGGTTCTTTTGGCGATTTTTGGACTTCACCTTTTCCCTTTCTGAAGTTTTTGCAATGACTACAGGTTCAAAAATGTTTTTTTTTTTCCTTTTTTTTATTGGGAGACACCTGTATTCAATGTTCTTGGTATTATTGATACTTCTAGGTCTCCGGCGACTTGATATCTTGGTTAGGGCGTCTGGCCGGGATGGGCTCTCTGTTGCCCCCTTACCCTCATCCACATGGGTTCCAGCCTCTGTGGATCAGGGCAATGGACTTGCCTGCGGGCAAGTTCATGTGGGTTCAGGGTGGGTGGAGGATTGGGCCTCCCCATCCCTGTTGGGCTTGGGTTATTTGTTTCATGTGTGTGTGTATGTCTTGTCAGGTACATGTATTGGCTTTCTACCCTTCTCTGTTCCCCTTCCTTTGTCTCCCCTTTCTTCTCTTTTCTGCCCTTTCTTCTTTGCAGTCACCGGGGGATCCCTTGATCTACTGTCTACAGGGACACCGGCCAGCCGGGGAGGACATGCCGGCCTCTCTCGTTGCAGCTCTCCATCCATCCAGAGCATAATGGCTCCCTCTGACGAACTTCCTGTGCAGATGCGGATCGCCTCTCACAATGTCCAGGGCATGAACTCTCTGCTCAAGAGACGTAAGTTGTTTAACCTTTACCATTCACATCACTTGGACATTGTCATGACGCAAGAAACTCACTTCCCAGAAACCTACAGACCATTGTTTGTCCACGCCAGGTTCCCTCAGTTTTACTTTGCCAATGCTCCAATTCACCCTCACCAAACAGGTAGCTGACCCGGAAGGAAGATACCTTTTGCTTAATGGGGAAATAGATGGCCGCACCTACTCTTTTCTTTCCTATTACGCACCAAACCAGGGTCAAGAACAATTTTTTCCGTGATTTGGCCGCCACTGTTTTGCCTCAGACGACAGGAACAATTATAATGGGAGGTGACTCCAATGTTGCACTAGACCAGAGTATGGATAGATCCCGCCCTGGACGAGCACAACTGTGCTGACCCTCTGGGCAGGGCACTCGTATAGCGCGGGTGCTCTGTACGGAGGGACTGGTGGATCTGGAGGGAGATGAACCCAACAGCTAGGAACTACACACACTTTTCAGTTCCCCACCAGATCTTTTCTAGAATTGACCACATATTCGTCTCCGCTAATGCGATACCAAGGGCGGTCAAATCCTATATCAGGGACTCCCCTGTCTTGGATCATTCCATGGTGGTTCTGGTGATCACTCGTTCTCCAGCCCCACGCAAGGAATTCAAATGGCGTCTAAATGAGGCCATCCTCAGCAACCCGGCCCTTTGCACCATTTTCATGAAAGAATTAGTGGAATATTTCCACACAAACGCGACGGGGGAAATTTCCCCAGGAACTCTCTGGGCCGCTCATAAAGCGGTCATCAGAGGGAAAATTATACAATTCTCTTCCCAACTAAAACAACAGCGGGCAGCGGATCTTGTCAAATTAGAAAAGGAGTTCCAAGTATTGAGCAAGGCTCACAAACGACACCCCACAGTGGAAAACACCCCACGGTAGTGGAAAAACAATTGCGATGGTCTGGAGCTAAATTTTATGAGTCTATGGACAAGATAGGACGTAGATTAGGCTCTAAATTATCCCCTAAAATCAGGACAATAGCGGTCCCTAAGCTTAGAACGGCCCAGGGCTCCCTCTCCCACCACCCTCAAAAGGTACTTCACACCTTTCACTTTTTACACAAGGACCAATCAGGGTTTATCCCGGGGAGACAGGGCCCTGACCAGATCAGAAGAGCCATAGACATCATCTCTCTGCTGAATTCCAGATAGGATGGCAACCCCCCTCAGGAAGCCTTAATTATGTCAATTGACTTACACAAAGCTTTTGACTCGGTCACGTGGCCCTATCTCTTCGAGGTTCTGGAGAGGTGGGACTTTGGCCCTAAATTCATGAATATTCTCCGAGCTCTCTATTCCTCCCCCAATGCCCAAATCCGCACAGCTGGCCATTACTCAGACCCATTTCCTATTAAACGGGGAACTAGACAGGGGTGCAATAGCAATCGAATCTCTAGCCATAGCGATCTGACGCAATCCCGACGTCCGCGGGGTCCATTGCAGCCCAACTGAACATAAATGCGCCCTTTTTGCGGATGACCTGTTGCTCTTATTATCCTCCCCGGTCACTACCATCCCCAACGTCCTGGACCTTCTCCGCAAATTCTCCCTGGCTTTGGGTCTCCAAGTCAACTTGGATAAATCCTCAGTCCTCAACGTGACGGTCCCTCCCCCAGTCTACGAGTCAATCAAAGCCACCTTCCCCTTCAATTGGTGCTCTTCGTCCCTCTCCTACCTGGAAATTCAGCTCACTCCCACTTTTGCCACTCTGTATAAGGCCAATTACCCACCCCAGTTCCGCAAACTGAAAGCTGACTTGACCTCCTGGAATCCACATAATCTTTCCTGGATAGGCAGGATCAATTCTGTTAAAATGACGCTCCTACCTCGCTTACTATACCTTTTCAGGTCTCTTCCTGTGGCGGTCCCCAAAGCTCACCTTAAATCGCTACAATCCCAGATTGTCCGTTTCGTCTGGGGTAAAAAGGGATTTCGCTGCCCCACAGCAACCCTGCTCCGGTCCCGGGCGATGGCTTCCCAATTGGCCCAATTCTATACGATCTACCTCCGGGGCCCAGAACCGGACTGGGTGAAGATGGAACGCCAAGCGGTGCCTAACCATACCTATATTGCTTGGTGTACCCCCAAACTCCAACCTGCTATCCTTGCGCCCTCACTGTCACATTCGATCGCTCTGTGTAGGAGCCTACATCAGAACCCATCCATTGTCTCACCTTTACGTCCATTAATGCACATTTTCTATCACCCCCAATTTCCTCCCGGACATGACATAGCAGCCTTTAAATGGTGGACAGACAAGGGACTGTATCGCATTGGACACTTCATATCCTCCACTGGCCCTCTTTCCTTATCTCACTGCACGTCCAAACTTAAGATGCCCACTACCGAGAAGTTCTGCTTTTCCCAACTCACACACTTCCAACGAACGCTGTGGGCCCTCAACCCTGAACGCCGACTGTTAACCCCTTACGAGCGGTGGTGCTCGGAATCTGAAAATATGAGAGGAGGTATCTCCCTCATTTATGCTGCCCTCACGCAGCCCAGAGATAAGCCTACATATGCTATTGGATGGGAACGAGATCTGGAATTAGAGCTTCCGCTAGAAGACTGACATAAGATTTTTCACAAATCCTTCAAAGGAATGATGAACGTTACCCTAATTGAGGCTAACGTTAAGATCCTGACACGATGGTATCTAGTACCCACCAGATTGGCGACTATGTACCCAAATTCTTCTGCATTATGCTTCCGGGGATGCCACCACCGGGGCACCTTTTTAAAATACCTGGTGGCCGTGCCCTAGGATACGCTCCTTTTGGAATAAGGTGTTTCACCTCATCAGAAGGGTCACTTCACTTTCAATTGAACAAACCCCTCAAGGGGCATTTCTACACATGTACAATCTCAGGGCTCCCAGGCATTCACTTTCCCTGTTTTTTTTTTTATACTTCTGGGCGCTAAACTCACCTTGGCCAGAGCCTGGAAAAGGCCTTCCATACCTTATCAAGCTGTACCCAGGAAAGTCTCCTGGATCATGGCCCAGGAAAAGATGGTTGCAATCTTAAAGGATCGGGTACTCAAATTTGAGAGTGTCTATGAGCCGTGGGCACTACACTTCAAGATCACATTGTAGCATGAACTTGATTTTTCTCCTTCCCTGCTTACTTTTTGACTCCCCCGGTGACTACCTCCTTTAACTATCCCCTCTTCTAAGCTATGTCTATTCCCACCCATTCTTCGTCTTTTCCCCTTTCTTGTTGTATCTGTATGTTGTGATGTATCCACCGATGACAGTTGACAATATAGTTGGGTTGGCCTGCCACTGTTTCCCCCTTCCATCTGCAAATTATGTTTTTAACTCTAGAGATGGACCCTGAGGGCCAGGTCGACTATTTCTGAGGAATGGTGGGATCCCCGGATATCAGTCTGGGAATCCCCCTCGACTGGACCCGAGGATCTCTGGATGTTTCGCAACCTTTATGGTGCTCGGAGACCTCGGCCTGGCCAGGTATTTAGCAATCCCCAAATCCCCTTAGGGGGGGATGGAAAGTGGCGGGTCTTCTCCCATTTTCCTCCAAAAGTTTTCAACTGTTTGAGTTTTATGTGGTAGAGAATGTTGCAAGATTACATGCATGTCGCACATTGTTGTCCCATCCTACCTTTCACCTTGGTTTATGGCTGGGTTTTAATATCCTGCATGATTTGTTTTATATGTATGTTCTATTTTTGTCTCATTTGACTGATACCTGATTGCAACTGCCACTGCAAACCTCTACTGGTTTGAGGTTCTATACACTTGATTGTTTGATCTTATGCATTGTATTGTGTTTGACAAAATAAAAACCTTTTTGATTGAAAAAAATAAAATCCTGGAAGCTGATTTATATGCAGAGCTATACCAGACTTTGCACTCTCCAGTTTTAGTAAATCAACCCCATTGTATCTTGTGCATCACACAAATGAACCAATTGTATCAAAACCAATTTACTGTAATGGTCGCCTCTATACAAGTGTTCATAGCTTAGTGTAGCATCATCTTTAGCAGTCCCAGTTCCTATACGCCAAGCAAGCCTAGCCTACTGGTACATGGCAGCCCCCAGGAATGCCATGTTCACTGGTCAGGCAGTACAGGAAGATAAAGAAAGGAAGAACAAAAGAGTTCAAGGAATGCAGTTGTCCACAGGGGATAGCTGCCACTGTTGTCTTACAGAAACATAGTCGGTCAGATGACTAATTACAGAGAACACAATAGTAAGCAAAAGCTTCCTGAATGACAGCCATTGTTTACTACTGGTCAAGCAGTCGCTGTGATTGGTCACAGAGATCACTTGGTACCAGGGCGGAGCACAGTAACAGTGGTTACAGATTGTACTGCTGCGTGCCCCCCAGGACTCCACACAAGGCACGCTTCTGAGAGGATGTAAAGGTATGTAACCCATCCCAATGTTGTGAAGAGGAGAAGTGGGAGGTTTTCTGTAGCTCAGCAAGAGTGAACTGGGCAGTACTGGCAACACTTATTGGGGTTTCAGTGCAGCAGAGACAGTGTTGTCAGATCTCTACAGGGGGTTAGAAGTGCACTGAATTATGTATTGATCAACAGGTATTTTCTTATTTATGCAGTATTTGTAAAGTGATAAAACATGAGGAAATGTGCATGTATTACAGGGATTTACTGAATATTTGTTTAATTATTTTTCCCAGAATACACTTTAAGAATGGGATTGCTATTATCCCTTAATACATTTTTTAGCATTACATAACACTGTTGTTGGTTCCAGATTTAGGTCTTATGAATGCACATGAAAGTTTTTCTTTTAACGCCATCTATCTATCTCCAAATAACTAAATAAAAAATGCCATACACATGTATATATATATATATATATATATATATATATATATTGTACCAAATGCTATTATATAGTATACTATGACTAACAAACAATTCATTCAGTGCATGGTTTACCACTTGACATGTAATGGATTCTGCCACTTATCATTGCATGTTCTTTGTGACCAACAGAGCATGCAACAGCCTTCATTGTGCTAATGGCACAACAACATCAAAACAATAATAGCACAATTTGGGAACAACAATTCTAAAACTTGAACTGAACCTCTACTTGTCAAAAGACACCTGGGAATAGGAATCACAGCTGTCAAAATGTCTAGTGTATCTCTTTAGATAAGAATATATTGTGTTCTTTGGCTTCTGAAAGGGAAATATGTAGAAGAATGCAATGAACTGAAAAAAAATATATCTATTGAATATTGCAGGAGGAAAGGTTTAATACAGATCAAAAGTAGGATTCTCCAAAAAATGTGCAAACTTGTAATCGTGAAGCCTGGCATAAAACAAGGTTACGATCATAATGCAGATGCCATCATCAATGAGAAAATGTGTCCTAGTTAATAAATTAAATGTTTGAGAAAGCAAGGGGGAACTCCAATACAACTCTATGATGTTTGCCATACCATTGTTGAAAGTAACATACTGAAGACATTGGGGATTTCTTCTCTCAGTTTTAAATTCCATCTAAAACATCTTGTTTTTCTATCTCAGTGTGATAAACTGAAATATTTAATGTCATAGATGACATGTTAATGTCTTTAAAGAAATGGTATTTACCTATTTTTTTTCTTAAGTTAATGCTGCTGGGAAGATGGATTTCTCCTTTACCCTGCTAAACAGTGCACTTTAGCAAAGTACGAGGTAGGGAGGGACTTAGCAGAGCTTTTACTGTATTTCCTTAAGCAGCACATGCAGTGTTCTGTCAATGTAAAGGCTAGTGGCAGAGCTAGGCATGGCTTTTCACTGACAGGGCTAATAATGGTGCCAACAAAATAATAACACAGACATTATTTTTGATGCTGCTCTGTACCTATTTCCAGGAACTATGTTTTGATATCCTTGTTTTTATCTTCATATCAAATTTCCATATTGGACTGAGATGACTTGAAAATACTTAAGAATGTTATATTTCTGTTTACTCTACGTGATACCATTATTTGTCATGTTAATGTACCAATTCTCTTTGTACCGCCATTTTCTGTTTCCTTTCAATAAAAGTTTGTATGCAAAATTCAAGGAAATAAAGGCTGCATTAACTTCATTTCAGAAGCAAGAACTCAAAGGAAGTACCTACCCAAAAGTTCTGCTGATAAGTAATGATGAGCTTCGGGTTTGGGTTGAACATGCATTATTTACCACTCACACAAGGTATTCAAGATATAGTTACAGCATAAACCTTCATAACCATACACCCTTTTGCAAAAGAAAAACCAATGTATGTGCCTGATGTAGGTTATGATTTCAGGTACACATTTTAAAATGTTAACACTTTTAAAATAGTTACATAAGTTAAATCGGAAAATAACACATTGATGACCTTCAGGTACTAGAACTTACAGTAACACTAGTTTAAGCCTCAAAATGATTTAGGAAAGGAATCATAAATTAAGCAGTATTAACCCCCTCCCTCCAAAAAAAAACATAGTATATTACAACTTACCAGTTATTAGGCTAAACATACACTATAAAATCTCTTTGTAATCTTTTTAGACCTACTCTCAACTATATATTGCAACAACCTGTTTAAATTTAAATTATTTCAATAAATTGTTTAGATTTCCCTTTATACTACTCAGTTGAGGAAAATCTAAAGAAGATTGTACAAGGTCTAGGAAATTGGAATGTATAGTGTATGCTTAGCTGTAGATGTGGTGACTGGATTAGTTGTCCTTTTCAGGTTTTTTTTTTTCCTTTTATTCACCTGTTTATCCTGACAATAAATCTGTGGACGACATGTGCAAATGGTACAAAATATGTAGCAGAATATACACTATATTACCAAAACTATTGAAACGTCTGCCTGTACACGCACATGAACTTTAATGGCATCCCAGTCTTGAGGTGCAGGCCAGCCAAGTTCCTCCACCCCAAGCTCACTCATCCATGTCTTTATGGACCATGCTTTGTGCACTGGAGCGCAGTCATGTTAGAACAGGAAGGGGCCATCCACAAGCTGTTCCCACAAAGTTGGGAGCAAGAAATTGCCCAAAATGTCTTGGTATGCTGACACTTTAAGAGTTATCTTTACTGGACTTAAGGGGCAAAGCCCAACTTCTGAAAAGCAGCCACACACCATAATCCCCCCTTCACCAAATGATTTGGACCAGGTCACAAAGCAAGATCCATAAAGACCTGGACGAGCTGGTTTGGTGTGGAGGAACTTGACTGGCTGACACAGAGTCTTGACCTCATCCAGATAGACCATCTTTGAGATGAATTAGAGTGGAGACTGCGAGCCAGGCCTTCTCGACCATATCAGTGCCTGACCTCACAATTGCGCTTCTGGAAGAATGGTCAAACATTCCCATAGACACACTAAAAAACTTGTGGACAGCCTTAACAGAATAGCTTAAGCTGTTAAAGCTGGAAAAGGTGGCCCAACTCAATATTGAACCCTATGGGCTAAGACTGGAATGCCATTAAAGTTCATGTGCATGTAAAGGCTGGCTCCCCAATACTTTTGGTAACATAGTGTATATTGGTCTAAATTTATTAAGAAATTTGATTTTTTATTTTTTTCTGTTCGATATGTTTTATAGCATAAAGTAAAAACTTTTATATTTTTTTGTTTATAGCACAAAAAATAAATAACCCAGTGGTGATCAAATACCACCAAAAGAAATCTCTATTTGTGGGGAAAGAAAGGACATACATTTAATTCATGTACCGCATTACATGACCGTACAGTTGTCAGTTAACGTAACTCAGTGCCGAATACCAAAAATGGCCTGATCATGAAGTGGAGTAAATCTTCCAGAGGGCAAGTTGTTAAAATTTCAAAAGTATGAAACTAAGTTATGGTTTCAAAGGTATGGAACTAAACAATTGGTGTTCAGATGCCTGTATAAATCTAATATAGTTGCTAAGGGGGCAGTAAAGTCTCAATCACCTGTATACTGTCAAAGTTAGTGATCTCATTGTGAATGACCTAAATAATATAAGTCATCAAGTCCAAGCTGAAATCTTGAATCAATCACCACAAGATAATGTACTAGGTTTGCAAAAAAAAGAGATCTAATATTCAAACTTAGCCTCTCTCGGATAGCACAGTAGGATTACCAGTAGCACAGCAGGCAGAAGAAAAATGAGTTCTTAAACTAAACTTTTAGGGCTATAGCCCTTCTTCACATGAGACTTGATTTTTAATGTTCTAATGTTCATTTTCTATATTTTCTCTATTTAAATAAGCTGCAGACTCCCATGGGCTGGCCATACATGTGGGACACTACCATATATGACATCTAAAAGTAATGATATGCCATTACCCAGGGGCTCTAGAAGTGACATGCAGTGATGCCATGAAGGCATTTCTGGCATTATATCACAATGTTCAGGTCAGCTTCTGGGAGTCTGCAGCTTATTTAGATGAGGAAGGGGGAGCATTAGCAATCTGGCCTAACTTGAGAATGTGTATAACCCCGAAATGTTAGTTAACAATATTATTATATTGTAGGCCTGACATTTATACATTCTTTGCATATGATTTTATACCCAACCCTGGTGTCTGTGCTTGGGCTGTATGTGTTGTATGTTTTTCATTGAATGTGCACAATATGTACTGTATAGGTGTGCTATTCTATTAGAATTTTATGTAGCCGGGTGCTGCCTGTTGGTTCTGTGCTTCTCCACTTGCTCACCCCATTCTGCCTGTTATCAGTGGAGAGACTAAGAAAGAGGAATGGAGAGGAGGCATTCCTTCTCTCCTCCTCCTGCACTGAAAAGTGTAAATTTTTGTTTATTAAAAATCCTACAAACATACAACATAATATAAACATATTTACATATATACAGAATAAATTATATATAAACAAACACAAAGTAGCTTACTTCAGCATAAAAAAGACTAGCTTTTTTGCCAGAAAACATAAACAGAACCAAATATACAAACCAAGATATATGTTATTATTTTTATTATTATTATAATGCACAACAAAGCCCTAACCTCCACCTAAACACACCCTCAAGAAACAATTGCACATTTAACCCATGCATGCAGCCTTTTTCTAAAATCTGATCTTATAAAAATCTAGGGGACGTGAAAGGACAGAAAGAAAAGCCGCACACCCAGAGACAGTCAGACAGCAGCTACGGGGACCTGACATTCCTCCACACCTGTGTCCAGGCTCTTGGCAGCCACCTGTCCTTTCCCAAGACCCTAAATCTTGGCAATCTCACCCAGAATGTTTTGCACCACCTCAACAGGAAGGACTTTTTCCAAGTGGAAACCTGACACCGTGCATTCCACATGAAGTAACGGACTACTAAGCTAACTAAAAAAAGTGTCTCAAAATCAAAATCCTGATGCGATTCAAAAGACCCATATGACCACTCCACATAACCTAAGTGGGAAAGGTAAGGGGTACCCAGAGCCCCACCATTTATTGAAGTGGCACTGAAGCAAGAAATGATCCATCATCTCCTCCACCCCGCCACACTCAACTCTTGGACAACCATGGTTCTCCGCAGAGTGATGCTTCAAGTTGCCCTTCACATAGCGTCTGCCATGGAATGAGAGCCAGGCCAAATCCCAAAACTTTAAAGGGATTTTCTCTAAATTATTCAAATACAGATCCTCCCTCATACCAGGGCCTGGGCAATCCCCCAAGGCCAGTGGCTCGCTAAGGGCAGATTCAACAACCCTCCTCTCTAGGGTCTTCCTAGGAAGAGACTTAATGTCCTCTGCCATCACTCTCCCCTGCCAAAGCATTTACAGGCATGTGGTAACGTAAGTCAGTAGCTGACCATGTCAGACCCTCAGACTTTTCACTGACCCACTATTCTCCAAGCTACGCAGAATAGGCCTAAACCAGGACTGAAAAATTCCAACCCACTAAGGCAGATGCTCTGCCAGCATGCTACCAAAATTATGTTTCAAAAACATCAGAGAAAATAATACCACCAGATTGACTATACCTAGACCACCCATCCACCTGGGAAGGTAGGTTACAGACCTGTTAATGAGGTTCAGTTTGTTCCCCCATACCAGCTGGAAGAAACAGCTGTAGATCTTTGCATAGAGAGACACTGGCAAAACACAGATAAATATGACATACAGAAATACTGGGATCAGGTAAGTTTTAATCAGGTCAATCCTTTCCCTGTAAGAGATTTTCCATTCCTTCCAGCTGGCAACCTTGGCATCGGCATCTTGTAGCCTGCTTGCCAATTTGCAAGGCCATAATCGGCGGGACTAAATTTGATGCCTAAAACTTTAATTTCCTGCCAGGGCTCTGGGAAGGTGTTCGGAAGCACAAAGACATTGCCTTCCTCTCCCATCCAAAAAAACTTCACACTTATCCTGATTTATGTCCCAGAGATTAAAACAGACATGTTATCAGCATAGGCCAGGACCCTCAAACGGGGGCTCACCAGGAATGCCCAAAGGCATGATGAAGGGATCGATTGCGAATGCGTATAGCAGAGGACTCAAAGGACACCCCTGACACACACCCGAGTTAACCTCAAAGGGTCGTCCATTCCAACCATTCACAAGCATGAAGCTTTCAGCCCCTCTGTACAAAGTCTTCAGCCAATCAATAAAGCCTCCCTCCAGGCCATATTTGCCAAGAAGAAGCCATAGGTACTCATGATTGACCCAAGCAAAAGCTTTAGCCTGTTTCAATGCCAGCAAGTACTTTCTCCAGCCTGCAGCCCTGCACAGTTCCAGGGCCTCCCGGACAGCTAACACTGGTGAAAAAGTGCTTCTACTCTGAACTGGACAGTGCTGGTGGTGAGAAATTAGATTGCTTGCTACAGACGATAAACGCCAGAAAATGATTTTTGCCAGTATCTTCCTATCAACATTGAGAAAGCTAATGGGCCGCCAATTCTCAATTGTCAAAGAATCTTTTCCCCTTTCACAGAAGAATAACACAGATTGTCGCTTGGAGGGAGAGAGAGAACCCTCTCTCAGACAGCCATTAAAAACCTCCACCAAATAAGAGTCCAGAGTAACCTTGAAGTGCTTTTAAAACTCGGTTGTCAGTCCATCTGGCCCGGGCGACTTCTTAATGGCAAGTTTATCAATTGCCTTAACCACCTCATCTGCAGTGATGTCCTCTGTCAAACTCACCAGAGAACTGCCTTTTCCCAATCCTGGAATAGAATCCAGAAAACTTGACATGCCAGCTCGATACTACCCAGGAGGTCAGCATATTATGACCTATCGGTTTCCAGGATCCCCGACTTGGACTTTGTCAGGGAGCCCATACTGTCAACCAGGCCTACAACTAACTTCACTGCTCAATTCTGGTGAGGGTCAGGCGAATGATATTTCCCATAATTCCTTTCCAGAACCAGAGAGGCATGCCTGTCAAATTGACACTCTCTGAGCAAGAGTTTACCTAAGAGATCATCTCCGGATCTCCATTAGTCGAGACACGCCTGTCAAGCTTCCTCTGCAGATGCTGGTAGGTGACATACTTATCAAGCTGGTCATTTCTATCTATGGCCTTGAAAAACCCAACGATTCTTCGTTTTGTAAGCTCCCACCAATCTGACTTACTGCTGCAAAAGTTCATGATCGATACCTGTACCAGAAAAAGATCCTCAAAGGATTGACTAACCTTCTCATTGTCCAGGAGTGCCGAATTCAGCTTCCAGGTACTCCTCCCCCTAGGTTGTGTATTGGGGCTTTTCAGAGTCACAGACAGAATACAGTGGTCGAAAATCTCCAACACCTGACACAATGGTGCCAAGAAGGCAGAATTCCCCTTAAAAAAACCTATTAATACTACTCTGACTACGACCTCGCTGAAAAGTGAATCCAGTGTCGTCTGGGCAGCAGTAAATGTGTTCATTAACCAGACCTGCCTCTCTAGCTATTTTATTTTAAAAAAGTTGTCACAGCCCAGCCTGGTTCTGGTACTTTTCCTGTCCTTAGTCCTAGTGATGGTGTTGAAATCACCACCAAAGACAACTTGCTAGGCTGTAAAAAGGAAAGGCTTGATCTTCATGAAGAGGCATTTCCTGTCCCACTTTGTCTGGGGCCCATAGATGGTAAATTAGGCGCAGGTCCTGCCCCCCCATGGAGACATCCAAGACCATGCATCCCCCCATTTCTACCTCAATAATCTGTAGACAGGTTACCATAACGGAAAAAAGTACTGCAATTCCAGTGTAAGGCTCGGCCGCAAGAGACCAAAAGGAGGGGTTGTGCCTTCACTCCTTCATCAGATAAATATCAGCCAAACTAGACAACCGGGTCTCTTGCAAAAAGAAAATATCAGCATCAAACCTGCTGAGCAAAAATAAGGCCATGTTACGAGTACTTACTGATTTTATGCTGGCGACATTAATGGTCCACCTTCAGTGGAGGGGGAACCGCCATAAGGATGATTGAGGTACACGTTTCTTAGCCGGCTTACCCCCTCCCTACTTGGAGACCCTACACGCTTTAATGCTTCTTGTATTTTCAACCTCCATAGAAATCACTGACTCATCACCAGAAGAACTTCCACCCTCCACCTCAGAAAACACCTCAAAAGCATGTGACCCTATCCGCCCCTTACCCTTTTTCCTTTTACCCTCCAACTATTCCATATCCTCATTCGACAAACCAGACGGCAGAACCCCCTCCCCCCGCCCCCCAGGACATCCTCAGCCCATACCCCCGCATTAACCCCTCCTCCCACATCATTCACCCCAACTTCTACATCATTCACCCCAACGTCCACACAGACCAACCTCACAGACACAGATTCCGACAGGACAGAGACACTAGGATCCCCTGGCACAACCTAAGCCAACCCAGACTCCTCTCTATTTGGACAGAATAATTCCTCCACTAAGTCAGGCTTTTTGTGCAAAGCCTCAGGGCACTAGCTATAAGTGTGGCCAACCTTATCACATAGGTTACACTTAATGATCTTACAGTCCCTTTGCCAGATGTCCCAGTTCCTGACACAAAGAGCACTTCTGTTCTGGACAGGAAGAGGAGAAATGTCCCTTGGCACTACATTTATGGCACAGCTTAGGTTAACCAGGGTAGACGATGGTAAGCCTATCTCTACCAATAAAGGCAGAGGAGGGCAAATTCTATACCACATTCTCACACACTCTCAACCTCATTGACACTGACCACCCACCTATCCAGATTCCTCTATTATCCAAAATCTTTTTTAGGGGACACAACTTTTCACCAAACCTCCTCAACCAGACACATGAATCCTCAGGGGATAAAGACTAATTCCTTGTCAAGATAGTGACATTATTTATCAAGGGCTGTCATGAGATAACTTTGGAACAAGCCCTTTCCAGTCTGGCTGGCCCCTATATACATGCTCATACTTCTCCCAAAACAAATCCAGTGACTCTGGAGGCAAAAATTAAGAATCATAATCATTGGAACCTGCCAGGGGGATGAACGCATAATTATCCTCTGCCTTAATTCCCATGGCTGGGATCCTATCCACAACCAGCTTCCTGATAGGTGAAATACCTCCTCCTTCCCACCTGAGCTGTACCACATTCCTGCATTTAAAGGAAGAAGGTGCGTTAGGTGAAATACCTCCTCCTTCCCACTTGAGCTGTACCACATTCCTGAATTTAAAGGAAGAAGGTGCGTTAGGTGAAAGTCCCACAACTGGCTCCTTTCTAGCAGCAGCATAAACTTGTCCTGATACAGCTTAGCTCTTACCCAGGACAGATGGCACATAATTAAGGGTTTTGACACATTTAGTGGCTGCCTAGGAACCTCTGCAATTAGGTTTGGTAAATTACCCAACACCTGATCCTCCCCACTCCTCTCCAGCACAGAAGTTTCACTCACCATAGTCCCAAAAGTACCAGATTTACCAGCAGTCCTGTTATTAGGTAAATTGAACAATATAATAGCACACACATACACAAAAAAACTTTTTTTTTTCAAATCTTGCAAGGCTATTTAAAAACACCTGCTCTTACAAAGTAAATATGGGGATTTGGTCACACCATATGGCTATACTGTGCTTAAGCCCACCACTACGTCAAAGTACCCCATTTTCAGTGGGTCCTACACTATTCATAGAGAAGATAATCCCACTTCTCAAAACCATAGGGCAATACTCACTCCTGTCATGGGAGAAATTTGCAGGCTGCCGATTCCTCTGCTAGAACTGCAATGAAGGGACACCTCCTGGAACTACTCACAGGTGGACAATGCTAATGAGGTTTTGATGTGGGAGAGTGAGGTGCCCTGCCCATAAGTCTGGTCAGGATTATACATGAAACAAAAAAGATATTGGGGGGCACACCCTAAACGCACAATTCTCAGGTTGGTGCTGCTAAAAGACCAATATACAAATTGAACAATATAATAGCGCACACATACACAGAATTTTTTTTTTTTTTTCAAACCTTGCAAGGCTATTTAAAAACACCTGCTCTTACAAAGTAAATATGGGGATTTGGTCACACCATATGGCTATACTGTGCTTAAGCCCACCACTACCTCAAAGTACCCCATTTTCAGTGGGTCCTACACTATTCATAGAGAAGATAATCCCACTTCTCAAAACCATAGGGCAATACTCACTCCTGTCATGGAAGAAGTTTGCAGGCTGCAGATTCCTCTGCTAGTACTGCAATTAAATTTTTCTGTGTATGTGTGCGCTATTATATTGTTCAGTTTGTATATTGGTCTTTTAGCAGCACCAACCTGAGAATTGTGTGTTTAGGGTGTGCCCCCCAATATCTTTTTTTTGTTTCTGTTATTAGGTAAAGTCTTCTGTTTAGAAAAAAAGACAGCCATTTTAGCATCCATACAACACTCCTGCTTCGCAGTCTTAGTGTCCATGTGGCACTCCTGCCCTGCAGTTTTTGTGTCCACACGGCACTCCTGCTCTGCATTTTTAGTGTCCATGTGGGACACCTGCTGCTTGTTCTCACAGACAACAGGAACTTCTTTGTTTGGCTTCTCGCAATCTCCTCCTGCATTCCTTGGCGATTGCAAGGATCCATTGACAGATGCAATCTTGTCCGTGGCAGCAATCACAGGAAAGTCCTCCATTTGAGACAGATTCTCCATAGACACTACTTCACCAACATTTTTCAGAACTGAAACAGTTCCAGCATGTCCACCATCTGCAGACACTGTAGCATTGTCCTCATTTTGATCAGACCTAACAAATAAAAATGTGTCCACAACTTACTCTTTTACAGGCTCAGGGATGACATCCTCCTCCTCATCTTCATCTGACGAGTCAGTGGAAAACCGAAACTTCCTGCCACTCAAGGGAGATTCCATTTCCGCAATGGCTTGCAGCAATCCACCATTTTCCTCAACCTCCTCCTGAGATGGCCCAGGCTGCTGGGGACCGGGGGGGGGGGGGGAGATACCGACTCGACAGATCCTGAGACATGTCAGATACTGAGACAGGGGAAGTACTGGGGCCACCATGTAAAGCAGCTTCCTTACCCCCGTCTGTACTGTCATCATTGCTGTGGCATCCACCCTCTGGCTGGTATTCACGCTGGCACTCTCCTTCATCTGTTGGAATCTCTCCTCATTCTCATACATCTCTTGGAACAAACTCCTGCTTTCTTTCAGAGAGGCCACCAACTTCTCCTGCTCCTGTCTCCGGTCTTACTGTGCAAAGATTTATTTTTCCTGAAATTTGCTTTCAGGACAGCAAGCTTCTGTTCCTCCTTAGTAATATGGCAAATTATATTTACCACTCTATCTTGGAAGGCTGGTAAGGACTCCCCTTGCATAGGGACAAGTTCAGGATCCATTGTAGCTTGAACACATGGTGTAGGCCTCAGAGCCTCTATCTTCATCCTCCCCACCCACTGCATGGTGATTGGGAAGAAGCCAGTAGGAGAGCTCCCAGGCTTGATGTTTCCTCCAGCTGAGACCAAAGCAGAGTGAGCCAGAAGCACCTTGCAGAACAGCACCACCTGGCGGAGAGACTGATATGACTAAGAAGTGTCGTTCCCTCAGAAGTACTACTCCATTAAATCTGAGGAGTCTGAGCTACAACACCCACAAAGCCTGCAAAAAAAAAGGGGGAGAGCAGAGGACTTTGCTAGTAACATATTACAGAAAAAACAGCCGTGCAGAGTGTGGAGAGTTATCCCAGAAGAGGGAGAGAGAGAGAGAGACTGTGCCACTGAAAGCCCATTCCCATGTTTGGGATAACTAGAGAGTACAGAGCATGATCTAAGTGTGGAGGGACAGAGCCACTGCTGGGATACAGACTTTTCTGTGCTGTTTACCGGGGTCGCTATAGCCAATCCAGAGCAAGCGGACACCTAATTGGAAGGACCCCTACTGCTGTGTCACTGAGTTTGGTGAGAGGACCTTGCCACTACTTACTACCACCACTCGAGACTGAGCAATTAGGAACTACCTAACCAGATATCTTACAGTTCTAGTACTGCCTGCAGGCCTTGTTGTTTTTCCCCTTTGTTTAGTTAAACCTGCCATTAATGCACTTAGCTCCTAATTTCCTCTTGAAGAAGGACAGCGCATGCAATTTTGTGGACCAGAATTGTAAGATTCTGTGGCAGCCATGCTCAGATGTCCTACAACCCCCCCCCCCCCCCCCCCATAAATAAGAACTAGGAGGAGTCCTTAGATAACACAGGAAAACACACATGACAGCGCTGGGCTTCTGGCATTAGCAATTGATTTGTTTTCCACTTATCAAACAGATATAACAACATGCTTTCATCGTTCTATTTTACAGACCTAAAAGGGATTAGGTAAAATAATTCCAAAGCCAGGGTTTGCATACACTTGAAACAGTGTCACTGTCAAGTATAGAAATTACAGAGTCAGTCCAACATTTAACAAAACCTAGTAAATGTTTCAGAGCTAAAACACCTAATGTTTTTTTTTCTATTTCTTGAGGACTTTGTGTCAGGAACAGAATTGGAGTGTTCAGCATGAAGAGCTTGTTACTGGAGTTCCCCTGTACACAAAAAGCTAGCGAATGAAGGCCTGGTCCTTTAATCTCAGTCTGTAAGCAATGTATGTGAGTTCAACTTTATATAATGTAATTTTATAACATTTCTTGGAAGCATATTCCTTACTGCTGTACTTGTTTCCTGTCTCCTTATGTACTTATCCTTTATAATGCAGTAGTAGAGAGGGAGAATTGCTGCTTTCAACCCTTAACAAAGCAATTCAAGGTCATCGCTGCAGCTCTGCAAGAGTGTTCCATGCAATTACCACAGCTGAATCTTCAATAAATAAACCAGGAAAAGTGAGAAGAGAATTTGGTCCTGCTGAGACTTGGCACCATTGTATCACATATATGTATGAAATAGAATGCTTTGCTTATGGGTTAGAACCTTAGAACAAATGCCAACAACTGCTGACCATTAATAACAGAAAACTTACCCTTATACTATATATATATATATATATATATATATATATATATATATATATATATATATATATATATATACACATGCACACAATATATTAGCAAAAGCAGATGATTATCTGATTCTTTTAGATTTGAATTTTATTGCTTCATAGAACCATCATTTGTTTGGTCCTTTCTAACTCCAGCGGCTTGTCTTGTATGTGTGGCAGCTTGACAACAGTGTCAAATAATTTGAATTATTCAAAGTTAATAGCTAGCATTAATAATTATTACATTTTTGTGGCTATGATAAAAAATTATGATTTTGACATTTTCACTGATAATGCAACTAGGCAGCAATGTGTCCAATGCACTCCAATAGTGAGTTATACTCCAGCAATCATAAATACAAAAAAAAGAGTAGCCCCCTATTACCAACACACTGTTAAATGCATGTCAAAGTTAAAATAATTAATACAATTTTTTTGCAATATATGACAAAGTGCAATTGTTCAACAAAGTGCTAGTAATCAGTAAATATGTGCAAATATAGCAAAAAGTGCTAAAGAGTCCAATTAAAAGTACAGAAATAGTCCACCAAGTGACTTGTGCTCAGTGTGTCCTTTTGAACACTTTCCACCTGCTTGTCCACACTCCCCCACTGGGTTTCTCACTCACCAACAAATTTGGATCACTTTTTTTAATTATAAGGTGGTCAATCTGCACCCAGAAATTCTATATGTTTCTTTCAACTGTCTGATCTCGTGTACTCCAAATGGCAGAAGCAATGTCACAACCGGAGGTCCTGCCTCTTTGCATTTCATCACATCCAGGATAATATCAGGAAGCAAGCTAGTCACCATCTCTTCAGTCCTATATATATATATATATATATATATATATATATATAGGCCAAAGATATATCTGACAACGCTGTCTATGAGAGCAGAAGGTTAGTAAAACTATCATATTGTGTCTGTGGAAGCTAACAAGCTGTAGGTTTGCTCAGCCTGTTAGCGAGGGCCTGCATTTTGTATAGTAAGCGCAGGGACACGGCTAGGTTTTTGTTTTATTTTTATTTCTCCTGCTTGTTTTTCCTTAAAGCACTGTTTGTCACTACCTCACTGGATTTGGTATTTGTGCCTAAAAGACTGCTTATCCCAGGGAGCTTTGCACCCGCTACCTGTTCCCCAGCTTACATATGGTGGAGGATGCGGGCATTGGGTATGTGTCAAACTTTGTCACTGAATTAAGTTTTCTGAAGTCGTTACAAAACCTCCAAGTACCATCGGGTTTTGGGACTAAAACAATGGGGCTAGACCAGTCACTATTGGATTCCTCAATGACATCTAGCTCCAGCATCCTTTTTACTTCATCACTAATGTCCTTTCTCCTAGCTTTGGGAATTCAGTACGGTTTGAGCTTGACACGGACCCCAAGTTCAGTAACAATATCATGCTGAACTGCTGAAGTTGTACCAGGAAAATTTCTCTCTATTCCTTATCAGGAACTGTCTAGTTTCT
This sequence comes from Pelophylax lessonae, assembly GCF_965119305.1. Lineage (NCBI taxonomy): Eukaryota > Metazoa > Chordata > Amphibia > Anura > Ranidae > Pelophylax > Pelophylax lessonae. The sequence goes on from NC_138770.1 coordinate 375,494,728, forward strand.
TGTTTTTGGGAATAAGACAGGGTGTCTGGAATCGTGACCTCAGGGACCAGAGGGGACTCAGTACCCCTAGATGTTACAGGGACGGGCCCCGCAGTCAAGGCCAGCCTATCCTTCCAGGGCTTTAACAGATTTATATGGTAAATCTGCTCTGGCTTCCTTTTTCCTGGTTGATGCACTTTACAATTGACCTCCCCAACTCTTTCCAATACTTCGAAGGGACCCTGCCACTTAGCTAGGAACTTTCTCTCGACAGTGGGAACTTACACCAGGACCCTGTCACCAGGTGAGAAGACACGGAATCGGGCTCCCCTGTTGTATATTCTCTGTTTGGCTGCCTGGGCCTGCAGTAAGTGTTCCTTTACCATAGGCATGATCGCTGCAATCCTGTCCTGCATTTGAGCGATGTGCTCAATTTCACTTTTGTGGGGTGTCTGCTCCCCCTCCCGGGTTTCCTTGGCTATGTCTAAGAGTCCCAGATGGTGTCTCCCATAAAACAATTCAAACGGAGAGTATCCCGTAGAGGACTGGGGTACTTCCCTGATGCAAGTTAGCAAAGGCAAGCAAAGAGGAGATTCACTTAGTCTTTTAATTGGTCCAAGATATGGGACAAAAGTGGAAAGCTTTATTAGTATGTGAATGATACATTCTTTAGAATATAGATACCTAGATATTCTCTATATAACGAATACTTATGTAGCAGGTTTTCCAGGCATTGGTCCTGACATGGGTCTGCCATTGTTACCGGTAACACTTCCAACACATTTAATTTGAATACCCCAGTGTGAGATTGGAGACAATGACCATTCCGGTGTTCCGTGAAAAAACCATACCCGTGAGAAAACCATACCCCTCGTCACTTCCGGGCAGCTACGGAGGGTATGGATTTCTCACGGTACTTACATTTGCGGCGCTTACATTAAAACAGCTCATCTGCAACATAAATCATCTCTGCTCTTCGCCCTGTCACTTCCCTCATCTCCGGTAATAAATATAAAAGCGGATCACGGAGCCGCGATCGCCGTCACATTTACATCTCATACTCCCGCCGCCGCTTTTATATTTATTACCGGAGATGAGGGAAGTGACAGCGATAGCAGAGGAGATGATTTATGTTGCAGCCAAACTGTTTTAATGTACCCGCCGCAAGTATTACATTAGACACAGTGCCGTGATAATTTCATGTCCACCGAGCATGCGCACTTCTCTAATCCTTTCATGTTCGTTTACGTATCCGGGGCTCTGAGCATGCGCACTGCTGTGCTGCTCAGCTGTTTCAGACCGGAAGTGACGACGGTATGGTTTCTCCACGGGGTATGGTTTTTTAACGTTACACCGGCATCTTTGGTTTGTTTTGTTTATTTTGTAATGGGGATGGGAGAAGGGAATGACTGGGACTCCTTACAGAAAAATGCCTGTTAGCGCTGTCTTGACGCCAGCTGAATGCCGACCAACGCTTCCTGGCGCTTGAAGATACGGTTTTGCTGAACTGTGTTAGAACTTCGACTTTAACACTCTTGTTAATCTTGAAGATCCAGGACTGTAATACACTTGACTCTTGACACTCTGTTTAGCTCAAAAGTCCGGTGAACAGCTCCCTCCAGCCCTTCACTGACTGAGGTAGCTACTTGTAACAGCTTGTGCTGCTGCAACTCTCAACACTGTACACTGCACATTGCACGCTGTACACTTAACTCTTCAATGCACAACCGCTGGCACCCCCTTTACACTTCAGGGTGATCTCACTAGGCACCCCCTCTGACACTTCAGGGTCCTCTCACTAGGTACCCCCTCTAACACTTCAGGGTCCTCTCACTAGGCACCCCCTCTGACACTTCAGGGTCCTCTCACTAGGCACTCCCTTTACCGCTAGCTAGCTCCTTGATCCCAGGGGCCTTCACCGGAGTGGTCTCCTTTAAGCTGGGCAGACCCCTAGGGGTAGTTCACAGTACTCACAAACTTGGAATGCTTTCCTGGAACTGGATCCCTCTTTCTCCGCTGGTCCTCGGCACACCGAATCCTCTCTCACTCTGTACTCTCAGGCAAGCCACCTGAGACACCCAATCCTTCTGACAGGAGAAGAGACAGCCATACTCTCCCTCCTGGGACTCTGCTTCCTGGCAAAGACACTGCGACATGCGTTCCCCTCAAACTTATACCCACTCCCAGAATCCTCTGCGGCAGATTCTGCCTTCTGGGGTAGATCCAGGCCTGAATGTGCCTCTGATTGGGTTTCCTCCACTACCCAATGAGAATCCTCCCATGGAGCCAGTGGGGAGACTCCCCTCTCAGCAGCCACACCTGGGAGACATGACAGCCCAGCTGAAAATCATGGCCCTGCTGTTAGGCAGCCAAGGCCCACTATACTTTACCTGGCACCTACCTGCTACACTTATCATATACACATCCACAGTTTCTGACCTGGCAAAAAATTGTGAAGATACATCTGACATATCTATTTGGATAGTCACCAATGTATCATAATATTATTGTTATTGTTATTATTATTATTATTGTTATTATTAGAAAGTACAGATACAATACAGTTCAATACAGGAGGAATCAGAGGGCCCTGCTCATTAGAGCTTACAATCTAAAAGGGTCAAGTGATACAAAAGGTAAAAAACCATGGGAGATGAGCTGATGAAGAAAATGAAAGTACATTTGTTAGATGGAGGCAAGAAAGGCTTATCTGAGGGATCTCTTAAAAGTGGGTAGAGTTGGAGATAGTCAGACAGATTGAGGTAAGGAGTTCCAAAGTATGGAAGGGTATGGAGGCTCAGGTGAAGTCCTGGAGGTGAGCATGGGAGGAGATGACAGGGGATCTAGAGAGCAGGTGGTCTTGGGAAGAAAGAAGAGAACAATTTGGTTGGAATTTTGAGACCAGGCTAGTGATGTACCTAGGGACCAAGTTGTCGATGGCTTTGTAAGTTATGGTTAGTATTTTTAATTTAATTTGTTTAGTGAGTGGCAGCCAATGGAGGAATTGGCAGGAAGGGCTAGCAGACACTGAGCAGTTTAAAAGGTGGATGAGTCTGGCAGCCAAATTCATGATGGGCTGAAAAGGGATAGCCTATTTAGAGGTAAGCCAATGAGGAGGGAGTTGCAGTAGTCGAGATAAGAGATAACCAGGAAGTGAATCAGGAGCTTTGTGGCATTATTGGTTAGGAAGGGGCATATTTTGGAGATGTTAAGAGGTTGAAGGCAGCAAGGTTTGGAAAGAGATTGGATGTGAGGCTGGAAGGAAAGTTCAGAGTTCAGAATAACACCTAACACCCTGACATACAGGTATGGGTTGATGGTTGTGCCATTGCTCTTGACAAAAAAGTCAGGGGAAGGAGCATGTGGGAAATGAAATATTATGAGCTTGGTTTTTGACTGATCGAGTTTGAGGAAGTGGTGTGACATCCAGACTGATATATCTGTTAGCAAGTTAGTGATATGTTAGGAAACTGATGGAGTCAGCTGAGGGGTAGAGAGATACATTTGGGTGCCGTCAGCGTAGAAATTATATTGAAAGCCATGGCCCAGGGAGGAGGTGTAGATTGAGAATAGTAGAGGTCCAAAAACAGAACCTTGGGGGACTCCAAAGGAGAAAGGAAGAGGAGAGGAAGAAGTAGAATTGTAATTGACACTGAAGGTGCAGTAGGATAGGCAGGATGAGAGCCAGTGAAGAGAACAGTCGTATAGACCACAGGACTAAAGTTTTTTTACTTTGACTTTGGTCAGGTAGTACTTTGGAGGTCTTTTTGTTTATGTTTACATTTACTTATTACATTTTTATAATGTAATAAGTTATGTGATATTTATATAATGTTTTTTGTAAGCTAGTCTTCCTAGATGATGCTCACCCTCCCCCCATGGGAGGGAGACGCCAAAAATCCCCACATGGCACACAAAGCCTATCCTTATGAATGAGGCTTCCCCCTATTACATCTGGGTGGTGCCTTCTCCAGAGCTCCGTGTGGCCGGGCGTGCCTGGGGGGAGGATGTCCCATTCAACAGGGTTTTCTCTGTTAGAGACTCGGCCAGCTGTGGTTCAGGTGCCCGCCCTCGTTGGGCGCGACTTTGGCAGTAATATGTGTTGGCGGCGGCCCTGTCATGGCCTTTTGAGCACTTCGGGTATTCCTAAACTGGAAGCGATGCCATGACGCAGTGTATGACGTCATGCACATGCACAGCAGGAAGGGATAGCGGAGGACTACACTTACCACTTACCAATATAATCTACAAGAGATTTTTTATATATATATATATATATATATATATATATATTATACCTTCTATCGAGTTCTGTTGCATTTATATCAATGGGTCCTGTATATTTGTAAACAGAACTCATGCTTAAGGATTCGCTTTTCAATTCAAAATTTGCAGTTTTGGCTGGAATTTGAAGAATAAAAAAAATGTCTGTTCACAAAACAAGATGGGAAACCCTCTTTTAAGTATTTTTAGAAATGCAGGGCAGATGATATGTATTAATGTCCTTCTTTCACTGTGTATTTCTATTTGCAATTCTCTATCAAGAGGGAAGGATTTTTTTAAATAAGTCTCCTTTATGGCACACTTATTATATATTTTATCTCAGAAAGGATAAGTTTATATAGCAGGCAGTCAATATTTATTTATAAAATTTAGGATCACATGATACGTCATAAGTGATAAATTGTCTCCCTTTCAAAAACAATATACTGTACATGGCAAGTTAGTGAGGCAACCATAGGGATAATGGTATAGGGTGTTGTTGTCAACAGCAATGCTCTTTGTCTAGATGGGTTCTAGAGGAAAAAGCAAAGGTTGGTTGCCTAGCTTTGGATGTAAATACATTCCAGATCATATAGCCTGAAGTAAACTTCTTGAGTGTCAGAATTATCCGGTGATGAAAAGCAGCCCATGGTGGAAAGTTTAAATCATATTTAGAAGAAATAAGTATATATTATGTACTATTACTGTGACTGTTTTAAAAAGATTGTTTGGGTATTGTAAATTGTTCGCAAAAATTCACTGAAAGTCCTCTTTATGAATGGTTTAGACATACAGAAGTGTTGGACAATGTTTCAAGTAAAACATATTGTGGCATTTACACCACCTGTTTACCAAATACTCAACGGGCAACAATGAGACAACCTCCAAAACAGGAATGGTTTTAAAGGTGGAGGCCACTGACTTTTTTTTCCCTACTCATCTTTTCTAACTTTTTTTTCACTAGTTTTGCATTTGGCTAGGGTCAGTGTCACCACTGGTAGCATGAGGAAATACCTGGATGCTATAGAGGTTGCACAGGCAGTCCAAATCCTCCAGGATGGCAAATCAATACGTGCTATTGCCAGAAGGTTTGCTGTGTCTCCCAGCATAGTCTTAAGAGCATGGAGGAGATTCCAGGAGACAGGCAGCTACTCTAGAAGAGCAGGACAGGGCCGTAGAAGATCCTTAACCCATCAGACCAGTATCTGCTACTTTGTGTAAGGAGGAACAGGATGAGCATTGACAGAGTCCTACAAAATGACCTCCAGCAGACCACGGGTGTGAATGTCTCTGACCAAACAATCAGAAACAGACTTCATGAGGGTGGCCCGACGGCCCAACCTGCTATAGTGGGCCCTGTGCTCACTGCCCAGCACCATGGAGGTCAATTGGCATTTGCCATTGAACGTTAGACTTGGCTGGTCCGCCACAGACGCCCTGTGCTTTTCACAGATGAGAGCAGGTTCACCCTGAGCACATGTGGCAGACATGAAAGGGTCTGGAGAAGCCGTGGAGAAGGTTATGCTGCCTATAACATTGTTCAGCATAACCAGTTTGGTGGTGGGTCAGTGATGGTCTAGGGAGGCATATCCATGGAGGGACGCACAGACCTCTACAGGCTAGACAATGGTACACTGACGGCCATTAGGTATTGGGATGAAATCTTTGGACCCATTGTCAAACCCTACGCTGGTGCAGTGGGTCCTGGGTTCCTTCTGGTGCACAACAATGCCCCGCCTCATGTGGCAAGAGTATACAGCCAGTTCCTGGAGGATGAAGTTATTGGTACCATTGAATGGCCCCCCACGCTCACCTGATCTAATTCCAATAGAACACCTCTGGGACATTATGTTTTGGTCCATCTGACGCCACCTGGTTGTACCTCAGTCTGTTCAGGAGCTCAGTGATGCCCTGCTCCAGATCAGAGAGGAAATACCCCAGGACACTATCCATGGTCTCATTAGGAGCATGCCCCATGCATACAAGCATGTGGGGGCCATACAAACTCCTGAGTACCATTTTGAGTTGCTGCAATGAAATTTTAGCAAAATGGACTAGCCTGCTGCATCATTGTTTCACAATGATTTTCAGGGTGTCTTTGAATTCAGCCCTCTGTAGGAAGATATTATTCATTTCCTTTAAATGATGTAGCATCCTTTCATTCCTAACACATTTTACCCAGTCCATATCAGTATAGATATCCAGCATGATATTTTTCCCCATTAAGATCTGATGTGTTTTCAAAGTGTTCCTTTAATTTTTTTGAGCAGTGTATAATCCTTTGTTCAGTTATTGCAAAATGACTGAGCATGATAAGGTGATACATTGCCTGAAGAGGGTTTCTTGTCCTTGTAATGACAATGTTCAGTATTGGCACAATGGATCCTATGAAACAGGATTGGCTATCTGGATTTCTGATCAACAACTCTTCTTGTGGTATAAGATCCCTTGATATGTACTGTTTGTTCAGCGATCAGAACACTGTATTAAAGGTTTTACAGTCACAGAACATTTCACTGGATATTTTAATGACAGTGTTTAATTACTGGTTTTCCCTCTCCTAAACAATATCTTCCAATATGATCACAAAGGTCAAGAAAATGTTAAACCACTTTGGATAAAAGCATAAATAAGAAGTTTTTATTTTAGTCTTTATTTAGTTGTTCAACTTACAATACCATGTAATATCACACCGTGAGATTAACAAAATAAGGAGAAAAAGAAAAACAGTTAGGTTCCTATTTCTAAAGCTGGATACACACTATCCAACTTTTGTGGTTAGATTTCCTTCAGATTTACCTTTTCTATGTAGTGCAAGGGTCTGCCAGATTGCATACAAATTGAAAGTGTTTAGGTTTGACCTCATATTATATGGTATTGGTAAGTCTAAAGGAAAAAGTCCTCAGAAAATCTTATAGTGTGTATGGCCCATAAATCTGGGGCTGGTCACACCAGATGCAGTCCACTGCATTTTTAACCTGCATCAAAAACACATGGGCAGTGTTTTCAATGTATTCCAATGGCACTAGTTCACATGAGTGCAGTGAGTTCCAGTGCAGCCAACAAAAGTAAAACATGCTGCATTTTTCTGTATGGAACACATCTGGAATGTGGCAAAGCACATGCAGAATGCACCAGAATGTATTAAAAATGCACCAGAATACATACAGTGCCTTGCGAAAGTATTCGGCCCCCTTGAACTTTTCGACCTTTTGCCACATTTCAGGCTTTAAACATAAAGATATAAAACTGTCATTTTTTGTGAAGAATCAACAAGAGAGGCACAATCATGAAGTGGAACGAAATTTATTGGATATTTCAAACTTTTTTAACAAATAGCAAACTCAAAAATTGGGCGTGCAAAATTATTCAGCCCCCTTAAGTTAATACTTTGTAGCGCCACTTTTTGCTGCGATTACAGCTGTAAGTCGCTTGGGGTATGTCTCTATCAGTTTTGCACATCGAGAGACTGAAATTTTTGCCCATTCCTCCTTGCAACACAGCTCGAGCTCAGTGAGGTCGGATGGAGAGCGTTTGTGAACAGCAGTTTTCAGTTCTTTCCACAGATTCTCGATTGGATTCAGGTCTGGACTTTGACTTGGCCATTCTAACACCTGGATATGTTTATTTGTGAACCATTCCATTGTAGATTTTGCTTTATGTTTTGGATCATTGTCTTGTTGGAAGACAAATCTCCGTCCCAGTCTCAGGTCTTTTGCAGACTCCATCAGGTTTTCTTCCAGAATGGTCCTATATTTGGCTCCATCCATCTTCCCATCAATTTTAACCATCTTCCCTGTCCCTGCTGAAGAAAAGCAGGCCCAAACCATGATGCTGCCACCACCATGTTTGACAGTGGGGATGGTGTGTTCAGGGTGATGAGCTGTGTTGCTTTTACGCCAAACATAACGTTTTGCATTGTTGCCAAAAAGTTCAATTTTGGTTTCATCTGACCAGAGCACCTTCTTCCACATGTTTGGTGTGTCTCCCAGGTGGCTTGTGGCAAACTTTAAACTACACTTTTTATGGATGGCTTTAAGAAATGGCTTTCTTCTTGCCACTCTTCCATAAAGGCCAGATTTGTGTAGTATACCAATGGTCCTCAACCCTGGCCTACAGGGCCCACTAACAGACCAGATTTTCAAGATAACTGAAATATATCCCAGGTGATATAATTTACTGCTCAGTGATTGCAGTACTCTAGTCTGCATCTCCCCAAGGTAATACCTAAAATCTGGCCTGTTAGTGGGCCCTGTAGGCCAGGGTTGAGGACCACTGTAGTATACGACTGATTGTTGTCCTATGGACAGAGTCTCCCACCTCAGCTGTAGATCTCTGCAGTTCATCCAGAGTGATCATGGGCCTCTTGGCTGCATCTCTGATTAGTCTTCTTCTTGTATGAGCTGAAAGTTTAGAGGGACAGCCAGGTCTTTGTAGATTTGTAGTGGTCTGATACTCCTTCCATTTCAATATTATCACTTGCACAGTGCTCCTTGGGATGTTTAAAGCTTGGGAAATCTTTTTGTATCCAAATCCGGCTTTAAACTTCTCCACAACAGTATCTCAGACCTGCCTGTTGTGTTCCTTGTTCTTCATGATGCTCTCTGCACTTTAAACGGACCTCTGAGACTATCACAGTGCAGGTGCATTTATACAGAGACTTGATTACACACAGGTGGGTTCTATTTATCATCATTAGTCATTTAGGTCAACATCGGATCATTCAGAGATCCTCACTGAACTTCTGGAGAGAGTTTGCTGCACTGAAAGTAAAGGGGCTGAATAATTTTGCACGCCTAATTTTTCAGTTTTTTATTTGTTAACAAAGTTTGAAATATCGAATAAATTCCGTTCCACTTCATGATTGTGTCCCACTTGTTATTGATTCTTCACAAAAAATTACAGTTTTATCTCTTTATGTTTGAAGCCCGAAATGTGGTAAAAGTTTGAAAAGTTCAAGGGGGCCGAACACTTTCGCAAGGCACTGTGTGTACTGAATTGAAATGAAGGAAAAAAAGAGAGGAAAAAAACATATTAAAAATGCATCAGAAACACGCATGCAGAAAAACATCCAGAACGCAGAAATTGTGTTGTGAACTGGTCCAAATAGCATATCTGACCATACAGACAAAAAATAAAAAATAAATAAGTGTCACTTCATTGAGTGAGTGAGTGTACAGCTTGTATAATAGTGTAAATTTGCTGTACCCTCAAAATAACTCAACACACAGCTATTAATGTCTAAACCCCTGGCAACAAAAGTGAGTACACCCCTAAGTTAATAATGTCCAAATTGGGCCAAAAAGTGTTACAATTTTGTGTGGCCACCAACATTTTCCAGCACTGCCTTAAGCCTCCTGGGCATGGAGTTCATGGAGTTCACCAGAGCTTCACAGGTTGCCACTGGCATCCTCTTTCACTCCACCATGATGGCATCATGGAGCTGGTGGAAGTTAGAGACCTTGCGCTCCTCCACCTTCCATTTGAGGATGCCCTACAGATGCACAATAGGGTTTAGGTCTGGAGACATGCTTAGCCAATCCACCGCCTTTTCCCCTCAGCTTCTTTAACAAGGCAGTGGTCATCTTGGAGGTGTGTTTGAGGTCGTTATCATGTTTGAATCCTGCCGTGCGGCCAAGTCTCCAAAGGGAGGGGATCATGCTCTGCTTCAGTATGTCACAGTACATGTTGGCATTCATGGTTCCCTCAATGAACTGTAGCTCCCCAGTTTCAGCAGCACTCATGCAGCCCCAGACCATGACACTTCCACCACCATGCTTGACTGTAGGTAAGATCCTCACCTGGTTGCCGCCACACACACCTGACACCATCTGAACCACATAAGTTTATCTTGGTCTCATCAGACCACAGGACATGGTTCCAGTAATCCATGTCCTTAGTCTGCTTGTCTTTAGCAAACTGTTTGCGGGCTTTCTTGTACATCATCTTTAGAAGAGGCTTCCTTCTGGGACAACAGCCATGCAGACCAATTTGATGCAGTGTGCGGCGTATGGTCTGGGCACTGACAGGCTGACCCCCCCTCCACCCCTTTAAGCTCAGCAGCAATTCTGGCAGCACTCATACTCATATTTCCCAAAGACAACCTCTGGATAGGACGCTGAGCTCAACTACTTTGGTCGACCATGACGAGGCCTGTTCTGAGTGGAACCTTAACTGTTAAACCACTGTATGGTCTTGGCCATCGTGCTGCAGCTCAGTTTCAGGGTCTTGGCAATCTCCTTATAGACTAGGCCATCTTTATGTAGAGCAACAATTCTTTTTTTCAGATCTTCAGAGAGTTCTTTGCCATGAGATGACACGTTGAACTAGTGACTAGTATGAGAAAGTGAGAGGGATAACACCAAATTTACTACACCTGCTCCCCATTCACACCTGAGACCTTGTAACACTAACGAGTCACATGACACCGGGGAAGGAAAATAGCTAATTGGGTGCAATTTGGACATTTTCACTTAGGGGTGTACTCACTTTTGTTGCCAGTGGTTTAGGCGTTAATGGCTGTGTGTTGAGTTTTTTTGAGGGGACAGCAAATTTACACTGTTATACAAGCTGTACACTTACTACTTTACATTGTAGCAAAGTGTCTTTTCTTCAGTGTTGTCACATGAAAAGATATAATAAAATATTTACAAAAATGTGAGGGGTGTACTCACTTTTTGAGATACTGTATAGATATGTTTGTATAGAGGCACTTTACTTTATTGTATCCTTTTCAAGTTGTGCCATGGACAATAGAAACATTTAAAAGGACCAGGATTGGCGTACAGTATCTTTTCTGTGTAGTATTTATGACTTGGAGCAGGTGCAAGCTTTCTGTGGCACCTAGTAGGGATGATTGAACGGTTCGGGTCGACCATCGGTTCGACCCGAACATTGAATGTTCGAAATTCGGCCGAATTCCGAACTTTTTGCGAAAAAAGTTCGGAATTCACCAATCAGAACCGACCAAAATGCAATGGGACAGGAACTGGGCTTTAAAAGCCCGTGATTGGACCAGAACCATCAGTAAAAGCCAATTGAGGGGGCAGGAGGATGTTAGGAATGTGATTGGAGTGACTAGGGGGTCCAGAGGCCAATCAGTAGTGAATACGCCCCCCAGTATATAAGATAGCCCCGCCAAATCTCTAGCACTTTAATACAGGGCTGTGGAAGAGAGTGGAAGCAATTATTAGTGTGAGGAAAGGGATATCTAGTGTAGTTAGGGTACTATTTTCCGCTATAGTTAGATAATCAATAATCTAGTTTCTGTAGGGAAAGTGTTAAGTGTCAGGGTGACCGTAGTGTAGTGTAGGGTGAACTGACTCTGACTGCTATGGCAGGGTGACCAAACTCTTCCATGTCAGGGTGACCGCCATAGAAAAAAGATTGTTTGTATTAGAATTGCAGTAGATCAGGGTAGTGGCTCCGCTACTTTTACACCTGTTTCAGGCGTTTTATTGGGCTTTTTTGTGAACGTCTTTGGAGGCAGGCATGACATGTGAACTTCTGTGTAAGGGTATATATACACACACACATGTATGTATATATACACATACACACTTATAGGTGTGAAAGTAGCAGAACCCTATGCCTGCGCTAATGAAATTATTTGCAGGCATAGGGCTCCGCTCCTATCACACCTATATGTGTGTATGTGTATAAATACATATATGTGTGTGTGTGTGTGTGTGTGTGTGTGTGTATATATACCCCTATACAGAAGTTCAGATGTTATGCCTGCCTCCAAAGACGCCCAAAAAATGCCCAAAAAAAAAACGTCTGCAACAACACACCTGGGCGTTTTTGTTGCAGGCGTTTTTTTGGGCATTTTCTGGGCGTCTTTGGAGGCAGGCATAACATCTGAACTTCAGCATATGGGTATATATACACACACACATATATGTATTTATACACATACACACATATAGGTGTGATAGGAGCGGAGCCCTATGCCTGCGCTAATGAAATTATTTGCAGGCATAGGGCTCCGCTACTTTCACACCTATATGTGTGTATGTGTATAAATACATATATATGTGTGTGTGTGTGTATATATACCCCTATGCAGAAGTTCAGATGTTATGCCTGCCTCCAAAGACGTCCACAAAAAAGGCCAATAAACGCCTGCTACAAAAACGCCCAGGTGTGAAAATAGCGGAGCCCTATGCCTGCTCTACTGCAATTCTAATACAAACAATCTTTTTTTTCTGGTTCTGGACATGCTACAGAGCTGAAACTTCACAGGTACACTTTTTAGACCCCCCAGACACTAAATCCAAAGAAATCTCTTTTTTGTTTTTCAATAATTTTTTCAATATTTGGCTCTCTATCAAAAACAACAATTTCTAAGAACTTTTTTTTGTTTGATTAATAGTCCCTGGGGCATGACCCAGAACCCTAGGCACTTTTTAGGGGCATTTATTGGGTTTTAGGGCTTCAAAATTGTGTTTTTTGATTACCGAAGTTCGGGTCCCATTGATTTCAATGGGGTTCTGAAATCCGGGCCGAACTTTCGGGAAGTTCGGGTGTTCTGGTAGAACCGAACTTATTTAGAACCTGAAAGTTCACGTAGCATATGTATGTATCTAAAGATGCATGCTTACTGTCATCTGTAGGGATGGGCCGAAAAATCCCCTGTTCTGTTCGCACCAGAACATCTTGAACAGGGAAAAAGTTCTAGCAAACATGCAAACTCTAATAAAGTCTATGGGACATGAACATGAAAAATCAAATGTCCTCATTTTAAAGGCTTATATGCAAGTTATTGCCATAAAAAGTGTATGGAGACCTGGGTACTGCCCTGGGGGGGGGGGGAGGGACATGTATCAATGCAATTTTTAAACTATTGTTTTTAAAGGTGCAGTGATTTGTAAACAAAAAAAATGAAAAGTTCCTTTAAATATCGTGCCTGGGGGGTGCCTATAAAATTGTGCATCTGTACGATGTATGGAGCCTGCTGCAGCAATACTGACATTTCTAAACGGCAAAATGTCACTTAAACTTGCTCGTGGCTATAATGTATTGTCGGCTCCCGGCAATACAGATAAAAAAAAAAAAAAAAAGAAAGGCGTAGGGTCCCCCCAGTCCATAACAGGCCCTTATCTGAGCATACAGCCTGGCAGTTCAGGAAAGGGGGGAATGAGAGAACACCCCCCTCCTAAACCATACCAGGCCACATGCCCTCAACATGGGGGGGTGGGTGCTTTGGGGCAGGGAGGGCTCTGCACCCCCACCCCAAAGCACCTTGTCCCAAAGTTGATGGGGACTCTGGGCTGTGGTTGTCAGGGTCTGCGAGTGGGGGCCCCCAGATCCCACCCCCCCATGTGAATGGGTATTGGGTACATCATACCCCTATCCATGCACCAAAAAAGTGTAAAAATAAAAAGTAAAAACCACAGGAAACAGTTTTTTGACAAGTCCTTTATTAAAAAGAAAACAAACATAGCATCCCTCGATGTAATACCATTGTCAATCACGATGCACGCCAACCTGAAAAATAGAAAAATTGCAAAAAATGCCTTGCTTCCTAAAAGGCTACCCACTGTATGCCCGATCTTCGGCTTTGACAGTTCTTTTACAGGCAAGTGGCGGGGCCACCCGGTTAAGTCACCCAGTGACACTGCCCCCTTCTGACATCTCGTGATGTCATGTGACATCAGACGGGGCGGTGCCACCCAATGATGTAGCCGGGTGGCCCCGGCCCTTACCCTTGAACGAACTGTCAAAGCCGAGGAGGCATATGGCGGGTAGCCTCTTAGGAGGCAAAGTGTTTAATTTTTTTCTATTTTTAGGGTCCAGCAGGTGTTGTGATAGAAAATGGATTTACATCGAGGAACACTATTTTTTTTTTCTTTTTAGGACTTGCCAAAAACTGTTTCCTGTGGTTTTACTTTTTTACACTTTTTTGGTGCATGGGTATGGGTACGATGTACCCGATACCCATTCAAATAGGGGGAGGCTGGGATCTTGGGGCCCCCTTGTTAAAGGGGTCTTCCAGATTCTGATTAGACCCCCACCCGCAGACCCCGATAACCACAGCCCAGGGTTGTCGGGAAGAGGCCCTTGTCCCCATTAACATGAGGACAAGGTGCTTTGAGGGCACCCCAAAGCACCCTCCCCATATTGAGGGCAAGTGGCCTTGTATGGTTCAGGAAGGGGGGGTGCTCCCTCGCCCCCCTCCTTTTCCTGACCTGTCAGGCTCCATGCTCAGATAAGGGTCTGGTATAGATTTTGAAGGGGACCATATGCTGTTTTTTTTTTGTTTTTTATTCTGTCATAGGGTTCCCCTTGACCACTTAAATGCAGAGCACTTTCACCCTCTTCCTGCCCAGACCAATTTTCAGCTTTCAGTGCTCATTGTATTGGCGTCTATGGGAAATCTGGGTCAGCTTGACACGGCACTGCTCCCTGTCTTTAACATTGTCATCTATGGAAAATATTGGTAAGCTTGCCATGGCACTGCTCCTGAACCATAAGTGACATGGAGCACCAAGAGGGGAACCAGGACTACAACATATCCATACAATTTAAAGTGGGGTATGCCTGTACACTACACTGACTGCACTAATCTGACTGAACACACTATCCACTAACTACCAGCCCAATCTCCATTGTCACACACTATACACTTATATAGTATAGTGTGGTGCGTGGACTTAGCTCCTGAGCCACGATTGGCCAAAGGCACTCTGCCTTTTGCCAATGATGGCTCTGACAGAACATTTTGCTGTGATTGGCCAAAGCATACAGGTCATGTTCATGCTTTGGCCAATCATTATCAATCAATGCACTGCAAGAGCGCAGTGCATTATGGGGCACTCATTGGCGGGAGAACCTCCCGCCAAGCACCCAGCCAAACAGCTTATGTTCTAGTCGAACTTACGTTTGACTCAGACACACAGCCCATCCTTAGTAATCTGATTACAAAGCCTTCCCTACTCTTTTCAGACTGTGTCTGCTCAGTGGGCCCGATATGGAGCCATCTCTCGAGATTGGATACACTCAGAGAATAATCCCATATAAATCTATGAAGACCCATATGCAAGTGTCAATGGTCCCCAGCTTGGTGCCCCAGCTCTAGCGCCACCTATCCAATGTACAGCCACAGGTGTAAGGAGTGATTCTCATCTGATAGCACCTGTATATTTGTTGTGCTTACAATGTTCAGTGGAACAGGGTAATAGTGCAGTATTCAGAGGCTTTTCTTTCCTAGATAAGTAATCATTGAGAACAAAGATCTATTTATTTACCCCTGACCACCAACAGAAGGGAATACTTTACTTCCTATCAACATAGGAGGCAATTTACCACTGGCTACAATTGTAAGAGGACACTTCACCACAGACAACTAACATAAGAAAGAAAAATTTGAACTTTTATACTCAATGTAAAATCTTTTTTTTTTTTTTAAAGCAACATAATTTATTTTTTATGTAGGTATACTGCCTCTTACAGAAAGTCTGGACACTGTGCATATAAAAGAAGGGGAAACATCCTCAAGTTGCAATACTCCTATACCTGCTCAAGATTTCAGTTTTATCAAGCACTGAGAACAATAGACACGGGATTTGGCAACAGTTTTTTCTCCATTTTACATTGAAGGGAACAGCATGATAATTTTGTATGGGACATTCAAAGCAGTCCCAGCATGAAAATGGGCAAGGGCAAACCAAGTGGCACAAGTAGGTGATCACACTGCCACCATTGACCTTTCTACACGCACCAATGCATCCCCCTATCCACCCCCAAAAATACTTGGCAAATGTGTGGACAAAGGACCGGGTCATGGCTTTGGAATCCTGGGGGACCAAAACTTAGGGTTAAAAGGCCCAGGAATTACTCACAGCTTTCGTAGTAAAATGTGTGACTCAGAACAGTGGTCTCAATGTTTAAAAGGCATAAGCCTGGCAAATCCATTTGTAAATGGCCACACAAAAAGCTTGAAAGGCCTTGCAGTGCCAATCTGGTGTGATGAACAAAAAGCCCTTGAGCAGGTGTAGGGGTATAGCCATTAGAGGGTGCAGGTCTTTTTTTTAAATTTTATACTGTTCAAACCTCCCATAGTTGGCAGTATACTCAAATGTAAGGAATCATCATGTTGTGGTCTATAATAAACACTGAAGAAAGACTGGTAGAGAATTACAAAGCTCCATCCTCCCAAAATACAAAAAAGCCAGCATTGTTTACCAAAAAAAAAAAAAAAAAGGCAGTAAAACATGGGTAATGGTACAATTATGTTAATAAACTTGTATTTCCTTAACTTAATTAAGTCAGAGTGGTAACTGCATGGCCTATTAACCCTAAACCATGGGTGCTTAACCCGTGTCCTTCCAGCTGTTGCTGGACTACAAGTCCTATGAGGCATTGCAAGGCTGACATAACTCTCAAAGGTAGAGGCATGATGGGACTTGTAGTTCTGGAACAGCTGGAGGGCCACAGGTTGAGTGCCCATGCCCTAAGCAGTCCTCTAACTTTGTGTAATGGTCCTACACCTGGGCAAACTGCACCAGATGCCACAAGGTTTGATTCTGATGAGGATGATTATGAATCTTATCAGGGTGAAGGCGCCTGGTTCTTTTTGTATATGGATTAACCCTATATGAATTCAGGATACCTGCTGCCCTTTTTATTTTTGTGGTGAGTCACCCCAAAAATTTACAGGTTAATATCAATGAAAAAATGGGCGCTGGCAATGGTATGGGTTAATGGAAATTAATGGGTTAATGGGAATTAATTAATTAAGGCTAAAGATGTGTTTGGAAGTCTGGATGGTTTTAAATGTGTTCTGGTAGTTATGTTAGTGTTCTTTATCCAATTTAAAGTGCAACCAGTGTGTAACTCAAATAAAATTATGATAATGCCATTAAATTAACATTTTTGGTAAAATTCAAATAATTTAAAATATTGTGTGCATAATTGGTGACTTGTTGTGAAAACAAATACTAAATGGGTGACACTGGTGATTGTGCTGTGAAATATTAATAATAATGCTATTAATAAAAATTCATAAAATATTTTAAAAACATATGCAATAAAATGATGTATCCACAACCTTAATTGTGCAACAGGTGAGAATAGTCCGTGAAAATAAATGAGTTATTTAAGGTG
Source organism: Pelophylax lessonae (assembly GCF_965119305.1). Taxonomy (NCBI): domain Eukaryota; kingdom Metazoa; phylum Chordata; class Amphibia; order Anura; family Ranidae; genus Pelophylax; species Pelophylax lessonae. The sequence continues at coordinate 375,512,077 of NC_138770.1, forward strand.
ATTTTGTGCTCCAAATGTGCTCTTGATAAAATAAGCAATCTCTGCCTCTTACCAGTTGGCTTTAGGTCGCCAGGACTTAAACCGCTTTTGATCCCTTAATAGGATGGATCAGTCCTACACCGAACTCCTCCACTCCTCTTTCTGGATCTCACTCAGGTGTATATAGGAAGCCAAATATAGTATAATATAGTTTTTTATTTATTAAAATAAATGTAAAAATAAGAAATGGCTGCTTACAAGAAGTAGTGCCTTTCCTGGCACTAGTTGAAACTGCTGTTTGTATGTAAAAGGCTCTGTTTCTGGTGCTCTGTTTGTCCAGAGACTCCTCTACAGCCCTAGTGGTAGCAGCTGCGGCGTGCGCTTCAAGCAGGAAGGATATGACGTCGCTGGATCTCTGTGTTTCCGGGTATCAGTAAGGGCCACAATGCATTTCACGTCTCAATCTCGTGTCATCAGGTAGCCTGATTTTGTAATTACATTTATGATGGAAGAACTATACCAAGAGGAAAGGTACAGCTTGTTTCTTTTCTTCTTGGATTGCATTACTGTCATGGGTTGACATTATTTTACTTTCCTCTGTCCATTATAGGTTTGTCCAGTAAATACTACCACCAATATCACCAGTGGCTTCTAGTTCATCCACCTGAAGAAACAGTAGTAGATGCCTAAATTAGTACAACACAGCAAGCATTTACAAGCAGCAGATTTGGTGGTTTATTTAATAAGTACAAGTATAAAACCATAAGAAACAAATGTTTGTAGCATCAGTTTCAGAATTTGTCCTGTATATTGGAAAATGTATGACATTAAAATATAGAGACTGTTCAGAAAAAGTAAAATTCAGAGGAGATAAAGCTAGGAGCTTTTACTGAAGCTCAGCAATAGTGTTTTTTTTATTTATTTATTTTTTTATTAGGCATATTGTGGAATTTTTATTTCTACTGTATGATGCTAAATAACTGGTATCAATATTTGCACTTGTAAAAGCTATATATAAACATCTTTCAGGAGAAACATTGCAATGCATGGTCATTGTCATGGCTATGGTGCATATATAACATATTTGCTATATAAACACTGTTTCTTAAAAATAGTAATAATAATAATAATATTTATTTGGCTTTATTACATTTAACATTTTATAACATAAAAATAACCCACATTACTTGCTTTATGATAAACGTACTTGTTTCCTGTACAGAAATAAATATATTTCAAAGATTCAGTCAATTAAGTGTTCATAACTAGAAGAATGAAACGTGTTTGTTCAAGAAAGGAACACGCCAAAATAATACCGTTTCTTACTGTGACTTTCAATCTTCGTGACTTTCAAATTAGGCTTTTTGACAGCGAAATGTCTCTTCCGTCTGTGAAAAGTCAGTAATTAATTTGTTCAAAATTGTGTTTACTTTTGAAGCAAGTGCCTAAAAAATTATTTTTTTGTTTATTTCAGTCATTAAGTCCTAATTCCACTGTTATTAAAAGTGATTAGTTTATTGTGATCTGGAAGATAATCACCTAGGTAATTAATTTCTGAAAGAACTCTTATAGAGGATTCTTAGCAGAACATATGCAAACTAATTAGAAATCAAAATAAGAATACACCTGCATCATTTATATTAATACGAACATAAAACCCACCTATAAAAGTACCACTGTCTCATCAATCAGTTGCAGAAGTTAATGTTAACTCTTAATTAGATATATATGGCATGCATTTCATGCATTAAATAACTGGTGGGAAGGAAAATGTACTATGTTGTACTTGGCATTAGACCACGCTAAAAAAACTGTGTTAATGTTCATAACTAGTTGATTGAAGAGTTTATGGGATTTCCAATTTAGCTAGATTCAGTTCCCCATTCACACAGCCCCATCTGCTGTAAAGTACAGTGTTTTTTCATAATTGTGCTCCCCTGTGTAAAATTGTACAACTGCACGTTTGTAACTGCCAGAACAACTAAATATGGCTCTTGTTTGGTTTTTATGTTTAATTGCATTTAAAAGCTTTTTAAAATACAGTAGGTATTTAGGACTAATGAAAATGCATCAGTTAACATCCAAAGAATTTGAGAAACGGACAAAGAAACAGCATAGTCCCGTAAATACAACCAGTTCTTTTTTAATAACATTTATTGGGAAAACAAAGAGTAATGAAAAACATTATTTCTTGAGTAATACTTTTGCTCATGATATCACCTGTTTAAGCTTTTGGGTTTTATCTATATGATCAGTAAGATACCTACCTAAGATATTCTTAAAAAAAAAGTTTAACTTGCGTCCTTTCTAGTTGGGCAACATCTGTATCATTCAGTGAGGGTAGGGAGCTTTTAGATAAGTAGTCTTGGATAATGGTAATTATATCGCCATGTAGATTAGCTGGTCTGTGTTGTTTTGGGAGGTTGTATAGTTTTGTGTAATATGTGTGAAAGTGTTTCGCAATTTTTTCTGTGGTGATGTTTAATTTCCCTTCATGGTTTTTGATGCCCATGATGTTATGATTAGTCTTGTGCTCTTTTAGGCTCTAGCTAGAAGATTACCAGCCTTATCTCCAGACTCGTAATACATTTTTTTCCTGAAAAGTAATATGCATTTGGCCTTGGTTTCTAGTAGTTACTGGAGGTTCTTCCTAGCTGTTAGTAGATATTGTGCATATTGAATAGCCAGGGGTTGTTTATGTAATGATTCCAGTTTGAAAATTGTGTCAGTAAGCAATCGAATTTCCGTTTCTCTGTCTTGTTTACATTGGGTCCCCATTTTGATCAGTTCACCTCTGATGGTGCATTTGTGTGCTTCCTAAAGCATTAAGGGGTCACTATCTGGTGCTTCATTCTCCCTAAAGAAGGTGTTTAGGAAGTCTGAAATTTTAGGGAGTAGGGTGGGGTTTGTTTTATTAAAGGTGAGTTTAGTTTCCAAGTCCTTAGGCTTGGGAGAGTTTGTGGCTAAGTCTGTGGTTAAGGAGATAGGGGCATGGTCTAACATAGATTGTTTGCCGATATGGGCTTCTGTAACTGTTTGAATGTGTCTGTGGGTAATAAAAACATAATCGATACGTGAGTATCGATTATGAGGGGTGGAGAAAAAGGTATAGTCCTTGTCTTCAGGGTGTAGGTAGGTGCATCTGCTAGTTATAGGGATTGTAAGAGTGACTTGATTCTCTTGAGGATTTTATAGGTCACACAAGTTTTACCATTCGAAGTGTCTAAGTCAGCGTTCAGGGGAATGTTAAAATTTCCTCGCAAAATGATACAACCTGATGCAAAAGCAGATAAATGAATTAATCGTTTACAAATAGTGCATTTACCATAAGTTGATGAAGCTGCTGCCTTATAAATAAATTAAATAAAACGATGTGTGAAACTCCTCCTATAGAACACTAGTCCCCTTGAAAAGTCAGACACATAAGCAGCTCTATAGAATCTTATAACCCCCAATATGGATATAAATAGGTGAGTTCACAATCTGTTAACACAGTCCAAAAGATAGGATGGCCATTCACCACAAAGTGTAGCAAGATCATGCGCCTTCACCGCACAACGTGCCCCCACCTTTGGTAATGCTTACTCACCAACTAATATCATATACTGTGCCTTTAAAACAACCATCCATGCTCCATCCAAGTTTCCCCCGGGATATACCGATCATCCACACACCTTCAATGGTATACGGGAGCTGATAACATGTGTTGTGCCTTTAAATCATCCATCCATACTCCACCCAAGTTTCCACAGGGATATACCAGTCCACCACACACCTTCAGTGGTATACAGCTCCTCTCACCTCACACCATAGAGCTCTGCAGAATAGCACTTCGCTAACACAACCACTTCCTAAGCCAGCACTAGGATCTTGATAGCTGTCATGTGACCCAAACGTCATCAAGATCCTAGTGCTGGCTTAGGAAGTGGTCGTGTTAGCGAAGTGCTATCCTGCAGAGCTCTATGGTGTGAGGTGAGAGGAGCCACAGCCAAGGCATGCCGACCATGAAACACGCTATCTTCCTACCACTGACCGACCCGGCCTGTGTCCTAGTCCTGCTGACACCGTGAGGACCTATTCATTGGTACCAGAGTGGATTCATCCAGACCTAGGCTGCCCAGGAAGGAGGATATCTATCATTAGGAGAGTGTATTGATCAGCCCTATGCCACTAATCATCCGGTAAGAGGCTCATCCTCCCTTTGAGTGGTGATTTCCAGCATATATCCTCACTTGGGCATTTTCCTTTATCTGAATCCCAATACCTATACGCCCTTATAATTTTCATCCTCTCGTAAGGGGCCAGTCCAGATATGGTGGTGGGATCACCTGCACCTTAAATTGCTGTGGATTTTTCACCTGGAAGTCACCGTATATATCACAATATATCACGGACAATTTTCTGGACTATATGCACCTTATCTTTATTGCACATTTAAGAGTTTTTTTTGTCGCCACTTTTCATTAGTGTGTGACCTTTATTATTTTATACTGTTGATTTACTTTTTCCTTTGAGGCTACACTAGTTATATCACTCAGTATTCACTGTGATATGTGTTTATCATTAGTTTTGTGACTAATTATCTTGACATCACTTTATTGGTTCACCTTAACCTGATTGGTTGACACATATGCGTTTAGCGCACCTGCTTTTTTATTTATTTATAGTATTTTTCCTGATTGGTTCTAAGGTTGCAGCTTTACTGTATTATTTCATCCAGCGCACTTTTTCTATTCTAATGTACTTCATTTCTTTCTCTCACAGCTTGTCTAGTAGAGGGCATAGTGCTCTGCGTTTTTTTAGTGTGATCTGTGACAAGTCCTGGAATAACATTATAGTCTCTTTATTAAATACAATATGATCATTACAATGGGCATTCTGTAGGATGTCTTCTTTTAGTGCGAAGTTTTGAAGACAGCAGATTATATCACGTGGGGGAGCAGTGATGGGGCCTCTCGCTCTCAGGGCTCTATGAGCTCTAACAAACCCAATCTCCATTTCTTCTGGTCTTTTTAATAGTCTGTTGAATACTCTCTGGAGAACAGGAGGGATTTGGTCAGCTTCGACTGATTCTGGGATCCCTCTGACCCTAATGTTGTTACGCCAGCCCCTATTATCCAAATCTTCCAAATGCCTGATCATCTCTATGAAGTGAAGAGAATGAGTGGCTTTCACTCTCTCCAATCTATTGATGGCTCTGTCTCTATGTTTCCCAGCCAATTCTGCTGAGGCTAGTTTCTCATTAAGGACAAGCAGATTGGATTTTAAATCCGTTAGAAAGTGGATTTTATGTCAGCCACAAAGCCTGACATGTCTGCATATGTGAGTGGGTGGTCTGCAAGGAAGTTCTCCCTACCCACATCCTCTAAGGCTGATTGAGACTCCTCACTAAACTTGTCTATCTGCCAAGAAGGCACCATCTTGCTCCCAGCCATGCTGCTGCGGGCCGGTTGTTGTGGTTTGAATAAGTCCGATATGTTCCGCGTAGATGTAGCAGCCAGAAAGTGGCAGGTGTGGGGTGTGTGGTGGTTCTGTCTGCCCATACTTGAGAAAAAGAAGAGCCAAAATCAGGTACTGGGGTTGTGAGTCTGTCGGAGCTCCTTCAGTGTGCTTCCATTCAAGCCACGCTCCAAGCCATGCCCCCGATGATTACGATCTTTTGTTAAATATATACTGTATATCATATGCTACGCTAATAAGGTGCTGTTGAACTCTATCCACACAAGCCCAAGGTTTATAACAGGAGGGTCTACCTGATGGAAAATATTTTAAGTGAATTATTTAGGTTGACTTTCACATTATTTTATTATTACTAATCATTATAGGTCTGGAAGACAAAATCTGTGTGACCATCTTGACAGAAAAAGTAAGATGCTAACTGACCAAAGCACATTTTTTAGAAACTAAAAATTGTGTTAAAGGCACAATTTAGTAAAAAGGTTTGTGCTCCATGTGTTAAAAAGCAGAACTCATATAAAGAAATTATGTACGTACTATAAAAGTGTCTTCTAAGAACTGGTCACTTAACCTGGCTGTCCTGTTTTCTTTTATCAAAGAAGCACCAACCTAGGTTGGTAATTTGGGGGGGGGGGGGGGGGGTGGCTGTATAAGGATTGCTACAGTAAAAAAACTAAGTTATTACCTGCTAACTTGATTTCCAGGAATCTTCCCGGACAGCTTACTGAGAGATAGATTCCTCCCACCTAGCACAGGATACACAATCCACATTAGTTTAAATAGAGGTGAGAGCCAGAGACCCTCAGTAATTAGGCACAGCTAATTTCATACCAACCACCCATACTACAACATGTATAATAGAGCGGGAAGCAGCGCCATCCTGGAAGATTCCTGGAAAGTTAACAGGTAATAACTTTTTTCCCCAGTCATCTTCCATGATGAGAGTGAGATTATGGAAACCATACCTGCTAGGGAGGGACCGCAGCCTGAAGCACTTTTCTCCCAAAAGCCTGGTCGCTATCAGATAAGAGATACAGACGGTAATGCTTGACAAATGTCTGGAAACTTGACCAGGTGGCTTCTTTCCAGATTTGGATCTGGGTAGCTTCTGCCCTTTCAGCCCAGAATGTAGCCAGGGCCCTGGTAAGATTTTGGGGAGCTTGGAGCCCAGCAGATGCATAAGCCTCAATGATCGCAGCCTTCATCCATCTAGAGATGGTAGTTTTAGAAGCAACTGAACCTTTTTTGTGCCCCGAGTATAGAAAGAATAGATTAGGGACTTTCCTCCATTGTTTGGTTTGCTTGAAGTAACCTAATAAGCACCGCCTTACATCAATTCTATGGAAATCCTCTTCCCTAGGGTTTGCTAGCTTGTCTACAAAATGATGGGATAATGATCGCCTGTGATCGTTGAAAGTCTTTCATCAATTTGGAGAGAAAGCCCAGTTCCAGTGACAGAATTACTCTGTCAGAATGGAGCAGTATGGCTCTGCTATGGACATTGCTTGTGGTTTGCTGACTCTTATAGCAGTAACCATCGCCACTAAGAGCACTGTTTTGTAGGTTAATACTTTCCTCTAACAGCTCAAAAGGCTGTTTTGAGAAACTCTGAAGGACCGTAGACAAATCCCAAGGGAAAACTAATTGGACCGCGGCGCTCTATTCCTTGAGACAGTCTTGATGAATCTTCTTATTAGAATATTTTCCTTCAATCTGATATCTAAAAAAATTGGGCAATGCTGCCACCTTTACTTTCAAGGTATTGGGGGCTAGCCCTAGGTCCGATCTATTTTGCAGAAAATCCAATATTGCCAGAATAATAGGTCCAGAAATCCTGTCATTGTCCTTCCGCCAAAAGCAGAATTTCTTTCACACTTTATTATAGATTACATTTTTTGATTTTTTCCTACTGTTTAAGATTATGTTGATTACTTTTTCTGACAATCCCTTGTTTTTTTAACAGGTGCCAAGCCGTCAGAAAAAGGTGGCTGACCTGCGGATGGCATAAATCTCCCTGGACTAGTAAATCGATCCTCTGTGGCAGCCTCCAGGGTGTTGCTATTGACAGTTTCTGTAGAGCGGTAAACCATGACCTTTGTGGCCAGGCTGGAGCTATCAGAATTACTTTTGCTCTTGAGGATTTGCCTTTGAGAATCCCCTTTGGTATGAGCCTGAACAGAGGAAAGGCGTACAGGAGATCCTCTGACCATGGAAATGCAAAAACATCCAGACCCAGACTGTAAGGGTCCCTGTGAATTGAGAAAAAAATTTCTGCTTTTGCATTTTTGGATGAGGCAAACAGGTCTATTAGAGGACGGCCCCACATCTCTGAGATTGACTGAAACACTTCCTGATTCAAGCCCAATTCTGTGTGATAAATCTTTTCTTTGTTCAAGAAATCCGCCAGAGAATTCAGCTCCCCTTTGAGGTGAATGGCTGCCAGATAGATAGAGAGTGTTTTCTTCCGCCCATGTAAGGATCAGCTTTGCCACCTCCATGAGGGAGGGAGTCGCGTACCCCCTTGCTCGTTTATGTGAGATACTGCTGCCACATTGTCTGATAGAACAAAAATATGTCTTTCTTTTATGTTGAGTCCAAAGGAGAGAAGAGCTTTCCATACTGACTTTAGTTCCCTTAAATTGCAAGAGCCATTTTCCCTGTGCAGCCAGATGTTCCATGTGGGCTCCCCAACCCCATGCATTCGCGTCCGTTGTTATCCAGACTAGATTTTACTGTGTCTAAGATTTCCCTTTTGATAAGTTGTCTTCCTGAAGCCACCAATGCAGCGACTCTTTTACTTGGTCTGGCAGGGTTACTTGATCATTGAAGGTACTCTGTTGCCCATTCCACACTGACACTGATAAATTCTGCAGTATTCTCATGTGTGCTTGAGCCCAGGAGGATGCTGAGATAGATGCCGTCATTAGGGCCCAAAAGCCTTATCCTTTCGCTGATGGATACTGCCTGTCTAAGGAGGCGATTGGAGGTTTCTATCTTCAACAGATCTTTCTTTTTTCCGGTAAATATATTTTTGCTTCCATCAAGTCCAGTATCTAACCTAGGAAGACAACTTTCCTCAATGGTTGCAAATTTGACTTTTCTGGGTTCAGGTTCCAACCCAATGATTGCAGATGGTTTATCGTGTAGGCTAGGTTTTTCTCCAGCTCTGTGGATGACTCTGCAAAAAGCAGCAGATCGTCCAGGTAAGGTATTATCTTGATACCTGAGGTCCTCAGTCCCTGTAAGGCTTCTGCCAGGACCTTCGTCAAGATCATGGGAGCCAATGCCAACCCGAACGGGAGGGCATTGAACTGGAAAATGATGGTCTGACCTGGTCCTTTCACTGCAGGGTTTGGAGCAATCTCTGATCGGAATATGTAAGTATGCATCTTTCAGCTTCCCTGAGTAATAGCTCCCTTGTTGTGACAATCGTGTTCATCTTTAATTTTTTGTATACCACACTTTTGACTTCATTTATTTAAAATTTAGGATCGACATGTATTTCCCTGAAGGTTTCCTTCTGATGAACATATGGGAATAGAACCCCCGTACCCTTGCTCTCGAGGGATGGGGGAAATGACTCCCTTATCCAGAAACTCCTGGAATAAATTTGTCATGGCAGCTGCCATGTCTGAGTCTTTTGGCAGTGGAGTCACCAAAAAACAGCTTGGAGGTGTATGATGGAATTCTATCCTGTAACCATTGCCAATTACATCCAGGATGAACTCGTTGGTTTTTACCCTTTGCCAAAAGGGTAGGCAGGCCCTCAGCCTCCCTCCTCACTGCAAGGGAAGTCATTGGCTTTTGTCATTGGTTTGGGAGGGATTAAACAGAAATCCCCCTCTGCCTTCCCTTCTTCTATTGACAGGGTCTATTTTGGTCCTTCTTACCTGCATCCTTCTGACTGATTTTTCTGAAAGGACAAAAAGGCTTTTTGGACTGTTGCCTCTTTGGATTTGTAAAGCCTTTTTTATCAGCAGATCTCTCCAAAAATAATTCTCCAAATATTAGGCCACCTTTGAACGGTAATGAGCATAACTTTTCTTTAGAAGCTGCGTCTCTTGCCCAGGCTTTGGGCCAGATCGCCCATCTGGATTCATTTATGAGCACTGTACATCTAGTGGAAAACCTGATGGCCTCTATGGAGGCGTTCACAATATAAGCAACGGCCTTGTCAAGGATGGGGAGTGAGTCCAAAATCTCCTCTTTAGGGGTGTCTTGTTCTAGGAGCATCTTCAACTGCTTCAAACAGAGATCCAATGTCCTGGCTACACAGGTGGATACAATGGCCGGTTGAAAGTTAGCAGCGCCTACATCCCATGCCTTCTTTAACCACTTCCCGCCCTATAGCAGATAGACGGCGGGAATGTGGTTGTATTATCCTGACCGGACGTCATATGACGGCTGCAGGATAATACAGCTCTGTGCGCCCCCCGGGGGCACGCAGAGCGGCGATCGGTGATGCGAGGTGTCAGCCTGACACCCTGCATCTCCGATCTCGGTAAAGAGCCTACTGACGTAGCTCTTTACCATGTGACCAGCCGTGTCCAATCACGACTGGTCACATAGTAAACAGGAAGAGCCGTTGATCGGCTTTCCTTAGTTCGCACGAGTAAAGGAGCGCCGATCGGTGGCTCCCCTGACGGGGGGGGTCAGCACTGGTAATCAGATCATTGATTACCAGTGCAGACCCTCGGGGGGGGTGCCACTAGAACCACCAGGGATGCCCACCCATGATCCAGGGATTCCCACCTATGACCCCAGGGATGCCCACTATGGCCACCAGGGATGGCAATCATGGCTCAGGGAGCCCCCCATTGCCCTCCCCATCAGTGCTGCCCGCCAGTGCCCTCCCTATCAGTGCTGCCCACCAGTGCCCATCATTGCCATATTTCAGTGTCGCCCACCAGTGCCCATTATTGCCCACCAGTGCCGCCTATCAGTGCCCATTAGTGCCCATAAGTGCCGCCCGTCAGTGCCGATCATTGCCGCGCCGCCTATCAGTGCCCATCAGTGCCCACCAGTGCCGCCTATCAGTGCCCATTAGTGCCCATCAGTGCCACCTATCAGTGCCCATCAGTGCCAACTATCAGTGCCCATCAATGCCGCCTATCAGTGCCCAGCAGTGCCGCCTATCAGTGCCCACCAATGCTGCATATCTGTGCTACCTATCAGTGCCCCATATCAGTGCCTATCAGTGCCGCCTATAAGTGCCGCCTATCAGTGCCGCCCCATCAGTGCCTCCTCATCAGTGCCTGTCAGTGCAGTCTCATCAGTGCAGGAAAAAACTTATTTATTTACAAAATTGTATAACAAACAAAAAAACTTTTTTTTTTCAAACTTTTCGGTCTTTTTTTATTTGTTTAGCAAAAAGGAAAATACCACCAAAAGAAAGCTCTATTTGTGGGGGGAAAATGACATAAATTTGGTGTAGGTACAGTGTTGCATGACCGCGCAATTGTCATTCAAAATGCAACAGCGCTAAAAGGGGAAAATTGGCCTGGGCAGGAAGGGGGTGAAAGTGCCCTGTATTGAAGTGGTTAAATAACCTTCCACCTTTCTATCCATGGCATCTTAAACCACTTAAGCCCCAGAGGATTTGGCTGCTCAAAGACCAGGGCCTATTTTGCGATTCGGAACTGCGTGACTTTAACGGACAATTGCGCGGTCCTGCGACTCTGTACCCAAATTAGATTGACGTCCTTTTTTTCCCACAAACAGAGCTTTCTTTTGGTGGTATTTGATCACCTGTGCGATTTTTACTTTTTGCGCTATAAACAAAAAAAGAGCGTCAATTTAAAAAAAATAACAATATTTTTCACATTTTTTTATATGAAATTCCCCCAAAAAAATGTAAAAATCAACTTTTTTTAACATTTTAGGCCAATTTGTTTTCTGCTACATATTTTTTGGTGAAAAAAATCGCAATAAGAATAATGATTAAGCACAAGATGTATGTGTGAAACGCGTCTACGTGACTTCATGTTGGTGTCTTTGGTGTCATCATTTGTAACATTTTGGAATTAAAAGAAATCTAAAGGTAACTGGAATTCCTGGATGTGCGGCTATTTCTTTTTCTACAAGTGTATTTTGATTGGTTTGCACAAAAGTTATTGCGTTTACTAACTAAGGGAAAGATTTATGTCATTTTTATTGTTTTTTTTTTAAGCAGTAATGGCGGCGATCTGCGATTTTTTTTTGCAGGACTGCGACATTGCAGTGGACGGATCGGACCCTTAACTGACATGTTTGACACTTTTGGGGGTACCAGTGACATTACTACAGTAATCAGTGCTATAAATATGCACTATTACTGTAAAAATGACACTGGCAGGGAAGGGGGTTAACTTTATTGGTGATCAATGGGTTAAATGTATCCCTAGGGGCGTGATTCTAACTGTGGGGGGGCGTGGCTTGTGATGTAATCACAGAGACATACGATCCTACATAGCAGGATCGTATGATCTCTGCAGTTACACCAGGGAGAATGACAGGCGGCTTTATTTACATTAGCTGCCTGCCTTTCTCCCTCTCCAACGATAGATCGCGAGTGGCCGGCGGACATCGGAGCCGCCGGTCACTCGCGCGGGGATGTTAGTGACCGAGCGGGGCGGGATCGTGCCTCCGGCGGCGCGCGCTTGCCCCCTACAGGCTCGTGGGCGAGCGATGTAGTACTATGTCGCTTTGCCCAGTAGGGGCTGACTGCCGCAGTAAATAGTCGTGCGGCGGTCGGCGAGTGGTTGGGAGCCCCTGCATCCTCAAAAGATAAGTCTGATTTTCTGGCCACTTTGGACAGAGCTGCTTCCAGCTTTGGACATTTCCCCCATAACGCCGCATGTTCCCTCTTAAAAGGAAACCTTCTTTCCAAATTTCTGGGGAGAAAGACTTTCTTTTCCGGCTCCTGCCATTCCTGCAGTATGGTATCTTTCAAAGCAGTGTGTACAGGGAATGTTCTTGCCCATTTTAATTGCAAACCTGCAAAGAGTTTATCATGTACTGACAAACTTTGGCTCTCTTTTTCTTCTAACTCTAAAGTATCATGTATAATCTTCAATAAATCATGTGTGTCATCAGAAGAAAACAGAAATGTTTGCAACGTTTTGCTTTTTCTTCCGTCACTTCCCCTTCTTCCATGCTAGAATATTCACTGGAGTTGTCCTCCAGCTGTTCCAGCACCCCCTTTTCTTCTATGACTGGTGTAGATGCATGGGCCTGAGGTGTTGTATTAGCATAAGATGTACTTGGTTAAGATGCGTTTGAAGAACCGGGCTCTTGCAGAGAAGATCTGAACTACTTCAAAGTTTTAACCATCTCTATATTCATGTTGTCTAACAATTATTTAAACATTTAAACAGAGAGCTAGTTTCTTTTTTGGTTAGAGTGTCAATGCAGTCTTGGCAAAGCACATCTTTACAGGTGGATGACAGCTTTGTTTGGACGAGGCACATTTATTTTTAGGGACATCTCCCTGCACTGCTTCCGCTTTTTCTTTGCAGATTTTACCCTTGCAAATTATTCCATGTACATACCAACCACTACCACTAGTGCCCCTCCCTCCACCAATGTAAAGGTAACAGCACGGATGAGCCTACATCACACTTTTCTTAGGGGCAGGATCTGCGTGGGTCCCCCGATCCACCTCCTCCGCAGCAGCCACCGCTATTGCAATGCAGGGAGTCTCAAGATTGCCGCTTCCTTATGTGCACTGCCTGAATGAGCACCGCCATAGTCCGTCCCTGCAGGCCCCAGACCAGGTTCTGTGGATTGGGATGCTGGTCCATGGTGCAGAGCTGTTATTCTCCCCCATCTTCCATGCTAGGATAAAGCAGGACACCAGTGGCCCATAGTCAAGATGACCGCTACGACACTTTTGCCGCACTGCCTAGAGAATACTGGCCGGAAATTATGCACCCCTGGTGTTCCCAGCTCCATGAGAGTGGCTGCACTCCTTCTGACGACCATGCTGGGTAGAAGGGAGACACCAGTCCCATGCTGCCCACTGGGAAACGCAGACTCTGTGATCTCTGCAAAGCCTGGGTAAGCCTCCACTGTGGCTCCCCCTACTGGACACAAAAAATGGGGAGAAGGGGTCATCCAAACCCCCCCAAACCAAAGGTATCAGGGGGGCTGAGTTACCCAGATAACCATGCCCAGGGTCACTGCCTCATTTTAAGGAGAGGCCAGGGTCAGAATGCTCCTGCCTCCTAGCACGAAGGCCTGACAGCATGACATTTTCTTGAAGTGATCCTGTCTGGCTGAGGAAACACAAAATACTGAGGGTCTCTGGCTCTCACCTGTAATTAAACTAATATAGATTGTGTTTCCTGTGCTAGGCAGAAGGAGCCTCTCTCTCATTAAGCTGTCCTGGAAGATGACTGGAATGGCTTTATTTCCACTTTAAATAAAACGTCTGATCTACACCCTCATCTATAGGTTATTTTATGATGTTAAATATTATTATAAAATGTAAGATCATGTACAAAATAATAGCAATAAGAATGACGTATACAGAGTAGATATACAGTAAGAAACATATAGTATTCTTACAGAAGGAAACACATGGCTACCTCTTATAAGACTTACATACAGATAAGAGGTTATCTATCAAAATTATTAGATTTTTGATCAATTTTCAAAATTGTTACGCTTAAAAACTATCACTTATCAAACAAAAAGAGTAGGTGAAAATAAAACTATTATTACCCACTCACCCAGCGCTATATCTGATATAACAGACAATGGATAAATAACAATATTAAATAAAAGATGTAATTCCCTTGCGGGACAATAAAGCTGCTGCTAAATTTGCAAAAATTATGTATAAAGGTGCAGAATTGACTTGATATTCTAATATGAGAACAAAACAGCACTAGCAGCGCTGGCAGTGTATATCAATAAGTCCACCACAATAATGAGAGCACTGCTGTTGCAGCTAATACTCTTGCAAGTCCAAGAGTACCACAGCCAAATTCAGTGAATGGGTCGCAAATGAGTCCATACTCCAATGGTTAATAGTGCACCTCCACCGCACCACTGTGAAGCCCTGCAGCAATTCACACTCACCAGATATGACTTAAATTGCGCCTTAATCCAACCACTCTGATGCTTATGTCACCCAGAAATTCCCAGTCCCACTTCTCACCAAGATAGAGTAATCCAGATGATATTCAGCACACTGGGAAGCTTGGTCCCATGGAATCTCATATCACGCATGTACCATGTAAGTAAAGGAGGAAGGACTCATAGCGTAATCTCGCATAACATTTATTGAAACATATGGTCCCCTGTCCCCCTAAAATATAACTCACATAGGCATACTGTAAACAAGCATAGTAAAACATATTGTAGGTAATCGGTAACCTGCTTCCTCGGCCGACTCCACTAAGCATCTCTGCGGCTCGGTACCAGCCGACAGAGTTCTGTGGTGTGATGTCAGGCGTTAGCACGCGGTCACCAGGGTAACACCTGACGTCACACCACAGAGCTCTGTCGGCTGGTACCGAGCCGCAGAGACGCTTAGTGGAGCCGGCCGAGGAAGCAGGTTACCGATTACCTACAATATGTTTTTATGCTTGTCCCTCCTCCTTTACTTACATTGTACATGCGTGATATGAGATTCCATGGGACCAAGCTTCACAGTGTGCTGAATATCATCTGGATTACTCTATCTTGGTGAGCAGTGAGACTGGGATCTTCTGGGTGACATAAGCATTAGAGTGGTTGGATTAAGGCACAATTTAAGTCATATCTAGTGAGTGTAAATTGCTGCAGTTCTTTACAGTGGTGCGGTGGAGGTGCACTATTAACCATTGGAGTATGGACTCATTTGCGACCCATTCACTGAATTTGGCTGAGGTACTCTTGGACTTGTGAGAGTGTTAGCTGCAACAGCAGTGCTCTCATTATTGTGGTGGACTTATTGATATACACTGCCAGCGCTGCTAGTGCTGTTTTGCTCTCGTATTAGAATATCAAGTCAATTCTGCACCTTTATACATAACAATCACTTGTTTTCTAACGTCATGCCACTGCCATCCTATAAATTTTAACAAGCATAGTATGGTATTTTATGGTATGGTATTTTCAGAAGCATAATTTAACCATTAAGAATTATAAGCATATCATAATTTGCCGGCTATTTGTACTTGTGATAACAACTAAATGAAGTAGCATAACTTGTTCATTATTTCTTAGGAGAGAAACAAAATAATGCTTTACACACTTTTATCGCATTATCTTTAATCTATGGGAGAGTATATTAAGAAAATCTTTGCTGGTTCCCTGACAGATGCTAAGTTTTATTTTACATACTAAATCAATTCCCTGGAGACATTGGACTAGAGAGATTTTTTTCTAAGAAAGCAATTTGTCAGAGCTCAGGTATAATCCAGTAATGCAAAATTGATTTTCTGACCAAGATCACAATCATGTCAGTTATATTCAAGGATTAAGTGACTGTTTGTTAAATAATGTAATAGTCCCACAATGTAAAACATTCTGTTCTGCTCCTTTTTTAAGCATCTAGCCAATGCTTATGTCTTGAAAAACAGTTGTATGTTTGGTGGAAAAAGGGTTCTGGGGTCAAAATCTTATTTTTATGGCAGGACCTCCACAGTGTAGAGCTTGGGTTGGCAACCCTTCAATCATAATCTACCGATCAACTATGTACAGCTGACAGGTAGATGGCAGGCATGAGCTCAGGTAGGTTTAGACACTAGTCTGAAGCTGCCTGAGCTATCCACTTGGAAAGTTCTTAAAGCCGATTGCCAATAACCGGTGGCAGAGGCATTCCTTGCCTAGGATTAGCTGTCAGCAGGATAGTTCAGGTGGTTTTGGATTAGTGTCATGAGCTGCCTGAGCAGATTACCCACCTTGTGGTCTGGCAGGTGGCCACTGTTAGCCAAGCAAGCATTTGAATTTCCTGGCATTGCTAAATACTTAGGCCTGGACTAGAGAACCTAGTACACATCAATAAACCAATATCTCACCGCTTCTTTCCTCACAGACATTTTTTTTAAGAGGCAGGATTAGTAAATTATAAGCTGTTAAATGCCTGGCTTTTACAGCCTGCACTCAGGGACACAGTGAGCGACAACACACACCTGAGAGTATTGCTCTCCACCTGCAGTGACAGTGGTCACACAGTCATACCTCCCCAGCTGGTCTATAAGTATTCCAGGGGAATTGATAATAGCTGCAGTTGACCCACTGACTAAGGACCCTATTTACACTTTATGGTAGGTTAAATCGGGTGCAGGCTGTAGTTTTTATAGATCCCAGTAGGAACTGGCTGCATTGGTGGCTTTTTCTTAGCCCTCTTTTTTTGCCCTTTGGTGCTCATTCCTCCTCCTGCTTCTCAGCAGAGGTATTTTTTGCAGTTATGCAAGGATTTTTACACTGTCCCACTAACCTCCTCCCTTCTGAACCCTCGACACTGCCCTAATGACCTCCACCCAGCTGACCCCTGTACACTGCCCTACTGATCTCCACCCAGCTGACCCCTGTACATTGTTCTACTGACCTCTGCCCAGCTGATCCCTTTAGACTGCCATACTCACCTCCATCCCAGTTGGCCCCTGTACACTACCCCATTTACTACTGACTCCTGCACACTTCCCTACATAATAGTCTACAAATGATCCCTGGACACTGTCCCATATATTACTGACACTGGCCAGAACTCAACAAGTTAGCCTGCAGTACCAGTTGCTCTGCCTTCATGATGGACGCCTACATCAGAATTGCGGGGGTAACAAATTACTCTCCATACATGAAAAAACATTGTGAATGAAGCTGAACATTGTGTTTCTCACCTAAGTGAACTTAAGGCAGGCTGCATTTATATTTTTACAGTGCCAATTGTTTTATTAGATTGTTCTATGTTGTTTTCTCCATGCCACCCTTACTGTTTATTATTTCTATTTCTTTTTTTAAAGGGCACCATACACCAATAACATTTGATCTCTTCCATGTTGTTTAGGTAGATCTGCACCGCTCAAAAGTTGCCTACCCCTGGTGCAGAGTGTGGCACCACTTGTTCACGTTACCCAATCCTTCTGTCTTTGGGACAAAAGCACATTTGCAAAAAAGAGGGTCTGTGATCACTGAATGCTGGTCAATGTAGCCTCACTTTTAACTGTCAGGAGCAAGATAAGCAATGTGGGTATGCTATGATAAGGATAAAAATCATATCACTACTACTTTCCTTCTCTCCAACCTTGTCACAGATTGTTGGCTTCACTTTTCATTTGACATCTTATAAGGATGAAGAATAACCTAAATGATTTAAGTGTAATTATTGTCCACATGCAGTTGTATCCTGATATGAAGGAGAATGAGAAGAAGTTAAAATGGTAATAGCTGAAGTACCTGGAAATTAAAGTGCATCTATACCGTAAACTTTTTTTCAGTTTTGGACAGAATGGGATACGTTTATAAGCCCTGTTGGGTTTTATGGCTATCTAGGGTTCTGTAAAGCTGGTCAAAGATAAGTCCATTTTTTTTACTCAGCCAGAGGGCTGAACGAAAAAAAAAAAAAAATGAACAGGTTTCTCCATCCACACATTCAAGGTGGATGGAGGAATCCTTCCCATTGTGCCATTGTATTCTGACAGTGTGGAGATTTCCCAGCTGTCAGCATACGCAGATTAGTGATACAGCCTATTGCTTGCAGCTCTGATTGAGTGACTTTAATTTGAAATGGTGATTGAACCGAAGTTAATCAAAAGTTTTAGACTTCTATTCAACCACAATGGCCGCATATGGGTCAAAATCGGGCTGGTCCCTGCGGATCCAGAAAAATTTTGATCCATGTATAGGGGTTTAGAATTCAGCGCCTGGTTGATAAATTTGGTAATGTCGCCATCACTTTAAGTATATTCTTAAATCAAGTGTATATGTTGTAGGGAGGTGCTACTACCCTTATTTCATTAAATCAGATATAAATATATAAACTGTATATTTATACAAAGTGCCTAAGTGCTAGAATTCAAAAGAGCAAACGTGCTTCCAAAGTGCAAAAAAATTTGCACTCTATATCAGAGTGCAAATGGCATAAACCTGTGCATTCAGAATAGTATTCAATATATCGGAGTGCAAATGGCAAAACACTGTGCATTCAAAATAATATTCAATCAATTATATTGGTTTATGTTGTGGTTAACTAAACAGTTACCGTAACTTCATATAAAATAATTAACGTGACTTCATACACATTGAGATTTCATTAGTCTTTTTTTAAAAAAGGGGGTTGTTCCTGCATGTCCCCAAAAGTGATCCGTGCTCCAAATAAATAAAGTTCTGGTGTATATGTGTTCCGTGTTCCTCCACCTTGGTAAGTAGTAGCCACTTACCAGAACAAATCAGGCCCCCAGGACCTAAACAGTTGTAATATATCTCTTTTGCTGTGGGGATGTTTTACCCTGGATCCGTTGAGTGGGTTTGTATTATCAATCCGAATATAGTTGGCACAGGCTTTGTTTGTAACTCACTCTATGTAGCCCCCTTTTCTCTTCCACAACCTAAGCATGATCTTTTCACTGCTATGGCCCTACTATTGGAGAACGTGGGTAACGTACCTATACACACCTGATTTCAGTATCATGTGGGATTTTTTAGTAACTAGCTTCTTCCTTTTATGGAATGCTGGTTTTTTCAGATTTACTCCCGTTCGACTGAGCTCGGTCCGGTTCCTGTTAACCACTTGCCGACCGCCGCACGACTATCTACGTCGGCGGTCAGCCCCTCACAGGCAAACTAACGTAGGGCTACGTTGCTTGCTTGTGAGGGTCTAGGGAGCGAGCGCGCGCCCCCGGAGGCGCGCTCCCGCTCCCGCGTGGTCACGGACCCCCCCGCGCGTGTGACCAGCGGACCCGATGTCCGCCGGCCACTCGGCGATCGGCGGGGGAGAGGGAGAATGTCAGGCAGCTTGTGTAAACAAACTGCCTGTCATTCTCCTCGCTGCAAAGACACTGATAAAACGGATCTGGTATGTAGATCCGTTGATCAGTGTCCTTACAGCTAGAGCCACAGCCAATCACAGTAGAAACCACGCCCCTAGGGACACACACAGCCCCTCCCTTCCAAATAAAGTTAACCCCTTCACTACCAGTGTATTTTTACAGTAACAGTGCATATGTATAGCACTGATTACTGTAGAAATGTCACTGGTAACCCCAAAAGTGTCAAAAATGTCAGTCAAGGGTCCGATCTGTCCGCCGCAATGTCGCAGTACCGCAAAAAAAAAAATCGCAGATCGCCGCCATTACGCGTTAAAAAAAAAAACAACAAAAATGACAAAAATCTTTCCCTTTGTTAGTAAACGCGATAACTTTTGCGCAAACCAATCAAAATACGCTTTTTGCGATTTTTTTTACCAAACATAGGTAGCATAAAACAAATTGGCCGAAAATTTTTAAAAATTTTGATTTTTACATTTTTTTTTGGGGGAATTTCATATAAAAAAATGTGAAAAATATTGCTATTTTTGCAAAATTGACGCTCTTTTTTTGTTTATAGCGCGTGATCAAAAAATCGCACAGGTGATCAAATACCACCAAAAGAAAGCTCTGTTTGTGGGAAAAAAAGGACGTCAAATTCGTTTAGGTACAGCGTCGCACGACCGCGCAATTGTGCGTTAAATTCACGCAGTGCCGAATCGCAAAATACCCCCTGGTCGGAATGGGGGTAAAATCTTCCGGGGCTTAAGTGGTTAAAGTAGCGGGATCAGGTCTGGCTGGACTTTGTAGTTCAGGGTTTTTACCCGCCATTGGATGGATCGCTATGATCCCTGACACACGGACGCTGATATGGCTGCTTTATTCTAGATACAACTTGTGGTGAGCCCTACTACACTGTAATTTTTATATCTGATTGTAATTAACTTGGTATATTTTTGTAAACTGACTGTATGTTATTCATACTTAGAACCAGCAGAGGTCACCATTCCTGTATTGTCCCAGAAGAAGCCTTCCGGCGAAACATGTTGGACACTAGTGACCCCTAGCACCTTTCAATGGTTCTATGTACATTTAAGTATCTTTGTGATATCAAGATGTATCACTGTATGTGATTGTTTTTATCAAATTCGTAATAAAAATTATTATTTTATCTTGTTTTTGAATTATTTATCTTAAACATATACCCTTACAAGCCTCACCCTTAAAATCCCACTATTTGGTTCACGCCCACCTGCAGCGGTTACTCTGGGGCACAAATAGAGTCCGCAGGGATAGTGATACCATTTTATTTTTTCTTGTTCAATGTATCAATAGGGATATGGTGTTGGCTTGCTGGGTACATTGGCCAGTTTAGGCATGGCACCTTCCTTTTCTTGTATATTGATTGAAACAGGGGTGCAAAACCCCAGAAGTGCTTTGCACTTGCCATTGCCTACTGGTCTGGATAAATAACTCTTTCAGAAAATGTTATATATTCCTTCTCTAATTTGTACTATATTTGTTTACTACAACAGGAAACAATATATGTCTAATTAAGTTAATATTATGATAGTATACTTGGCAATCAATGGTTACATTGGTATGTTTAATTGGACTGTAATCTAGGTACTTTGGTTTTTCCTGATCCCCCTCTTTCCCCTCCCCCTCTGGACATTTAAATATCTGAGATTATATTGCTAGCCCCTTTTTCTAACCTTTCTCATATGTAGTAAATTCCTTCCCTAGGATTGGCTTCCATTTCCCCACGATGGCAAAAATGGCACAGTTAGGAGGAAAAAACTGGGAGGATTTCCTAGATAATATTGAGAAAAACTGTACCACCACTAACCCAAATGATATTGATATAGAGGTATTTTTTCAGAAAATTAGACGATTGATGGAAAGAAAATCCAACCTCGGTTGGCACATCAGGTTTTTTGACAAATATATAAGAGAAAACGTTAATCCTATGGGGCTACGTATACAAATCTTCCCCTCTTTTGAGGTGCATGATATAACCTTTAAAGAAAAATGGGAAAAAAACTTAACCCAATGTACCTCTAACATGATGGAGCTTTTGAGAGACAAATACAAGTCGGATTTAATGGATATTGATAAGGATATTGAGAATTTGCAAACAAGAAATCGCTCACTTATCAAGCATTTAGAATACAATAAAAGGGAATCAGAATTACAGGCTCACCTGGAGAGTTTCAACAAAACCCTTCTGATGAGAAAAGATTTAAAATTTTACAAGGATAAGTTGGCCTTTATGGGAGGCTACGCCTACAAATGGCAAAAATCCACTTACACACGTAAAAACAAAACTCAAAAAATATTATCTGACAAGACAAGTTATCAATATCCATCTGACTCAGAACTATCTCTTGTATCTTCTGCCTCATCAGCTCGATCAACGCAGAGGGGTCAAACTAGACAGGGACAGGGTAACAGTGGTAAATCAGGGAAACAAAGTAATAAAGGCAATCAACATCAAAATATGGTAGGAGACACGGATAAACCGAACAGGAAGCGCAATTTATCCCCACAATCCACACCAAATGCCAAAACAACCCCAGTTATGGGAATTATTAGAGATCTGGGAGCTATTCCCAAAACTTCCAAGAGTGAGCTAATGCCAACAACCACCAATGATGAAACAATCCAGGGATTCCCTTTAGGGACCCCTCTTCCCACACAACTGGTAGACGAAAAAAGAGGACCCATAGACACCTTTGTAATAAGAGGACAAACGATAAATCTGGAATAGGATACACACACAGGGACACTCCTATGTTGGCCCCTATAGCACCTTCACATGATGGGATTAAGGATGGACTGTCAAACTCCACTCAACAATCAATATACAATCAAGGGGAGAAAAAGAATCCTCTTGATATTATCAATCTTTCCTCCCGATCACTCTCACAAACTGAGAAAGAAGTATTACAACTAGGCCTAAGTTTCTGTCCAGATCAACAAATGAGCAAATTTGAAGTGGTCAAAGACCTTCATTTATTTGCAAGGAATTTGACATATAAATATATTTTTGACAAAAACAAAGGCCAAAACAATATACGGGACGAGGATCTATACAAAGGATTCAAGGCCCAAGATTTTAGAAATCTCAAAACAATGATGCAGTTAATTGAGGAAAATAAACAACATCCAGACTATTCACCGTCTGATTCCTCTTCTGACGATGAGGAGGAACCACACGATGAAATAAACAAATTCAAATCCAGATCAACACGTTTTCCCAATCTCCAAACTTACCCAGCTATTTGGGCTTTTGTGAAGCACACCCAGAAGGAGATCGACAGATTGGAGGCCCCCCCACCTGGGGCCTCTAACCTGTCGGCCTCCCAAAGGACTGCTTTAGATGACCTTATCCATGACGACCTCGTTGTCATTAAACCCTCGGACAAGGGTGGCAACGTGGTCGTCATGGACAGGCATCAGTACGAGACCATGTGTCTCGATATTCTAAAAAATGAAGAATGGTATAGACCAGTATCTGTCGAGGAAGTTGATATTATGAAGGGTAAATTTAAATCTATAATCTTTAATGCCTTACAGTCTCATGTGATTAACCAAGAACTGTATGACTACTTAAACGTTAAATGGCCAATCTTGCCAACGTTTTATGTGTTACCCAAAGTACATAAAAGCCTCGAAACACCTCCAGGGCGCCCAATTGTTTCAGGCATCGGCTCTATCACTGAACCTTCCAGTAGGTTCGTTGATGACCAACTACGCCCACATGTCATGGGCCTACCTTCATACCTCAGGGATACTTTAGAGCTCTTGAGAGTTCTGGAGGGTCTCAGTGTCCCTGGTGGCTCTCTCTTGGTCACCCTTGACATTGAGGCCCTCTATTCTAGTATCCCCCATACCAGAGGTATCGAGGTTATTACCACCTTTGTTAAGGAACAGACCCATCACACTTGGGCGCTGGCAGACTTTACACTTCAACTACTGAACCATATCCTCAGATCCAATATCTTTGTATTCGGCGAAACCACTTACCTCCAGGTACAGGGGGTAGCGATGGGGACTGCTTGTGCCCCATCGTATGCCAACCTGTACCTGGGGGGGGGTGGGAAAGGGAGCTGTTTGCCAATGATGGCGCTTCGATATACCTGCGCCACCTAGCGCTGTGGCGCAGGTATATCGACGACGTCATCGTTGTATGGACAGGCTCGGTGTCCACTCTTCTGGAATTTATAGACTTCATATCCAACAATAATTATAATTTAAAATTCACTGTTCAATATGATACCCAACAAATAGCCTTTCTTGATACCACAATATATCTTACACCTGAGGGTAATATTTACACTTCCCTATACCGTAAAAATACGGCAGGAAACACTATACTTCATTATACTAGTAGTCACCCGCGATCCCTAATACGCAGTATCCCGTATTCACAATATCTTAGAATACGACGTAACTGCTTTCTGGATGATGACTATAAACAAGAAGCTAAGGCCCTACAGCAAAGGCTCTTGGTCCGTGGCTACAGCAAGAAATTACTTAAAAAAGCTTATCAAAGAGCTAATCTTCAACCACGAGATAGGCTTATTTTTGGGTCACGTCAGACTAAACCCTCAAATACCACTAAACTAGTTACTAAATACAGCTCCCAACATCAAACCATACGTAAAATCTTGGATAACAATTGGCATTTCTTAGCAGACGATATTACGGTCTCAAAATACATCAAACCCTACCCAGAGATAGTTTATCGTAAATCTGCCTCACTTAGAGACAAACTTGTACATAGTCATCACAAACCAAAGAAGGAGGAAGATTACCATGGAGCAGTGGGGGGCTATGGTACTTACAAATGTGGCCAATGCTCAGAATGCCCCTGGGTAAAAGAGGGATACACCTCCCTCCTACCTCGGGGAGGGACTTTGAGACCTAGGTTTAGGGCTACTTGCCTTACTGAGGGGGTTGTTTATTTAGCTACATGCCTCTGTGGGGCGTTCTATGTAGGGAAAACAATTAGACCCTTTGCGAAACGCATCCAAGACCATCTGTACTATATGGACACTGGACTTATGTCTACACCCATTTGTAGGCATGTAGGTCTAAATCATAATTTCGACCCCCATTTCATTAAATTCATTGTACTAGAAGCAATTAAGAAGAACCCCAGAGGGGGTAATTATGACAATGCAATTCTTAAGGCAGAAGTAAAGTGGATCTATAAATTACAGGCCACTAGGTTTAAATACGGCCCTATCATTTAAACCTTTTTTGGAATGAATCTAGGGCTGTATTATTGCCCACTATATACATGTAACCATAAGACTAATAAAAAACTCCCACCCTCCGTTCTTCCTGAAACTCCTCATGTGATCATGCTTTGTATTGTCTATATTGTCCATGTACCTATTGATTCAGCTTTTGGACAAACCGTAATACTGTATTAACATCACAGTAATCCATTGTGTTGCCAGAATTCAGGATAGGATACTATTGTATACCTTCCATGTCATTAATCATATGTTGCTTATAATTAATTAATCACAGCACATGTTGGTCATGTGCTGTGAAGTATTAATACATATTTTCTTATGATATTTATATTTTTCTCTTTTTCTTTATTTCCCTCTTATTTTTGTAGCTTTATGAGATCGGAATCCGTGTGTCAATATAGGATCAAATCGCGACTAAATCCAATGTGCCGGCTCTTTTCCTGCTTATTTCTCTTTTGACAGGGGCTCGGGCGCCAAGCCGGGGGTGGTGTTGTTGAGATTTATACTATTCTTCTCCTCCCACATTTTTTCCCCGAGTCCGTTTTCTTTTGATAGCGGATGTACAGCGTTCCTACTCATCTGTACCTCCTTCTTTGCGGTGCAGCTCTGATTGGGACCGCTAGATGGCGCCCGCACCGGAAGTGACTAGTTGGAGGTCATGAGGTACCTCATCACTTCCGGTGGGACCGCGCTTATAACGCCGAGCGGAATATGGTACAGACAGGCCACGACTAGTGGCGCGGCTGTCTGTTACCAATCAACCGGAGCATATGAGGTAAGTTTTACTACAACGATCTCCTATCTGTATGGCGGTAATGGCATTTCTCTTTCACAATCTCTGCTGGTTAAATGTGTTTTTACCATCTCCTCTTAATATTCACTTTCTGGGTAGGTTCCTAATCGGACATATCTTTTAGCTCACTCTCATTAATCTTGCACACTTGTAACCTTTTTGGTTACCATCGGTCTGCACCTGGTCTATAATTATATGCTACATCTCTATCTCTCACATGGTGTTTGTGCACCCCCGGCTTCATTAACCCCTCTTGTTCCTTTGCCTTATCACTCTATGTAGCCCCCTTTTCTCTTCCACAACCTAAGCATGATCTTTTCACTGCTATGGCCCTACTATTGGAGAACGTGGGTAACGTACCTATACACACCTGATTTCAGTATCATGTGGGATTTTTTAGTAACTAGCTTCTTCCTTTTATGGAATGCTGTTTTTTTCAGATTTACTCCCGTTCGACCGAGCTCGGTCCGGTTCCTGTTAAAGTAGCGGGATCAGGTCTGGCTGGACTTTGTAGTTCAGGGTTTTTACCCGCCATTGGATGGATCGCTATGATCCCTGACACACGGACGCTGATATGGCTGCTTTATTCTAGATACAACTTGTGGTGAGCCCTACTACACTGTAATTTTTATATCTGATTGTAATTAACTTGGTATATTTTTGTAAACTGACTGTATGTTATTCATACTTAGAACCAGCAGAGGTCACCATTCCTGTATTGTCCCAGAAGAAGCCTTCCGGCGAAACATGTTGGACACTAGTGACCCCTAGCACCTTTCAATGGTTCTATGTACATTTAAGTATCTTTGTGATATCAAGATGTATCACTGTATGTGATTGTTTTTATCAAATTCGTAATAAAAATTATTATTTTATCTTGTTTTTGAATTATTTATCTTAAACATATTTATCTTACAAGCCTCACCCTTAAAATCCCACTATTTGGTTCACGCCCACCTGCAGCGGTTTCTCTGGGGCACAAATAGAGTCCGCAGGGATAGTGATACCATTTTATTTTTTCTTGTTCAATGTATCAATAGGGATGTGGTGTTGGCTTGCTGGGTACATTGGCCAGTTTAGGCATGGCACCTTCCTTTTCTTGTACACTTGTTCACGTTACCCAATCCTTCTGTCTTTGGGACAAAAGCACATTTGCAAAAAAGAGGGTCTGTGATCACTGAATGCTGGTCAATGTAGCCTCACTTTTAACTGTCAGGAGCAAGATAAGCAATGTGGGTATGCTATGATAAGGATAAAAATCATATCACTACTACTTTCCTTCTCTCCAACCTTGTCACAGATTGTTGGCTTCACTTTTCATTTGACATCTTATAAGGATGAAGAATAACCTAAATGATTTAAGTGTAATTATTGTCCACATGCAGTTGTATCCTGATATGAAGGAGAATGAGAAGAAGTTAAAATGGTAATAGCTGAAGTACCTGGAAATTAAAGTGCATCTATACCGTAAACTTTTTTTCAGTTTTGGACAGAATGGGATACGTTTATAAGCCCTGTTGGGTTTTATGGCTATCTAGGGTTCTGTAAAGCTGGTCAAAGATAAGTCCATTTTTTTTACTCAGCCAGAGGGCTGAACGAAAAAAAAAAAAAATGAACAGGTTTCTCCATCCACACATTCAAGGTGGATGGAGGAATCCTTCCCATTGTGCCATTGTATTCTGACAGTGTGGAGATTTCCCAGCTGTCAGCATACGCAGATTAGTGATACAGCCTATTGCTTGCAGCTCTGATTGAGTGACTTTAATTTGAAATGGTGATTGAACCGAAGTTAATCAAAAGTTTTAGACTTCTATTCAACCACAATGGCCGCATATGGGTCAAAATTGGGCTGGTCCCTGCGGATCCAGAAAAATTTTGATCCATGTATAGGGGTTTAGAATTCAGCGCCTGGTTGATAAATTTGGTAATGTCGCCATCACTTTAAGTATATTCTTAAATCAAGTGTATATGTTGTAGGGAGGTGCTACTACCCTTATTTCATTAAATCAGATATAAATATATAAACTGTATATTTATACAAAGTGCCTAAGTGCTAGAATTCAAAAGAGCAAACGTGCTTCCAAAGTGCAAAAAAATTTGCACTCTATATCAGAGTGCAAATGGCATAAACCTGTGCATTCAGAATAGTATTCAATATATCGGAGTGCAAATGGCAAAACACTGTGCATTCAAAATAATATTCAATCAATTATATTGGTTTATGTTGTGGTTAACTAAACAGTTACCGTAACTTCATATAAAATAATTAACGTGACTTCATACACATTGAGATTTCATTAGTCTTTTTTTAAAAAAGGGGGTTGTTCCTGCATGTCCCCAAAAGTGATCCGTGCTCCAAATAAATAAAGTTCTGGTGTATATGTGTTCCGTGTTCCTCCACCTTGGTAAGTAGTAGCCACTTACCAGAACAAATCAGGCCCCCAGGACCTAAACAGTTGTAATATATCTCTTTTGCTGTGGGGATGTTTTACCCTGGATCCGTTGAGTGGGTTTGTATTATCAATCCGAATATAGTTGGCACAGGCTGTTTGTAACTCAGAAATTCCATAAAACAGGTAAAAGTGATAATTGCACAAATATATTTATATTTGCAGTTTGATAATACCGCTTTCCATAGCGTGCGTTCCACCCTGCCCGAAAGTGACGTAAACCGGAAGTGATGCCGCTATGGTTAACAGTAACATATACAGTACATATTGATCCATGTATAGCCAGCTTTAGAGAGATTTCCTCTCACCACCTATTCTGAGGACAACCTTTAACCAGATAGAAAGTGAAAGAAAATCTGCAACAGGGAAACAGAAAACAATAAATCAGAGCAGAAGTTCTAGTATTACCTTACTTAACTTAAAAAAACATTTATACTTATGTCTATCTTGCTGTTAGACATTTCCCCTCATTTCTTATCCTTAGGAAAACCTTTTGATCAAATGTGTTTTGGGTATAAATACACTTTACCCTCCCTTAAAAGTGGAGGTCCAGGCTCCTTCAGAAAAATTAAAGAATATAATATTAGGACACTTACGTTTCCAGGAATCCAGCAGTGTCCTCACCCCAGCCAATTTTTCCATCAAATCTCGGGTACTGCCGACACCATTACTTGTAAGAGCAACCTGGCTTCCTAATATGTACTTTGTGTATTGTCCAGTGGCAGGGGGAAGGAGGAGGAGGGCCAAACTTCCGGGTGATCTTGCCAAAACCAGGTACCCCCCGCTACCCCTCCCCCCCGTAACTAGTGCCAAATGTGGAACCGAAGGGGGAGAGATAAGCAGAGCTTCCCCTTTTGTTTACCCGCTTCAGCCCTTGGCCATTTCCCACACTTCTCACATATATGTAAAAATCTAAAAATGTTTGCTAGAAAATTACTTAGAACCCCTTAAAATTATATATATATATATATATATATATATATATATATATATATATATATATACACACATATACATATTTATTTAAACAGAGACCCCAGAGAATAAAATTATGTGTGTTGCAATTTTTTCGATGACTAGCCATGACTAGAGATATCACCCTTGCAATCCAGCGATATACCAGTACATCGCTAGTCAGCAAATGGTTAAACCCAGCTTTACAACTTTGGCATGTTAGTAAAACTGTATGTATCTTTGCAACTAACCTCAGGTGAATTTTACCTTGTCGTAATTAGGACTACGGATGACCCAAATGTACCTTGGTTTGATTTGAGGCTGGTGGCGAACCTGATCCCCATTATAGTTTTATATTATATATATATATATATACTGTATATATATATATATTTCCCTATATCAACACTGACATTTACAAATAAAAAAAATGCACTTTAAAATGCCCAAAAATGACAGCAGCTTCTGCTGCTTTACTTCTGTTAGTACCCAAACATCCTAGGGATTCCCTTCATCTATACCAGGGATATAGATGAAGGATATAGATGAAGTCACCTGGTTGGCAGAGGTTGGTCAACCAGGTGACTGTGAGAGAAAGGCGAGCACCGTGTGCTGAGGAAGGTGTGCACGCACTGTACAGGGGAGAGACATCTGGGTCGGAACCTGCCTTAATACAAGTGTTTCCATCTATGGAGTTTGATCTGCCTGCAGGCGTTTTTATTACCTTTATTTGGTAAGAGGCAATTTTATCTGGTGAAGGATATCACTATTATTTGGGTGTTATATGTGATTGCCCTGATTCACTCTGGTAAGGAGTACCTTAAGGTGTCTTTCTGCATGGGATTCACTTTCCTTTATTATTTTTAATGCACATATATTTTTCTGATTTTTCCAATTTTTTGTTTTGTGAGCATTAAATACTGGTGGTGGTCACACCATTACACTACATTTAACCATTGAATGATCACAGTGGTGTTAAAAGTCACATTATATCACCTTTTTGTTGGGTTTTACGCTATTGCGTTTTTTCCAATTTTTTATGACTCAACGACCATTTAATCATTACGAGTCTACTGGTTCCGGTCTTCCATCAAGTGGATAAGATTCAGTTACAGAGAACCTGCATTCAAATTTTACCTTTCTGGTAAGCATACAGTATATCCATGAGGAGCCTGGTTTGAGAATCACGGATTGCACCATTTTTATGGACTTTATATGGACTTTAGTTGTTCCATTTTCACTGTTTTAGCGCGACTTGATATATAATTTATACCAGGGATATGCAACCTGCGGCCCTCCAGCTGTTGCAAAACTATGAGTCTCATCATGCCTGTGGGTGCCATGTTTGTGGCTCTCAGACTCTCGCTATGCCTCATGGGACCAGGGCCAGCGCTCCCGCTAGGTGAACTAGGGTGCTGCCACGGCCACTAGTTCTCTATTTTGCCTTGTGACAGTAGTAGTCCTTTCAGGGAGCAAGGTCTTGTGTAGTCCTGTGGAGGAGGAGGCGCTGAGAGATTTCAGAACCTTGATCCAACAGTTGTTGGATCAGTGGGTGGTTCCATGTGCTCCCCTCCCCCGGCTCCTCCCCTTCTCTCGTGCTCTGCTGCTCTCCTGCCATGTGCAGAACCCAGATAATTGCCGCCATGGCTGATCGCTCCAGGATGTACGGCCGTAGTGAAGGACCTGCCAGAGAAGGAGTAGCAATCATCAGGGAGACAGTCTGCCGGAGTCTCAAGGTACTGCATGATGGTCCTGCTGCCCGACACTGACTGACAGCATCCAATGATGTCACCCCGTGACTGAGGGCGCCTTCACACACACACAGCCCTGACAAAATGTATGCCATCCAGCATATGATGCCACCTACTGTCCCCCTGTCATCATCATTATCCTCCTCATAATCCCCTTGTTCCTGGCATCCCTCCACCCTACCTCCTGTCATCATACTTTTTATCTTCATCCCCCCTGTATTGCACTGTCAGCTTTCTACCACCCTCACCCCTGTCAACTTCATCTCCCCTGTCAGCTTCCTACCATCCCACACCCTGTCATTATCATCCCCTCGTCAGCCTCCCATCATTCAACCCCCTGTCATCTTCACCCCCGCCTTGTCAGCTACCTACTATCCCACCCCCAGTCATCTTCAACCCCCCCCCCGTCAGTTTCCTACCATCTCACCCCCTGTCATCTTCATCCCCCTTGTCAGCTTGCTACCATCCCACCCCCTGTCATTTTCATCCCCCACTGTCAGCTTCTTACCATCCCACCTCCTGTCATCTTCATCCCCCCTGTCAGCTTCCTACCATCTCATCCCCTGTCATCTTCATCCCCCCTGTCACCTACCTATCATCCCACCCCTGTCATTTTCATCCCCCCTGTCAGCCTCCTACCATCCCACCCCTGTCATCTTCATCCCCCTGTATCCCACTGTCAGCTTCCTACCATCCCACCCCGTGTCATTTTTATCCCCCCATCAGCTTCCTATAATCTCACCCTGTCATTTTCATCCCCCCCCGTCAGCTTCCCATCATCCCACCTCCTGTAATCTTCATCCCCCTGTCAGCTTCCTACCACCCCGCCCCCTGTCATCTTCATCACTCCTGTAAGCTTCCTACCATCCCACCTCCTGTCATCCCCCCCCCCCCCCGTAACCCACTGCCAGCTTCCTACCTGCCAAGCTCCTTAAATTTACTGGTGCACGTCATGTATGATGGATGCAATTTTTCTTCCAGTGACAACACGGACACAAGGACATTTGTCCTTCCAGTGAAACCACCAATGCAGGGACTTTTTTTCTTTCAGTGACACCAAGGATGTAGAGACATTTTCCAGTGACACCACAGATGCAAGTGCATTTCTACCTAAGGCCCTGCTCACCCATAGTGCAGTGACCTGTGCTTTAAAAATGTTTATGTTTTTTTTTGGGGGGCCCTGCATGGGACTTGTAGTTCTGCAACTGCTGGAGGGCCACAGTGCGTATATCCCTGATCTATACCATACCTTTATCTTAGAAACGCTTCTAATATACAGTAGATGTTAGTGAGGATCCCCACACAAAAATATTTGTGGGGTAAGTCCTAAAAATACATACAATCCTTAATCCATAAGGGCAATCCAGTATATCAAGAGGGATCCCAAACAAACAAAATGGCATGGGGTCCCTTCAAAAAATCCATAGAAGACTGTTATCTATTCATGCAGTCTGGCTGACCTGGAAAGGGCTGGCCACATTCTGTCAACACTGAGGAAGTTATCCTGCCAGGAGGACCCTTCCCCACAACCCTGGCCCAGTTGCTGTGAGAATCCGCAGGTGGGGGGCTTATCAGAAATATAAAGGGGTTCCTAGATACCACCCCATATGAATGTGTAAGGAGTACATAGTATTCCTACTTTTTTTTTTTACACAAAAAAAGTAAACTATAAAAAAAAGATACATACAGTTTTAGACAAGTCCTGCATAAAATAAATACAAAAAAAAAAATCCCATGACATGCATTCATTGTCATTCACATCTTCCAGTAATGCTGATCAACATCAATCACAATGAACGATGCCTGACAAAAGCCATTTTAAAACATTATGACATGTTTAGTGTCTATTTACTTGATGCAACCCAATTATTTTACAAAAAAAAATTGGTTATAATATTGTGTTTGTTTACACTAATATTCATTTTGGTGTTTTTTTCCTAAAAATATGCATTTGGTAATTAACTGCAGAAATATCATGCGACATAAAAGAAAATGTAAAGTACCACCATTTTGTCTCCCAGGGTCTCTGCTTTCAGAAAATAATAATAAATAATTAAAAATAAAATAATAATAATAAATAAAAATAATTGTTTGCAGCAATTTTTAGCAAAAAATAAAACCCAGTAGGCAGGTGTTTAACTAGTTCCTGTCCGGCGTATTGTAAACTGACACAGCCCATCCCCAATCAGGGTAAATAGTCAGTGAAAATGTCTCTTTACCACGTGACCGGCTGTGTCCAATCACAGCCGGTCACATGTGATCTCCTAGTGCACACCACTCTTCCACGCGGCGATTGGGGATGAGGCGCGTCCCTCAGACACAGCCTATTTCCGATCAGGGTAAAGAGCTGATGAAATCACAGCAAGTCAAAAATGTAAACAAACCGCGGTAACTCTCTGTCACCGGGTTCTCCTCCTCACACTCTGATCCAGTGTAAGGAGGAGATTGCACTAACAATGAGTTACCAATTTCAGTGAAAAGCACAGTCCCCAGATTGCCACAGTAATAAAGAGTACCTGTGAGCCCATCAGAGTACCTGTCTGTGAGCCCATCAGGGTACCTGTCTGTGAGCCCATCAGAGTACCTGAGTACCTGTCTCCAGCCCATCATAATATATGAATATCTATCTGCAGTCCATCAGAGTTCCCGAGTACCTATCTGAAACCCATCAGAGTACCCGGGTACCTACCTGCAGCCCAATGAGTACCTGAATACCTGTCTCCAGCCCAGCAGAGAATCTGAGTATCTATTTACAGCCCATCAGAGTACCTGAGTACCTGTCTCCAGCCCATCATAATATATGAATATCTATCTGCAGTCCATCAGAGTTCCCGAGTACCTATCTGAAACCCATCAGAGTACCCGGGTACCTACCTGCAGCCCAATGAGTACCTGAATACCTGTCTCCAGCCCAGCAGAGAATCTGAGTATCTATTTACAGCCCATCAGAGTATCTGAGTACCTGTCTCTAGACCCATCAGAGTAACCAAATACCTATTTGCAGCCCATCAGAGTACCCAAGTACCTAAAAGAAATAGGTTAAACTCCAATAAGAGAAAAGCTCCCCATGGAGTAACCAAGTGGTTATTTAGGCAGACACTTAGAATTAATGGTAAGGTAAAACATGTATTTATTATAAATAACGGTTCAAAGATAAATCATAAATTAGTGCCACACTGTGTGTCAATAGCTCATCCCACCCATTTAAATATATGTCACTAATACATACGTCCAGACTGAAGGTAACTATGTGCACTACCAGCAACTGTGCAATTACTCACTGAGTAGAGCATAGGGGAAGTCTCCCCTATATAAATAGCAGTGCTGCAGTACACATAGGGAAAATTGCTAGATGTACTGTTAGCCCCGAGGGACTATGTGAAGAATGGACACTGATGAACTCTAGGACCTCCTAGGGAGGCTGGATAATAGGGATCAATATGGACAACTGTCCCAAGGCGCTAAGAGCAAACGTTCAAGTCCCTCTATATTACAGCTTTCAATAAAGCATTCCTCCTATGTCCTTAGATATTGTGACTTTCTCCACTTAAGAAAAGCTGTCTTTTGAAATTGTTTAGTATAGGTATGAAGCGAATGGTCTTATCACCTCTTGCCGATCCTGCACGGATTGGTACTCTAGAGCTTACTGCCAGGATGGAACGGTAACAGACCTGCTACAGCTCCTCTCCTCAATATTACAAATAGGTCTCCATAGACGTAAGTGAGCTGCTGCTCGTGCCGTGCTTGTAGGGGGGGTGTGGTGCATCGGGCTGCCTGAATCTTCCTCCTGCTAACTCCGATCGAGTCGCTGGAAGTTCAAAACACTGCTGATGTTTGGGGTGTCGGCTATGCTGCTCTTCCAGGTACCTTGGGCGTATGCTGCTCCAATAGGGGCCAATACTGTTGTCGGTTCAATGACGTGCCTCTGAACGTCAACGCGTCTTACTACATACTAGTGTAGCTTCTTCAGGATAACGTGTCCTTTCTCTGAACCCACTTAAGTATACTGTTGTACCCATGAGGGGAGGGCCGTCCTTGATTATTTCTTAAAGTGACATACTACCCCTCTAAGGAGGACACTATATTCAGGTGTCTACATCTAAGGTTCAATAGGCAGTCCCTTGATTTCATCAACCTAGCAGTCTTTACCCTGAAAAGATAAGTCCATCTCATAGTCAGACCCTAAAGGTTGGAAATTGTACTGTATTTATTTAAATAGGGAGGCACAGATCGGGATGGATCGTACAGCCCAGATAGACTGCTCCATAGAAGGGATCATTCATCTAATCTTTTTATGTATCCCTGCCCTATTTTTTGTTAAAATATTTCATACAAGGAGCCATTTCAACCACGCTATCTTATTGGATTAATCCTGTAGAAATATCTGGCAGCTTAATTTGATATTTATCCCTAGGGGTACCAAAGCCCCAAGCTTATAAATCCACCATTTTTCCTTTTTAATGAGGACTTTGTAAAAGTCTCCTCTTCTACAGGGTAATTTAAGGGCATGGGTTCCATTTATTTTCATTCCCTCTAGATTTCAGCCATGAATTTCTTGAAAGTGTTTGGCTAAAGGTTTTACCAGGTCCTTCTCCTTCATTTCCCTTATATGCTCACCTATCCTTATCCACAGGTGTCTCCTAGTTTTTCCAATGTAAAATGTATTGCAAGGACAGGTGAGCACATATATGACCCTCAAAAATGTGAAGTAATCAGCGCAAACCACATAAAAATAAATACATTTACCAATGACTATATACAAGGCAGCAGACAATCAGTGCTAACACAAACCACCAGTGAATACAAATAAATCAATATTGCTGCGCCAAGTGATCAAACTCAATCAGAATAAATTACTAAATCCATATAAATCAATAAAAATGTGTGTAAAATAAATACAGATATACTGAAATACTCCAATATAAATGCCAAAGTGCAAATACAGCTAAACCAGTGCAAAATGAAAAGTCCAAGTGCTGTAATTAGGTGATCAGAAAGAAAGAGTCCCAAACTCAATCTTAATCAAAAAAATGTTCAAAATATTTCCATCCGTGATCCAATGTGTTACAGTTGCAAGCGTGCTCCACACTTTAACCAAGTGCTCCCAGTGATTAGTGCAAGATTGGCAGCTCACCTCAAGGTTAGACTCCAAGGAGTCTTATAAGCATTAGGATAATTGTAATGGACAGCCTGTTCTCTCCACACCTTCCACTTCTCCTTTCCTGGTACTCTGAGTGCGATAGGAACTCAGCAAAAAATATATAAAGGAAGAAGGATCTAGTGCTCTCAGTCTGAATATTTTATTAATTAAGCAAAGAAGGAAATACACTTACATTTCCCGGCACTTCAGATAGTGCGGGCTACGAACAGCTGATATCAACTCCGTGGCAGAACCTCCCTGGGTCTGACGTTCACCGAGTTCACCCCATACGCGTTACGTCAGATGACTTCAGCAGCGGGTTTCTTGAAAGTGTTTGGCTAAAGGTTTTACCAGGTCCTTATCCTTCATTTCCCTTATATGCTCACCTATCCTTATCCACAGGTGTCTCCTAGTTTTTCCAATGTAAAATGTATTGCAAGGACAGGTGAGCATATATATGACCCTAGCTGTTGAACAATTAATCAAATCCCTTGTTGTATATTACTTTTGATTATCTGAGTCCATGAATGATGCTGTATAATCAACATAAAGGCAGATTTGACATTTTCCACAGGGAAACATCCCTTTGGATCTAGGATATGTGGTTAGCCAGCGATATGTCTGAATTTTAATAAAATCAGATTGAATCAATATATCATCCACATTGGGTGTCCTGCAGGCGGTCATCTTTGGTTCATTACCTACACATTTGGCTATTGTTGGGTTATTTAGTAAAATTCCCCAATGTTTTTTCAGAATCCCACGTACACTTTCCCATTGGGCCCCAAACTGGGTGAGAAGTCATACTTCATTCTGTAATCCACCTTCCTGTTTTTACCCTTGTTTTTGTCTGGAACAGGTCACTACATTTACATCCTGCAATTTTTTGCTTAGTCTTACGCAGTTGTCTATGAGAGTTACCGCGTTTGCAAAATCTAATATACATTTCCTTCTCTTCCTGTTTGTAGTCCTGTGGTTTAGTACAGTTCTGCTTAATTCATAAGAATTGGTCCACGGGAATAACATTTTTTAGCCATTGTGGCTGATAACTGTCTGCCCTCAAAAGTGTATTTGCTGATGTCGATTTTTGGTAAGTACAGGTAACAAGGGTACCATTTTCTATAGAAATCAAAAGGTCCAGAAAAGGAAGTTGTATCTTATCAAAGAGTAGGTTAAACTGATTTTTACGATTATTCCTATTGAGTCTTTCGATAAAAAAATGTAATGTATCCATATCACCTCTCCAGGCGACTAACAGGTCATCGATGTACCTTAGCCAGGTATTCACCTGGCTGAGGTACATTGGTAAGGTGTAAACCTCACTTTCTTCCCACATCCCCAGATGGAGGCATGCATAGGCGGGTGTCCATAGAGCTCCCATTGACGTTCCTCTGATCTGTTGGTAAAACCATCCTGCAAATTGGAAATAAATATTTTCCAGTGCAAAGTATAGCAGACCTAGGAGGAATTCATTCTGTGGGCCCATTTCAGGGAAATGTTGCTCCAGAAAGAATTCTATGGCTTCTAATCCACATGCATGTGGGATAGATGTGTATAAAGGACACAACATCTGTCCCCACTAGCCATAGATCACTTTCTGGTTTCAACTTTCAATTTTTTGTAGCATATCCCAAGGGTCCTTTACATAAGATCTTAATCCCATAACCATTTCCTTCAATAGAAGGTCCAGGTATTTCCCTAACCATTCCAGAGGTCCCCTCAACGCTAGACTATTGGTCTCCCCGGTGTTTTTTCTGGATGTATATGTATTTTGGGGATAATGTAAAAGGTCAGAATATTAAGATCAACAACCCTTAGGTAGTTGAGCTCACGGTTTGTCAGGAGTCCTGCCTCTTTGGCCAGTCCTAGTTTTTCGTTTAGACAGTAAACCATTGTTGGGAATGGATTATCTTTTAGTTATTGGTAAGTAGTTTCTTCTCTCAGCTGTCTTTTCACCTCATTTTCATAATCTAGTTCATTAAGTAAAACTACATTACCTCCTTTATCACTCCTTTTGGATTACAGTATTTCTGGCTTCCCTCAATTCTTTTAAGGCCTGTCTTTCTTCTCTAATTAAATTGTCCTTACCCCCTCTCGTCCAATCTATTGATTTCAAATCCATATGGACCATACCAAGGAAAAGGGAAAGCCATTTATTTTTACATAATTGTGGAATTTTAGATGACCTGATTTTTAGGTTGGCCTGTCTCCTAGATAAGAATAATTTCCTCATTATTTTCATCCAGGAGTGATATTATCTGATGCTATTCTATCGTCTTCTTCTACCTGTTGAGGACTTTGTTGAGGATCCTCCTTCTGATTATAAATTGTTTTCAAAAACACCTTACGTAAGAACAGAACGACATCCTTATATACTGCAAATTCATCCATATTATTGGTGGATGAAAAGGACATTCCCTTCTGTAGTAAATATATATGTCTATCCAATAGTGGGAACTCAGAGAGATTTATAACTTTATTGTCCTATCTAGGGGAAAGGTCTATTTCGTTTTACTTTGTGCCCTAGTCTTCCTGTCTGTCATTTCTCTGTCTTTCCATTTCCCCTTCCCTCTTATTGGTGCTACCTTTGCTTTTAGATTTTCACAGGGGCCCTTCAGCCCCTCTGGTTCTAAAAAAGAAACTGATTTAGGACCTCTATCCTCATCAGTGTCACTATGTGATCAATCTCCTTCTGATCGTGATGTTGACCTCTGTTCTCTTTTCCTAGATCTACTTCGTCCCCGTCATACTGTCAAGTTAAAGATTTCACCTGTTTCCCAGTCATTTAAGTTCCTTTTAAATTTGGATTGTTTCATATGTTCTAATTTCCTTTGTGTAAGTTGAACTTCCTTTTTAAGGATCTCATTCTATCTTTGAAATTCCTCCATCTCTTGAAAGGGTCATATTCCTTGTGTACTGTCCTCTGTTTACCTAGTTCTCCTAATTGTATCTTCTCCTCCTCAACTATGAGTTCCATTAGTGCTACCCCATAATTGATGCAGAGTGTTTTCCACTTTTCTAGAAATTTCTCATGGAGGTGCTCTGCATGACCACCTTATTCCTGAGTCCTCTTTGTATAATCCTATTTTAATATATGTTTCAAGAAAGGATATGTCCCATTTCCCATTGAGGTGTTTAATTAGCAGTTTTTTATGTTCCTTAAATTTGCCTCGCAATTCCTCCTCGCTAGTTGGGGAATGGGACATATCAAAAGCTGTCTCAATCTCCCGATCTATATCATCTGCAAAAGTAAAAGCCATGCCTAAAGGACACCTAGTGGGTCTGGGACCCTATTTATGCGACCTGTGGCGGTACATGTATATCAACCCTGAATAGGACATTTTTTAGATGGGTGGAGTCGGCTATTGACACACAGTGTGGCACTAATTTAAGATTTTCCTTTGAACCATTATTTGTAATAAATACATGTTTTAACTTACCATTAAGTCTAAGTGTCTTCCTAAATAACCACTTGGTTACTCCATGGGGAGCTTTACCCCTATTGGAGTTTAACCTTTTATTTTTTGTGTATGCGTAGGGTTAAGGGCGGAACACCATGAAGTGGTATAGAGAAATGGTGTTGTTAAGGTATTAACTATCCATTGCACCTCTTTTTTCTATTTTTGCTAACCAAGTACCTATCTGCAGCCCATCAGAGTACCCAAGTGCATATCTGCAGCCCATCAGAGTACCCAAGTGCCTATCTGCAGCCCACCAGAGTACCTGAGTACCTATCTGCAGCCTATGCATCAAAGAATATACATTGGGGTGTTTGCTTTCCAAAATAGGGTCATTTTGTGGGTGTTTCTATTGTCCTGGTGCTCCAGGGCCTTCAAAGGTGTGATAGGTAGTCAGGAAATTATATGTGTAATTTAGGCTCCTAGAACACCTGAAGGTGCTACTTGGATGTTGGGCTCTTTTTCCACTTATAAAAAAAAAAAAAAGAAAGTTCTATTTGTGTGAAAAACATTTTGTTGGGTACACTGTTAGATGACTGAGTAATTATTTCTCTGAAACACTTACCAGATGACACGAGAAAGCCTTTGAGAATCCCAGGCTCAGAAAATGGATTGATACTTTCTCAGGTCTGCCTGAGTGCTGCTGGCTTTAAATAAGGCCATGGGCAGTTTAACATTCATCTACCATACCAGTTCAGGTCTCCAGAATTTAAAAAAAATGTTCTTATTGCTTGTTCATACTTCCACTCAAGCAATACGATGTCCATTTGTGCGGACCATTCTGCAGGTGGCCGTGCACAGCTCGACTTTTATGTCTTTGATATAAGTGCAATTTTATTTTAAAAAAATGTTGCATTTTACACAGTAATGCATAGAGCTGCACGATTCTGGATAAAATGAGAATCAGGATTTTTTTGCTTAGAATAAAGGTCACGATTCTCTCACGATTCTCAGCGTAACATCATCTTTTACATTATATAAAAAAATTGGGCTAACTTTACAGTTTAGTTCCTTTTAAATTCATTCAATAGTGTATTTTTTCCTAAAAAACTGCATTTGAAAGACTTCTGCTCAAATACAGTGTGACATAGAAGATTGCAACGATCACCATTTTATGTTCCAGGGTCTTTGCTAAAAAAATATATATAATATAATATATTATATATAATGTCTGGGGGAAATTTTCTAGCAAGAAATACTAATTTTAACTTGTAAGCAACAAGTGTCAGAAAAAGACTTCGTCTTTAAGAGGTTAAACTGCCCTCATTCAGATGGAAGTTCATTCCTTTTATTTAAAAGAATGAATGAAATAATACATTATAAAGCATTGTGTTTATAGTTATCTAGTAGCCCTAAACATGCTGATAAACATTTTTGATAGCTGTGAGTGAGCAGAGAACAGCTCTTTAAGAATAATCGAGGACATGCTGTTTTAAGATCGTGAGGGGGGGTGAATCGAGATCGCAATTTTTTAATGATTAATCGTGCTGCTCTAGTAATGTGTCTCTCTTCCATTGCTTTACATATTGCCTGATATGATTAACGAGACCAAGGAGATGCATGAGTCTAATACTGTTCTTTTGAAGCCAGCTGACCATTACAAGGGAGGATTTACACATATGCATATCTCTTGGTGGGATCATTCCTTCTGGTAAGTGGCTCATCTTATAAACACAGCATGGTGGTGATAAAAACCCAAGGGCAGAATATAGAATATTTGACACAGTCCTGACCTCAGTATCTGAGGAAAGGGATTTAGGAGTAATTATTTCAGAAGACTTAAAGGTGGGAAGACAATGTAATAGAGCAGCACGAAATGCCAGCAGAATGCTTGGATGTATAGGGAGAGGTATAAGCAGTAGAAAGAGAGAAGTGCTTATGCCGCTGTACAGAACACTGGTGAGACCTCACTTGGAGTATTGTGCGCAGTACTGGAGGCCATATCTCCAGAAGGATATAGATACTCTAGAGAGAGTTCAGAGAAGAGCTACTAAACTAGTACATGGATTGCAGGGAAAAAACTTACCAGGAAAGGTTAAAGGACCTTAACATGTATAGCTTGGAAGAAAGAAGAGACAGAGGGGATATGATAGAAACTTTTAAATACATAAAGGGAATCAACTCGGTAAAGGAGGAGAGCATATTTAAAAGAAGAAAAACTACCACAAGAGGACACAGTTTTAAATTAGAGGGGCAAAGGTTTAAAAGTAATATGAGCAAGTATTACTTTACTGAGAGAGTAGTGGATGCATGGAATAACCTTCCTGCAGAAGTGGTAGCTGCAAATACAGTGAAGGAGTTTAAGCATGCATGGGATAGGCATAAGGCTATCCTTCATACAAGATAGGGCCAGGGACTATTCATAGGATTCAGATATATTGGGCAGACTAGATGGGCCAAATGGTTCTTATCTGCCGACACATTCTATGTTTCTATGTTTTTAATATGTGGAAACAATTGACTTATATCTATTACATTTTTATTTTTCTACTTTATTTCATATGTGAACGCATGTGTGGAACATTTTTTTATTTTTTGTATTTTTTATTTTTATACTAATTTGTGTTGGATACATTTGTTGCCAATACTTGGACTTTGATATAACAAGATTTTGTGATCTAACATTCACATGTTTTGATTACACTGTAGGTTTTTGAAATGCTTATCCATTGTAAAACACATTACAGATTACTTATATATACAGTATATAGTGTCAGTTGATATACATTTAACATTTTATTGTTTAGCCTTTGTAACAGTCAATTTACAGTGCACCTTACTTCATTCACCCACTTAGGACTGCCTGAATATGCCTGCCCTTTTCACCAATCTGTTAATCATAGAAGCTAGTACTACATCTTCTATGATTAAATCACAATCTTTAACTATGTAAACTTAGTTAACTGTACCATTTGGTTCTTTTTCAATAGATAAGAGTAACATTGCATAAGCAGTAATCATTTATTTATTGTCATTAACCACTTGCCGTCTGAGTACGGTAGTACTACTGCGGCAAAGTGGTTCGTTATCGTCGGACGACGTAGTATTAACGTCTTCAGACACTCCCCCTTCTGGGCGGCGCTTGCGCGCCGCCGGAGGCTCGCTCCCGCTGTTTTCATTCACAGCGGGAGTCGGGCCAGGGGAGGAGCAGTGGCGATCGCCGCTGCTCTGCCCCGATCGCCGGGGATCTAGTGTGGAGATCCGCCCGCCTGTGTAAACACAAGCGGGCGGATCTCCATAGTGACAGGGAGTGACAGATCGGACTGTTCAGCATAGCTGGACATCCGATCTGTCCTTGTCTCACTCAGTCACCTCCCCCCCTACACGTCAGTAAGCACCAGGCATACATTAACCCCTCCCTCTCCAATAAAATTAACCCCTTCCCTGCCAGTGTCATTTTTACAGTAACAGTGCATATATATAGCACTGATTACTGCAGTAATGTCACTGGTACCCCCAAAAGTGTCAAAAATATCAGTCAAGGGTCCGATCTGTCCGCCGCAATGTCGCAGTCCCACAAAAAAAATCGCAGATCGCCGCCATTACTCGTTAAAAAAAAAAACACCAAAAATGACAGAAATCTTTCCCTTTGTTAGTAAACGCAATAACTTTTGCGCAAACCAATCAAAATACGCTTATTGCGATTTTTTTTTACCAAACATAGGTAGCAGAAAACAAATTGGCCAAATTTTTTTTAAAAAATTGGTTTTTACATCTTTTTGGGGGGGAATTTCATATAAAAAAATGTTAAAAATATTGTTATTTTTTCAAAATAAACTTTCTTTTTTTGTTTATAGCGCAAAAAGTAAAAATCGCACAGGTGATCAAATACCACCAAAAGAAAGCTCTGTTTGTGGGAAAAAAAAGACGTAAATTTAGTTTGGGTACGGCGTCGCACGACCGCGCAATTGTCAGTTGAAGTCACACAGCGCCGAATCGCAAAAAGTGGCCTGGACGGAAGACAGCAAAATCCTCCGGTGGTAAAGTGGTTAATCTTAAGCCCCGCACACACGGGCTGAATGTCGGGAGACATAGTCGTTTCAATAAAAAACGTCCGACATTCGTCCCATGTGTATGCCAGCCAGTCCGACAGAAGCCGACTGCCTCCCAATGGCTGAGAGTGCTGTTTAGAGTGTTCTGGCAGGGGGGCGTCCCCCTGTCAAAACACAACAGCTTAGCATGGAGATCGCTGTACTAACATCAGAACGTTAGCACAGTGGCTCTGACTGTAGCTGACTGTTTTTTTTTTCGGGTTGAACAAAGAAAAAAGAAAGAAAAAAAACTCATATTGTGAACCAACCTTTACTTTAGAGCAATCAAAAGCTAACCACAAAGATAGAATAGATAGAGTTGATTGTGAGAATTTGTCTATTTAAGGTAAGGTAAGAATGCAATGTCATAAAAACTTAAAATCTAATTTATGATTTTGTTTACAAAGGACATGAATGACACGAATAACTTGATGTAAGTGATCAGGGAAAAATATTTTTTTCTTAGTAAGAATACAAACCGTCATTAAAAAATAGAAATGGTATAATTTTTTTAAATCAGTTCTACATAACTTTTTCTAACAAAGGCTACCTCTGCTGTTACAACCTGTGTATCAAACATTCATCATTTTTTTTCTTAGATTAACAGGAAGAGAATCAATAGTTTTAGCTTTTTCAATCAAAAGATTTCTGTTGACTATATAAGCACTAGGAGACATTATGTAAAGAACAGAAAGTCATCATATAAGTGTCTTTCATTACCAAATGTTCCAGTGCCCCA
Organism: Pelophylax lessonae; assembly: GCF_965119305.1. NCBI lineage: Eukaryota > Metazoa > Chordata > Amphibia > Anura > Ranidae > Pelophylax > Pelophylax lessonae. The sequence continues at coordinate 375,556,036 of NC_138770.1, forward strand.
CTCATTACCTGTTGAGCAGCATATTATTCTTATTTGCTGTTATTGTTTGCAACAATGTATCTGTCGATTTTATTTAGATCATTTTTATCATCAGTAGTGCACAGACTTTTCATCAGCAGCTAAACATTGACTGAAATATAACTTTAGAGTTGGGCTTTTTGTCAGCTTAGAAACAGTTGTTGTGTGTTGTTGACCCCAAATTGCATTAAAACTAATGAATGAATAAAAATCATATTATAAAGACGTCACCGCTGCCTGCATGTTCACATATACTGTATGCTGCTACTTTAATTAATTTATTTTCTATAGTTATCAACTTAGATCTCAAAGTTCTTGTACAGGTATAGGATAAGACTCTTTGAAGCCCCCTTCGGATATGTTTTCTTTATATACTGAACAAAACTATAAACGAATCACTTGTTTTCCCCCCCATTTTTCATGAGCTGAACTCAAAGATCTAAGAAAACCGGGATTCTTCCATGACGGGAACACCTCTCCAAAATTCCAGGCGCCATCGAATGTGAGCATTTGCCCTCTCAAGTCGGTTACGACAATGAACTGCAGTCAGGTTGAGACCCCGATGAGGATGACAAGCATGCAGATGAGCTTCTGACAGTTTGTGCAGAAATTCTTTGGTTATGCAAACCAATTTTTGCAGCAGCGGTCTGGGTTGCTGGTCTCAGGTAATCCTGGAGATGAAGATGCTGGATGGGGAGGTCCTAGGCTTGTGTGGTTACACATGGTCTGCGGTTGTGTGGGTGGTTGGATGTACTGCCAAATTCGCTGAAATGCCTTTGGAGATGGCGTATGGTAGAGAAATTAACATTCAATTCACGGGCAACAGCTCTGGTGGACATTCCTGCAGTCAGCATGCCAATTGCACACTCCCTCAAAACTTGCGACATCAGTGGCATTTTGCTGTGTGATAAAACTGCACATTTTAGAGTGGCCTTTTATTGTGGCCAGCCTAAGGCACACCTGTGCAATAATCATGCATCTTGATATGCCATACCTGTGAGGTGGATGGATTATCTCAGCAAAGGAGAAGTGCTCACTAACATAGAATTAGACAGATTTGTGAACAATATTTGAGAGAAATAGGCCTTTTGTATACATAGACAAAGTCTTAGATCTTTGAGTTCAGCTCATGAAAATGGGGGCAAAAACAAAAGTGTTGTGTTTATAATTTTGTTCAGTGTATTAAATCCCTATGCCCATTTTTTTTTTCTTTACTTTTTTTTTTATGCAATCTTTAAGCCATTTCAATGATGTCACAGATCATTCCCCTTCTAGCATAGTGGCTTAATATATATTTGCTTTTTTTTATATGGTCAAAAAGACTAAAAAAATACGTTTTTTATTTCTTTTTAGGGCTCTTTCACACAGACGTTCCGTATGTCCGTAAATCACCCCATCGATATACGAACATAATGAATGTCTATCGGATTGCGGATGTCAGTGGATGACCATCCGCTGACATCTGATTTTTGTCCTTTCAGTTCTGTTCCGTTTTTTGGAATGGAACCCTATTTTTGTTCCGTTTAAAAAATGTAACGGATGCAAAATTGGATGTCAGCGGTGTCATCCGCTGACATCCACAATGCCCATAGACATACATTATGTCCGTATATCATCCGCACACGGATGGGATGGTATGCAGACATACGGAGCAGATGACACAAGTGTC